>NC_136063.1:1815856376-1817076876 GCF_964261635.1 Lissotriton helveticus
AACTACACTACAAGGCGCCCAACGGTTTGGTAAGGCACTAATTTAACGCTGGATACTGAAGTGACTCAGTCGTGTTTTTCTCAGAGACCCTCTACTCATAATACTCCATAAGACGTCTGGAGTGTGTAGGGATAATATCCGCCATTGCTGAGTAAGACGAAAATCCTATGTATTAGCTGTTTGGTTTGTTCAACATTGAAGGATACAGTGTTCCAAAATATTGTGTACCTTATCTTTGTTCCCTTGAAACTTGATGTGCAATTTTCATTAAACAATGTCTAATAACGACAATAACACCGAAACCAGTGGAGCTGCGGCTGACCAAGCCGAAGCAGTTTTTAACTTTACAGGTTTTGATGACACCGATAAGAATGCTATAATCATTCCTGTTAATTTAAGGAGAGCCATCACTCTAAAACTTATAAGACATCATCTAACACCAAGAGGTGGTAGAGCAGTTTTTGTAACAGAGGCACATGAATCTCACCTGACAGAGGTATTCTACTCATGGATAGTAATCCCAGAATCAAATCCAGTAACAAAAGTGTTTCACTTCTACAAAGAAGATGAACCATCTGAGGAATATATTCCTTTCGAGGATATTGAAATTCCACTCACATACCAGGAGAATGAGCTCTGGTTTAAAGTTGCCCTAAAACACTTAAATCACATTGCCAGGCTCAGTCCACTAGCTAGCCCAGGAGCAACTTGGCCGATTTAAGCCAGTTACACACCTCATCCTGACATCGAAGAAATGTCAAATAATTAATTACTTGCTCAACTCAGAGTTAATCAAAATTTACAGAAAATTGGTTCAATATGTCATGCGGACTCTCACAGTCCAACCACCATTAGTTATTCCGCAACAAACCTCTCACTTGGGGAATACACTAAAAATCACTCCACAGACTTTACATGCAGTCATGGGTAAATTGCCCGCAAAACGTGTACAAATTCCGTCCTGGATAGCTCTAAAAATTACTCAAATCGAAGCGGTATTTCCAAATACTAGCCCTTATGACAAACTTAGAATTCTAATAATCTGTTTACCAATGGGGATAACACCACGTCTGGAAGACTGCACTACTTGGGGCATAGTCTTTGCTGCTATCTACCCTAAAACACATGGCTACCAATTCCGATGACGGCATTCATTGAGATCTCACAGACACAAATTGCTACTGTTGAGGTACGAGAGGAGTCAACAGGCACACAGGTAACATCCAATACGAACACTGCTGATGCGACCAATGCTGAAGGCGATGCTTCTCATCTATGTGCCGTTAGTCTTCTAAACGAGGTAATCCAACTTTCACCTACAACGGTAGACAACTTTTTGTCTACAGGATTAGAAGATTTCATGTTTTCTCCAAGACCTAACACTGACTTTTGATTTTGGCACACAGTGTACTGAGAGACTCTGAATTTGGCCTTGATTCTTTCAAAACAATGGACTAACTTTTAAGGGTGGGCGTAGTTCGCGAAGTAGCGCTACGCGAAGCTACGCGAAGTGCACTTCGCACTACGCGAACTTCACGTAGCACTACGCGAGCTGCGTAGTAGCATGTTCGCACTGTGCAAGATGCGTTTTCAATGATTGCACAGTGCGGACAAGCATCCGGCACTGTGCAAGCATTGAAAACGGCATCTTGCACAGTGCGAGCTGTAGTTTTCTGCTGCACGAGTAGATTATTACTCGAGCGGCAGCTTTCTCAACGCGAACAGGTAGTTTCTCATTGAGAGCGGTCGCGAGCATGCGCAACCACTCACAATGAGAAACCTGACCTCCTCGCGTTGAGAATCTCACCGGGATGTCATTTTGCTTGCTCGCGGTCGCGAACATGACGTTCAGGACCGCGAACAAGCAAAAAATGACCGCTGCACTACGCATGTTCGCACTGTGCTACGTGCAGCTCGATTAGTGCGAAGTTGCGAAAACTTCGCAAACTCCGCGAGCGTAGCGTAGTGCTTTGCCCAGGGTTACTAACTTTGGAACTTTTTTCCTATGATTAATGTTTTTTTTTCAAAATTTTTATTTTTTCATTTTTTGGTGCAAGTAATCTGCTTATAGTAGAACTACTTATAGAGTAAAGAATTCTTTGAATACTTCCAGAGACAATATGTGACCTTGTCCACAACAATTGATTTATGTAATCTGAAATGAAATGGTTTCGGCCCTTTTTCTTCTGTATTTACAAGCCATTTAATCATATATATATATTTATGATTCATTCATATAGCATTCAAATGTCTACATATGCTTAGAATGAAACATTGCTTTAATTCGGATATCATTTTACTCTCCGTTTGTCAGGACCTCTCGTAACAGAATACACATCCCTCTGACCCACGCCACCCTTAATTTTCTCTTCTGCACTTATGGATTTGGTGATTTGGACTTTCTATAGTATTGTGGCACTAACCAGCTTCCCCATTCAGCCTCCATGTCATGCAAAATTGCATATATATAAAAAAACTCTTTGCAGTGTACTCGTGTATGATATATTTGTTTATGCATTCTATTTCTTTTTAGAATTGTCAAGTGGTTCTCCCGAAGAAGGCGTGTGTAACGCCGTAACGCGCGTAGAGATAATCTATTCACCCACTTGGTTGTTTTTATGAATGTATTTTGTTTTTTCTTTATGTATGTAAATTGTTTTTAAATGCCATGAATAAGACATACTGAAATTGTTTTCGTATTTTGTGCCCAAAGGTTTTTAACAAACCTATGTCATGTATGTATAAATAAATAAGATTCATACTATACTGTTTTTCCATTTGTCTGTCTTGTACACTGCTTCATTTTATACCCTTATCATTGTTGTGTTTTATTGTACCTGATATCCTTGCAGGACCCCGTAGTTGCCTAGGAATTGTTATTTGGAGAAATATTGTGCCCTGACCTAGGAACTTGCCACTGGTTTCAGGGGGGCCCTTTCTTATATATTCAATTTAATTCGGACAACAACACTATTAAGTGCATTTTTTAGATATGTTTTCGGACATGTTTTAGCAAATCATGCTAAACTCTATTTTAGATATGTTTAACATGTTTAGGATTTAGTAATGTCGTTCATACAAAAGTGGAATGGGTGTTGTGTGTCGATTGTGTGTGTCGATTTAGATACCGTATGTGAATTTCTTGAATTGTGCCCTTACATAGGTACAATTCACATTGTCCTTATTTAGGCATAGAAATCCAGCCCTTATTTCGGCATTGTTAGGCATTGCTCATGCTAAACCAAATACAGGCATGGTCAACTACATCCGTCCATCCACGTCACAACGAGTTCTTGGAAAAGCAGACTCTTAAGCCTTTAGGACTTCCCCTTGCTTGGATATTGATTTATCCAAGAACTCATTTATTATGCATGAACATCTATTCCTTAGGGGTTCCTTCATGACGTTCTTATGCCTGACTTGTACGTCAATACTGGCATTCCTAAACACCTTCAAGGTATAAATATACCTCCACTTGCCATGGCAAAGTACAGTTTGGCTGCCTACCTGCACGACGCGGCTAGCCACGGCAAGTTCGGAAGGAAGTCAAGTCCCCGCCTGACGCACTGACCAGACGCTGTCATCCTCCCCGCAGACAAATCAGGTCCTGTGTTTCTGACTCCCCTTGCGGGTTGTTAGAGATCGAGACCCGGAAGGAGATTTCAACCTCACTCATTCCAAGGTATGGAGCGGACTAGAACCTAGAGTGACTTTTGGCAAATCTTGGCAAAACCATTCTAAACTATAGCCAATCTAGACTATAGCTAATCTAGACTATAGCTAAACAGCACCTACTTCTTACCTTGTACTACACTTAGGTTAGGTACACTGGGGAAGAACTAGCTAGACGCACCAGTTGAGTATTTATATTTTAGCCGTTGTTATTTATGTATGTATTTTTATGAATATTTGTAATAGCTACAAGCCATGCAGTATTATTTTATCTTACTGCTAGCGCTGTGCGTATTATACTTCGTATTCTGTCTAACGATTGTAGAAGTTCATATCTCTTGCATGAGAAATAAGACTGTTCAATAAACCCTTTTATTGAAACGCCCGTCTATATATTTCTCTGTAACCTCTGTAGAAACGAAGCATGCACGATTGCCTGAGTGAAACTGTTATCTATTGTTTCCACGATTCTGAGACTGTTCCGATTCTAAAGGTAAACAAAGTTGTCATGTTTATGCAGTTGTCAGAAACTAATCCCTTCTTGTTCATTCGAGAAGTTTCTAGTGACCTCTGAGTTACTTGGCACATACAAGTAATTAAGTTTAATGTACTCAATAGAGACATACTGACCTCAGTCCTATGTCAAAACTATAGTGTATATTATTCCAATGTGCAGAGCTTATCAGGTATATAGGAACTACACTACACTGCCTCCCGCCCAATAAGTCCCCGCTTTCCACCCTAGGTCACCAGTCCTCGCCCGACGCTTGGAAAGCCGAAACCTCGACACACAATCTATAAATGTTTAGATTCCCGCCCACCGCCCCTCGCCCAGTAAAATTCCTCCAACTGCAAACAGCGAAGGCACAGGTTTATTATTTTGCTCTGCAGTGCTTTCATCAGAAATGTGACACAATAGCGCTATCTCAAGCTCGGTGACATTTTTACTTGGCACCCTCAGCCTGTCTGGGCATTTTAGCCCACTTCCCATGGTCGGACTTGCATTAGGATCTTTTAAGCCCACTCCTTTACTGGGAAAAGTGCAACTACAACTCCCAGAATGGCCTGTTCTGTTGGATGAAAACAAAACTGAATTATCTAAAGGTGCAATGTATGACGAACCTGAGTCATGCCCTCGCTCTTCCACGGCCCTCGCTCACCACACCATGACACCCTCAGGGCCCTCACCCCTCCATTGGCATTGCAGTGCACGCACAAACCCCTGCCGCAGGGCCAGGAGGCCTCTTGCCCCAGTTTACTACAATGTCTCCTGGTCGCTGGGCCCTTCACAGACCCCGCAGGGCCCTAACCCCAACCCCTGCCCCTCACATTCACACGAAGCCAGCTGGGCGCTCATTTCTCACAAGGGCACAACTGAGCACTTTCCCTGCCATGAGAACAGAAGGCCCCTCGAGTGCGCTCACCAGGAGTCCAGCAGGGCCCTCAAGTCCCCAATTGAACAGCAGAGCACTTGCCCCCTGACCCTTGCCCTGCTAGGGGGCCGAGAGCACGCCCTGAAGCCACAACGCATTGTGTGCTACTGAAAAGTAGGCTGGGGTACACAGCGTACCTGTAACTCTAAATGATAACCAATCTGAGCCATTATATGCGTTTCTGGCTGCGGCTCAGGCTACAAAGTGAACCTGTGTGAGTAAAATGAACAGGTAAGTAAAGTAAGCGTACAATCAATGAACGAATCAGCCGAGTAAACATCAAATAAGGGAAAAGCAAATCAACCCTGAGAAAAATATACAAAGGCAACTGGGCGCAGCTCCTCCTGGCAAGAAGACAGGGCTGTCAATGGTGCTGGGGGTGATGTGCAATCTGCGAGGGGCAGAGCTGGGCATATATGACATCTCGGATGTTCCAGAGGCTGATGGAAGGTCAGGGTGGTCTGGGGCGAGGAGCTGGCCTGGTTGGATTGACAGCTTTGAAGTCAGCCAAGCAGGCCCTGGGGAGGTATTGCGTCTGCAAGTCGCTGGAAGGGAGGCCCGGCTTTGAGGCTAGGTAGAGAAGCCAACCTGAGCACAAAGCCCATCAGGGCCAGGCAGATCACCAGACACAAGGCCCACCTCGTGGCCTACACCTGGGTGAATACCCACACCTGGCAAGACAAACCCCCAGATCCAAAGACTGCCTCTTCCCTGCAGAACTCTGGAGGCCAAAGCCCCTGCCAGATGCAAGGCCTACCTTAGCCAGGGAGACACATGGAACTAAAGACCACTTGAGCCAGGCAGACTGCTGTACATAGGGCTCACTTAGTCAGGGACCCCACCAGATGCAAGGCCTTCCTCAGCCAAGGAGTCACATGGATCTAAAGTCCACATCAGCCAGGCAGACTGCTGTACATACGGCCCACTCAGCAGGGACGCAAGGTTCAACCCAGCCAGGCAAACCCTTGAAAGGAAGTGTTGCCTCAGCCAGGCAGGCTCCAAAAGAAACTGGCAGCTCGGCCATGAAATTAGCTGGAAGCAAGGCCAGTGTTGGGTGGACCAGGCAGAAGCGAGGAATTAGGAATACAAAACACCCAAGCCAAACCAGCTCTAGAAAGGAAAGATGGTTTCAGCTAACACAGGGATATCAGAATTTTCACACAAAATGAAGACTACCAAGGACGCAAGGCTGGTTAAGGACAGTCTCCAGGTCATAGGTCTCACACAGTCTCCAGCAGAAAAGTACACTTCGTGGGTGGCTGAACTGCAGCCCTCCTGGGAGGCGGGTCTTGCTGAAGCCCCCACAGGGCACTGCCACCGGCAGCTGAACGGCTCGTATCTGACAGCAGGCGCCTCTATTAGGATGGTTAACCTAGTCGAGTTTTGAGTGACAGTCCACTGTACATGAGGAACAGTTCCTAACTTTAAAGCATTGTCCTGAAAATAGTCCCACGCTCTCCTACATGCAGCAGTGGAGCTAGAGACTGAGGGTGCAAGCCGTGGCACCCCCGCTGAAAGCATGACGTGGTCAGCGCCTTCGCTGGCCTGGTTCGGTAACCAGAGCATGGTCTGGACTCTGTGGGGAGCACCAGGGGTCCATGCTCGGCTTCAGAGATAAAGAAACACAAGCATTTGCGATGCAATAGGTCTTGCATTTATGCAAGTTTAAGCTATTGGCATTGTAAATGACAATGCCTTTTATTCATGTTTAAAAAACAAACAAAAAAAGGCATTGTTATTTGCAATTTCAATAGCTCAAACTCGCGTAAATGCGAGACACATTGCATTGCAAATGCTTGTTAAAAACAGTTACTGATACAATACCTTTGGATTTCTACTCATTTAGTCAAATATCCAATTTCAATTGCATCTAATAGTTTCTTGCTTTGTTGAAAATCCGAATTAAATTAACAAATCATTTGTATGGTTATGTCAGTGAAACTCCAGTCGTTCCACAACTCCATATTATACCAGTATTGTATATGTGCCATTCTTTCTAATCGGGTCTAATGGGTCTACCTTTCCCCTTATCTACATAGTGATCAATGGCCTATATAAGTGTGGCATCCCTTTAAACTGGATAAAGTGTTAACACACAATGTACAACATTGATCCTGCCAGAATAACTGAGCTGGCTACAAGACCTAGAAATCTGGACCTTCGTCCTGTTACATTGAGAACTTCTTTCTCTGGCTCAAGGAATTCAGGATATTGCTCGTGTACTATGACCACAACCTTCTCATCCCCAGTCTTTGTCTTGATCAGTTCCCAGAATCGTACCTGTTCCCATGATCACATTCTGTGGTGCTCTTTACTCACATCTGTCCAAAACAGCCAAACCTAAAAACCTTATTAAGATTCCTACTCAACCTTTAGTTACTCCCCTCTCCAGAATTGTCAAGTGTCTGTTGCGGAGTATTCTTTATTATAGCAGGCAGCCGATAAACATAGATTCAAAGTGGCCATTACTGTCTTCTCCTTTGAACTCAATTTCTGATTTTACCTGAAACGTGTCTCAATGAGAAGTCACAGAATGGACCTCACTCATGCTTCCTAATAAGTTCTGCGGGGCAGAAATAAGTTATTCATAAGTACGATTAAATTCAAAATGATTCACGTTGATCACTGTCCCTTATTCCAATGCATGCCCCTGAAGTACACTTCTTCTAAAGCTCCCAACATCAGACTGCACCATCTGCCACATCAGTTATGTTTTGTGTATTTATAAAGCACACTATCACCCGTGAAGGTATCCTGGCACTGAGCAGGTGTGTGCGCCTAGTCCGGCCTATGGTAGGTTAGATAATTGAAAAACCAGGTCTTCAGCTTCTTGCAGAGCTCAAGTAGAGTGGAGGATGCTCTGATGTACAGTGGGAGGTTGTTCCATGCTTTAGGAGTGATGTAAGAAAATGCCTCTCGTCCTGATATGTTTCTGAGTATTGATGAGATTTGTGCGAGTGGGTGTCCTGGAGAGTGGACGTGTCTGGGTAGTTTGTGGAAAGAGCTGCGACTGTTCAGATAGGTGGGGCCTGAGGTGTGTAGTGCCTTAAATATATATGTGAGGAGTTTGAATTGAGCGTGTTTTTAAATGGAGAGCCACTGTAGTTCCTTGTGGTGTGATGTGAGTTCTGTGTGGGAGGTTGTTTGCCTACTGAGTTCTGATGGTTTGTAGCCTTCTAGTTAGTTGCTTGGTGATCCCTGCACAGAGGGTTTTCACATAGTCCAACACGCTGGTGACTAGGGATTGAGTGACCATTTCCTACTGTTGCTTGGTACCCATTTGAAGATCTTTCTCTGCATCTTCAGGGAGCAGGATAAAGTGGCAGCATTGGCTTGTGCTGTCATGTCCAGTTTGCGGTCGAGGATTAGTCTGAGGTTCCTGGCCTGGGATTTGGGTGAGGGTGTTGATCTGATTTTGCCTGGTCATCAGTTGGAGTCCCATTTTGAGGTGTTCCTGCTCAGGATCACTACTTCTGTTTTGTTGGTGTTGAGCTTAGACAGTTGGCTTTCATCCAATTAGCAACTTCGTACATGCAGGCAGTGAAGTTGTTTATATTGTTGGGGGACTTGTCAGAGAGGGAGAGTATGAATAGTATGTCATCTTCGTAGGAGAGGATGTTGATGTGTGCACAGATGATGTTGGCCAGAGAGAACATGCATGCATTGAAAACGGTGGGCTGAGCTATAAGTCTTGAGTCACTCCACAGATGAGTTTGAGTTTGTAAGCTTCCAAGGAGTAAGGTGCCAGGCTAGCAGCTTATGTTCTAGCCATTAAGCAGCAAAGCCAGTGGAGAGTGGGTCCTTGGATGTCAATCTCATACCGGCTCCTGATAAGAATGGTGTGTAAGACCATGCCAAATGCTGCAGAGAGGTCCAGGAGAATGCGAGCTGCTGTGTTTGCTCTGTCAAGGATCATGTGGAAGTCATCTGTGGCGGTGATGAGTGCTGATCTGTACTGTGATTGCACCTGAATCTGGACTGCATGGTGTCTAGGAGCTATTGTTTGCTGAGGTGGCTGGTGAGTTGCTGGTTGATTAGCTTCACTAAGACCTTCACTGGGTATGGTAGGGAGAAGATGGGTTTGTAGTTGGAAAGCATGGCTGGGTCAGTAGATGTTTTTATGAGCATGACATGATACCATGTTTTCAGTTGTCTGGGAATGTGGCTGAATCGTTGGAGGCATTGAGTATGGGTGTTAATACTTCGCTAATTGGTAGAGCCCTTTTGTGAAAAAGTGGTGGGGGCTAGGATCAGATAGAACCCCCGACTGGATGGCTTCCTGGTAGCAGCGATTTCTACTGTGTGGTGACGGCAGGCCACAAGGTAAGGGTTTGGGCATCTCCTGTAATGGGAAGTTAAATTGTGATTGTGGTAGGGTCTTGTTAAGGGCCAAAGTTGCTATAAACGTATGTAATTTGCTTACAGGCGTATTCTGAGAGCTTGTTGCAAAGGGCCTGTGATAGTGTGACATTGCTGGTGGCAGCAGGAGGCATGGTGAAATCTCTAATGATGGTGATGATTTCCTTGCTGCTGTTGGTGCTGGTGTTTGGGATTTGCAAGTGCTGTGTTTTTGGTGTTCTGTATCATCTGGTGGTAGTGTCTTAGGGCTGATTTGAAGATGTCTTTTTTTTGGTATCTCGACTTGTTCTCCATATGCGCGCAGTTGCTTGTAGGTGATAACAATTTTATGGAGGGTTGCCTGCTTGGAATACTTTACAAATTGTCTTTTGACTTTAGACTCTAATGTATTTTGTGTGGATTTGAACCTCTACTGGGGTGACCAAAAGGTTGTAATGGTAAATTTACTGTCATTATTTGTCCAGGGCAGCAATCTTCTGCATGACTTCTACAGACTTCCTCACACTAAATGCAGCTGTTGGGATGGCAATGTCCCCAGCATGATTTGCGGGCGTAAGGCTCTGCCCTGAGTGAACCAACATGTGAGTTTCCACCCAGTTTTGCAGGTTTGATTTTGGGCTCGCTATACACAGCAATCACATGTCTGTTGAGAGCCACTGTAGGTGGGTACTGTAAAGTGCTGTGCCCCAGAGTGGGCCTTGATGGCCGAAGGGAGACACCAAGCATTCCTTACCTAGATAGTAACTTAGTGTGAATTATTAGTAGTAGGACAGGACTTTTCATGATATCTAAATAGGCAAGTGACCTTCTGGTCTTTGTCATATAAAATTGTCTATTCAGTTCAATACAATCGGGTCCTACACTACATCCATGTGTAGGCGAGTGTAATTTGTGGTTATGCATGCAGCAATCCTTTAGTGTATGGCAGAAGTGAGCAAGGGGTATGTATGCTACATGACAAAGCAGAACCCATTTTGATTTCAATGTGTGGGAACTGCACACAATATGGAGGATGGAGGCCACCATCCAGATGGGTTACATGAATTACAGACCCTTGGCTCAGACCTAGCCTTTTGGATTTAATTAATTCACCTGATGTGGGAGAACACAAGACTGGGGTATCTTTACCTTTGGGTGATAAAAAATGGCGACATGCCCAGGAAACACCCATGCATTTTACTCAAGAGAAAGGCTATATGATTGACAAGTATGAATGCTGTACCTTCCTTTTTGTACTAATGTTTTCGGTAGCCCTGACAAAGAGCCTTCTAGACCGACCCTCCTTCCAGCTATCACCTGAAGAAAAAAGATTGGGTCTAACTTGACTGGAAACAATAAACAAAATGGTGGCAATCTTTAGAAAGCTTTTATGGGCAGATGGAAGGACTATATAAAGAGTAAATGGAGCTCCCACTCAGTATTCCAGCTCAGTGTTATAACTGAGGGACACTGCACCCGCTAGGGTGTAGGATAAGTTCTGATGACCAGGGCTGGCGTATGTGACTGCCAGCTTCCCAAAGGAGGTAAGGGACCAACGCACCAGAAGACTGCAGTCTGCTGCTGAGTATCTGACTGCAAAAGGGGCACTGAAGGTAGCCCCTGCAAACTGTCTGCCCTGAGAAGAAACCCAGAAAGCTTGTTGTAGGGGTCTGCCTATGAGCTGTGTGGTTGAATGCTGGAGATACTTTCCCTAATGGGGACTGCCTGGAGAAGCTGAGGTGGGAAGTAACTGTGACTGGCTAGTTAGACTGACAATGATAATGGTGTTCTTTTATACACAAAAAAGATTTAACCAACTAACTAACTGCTCCCTTACACAGAAGAACTCTCTAAACGAGATAGAATCAGTAATTATTCCCACTTCATCCCACACCAGAAAATTCCTAATTATGACCACTCACGCACAAGAAAATGTCACAGAATTAGTCAACAATAACAAATGCACCATTGCATTGAAGATTATGCATAAATAATAGAGTGCTCATAAACCCATGCACTGAGATTTGAGGGATATTTAGTAGTGACAATACCACCACTTTTCGAGATTTATTGCAGGAGTATTGCACACCACACGGCAAGTTCCAAAGATATTTAACAGCCACCGTGTATTGAGGCTTCTTGCAACTGGAACTCTGCGGTCATCTTGAAGGGGAGTTTGGGGGACAGCCGAGCACTGTGAGGTCTGCCCCATGGCAGATTGGGAGGGGGTGGGGCCAGCCAAATCCGGACATTTTGGGGCCTTTGGGCTACATTGGGAGTAGCCTAATTGTAGCCCAAATATCAAAAGCAGCCCAATTTATTTAAGGGGCTTTCACGCCCTTCCAGCCACCATTTTAGGTTTGGTGACCTGGTGGCTGGGAGCGCTGTGGGCGTGAGGACATTATGAGATTGGGCAGGTGGTCGTCCAACTGTTTCCAGCGTTAACTGCGCAGCGCTCGCGGTCCGTTGTAGTGCGGTTATGCGTTTTTCCTGTATTCATTCAGGTTTCTCGTTTCAGGTTCGGTGATGGGTCCCCTCACCAGGGAGATGTCCATCTGGATCGTGGGTCATTCTTTTGTGAAGTGGGCTCAGGTCCAGGCCCGCACCAGCTATTTCGGGGAGAACCTTGGCTTTAATAAAGAACTGTTCAGTGTTTGTTGGAAAGGGAAAGAGGGAATGCTCTGGAAAGAACTCTTGCAAGTGTTGAATAGGATGTTTTTGGCTGGTAGGTGCCCTGACGTATTGGTCATTCATCTCGGCAAAAATTATATGGTGAGGGAGACAGGCTTGGCACTGATGAGGTGTATGAAACGCAATTTGGACGAGATCAAGTGGCAGTGGTTGGGGTGCGCAGAATTGTGGACGAAGTTTGTGCCGCGTAGACTTTGGAGGGGTGCTGTGAATCCAGGGGGTGTTGACAAGGCCAGGAGAAAGGTTAATGAAGGGATGGTTTGTTTTTGCTGCCAGTTGGGCTTTGCCAGGATTTGGCATATAGACATCAGGTATGACACGCTGGAGTTTTTCAGGGGGGATGGGGTCCTTTTGTCCAGGCTAGGCATGGACTTGTATTTGTTGGAATTGAGGGAATTACTGGCCAGAATGTTGGGTGTACGTAGAGGCTGAACGGGGAATGTTTCTGGAGGGGCCTTCGGGGGTAGGGTCCTAGGCAGGGGATGGGAGGGCAAGGGGCAGGGCTAGGAGGCAGGGAGGGGCAGGAAAATGGGGAGGCGGCGTTTCTGCCTACTTTCCCGCTTTTTCTTGGGTGGCGGGGTTGTTTGAGAGTTGGCCAAGTTTGGCTGGAGTTTTGTAGTTTCATGTTAAGTTTGGGGTGTTTGTGAGCAGGGAAAGGGTAAACCGGTAGGATACATTTACATTAGAGGTTCCTTAGTTACAGTTACATAAAGGCAAGTTGGATTTTAGGTCATGGGAGGTTAGGATTTATGAATGCTATATTGTAAGATTGTGTAATATTATTGTTATGGAAAGTTATTTATTGTATGTTGCAGGGTGGGGGTTATGATGTGGGGATTGTAGGGGTGGGGGGGACAAGGTTTCAGGTATTTTATGTATAGAGAGGTTTTAGTTTTATAAGGCAAACTGCCAGTGTTAATAACATTTTGATATGAACCTGTTTCAATAAAGCGGCCTTTCACACACACAAAAATGGTGTCGGTGTGGCTTGCCCCCCTTTCCTTCCGAAGGGGAGTTTGGCGGACAGCCGAGCACCGCGAGGTCTGCCCCCAGGCAGATTGGGAGGGGGTGGGGCGAGCCAAAAGCAGCCATTTTGGGGCCTTTGGGTTACATTGGGAGTAGTCCAATTGTAGCCCAAATATCAGAAGCAGCCCAATTTATTTAATGGGCTTTCGCGTCCTCCCAGCCACCATTTTAGGTTTGGTGACCTAGTGGCTGGGAGCGCTGCATAGCTAGGATTTGGTCCCCGCCCGCCCTCCCTGGGCTTTGGGAGTTTTTGTGGGAGGCAGTTAGAGCAGGTTTTTCGCTGGAGGAGTTTTATTGGAACAGGTTCATAGGGGATTGATATATTGTAGACTTGTCTCTTGGAACAGGTGCTGGCGGGGTTGTTTGAAAGTTGGCCAAGTTTGGCTGGAGTTTTGTAGTTTGTTGTTAAGTTTGAGGAGTTTGTGAACAGGAGCAGGGAAAGGGTAAACAGGTAGCATACGTTTACATTAGAGGTTCGTTAGTTACAGTTGCATAAAGGCAGATAGGATTTTAGGTCATGGGAGGTTAGGATTTATAAATGCTATATTGTAAGATTGTGTAATATTATTGTTATGGAAAGTTATTTATTGTATGTTGCAGGGTGGGGATTATGATGTGGGGATCGTGGGTGGGGGGAACAAGGGGTCAGATATTTTATGTATTGAAAATTTGTAAGGCAAAGTGCCAGTGTTAATAAAATTATGACATGCACCTGTTTCAATAAAGCGGCCTTTTACACACACAAAAATGGTGTCGGTGGGACTTGCCAACCCTTTCCCTCCTAAAGAGAACATGGGAGTGAACAGAAGAACAGCTCAACATAACACAAAAGAGTCAACAGGAATCATTCCCTAACAATATCGAAGGTTTTCAGCTCACTTACTATGTTGACATGCCACACTCTCCTGGAAATGAATGTATTCCTATCATACTCACGCATCTAGAGAGACCGAAGCAGAAATGCACCCTAGTTTTCATGACAACACATGTCTGTTATTTTAGGGACAGTACATTGCAAAGTATTGAGTGCAGGTATGAAAATAGTCCCCCACCAAGACCTTTCTCAAAGTTTTAGGCGTAGATGGAAATCTTTTATAAAATTATTTTTTGTCAATCAAGAGATATGGATATGTGTAGCTAATTCCTGCAACTTTTCCTCAGGATCATACCAATTCCAAACTACTAGATACTAAAACTACCCTTTCCCTTGAATGTAGTATTCTTCTGATCATAAATTCTGGATGTGCTTATATTAACAATGCTGGTAGTGCCTAAAGAATTTGTCTATTATTTACTAGTTGTTACCTTATGGAGACATGGAAAACAGGATTAAGTGCTGTTGATTAATTTCTGTATTTTTGTTTTATATAGCGCAAACTTTACCCAAAGGTATTGGATATCAGAGCGCTTTACATGAGCACCAGTTGCTTACACAAGGACACAATAATTTTTGTTAGGCACGGGGAGATTAAGTGATTTGCCCAGAATCACAGGATGTTGAGCGTCATTGCTGAGACTCAAACTCGGTTCCCCAGATTGGAGATCCACCTCCCTAGCCATTAGGCTACATCCTCACCCCTAATTACTTTTTCTATCAGGAAAGTTCCTATGTACTTGCGTTTAACAATATTTCTCCCTTTTAACTAAACAAAGCATGTGGATATCTAAGCGTACTGTACCCTGATTGGCACACTGGAGTATGTTTGCGATGTCTGTTTGCAAACTATTTATATGTGTTCATTTGGGCTAATGCATTCATTTGTGTTTCTTTTAATTGATGTATTATGTTCTAGATATTCTTAGATAATAGGAAATATTTTACTGTTCACTGTCCCAAAATTGAATGAATGAGGCTGAAACCCTTAATTACAAAGATATAGGGAGTGTTTTGATGAGGAGTGATGTGCGTTCTTATAAGGAAATTCAGCCAACTATCATGACAACATCCAATATGAAGAAGCGTGTTCTAACTACCAACAAAGATCATCATCCAAGGGCCTGATTACGAGTGGAGGTGCTATTTAGTGAACCTGATAAATAACAATCCCACGGGGTACGTTATTTATTGGGTGTGATAAATAGCACCTATTACTAGTTTGTGAGCTATGGATTTTGGTAAGGCTCTGAAATCCATATGGCACAGTAAATACCATAAATATTTTTTCGCCTGGTAAATTTGTACAGGTTTGACTTTAAAATATCTAATAATTATTGAATGTGTTAAATATCTCAAATACCTTTTAAAACGTAATTCTGTCTGTGCATCCGTCTGAGGATTGTCGCATCATCAATTCCCACTAATCAACAAAGGTTCTGCCAAAAGTAGGATACAAATTCAAAGCCTCTGTTTGTGATCAGTATTTCATGAATACCATGCAATCATACAATTAGTTGGAAAACATTTTTACGAGAGCTGGACCATTTGAAATTCCTTACCTAAAATAAAATGATCCATGTCAGTTAAATGATCCGCCACCACTAATATGGTATTATACCCTTCTTATAAACTAGAAATTCTACAATAAAATCCATGGTAATACTATGTCAGAGTATCCACATGGATAAGATTGAGAAGGCAAAATGGTGAAGAAGATTGTTTTACTTTCAGCACAAACTATGTTGAAACATCCTAGCATCTTAGACTAAACCTGGCCACCAAAATTGTCTATTCAATAATTTAGGGTTTTTCTTTTCTCCCAGATGTCCAGCTAGTGGGCAGTCATGGCACAATCACAGCACCAAGTCCTTCAACTCTGTCATGGGAAGGTATA
Source organism: Lissotriton helveticus (assembly GCF_964261635.1). Lineage (NCBI taxonomy): Eukaryota > Metazoa > Chordata > Amphibia > Caudata > Salamandridae > Lissotriton > Lissotriton helveticus. Next base: position 1,815,872,308 of record NC_136063.1, read on the forward strand.
AGTTATCATTATCATACAGCAACCCATCTTCCACTTTTTTCCCTGGTCCAGCCCAATTTTGAAAATGTGTGTGTGGTTGGGAGTAGGTTTAATGACACCGTGGACTAGCAGTGGGATTGATTCACTCCAGGCAACATTTCTGGAAGGAAAGGAGAAGAGTCACAGAGCAAGGACTTAGATGCCCTTCTTTTCTTCTTTAATTTTCTCGTCTACCCTCTCTATTGTTAGACTATGGTAGATAGCCTGAGAAGGTTATAATTCAAGGGTACATATGAAAAAGAAGGAGAAATTATGAAATCTGGTTCCCAGGAGCCCTTTGGTGAAGAAAAGGAGGAGTTGGAGAGACGCAACAACTGGAAACAAACTGGGCTGGAGTGAAGGATGCTGTACTCCGGAGAAACTCTGTACTAGGACTCAGCTGACATGAAACTCAGGACGCCAACTCCACTCTTTTACTCACACTACAGGAGCCCAAAGCAGATGAATGGACTGCTGAAGACCCATGCCTCATCTCTTCTCCAAGGAGATGAGGTCCTGCCACGGTTTACAAATGCGCAGATGCATGATCTGAACTGGGGATGGTCGGAAACAATTGGGTAATGTCATGTCCTTTAGGATTGTCCCATCATGTACATACCAATTACATACATTTTGTCCCATCCACACGACATAACGGTCCTACACAGGTGACCTTTTATCTAGTAGCTCACTTCTGTCTCTTTGACACCAGGCTCTCGGTACCCTATCTTAATCCCTGTACCTGATGTACATAAACATGTCCCTAGGCACAGCAGATTTATTCTGTATAAGGGTCACCACTTTTGTCATCCATGGCCAACAGCCAGCTGGGCATGAGTGTTTTTGTTTAGAAAAGGATTAGCAAAGGATTAGTGAATGTTTTCAAAACATATCAATTCTGGAAGAAACCCTGGAGTTACCATAAACACAGAGGAGAATTCCTTCCAGGTTGGACCAAGGCTCTTCAGGCTGATCCTTCGACAGACAGAGACCCGACATTCCTGGCGGGGTGCCATTCTCAATGCAGAGACAGGGTCCTTCATTCAGAAACATCAGGTGAGGGGTTAGCACTTCCCCAGGGAATTCTTGGCTCCATTAGAATATATCCAAGCACTTACATACATATGCTTCACCTACATATCTAGGCTAGGTACATTTATGTAGGCTATGCATCGTAGCAGTATGCCAATGCTATTGTTTTATATAATCTGCTTTTATTCATCTTATTAGCACTGTGGTAGAAAAGTATCTACTATTTATGATATTGGTGCTAGCAATCCCTTTTGTCTGCTCCTGTCTTTTGATTGTCACAGCGAATATGTTTTATGCTAGACTGATGCTTGACCAATTAATAATTATTGAAACAGTTCTAATCGTCAATCTATGTGTATTCTGAGAAAAGTAAGCATGAATGACTGAGCGAAAGATACCGTATTGTTTTCCACGATACCTGAAGAATCAGGTTTGTCATGTTAAGTGGTTGCCAGAAACTACCTACACCGCTGTAGAATACAGGGGTGTGGTAGTGGCACTGTAGACCGACCTGCCTAACGGGTGACTCATCCTGTGGGGGGTCCAGAGACTGTCTGCACACCAAGCCCACAGTTTAGGTCATCCAAAACATGCAGGTCCTAGGAACTACACAACAGTAGTGAAAACTGAAAAAGTGAAATCAAATTAAAATGTGTCCAATGAAGTTTCTGTGATAGCTGATTTTTCACTCAAGCATGTGGCATTTTTCCCTTAAGCATTTCCTCATCGTGAAGGTTTTACATGGCAAAGTGTGGGAACAAGCAAAGTGTGTTTGACTGTTATCCCGGATTAGTTTTGGAGAGATTTTAAAGGGCCCATGTGGCAGAGAGTCTGAAGAAATCCAGAATAGAGAGGCTGAGAAAAGGGGGAGAAAAAGCAAATCAGGAGCATACAGATGCAAGAAAGGAAAACTCAGGAAAAATAACAATGACCCAAAGTTAGGAATAAAATGAAAGCCTTGAGAGAAGTGACAATGGAAAAGAAAAGGGTTTAATATTATTTCTTTGTTCCCCTTTATTGACTTGCCTTAAGTTTTTTTCTTCCAATGATAAACCAGGAGGGAGTAGAAAATTAGCAAGCGAATCAGAGGAAGAAGAGCTGAGACAGAAATCCCTGATCTAAAACCCACCTATTTACCTGTGAAGGGAAGACATAATTGTGAGATATGATTATTCCATTTTTGTTATGAACATACGTTTCTATTTATTGGAACATAGCACCATGGTTAAGAGAGGCCCTCCTTTAAGACTCCACACACTTGTCTGCCTTTTGCTGAACAAGGGTCAACCCAGTCACAGTACTTTCTTGAACTCATCAAAAGAATCTTTTGAAGTTTGAGAGACAAAATGAATTAACAGAAGCATATTATGTAGATCACGGTTTTGACTTGTATTTTCTTCAGAAAATCCAAAACGTGGAGCTTGTAGGGGAGAGAAGAGAGTAAAGTTTGGATGCTATTCGACCTCCTCTGGCATATGAGTGTAATGTGATGAGCAGGTCAGCATGTTCCGAGGATTCACGTATGGATATAATTACTTCAAATTTTAAGACGTGATAAAAGTCTTAGTTATTTAGGTTGAAACTAGATTTAAGTTGGGAAAAATGTAAAGGTTTGGAAGTGGTATTGGTGATTTCCTACTAGTAGAATGCCTTTTCGTATCCATTTCTCTAAAAAGAAAGTCTTCCTGTCTAATTTCAGGTTTTCATCGTGCCATAGTGAGTCAAGGGTTGAATATTGCATTTTGTTAGGGAGTTTGGGAAATTGGACACTGGACACTTTCAACTCAAACATGTCTCCACAGTAGTTGCCACTTCCTTCCCCACCCACTCCTACCTACCAATTTCTCCATCCTCCTCCCCATTTCTGTTTTTCCTTTGCTTTCTCCTATCCTTCGGTTTTTCTATCTTTTATCCTCTTTTTTCACCTATCTTATGCTGCTAGCCGGGACATCCCACACTAGTTCTACATTACATGTCCCTTTGTTGTCCTCCACATAATCATCAGTAGATCCTGCTTCATGTCTCTCAAACATAAATGACTATACCAAACCACTGCATTTCTATGAGGCTCCTCCATCAAGGTATACACTATTTTATTCAAATGTATCTTTAATACCCCACCAAGATTTTGTTCCCTCTTTATATCAATCAATCAATCAAAGCATTTATATAGCGCACTACTCACCCGGAGGGTCTCAAGGCGCTGGGGGGAAGGGGTCCGCTACTGCTCGAACAGCCAGGTCTTGAGCTGCTTCCTGAAGGTGAGGTGGTCCTGGGTCAGGCGGAGGTGGGTCGGAAGGGAGTTCCAAGTCTTGGCGGCCAGGTAGGAGAAGGACCTTCCTCCTGTGGTGACTCTTCGGATGCGGGGGACGGCGGCGAGGGCGTGGCTGGTCGATCGAAGCTGGCGTTTGGGAGCGTAGAAGTTGAGGCGGCTGTTGAGGTAACCTGGGCCTTGGTTGTGTAGGGCTTTGTGTGCGTGGGTGAGGAGCCGGAAGGTGATTCTTTTGTTGACCGGGAGCCAGTGCAGGTCTCTCAGGTGTCCGGAGATGTGGCTGCGGCGTGGGATGTTCAGGATGAGTCGTGCTGAGGTGTTCTGGATCCGCTGGAGTTTCTTCTGGAGCTTGGCGGTGGTTCCGGCATAGAGGGAGTTGCCGTAGTCCAGACGGCTGGTGGCGAGGGCCTGGGTGACCGTCTTCCTGGTCTCGGTGGGGATCCACCGGAAGATCTTACGTAGCATGCGCAGGATGTTGAAGCACGACGAGGAGACGGCGTTGACTTGTCTGGTCATGGAGAGGGAGGAGTCCAGGATGAATCCCAGGTTGCGTGCGTGGTCTGTTGGTTTGGGTGCGCTGCCTAGGGCGGGGGGCCACCAGGAGTCGTCCCAGGCGGAGGGTGATGATCCCAGGATGAGGACTTCCGTCTTGTCCGAGTTCAGTTTCAGGCGGCTGTTCGACATCCATTTGGCTACGTCTGACATCCCTTCGTGGAGGTTGGCTCTGGCGGTGGCGGGGTCGTTGGTGAGGGAGAGGATCAGCTGGGTGTCGTCGGCGTAGGAGATGATGCTGAGGTTGTGCTGGCGTGCGATGGCTGCGAGGGGGCTCATGTAGACGTTGAAGAGTGTTGGGCTGAGCGAGGAGCCTTGAGGAACGCCGCAGATGACTTCGGTGGCCTCCGATCTGAACGGGGGGAGGCGGACTCTCTGTGTCCTTCCGGCGAGGAAGGGGGTGATCCATTCCAGTGCCTTCTCCTGGATTCCGACGTTGCTGAGGCGCTGTACTAGGGTACGGTGGCAGACAGTGTTGAAGGCCGCGGAGAGGTCCAGGAGAATGAGAGCCGCTGTTTCTCTGTTGTCGAGCAGGGCTCGGATGTCATCGGTAGCTGCGATCAGGGCGGTCTTGGTGCTGTGGTTGGCCCGGAAGCCAGACTGCGAGAGGTCGAGGGATCCGTTCGTCTCGAGGAAGGCGGCCAGCTGCTTGTTGACGGTCTTCTCGATGACTTTTGCTGGAAACGGGAGCAGCGAGATGGGGCGGTAGTTCTTGAGGTCGGTGGGGTCGGCTGATGGTTTCTTGAGTAGAGCGCTGAGTTCGGCGTGCTTCCAGCTCTCCGGGAAGGTCGCGGTGTCGAAGGAGGTGTTGATGATGTCCCGTAGGTGGGGTGCGATGACAGCGTCGGCCTTGTTGAAGACGTGGTGAGGGCAGGGGTCTGTCGGAGAACCGGAGTGGATGGAGTTCATCGTGTGGACGGTGTCTTCGGTGCTGATCGGGGCCCAGGCGCAGAGGGTGGTTGTGGGGGGCGGTGGTTCGGTCATGGCGTGCGTCGGTTGAGTGCTGAAGCTGTTGTGTATGTCCGCGATCTTGTTGTGGAAGTAGGAGGCGAGGGAGTTGCAGAGGTCTTGCGAAGGGGTGATGTCGTTGTTTCCGGCGTTGGGGTTGGAGAGCTCTTTCACGATGTTGAAGAGTTCCTTGCTGTTGTGTGCGTTGTTGTCAACTCGTTCCTTGAATGCGGTTCTCTTGGTGGCGTGGATCAGTTGGTGGTGTTTTCGGGTGGCGAGCATGAGGGCAGTCATGTTGTCTGGTGTTGGGTTTCTGCGCCAGGTTTTCTCGAGTGCTCTGCAGTTCTTCTTGGAGCTCTTGAGTTCGTCGTTGAACCATGGGGCTTTCTTGCTGCTGGGTCTGCTGGGCGGGGTCTTCAGAGGGGCGAGGTCGTCTGCGCAGTTGCTGATCCATTTCGTGAGGTTGGTGGCCGCTTGGCTGGGGTTCGTTGTGCTGGTGGGGGGGTTCTTGCTCAGGGCAGTAGCGAGCTGGTCTGTGGTGATCTTGTTCCAGCTTCTGCGGGGAACCTGTAGCTGGTGATGGTGGAGCGTGGTCCTTCTGAAGCTGAAGTGGACGCAGCTGTGGTCCGTCCAGTGGAGTCCCGTGGCGTGGCTGAAGGCGATGTCCTTGCTGGAAGAGAAGACCGGGTCGAGCGTGTGTCCAGCGTAGTGGGTGGGGGTGTTGACCAGCTGCTTGAGTCCGAGGTTGGCGAGTTTGTCCAGCAGGGTGGTGGTGTTGCGGTCGTTGTTGTTCTCCAGGTGGAAGTTGAGGTCTCCGAGGAGGATGTAGTCAGTGGAGGGGAGGGCGTGCGGGCTGATGAAGTCGGCGATGTCTTCGCTGAATTGTGTGCGTGGTCCCGGGGGTCTGTAGATGAGGGTGCCTCTGAGGGTGGTCTTGGGGTTGACGAGGATCTGGAAGTGCAGGTGTTCGGTGGGTGCGAGGGTGTCGTCGGTGTTAGTCGAGATGCAGATGGTGTTCCTGTGGATGTACTCTATCTGTACTTTTCCGCTTGTATATTAATAAAAATGACTTTTAAATTAAAAGAGAAAATCCAAAATTTGATTGTGTCAGTGATGGAGCAGGGGAGAGACAACATTTTTGTGTACCCCTGTAAAGTTAAACTCTCATAATCATAATGACTAACAGAGTGAAGCATGTGAAATAATCAACAAAATGCACGTAGATAGACACTACACGTGGGAAAACTAATTGCTGTCTTGCATAAATTAACGAAACGAATGTAAATGAGTTATACTAATATAGAGCTGTAATAAAATAAATAAGTGTGTAATTGTGCTTGATACATAAGTCTTGTGGCAAAACGAAAAATAGAATTGGTGAGTAAAATGACGCTATCTGTTGGCTTTTGCTAAGTAACAACTAACTGGGAAATTAGAATGGTGGGAGGTAAACAGAAGCGGTGTGATTCTTAAACTAATTTCTCTTGTGTTTATTTTCGCATTAGTTCCCATTGAGGCCTGCGCGGTCTGGCCAGGGAAAATGGCTGTTTACAGAACCATTGACAGCGCTTTGGAAAAAAAGATGGCTTCCGCGCATGCGCTGTAAACTGAACGTTTGAATAGAATGGCCTGTGCACGGAGTGAAAGATGTCAAGGCCAGCGTGGCTTGGCACCAGGAGATGTGCCAAAGGATGACTGCTTCTAAACCTGTGTGAGAAGAGAAAATGTATTTTAAATTAATAACAAAAAAGTGTTACAAAAGGAAAATGACAAGCATACATCTGAGATGAATGCCATGGGAAAGAAAGTAAGAATGACATTGCTAAAATACTAACTGGTATACACGAGTACATGAGGTGATCATCACCCCCCCCCCCCCTGCCCCACCCCCTCTAATGGACCAATCAGAAAGAACTGTGGACCCTAAAAGTTTCAATATTAAGTTAGATAGTTAGAGAAAAAGGGCATAAAAGGGCTGCGTGAAATGGAGAAAAAAGGCGTTGCTCCACGAATTTTATTTTGCACCATGACATGCTGTCGGTTTGGATAATTTTATGGTGCTAGAGACTTTGAAATATTTTTGGACTTTAACTTTGATGGAGCAGTGAAGATGATCGATTGCAAAGTTTTTATTTTGGAAGGGAGGCATTGAGAATAGAGAGACAGCTTTGGGAACCTGTGCTACACTGTCATTTCTCTCATGACAGATGGGTAATTTTCTTTTCAGACTTTCATCTCTTTTAACATGTACTCTATAAATACTTAAATTTTGATTGGTTACATACATTTCTACATTTCCTTTCTCAAATTAAGTAGATAAAATTATTTTAAATTTCAAACTCGAGTTTGTTTTTACTTAGATAAAATGTCATGACAGAATAAAGAAATGTTTAAATGTTTATGGGATTACTGTGGTTGAGCTGGTCTTAATCACCATCAACTAACTTCTACTAGTTGGTCCATTGACCAAATAGCGGAGTACCTTGATGTATATGTGTCCTATTTTCAGGTTGACATGATGATCAAAATGTATAAATGTAAATAATGTATAAAGTATAGAATTTAGGTACCCCGCTATCCAGCAGCTCACCTTCTTTTTCACTGACTCGGGAGAAGTGTGGTGTGTGTGTATGTGTGACTTGCGGTGTTATGGGCCCTACTGTTGAGTAAGAAATAAGTTGCTCCTGGGTTAAGTGATATAAGTATTGAGGGTTGCTGGAGAGCTCCACTGGATCATCCACTTTCCCATTCTTTTGAGCCACATGATATTGGATGACCAAATCATATTCTTTAAAAACTTGTGTCCACCATAATTGTGTTTCAGATAAAGCTTTCGCCGATTTTAATAACTGTCTATTTCCATGGTCAATTTTCATAGTGTGTCTTGAGCACCTTTCACATAGTGACATCATTTCTCAAACACCGCTTTGAGGGCCAATAATTGGGATTTTTTACCTACATTCCATTTTGTAATTCTCAAATAGTGATTCCTTAAAAATCATTATTTGAGAATCGCAAAATGTGAATTACCTACATATGCCCCTAAGTCTATTCATGCTGAACAGAAGTCAAGCAGATCTACTGAGTCAAGAGATCTTTTAACCCATCACTCCTCGATCAAAGAGTAAATGTCCTCTTTTCTTTGGGCCATTTTAACTTCTGCTACTATTTGATAAAATGTGGAATCATATGAAACCAGATCTTGATGTCCTAGTGTTAGATTTAATAACTAATTATCTACAGATCAAACAAACGAGTGCTTTGCAAAAAAACAAAAAATATAGTTTTAATATGCTTGGGATTTGTACAACAGTATATAATTTCATTCTACAATCCGAATGGACCACGTAGCTGCTATTTCTCCTAGGTATGAAAGCATTAATGTAATCCTATATTGTTTATTTGCTTACCAGGTAAGGCACTGAGTTAACACACACACACACGTATTACAGTGCAACACATACACACACGCACACTTTTTACAGCGCAACACATTGCTAACACCAATGCTGCCAAAAACTATTCAGCCTCAAACAAAAAGTCCTGAATGTCTGAGATGAAAGTGTCCTTTTAAATTGAAAAGGGGTTGACCTAACGGCTAAGGCGCTCGACCTCGGACCTGGGGAACTTGGATCGAGTCTCGGTAACGACGCCAAAAACGCCCTGTGATTCTGGGCAAATCACTTAATCTCCCCGTGCCTAAAATGAAAGTGTGTCCTCATGTAACGTAACTGGTGCTATGTAAAGCGCTCTGATGACTGGTTCGGTTCTAGTTCGCGCTATATAAAACTCTGCAAAAAAAAAACAGTTGGGAATGTCTTCTCATGTAACCCCTTATGCAGAAAATCGTCCTTAGCAGTACGGTGCTGCACTTCGCTCTGAAATGAGCATACCTATCATGGCGATGACGTTTTTCGCTTTGCAAGACACAGATGACAAAATCATAAGTCCACTGTCCAAGTACTCCATGCATAAAATGTATTTCTTTTTTGTTTGGTCTAATTGGAAGCTTCCCTGCCTTGACAAAAGGTCTATGTCTAGTAGGAATTGGAAGGTGCTCATGTGTGTAAATATTTTGAATGAAAAGTTGTTCTGCGAACGATTGGAGCTTTGCTTCTGCCTCTGTCTGTTTCCTAGCAGCACCCTGACAGGTTACCAATTCCCAGGGCATTTTAGTTAGACCCACTGGAAAAACAATTTTTGCATCTGCAGTGTTTGTCGTGTGGTAACAGATTTTGTAATATTCCGCAAAATTGCAGTTTGAACAAACTATCTCAAATGGATCAAAAACGTTAGAATAGTTACCTAAGACTCTTTCAGAGTGTTTCTCTTCAGCTGTTAAATGATGTAATCAGCAATTTAAAGAAGTGACAAAGTTTCCCAGATAGTGTACACATCCCTTTTGATGATCAGAGGGCGAGACGTTTGTCTGCATCATGCCAATAGTACGTAAAATACTAAAATAAAACCGGGTAGAGAGAAGGATTGTGTTTTTTGTAATTTTTTCTCTTTTATGATAAAAACATTTTAAAGCCACAGTCACTGTTCTCAAAGCTACTTTTGTTTCAACAGGCTATTCACAATTAAAAAGATGCCACATATTTGTGATTATTCTAAGGTTCCATGTTTTCATCTCCTGTTTTAAATCAAATAGGTAATGATTGTTGTGTTGTACATAAAAGTTTGTTCGGCTAAGGCCGTCAATATTTGGCAGAAAAACATCTACAATCCTGGACGCCTTCTTCGTTCCAGCGGCCAACTATTGTTACAGATTCCTCCTGTTAGGAAGGTAAGGCAGGGCAGTCGAGCTCTATCTTACATGGGCCCTACCCTTTGGAATAAACTTCCCCCTGGCCTGAGACAAACCCATTCAGGAGAACACTCAAAACACACCTGTTTTTGACAGCATAATCTCATCTGCCACCTAAAAGCACTATCTTGAGGCACATTTGGTGAACCAAGCGCGGAGATACCCCTACGGGGGTCGAGTCCTGCGCAATACAGCACTTAAATAAATAATTAATGATTCATTTAGTCAATTTGGTGCTCCATTGTCGCATAAATTGAGGCCTCTGACCTAAGTCCTCAATTCTGGATACTGAGGGGCGTATTTAAGAGCCATTGTGTCACTTTTGTGCTGCCGGTGCAACATTTTTTGTGACGCACCAGCAGGGTAAAAAATGCGCCATGTTGCGTCATATTTACAAAGTGACGCATCTAGGTAGATGCGTCACTTTGTAAACCCTTGCGCCACATTATACCTGGGCCAGGTATAATGTATGCACGGTGGGCGTTCTGACTCAAGTAAGCCTAGTATAAGTGACGCAGTGAAATCTATGCGATTTAACTGCGTCACTTCTAGGACGCAAATGAGTCAATATCTTACGCCTGCCTCACAGCAGGCGTAAGACTGACAAAGGCACATTTGAAATGGGACTTGCCCTTGTGAAATGACCCATTGATGGAGTTGAGTCACTTTAGTGACACACTCCAGAAATTTGTCATTTTTGCGCCTACAGATACGTCAGAAATACTAGACCATATTAGGAACTACTCTCTAGTGTCCTATTATTGGCAAAGGAACCTAGCCACCTTTCTGATATATCTGAAATATATTTTGCCTGTGACAAGCCGTGGATATGGATTTGCTACATAAGAATTCTTGTTAGACCTTCTTAGGCGACATAGGGCATATTCTCAAGAACGTGTGATAACCACCGCAAAAGTAACTTAACGCAACTTCCAACATCGCAGTCTATCGAGGGAAAATTACGCTGTGTTAACGAAGCATTCTCAACACAGCGGTACCATGCGATAGTCACCAAAAATGCATCAAATGACCGCGTTAAAATCAATGCCATGCCGCAAAAATGCGAAACGCGAATGCAAAAAATCTTAGGATGAGGCCAATTGTGGTACAAAAAGCAGCAAAAACCAGCGACTGGCCTGCAAATCCCATGCGTCTGGCGGGGAATGCACTATAAAAGCTACAGAAACAACACACCAGAAACAATCCAAAGCGCGTCAAAACATGAATGCACCCTGATCGAGCGCAGAGGCCAACGCGAACCCCACAACTCCCACAGTCCACCAGCAAGGAACAACGGGGTCGGGGAAGGCCAAGGAGAAGAGGGAGAGGAAGACTGGGTGCAGTCCGCAGCAAAACCAGATCTGGGTCTCAGAGATGACAGAACACTACCATCAACTGACCCACAAGTAGACCACCAGGAATGCAGTCGGAGTGTCGAGGAGGCAAAGAGGCACTAGCATGATGTGATAATCTAAACCAGGCACAAACACGCTGCCAAGAGGAAGGCTGTAATGGTGACAGGAGGTGGGAGTACTGCGTCACAAGAGGATCTGGAGGAAATGGAGACCACAGTCATCAGTGTGGAGATGGTGCAAGGAGTAGGGAGTACGGACAAAGCTCGAGAGGACCTGACACAACATCAACAGGGTGAGTAATGACCAGGGACTGGGGGCACGGGGGAAGATGGGCACAATGGCACACATGCACAACGATGTGTAGCACACTGTACACCCACAATGACCCAGGATCATGTCCCTGATCCCCGTGGCACACTCCAGCACACACACTTAGCAAGAACAGCACACCCACATTGACGACAATGATGTACAATGCGCAACCCCGACACTGCATAACAGAGTACACAACTGGCTCTGCACACGCGCAGAAACAGGCCTACTACATCCGACAGAGCTGGAAACTGTGAAATGGAAATGTCCACGTAAAACCTCAAATCCGTCATGTAGTTCAAATGTACATGGTCCTGCATCTAAATCCTGCACCTCCCAAACAGTCACAAAGTACATTGTCATACAGTCTGCATGTAAAAAAGAACAATGCGCCAACATACATGTCAACACAATGTCAACATGCATCTCCCCTTCACATTGCAAAGGGACACACAACACCTCCAGCAAAGCACAGAAGACCTCACATCAGTAATGCCGTAGAGGACCACCACACCTTCGACACTGACGCCCTACAATAGCCCATGGATATCCCACGCAACCCACCACCAGGACCAGGGCAGCCAAGCTACTTAGAGGAGAACACAGACCCTGCAACAGACCACAGAGCAGGAAGCACCCGCAAGCACGGCTGGCTTACAACACTTCACAGACCCACACTATTGCAAGGATCCTGCTCCTACACAGAACTGTGCACAGAGACCCAGGACATCAGTGAATTGTGGTGTACCAGAAACTCACCTCAGTATCTAGAAAATCCCAACCAGCTAGCATCAGTGTCACATTAGCTCTTTATCCAATAGCAAAGTAACCAATGATTAGACAACCTAGCACATGCGACTTAGGACAAACTCAGGAATGGTGGGAAGGGAGAAGACTCTTTTGTTATACTCTCATACCAGTCCACAACAGGAGTAAATAGGAGACACGGGTAAGGTTAAAATATTTATTTTAACGATGTGCTCTCAGGTGCTGTATCTTTACCAACATAAGCAGACATATGATTAAAAATAATATGATCAGCATTGTTACAATTCCATAAAATACAAATGGAGGAATCACATTACAACGATGGTGACAACAGGTCTTATAGCGCCTAGTTATAACACCCTCCCTATCTAGGAACTATGTTTTATAAACTAAAGAATGTCTCTTAGGCTTGTACGGGGAACCCCATTTATTTGCATGTTTATACCGCGCAAGGATCACCTCCCAAAGGAGTATCTCCGCGCCTTTGGCAGCTAAGAAAACAACTAGCGGAGCTTGGCCATAGGTATGGATCAATTTTGAAAAAGGAAGGTTTTCAATTGTTTCCTAAAAGGAAAGTGGTCCTTGCACAGTCTCAAAAACAGTGGGAGGCTGTTCCACAAGGTTGGACCAGCAACAGCGAGAGCTCTTTCCCCTTGTCTTACTTTTTTTAATCTTGGGACCTGTAACAAGGCCTGCTCACTAGATCTCAGGGAGCGTGTCGGTATATACCGGGAGAATTTATTAGTCAGATATGCTGGGCCCTTCCCCTGTAGACACTTATGCACTATACAGCAGATCTTAAACTTCACCCTCTGTTTGATGGACAGCCAGTGCAGCTTTTTCAGAAGGGGTTTAGAGGGGGTGTGAGAGGGCTGGTTCAAAACCAGACGGGCAGCGGTATTCTGGACCACCTGGAGCCTAGAGATTACTGCTTCATTTGCTGACAGCAGCAATCCATTGCAGTAGTCCAAGCGACTCAATATTAGGGCCTGCACCAAAGTTCTCCTAGTAGAGTCTGGTAATAGGGGAAATACCTTTCGTAGCATCCCGATGATATGAAAGCAGGAGCCCACCACTTGATTACCATGATGTTTTAAGGAAAGCTCATGATCTAGTCGGACGCCGAGGTTTTTCACTACCTGCTTAGGCTCTGGAGCCGGGCCAAGATCTTGAGGCCACCAGTTTGGAGTCCACAGAAGTTTGGCCTCACCGAACAGCATCACCTCCGTCTTTGCAACATTGCATTGCAGGAAGTTGGATGCCATCCAGTGTGCCACCGCCTTCATCCCCTGAGCAAAGGAGTTCCTGACCTCCACCGTAAGGGTTTCAAAAGGAAAGAGGAGTTGGGTGTCATCTGCATATGACACAGGAATAAATCCATGAGATCTCATGATGTTAGCTAGGGGGGCCACATAGATGTTAAAAGAGTAGGGCTCAGACAAGAGCCCTGTGGCACCCCCTTAGAGATCTCCAACTCCTCTGACCGGTAAGCCCCCAGAGTAACCCTTTGGGTGCGACCTGTCAGGAAACTCCTCAGCCATGACAGCGCCTTGCCTTCCAGGCCGATGTTAACTAGCCTGGTGGTCATGATGTCATATGACACGGTGTCAAACGCCGCAGACAGATCCAGCAGAACCAGGATAACAGAATGACCTTTATCCTGGAACATGCGTAGATCATCTGCGACTGACAGCAAGGTGGTCTCAGAGCTGTGTCTTGGTCTAAAGCCCGACTGGGATGGATCCAGACCGCCTACTAGCTCAGTGTAGCTGGATAAATGGCGATTTACATATTTCTCTATAATTTTCCCCAGATAGGGAAGAAGAGAAATAGGCCTTAGGTTCGCCAACACCGTCCAGGGAATGGCAGTGTTTTTCCTCAGTGGTCTTACTAGCGCCCTCTTCCAGTCCAGGGGGACCTGCCCTGTACAGAGGGAAAGATTAACCAAGTTCTGGATTTCTGGTCCAAGAACTTCTACCAGCTTAGGCAAGATACGGGCAGGGATACTATCATGAGGACTGCCACTCTTGATTTGTGCAACCAATGAGTTTACCTCCTCTAAGGAGATAGGAGGAAAGCTGGAGAGGCATTGGGTAAGTGGTCCTGATTGTACACCCGACTGGGATCTGTTGTTATTATTCATTCCCTCAGCCGTCTTTGAGGCCACTATCCTCTCATTGATAGCCTCTATCTTCTTCATAAAGAAGGCAGAAATCTCATTACACAGCTCTTGAGTGGCTACCTCCACAGTCTCGCAGGCTGCTGGTCTAGTAAAGGTTTGTAGGATGTTATGCAGAACTCTAGAATCTTTCCCTGCCTCTATTAGTTGTGCTGCAATATGATTTTTCCGAGCAGTCCTGATGGCTTTATGGTACAACTTGAGAGAGGATCTGTGGAGTACTTTATCATCCAGCCTCCTAGACTGTCTCCATAATTTTTCCAGTTTTCTGGTATTTTGTTTCAAAGATCTTAACTCTTCAGAAAACCAGATTTCTTGCTTTTTAGCTGGGCGGGGTTTAAACACTTTCTGAGGGATAGTAGTATTTATTGCATCCCTTACTGCCTCCTCAAACCTGTACAACTCTGCTGTTATATCTCCTGTGGTGTGTTCATACAGGGGAGCTTTGTACTGGTCTCTAAAGGCTTCCACCGTTAGTTTATGCCAGGGTCTCCTTTTAGTGGCCAGAGTACTCTGCTTTTGAAGCTTATTATTAATGGCAGTATGGAACTTTAAGATGAAATGACCTGTACATTCTACCTGAGTAGGAGGCATTCATTTAATTAAAGGTGAGTTGGACATTACCAAATCCAGAGTATGGCCTGCCTCATGAGTAGGACCGTCATTGATCTTTTTCAGTCCTAGGGAGTCTAAGTCCATTAAAAGAGTTCTTGCCTCCTTGCAGTTCTCTAATTCACTGTGGACATTAAAGTCCCCTACCATGAGGAAGTCCTGGTTATCTTGCACAAATGGTGCTAAAGCCTCTATTAACACGACTGGAAAGTTCCCAATCGGACCTGGTGGTCTATACAACAGCGCACCCTTCCTTTGTTCTCTGGGATTAGGACTAAGTTTAAAAATGAGTAGTTCCATTTGAGGATTGCTAATTTCCTCAAGGATAGTTAAATTCAGTTCCTCCTTGTAAACAATGGCAACCCCCCCTCCAGTTTTATTTGAGCGGTCGACCCTAGCAATCTTGTATCCTAATGGGACACTGAGTGTGATCGCTGGAACCAAATGGGGCTTAAGCCATGTTTCTGTTAAAAAGCAGAGGTCTGGTTCCTCAGTCAGTATGAGATCCCAGACCTGGGTGGAGTGCTTCACTAATGATCGGATATTACAGAGTATATTTTTGCTCCACGTAGTGGAGTTATCTCCTAAGATATTAGTAGGAGCAGTTTCTTGTCTTCTGGCTGGTATTACATCAGCTACCTGTAATTGCCTACTCTGCTTCATATCGAGGTCGAACTGCATATGGCATCTGTGGTAGGCAAAAGGGCCTTCTACGGGGGTATCAATACCAATGTCACAGGCATTTGAAATATCTGTGCGTATCTCTAGCAATATCTGCGAAGCGTATGTTCTTCGTGTTGTAGACGATATTCCCTGGACTTGTAATGGCCGTGCCATAATCTCCTGCCCCATGGCCCCGTCCTGTCGCGGACGAGCCGAGCAGGAGTAGGCGCCACCCTGCGCGCCAACGCTGCGCGCTGGAGCCGACGAGGGGCTAAATAGCCCAGGAAGTCCCAGAGTCTAGAGCGCTAACCGCTCGCTTCCCAGTGTGTCCTGCCTCAGCCCCGCCCTCCACACACCGGGATTGGCTGCCGAGCGTGCAGGCCCGGGTCGGGATTGAAGACTAACTTAGCCTCGGTGTTCGCGGGTATGAGAAATTATTTGCAGTGTGCCTCTGAATGATTAACAACCTATTTCAATTGTAATTAAAAACACAGTAAACACAGTTTTAAAAAGCACGAACTTAAACATTTGGGTCGTTTTTCAAATTCAATTTCAAATTACAGCGCCGCTATTTGAGTTGGTAACGCCAAGCGGGGTCAGGAGAAGCTGCCACCACCTCCTTACCGCGAAAAGCGATGCCTCCTCGCCGCCTAAATAGCCCAGGAAGTCCCAGAGTCTAGAGCGCTAACCGCTCGCTTCCCAGTGTGTCCTGCCTCAGCCCCGCCCTCCACACACCGGGATTGGCTGCCGAGCGTGCAGGCCCGGGTCGGGATTGAAGACTAACGTAGCCTTGGTGTTTGCGGGTATGAGAAATTATTTGCAGTGTGCCTCTGAATGATTAACAACCTTTTTCAATTGTAATTAAAAACACAGTAAACACAGTTTTAAAAAGCACGAACTTAAACAATTGGGTCGTTTTTCAAATTCAATTTCAAATTACAGCGCCGCTATTTGAGTTGGTAACGCCAAGCGGGGTCAGGAGAAGCTGCCACCACCTCCCTACCGCCATTACCTTTCAGCTCAGCAAGAGTAAATCACATCAGGATCTGCAAAAGCTCTCTGCATCCCTGGAAACGGAAAATCTTCCAAGTGTGTGAAATCATGGCAACTGTGCAATAATAAAGGCGCCAGAATCTCAGTTGGCTCGGAGCTGCCATTTGTTGTGTCTAAAAAGCGTTAGCCAATCAGTTCGAATAACAGCTACCATGTTATGATAACCTTGACGGCTTCAGCACTCACTGTACAGACTAGGGTCGCGATGTAAGTCTAGGGATGTCGAAAACAAGCCTTTCTTATGTGAAGACATTCGCGCAGCCTAACTTACAAAAACAGCTATATGCAGTGTCGTGTGCAAAAACAGCAAAAGGTAAAATGGCGTTTTAAACTTCTAATAAGCCATGCTAACATAACATGTGTGCAAACCAGACCTAGCCCACACTACACCCTCCCTTGATCGGAGAACGCACAATAAAGGGGGCAATATTTATAGAACGCAGAGTTCAAGTTCGAATGAGACAGAACCAAGTTCAGAAATTTTGCCAAACCTGATAATTTGGGAGTAAAAATCTGAATGACTAATTATCAAATGTATCAAAACATTCATGGGTGGCCATGGTGTGAAGAAGACTTAAAAAAAATGGAGACAGAATAATGTATCAGTGAGACAAATAATCACGAGTCCAGTACGTGTCTATGAAGCAGAAAAAATGTCACTTTAATCCAACAGCGTATAGGCACAGTATGTTGCAACTGCCTCCAATAGGAAGTTGTTGTTATCATCCGTGAACATTTCAGCCATCCAATTCAGTAATGGAAAGGAACATACATGTACTTCAACAGCCAATAGCCTCTAGCACCATCAGAGGACAACTCAGGCCTTCTTCGAGATAACTGCGTGCCAGAAAGTCATGGGCTGCAGTCCATATGTTCCAATTGCCCAGGACCCAATGAGCCGCTGCGCAGGCCATAATCTTGATACCAGAACAATCTAGTTCATGAGCAACTAAAGGGCTCATTAGTAGATCATAATCCGGGTTAGGAGACACCGTGTTACAGAGACACAAATCCAGAGCCCATTCAAAACCACATTCGAGGCAGTGGAAAACTGGCTGCACGCATGTAAAATATGAAAAGCGGAAGGATAAACCATACGCCACACTCAAAGTAGCCAGAGGTAGCGATCCATAGTATTTAAGCATTCGGTTACGAAGCTGGAACAGCCGGGGCAGACCGACGTGGGGCACAGAATGTGTTACCATTTGGAGTAAGCAAATTAACAGCAGTACGCCGGCACCCAAAGTGAGAATTAATGAGAAACCGCCAAAGACGCTTGAAAAAATAGAATGAAAAAATGCCGGTATCACACCAAATTTAGCTTGGAATGAGATCACAAGGGCAGAACTTACTTCTTTAAAAAAGTGTGCCAGGCCCGAGGTGGAAGAGGCATTGAATATTGTGTGAATCAAACCACCGAAATGCAGGGGCAGATCTGTATTTAATAAGGCCTGTACCTCAGTACGAGTGTGTTAGACCTGTCTGCTTCTGGGAAGACTCTAACCATTATTATTTATTTTTGTCCCCCTTAGCCTCCCAGAGTTTCTATTTTTATTTTTACATATGTCCATCAGGAGTTTTTTTTTAATGCTGTCAGGGGGCTAGGTGTTCCTTGGCGATGACGCCATTTTTCCCTCATAACCTGTGAGGCCTAGTCAGCCCCCTTGAAAATCTAGGGATCTCCAGAAACCTAAAATGGTGTCCACCAACTGCCATAACGGACACTACTGGAGGACAGGTCCATAGGATAACATTAGGGAACTTTCTAGAATTAACTAGAGACTTCTGCAGGTCTCAGGCCACCCTATATAAGGCCAGTGACCAGCAGCCATTTTGTGCTGACCCCAGAGTAGAGGAGTGAGGCAGTGGTGAGAGGAGGTGGACACACTGAGAGCAGCTAGTTTGTCACTGAGGCTGACAGTTACTTCAGAGGATTGTTCCCCCTTCAGCCTTTGACCGATCCCTCTCTCAAGACAACAGCTATTGATAAAGAAATCGAGCTACGTGAGAAGGAAGACCCTTCTTAATCAGCATTACTGTAAAAACTGACAGGACCTTCCTTCTGAAACTTATTCTCATATCCCCTGCCCAGCGCTGCACCTACCAGGGTGTCGAGTCAGTTGTGGACCCCTTGAAGCGCCTTGGTGTGGTTGGAGAACTGTGGAGCCTGTAGCCTGGAGGAGCGAGTCGCCGCTTCAAAGCGCGATCCCCGTGGAGCCAGGTGAGGGGAGAGACTGTGCAGGAAAAGCCGCGGAAGTGCAGCGCCGGGCGGGAATACTAATCCCTCGCGCCCGCGCTGTCCTGCCCTTGGCCGTGAGGAGGCGGATCGGAGGAGGCGAGGCCTACGGGAGGCGTGTCTGAGCTGTGAGCAGCCTCCGTGAAGAGACGCGTTCGCATCAGGTGACCAGCGCCGACTTCCCGCCGGAGCACTACCTTCCCGCAGCTGCGCAAACGAGCCGGAGCGCGCAGGAGACGCCCAGACGCCGAGGGAGACGATCGTCGGGGGAGCCCGCTTGGCGCTTCCTCGCCTGAAGTGCCCCGCCTTGTACCTGCCTCAGCGCACCACAAGAACACCACAGGAACAGCGCCCCGAGCAGCAGAAAAGGGAGAGACCCCACGGCAAGCCCTTCAGTGTGTCACCAAAAGCCCCAGCGCCAGCTCAAGCTGAGGAGTCAATCAGAGAAGCTGGGCAAAACCCTTTGAGGGCGATTGTCAGGCAAGAGAGGAGGACTGTGGCACTTCGGCCACTGTGACAGTAAGGAGAGTGGGGGAGAGAAAGGAAGGTGCTGTGTCCTGGGGACTAAGGTTAAACAAAACTACCAGATCTTGCGTATAACAAGGTGCCCTGACGTGTTGTCTGATTAAACTCTAAATTGTGCCATAGTAGCTGAGGGGATAACAACTCTTTAACCCCCACCTCAGGTTTATAGGTTGTCTGACATATAAATTACTGTCAATAAAGCGCTGACAGTACTTGCCCATTGGGGAACTTTCCTCAGGCATTTATAGCCCTGTAGGTGACTGTAAGTGTGTATCCTAGCTCTGTGTGAAGGTACAGAGAAGGGGAGGGAGTTCTTAACCCTTTGGTCATGAAGTAACCAGGTATTTGGGCCGGTTCATGTCATGAAATGTTGATGACATTGATTGTTAATGTAAAGTGATATTGCATAGTGTAATTCTCTTGGAATATTTCTAATCCCAGAAGAGTGTTATTCATTCATCAACGTATCCATTGTCAATAGAATGTGTTTCACTGTAATTTTTCCACAGCAAGAAGAGCGTCATGTATTTTCCCAAGACAAAAGTGTAATGATTATTTCTGAGCGAAACTGATGTGGTAATCTGTATAATTTGAATCCAAAGAGCCATATTATTTTTATAAAAGGTAACGGTATTTTTCCAAAGAGAGGTGTTGTGTCTTTATTTTAGTGGTTCATCACTGTGGTACTGTGGGTGAGACTTGTAAGTACTTAGCCAACGCCTTGAGTTAGCTGTAGACCACTACTGTGCCAAGCTACCATATGTAGGCTTGGGTAATCTAGGTCTAACATAATTGGTGTTTCAGCGGTGGGATCACGGATTTGTACTTACACTCACTTATTAGTAACGCAGTGCTAACCACAAGACCTCACCTGGAGTTTTCTCCCTGCGGCCCTCCTAATTTATATTTTTGATTTTTCTAAATTTACTTCTGGTGGTGGGTGGAGGTTAACCTCAAGTCACTTCGTGGTTTTCTCCTGTGAGTAATTTTATACCATGGCAAAGCTGGAGGTGAATCTTAAAGAGTTGGAAGCCAATACTGTGGCCCAACTCAGGGATTGGTGTCAGCAGAACGGGGTATTTTTCAATAAAGGTGCCAAGAAAGGAGAGTTGCTGACAAGCATAAGGGCATGGTTAGAAGCTCGCCTAAGGGAGGAACCAGAAATGGAAGTGGGTGATGGGGACACTGTTACTGAGGCTGCATTGCTGAACCAGATGGGGAGAGGGAATCTTCTGACAGGTCCCAGGCTACCTTCAAGGGCAAGCAGCAGTGTTTCAGACAGGGGCTTAACCGAAGCCGAGCTGGAAGATAGGAGGGAGGAGAGGAGGTTGAAAATAGAACTAGCCAGGATGGACATGGAAAGGGAGGATAGGAGGTTGGCACATGAGCGAACCATCAAAGAGATGGATTTACAAGCCCTAAACCGAGGATCCCCCAAATCAGAGAATGGTGGCAGCGATACCCAGACCAACATCAAAGAACCTAGACCGTACCTACCAAAAGATATTATGGCTTGTTATGTACCCAGTGACGATATTGCTAAGTGGCTAGCCGCCTACGAGGTCTCACTAAGGGCCCATGGGATTCTGGAAGTCCACTGGGGAGGTGGGTTATACAAATACATGCCCCCCACTGGCAGGGATACTTTGTTGGCTCTTGACCAGAGTGAACAGACCTACTATCCGGCTATGAAATCAGCGCTGCTCAAGAAGTTTGGGTTGACCCCTGAGAAATATAGGCAAAAGTTCCGGGGTAGCTACAAGCTGGGCACGCAAAACTGGGTAGATTTCTTGGACTACGCCAGGAAGGCCCTGGAGGGTTGGGTAAGAGGCAGCGAAGTAGGAGACTATGAGGGACTATATGACCTCATACTCAAGGAACACCTACTCGAGAAGTGTCTTCCCGATCTAAGACAGCATCTGGTGGACAGCAAGCTGACCAGCCCCAGGAAGCTTGCTGAGGAGGCAGACATCTGGGTTAGTACCCGGGTGTCGACTAAGGGGACTGGAGGGAATTCCCAGAAGCAAGGACAGGGCGCCCCCCAGAGGAAAGAGGGAGGGGAAACTAAGAGGGAGTTCTCAAAAGGGCCACAAAATACTTCGCAAGGAAGGGGCAGAGGATTCATCCCCAAGAGTAACCCCCCTCGCAACCCTACCCCTGGCCAAAGCCAGCAGCCAAGGGTTGTTCATTGTTTTGAGTGTGGTGGTGTGGGACACTATAAAGGAGATGTGAGATGCCCAAAAAGACCACCCCCTCCCACTGGAGGAAAAGCCCCGGGAATCACTAGTGTAGTGCTCGGGGAGGAGATACCTTTGGTGAATGGAGGGGAGCGGGCGGGTGTCACCTTAGTGTCCCTGGGAGATAAGGAGATGGTTCCCAAGACCCAGCTGCCCTCTAATACTACTAAGTATGAGCAGTGGGTCACCATCAATGGCCGAGGAGGGGAGGCTCTGAGAGACACAGGAGCCAGCATGACTATGGTAAGGAGTCAGCTGGTGTCTCCAGAGCAGGTCATCCCAGATGTACTCCATCCCGCCGTAATGGCTGACGGCAGATTGGGCCACTATCCTGTGGCTGAGGTTCCCTTTGAGTGGGGAGGGGTTGCAGGTCCACTTCGAGTTGCCGTAAGCCCTGCCGTGCCTGTTGACTGCCTGTTAGGGAATGATATGGAGCACAATGCTTGGAGGAGGGTGGAGTACCAGACTCACTCTGAGATGCTGGGACCCCCTGACTGGACTTGTGTCAGCACAAGGTCCGCGACTGCCCGAAGGGGGAGTTCATTGACACTGGAGCCTGGAACAATGGCCCAGCCGGCTGCCAGAGAGGAGAAGGACAGGAGGCCGGAGGACCCTGCCTCGACATCTCCACCTCGTGAGACAACTGGACCACCTGCGGAGGTGGATCTGGAGTCCACCGGGGAGAATGTTGCTTCCCTGGGAAACCTACCCATCCCAACTGAATGGCATGTGGAGGGAGGTCCTTCCCGGGAAGAGTTCTGCAAAGCTCAGAAAGAGTGTCCTACTCTCGAGGGGCTGCGGCAACAGGCCAACGCCCAGGCAGCGGGAAACATTGAAGGGAGCTACCGGATTTACTGGGAGGATGGACTCCTCTACAGTGAGCCCAAGGCACCTGGCCACGGTTCAGCCAGAGCCTTGGTGGTTCCTCAATGCTTTAGAGCCTTTCTACTGGAACTGGCTCATGAGATACCATTGGCAGGACACCTAGGACAGGACAAGACCTTTGCCCGGCTTGTCCCCCATTTCTACTGGCCTCGAATGAAAGTGGCGTCGGATACATATTGTCGGACGTGTGTGTCTTGCCAAGCCAGTGGGAAAACTGGGGTGAAGCTAAAAGCTCCCCTGGAACCACTACCTGTCGTTAGCACCCCCTTTGAGAGGGTGGGCATCGACATTGTAGGGCCATTGGATCCACCAACTTCAGCTGGACACCGGTTCATACTGGTTTTGGTGGATCATGCCACCCGGTACCCAGAGGCAATACCTCTGAGGACCATCACTGCACCTGCAGTGGCAAGGGCCCTGATGGGGATCTTCACCAGAGTGGGTTTCCCCAAGGAGGTCATTTCCGACAGGGGGACTAACTTCCTTTCAGCATACATGCGGGCCATGTGGAAGGAGTGCGGCGTTACCTATCGGTTTACTACTCCCTATCACCCACAAACCAATGGTCTTGTGGAAAGGTTTAACAAAACCTTGAAAGGTATGATACGGAGTCTACCTGAGAGCCTACGGAAGAAATGGGACATCCTCCTACCCTGTCTCTTGTTTTCCTACAGGGAAGTGCCACAGAAGGGAGTGGGCTTCAGCCCCTTCGAACTTTTGTATGGGCACCCTGTAAGGGGACCTCTCAGCCTGGTGAAAGACGGATGGGAACAGACTCCCAGGAAGCTTCCCCAGGACGTGGTGAGCTAAATGCTGGCCTTCCGGAGCCAAATGGCTAAGTTGTGGAAGCAGGCTTCAGACAACTTGGAGGCCAGCCAAGCAGTTATGAAAGAGTGGTATGACCACAACGCTCACCCAGTGGAACTGGAGCCTGGACAGAAAGTGTGGGTAATGGAACCGGGAGAGCTAAATGCCCTCCAGGACCGTTGGACAGGCCCCTTTGAGGTTTTGGAGAAAAAGGGGAAATCCACTTATTTGGTGGATCTTAAGACCCCGAGGCAGCCCCTCAGGGTGCTGCATGCCAATCGTCTCAAGCCACATCATGAGAGGCCCGAGGTTGTCTTAATGCTGGTGACCGATGGAGCAGAGGAAGAAGAAAGTGAACCTCTCCCTGATCTTCTCTCGTACAAAGAAAAAGATGGATCAGTGGAGGGAGTGATTCTCTCGCCATCCCTGACTTCTGAACAGCAAAGTGATTGCCGCCAGATCCTGGAGCAATTTTCTTCCCTGTTCTCCCTTGTCCCAGGTAGGACCCACCTGTGTACCCATGACGTGGACACAGGAGACAGCCCACCTGTGAAATCTAAAATCTACCGGCTGTCGGACAAGGTGAAGGCCAACATTAAAAGTGAAGTCGCCAAGATGCTGGAGCTGGGGGTGATTGAACCTTCTGGTAGCCCTTGGTCTAGCCCGGTGGTTTTGGTACCAAAAGCTGCCCCACCAGGCACCACACCTGAATTGAGATTCTGTGTGGACTACCGAGGCTTGAACTCAGTGACTAAAACTGATGCACATCCTATCCCACGGGCGGATGAGCTTATTGACCGGCTGGGAGCTGCTCAATACTTAAGTACCTTTGACCTAACTTCAGGGTACTGGCAGATTTCCCTTACCGAGGAGGCGAAGGAAAGGTCAGCCTTCTCTACACCTGAGGGACACTACCAATTTCGTGTGATGCCCTTTGGGCTCAAGAATGCCCCTGCCACTTTTCAGCGGCTGGTGAACAGGGTCCTTTCGGGAATGGAAGCTTTTTCTGCTGCATACCTGGACGACATTGCTGTCTTCAGCAGCAGCTGGGAGGACCATTTGCAGCACCTGCAAGCTGTTCTTCATGCCCTGCAACAGGCTGGCTTGACCATCAAGGCCAGCAAGTGTCAGATCGGACAAGGGTCGGTGGTGTACCTAGGTCACTTGGTGGGCAGAGGGACGGTGCAGCCCCTCCAGGCAAAGATTGAGGCTATCATTGCCTGGGAGCCCCCCAAGACTCAAACAGAGGTCCGAGCCTTCCTGGGCCTCACTGGATACTACCGTCGCTTTGTGAAGGGGTATGGCACTATCGTGGCTCCCCTCACTGAACTTACTTCCAAGAAGCAACCCCGACGGGTAGTCTGGACAGAGGCTTGCCAGCGAGCCTTCATGACCTTGAAACAAGCATTGTGTTCCGCTCCCATTCTCAAGGCCCCTAATTTTGCTAGAGAATTCATTGTCCAAACAGATGCGTCAGAACATGGCATTGGGGCAGTGTTATCGCAGCTAAATGATGAGGGCTTGGATCAACCCGTGGTCTTCCTGTCCAGGAGACTACTCCCCAGGGAAAGGAGGTGGAGTACAATTGAGAGAGAAGCCTTTGCGGTGGTCTGGGCTCTGAAGAAGCTGCGACCATACCTGTTTGGTTCGCACTTCCTAGTTCAGACTGACCATCGCCCCCTTCGTTGGCTGATGCAAATGAAGGGGGAGAATCCCAAGTTGCTAAGGTGGTCCATCTCCCTACAGGGAATGGACTTTAGGGTGGAACACCGACCTGGGGCAGACCATGCCAACGCAGACGGTCTATCCAGGTATTTCCGCCTTAGTGATGAGGACTCCCAAGGGGTTGGGTAGTTCTCCCCACTTTCAGCTGGGGGGGACGCGTGTTAGACCTGTCTGCTTCTGGGAAGACTCTAACCATTATTATTTATTTTTGTCCCCCTTAGCCTCCCAGAGTTTCTATTTTTATTTTTACATATGTCCATCAGGAGTTTTTTTTAATGCTGTCAGGGGGCTAGGTGTTCCTTGGCGATGACGCCATTTTTCCCTCATAACCTGTGAGGCCTAGTCAGCCCCCTTGAAAATCTAGGGATCTCCAGAAACCTAAAATGGTGTCCACCAACTGCCATAACGGACACTACTGGAGGACAGGTCCATAGGATAACATTAGGGAACTTTCTAGAATTAACTAGAGACTTCTGCAGGTCTCAGGCCACCCTATATAAGGCCAGTGACCAGCAGCCATTTTGTGCTGACCCCAGAGTAGAGGAGTGAGGCAGTGGTGAGAGGAGGTGGACACACTGAGAGCAGCTAGTTTGTCACTGAGGCTGACAGTTACTTCAGAGGATTGTTCCCCATTCAGCCTTTGACCGATCCCTCTCTCAAGACAACAGCTATTGATAAAGAAATCGAGCTACGTGAGAAGGAAGACCCTTCTTAATCAGCATTACTGTAAAAACTGACAGGACCTTCCTTCTGAAACTTATTCTCATATCCCCTGCCCAGCGCTGCACCTACCAGGGTGTCGAGTCAGTTGTGGACCCCTTGAAGCGCCTTGGTGTGGTTGGAGAACTGTGGAGCCTGTAGCCTGGAGGAGCGAGTCGCCGCTTCAAAGCGCGATCCCCGTGGAGCCAGGTGAGGGGAGAGACTGTGCAGGAAAAGCGGCGGAAGTGCAGCGCCGGGCGGGAATACTAATCCCTCGCGCCCGCGCTGTCCTGCCCTTGGCCGTGAGGAGGCGGATCGGAGGAGGCGAGGCCTACGGGAGGCGTGTCTGAGCTGTGAGCAGCCTCCGTGAAGAGACGCGTTCGCATCAGGTGACCAGCGCCGACTTCCCGCCGGAGCACTACCTTCCCGCAGCTGCGCAAACGAGCCGGAGCGCGCAGGAGACGCCCAGACGCCGAGGGAGACGATCGTCGGGGGAGCCCGCTTGGCGCTTCCTCGCCTGAAGTGCCCCGCCTTGTACCTGCCTCAGCGCACCACAAGAACACCACAGGAACAGCGCCCCGAGCAGCAGAAAAGGGAGAGACCCCACGGCAAGCCCTTCAGTGTGTCACCAAAAGCCCCAGCGCCAGCTCAAGCTGAGGAGTCAATCAGAGAAGCTGGGCAAAACCCTTTGAGGGCGATTGTCAGGCAAGAGAGGAGGACTGTGGCACTTCGGCCACTGTGACAGTAAGGAGAGTGGGGGAGAGAAAGGAAGGTGCTGTGTCCTGGGGACTAAGGTTAAACAAAACTACCAGATCTTGCGTATAACAAGGTGCCCTGACGTGTTGTCTGATTAAACTCTAAATTGTGCCATAGTAGCTGAGGGGATAACAACTCTTTAACCCCCACCTCAGGTTTATAGGTTGTCTGACATATAAATTACTGTCAATAAAGCGCTGACAGTACTTGCCCATTGGGGAACTTTCCTCAGGCATTTATAGCCCTGTAGGTGACTGTAAGTGTGTATCCTAGCTCTGTGTGAAGGTACAGAGAAGGGGAGGGAGTTCTTAACCCTTTGGTCATGAAGTAACCAGGTATTTGGGCCGGTTCAAGTCATGAAATGTTGATGACATTGATTGTTAATGTAAAGTGATATTGCATAGTGTAATTCTCTTGGAATATTTCTAATCCCAGAAGAGTGTTATTCATTCATCAACGTATCCATTGTCAATAGAATGTGTTTCACTGTAATTTTTCCACAGCAAGAAGAGCGTCATGTATTTTCCCAAGACAAAAGTGTAATGATTATTTCTGAGCGAAACTGATGTGGTAATCTGTATAATTTGAATCCAAAGAGCCATATTATTTTTATAAAAGGTAACGGTATTTTTCCAAAGAGAGGTGTTGTGTCTTTATTTTAGTGGTTCATCACTGTGGTACTGTGGGTGAGACTTGTCAATCAATCAATCAATCAGGTCATTTGTAAAGCGCACTACTCACCCGTAGGGTCTCAAGGCGCTGGGAGGGGGGGGGGCCGCTACTGCTCGAACAGCCAAGTCTTGAGCTTCTTCCTGAAGGAGAGGTGGTCTTGGGTCAGGCGCAGATTGGTGGGAAGTGAGTTCCAGGTCTTGGCGGCCAGGTAGGAGAAGGACCTTCCTCCTGTTGTCTCTCTTCGGATGCGGGGGACGGCGGCGAGGGCGTGGTTGGTTGATCTGAGGAGGCGCTTGGGAGTGTAGAAGTTGATCCGGTTGTTGAGGTAGCTCGGGCCTTGGTCGTGTAGGGCTTTGTGCGCGTGGGTGAGGAGACGGAAGGTGATTCTCTTGTTGACCGGGAGCCAGTGCAGATCTCTCAGGTGTCCGGAGATGTGGCTGCGTCGGGGGATGTCGAGGATGAGTCTCGCCGAGGCGTTCTGGATCCGCTGGAGTCTCTTCTGGAGTTTGGCCGTGGTTCCGGCGTAGAGGGCGTTGCCGTAGTCCATTCGGCTGGTGACGAGGGCTTGGGTGACCGTCTTCCTCGTCTCGGTGGGGATCCACCGGAAGATCTTACGTAGCATGCGCAGGATGTTGAAGCATGACGAGGAGACGGCGTTGACTTGTCTGGTCATGGAGAGGGAGGAGTCCAGGATGAAGCCCAGGTTGCGTGCGTGGTCCGTCGGTTTGGGCGCGGTGCCCAGGGCGGGGGGCCACCAGGAGTCGTCCCAGGCGGAGGGCGTGGAGCCCAGGATGAGGACTTGTAAGTACTTAGCCAACGCCTTGAGTTAGCTGTAGACCACTACTGTGCCAAGCTACCATATGTAGGCTTGGGTAATCTAGGTCTAACAGAGTGTTAGCAACGTGAAGACCGAATGTTTCACGCGCAGATGTAAGGGCGACTTCTTTCTGGGACAAAAGAGCCCTTATTCTACTCATCTTGTTGAACTCTGCTTTCAAGGTCGGAATAGAAGGCCAGATGGAAACATCGAGCCTCCCATGTGGAGGAGGAAACAGAATATTCTTACAGCAAACAACACGTTGGGAAACAGTAACGATGTACGGAATTCCCGCAAGCATACCACAGAAATCTTCATTATTTAATAACAAATAACTACCGTTTGCTAACAACATGAAAGTGGGTGAAATAGCATGGGCGGGAGTGCCTTTTAAAACATACGCCAGATTCGGTGCTTTCATATTACACGAACCATGCAATTGCAAATTTTGACAGACTAATGAGTGATCGAGAGTGGAAGTGCAGTCTTCACTCTTTAAATAAACTTCTTTTCCTTCCCTCAAGCACCTATATGTAAATGAGAGATTCCACAGTTCACGGAGAAAAGCACTACCTAAAGGCTCAAATCTGCCTATGGCATAGTGTTTCATGCATGCTTTAAATTTAAACAGAGGGAAAGGGAGAGTTATTAACCCATGGATAAGCCAAATTGCCGAATTCGACTCGGTCACAGAAAAAGGTAATGGCTCTAATTTCTCAATTTGCAACAGAGAAAACGTGGCATCTTTCAATGACATAAATTGTTGTTTAACAGTTAAATTAAAAGGCAAAAATAGTGAAGTTGCAAGCACTTTTTCTAAATGTGCTTGATCTATAGCCCTGAGCCTAGAAGCAGCTTCAATTTGGGACAGTTTCCACATCTCATTGTAAACAGCATATATCCATCTTTTCAATCTGCCAGATGCAAGACCTTTCACAAAAACATTCAAATCAACTGTGTCAGTTAGTTTAGATAAATGTAATTTCACTGATGCTAAGGTAGAGTGTTTGAGCCAACTCTGACACAACTTGCCTACAGAATAGGTGGTGACTGAATGAAGACTCTCAAATCGGGGATCTATTCTATCCTCTGTATAACCAGGGGTCAGACCCTGAAAACAGTGCTGGCAGGAATCTGCACTTTTTTTGCCACAGCAGCCAACCCTCAGGATTCATGCTGGAAACATTAAAAGAGGAGTTTCACAACAGGGTCTGTAAATCACTAAGGGAAGTACTGGTGTAACTATTCCATTGGGGGTATTCAGTCAAATCAGGAAATGAAGGAGCATTTAATTCTTTAGACGTAGCCAATCCAAAGCAGATGGTTTGTGAAATAGAATGATTCAGAAACAACATGTGGTTCGGGTTTAAGACATGCACAATTCAAAGCCTCGGTGCCTTGCACTTGCCAACTTTTAGAACCCCAAACAGATTTAAGATCAATGGTATCTTTCCACAGCTCATAGCCCCCAACGGCCAACTGGTCAATAAAGGACTTTGAATACAGTAATTTTGTGTGGGTAAGTCTAACCTTGGAAGAGGACTTCTCAGTCATCCTAAAATAAAATGCATTAGTGTTGGATTGATTAAAATCAGTAAAGTAAGAAAACTTCTTTAAAAGAGCTTTAGAGCTGCCTTCAACAGGTGCGGGACAATGTTTCCATTGAGTGTAATTAACCACATTTCTAAATGTTTTTGCTTTGTGTAGAAAGTGATTTCCATAGTGCTGGTAACAGAATAAATCGGCATCATTAGCAGAATCTAGATACAAATCTTCAGCATCAAAGGCAGCATAATATTTCAAATCAGAAAATAGAGCCTCTACAGCCTAGACGTCCCAATCATCAGAGCGGATATTTTGTTTAACTACGTCCCCCATAGAAACACGAAGTACATTAGGGACATTAATAACCTCTGTGGGACCATGAATCTGGAATTTTACAGCATCCCATACTATCCCATCTAAGACAGGCCAAGCAGTTATGTTCACAAATGTCTGGTCCCTCTTCAGTCTGTGTGATGAGGAGTGGGGTGCTAAAGTTCCATCAATTAGTCTAATTGTAGATCTTTCCTTTACATAGTGTCCTTTGACAAGATGGAAAAAATACACCACAAATCCAATGGACATGAACAAAAAAATTGAAAAAAGCACCAGCCAAATGTAAGTCCAAGGAATTAAAAAATGTTTTTTAAACCAAGCAGCAAAAATCAAAACTTTTGAAGGGAACTTTTATGTGGTAGAGCCAGTGTCAAAAGAAAAACGTGATTGATTAGCCACACGAGTCTCCAAATCAGGCATAGACAGGTCAGTGAGGTAAATGTATTCAGTATCATTAAGAGGATCACCAGCCGGTGGATTCAATAAAGGATTCATAACTGTATTCATCTGAATGGCAACATCAGGCCTGATGGTAGGATCTGGGGCCAAAACAGAGTTTCGGAGCATTGCTGGACAAGAGACTGCAGGTGTCATACTAAGAAGAATCAGCCACTTTGTGTAGCTTGACATTGACAATGGAGATGTACCTGTTCCCCTTTCATCCAGGCAGAGGAGGTAAAATGGCTGTTCTTGTACCCTGCATGCCAAGCACAGGAACTTGAGCTCGATAGGAGGGGCCCAATTCCTTCTTGTTCTCGACCTTCTCACGGAGCAGTTCTCCAACTTGGGGTAGCCAGCCGACTACCAGTATCTGCAATGCAGCATCAGATGTGGAGGGTAAATGTTCCTTTGCAAGACTGTCTCTGGTCTTTTGTAGGTTCTGTAAAACATTAGAATGTTCATCTACGTCAAAGGATGCGGGCGATGTCGCCGTGTCTAGACCCTCAAGGTCCGGAACAAACATTTTGATGCCAAAGAGCATTTTGTATGGGGTCCGCCCACCCAGAGACCATCCACATACGAACATGCATCTGGGTCGAGTCCCCCTAAAAGAGAGATTATGCGGGCGGCAAATACGCCCAGGTTATTTTTATAGCCCATAGCCAAACGTCAAAATTGGCGCTGTTTGCCACCACTGAAAAAGCTGTCCATTGACTACTAATAGGGGACAGATTAAGTGCACCCTATTTAGGTGTGTGAGCCAGTTCCAGCATGTACCTAATACCCTAGCCGTCAAGAATTGCAATAAGTCACCGTTCATCCGCTCCACAACACTATTGCCCTCATGCCGATATGGAGACAAAAATTTGACTTGGACCCCCAATGAACACATGGCATCCTTGTATGCCTTAGAGGCAAACGCTGGACCCTGGTCCGAATGGAAGGTACCACATGCAAAAATTCCCACACACATCCCTTACGACAGTTCGAGAATTAGCACTCCTTTGTGGCCACAACCACACAAAGCGCGTGCACGAATCAACTGCAACTAAGATGTTCTTATACGCAGTATCAGAGGAGAAAGGACCACAGTGATCTAAATAAACACATGCAAGTGGTTTATTAGATATGTCCAACTGTGTCTGTGGCGGGTGTGCAGCAGTAGAAGGTTTAATCTGCTGGCAAATGTCACAATGAAGGACATAATCACACGTTTGTTTGTACAATTCCCGCCACCGGTAACGCTGTTGAAGGAGAGAAACAGTAATTGACACGCTGGCATGCGCTGAGGCCATACCCTTGTGAGCTGCTGTATCCAAAGTTTGCCTGTGGTCCTCTTTGGGACTCAACCTGTCACCAACGTCGTTGAACTTTATCAGGACTTAAATGATATGAGTATTTAGAAGGGAACCCTTTTGGGTACTTACCTCCCTTCTCTGTTGCGGCAATAGCCGCCAAGATGTCATCATCAATCTTACTTTTGGAACATGTAACTGCTGCTACTGAATATGTTGCAACTGCTGTCTTGGCGGCTTGATAGGCAAAGCTATTGCCAACAGTGTGAACTCCGACACGTTGTTGACCCAGAGTATGAATTACAAAAACGAGTGGTAGCCATTCTATAAGCACAGCTACTCGAACCCAGATAATTTTATGTTTTTTTTGTGTGACCTGTGGAGTCACGATAGTCATTTTGAGTCCAAAAGGATAAATTGTCATTGTATGATTGAACACAGTAGTAAGAGTCACTTACGGAGAGAGTAGTCACACCAGGATCTGCGTACTCCAATGCAGGCATCATAGCACGAAACTCTGCAAATTGGGCGGTACAGTTCCCTAATGTCTGTGTATGCACAACATCAGACTTGAATTCACCGTCCACTATTGTACCAACCACTAATGCGCAGGCCGAAGAATATGCGTGCTTTGAACCCGTAACCGCTTGCGCACTACCATCAGTGTAAATGATACAATGAAAATCCTCAAGTGGGCACATGGTCAGAGGAGCAGGATGAACAAATTCATGCTGCAAAAACTCCTGAGTCTGCAGTGAGGAATCAAAAATGAACGTGACATCCCGAGATGTCAAGGACGTAGCCCATTGTATCCATCGTGGGTGCAAAGCCTTTGAATTTGGTACACTGGCTTTCGTCACTGCCTCCAAGGCAGGATACGGAGTAACAACCAAAATGTGCTTTCCCTGCGACAGTGCATGTTCCTTAAGAATCGCCATTTGCACTGCTGTCAAAACTTTTTCCACAGTGGAAAACCGCAACTAAGGCAAAGTGTAAAAGTGTGACTTGTAAGCGATAGGGACTGTGTCACCCTCATTAAAAGTGAGGTACGTGAAACCCACCGCCCCTGGTACGATTCTTATCACCAGATTGGTGTGGTTATCCCGAGTCAACAAGAATTTAGATTCTAGAAGATCATCCTGCAAAGATTGCAAGATGGCTGAATGTTCAGGCAAAGAAAAACCAAAGGAAATGATGGACGGAGCGTTGACAATACAAGCATTCACCCCCAGTCAACTGATCTGGGTTTAATCCATCACCGTTCTTTAGCCCACTCTGCCACCCCAGTTCAGACATGGACATGTGCAAATCAGTCTGACCCTGTGCCTCATGGGAACAGTCCAGCCCGGACTGCCAAGCCATGCCTTCCCTGGACCGGAAACAAGCTACTGAGGACCGGTTTCTGGCATTTCAGCCGTCTTCAGCCCGGCTTGCTTGAATCCAGTGGCAAAGTGAGCAAGGGACTCACGTCTGAGCATACCCTGCCAACTTATGGCGAACAAAGAAAAACCAAAGGAAATGATGGACGGAGCGTTGACAATACAAGCACTCACCCCCAGTCAACTGATCTGGGTTTAATCCATCACCGTTCTTTAGCCCACTCTGCCACCCCAGTTCAGACATGGCCATATGCAAATGAGTCTGACCCTGTGCCTGTGGCGAACAAAGAAAAAACAAGGTTTTTCTTTGTTCGCCATAAGTTGGCAGGGTATGCTCAGACGTGAGTCCCTTGCTCACTTTGCCACTGGATTCAAGCAAGCCGGGCTGAAGAAGGCTGAAATGCCAGAAACCGGTCCTCGGTAGCTTGTTTCCGGTCCAGGGAAGGCATGGCTTAGCAGTTCGGGCTGGACTGTTCGCATGAGGCACAGGGTCAGACTGATTTGCATATGGCCATGTCTGAACTGGGGTGGCAGAGTGGGCTAAATAATGGTGATGGATTAAACCCAAATCAGTTGACTGGGGGTGAGTGCTTGTATTGTCAACGCTCCGTCCATCATTTCCTTTGGTTTTTCTTTGAATGTTCAGGCAGCCAGCACGATTTGGAGAAAGTTGGTTGTATTAAGGCGTAAAGAGGCTTGATACGCTGGGCATAATAGGGAATATAGGTACGCCCGCAATTCAAAAAGCCTAGCAAAGAGTGCGCAGCTGTGCGCATTGCTCCAGGAAGTGAGGTGCCAAAACTCGACCTTCATTGTTGATCTCGTAGCCCAGGAACAACACTGTGTACTCTGCAATGTGAGATTTTGCAAAGTTGAATTTATAAGCAAAATCCGCAAAATGACAAATAATGCGGTCTACACGACACAGATGCGCCCATAATTCGTCGTCTGTGAGATAAATGTCATCCACATACGAACATGCATCAGGGTGGAGTCCCTCTAAAAGAGAGACTATGCGGGCGGCAAATACGCCCGGATTATTTTTAAAGCCCATAGCCAAACGTCGAAATTGACGCTTTTTGCCACTACTGGTAAAAGCTGTCCATTGACTACTAATAGGGGACAGATTGTGGGCAAAAAAGGCACTGGATATGTCAAGTGTGGTTTTGAACCGTTTGCGCACAAGACTATCCACAAGAGCAGAACTGTGAGTATTCTGTTCCGCACACGTACAACAGTGTGAGTTTAAGTGGCTATAATCCAGTACCAAACGGTACGAGCCATCAGGCTTAGTCACAGTAAAAAGAAGGTTATTCATCGGACACACACACATTTCAATTACACTTTGATATTCCAATTGTTCAAGGATCTCTGCAACGGGAGCTTTCGCTTCATGCCGCATGGGGTATTGGGGTTGAGGCTCTGGCATAGACCATTAGGGAATCTCATGTCCGGGGGAAAAGTTGTCCCAACCAAAGTGAGTTTGGTTCAAGCGTCTTAGCCCAATCTTCTGCAAATTGCATGGCCTGCTCCTTCTACACCATGTGCGCGAAACAAGGAAGGATCACCTCCTCCCCTTGTGGAGCTGCTAAAACAAACGGTGGGGGCCAGTCGACCTCCGCTAGCAAAATGTCATAGGTAGTAGTCAGATTATCCCAAAATACCCCTCTTATGGCATGTTGTATGTCACCTTCAATCATAAGGACAATGTCATAAAGTCTTTCAGGGGGAGCTACCCTAGTGTCAGCTGTCTCAACCATGACAAATGTGTCAGTCGCTGTCACCTTCAGTAGTGGACGCAGGACCTCTCATACTATGGTAATCTCCGCCGTGCTGTCCAACAGCGTCAGCGCCCATGTCAGATTCCGAAGCTGCGTTCTCATTATCTGTGGCATATCTCGCTGTTACGGTACAAAAGGAGGTGGTGATGGACGGAGCATCTGAATAAATCAAACACTCACACCCAGTCAAAAGATCTGGGTTTAATCCATCACCGTTCTTTAGCCCACTCTGCCACCCCAGTTCAGACATGGCTATATGCAAATCAGTCTGACCCTGTGCCTCATGGGAACAGTCCAGCCCGAACTGCCAAGCCATGTCTTCCCTGGACCGGAAACAAGCTTCCGAGGACCAGTTTCTGGCATTCCAGCCGTCTTCAGCCCGGCTTGCTTGAATCCAGTGGCAAAGTGAGCAAGGGACTCACGTCTGAGCAATCCCTGCCACACTTATGGCGGCCAAAAGCGGTACAAAAGGGGGTGGTGATGGACGGAGCATCTGAATAAATCAAACACTCACACCCAGTCAAAAGAGCTGGGTTTAATCCATCACCGTTCTTTAGCCCACTCTGCCACCCCAGTTCAGACATGGCTATATGCAAATCAGTCTGACCCTGTGCCTCATGGGAACAGTCCAGCCCGAACTGACAAGCCATGTCTTCCCTGGACCGGAAACAAGCTTCCGAGGACCGGTTTCTGGCATTCCAGCCGTCTTCAGCCCGGCTTGCTTGAATCCAGTGGCAAAGTGAGCAAGGGACTCACGTCTGAGCATACCCTGCCACACTTATGGCGGCCAAAAGCGGTACAAAAGGGGGTGGTGATGGACGGAGCATCTGAATAAATCAAACACTGACACCAAGTCAAAAGATCTGGGTTTAATCCATCACCGTTCTTTAGCCCACTCTGCCACCCCAGTTCAGACATGGCTATATGCAAATCAGTCTGACCCTGTGCCTCATGGGAACAGTCCAGCCCGAACTGCCAAGCCATGTCTTCCCTGGACTAGAAACAAGCTTCCGAGGACCGGTTTCTGGCATTCCAGCCGTCTTCAGCCCGGCTTGCTTGAATCCAGTGGCAAAGTGAGCAAGGGACTCACGTCTGAGCATACCCTGCCACACTTATGGCGGCCAAAAGCGGTACAAAAGGGGGTGGTGATGGACGGAGCATCTGAATAAATCAAACACTCACACCCAGTCAAAAGATCTGGGTTTAATCCATCACCGTTCTTTAGCCCACTCTGCCACCCCAGTTCAGACATGGCTATATGCAAATCAGTCTGACCCTGTGCCTCATGGGAACAGTCCAGCCCGAACTGCCAAGCCATGTCTTCCCTGGACCGGAAACAAGCTTCCGAGGACCGGTTTCTGGCATTCCAGCTATCTTCAGCCCGGCTTGCTTGAATCCAGTGGCAAAGTGAGAAAGGGACTCACGTCTGAGCATACCCTGCCACACTTATGGCGACCAAAAGCAGTACAAAAGGGGGTGGTGATGGACGGAGCATCTGAATAAATCAAACACTCACACCCAGTCAAAAGATCTGGGTTTAATCCATCACCGTTCTTTACCCCACTCTGCCACCCCAGTTCAGACATGGCTATATGCAAATCAGTCTCACCCTGTGCCTCATGGGAACAGTCCAGCCGGAACTGCCAAGTCATGTCTTCCCTGGACCGGAAACAAGCTTCCGAGGACCGGTTTCTGGCATTCCAGCCGTCTTCAGCCCGGCTTGCTTGAATCCAGTGGCAAAGTGAGCAAGGGACTCACGTCTGAGCATACCCTGCCACACTTATGGCGGCCAAAAGCGGTACAAAAGGGGGTGGTGATGGACGGAGCATCTGAATAAATCAAACACCCACACCCAGTCAAAAGATCTGGGTTTAATCCATCACCTGATGAGGATTATGAATCCGAAACCGGTCCCAGGATGCTTGTTTCCGGTCCATGGAAGACATGGCTTGGCAGTTCGGGCTGGACTGTGCCCATGAGGCACAGGGTCAGACTGATTTGCATATAGCCATGTCTGAAATGGGGTGGCTGAGTGGGCTAAAGTACGGTGATGGATTAAACCCAGATCAGTTGACTGGGGTGAGTGTTTGATTTGCTCAAACGCTCCGTCCATCATCCCCTTTTGTATCGCTTTGTTCGCCCTAAGTGTGGCAGGGTATGCTCAGACGTGAGTCCCTTGCTCACTTGGCCACTGGATTCAAGATAGCCTGGCTGATGAGGATTATGAATCCGAAACCGGTCCCAGGATGCTTGTTTCCGGTCCATGGAAGACATGGCTTGGCAGTTCGGGCTGGACTGTTCCCATGAGGCACAGGGTCAGACTGATTTGCATATAGCCATGTCTGAAATGGGGTGGCTGAGTGGGCTAAAGAACGGTGATGGATTAAACCCAGATCAGTTGACTGGGGGTGAGTGTTTGATTTGCTCAAACGCTCCGTCCATCATCACCTTTTGTATCGCTTTGATCGCCCTAAGTGTGGCAGGATATGCTCAGACGTGAGTCCCTTGCTCACTTGGCCACTGGATTCAAGATAGCCTGGCTGATGAGGATTATGAATCCGAAACCGGTCCCAGGATGCTTGTTTCCGGTCCATGGAAGACATGACTTGGCAGTTCGGGCTGGACTGTTCCCATGAGGCACAGGGTCAGACTGATTTGCATATAGCCATGTCTGAAATGGGGTGGCTGAGTGGGCTAAAGAAAGGTGATGGATTAAACCCAGATCTTTTGACTGGGTGTGAGTGTTTGATTTAATCAGATGCTCCGTCCATCACCACCCCCTTTTGTACCGCTTTTGGCCGCCATAAGTGTGGCAGGAATTGCTCAGACGTGAGTCCCTTGCTCACTTTGCCACTGGATTCAAGCAAGCCGGGCTGAAGACGGCTGGAATGCCAGAAACCGGTCCTCGGAAGCTTGTTTCCGGTCCAGGGAAGACATGGCTTGGCAGTTCGGGCTGGACTGTTCCCATGAGGCACAGGGTCAGACTGATTTGCATATAGCCATGTCTGAAATGGGGTGGCTGAGTGGGCTAAAGAACGGTGATGGATTAAACCCAGATCAGTTGACTGGGGGTGAGTGTTTGATTTGCTCAAACGCTCCGTCCATCATCCCCTTTTGTATCGCTTTGTTCGCCCTAAGTGTGGCAGGGTATGCTCAGACGTGAGTCCCTTGCTCACTTGGCCACTGGATTCAAGATAGCCTGGCTGATGAGGATTATGAATCCGAAACCGGTCCCAGGATGCTTGTTTCCGGTCCATGGAAGACATGGCTTGGCAGTTCGGGCTGGACTGCTCCCATGAGGCACAAGGTCAGACTGATTTGCATATAGCCATGTCTGAAATGGGGTGGCTGAGTGGGCTAAAGAACGGTGATGGATTAAACCCAGATCAGTTGACTGGGGGTGAGTGTTTGATTTGCTCAAACGCTCCGTCCATCATTCCCTTTTGTATCGCTCTCGCTGTTACAGCAGCAACTTTCTCCTTTTGAAACAGGCTTTTGATGCGGTGACTCGTCCTGCTTGCCTTCTCCGTCAGCCTTGCGAGGCTGCTCACGGCTCTGTTGGGCACCTTGTCCTCTGCCGCTGCCTCCTTCACCGGTGGGTGAGACCGATGTTTCCTGCAAAAAGCAAGGAGAACATTGTTCAGGTACCTGAAATCTCTCAGTTGACTTAATAGTAGTGCGATCCCGCAACTCATACGTACGCTCAGCAGGGACAGGTATTGGCGAGGCAGGACCTCTGTTTCTGTTTACCCTGTTTTCTATCCTTACTCCAATTTTGTTTCGGAACTTTCTGGCGATCATCTTTATCAGAATTCGCCGACTGAGTTTGCTGCTGTGCTTGTTTTTTAGCAAAAGGCTTAACACCCAAACTATTACGGCCAATGGTCTTATGAGCCTCTGTAATAATTTCCGGTAACTGACGGGGTTTCTCTGCTTCTGGAACATCGCGCAAAGCATTAGACACTTGGAAACTTACTGCATCTCCCTTAACATTAGCAAGGACGAGATCGCGAACCATGTCAAAGGCTCCCACGAGGCGCATTCCCAACTCTACAGCCGCCTCAGGCCCGTGTTCTTCTTGAACGCGTTTAATGATGGAGGGTAGGACAGCCACTGGCGGTGTGCCGAACCACCTAGTATAGACTGCCGCAAAAATCACACCCCATGTGGTACAATCATTTACGTTCGGCACTAAGGGGCATATTATCAAGGGCATTATTGCCTAATTAGCGGTACTTTTCATCGCCCTATTTACAAGCTTGCACTGTCTTGTTAGCGCTAGTTTCCATCGTTTTGCTCCCGTTTTCTATCGCCTTGCACGCCATCTCTAATGACATGCAAAGTAGGCGTTATGGAGCAAAACACCATGGAAATAGTTGCTAACAAGGCTTCTCTTTATTTACAAGCCTTCAGCCGACCCGCTTAGCGACAAGAATTATAGCGCTAAGCCACCTTATCGCAGGATTTTAACACCTGCTTTAAAGGTGATTTAGGCATCTACATAATGGGAGGTGGATTGCAGGGTTAAGGTCACAGGGGCATATCAGCAAGGATTTCCTTATCTCCAATTTTTATCTCGGATTTTCAAACGATAATGTCGGTTTTCGCCATTCTCATGTGAAGACATTCGTG
Organism: Lissotriton helveticus; assembly: GCF_964261635.1. Classification (NCBI taxonomy): domain Eukaryota; kingdom Metazoa; phylum Chordata; class Amphibia; order Caudata; family Salamandridae; genus Lissotriton; species Lissotriton helveticus. The sequence continues at coordinate 1,815,911,647 of NC_136063.1, forward strand.
CAACCTAACTTACAAAAACAGCTATATGCAGTGTTGTGTGCAAAAGCAGCAAAAGGTAAAATGGCCTTTTAAACTTCTAATAAGCCATGCTAACATAACGTGTGCAAACCAGGCCTAGCCCACACTACAACACATGGCACCCCAATGCCAGGTGTCAGAACGCCAAAAGGAGGTGGCCGAACAGGTGCGGGTGGGGTCCGAACCCCTGGAAGGCCAACTAGATCACATACGTGGGTGTCTATTATCCTTCAGGTATCACCTACACCCTCAAAAGAGACACACACTGCCATAGAGACACATGCAGATGCACATTCCCAGTACAGAACCATGCCCAGGGGCATGCAAATTGTAATCACACACCAACGTTGGCTCTGCGTATGATGTCCCAGTCCACTCCCCTTACGAGTTGAGTGAGTGACGACAGAGCGACATGTCGAAGCTCTAATCCGCTGCCTGCGGTGACATGTCTGCGTCCGCTGTACACAGCACAATGTAATGTTGAAGGGCCCAGGGCCCTCATGCATACAACAAGACAACAGGAACACACGCATATATTATGTTGAACTGGCTATGGGCACGTGCGCCCGGCCCCTTTATTGTCAGGCCACTTGTACAGTGACCCCTGTGCTGGATGCGTGTGGGGTGAGTGTAAGCCAGCCCGCATGAAGTGCTTGGTGCTGGCAACAACTTGAACAGTGGACACCAGTGCAACGGAAACTGAAAACACCTGCATAATAGAGTCAACTGCTGAGCAACATGGAGGGAGCCAGAGCCAGTACAGAGGTCACCCAACATACAAACAGAAGTGTCTGTGAGTTGCAGTGCACTGAGGTGGGGGGACTAGAGCTCTGCAGGGTAATGTGCTGAAAATGACTAGGATTGTGTCCATTCGGGATATTCCTGATGCAGATGCAGATGCAGTCGCATGTGTTAGACCTGCATCATCTTCCTCATCAACGTCCCAGGTCTCCCACACTGCCTGGGGTGACATTGATGCGTAACCTCTCCACAGCACAAAACTCAATCAGTAACGGTCCATGGGTTGCTGTGCACTGAGTCAGTGGCACCTGGAGTGCTGAGCAGGGGGTCGGCAGATGATGGCATCCACGACAGGTCTGAGGAATTCTGTTAGTCTGCCAGTACCACTGTTTCAACTCTGGCAGATGGTGGTTGGAGTTGGCCCTGGTGATGGTGGCGTGTGCCTCCTGTGTTGATGCGACGTCTGGGCCAGTCAGGACTCGATTTGATGTGTGAGCCCTGGTGGTCCGTAGTTGAGGCCGGAGACAGCAGACAGCGCAGGGCTACAGACACATGCCATGTCGACTTGGCCAAGTGCACCCACTTGCCAGTCCCTAAACCTTCCCTTTGCTTCATATTAGACACCCCTATGGTAGGTCCAAGGACAGGGTGCATTGTAAGTATAAGGTAGGACATGCTCTGATGTGTGTAGCATGTTCTAATAGTGAATTACAGTCATTTTTGTTTTTCACTATTGCAGGCTAACTGTTCTCCATAGTTTAGAATGGGCAGTTAGATTATTACATTCTTATAATCCTAACTGACTCAGGGAACATGGTAGAAATTCACATTTAGTATGCCTGTACTCAGAATAATAAAATACATCTTTTAGTAAAGTTGGTTTTAATATTTTGTGTTTGAAAATACCACTTTTAGAAAGTAGGTATTTTCTTGCCTACCTATCCAGACCTGCCTCTGCTGGGTTGTGTATTCCTTGTCTGGGTTTGTGAGTGATACGGCTGGGGGATTCCAGGAGACAGGCTGGGGCAGCCCGGTGGTGAATAGAGAGATCTGCATCTAGATGGGAGGGAGGAGTTGCACCTGGGACCTGAATAGGGCAGGGCCTTCACTCTACAATGCTGGCTCCACCTCCTGTGCCTTGTCGGATGTCTCTGCCCTGCAATGTGAAAGGAGAGGAGGAATCATGTCAACAGAGTGCTCTAGAGCTGTATCTTCCCTCCCCTGTGCTGACTCCACCTCCTGTGGGGCATCTGATGTCTCGGCTCTGCAAAGTGAAAGGAAGAAGAGAGTCATGTAAACACAGTGCTCAGGAACTGGTTTGGATTAGGCAGAGGCCTCTCTGCCTTCAGAGAACAAAGGATTTTGGGGTATAAATATTGGGACCCTGATCCCAAGAAATTAGATCACTTCTGGGCAATAAACCTTTCTGCCAAGGAGACGAACCAAGGAAGCTGCAGGAGTTGTACTGCCCCTCTGCCAGTGTGCTGTTTGCTGGGTTGGCCTGTAGTGGTTGATTCATTGCCAAGGGAAAGGAGAAGGAACTTTGTAAGAACTTTCATCTACAGAATTCACCTCCAGCTCCCCACTGAATTTCCTTGCTGGGAATTCTGACTCCAGACACTTGCGTGCCGCTGGGAGCTGGAAGCGCGACGCATCGAGAAGAAGGGTGTCGCCGCTGCAGCTGAAATTGTCGCATCGCCGGAGACGCGAGCATTCACCGCATCTCCCTGGAAGCGTGTGTTCATCAAAGCTGCCTGCTGTCGCATCACCGGAGAAGCGTGACGCCATCGTGAGAGTCACCATCGCATCACCGGAGAAGCGTCTCGCAGGGCCTGTCGTGGCTCCAAAGTACAGAGTCGTCGCAAGGCTGTCAGGGCGTCATTGCATCGTCATCGCATCGCCACCTCAAAGGTGCCATCTTCTCACAATGCAACCGGATCATCACAACGTATCAAGGTGCCATCCTGCGCACCGCAACGGGCCCGCAGACCGAGAATCTATGCATCACCTCCGCACCGGTATGGATAACAATGCATCCCCTACTCTACGCAAGCATTGAGGCATGACGCATCATCTCCCCCGGATCACGGAACCGACGCATCTCCCCTTTTGCGAGCGTTTTGTTTACTTTGCATTACCCATCCAGGTACTTTGTTGAGAACTTTGTCGCATTTACCAACAACTTGAACTAAGCAACTTTAATCATCTTTTAAGTAATCATAAGTGTAGTATTGTGGATTTTTTTGTCGTTTGTGGTCTTGTGATTAAGTCTATATAAAGAATTCTTATTTTTATAAAGCCTGTGTTGTGTCCATCTGTAGTGTTTTCACTGTATTACTGTGTATATTCACAAATTGCTTAACACACTGCCTCTGAGATAAGTCTGTCTGCTCGTGCCAAGTTACCAAGGGGGTGAGCAGGGGTTATTAAGGAGTGTAATCCCCTTATCCTGACTTAGAAGTAAGGGTCCCTATTTGGACAAAGGTGAATACCATTGCCAACTAGAGACCCCCAGATCTAACAGTGTCGATGACTCCAAGATCACCGTCACAGAGGTCATCTAATATTCATTCAGACAGGGTCCCTGACTTGAGCTGCACAGAGTTAGTGGAGTCAGTGACCCCGGAAGCATAGCGGCCGGCACAGGCCCACCGCCATGGTACGGTGACTTGCAGTTCACTGAGGTAGGGCCACGTGGACTGTGTGGGTCCTCGTCAATGTCAAAGGTGAATGTGGCGGAGGGTTACGAGGAGCAGTGGAAGGTGTCCTCCAGTGCATGATGCAGAGGGCATAAGCTATCCGGAAATTGCAAAAAACAACAAGTGATGGACTGAATGTGGATCAATGTCACACACTCCCCCAGTCAAAAGATCTGGGCCCAAATCCATCGTTTTTTTGCACTCCACACCACCCTGGGTCAGATAATGGCTTTATGCAAATCAGCTCTGACCCTGTTGCCCCATGGGAACAGTCCAGTCCGAACTACAACAGCCATATCTTTCCCAGACCGGAATCAAGCATCCGAGGACCGGACCGGTTTCGAGGTAACACCTCTCTTCAGCCCGGCTAGCTTGACTCCAAGTGGTGTGGAGTGCCTGGGACCCACGTCTGGGCATCCCCAGCGCACTTAGGGCGGCAATTGCAAAAAACAACAAGTGATGGACTGAATGTGGATCAATGTCACACACTCCCCCAGTCAAAAGATCTGGGCCCAAATCCATCGTTTTTTTGCACTCCACACCACCCTGGGTCAGATAATGGCTTTATGCAAATCAGCTCTGACCCTGTTGCCCCATGGGAACAGTCCAGTCCGAACTACAACAGCCATATCTTTCCCAGACCGGAATCAAGCATCCGAGGACCGGACCGGTTTCGAGGTAACACCTCTCTTCAGCCCGGCTAGCTTGACTCCAAGTGGTGTGGAGTGCCTGGGACCCACGTCTGGGCATCCCCAGCGCACTTAGGGCGGCAATTGCAAAAAACAACAAGTGATGGACTGAATGTGGATCAATGTCACACACTCCCCCAGTCAAAAGATCTGGGCCCAAATCCATCGTTTTTTTGCACTCCACACCACCCTGGGTCAGATAATGGCTTTATGCAAATCAGCTCTGACCCTGTTGCCCCATGGGAACAGTCCAGTCCGAACTACAACAGCCATATCTTTCCCAGACCGGAATCAAGCATCCGAGGACCGGACCGGTTTCGAGGTAACACCTCTCTTCAGCCCGGCTAGCTTGACTCCAAGTGGTGTGGAGTGCCTGGGACCCACGTCTGGGCATCCCCAGCGCACTTAGGGCGGCAATTGCAAAAAACAACAAGTGATGGACTGAATGTGGATCAATGTCACACACTCCCCCAGTCAAAAGATCTGGGCCCAAATCCATCGTTTTTTTGCACTCCACACCACCCTGGGTCAGATAATGGCTTTATGCAAATCAGCTCTGACCCTGTTGCCCCATGGGAACAGTCCAGTCCGAACTACAACAGCCATATCTTTCCCAGACCGGAATCAAGCATCCGAGGACCGGACCGGTTTCGAGGTAACACCTCTCTTCAGCCCGGCTAGCTTGACTCCAAGTGGTGTGGAGTGCCTGGGACCCACGTCTGGGCATCCCCAGCGCACTTAGGGCGGCAATTGCAAAAAACAACAAGTGATGGACTGAATGTGGATCAATGTCACACACTCCCCCAGTCAAAAGATCTGGGCCCAAATCCATCGTTTTTTTGCACTCCACACCACCCTGGGTTAGATAATGGCTTTATGCAAATCAGCTCTGACCCTGTTGCCCCATGGGAACAGTCCAGTCCGAACTACAACAGCCATATCTTTCCCAGACCGGAATAAAGCATCCGAGGACCGGACCGGTTTCGAGGTAACACCTCTCTTCAGCCCGGCTAGCTTGACTCCAAGTGGTGTGGAGTGCCTGGGACCCACGTCTGGGCATCCCCAGCGCACTTAGGGCGGCAATTGCAAAAAACAACAAGTGATGGACTGAATGTGGATCAATGTCACACACTCCCCCAGTCAAAAGATCTGGGCCCAAATCCATCGTTTTTTTGCACTCCACACCACCCTGGGTCAGATAATGGCTTTATGCAAATCAGCTCTGACCCTGTTGCAAAAAACGATGGATTTAGGCCCAGATCCTTGTACTGGGGTGAATGTAAGACATTGATCTACATTCTGTCCATCAAATTGTTTTTTGTAATTTTCTCCCTGAGTGTACTGGGGTAGCCCAGACGTGGGTCCCAGAGCCTCCACACCACTGGAGTCAAGCTAGCCGGGCTGATGAGAGGTGTTACCTCGAAACCGGTCCGGTCCTCGGATGCTTGATTCCGGTCTGGGAAAGATATGGCTGTTGTAGTTCGGACTGGACTGTTCCCATGGGGCACAGGGTCAGAGCTGATTTGCATAAAGCCATTATCTGACCCAGGGTGGTGTGGAGTGCAAAAAACGATGGATTTAGGCCCAGATCCTTGTACTGGGGTGAATGTAAGACATTGATCTACATTCTGTCCATCAAATTGTTTTTTGTAATTTTCTCCCTGAGTGTACTGGGGTAGCCCAGACGTGGGTCCCAGAGCCTCCACACCACTGGAGTCAAGCTAGCCGGGCTGATGAGAGGTGTTACCTCGAAACCGGTCCGGTCCTCGGATGCTTGATTCCGGTCTGGGAAAGATATGGCTGTTGTAGTTCGGACTGGACTGTTCCCATGGGGCACAGGGTCAGAGCTGATTTGCATAAAGCCATTATCTGACCCAGGGTGGTGTGGAGTGCAAAAAACGATGGATTTAGGCCCAGATCCTTGTACTGGGGTGAATGTAAGACATTGATCTACATTCTGTCCATCAAATTGTTTTTTGTAATTTTCTCCCTGAGTGTACTGGGGTAGCCCAGACGTGGGTCCCAGAGCCTCCACACCACTGGAGTCAAGCTAGCCGGGCTGATGAGAGGTGTTACCTCGAAACCGGTCCGGTCCTCGGATGCTTGATTCCGGTCTGGGAAAGATATGGCTGTTGTAGTTCGGACTGGACTGTTCCCATGGGGCACAGGGTCAGAGCTGATTTGCATAAAGCCATTATCTGACCCAGGGTGGTGTGGAGTGCAAAAAACGATGGATTTAGGCCCAGATCCTTGTACTGGGGTGAATGTAAGACATTGATCTACATTCTGTCCATCAAATTGTTTTTTGTAATTTTCTCCCTGAGTGTACTGGGGTAGCCCAGACGTGGGTCCCAGAGCCTCCACACCACTGGAGTCAAGCTAGCCGGGCTGATGAGAGGTGTTACCTCGAAACCGGTCCGGTCCTCGGATGCTTGATTCCGGTCTGGGAAAGATATGGCTGTTGTAGTTCGGACTGGACTGTTCCCATGGGGCACAGGGTCAGAGCTGATTTGCATAAAGCCATTATCTGACCCAGGGTGGTGTGGAGTGCAAAAAACGATGGATTTAGGCCCAGATCCTTGTACTGGGGTGAATGTAAGACATTGATCTACATTCTGTCCATCAAATTGTTTTTTGTAATTTTCTCCCTGAGTGTACTGGGGTAGCCCAGACGTGGGTCCCAGAGCCTCCACACCACTGGAGTCAAGCTAGCCGGGCTGATGAGAGGTGTTACCTCGAAACCGGTCCGGTCCTCGGATGCTTGATTCCGGTCTGGGAAAGATATGGCTGTTGTAGTTCGGACTGGACTGTTCCCATGGGGCACAGGGTCAGAGCTGATTTGCATAAAGCCATTATCTGACCCAGGGTGGTGTGGAGTGCAAAAAACGATGGATTTAGGCCCAGATCCTTGTACTGGGGTGAATGTAAGACATTGATCTACATTCTGTCCATCAAATTGTTTTTTGTAATTTTCTCCCTGAGTGTACTGGGGTAGCCCAGACGTGGGTCCCAGAGCCTCCACACCACTGGAGTCAAGCTAGCCGGGCTGATGAGAGGTGTTACCTCGAAACCGGTCCGGTCCTCGGATGCTTGATTCCGGTCTGGGAAAGATATGGCTGTTGTAGTTCGGACTGGACTGTTCCCATGGGGCACAGGGTCAGAGCTGATTTGCATAAAGCCATTATCTGACCCAGGGTGGTGTGGAGTGCAAAAAACGATGGATTTAGGCCCAGATCCTTGTACTGGGGTGAATGTAAGACATTGATCTACATTCTGTCCATCAAATTGTTTTTTGTAATAAGCTATCCGGAAGCAGCAAATAGAGGAGTGCAGTGCCACAGCCACGTTGCCACCACCACTTAGGTATCAGCTACATAAGGATAAAAACTACCCCTTAGTCCATAGACTCAGACGCCACCAATTTTGACCAGAGAGTGTCCATGAAAGTCAGACTTAGTGGCACCAGGAATGAGAGGGGATGCAGTCTGCGATGATGCAGGTACATTGAAATTAACTCCGCCATTGCTAAATCAAGACTCTGTGACCTACTGGACCACAGTGTAGGCCGGAGTCAGTGGTCAGCAGTGGTCCACAACCATGTGTCGTAGTCTTGCGATGCACAGAGTTAGTGACACCAGGGCAGATGTCGGTAGTGTTCGATCACATTCGTAACGATGATTCTTTTTGCCTCCCAAATGCAATGCATCATCCTCTTATGCCTCTCTTTGCGTGCAATAATATGTACACTGCCTTTGAATAATCGATGTTCATTTCCAATTGTGTGACCTACTCGAGCGCAGTGTAGACCGAGAGCAGTAGTTCGTGTGGGCCCACAGAATCTTGCGGTTGTGATGCACTAATAAGCCCTGGTGGCACCACATCAAAGGGAGTATAGTGACATAAACTCAGCCATAATTAATGTGCTGTGCCATGGTGTAATCAAGACTCCCTTCCAAATGTGTGACCTACTTGTCCGCTGTGTCTGCCGGTAGAGTATGGCAATGAGAAAGGAGTACTGTGGGCCTGTGTCGCGGAGGCTGTGATGGTCTGAGGAGGCTGCCAAGGTCGCAGCCCTCAGGCTTGGCGATCGCACTGGCACCTGGTTGCCCTCTTCGACACATACCATTGTCGGCAGGTGGGCATTGAGGCCTGGGTGCGCAGGGGCGGGTAAGACAGGTTCGTGGACCAGCGTCCTGGGGTGCAGCAGGCGCACAGGATCGCAGGCAACTCCACTCACGGGGACGGCGTCAGCCTCGTGGCAGGGTGAGAGGCGCCGCCCTGGCAGAGACGTTGGGCATTCCGGAAGAGGATCACACCCAGAGTTACATGCCACTTATTCACACACCTACGCTGGCCTGGCGTACGTCAGGCCAGCCCACTCTGCTCACGCTTACGGAGGGGACGTAACAAGCTACACTACCGCGTTCTTCCCCACTGGCTGGGGTGACATGGTTGCGTCCACTGTCCACTACACTCCAAACACCAGCGGTGTTTGTTGACATGGATATGTGTGTGGTCTGCATACTACAGTCTGGCTAGTACATCCACGCCACACTTTGCATTGTGTACATTCTCATTCATCGGTCACTTGCCTCCTTCACACATGCCTAGTCCCCACCTCTTCCAACATTCTGCTATTGTGTGGCTGAAGTGCCATGCTGTTGATGGCTTGTGTACATGGCTGGCCCCGGTTCCCACAGTGAGTTGTGCAGTCGTGTCTGGTGGGTGTGCATGTTGTATGTGAGCATGTGACGTGTGCATTTCCTGTGTTGTGAGTTGCATGATTGTGGAGTTGAGGTGTGTGCATTTGGTATTGGCCAACGAGCAGTGCATTTCCGTGGGCGCCATCCTGGGAGCGCAGGTTGATGATGGACGGTCGGAGGTGTAGGAATCATGCACACTGACTGGGTGGTTGGCGGTGACATTGTCGGAGATTCCCCGATAGTCCACTATTGCTTGCACATTGGTGAGATATGCGCTTTCTGTTGCGTTTATTGTTTGCAGTGTTGCCAGGGGCCACTAGTAGGACATGTGTGCAGTCAATTGCCTTGCCTTGGTCTCCGGCTGTTCCTGCGCAGTATGTGGGAAGTATAGATAGTGGGGTACCAAATGGGGGGTGGGGGAAGAAGATAGCTTACGGGAGGAGGAAGTGAAGGGCACACACAAACATCCCATCTCCCTAGAGTGGACACAGCTGCTCATACAATTTAAGCAGGAGACAGCAACAGATGACACATGAGGCCATCCTCGCCCCACCCCCGCGACTTCCCACAACACCACCAACCCACCTAGTCCGATGCTAGGAGAATGAAGTCCCAGTTTGGCTGGGTGCGCCATGCCGTGCGCCCAACCCCGGCAGGGACAGTGCTTGCCACCTCCAACAGAATGCTCCCTCCCCCCTGGAGCCCTTGTGACCTTCGCCCCTTGAACCAGTGACCTGTACTCCCTCCACCCGCCACATCCATTCGCCCTCCTCGCCCTCAGCACCCCCCCCTCAGGTTCTCGGACAAAGTCCCTTCCCACAGTTTTGAGTTTGGTTTCCGTCGGTGAGTTCGATACCGACATACACATTGAACGTTTATCACTGACTACCAAGTAAGGGGATATATAGACAAACATGGGGGACGGCATGCATATATATCTCCGCCAACACGTAAGCTCGTAAGCTCATGGGACAAGACAGAGTGAGACACACTCTTGTACAATTAGCTTGCTCACCAGCACATCCAAGAGCAAGTATGTACTATCCCGCCGGGCGGAGTGCACCCGATAAGTTACGGTTATGTTATAATGATGACCGTCGTGCAAATTTCTTATGTATGTAACAACTGTCATATGATTGATATGATGCCCCCACTTGGGACTCTGTAATTACAAAACCCTAATAAAAAGATGTAAACAAAAGAAAAGATAGTGGGGTTCCAAGCTGATGGTGTCAGCCATGACCGTTGTGAGGGACTTGGATTGGCCTGGCTGTGTGACTCCTTCGTCTCAGGCAGATGTTGGTTGGGGGTACCAGAGGCTAACACGTGCAGCACGGCCAGCAGCTCTGTCTGAGGTGGGATGTTGGTTGTCCACTGTGTTGGTACCGTTAGCCTGTGGACAATGGTGGTTAGGATGCGGAGGAGGATTGTCCCTTTGAGCATGTAGTAGGCAATGACATTCTCTGGTGTTGGGTCTGTGAGGTTGGTGCATTTTCTGAGGGTCCGCATGTTCAGTGGCTCCAAGGCATCTGTTGTTCTTCAGGTGTGGCCCTGGGTTGGGCTCCCTTTTCTGGTGCAGGCTGCCGTCCAACTTTACACCAGGTCAGAGCAGGTGCTAATTTCTTGCTGCTAATGCGCCTTATCACATGTTTCGTGGCTTTTTCGCTGATCTGGCTGGTCATTGAGAATGTTTTGGAGTGGTGTTGTTGCTGCGGCTTTTGCCATGGGAACGCCTACTCTCCATCTCATTAGCGATAGTTGCGGGGGTCGTCTGTGGTGATTTTTTTTGCGCCTGCTATCGCGGGTAAACTGGTGCTATGGGTTGTTAGCACCAGATTGTGAATGGGGTGATACATTTATCGCTACTTTGGCTGCGATAAAGTGCCGTTAACTCGGCGATAACTCCTTGAGAATATGCCCCATAGTATTTTGTTTTGTCAACTGTCACTTTGTATACTTTTCTAATTCTATGACTATAGGCCTGATGGTTGACTTGTAAAAAAGCTTACGGTCAAAACAGAAGACCGAGTTGATTATGCTGAGAAGCCAATTATGTAAGTTATTGGCGCGATTGATATGCTCGAAAACTTTGTCACATAGGTCTAATCGGTATATTATGGAAGGTTATGCCAATGGCAAATAGGTCATGCTTATTTATTGTGAAAATCATTTGTTAAAACCATTAGGGCTCTAACAATTGGTTATTACTACATTGCATTACAGGTGATGGACAGGTATTATTTTACATGTAATATTTTAGGCAATTGTATTCGTGTTAGCCAGCCATTCTCAGAAGCCAAGGGGTTTTCACTGTGATGATTCTTGTAAAGCCCTATTTAGAGGTGTTGTACATTGTTTTGGAAACTCTATTTTTCTACATATTTATAATTTGTAACTGTATGCATGATGGTTGCCAGCTAATGTGAACTTGAAAAGTTCTGTTTTGGTTAAAGTGTAAAGACATATTTGGGGCTACAATGCTAGATTCCATAGGTTTGGTCTGTATATTATGAAATGCCATGACAAAGCTGTAGGCTTTGTAAGATTGTGATGCATTCTAGTAGTTGGGAGTGGGCGGAGCTAGGGGGCCAGAGGAAGAGGAGGAGCAGAGACAGGAAAGAGGCAGTTAGAGCAGGGACACCATGGAAGATGGATGTATGCAATAAAGCTCCGTGAATATAAAGTAGTGTCTGCCTCTTACTGACATGCACGACACTACAGCTGGCGACATGGGTGGGATCCCTGCGTTGTGCCGCTGCGCAGGACCCAGGAGCTGAGTAATTATCTCGGGAGCGCGTATGAAGGTCGCCGTTGCGACAGATGTGCCTAGAGCGAGGACCGCCGCCGGATCAGCAGCGGACAGCCTCGCCGTATGTGCCCTGCAGCTCCGTGGCTGGAAACCACGTGGAGCGTGATCGCAAAAGCGTTGTCGAGCGCTGCGTTTAGATGCCTACCCCTGATGCGTGGTAACGCGGTGAGTGAAAAAAGGACGGTGGGAGCCCACCCCGGTCCTACCTGCAGCTGAGAGCCCTCCTGAGTGGACAGCGCCAACACGGGACTTCCAAGGGAGATTTCCAGGCCCCCGCGTGGTGCGCGACTGCTGGGTGAGTGCCTGATTGAAAATGAAAATAAAGAAGAGCCAAATCTCGTGGAACATGAAATTGTGAAATCGGCGGCCATCTTAGAATCAGGCGGCCAGAGAGACATCCCCATGTGAAGACTGTAGGCGGCCATTTTGGAGTCAGGCAACCTCCAGTTTGATAAGCAAGCATTGGCAACTGTAGTGAAACAAACATTGGTAAATGTAAAGAACAAGCACTGGTAAAGACAAGAAGAGAAATAGGACAACAAGCGTTGGCAAATGCAAGAGACCAAGCATTGGTACATATGAAGCAAACAAGCATTGGTAAATGCAAAACAAGCATTGGCAAAAGCAAGCGGCAAGCGAACAAGCATTGGCGAAGACCAAACAAGCATTGGCGAAGACCAAACAAGCATTGGTGAAGACAAGAGACAAGCAAACAAGCATTGGTAAATGCAGAACAAGCAGTGGCAAAAGCAAGCAGCAAGCGAACAAGCATTGGCAAAGACCAAACAAACATTGGCGAAGACAAGCAAACAAGCATTGGTAGATGCAAATCAAGAATTGGCAAAAGCAAGAAGCAAGCGAAGGCAAGATATAAGCAAACAAGCATTAGTAGATGCAAAATAAGCATTGGCCAAAGCAAGAAGCAAGCAAACGAGCATTGGAAAAGACCAAACAAGCATTGGCGAAGACAAGAGACAAGCGATCAAGCATTGGTAAATGCAGGACAAGCATTGGCAAAGGCAAGAAACAAGCAAACAAGCATTGGCAAAGACCGAACAAGCCGTGGTAAAGGCAAGAGGCAAGTACACGAGTAATTTGCGAGCACAAAACAAGCATTGGAAAAGCAAGCAAACAAGCATTGGTAAATGCGAAACAAGCATTGGCAACAACAAGAGATAAGCAATCAAGCATTAGCAAAGACTAAACAAGTATCAAGCAAGCAAGCCTTGGTAAAGGAAGTAAAACAAGCAGTGATAACTGCAAGTGAACAATAAGGAACCAGCCTTGGCAGGTTCAGAGGAACAAGCATTGGCAAATGTAAACAAACAAATGTTAGCAAACGTGAAGGAGCAAACATTGATAAACGCAAGTGGCAAACGGAATGAAGGAATACGCATCAGCCAAATGAAACAAGCACAAGCAAATACAAGTACCAAGCGAAGACAACAGCGCAATAGAACGAGCACAAGCAAATGCAGATCCCGAATGTAACGAGCACGAGCAAAGACAAGTGCCAAAGTAAACGTTCAGCACCACGTGGAGACAAACAGTTAAAAGTTACGGGAACTAAGAAAATAAATGATCCAGAAGCATGAGTAGATGAATGTCAAGGAAGCCTTCTCTCATCGACGAAGTGATTGGATAACCTGCACCAATCCAGAAAGAGACACATGAGTGAACAAGATGTCAAGTGTGCCAGGCACCTTCGCGGAAGGGCCAACAATCACCTGCAGCTAACATGCGACTCTAAAGAAAGCGAGCCACGAGTCACGCATAGTGTAGCTAAGTGGTGGCCATTCTGAACTCAAGAAATCCAAGTTTCATTCACTGGCGCCTATCGAGACAGTTTCAAAGCTTACCAACCTCAAAGGAAATGGCCAGACCAAGGATCTCGGCTGAAAAGAGTCAGCGAAGAAGACGGGAGCAAAGTGAACAGTCCTGTGACCATAGCCAATCAGAATCTTCCTCCCTAATGGCGGTGGGAAAAGCAACACAACAATCCAATCCTTGCATTGAAGTGCCGCCACCAGTAACACAGACGGACACTCTGAGTTTGGGTCTCGAATGGAACCGGTGGCTGGAATCACTGGACGATTTTCTTGAAGTAATTGGTGGGCGAAGAGATAGAAAATGTCTGATACTACTCCTCCAGCTGGTAGGTCATGAGGGCCGACGCTTAATCAGAACATTTCCTGAAAAGGACACAGAGACCTACGAAAGACTCCAAGAGAAGCTACGTGCCCATTTCCACGCACAGGTAGACGTGGATCATGATCGCATCGCCTTCAACACAGCACGGCAGGAACCAGGAGAATCATTGCCAAAATTCATCACCCGGTTGCAAAGTTTGGTACCATGCTGCCATTTCAATACATTTACAAATGAGGAGGCAGTTCGGCTCCGGATAATCGAAGGCTGCTCAAATTCTAACACGAAGCGCAAGATCCTTCGAGGGCATTGGTTGCTAAAGGAAATCATCAGAAAGGCCGAAGTTGGAGTGCGGGTCAAAGCAAGAGACATATCAAAAGAATTGCACCCGAATGCAAGACACAAAGATACCAGGAAAGAGACATCCCTCATGTCTGGGAACAAGACCCAAGAAACAAACAAAACCAGAAAGAGGGAGGGTGAAGGCAGACCAGAGATAAGACAGCGGGAGAGACAAAGGGACATAGAATACTCCGAGTCAACAATACAAAAGACCGGGACAATCCAGGATTGTGACAGTCTCACTGACACAACCTCAAGGAGTCATTCAAAGCATGGCACAAACTATTCTGAAGAGGATGAAGCGTCAAGTGGGACAGATCATACCCATGGACAAGATGGCAGTCTGCCCAACAAGCGGGCAAGAAAAACAAACTACAGAAGATGGTAACAATCATGTCAACACCGGAAATCGGCACACGAGCACCCCGAGCATCCCGCTATTCGCCAAATTCTGTAGATGCGTCCGAGGAAGCATCAAGCAGTAGAACACATCACACCCATAGCACAGATGTCAGTGCACAAAGCAAGCGGGAAGAAGAAGCCAACCGCATAAGATGGACAGATTCACTCAGACACCGGAAAGGGGAAGACAAACGCATCCATGACATCCGAGACAACGAGGAAACTGAGAGGAGGTCATTACCATCATGTGAGAGAGGCAGATATGAAGCACGCTGGGATCAAATGCAAGACATAAACATGTGGTTATCAAACAACCTCTCCAGTGAGATGACACCGAAGCTAATTCGAGAAAGGTCCCCAGAGAAATATCCCAAAGAAACTTCCGACTCTAGGAGCAGCCCGTCACGGCCTACCTATTTCAGAAATTTACCATTCAGGACACACTCAAAGGAACGTTCTCAAAGGAAAACAACAAAAGACTCTGACGATTCAGACAGCACGTCTGCTCGATCCCTCGAGTCGACCGAGTCATGGTCCCGACAACGGCCATGGCGTCAACCACCCGAACACACCATAGAACCAAGGGACATTCTTCCCATCAAGAGCAACATGTCTCACACCAATGTCTCTGAATACTCAATCACTTCACAAGACAACCTTGTAGTGTTTTTATCTAGGAACCTGTATCGATATTCCTATTTTATGCCCTTGTCCGGTTATAATCGATAATATCCATACAACGGCATAGTAATCATATCCATAATTCAGTCGTAGCACATGCTGTCACATTAAGCAAGGCTACTTCTCCGGCCCCCTAGAAAGCACACCGAGTTCTCTAAACAAAACCAAGCCTCCAGCAACCTGGGAAATCCCCCTTGCTTTTGTTTTGATTTCGTCCTAGAACTCCTGTAAAGCACTGTAAGAACGGCCAGTTCTTAGTGACATCTTTATTGACGTCTTATGTCCAACCTTACGTCAAACCCAGGCACCTTTCAGGTATAAATATACCAACGTTGCCTTAAGCAACCAAACGGTGGTGATTTTGGAGCAGATCAGCTATCTACTTGCCCGAGAGCCCAGCTGATGCGAGAGCCCACGGACGCTGCCCCTCCTCTTTGACGCACTGAGAGAGACGCTGTCTTTTCTCCTGCTGTCTTTTCAAGCTTGCGCTACATGGAGAAGACCTCGGCTGGCTAACGCTGCTTTCTGCAGTTTTTTAAAACTTCCCGTTTTGTCCTCATTATTTTATTTTTGTTGCACTTTCAACCCTGTTTTTAAAGTTCTATAATTGTTACCTGGCCTACAGCTTACCGCACTCATTCCCGCTTACCGCATATAATTGCTTATAACACCGCATTTTGCGGGTCCCTGCCCACGTCTCGGACTAGCGGCCATCTTTGGTGGGGCTGACGACGCCAGGCGTTCTGCGCAGTCTAGTCTTTCAGGCTGGACGCGCATTTAAGCGAGGCAAACCTTCAGGTGGGCGCTTTTCAAGCTTGCGCTACATGGAGAAGACCTCGGCTGGCTAACGCTGCTTTCTGCAGTTTTTTAAAACTTCCCGTTTTGTCCTCATTATTTTATTTTTGTTGCACTTTCAACCCTGTTTTTAAAGTTCTATAATTGTTACCTGGCCTACAGCTTACCGCACTCATTCCCGCTTACCGCATATAATTGCTTATAACACCGCATTTTGCGGGTCCCTGCCCACGTCTCGGACTAGCGCCCATCTTTGGTGGGGCTGACGACGCCAGGCGTTCTGCGCAGTCTAGTCTTTCAGGCTGGACGCACATTTCAGCGAGCCATGCTGACGCGCAGCGTCATCGCGCAGCGGGGTCGCCGGATTTCCGCCGGAGTTACGCCTGAGTTCAGCCCATCTGCGCCCGTCCGCGCTGAGGACGGGCTGCAGGACGGGCTGTCCTTTGTCACCTTGACCTCAGGTATGTTAACTCGGGACGGCCGCGTATGTTATTCTTCCGCGATACTCCATTCACTGCGACCCTCCTTCCCCACTTCCTGTACCTCATGTATTCTGCCTTGTCACTACTTTTCATGTGCTGGTTGTGGCTTTTTCACTGGCAAAATGCAGCTCTCTAAAACACAACAGTATGTTAAGCATTCTAGGGGAAAAAGGAAGCCTACTAAGGGTTGTACTTCTCCTCCCTCCTCGCTCCATTTATGGAGCTTAAATTGTAGATCGCTTCCTAAGAATAAATTAAATACTTTCGATTTCATAACCGAGGAATCCCCTGATGCTTTGTTTCTGACCGAGACCTGGATACATGCCAGTTCGGGCCCGGACATTGCTGCAGCTATCCCTAATAACTATGTTGTGCTGCATCAGGACAGACCCTCAGGTAAAGGGGGTGGAATTGCAATTATCTTTAAATCCACCTACCAATGCAAACTGGAAGCATTACATCTTCCAGGTAGTGAGGCTGCATTGTTCAAACTTATGATCAATCCTCGACTGACGCTTTCCGGCCTGTTAATTTATCGGCCGCCTGGGAATGCTGCTTCTTGGATCTCCTCACTTGTTGATTGTCTATCAGCAATACTTCTGAAATCGAATAATTTCACCATTCTCGGTGACTTAAACATCCATTTAGATGATGTCAACAATCCCCTTACTAAATCTTTTCTTTCTGATCTTGAGGTTTTCAACCTCAAACTTTGCAATACCGGAGCCACTTATCTTGCCGGTCACCTTTTGGACCCAGTTATTTCTACTATCTCATTTGACTGCACTCATTTGGCGCGCCCGCTTGTTTGGTCTGATCACTATGCGATACATTTTGTGCTACCACCTGGTCTCTACATGGCCAGTGTTTATGTAGAGGAAACTAAATCATCCTATCGCTGGGACAGGATCAATATAGCTGCTTTCAATCTGCGTCTGAGTGAGACAATTCCATCCTTCACTAATATTGAGCAAAATTTGAATGCTCCCATTTTTGGGTGGCTAACAGATGCAGTGTCCGCTCATGTCCCTCGTTCTGGCAGTAAATTTAGATCCTTGCGCCCTCCAGCACCTTGGTACTCGGATGAGTTAAAAATTCAACGTGCTAAATGTAAAGCCCTGGAGAGGAAGTGGAGAAGGTCTTACTCCGTTTCTTCCAAAGTGATTTACAAAGATGAGCTAAAAGTTTATCATGCAAATTGTAAACGTGCCAAGGCCCTTTACATTACCTCTACAATCACCTCAGTGCAGAATTGTCCTCGGACTCTTTTTGCTACCGTTAAGAAACTTACAGGTGTTGACACCGTTCCTGCGCTGCCGGCTTTAGATGGTACACATTGCAATGCTATTGCAGATTTTTTTTATATCTAAGGTTGAGGGCATCCATCAATCCTTGGCCTCCCTTCCACTACCAACTGATCTCTCTTTACCTGGTTCCTGTTGCAATGCCTCTATCTCTCCCACTGAGTTCCTTTACAACTGGAAATTATTTGATGACTCGTCCTTCCTGTCGTGCTTAAAAAGCATTAGGTCAGGCTCTCCCCGGGACCCTGTCCCTATGAAGATATTGAAACAACTTGACCCTGAACCACGGAGATTCCTAATGAGGTTACTTAACATCTCCCTTAGTGAATCTCGGGTTGAACAGGATTGGAAACATGCCATGGTCGTTCCTTTACTAAAAAAATCTGGTGCGGACATCACTAATCTTGCCAACTTTAGGCCTATATCCCTGCTGCCAGCTTGCTCTAAAATACTGGAACGTCATGTTAATATCCAGCTTAATGAGTTTGTTGAAAACACGGGATATCTTCACCCATCCCAATCAGGCTTTCGCGCTAATTATTCCACCGAATCCGCACTCCTTGGGGTGATCGAGCGACTCCGACACGGTATTGATAGCGGTGAGACCTTTGCGCTTATCCTTCTTGATTTAAGCGCAGCCTTCGATACCGTGTCCCATTCCATTCTACTGGAGTCCCTCCGCTCCCTTGGTGTTGCTGGACCAGCGCTTGCCTGGGTGGCCTCATTTCTTAATGAGCGCACATTTCAGGTTTTCTCAAACAAAGCTGAATCGGCGATTCATTCATCTGCTCACGGCGTCCTTCAAGGGTCTATATTGAGCCCTCTGTTGTTCAATATTTACATCAGACCACTTGCTTATATCGTAGAGGACGCCGGTCTGTCCATATACTCATATGCAGACGACACGCAGATCGTGTTTTCTCTGTCTGGCAGCAGGGCACAGGACATTTCTGCCCTAAAAACTGGCCTTTCTCGCGTTGCGGCTTGGATGCAAGTCAATCTGCTGAAGCTCAACGGAGAAAAGACTGAGGTTATCATACTAGGCAAACATAAAGATCTGTGGGGCTCTAGACACTGGCCCAGTGATATGGGTCCGTTGCCTATCCCCGTGCCAGTTGCCCGTAACCTCGGTTTTTTAATCGACGAGAAACTCTCGATGAGACAGCAGGCAACTAAGGTTGCTGCAATCTGCTTTAATACCTTACGTTGGTTGCAGAAGATCATATGGATGTTGCCTGAGTCTACTCGAAGAACTGTCGTTCAGGCCCTTGTGATGTTCCGTATCGACTATGGCAATGTGCTTTATCTAGGGGCTGATAAAGCTACAATGAATACACTCCAGGTTGTACAGAACTCAGCTGCCTGCCTTTTGTGCAATGTTCCACGGAGAACGTCTGCAACGCAAGCCCTGCGTGACCTTCACTGGTTAAAAATCTCTGATCGTGTGGTTTTTAAGACCTTGTGTCTCCTGTTTAAGATTTGTCAGGGTTCTTCCCCTATCTACCTGCGCAATCTTGTCCAGCCATATCAGCCTAGTCGCTCTCTCAGGTCATCAAACAAAGTCAATTTTGTAGTTCCAAGAATTCGACTGGCAAAAATGGGATGCCGCTCATTCGCACATTTGGGACCGAAGATGTGGAATGCTCTCCCGTTGGCGCTAAAAACAGAAACCAACCTTTTGGTTTTCCGCAAAAAAATTGAAACCTTTTCTGTTCTAGTTTGGTTTCTGTCCTTTTTCTTCTTCTTTTTCAGCAATTGCTTGTTTTCTTCTTTAGTCTGTCCCTGGCGCCGGGAAACCCATTACGGGTAGCTGCGCGCACTACAAATTTAATAAAATAAATAATAAATAAATAAATAAATCCAGCTCCGGTATTTCCAGATACCTTCGCGGGTTTCTGGGATATCGAGTCCTGAGACAGAGATACAAAACCTCCTGCTTTCTAATTTCCCAGGTACGGAACTGACTAAACCCTTACAGAGAATTCTTGAGTCAGATTCTTGGCAAAACAAACTTAACTTAAACAGCTACTTATTTACTCCTTCCCACGTATTAGGCTTAGGTCAGGTACACCGGGGTAGCCGTATTTAGAAGCACCAGTTGAGTACGATTAGTCAATGTATATATGTATGTATATATTTTATCTATTTTAAAGTATCATATGGCTAAGAAACCATATCAATGCTTTTACAGTATTATTTTTTAATCCTCCTTTTACTGTACGCACTTTACTTTACCATGAGTATTGCAATCGTGACAATTCATTTCTCTTGTATGAGGAAGAAGACTGCTCAATAAATTACACCTTTTATTGAAAACGCCCGTCTCTCTTTTCTCTGCATTCTGGTGAAACTAAGTACGCACATTTGACTGAGTGAAATAGCTGTCTATTGTTTTCACACGACTCTAGAGATACACTCTTATTCAGGGAGAGCAAAGTTGTCATGTTTTATGGTTGTCAGAAGCTAATCCCTTCTTGTCTATCCAGGGAGGTTAAACTCCTCCTCGTTTATTCGAGAAAGTTTCTAGTGACCTCTGAGCTAGCTGGCAAACCTTAAGTCTAATATAGTTAGTAAAGACCTAGTTAACCTCAGTCCTACGTCTACACTACTGAATATATTATTCTAATGCGCAGAGCCTATTGGGAATATAGGAACTACACTACATGGCGCCCAACGTTAGGTAAGGCGATAAATCTAACGCAAGACGTCAGAGTAACTCAGTCGTGCTTTTTCACACAGACCCTTTTTCCCGTAAATACTCCAAAAGACGTCTGGAGTGGGTAAAAGGTTAAATCCGCCGGAACTTAGTAGGAAGAGATTTCTATGTATAGTTTTTGGTTTAGTCAACGTTGAAGGATACAGTGTTCCAAAATATTGTGCACCTAATCTTTGTGTCCTTGGAAACCTGCTCTGCAAACTTTCATTAAAACAATGTCAACTAACGGCGACAGCAACGAAACCGGTGAAACTGCAGTAGATGCAAATCAACGGGGTTTCGATGTTACAGGGTTTAATGAAAATGAACCGGGTGCAATTATGATCCCGGAAAACATAAGGAAAACTATAACTCTTAAACTTATAGAAAATGGACTAACATCGAGAGGTGGTACAGTCATATTCGTAATTGAGGCACATGAATATCGGCAGACAGAGGTATTCTATTCATGGATAAACTTTCCAGCAGCAAACACTGTCACACATGAATTCCACTATTACAAGATAGAGGAACCTCCGGATGAATACACTCCGTTCGAGGAGGTTGAAATCCCATTAAAATACCAAGAGCACCTGCTCTGGTTTAAAGGCACCCTAAAACATAATAATCACATCACCAGGCTCGGTCCACTAGGTAGTCCAGGAGCAACGTGGACGGTTCTAGCCAGCTACACACCACATCCAGACATTGATAAAATGTCAAGCGAGGAACTCTTAGTTAAAATAAAAGAATTAACAAAGGCATATAGAGAGTTGGTTCAATTGACAACGGAGGATATAACATTCCTCCAGAAATTGAAAGAAACAGATATATCAGAACAACCATTTGAACTTGCCAGAATCATAGAGAAATCCTATGAAGAACTAGGAAGAGATAGTTTGGGTGGGAAACCAGTAAAACCCCAACTAACTGAAAATCCTGAAAAGATATTTATTAAAAATAATCTAAACACTCCAAAAAAGAGCTGGGATGGAAATAAACAATCCACTCCCAAAGAAAAAAAATTCCAGTCCAGAGGAAGGTCTCCTCGGCGGAGAGAAAGATCTCCAGACCAAGGACACAAGTCTCCCCAGAGGGAGCGCTCTGAGAAAAGATACAACCTTAGAAATAGGGATAATTTGAAGAAACCTGATAGATATCAAGATATTGATACACGTCCCTCTTGATCTTTTCAGACTTCCTCGCAGAAATCGGAAAGAAGAGGACGGTCAGAACACAGGGAAGAGCACCTCAAGTCCAAAGACAAGGAACCTGCTCATCAAAGTAAAAAATACAATTTCCAAGAAAGAAGGTAGCCAGCATTAAAATAGTTAAACATGCCGAGGATACTGAGGACACAACTGAAAAACGGAGAGTGGGCCCAGCAGTGCTAGACAGCGCAGCAGAAGTGATCATAGCTCGCAAGATCCTGATGAATCATCTGGAGACAGTGGACACGAATGAATACATTCAAGTGGAAACTGCAGACAGCAGAGTTAGCAAACCTCATAAAATATACGAGATAACATTACGTATAGAGGGAGATAAGACTAGAAAAGTAAGGGGTCTATTTTGGGATAACCTTTCCAAAGGCTATGACATCCTTTTAGCTGAGAAGGACTGGCCACCAGAGTTTGTCAGGGAGTGCCCTCATGGCGAAGAAATGATTATGCATGCCTTCTCAAATCACATTCCAATTCATAAAAAATATACACTTGCAAGAAAATGGGCAGTAGCCCAAGCTCCTGCATTATATAAAAATCATGTAGGATGGGATGAGGACTCACCTCCTCACAAAATCCAGTTAAAATGTCAACCAACTGCACAAAGGCAGTACCCAATTAAGCAAGAAGCTAAAAAACAGGTCAGGGAGATCTTAGATCAACTTGAATACCAAGGGGTGATTGAAACATACACCTCACAAATGAACAATCCTTTGTTTCCTGTCTCCAAGCCAGACGGCTCATATCATCTAGTTTTGGACTACAGACACCTTACCTCATGTTGCAAGACATTTGCAGTACAAAACTCACACAGTGCAGCACTAATGAATAACATCGTGCGCAAAAAATATAAAACGACATTAGACATCTCTAATGGATTCTTTTGTCAAAACATTGCACCTGAAAGCAGGTATTTGACTGCTTTCTCAATAATGGGTTTGCAGAAAAAATTTCTGTCGACTCCTGTAGGAAATGGGACCCCCGGCCGGCCAGGGCTTGCGCCACAGCCAGTCAGAGACCGCCACTCCTATATAAAGTCGACCCCTGCTCGCCCTCTAGGTAACGCGGTGCGGGCAGTCAGGCCTATCTCGGAGGACATGTGTGAAGCATTTGCGCACGCACCCACCAACAGCAACATCCCAGGCCTCCCACAAAAGGAACTCCACACGAAGTATATATGAAAATAGTCTTTGTATTAGACAGGACACATAGGAACATACACTTTACAAGGGGTTCAAGGCACGGCAGGGGTTACCAGGGAAAAGGTACAGGGCAGGGCCAAGGGACCACTGCCAGTGGTACGCATCTGATGGAACTGGCATTAGAACACATATCTCCTGGGAGCTTCTTAGACTAGCAGTAGAACTCACTCTGACCAGGGATCACATACATGTGACATCGGGTACTCAGGTGGGAAGGGACAAGGTACATAACACAACAGAGGCCCCCATCAGCAGGGCAACACATAGTAAGTCAGCAGGGCAACACATAGTAATCCTCAGCATCACATTGATATTAGTCAGTAGCACCCCCTAGGCCAGATGACCGTCCTGGGGCAGGGGCGCCTTAGAGTCTCAATGTCAGGGTAGGCTGCAGGTAGCCTACCATCAGCCTAAACGTGGCAGCTGCCCACGAAGTGCTGGGCAGCTGAAATGATGAGGGCACAGGTTGGGGCCTCGCAGGCTCGGACCACAGGGACAGGGGGGGAGCCTCGCAGGCTCAGCAGGAATGAGCGCCATGAAGGGAGCCTTTAGGGCTCAAGACCAAAGATGCGGGGCGTGAGCCTAGCAGGCTCGGCAGGGTCAGGGACCCGTGGTGGGGCCTCTCGGGGCCCAGGCAGGGTCAGGGGCACGTGGTGGAGCCTCCTCGGGGCTCTGGACAAGAACTGTGGGCAGGCGGGGCCCCCCCTCAGGGGACCCGGCATCACTGGTGGCCCCACGGGGCCTCTCGGGGCTCAGGGGTCAAGCTTCGGGCAAGCGGGGCCCCCCTCGGGGGACCCGGCATCACTGGGGGCCTCGGGGGCCTCTGAGCACATGTGTGCTCGCGCTGGAGGGGAGGGGCGGCCACCGGCAATGTGGCCCGATGCCCCGCCTCCCCTCCGGCCTCACTCACCGGCTAGGAGACGCGCCGGTCTCTCCTCGCTCTCCGGGGCTCCCTCTCGCTCCTGGGGGGCCCCGGGGGGGAAGCGGCCATTCTTCTGGGGGGACGCAGGGGCGCGGAGTAGGCTCCCGCCGCTCCCTGCAGGTCTCTGCTCTCTCCGTCCTTCGCTGCAGCTCCCCGGGCCGCCGGCCAATCAGAGCGCGGCCCGGGGGGACGTCATCAGCCCAGCCCGGGCCGCCAGCCACTCAGAGCGCGGCCCGGGGGCGGGCCTCACGAAGGGTCCCGGGCTGCGGCGGTGAATACAGGGTGGATTGACGAGGGCCAGGTTCCCTCGATTAGGGCAGCATTGACGGGGGCAAGCGAGGTAGACACTCGCTGGGGGCTCGGGCCCCCTCACACGAACATGCCGATGCCGGGCACCAGCTGGGAGAGTAGCGCGCTCCCCGCGCTGGGGGCAGGGGGGCAGAAAGGCAGCGCCTCAAGGCGCTAAGACCGCAGGAAAGCGCTCCCAAGCGCTAGAAGCGGGAATGGAGCGCCTTGAGGCGCTAGGATAGCAGGGGAGCGCTCCCAAGCGCTAGGGCCACGGATAGCAGGGCCCCAAAGAGGTTCAGGGTCCCAGCAGATCAGGAGCAGGGCAGGGCTCAGGGAGGCAGGCCCTTCCCCTGAGCCCCCAAGCAGCAGCATGCCCCCCCTGGCAGGATGCCCGTCAGGACCAGCAGGAAGAAAAGAGAGAGAGAAAAGGGCCCACCCTCCTTTTATACAGGAGCCCCCTTTGTCTCCAAAAGGGGCAGGCAGGGAGAGAACCAGCTGGAACTGGTTATAAGGAATTTCTTGGTGCTGGCCAGGCCAGGGACACTGGACGCACCCCCGGGGGGGTGGGGCCAGCTTGGTGGGGGAAGGCCCAGCCGGCTTCAGCCAATCAGACGCCAGCACACCTACTGCACACACACACCAAGGTCTAGAAGGAGCCCTTCCCTTCTAGCCACACGCATGCTGCATACATCATCTTGTAGCATTCAACCTCACGAGCGCACACATACCAAACACGGCCTGGCACGCCCCACTCATCAGGAGCTACCAGAGCCACATACATCCCCCCATGCATTCCTATGGGAGGCAGGTCTCTCTCACCACACACACACTCAGGAGGGGAATCACCATCCCCCGGACACCTATAATAAGCACAAAACTTCAGGGGTGGACCTGCCAGACGGGCCAAGTCCAACACATGCCCCTCCCAGCCCAAGCGCAGGGCAGACCAATCACTACCGTGATGGACTTCCCTGCGGTAGGGCGATAGGAAGTGGACGCGGCCCGCACTGTCGGACCAATAGACATACCCAGTTTACATATAAAAAAAAATGAAGACATAGGCCCAACCAGGCTACCCACCTGGTACTCCTTAGTTGTCCATGACTGGGACCAGGCCCTAAGCCATCCAGATACTACTGGTCCCTGCTAATCCGAAGTGGGGGGCGGTACCCCTGGCCCACAATAGGCATTCTCCACTCCCTTTCTCAGTGTAGTCTCGACTACCACTGTTCCTTCCGCCTAGGGTCCGCACCCTCAGGCTTGCCAGAGGTCACGGGTACGAATGCCCCACCCTACCTCTACTTCTGAGGTTCCGCGTTCTCCCAGGAGAAACACCCTCAGAACACACCTTCCTACCAGTCTTGGAACTTCCTCCCTCCACTGGTCTTCCACCTGGGAACTAACTTCACCGGATCATCTTGAAGACAAAACCGGCCAGGACACTGGCTACAGTCGCCCCGACGTCCAGATCCGGAAACACCGACTACTGGCTCCCCAACCGCGGGCAGTACCCTACCGGCCAGATGCCTGGCGCACCAGGACTTTTTACAAGAAAAAAAATGGAATCTAACACTTCCTCTCCTCCCTCCGCAGGCAGGAGTTCCCTCTTGTACTAGGATGAGCCGCGGCAGCGCCAGCAGGTCTCAGTGTTCAGCTCTCCCCAAGGCAAGCCGCGGCAGCGCCAGCAGGTCTTCCTCGTCCGGGATACAACTCAACATAAATTCAGCTAGGGCGACACCGGACACCCAAAACACCACAAGATGAGCCGCGGCAGCGCCAGCAGGTCTCAGTACAACGCAACATAAATTCAGCCAGGGCGACACCTGACACCTAAAATACCACAAGATGAGCCGCGGCAGCGCCAGCAGGTCTCAGTACAACGCAACATAAATTCAGCCAGGGCGACACCTGACACCTAGAACACAACAAGATGAGCCGCGGCAGCGCCAGCAGGTCTCAGTACAACTCAACATAAATTCAGCCAGGGCGACACCTGACACCTAGAACACAACAAGATGAGCCGCGGCAGCGCCAGCAGGTCTCAGTACAATTCAACATAAATTCAGCCAGGGCGACACCTGACACCTAAACACCACAAGATGAGCCGCGGCAGCGCCAGCAGGTCTCAGTACAACGCAACATAAATTCAGCCAGGGCGACACCTGACACCTAGAACACAACCAGCGGGGTAAGGGAACCTGATGCATCCAACACATTCAGCGGGGTACGGAAGGACAGGATTATCGTTGATTCAGCAAGCTCCCCATCCCAGAGAACTTACACCCCATTACTCAGCACACCTCAACATTCATCCACACATCGTCCCCTAGACTGGTAAGACAGTTTTCTACCGCCCAGATTCCTCAACCTGACCCTTGTGGCACAGGTACCATTACTCTAGGGGAGGGACAAGGACCCTACACATTTGAACACACATACGCAGACACCACTAGATCCCACCCTTCTGGTGAATCCAGAAACCCATATTGTACTAGGGAGATGATTTACCCTCCCAAGCTAGGGGCAACTAACTAACAGTGTCCACGCACACTTTTTCCACCGAACAGACATTTAAGTAACCTTTAAAACTTTCCACAGAACAGGTATTTCTATTGATCATTAAACATTTCCATAGAGCAGGCATTTTTAGCAACCTGACCTGACCCCATGCGGCGCAGGTATCATCGCTCCAGGGGAGGGACAGGGACCCTACACATTGAACACAATTACGCTGACACCACTGGATCCCACCCTTCTGGTGAATCCCGAAAACCATATTGTACTAGGGAGATGATTTACCCTCCCAAGCTAGGGGCAACTAACTAACAGTGTACACACACACTTTTTCCACAGAACAGACATTTAGGTAACCTTTAAAACTTTCCACAGAACAGGTATTTCTGTTGATCATTAAACATTTCCACAGAACAGACATTTTTAGCAACCTGACCCGACCCCATGTGGTGCAGGTATCATTACTTCCAGGGAAGGGACAAGGACCATACACATTGAACACAATTACGCTGCCACCACTGGATCCCACCCTTCTGGTGAATCCAGAAAACACATTGCACT
The DNA here is from genome assembly GCF_964261635.1 of Lissotriton helveticus. NCBI lineage: Eukaryota > Metazoa > Chordata > Amphibia > Caudata > Salamandridae > Lissotriton > Lissotriton helveticus. Next base: position 1,815,938,865 of record NC_136063.1, read on the forward strand.
AGGGGGTTGATCTACCCTCCCGGGCTAGGGTCACCTAACCAGAACACATTTTTCACAGAACGGACATTTACGTAACCTCCTAAAACCAATAATCTCCTTTCTTTGCGACCAGTTACAATACAGAGTTTTTGTAGGGAGGCCAGTTATCGTTGTGGTACTGCGCAAACACAAGTCCGGATCCCACCGCTAGCCACCAGTGTAGGAAATGGGACCCCCGGCCGGCCAGGGCTTGCGCCACAGCCAGTCAGAGACCGCCACTCCTATATAAAGTCGACCCCTGCTCGCCCTCTAGGTAACGCGGCGCGGGCAGTCAGGCCTATCTCGGAGGACATGTGTGAAGCATTTGCGCACGCACCCACCAACAGCAACATCCCAGGCCTCCCACAAAAGGAACTCCACACGAAGTATATATGAAAATAGTCTTTGTATTAGACAGGACACATAGGAACATACACTTTACAAGGGGTTCAAGGCACGGCAGGGGTTACCAGGGAAAAGGTACAGGGCAGGGCCAAGGGACCACTGCCAGTGGTACGCATCTGATGGAACTGGCATTAGAACACATATCTCCTGGGAGCTTCTTAGACTAGCAGTAGAACTCACTCTGACCAGGGATCACATACATGTGACATCGGGTACTCAGGTGGGAAGGGACAAGGTACATAACACAACAGAGGCCCCCATCAGCAGGGCAACACATAGTAAGTCAGCAGGGCAACACATAGTAATCCTCAGCATCACATTGATATTAGTCAGTAGCACCCCCTAGGCCAGATGACCGTCCTGGGGCAGGGGCGCCTTAGAGTCTCAATGTCAGGGTAGGCTGCAGGTAGCCTACCATCAGCCTAAACGTGGCAGCTGCCCACGAAGTGCTGGGCAGCTGAAATGATGAGGGCACAGGTTGGGGCCTCGCAGGCTCGGACCACAGGGACAGGGGGGGAGCCTCGCAGGCTCAGCAGGAATGAGCGCCATGAAGGGAGCCTTTAGGGCTCAAGAACAAAGATGCGGGGCGTGAGCCTAGCAGGCTCGGCAGGGTCAGGGACCCGTGGTGGGGCCTCTCGGGGCCCAGGCAGGGTCAGGGGCACGTGGTGGAGCCTCCTCGGGGCTCTGGACAAGAACTGTGGGCAGGCGGGGCCCCCCCTCAGGGGACCCGGCATCACTGGTGGCCCCACGGGGCCTCTCGGGGCTCAGGGGTCAAGCTTCGGGCAAGCGGGGCCCCCCTCGGGGGACCCGGCATCACTGGGGGCCTCGGGGGCCTCTGAGCACATGTGTGCTCGCGCTGGAGGGGAGGGGCGGCCACCGGCAATGTGGCCCGATGCCCCGCCTCCCCTCCGGCCTCACTCACCGGCTAGGAGACGCGCCGGTCTCTCCTCGCTCTCCGGGGCTCCCTCTCGCTCCTGGGGGGCCCCGGGGGGGAAGCGGCCATTCTTCTGGGGGGACGCAGGGGCGCGGAGTAGGCTCCCGCCGCTCCCTGCAGGTCTCTGCTCTCTCCGTCCTTCGCTGCAGCTCCCCGGGCTGCCGGCCAATCAGAGCGCGGCCCGGGGGGACGTCATCAGCCCAGCCCGGGCCGCCAGCCACTCAGAGCGCGGCCCGGGGGCGGGCCTCACGAAGGGTCCCGGGCTGCGGCGGTGAATACAGGGTGGATTGACGAGGGCCAGGTTCCCTCGATTAGGGCAGCATTGACGGGGGCAAGCGAGGTAGACACTCGCTGGGGGCTCGGGCCCCCTCACACGAACATGCCGATGCCGGGCACCAGCTGGGAGAGTAGCGCGCTCCCCGCGCTGGGGGCAGGGGGGCAGAAAGGCAGCGCCTCAAGGCGCTAAGACCGCAGGAAAGCGCTCCCAAGCGCTAGAAGCGGGAATGGAGCGCCTTGAGGCGCTAGGATAGCAGGGGAGCGCTCCCAAGCGCTAGGGCCACGGATAGCAGGGCCCCAAAGAGGTTCAGGGTCCCAGCAGATCAGGAGCAGGGCAGGGCTCAGGGAGGCAGGCCCTTCCCCTGAGCCCCCAAGCAGCAGCATGCCCCCCCTGGCAGGATGCCCGTCAGGACCAGCAGGAAGAAAAGAGAGAGAGAAAAGGGCCCACCCTCCTTTTATACAGGAGCCCCCTTTGTCTCCAAAAGGGGCAGGCAGGGAGAGAACCAGCTGGAACTGGTTATAAGGAATTTCTTGGTGCTGGCCAGGCCAGGGACACTGGACGCACCCCCGGGGGGGTGGGGCCAGCTTGGTGGGGGAAGGCCCAGCCGGCTTCAGCCAATCAGACGCCAGCACACCTACTGCACACACACACCAAGGTCTAGAAGGAGCCCTTCCCTTCTAGCCACACGCATGCTGCATACATCATCTTGTAGCATTCAACCTCACGAGCGCACACATACCAAACACGGCCTGGCACGCCCCACGCATCAGGAGCTACCAGAGCCACATACATCCCCCCATGCATTCCTATGGGAGGCAGGTCTCTCTCACCACACACACACTCAGGAGGGGAATCACCATCCCCCGGACACCTATAATAAGCACAAAACTTCAGGGGTGGACCTGCCAGACGGGCCAAGTCCAACAACTCCCACAGGGGTTCAAGAATAGCCCAGGATTATTCTAAGCAAGAGTAACAGAGTTACTACAAATGATGATGAGGCATTATCTTATGTCGATGACATCTATCTAACAGATGATGACTTGGATACTCACTTGAAAAGAGTGAACACCATAATACTTGGGTTCGCAGCAGAGGCTACAAATTCAACTTTAAAAAATCACGAATTGCCCATCTAACAGTCCTGTTTTTAGGATATGAATTATCAAGTGAAGGCAAAAGCCTAGCAGACAATTTCTTAGAGAAGTGCGCTGTACTCCAAGCACCAAAGACGCTGAGGAACTTACAATCAATACTAGGTTTCCTGAATTTTGGAAGAACTTATATTCTAAATTATGCAGAGAGGGTTAAACCGCTCTATGAATTAATAAAACCTGATTTTAAACCAATCAATTGGACTCAAACACACACAGAAATTTTGAGATCATTGCAAACAGACATGTTAGCAAAAACAAAATTGCAAACTCGCGATAATACACGCAACCTTGTAATCCGAGTCATCCCAGGAAGATACGGATTCACGTACCTGACCTCTAACGAGGGAGAAAAGGTACCAATAGCTTACAAATCACACTTGTACACACAGGCTGAAAAAACATTTAGTCTTGCGGAAAATGTTGTAAATGTGGTTCAAACAGCTGTAGCAAGCGAAAGAGACCAAGCCCAAGGCAAAAGGATAACTGTTTTAACAGCAGAATCAGCCTTCGAGGCATTAACGAGCCCACGCAATTTAACGAGCGTGGCATTAGATCCTATATGGATACAATGGGAAAATTCACTTGCTACAGAAAAAGTGAAATACTATTTTGACCCGGAAATGAAAACATTGAAATATATAACATTTGAAAGAGAATATCCTCTGCCAATCGAAATTCTGCCCCTACAACAGTACACCTGTGTAATATATACAGACGGATATGCACAACCCTCAGTTTGGGGAAAACAAGCTTATAACGCTACGTGCGAGGTTGTCAAATGCCGGTGGCGCGGAGGTAAATTGAGACCACTGGTAACAATGTCACAATCTGTAAAAGACAATTCAGGTCAACAAACTGAATTAATAGCTTTAAAAATGGCGCTCGACATTGCCGATCGCGAATTCCCGACACTAATAGTGTGCGATTCGCATTCCTGCGTCAAATCATACAATAATGACTTGCAGAAATGGGTTCAAAACGGTTACAAAGATGACACAGGTGCCACAATCAAGCAAAAAATGCTTTGGGAACAAGTAGTTCGTTTACAGAAAGAATTACAAAAGACTCACGTGATACATACACTGAGTCATCAGCGTGATGGCGTTCACCTTGCAGGGAATTCATTGGCTGATACAGCCACAGCGGAAGCAACTAAATCGGCTTCCGTAGCCACAAAAAAGCGTTCAGAAAAATACATAGACGGGGAAACCATGCTGGCGGTAAAAACGTCTTTAAAAGGCGACTGTGCAGCATTACCCGTGAACTATCCACTCATCTATACATACATAATCGATGCAAACTCTGTTCCTTTTGATAGAATCCCTGGAGTGGGGGATAGAGTAATTCCAAACACGAACAGGAGAATCTTCTTAATACAAGAAGCACATATGGGATTAGGTCTAAGGCATCAGATGATCAAAGAATCTCTGACAGAATTACAATCAGAATACTGGTGGCCGGGAATGAGCTTGCATAATCACAAATTTGCAATAAACTGTGAAAACTGCAATCGAGATCGCAGTGGCGAACCGGCCAAAGTATTGCCAGAACACCTAATAGAAAGCATAAGGCGATCTATACGCATGATAAAACAGGAAAAATGCGTCCCAATGTATATTGCTACTGCTCCCATTATCTCTGTCCATTCCTGCTGCCCCTACCCCTGTCTCTGTGAAGCGCTCTGATATCCGTAAGGATCTTGTTCGCGCTATATAAAACTTTGAATAAATAAATAAATAAATAAATATTATTTAAGACTAGATTCACTTAAAATGTAGACACCAGCGCTCGGCTGACGCCAGAACTGTTATAAAAGATTTGCGAGTCTATATCGGCACATACGCAATTGGCATGCTACATTCTGACCAGGGTCCTGCTTTTAGCTCTCGAGCTTTTAAGGAGGCCATGACCAGCATGGGCATTGCATTGCGGTACTCTTGTCCCTTCCATCCTGAGGGAAACGGGATTGTGGAAAGAAAAAACCGAGACATAAAGCAATCTATAACGGCGAGGGTATTAGGTTTGGGTGATGGGTGGGTCCAACATTTAACAAGTGTCCAACGTAGTCTTAACAATCTGCCAAGAAATTCTCTAAAAGGTTTCAGTCCGTATGAACTATTGTTCGGTACTAGAATGCATATTCAGGACTTAGATAGTCAGACTTCAGTGGTAGAAGAAAAATGCTTTGATATCAAAGATCGTTTGGCTATTTTACAGGACTTAAATGAAACAAGAAAAGACCTGAGCAACGTAAAGCTAAAACAGCTGCCAACAGCCACTGAAGATAAACCACCTGTCCCAGCAAGGCCTGTCTGGATTCCAAAGATTGGGGATCTGGTCAGGGAGAAGATCGCGGTGAAGAAGGAATTTGGGCCTTCTTACAGAAAAGCAGTACCTGTCTTAGTCCTCAACGGAACAAGATCAGTTGTACTACCGCCCCTTGCTGGTAAAAAGGAGAATCGAGTTGTATCCATCGACCTGGTAAAACCACAATCATGTGGCCAATAATAAGTAGTAGGCCCAGTGGACTCCCAAAAAATAGCAGAACACCAAAGTTTGCTACAATACAAGAGGTTCAAACTGAGAGACTAATCACATTTGATAAACCTACAGTGAATAAAAAAGGACTATGCAACAATGCCATGGAACTTATGCCTCTTGAAACCCAAATTGCAGCAGTTCATCAAGAAACACCTGTCTACAACGATGTAGCCACAGACTATGCTAATGAAACAAAGAAAACTCCAAAAGCAAATAAAAATCCGGAAGCGATTCCAACAATTGACAGAACTGCATCTGGCTACTTCATCAATTTCGATGACTTTTCAGAGGATCCAAGCGAGCCTGAAGAACAGCCAACAACTAAATCTTTTAAAGAAAAAGTAACAGAACTCTTTCATCAACTCAAAGAAACCTATCTGATTTCTCCATGGATTGAATTTTGGATTGTGTTAGGTGTACTTTTTCTCCTGCTTTGGCTCATCATGGTACTTTGTTTGGGAAAATTCATTGAGGGAAAATACAGTACAATGGACACAGCAAGTCAGAACATCAACTTGGTCCTAAAGCCACACAAGTCATCTCACATCGAGAAAAGAGAACTATCATCCGTGAATGTCACAGCCAATCCAATACCCGGTGGGGTAGCTTGGGACAAAACAGATTATGAAATCTATGGCCCGGTCGAGCTCTTGAAGTATCCACACCAGTTTAAGGTTTCATTAAGTGACTTTGTAAAACCGAGTACATTCTCTGATGATTGGGACTTTGAAAGTATTAATGATATGTCAGATTTAGTAATGTCAGCAAAATTTACAGAACATGATTACTTGCAGGGTTCATCTAACTATGAAGAAATGTACTGCTACAACCACTTTGCACATCACTATTTGCATAAATCTGCTCAGCCTAGAAATGTTTTTAATTATAATCAATGGGAACATTGTGCAACTCCACCAAAAGGCAGTTCAAAAACATTTTATGAGAAATTCCCATACTTTTCAGGGTTTAACACAAGTGAAGCAGAAGCCTTTTATTTCCAAATGTTAAATAAGACAGGAATGAAAACAATGCTGACAAACATTAAATTAATCTATTCAGAAGCATTTTATGAAAAAATGACTACATTTGGTTTTGATTTTTGGAAAAACAATATTGAAACAAAAACCATCTGGGGTACCAAAGATTGGCAGGTCCAAGGTATAGAATCATTATTTAGAGCCTGCATGATCCCAGAACAAATTATATTCTTGAATGACACCATTCAACAGACAACCTGTCTTGGCCTAGCCAAAATTAAAGACTTAAACAAACCGTCTATTCCAAAGACAACACCTGACAGTAATAGCACTACAGATGTTGAGATAGACGTATCCCATATTTTTAACCAAAACAGAACACATCCTGTTTGGAAAAAATGGTTGATCTGGCCCACAGACACAAATAACTGTCAAGACATATTCCTGAACAAAATACAGGGGTTCAAATTGACCAGGCCAGACCCTAGATACTCCCAGAGACAACATCCAGGGATAGTTACAACATATAGTGTAGGAAAACTCTGCCTCGAATGGCTACAGAAATCCACACTGGAAGCAACACTTGACTTTACTTAAAGACGGTGCTGACTTGCGTGATTTCATAATGGGACAATGCAAACAGCGTCAAAAACGTTTCATAGCGGCCGGTATATACGCAGCTTACAACGAAGCTTGGAAAGAAACGCAAATTGAAACAGCAGAAAAAATACGGGAAATTGACCGTATTCATTTGGAAAAATCACTTTCTGTTGTGGGCAATGGGTTAATAACTCTGTCTTCCAGAATATATTCAATGGACAGTATTGTATCATCTGCTATAGATATAATAGAGCAGGACTTACTAATGTTACAACACGGTCAGTCCCAAGTACGTTCTATTGTACAGCTTGGCTGGACGTTACAAAATCTGCGTTCAGGCTATGTGCCTTGGCGTTTAATCAACACAACGTCATTATTCTCTATCTTTAACCTTACTGATACACAAATCAGCTTGGCACAGAAAGGAGCGGAATATACAATTCTGAGCATTGAAAAACTTGAGAGATTGCCATTGACAATGTCAGAACGACCTGTCATTGAATGGATAATACACGGAATAATAACTATTCCGATAACAACTTTCCAATTTAAATACTGTCAAGAGTATAAACCAGCAGGCCAGTATGAAAGGTTGGGTAAAGGGTACATTAAGTCATCATGGAAATTACCTTACACACACACATGTTATAGTGAAAAGGAACAGAATGTATTTCTTAGTGGTAATAATTGTAAAAGATCACTAAGTGGTATACTTCTGTGTCAAGGTATTAACCTGCATGGGGCCTGTGAGGGGACTTCAAATAACCTTTCATGTCACCAGCATGGCACACCTGCAACTCGAATAGAGCCATTCTTTAGACGGCTTTCTAACGGGAGCTATATTCTAATAGTGGACCACAGATGTTGTGGCATGGTGCCAGGAAAAGCTTATCTCGTGAGCGTTAGATCCATGGTCACTTGCTGTATGTAAGTATTGTATCCAAACAGCACTCCAGACAGGGAGGCAAAAATTTGGCCCTTTTTGAATATCTTTTCTATTCGAATTGATACTTTAAGCAGAATGAAGTCTGTCCTTTTACAGACAACTGTGCCCTTGACGTCATCAAAAGAAACGTATGATCTGCAAGTTGCAGGGACAACGGCAGAGATACATACACTTTTATCAACAAATTGCCCCCTGCATTTCGCGGAAATGTTAAGCCAAATCCTAACTATGTCTGATACCAGCGGTATCCCACATGTATTTAAGACAATTTTTTCGGGACTGTTAACACCCTTCAAAACAGTTCTGGGCATCTTTCCTAATTTTGACTATTCTGTGTTTGGCGGTCTACCACTTCTGTTGGGACTCGTAGCAGGCATTTTATTTTTGATACTTCTGCTTCAATATGGCAAGCCAAATCGCAGACAAGACTCCAGCCACAATGAAAGAAACGATCCAAGCTATACGCTATCGGGACCGCATAACTAAAGTCCTTGGATTAGCCCGGCTAAGAGATCTGAATATGACCTGGTTTCTTTCATTCAGACCCATCTGGCAGAATTGTATCTTACCTGTGCTTCGATGTATGCTATGCGGAGAAGAATGCGTGTTGGACGTCTGTCTTACACTACAATCAGCAGTACCATTGGATACAGATACTTTGCTAAGTCCTGTAACGGCTCATGCATCGTGTAGTCCCCAGCGGTTACCAATCCTGATGACGGCATTCGTTGAGACTTCACCACTGCGATTAGAGGGTAGTGAAGTGCGAGATGAGAGCAACATCACCCAGGTACGACCTTCTGTGAGCATTGCTGATCCTGTCATCGATGATAGCAATCATGCTCAAGACTGCACAGTTGCGGTATTTTCAAACTTGGTTGAACTTTCACCTGAAGCCGTAGACAACTTTTTTGCAAGTCTGTCTGAAATGATGTTCTCCCCTGAACAGAAAGAATAACTTTTAAGCAAACAAGTACACAGCGTTCCATGAACTCTGAATTCGGCCTTCGGCTTTGATAAACAAAAAGCTACTGAAAATATTTGGAACTATTTTTGCCCTGAAAGCGAAAAAATGTTTCTCCATCTCCCCTTCCAAAATATTTACCTTTTTTTTGGCACTTGTACTCTGCTTAAAGTAGAACTATTCTTAGAGAACAGAGCTTCTATTTTTAGGAACTCTATAGACAATATATTACCTCAGCCTCTAGCATATTTACAAATAACTGTATTTATATGTGATGGAATGGTCTCGCACTTCTTTTCTGTATTAAGAGCCATTTCATGTGTAATGTTCACATTATCATTCAGCTGATAAATATATGCAATCCTTTTTTAATGAATGATTACACTGCTTGAAAAGCGTACAGTACCTATAATCATTTTCATGTATTTAGCATACACCATTTCAAATGCAAAAATTTATTTTGGGGTGGGTTGGTATACACATGCACCTTTTAAATGTTTACTATTGCTTAAGTTTTAGTAATGATGGACATTAATTTGTGGAGTGGGTGTAGTGTTTTTATCTAGGAACCTGAATCGATATTCCTATTTTATGTCCTTGTCCGGTTATAATCGATAATATCCATACAACGGCATAGTAATCATATCCATAATTCAGTCGTAGCACATGCTGTCACATTAAGCAAGGCTACTTCTCCGGCCCCCTACAAAGCACACCGAGTTCTCTAAACAAAACCAAGCCTCCAGCAACCTGGGAAATCCCCCTTGCTTTTGTTTTGATTTCGTCCTAGAACTCCTGTAAAGCACTGTAAGAGCGGCCAGTTCTTAGTGACATCTTTATTGACGTCTTATGTCCAACCTTACGTCAAACCCAGGCACCTTTCAGGTATAAATATACCAACGTTGCCTTAAGCAAACACACGGTGGTGATTTTGGAGCAGAGCAGCTATCTACTTGCCCGAGAGCCCAGCTGATGCGAGAGCCCAGCTGATGCGAGACCCCACGGACGCTGCCCCTCCTCTTTGACACACTGAGAGAGACGCTGTCTTTTCTCCTGCCGAGAAATCCAGCTCCGGTGTTTCCAGATACCTTCGCGGGTTACTGGGATATCGAGTCCTGAGACAGAGATACAAGACCCCCTGCTTTCTAATTACCCAGGTACGGAACTGACTAAACCCTTACAGAGAATTCTTGAGTCAGATTCTTGGCAAAACAAACTTAACTTAAACTGCTACTTATTTACTCCTTCCCACGTATTAGGCTTAGGTCAGGTACACCGGGGTAGCCGTATTTAGAAGCACCAGTTGAGTACGATTAGTCAATGTATATATGTATGTATATATTTTATCTATTTTAAAATATCATATGGCTAAGAAACCATATCAATGCTTTTACAGTATTCTTTTATAATCCTCCTTTTACTGTACGCACTTTACTTTACCATGAGTATTGCAATCGTGGCAATTCATTTCTCTTGTATGAGGAAGAAGACTGCTCAATAAATTACACCTTGTTATATTCTACTTTGGCATTTTACTATGCATGTCTTTAGCCACTTCATGCTTTCTAGTGGAATGCCCTTGGAATGCCTCTGTACTGGGATTCATCAAAGAATGTTGGGTGGAGGTTGAAAGAAACACACAGTTGTGATAGGGCTGAGCTGCCTGCTGGCTGCTCCTGGTGGGTCTTGTTCTTGACTTATTCTTGATAACTTAACATCTCAATAAATACTTCTTGAAATACTTCAACTCGGCTGGACTTAATTACTACACACCTTTTATTGAAAACGCCCGTCTCTCTTTTCTCTGCATTCTGGTGAAACTAAGTACGCACATTTGACTGAGTGAAATAGCTGTCTATTGTTTTCACACGACTCTAGAGATACACTCTTATTCAGGGAGAGCAAAGTTGTCATGTTTTATGGTTGTCAGAAGCTAATCCATTCTTGTCTATCCAGGGAGGTTAAACTCCTCCTCGTTTATTCGAGAAAGTTTCTAGTGACCTCTGAGCTAGCTGGCAAACCTTCAGTCTAATATAGTCAGTAGAGACCTAGTTAACCTCAGTCCTACGTGTACACTACTGAATATATTATTCCAATGCGCAGAGCCTATTGGGAATATAGGAACTACACTACAACATGTCATGTAAGTCACAGGTATATCAAGACATAAATAATGCACCGTCATCACTGATGGGGTCAGCGAGGCTGACTCAAAGGGCCTACAAAAGAAAAACAGATATAGTGGACAGTACTCACCGGATGGAAAAGGACCAGCCCATCAATCTGCAAGGAAAGCCAGACGTGTCAATAGAGACAGATCATCATCGGATGAGAGAGAAACATCCATATGCCCAGATGTTCCAAGGGTTCACCAGTCCCAAACGCGAGCGGGAGTGGATGAGACAACCAGAGGCAGCAAATGAGTCCCCAAACCATACCAAGACGATCTCTTCAGATAGTACCTTACCGTCTGGCATCCATGACTCTGAACAGGAGGGCAGTGTTGCCTTCAACCGGACAAGACAAAAAGAAGTAAAAGTACATGCGGGTGCTCGGAAGAGAACAACATCCCCTCAGAAAGGAGATCGAGCGTCAATCGAACAGGAGTTGCAAAGGAAGTCAGACTGCCGATATCAAGCTGAGCCCTTCACAGTCACCTCAGACACTGAAGGTGAGTGGATCACCCAGAAGCTGATTGAAAATCACCACGAATCTGAGCATACGCAGATCACACGAGACGTTGTGCAATTGCAAAGATGCACTCATGTAGTAAAGGATGCTCTCGTCAAGGCGACAGAAAGACACACAACGGAAACGGAGATGCGTCTCCATAGCTCAAATGAACGGCCCGCGGACCCGTGTGGCTTATCAAGGAACTATAAATATGTTGGACGTTAAGTTCATTTCGTTAACAAGGGGGGAGATGTAGGATTGTGATGCATTCTAGTAGTTGGGAGTGGGCAGAGCTAGGGAGCCAGAGGAAGAGGAGGAGCAGAGACAGGAAAGAGGCAGTTAGAGCAGGGACACCATGGAAAATGGATGTATGCAATAAAGGTCCGTGAATATAAATTAGTGTCTGCCTCTTTCTGACATGCACGACACTACAGGCTTGACCTACGTATTGTGAAACACACGTGCTAAAGGCAATAAGCTTTAATCAAATATTTTATTACACTCTGGCAAAGACTGTCGGCAGGTGTTTTGTAGGGCTGTGTGAAATTTACAGAATTTGCACTTGCTTAATTACAGAAAATATCGTCGTAATTCCATGAAATTGTGTATTTAAGCAAAAAACGAATTAATCATTTACCATTATATTTTAGCGCAAAATGCTTCCTTGTGTCAGGTTTTGGCACAAGGACGTATTTTGCACAAAAAAAATGCACGAGAAACACAAGTATAGCAAACAACAGCCTCTTGCGCTCGGGATGTTCATGTTGTTTCCACGCTCCAGAGCTAATATTTTACCATGAATGGCAGTGAAATTAAGTGAAGTGCCGTAATATTATATTCCCGGCAAAAAGCACAATGGAAAATTCCCAAAGCTATGCAAATTAAACCAGCATAATTAGAATTTTGCCCTGGCCTAGTATTTTGTTACTAGTTGTCTTGCAGAGTTATGTAATAGGTACAGGTTTTGGTGACCATCCACACAAACCATTGGGAGAGAAGATTTGCACTATGGTTAGGCTCTGTTAGCAAAGATTGTTTTTATTAGTTTGGCAACTGTAATTTTGCACATATTTATAATTTTACTACGGTGCATATGTTGGATGCCTTGTGGAAGAGCCGATGATCAACACAGTAGGTCTGAGTTGGTTATGGTGACAACCTAAAGGTTATAGGCCTGTTCGTTTATGACGATAAAGACAATAGGCCTGACATAGTGATTGTGAAAAAAATGTTAGTCAAGAGATATTGAAGGATGAATTGTTATTACTCTTTATTGTAGCCTACTTTGTTACATGAACTTTTGCAAAAAATACTTTTGTTGGGAAGGATTTTGGTGTTGGTTATCACCTCTAACAAACCTTACAGGTCAAATATATCCACTAATAATTCTTGATCGAACCTTTACGGAAGGCCTGACAGGCTTAGTTACCTACCAATATTGTGTAATTAAAATAAACATTAAGTAAAACATCCACACATTCATATATTTATATTGTATTGTATATATTTATATATTCACTAAGAAAACAAAGGTTACAGGGATGTTATAGTTTGGTTCAGATTTTACATGCAAAAAACCATAGAAATTCAGCTGTTATAGTTAAAGTTATCTCAAGTAACTATAACTCATGCCCTAAGCTAACTATGATTCGCACCTTTGTTTTTACTAATTATAGCATTCTGCCCTGATGTGAAAGAATTTTATTGTGTTTATTTTATTTGAAAAGTTTTATATAGCGCGTTCTAAATGCTTTATAGCCTGCTGTAGCCGGACTATGCCAGCCATTAAAGACCGACTCCTTTGTTAAAGGCCCTTGCCTTTGACTCTGACCTTTAACGCTGTGGCGAGCCTGTGATGGCTAGGATATCCCACTATAGTGGGCTTTGAAGCTATATTCACTGCTCCTTGAAGGAGTGCCTCATAATGCCCTGCGAGGGTTCTTAACATTGGTTTTTAGCTTAATGATGTCCTCAGGAGGGGCAAGGACACCACAAAACATTTTTTAAGTTATCGGGAATTAATTGAGTGCAGTAGGTCTCCTGGGTCATCAAATCCATGACCCCTATAGTAACCATACCTTTCACTCATTACATGCACCTTCCAATAACCCAAAATATTACATCACTAATGACATGATCAATGACAAAATTCTTGAAAAGACTTTGCATGGTGGGGCGCACGTTTTAGTCACTTTAGGGTACGAGTCATAGTTACTTGACATAGCTATGTAGGGGCTTGGCCACCCAATGAGGCTTGGGTTTCTGCATGGAGTGGGTGGACTCACCTTAATGAGTTGCCAATACAGTAAAGAATTTGTGTAGAAGGGACTTGACCACCTAATAGGGTTTGGATGTTTTGAGGAAGTGGCCACTTCATGAATAACTGTACAATTTTGTAAAGTAAATTGAACAGCACTAGTGTGGATGGTGTCATCAATGATGTCAATTGAGAAGTCATCAGTGATGTTATGTCATTATGTCATTGAACATGTCACGGGTGAGGTCATAGCAGTGCATGGCAGGGAGCAAGTTATAGTTGGCTCAATAAACTGTAACTGGTAAATTCTGTGTTTTTTTAGTTTAACATCTTAAGTTATGTTAACAAAGCAACCGGGTTTTGATTTACAGGGAATACTTGCGCTCCGCTTTGTTTCTGACTACCTGTATGGTCTGCAATTATAATTAGTGGTGCTACAGGAGAAAAGGGAAACCCACTGAACCCTTACCAAAGGTGTTGGGCGCAACACCGGACAATTGTGAAAAGCAAATACCTATGCACACACAATATCAATTGAAATACAAAGTTTTGTACTCTGTTAAATATTCAGTATAAAACAAGAAATAATTTTCCACTTCTTCTTATTTGAGCAATTCTTTCTATTTATTACTCAAACGCTCTCACGCCAGCTGACACGTGTTTCGTCAGAGTGCAGATTGCTCTGACTCTTCAGGGCTGGAAGTAAAACAAAAATATACACCTTCTGTAAATTTAGACTTACATTCAAATGTATCATGTTTTGTTACATACATGTGGCAACACTTGGAGATTACAAAAATTCTTAACGTTGTGTGCCCACCAATTGTGTGACACAGAACAGTGGATAATTTTCGCCCTTTTTGGACAAGAACATTTGTTCTGTCCACATAAAAAAATTACTTAAACATTGTCATTTACATATTTCACTCGTGAAAGTGACATGCTTAGATGCATGAAAGATGAAGAAGTGACAACAACCGCGACGCAATAATGGACATAAGAGACTTAATAGAGAAACTTAGGTATGCATCTGCCTGTAAAAAGAACCAAATTGTATTAGAAAACGTTTGGCAACTTAGCATCTGCACACGATTTGTCAAAACATGCAGGAGTATTGTGCTCATAATGGTGAAGAAACGAACAGATACGAATTATATATACAGAATTAGAGAAATAACGAAGAGAAACACGCAAAGGAAGACCCACCACCTCTGTTGATGTGTGCAGCTAAAAGTGATTCAAGGATGTCCAGTACTATCTGGGTGGAACATACCTTTCTTCTAATCGTGGCGTGTGTGGTATTCACTATAAAGAATGGATAACACTCAGTAAGAATGTTGATGCGACGGCGAAAGATACGAAAAAAATTCCAAGTTCCTAATATCCTAACTTACCACTTAACCGGTGATAATTCCAACCCGGTAAGGGTATCATGTGCTGTAGCTCTTAAAAGAGATCTTCATATGCTCCTGCGTTGAAATGATAGTCAGTCCGTTCACGTGTGTACCAAAAATTGAAAATAGAAGAAAACTCCATGAGCTTATCTTTTATTTAGTCATTGTATAAGCGTCTAGTGAATAATCAATGCTATTTATGAGAAAATACATTCCATGTGGAGGGTGAAAACATTGTTGACTCAATGTTGAAGGACTATAAAGAAACCGGAAAATATGGGACCCACAAGTGTTTGTTAAGTTCACAAGAAGCAGTATCCAAAACGATATATTTGGTGATGCGACCCAAGTAAATGATTATATAGATTAAACTTATACTCGTATACTAATGAAAGTCTATAAACATTAATTGAAGTAAAAAAAGGTTCAAAGCGTTCATGTACTATTGCGAGACGCTAAAACAATGCTGAAGCCCAGTATTTATAATGACGTGAGCAAGTCCATGGAGTACTAAAACCGCCCAATAGTTACAGAGCATTACTGGCTCGCTCGCTAATATCAAAGAACAATGTAACTACAACCCAACCGCCTTTCGTGTTTAAAGATAAGCAGGCATATAGTGTAAAATCCAAGATAAATAATACGATGTCATCCCGCAAAGTTTTTATTTTCTTACATTCATTATGCTCACCTATATGTGTAAGTAATCGTAATCAAATAGCCGTATAAGTAGAGTGCAGGCGGAACAGGAACAGACCTTATTTTTCAACCTGATTCCTAAGAAACATGGCAATAGTGATACACTAAAATGATCTCACTTTATCTAAAGATCGCGATGCAGTAAATACTGTAAGACGTAATCACCATAAATAATCATGTGCTTACTGATATTGTGGCTCTTGTTTCCACACGAATGTTATCGTTCAAGATGGTTTCTCTGCATACATATTTTTCAAACAGTCCGAATATCCCTGGACCTGAAATAGTTAGGTTGTGTCATTTTACCCAGTTGCCTATATTGTTATCACGGAGCATTAAAAAACACGAGCCTGATTCAAAATTACCTTCTGTTCCACCCGCGGCGAATCCGGCGTTTCACTCTCAGTCGGAGGTTTGAACGCGGAAGTGAAGAAGGATTTTTAACACGGCGCGAAAGATTAAGGGTCACTCCTTCTCAAAGATGCTAGACTAACAAACCTTACTTCCGGTTTTGCGCAAACGCGGTCACCCGGAAAGGGATAAACGCCGATGTGCAAAGTGCAAGTTTATGAAAAAAGCAAGTGCCGTGTTTAAAGCCAAATTGCGATCTTATACAAAAGGTTGAACTTATATGAGGTCTTTAGTGAAAATGTATAGTTAATACGCCAAGATAGAAGCGGAAAACCACGGTACTATCGTAGGATTAGTGTTAGGAGGGTTAAGAGAAAAATAACGTATAGGCATTTCCTATTGAAGAATATTCAAAGGAGTCTGCCGAAAGAACTCTAGCTATTACAGTGTTCATCATATTCGGATATATTGAATTAAATAATATAGTCAAAAATCTTAGTAACCCGAGGCCCGAGTAGTATCACTTGATCGTGTTTGATTAGGAGATTTGGAATGCAACATATTTCTATGTGTATAATGTAACGTGTGTTTAGTGCAGTTGAATCGAAATGTTTCACCACTATTGTGCAATCATTGTGGCATAACCAGCAACCATTTCACATGAATACATAACTATATGTATTTTAAAGTCATATACATAGCTAAAGTTTTACACATGCTACATTATCTCAATGCGGATATGACCCACTCTTGACTATTCTTAAGGCACGTCCCGAAGATACGTTGTTGAACTTACAATACATTATATAGTAGTAGTAACAGTTATTGTGGTAATTTGGTATTTAATAATTTATGGTAACAGTTATTATGGTACCCTATGAACTTTTATCTTTAGCAAACTCATTTTTGTAATCAAAATAAAACATGCTCCAGTACCTAAGTGCGTGGGAGCCCCTGACTTTGACAGTACTCATCACGCGTTTTAAAGACATGTTCTACAACTAGAAACACATTGCCTAATAATGGTAACAGATATTATTGTAAAGTATGAACATTCATCCCAAGAAGAATTGCATTTCAGAGTCACAATAAAGACCCCGTTTTATTGATTCTAAGCGCATTATCCAAAGTGCCTCGGCCCTACGGAGTCTAAGTTCCCTATTACCTCCTCTTGGGATTTGCTCTATGACTTCTATGCCAAAGAACGAGATCTCTTTATGAGTACTTTGTGCTGGGCATAGTGAAGCATGGATCGCAGCAGGATATCTAGGATCCTCATTTTTAAGTGCTCTTATGTGTTCTGTAATACGCTCTTTAAGGGGTCTGATGGTACTGCCCACGTACTGTTTATTACATTTACAAACCAGTAGATAGACCACATATCTGGTAGTACAGTAAATATTCTGTTTGATTTCATAACAGACCCTGTTAGGTCCCTTAAAATCTTGAGTCTTATGTTGGGCCCATTTGCACATATTACACATCCCACATTTGTAGAAACCTCTGGTGTGTGGTGTACACCAAGTGTTGACCTGTGGACTTCTTGGTAAAGAAGGGCTAAGCCTGGTGCGTAGAGTTCTCCCTTTTCTAAATGTGATCAACGGACGAACCGGTATTTCTTGAGACAAGATATTGTCTTGTTTAAGGCTCTCCCAATGTTTGTTCAGAATTTTCCTCAGTCTCTGGTTCATCCCATTGTATTCCGTGATCATACGTACTGAAGTGTTGTCTGATTTGTTTGTTGTGCCACCTCTGAGTGTATCTGCTCTTTTAACTTTCGTTATTCTGTTGGCTGCTTTTGACAATGTAGTGTTATCATAACCCCGATTTCTAAATCTCTGTTCCATATCATTAACACAAATTTTAAAATCTTGGTCACTACTACAAGTACGTCTGGCTCTTAGGTATTCTCCATATGGTATTGACCTGATCTGGTGTCTAGGGTGACTGCTGGAAGCATGCAATATGGAATTACACGATGTGTCCTTCCTGTAAAGTCTACTGTTTAGTTTATTGTTATCAATATATAGTTCTATGTCTAAGA
Source organism: Lissotriton helveticus (assembly GCF_964261635.1). Classification (NCBI taxonomy): domain Eukaryota; kingdom Metazoa; phylum Chordata; class Amphibia; order Caudata; family Salamandridae; genus Lissotriton; species Lissotriton helveticus. The sequence goes on from NC_136063.1 coordinate 1,815,957,102, forward strand.
AATGTATCCTTTCATCGCTTTGAAACTTGCTCACGGCATTATAAATACTGGGTTTCAGCATTGTTTGAGCGTCTCTCAATAGTACATGTACTTGCTCACGTCATTATAAATACTGGGCTTCAGCATTGTTTTAGCATCTCTCAATAGTACATGAACGCTTTGAACCTTTTTTTACTTCAATTAATGTTTATAGACTTTCATTAGTATACGAGTATAAGTTTAATCTATATAATCATTTACTTGGGTCGCATTGCCAAATATATCGTTTTGGATACTGCTTCTTGTGAACTTAACAAACACTTGTGGGTCCCATATTTTCCGGTTTCTTTATAGTCCTTCAACATTGAGTCAACAATGTTTTCACCCTCCACATGGAATGTATTTTCTCATAAATAGCATTGATTATTCACTAGACGCTTATACAATGACTAAATAAAAGATGAGCTCAGGGAGTTTTCTTCTATTTTCAATTTTTGGTACACACGTGAACGGACTGACTATCATTTCAACGCAGGAGCATATGAAGATCTCTATTAAGAGCTACAGCACATGATACCCTTACCGGGTTGGAATTATCACCGGTTAAGTGGTAAGTTAGGATATTAGGAACTTGAGATTTTTTTTGTATCTTTCGCCGTCGCATCAACATTCTTACTGAGTTTTATCATTCTTTATAGGGAATACCACACACGCCACGATTAGAAGAAAGGTATGTTCCACCCAGATAGTACTGGACATCCTTGAATCACTTTTAGCTGCACACATCAACAGAGGTGGTGGGTCTTCCTTTGCGTGTTTCTCTTCGTTATTTCAATAATTCTGTATATATAATTCGTATCTGTTCGTTTCTTCACCATTATGAGCACAATACTCCTGAATGTTTTGACAAATCGTGTGCAGATGCTAAGTTGCCAAACGTTTTCTAATACAATTTGGTTCTTTTTACAGGCAGATGTATACCTAAGTTTCTCTATTAAGTCTCTTATGTCCATTAATGCGTCGCGGTTGTCGTCACTTCTTCACCTTTCATGCATCTAAGCATGTCACTTTCACGAGTGAAATATGTAAATGACAATGTTTAAGTAAATTTTTTATGTGGACAGAACAAATGTTCTTGTCCAAAAAGGGCGAATATTATCCACTGTTCTGTGTCACACAATTGGTGGGCACACAACGTTAAGAATTTTTGTAATCTCCAAGTGTTGCCACATGTATGTAACAAAACATGATACATTTGAATGTAAGTCTAAATTTACAAAAGGTGTATATTTTTGTTTTACTTCCAGCCCTGAAGAGTCAGAGCAATCTGAACTCTGACGAAACACGTGTCGGCTGGCGTGAGAGCGTTTGAGTAATAAATAGAAAGAATTGCTCAAATAAGAAGAAGTGGAAAATTATTTCTTGTTTTATACTGAATATTTAACAGAGTACAAAACTTTGTATTTCAATTGATATTGTGTGTGCATAGGTATTTGCTTATCACAATTGTCCGGTGTTGCGCCCAACACCTTTGGTAAGGGTTTAGTGGGTTTCCCTTTTCTCCTGTAGCACCACTAATTATAATTGCAGACCATACACGTAGTCAGAAACAAAGCGGAGCGCAAGTATTCCCTGTAAATCAAAACCCGGTTGCTTTGTTAACATACGGCCATACACAGGTTTTGCAGCTGCACTGACATACTAAGACTATAATATATCGAAATAACTGTGGGATAACATTACCTCACTGTGTTACATAAAAATGGACAGAAATAAGGAAGCGGAGGAGCTGTTCAGTAATCTGACCACTGGGGCCAGTACTAACTCAACAGCAGCAAGTGGCAACAGAAATAGTAAGGAAGGCTTAAGAAATAAATTCCTAAAACTTGAGAGATTAAAGAAGACGGAGAATGCCCGATGGTGGGATGCCACCACACTAAAACAATATCTGAGGCTTAAAAGGGTCCCGAGAGGGTTAAGAGCACAGATCCTACCAACGTACGACGAGTTGGACGATGACCTATTAACAAAATGGGAGGATTCACTAAATATAAATTCATTCACATTAATGGACATACTTATTGAATCTTCTGAGAGAAAGGTCATTAAATTACAATCGGAAATAGATTTATTAGAATCTGAAATTAAGGATTTGAATTTGAAAGAAGCCACAGAGAAAAATTATGCAATTTTAAAAGATATACTTACTGCCCATCAAAAAGAAATCAAATAAAGAAAACTAAGACAGTTGAAGAGGGATGAGGTAGATTATACATCTGGCAGGGTATTCACCTATGCCAGAAAGTATGATGATGTACGAGTAGTCGCCACTAAAACAAAAGAGACCGCAAGAAGTGAGTCTGCCTCAGTCTCATCAAGTACTTCTTCTCTTAATGCACCCACCCTTAGTGAAAGTGAAAATGAAGGATCAACCAGTACCAGCACAGAAAGGTCCAATTTTTTTCGGGAGGTCAAAACAGCCAGGAGAAGCAACCGGCGAATGGGTACAAACCCTGCAGGTGGCACAAAACCAGGAGAGGGAACAGGGGTGGTAAACGACAATTACAGGGGGAAATTAAGATCGGGCAAAGGGACAACAAAGTGAATGACAAAACAGATGAGGTACAAGTAGTGAATTTATCTTCCAAGTCTCTAACTAAGGATATGATTAGTCTTCTGAGTAGAGGTCTAAGTTTTAATCCTAGTGAAAATGGTGACTTATGTAAATTCAAAATTGATTTATATAAATTCATACGCACCTTGAAATTAAAAAAGCATTTCCTGTGCAATCCAATGAAAAATAAAAAAGAATGCAACAAGAATCTGGGTGCTGTGTCTGATGTACCATCAATTCAGGATATACAAGCTACCAGGATACTCTTGTCCATCACGGAAAGGGAGGAATCACCTTACACTATGTCTCAGTTACTAGGGGAACTTGACATTGATACCGATCTCACACTATCTAGTGGGCTTAGGAGTAAATCTAAATGGACACCCACCTTACCAGGTGGGAATGCAATTGACAACTTTTACAAAAAAGTTTTAGAGGACTTGGAACGTGACTCTCATAATAGATCCAATAGCAAGAGATTCACACATTTCAACCTAAGTGCAGGAGAAAGAAGGGCCCTCACCGAATTAGCCAATGATCATACAATCATCATCAGAGAGGCGGACAAAGGGGGAAATGTAGTGGTAATGAATTTAATTGACTACAATACAGAGATTTTGTCACAGCTTAACAACGTGACGTGTTATGAGGAGATAGGACACAATCCAATGGGACCTCTTTGTATGAAAATCAATAAAGAATTGGACAAATGGCACACACAAGGGATTCTAGATGATGATGAATTCTCATATCTGAAAATTATGAGACCCACGTATCCTATCCTCTATACATTCCCTAAAATTCACAAACATAAGCCCTTTCCACCAGGTAGACCTATTGTTGCAGGAATAGATGGACCAGCTGAGAGGCTCTCAGAATATGTAGATTTATTTTTAGGCCCTATTGTAAGTACCATGGCAAGTTATATTCAAGATTCGAAACACATATTAAGTATATTGGAGGATTTGCAATGGCAACCTAACTTAATACTAGCAACATTAGATGTAGTGTCTTTGTACACGAGCATAGAGATAGACTTGGGCTTAACTGCAATCACTCGCTTATTGAGCAATCGACCTGCCACACAGTGGTTGCACAATGAGATGCTGATTGGCATGATGGACTTGATCTTGAAAAACAATTTCTTTTTGTTCGACAATAAATGGCACAGACAAAATAATGGGGTGGCAATGGGATCTACATTTTCACCTTCCTTTGCAAACCTCTATATGGGCTGCCTTGAAACAGAATACATATGGGGCATTGAAGGGTCTGGCTGGATTGATCGAATTGTATACTGGGGTCGGTACATAGACGACTGTCTACTCATTTGGTCAGGTTCGGCAAACGAATTGAACGAGTTCAGCGAGTATCTGAATAGGAACCGATATGGCATGCAATTTACCATGGACCAAAGCGATGAAAGGATACATTTCTTAGACATAGAACTATATGTTGATAACAATAAACTAAACAGTAGACTTTACAGGAAGGACACATCGTGTAATTCCATATTGCATGCTTCCAGCAGTCACCCTAGACACCAGATCAGGTCAATACCATATGGAGAATACCTAAGAGCCAGACGTACTTGTAGTAGTGACCAAGATTTTAAAATTTGTGTTAACGATATGGAACAGAGATTTAGAAATCGGGGTTATGATAACACTACATTGTCAAAAGCAGCCAACAGAATAACGAAAGTTAAAAGAGCAGATACACTCAGAGGTGGCACAACAAACAAATCAGACAACACTTCAGTACGTATGATCACGGAATACAATGGGATGAACCAGAGACTGAGGAAAATTCGGAACAAACATTGGGAGATCTTTAAACAAGACAATATCTTGTCTCAAGAAATACCGGTTCGTCCGTTGATCACATTTAGAAAAGGGAGAACTCTACGCACCAGGCTTAGCCCTTCTTTACCAAGAAGTCCACAGGTCAACACTTGGTTTACACCACACACCAGAGGTTTCTTCAAATGTGGGATGTGTAATATGTGCAAATGGGCCCAACATAAGACTCAAGATTTTAAGGGACCTAACAGGGTCTGTTATGAAATCAAACAGAATATTAACTGTACTACCAGATATGTGGTCTATCTACTGGTTTGTAAATGTAATAAACAGTACGTGGGCAGTACCATAAGACCCCTTAAAGAGCGAATCACAGAACACATAAGAGCACTTAAAAATGAGGATCCTAGATATCCTGCTGCGATCCATGCTTCACTATGCCCAGCACAAAGTACTCATAAAGAGATCTCGTTCTTTGGCATAGAAGTCATAGAGCAAAACCCAAGAGGAGGTAATAGGGAACTTAGACTCAGTAGGGCCGAGGCACTTTGGATAATGCGCTTAGAATCAGTCAAACGGGGTCTTAATTGTGACTCTGAAATGCAATTCTTCTTGGGATGAATGTTCATACTTTACAATAATATCTGTTACCATTATTAGGCAATGTGTTTCTAGTTGTAGAACATGTCTTTAAAACGCGTGATGAGTACTGTCAAAGTCAGGGGCTCCCACGCACTTAGGTACTGGAGCATGTTTTATTTTGATTACAAAAATGAGTTTGCTAAAGAAAAAAGTTCATAGGGTACCATAATAACTGGTACCATAAATTATTAAATACCAAATTACCACAATAACTGTTACTACTCCTATATATTGTATTGTAAGTTCAACAACGTATCTCTGGGACGTGCCTTAAGAATAGTCAAGAGTGGGTCATATACGCATTGAGATAATGTAGCATGTGTAAAACTTTAGCTATGGATATGACTTTAAAATACATATAGTTATGTAATCATGTGAAATGGTTGCTGGTTATGCCACTATGATTGCACAATAGTGGTGAAACATTTCGATTCAACTGCACTAAACACACGTTACATTATACACATAGCAATATGTTGCATTCCAAATCTCTTAATCAAACACGATCAAGTGATACTACTCGGGCCTCGGGTTACTAAGATTTTTGACTATATTATTTAATTCAATATATCCGAATATGATGAACACTGTAATAGCTAGAGTTCTTTCGGCAGACTCCTTTGAATATTCTTCAATAGGAAATGCCTGTACGTTATTTTTCTCTTAACCCTCCTAACACTAATCCTACGATAGTACCGTGGTTTTCCGCGTCTATCTTGGCGTATTAACGATACATTTTCACTAAAGACCTCATATAAATTCAACCTTTTGTATAAGATCGCAATTTGGCTTTAAACACGGCACTTGCTTTTTTCATAAACTTGCACTTTGCACATCGGCGTTTATCCCTTTCCGGGTGACCGCGTTTGCGCAAAACCGGAAGTAAGGTTTGTCAGTCTAGCATCTTTGAGAAGGAGTGACCCTTAATCTTTCGCGCCGTTTTAAAAATCCTTCTTCGCTTCCGCGTTCAAACCTCCGACTGAGAGTGAAACGCCGGATTCGCGGCCGGGTGGAACAGAAGGTAATTTTGAATCAGGCTCGTGTTTTTTAATGCTCCGTGATAACAATATAGGCAACTGGGTAAAATGACACAACCTAACTATTTCAGGTCCAGGGATATTCGGACTGTTTGAAAAATATGTATGCAGAGAAACCATCTTGAACGATAACATTCGTGTGGAAACAAGAGCCACAATATCAGTAAGCACATGATTATTTATGGTGATTACGTCTTACAGTAATTACTGCATCGCGATCTTTTGGATAAAGTGAGATCATTTTAGTGTATCACTATTGCCATGTTTCTTAGGAATCAGGTTGAAAAATAAGGTCTGTTCCTGTTCCGCCTGCACTCTACTTATACGGCTATTTGATTACGATTACTTACACCTATAGGTGAGCATAATGAATGTAAGATAATAAAAACTTTGCGGGATGACATCGTATTATTTATCTTGGATTTTACACTATATGCCTGCTTATCTTTAAACACGAAAGGAGGTTGAGTTGTAGTTACATTGTTCTTTGATATTAGCGTGCGAGCCAGTAATGCTCTGTAACTATTGGGCGGTTTTAGTACTCCATGTACTTGCTCACGGCATTATAAATACTGGGTTTCAGCGTTGTTTGAGCGTCTCTCAATAGTACATGTACTGGCTCACGTCATTATAAATACTGGGCTTCAGCATTGTTTTAGCGTCTCTCAATAGTACATGAACGCTTTGAACCTTTTTTTACTTCAATTAATGTTTATAGACTTTCATTGGTATACGAGTATAAGTTTAATCTATATAATCATTTACTTGGGTCGCATCGCCAAATATATCGTTTTGGATACTGCTTCTTGTGAACTTAACAAACACTTGTGGGTCCCATATTTTCCGGTTTCTTTATAGTCCTTCAACATTGAGTCAACAATGTTTTCACCCTCCACATGGAATGTATTTTCTCATAAATAGCATTGATTATTCACTAGACGCTGACTAAATAAAAGATGAGCTCATGGAGTTTTCTTCTATTTTCAATTTTTGGTACACACGTGAACGGACTGACTATCATTTCAACGCAGGAGCATATGAAGATCTCTATTAAGAGCTACAGCACATGATACCCTTACCAGGTTGGAATTATCACCGGTTAAGTGGTAAGTTAGGATATTAGGAACTTGAGATTTTTTTCGTATCTTTCGCCGTCGCATCAACATTCTTACTGAGGTTATCATTCTTTATAGGGAATACCAAACACGCCACGATTAGAAGAAAGGTATGTTCCAACCCAGATAGTACTGGACATCCTTGAATCACTTTTAGCTGCACACATCAACAGAGGTGGTGGGTCTTCCTTTGCGTGTTTCTCTTCGTTATTTCTCTAATTCTGTATATATAATTCGTATCTGTTCGTTTCTTCACCATTATGAGCACAATACTCCTGCATGTTTTGACAAATCGTGTGCAGATGCTAAGTTGCCAAACGTTTTCTAATACAATTTGGTTCTTTTTACAGGCAGATGTATACCTAAGTTTCTCTATTAAGTCTCTTATGTCCATTAATGCGTCGCGGTTGTTGTCACTTCTTCACCTTTCATGCATCTAAGCATGTCACTTTCACGAGTGAAATATGTAAATGACAATGTTTAAGTAAATTTTTTATGTGGACAGAACAAATGTTCTTGTCCAAAAAGGGCGAAAATTATCCACTGTTCGGTGTCACACAATTGGTGGGCACACAACGTTAAGAATTTTTGTAATCTCCAAGTGTTGCCACATGTATGTAACAAAACTTGATACATTTGAATGTAAGTCTAAATTTACAGAAGGTGTATATTTTTGTTTTACTTCCAGCCCTGAAGAGTCAGAGCAATCTGCACTCTGACGAAACACGTGTCGGCTGGCGTGAGAGCGTTTGAGTAATAAATAGAAAGAATTGCTCAAATAAGAAGAAGTGGAAAATTATTTCTTGTTTTATACTGAATATTTAACAGAGTACAAAACTTTGTATTTCAATTGATATTGTGTGTGCATAGGTATTTGCTTTTCATAACATCTTAAGTTACATCCAACATTTTCAACTAAATGTAATATCACTCTAACCTTTGTTTTTTAAGTGAATTTCAAAAGCTTTTTTTTTACATTAAGTAAGAATTTATTACCTCGCCTAAATACAGCGTCATTTTCACCTTTGATTTTTTCATTCAATTTCTAGGAGGTTTTTTGACGTAAAGTAGGATATTACAATCATACCTAAATGTATGGAATAGAGACTTATCAGTAAGCTTTGCATGGTTCATCAACAAAATTTGTATTAAAAACAGCATTAAACATATGTTAGAATCTTTTATTTACCACTTCAGGCCACATAATGCAATCATAGGACTAACCATTAGGAGTCCCTGCTCTTCCAAGCTGAAGATCCCCAGCTCCAGGAATACTTAAAAAGGTTGAAAGGTCTCCCCAGGTAATGCATTCTATGTATTGATGAGAACTAGGGTTAATTTTGCCTAAATGTTCCTGAGGCGGGGGCTGCTTCACCCAATACAGCCCCCAAAATACTTTGCAGAGATCTTTGCAGTGCCTCTGCTGCACCTTAGTGAACCACAAATAAAGAAACCTATACAAATAGGTCCTAAAGGGCATAATGGACTGCTCCCTTGACCAGTGAATAAATAAGCAGCGGGCCTCCTGATGCTTTGATTTTGGTGGGCGGTCTTGTACCACATGTTTATATCCATTTCTTTATTTTTTTAAATCCTGGGTGCCCGTACCTACTGGGCACCCAGGTGAAAGTCGGTAGTTTGGTCAGCAAGCCCACTACCAGCTGCCCCGTCGGCTATCCACAAGTGTGCGCATCTCAGGTGTGGGGGAATGAGCCCTCATTTCTGTTGCTGCTGCCCCACTGGGAACAGCATGGGTGTCTGGGCCTCCTTGCTTTTCCCCACATTGGGATCCATGGATTGGCTACTGGGCCCCCAATAACATTGTGTGAACCCCTGAGGGTATGGGGGGTGGCGCTGGGCACATATACAATTTGGGGAGGGGCCCTCATGCATGTCTGCTCCCCAAGGGTTTATTTTATGAACTCTGTGAGGACCCCTGACAGCTTGGCCCTTGCTGGGGAATTGTAATGGAAAAGGGCTGTGACAGGGCTGCCCTCTGTCTCCACTGCTGTTTACACTCACAGTGGAGCCACTGGCTTGTAAAATAAGACAGAAGCATGCTGCGGCTGCAATTGGCTTCCAACTATGCCCATTGATTATTTCTTTATATGCAGATGACATGACACTATATGCTGGAGAGCCAAATACCCACTTAGCTCCTATAATTCGTAAATACATACAATTTGACTACTATTCGGATTAAGCATAAACTGGGCAAAGTCGGTGATCCTTCCTCTCAAGACAGCGACAAAACCTTGCGCAGTAGACTTTCAGCTTGAATGGGCGCAGACTTTATAAAATACCTGGGGTGTGGGTGCATAGGGATCCTGAGGTGGTATGCCGAGAAAACTATGGCAGGGCAATGACTTGATTAGAAGACCAAGTAATGCGCTGGGTTTCACTTCCACTGTCCATGGCAGATAGGATAGCTGCCATTAAAATGATAATTGTACCACAATTCCTGTACCTTTTTACCAATGTGCCACTAGTACTGACGGAAGTTGTTTTCAAACAATTGAGAACACACTTAATAACCTTGACGTGGGCAGGCAAAAAAACGAGAATTAACTGGGAGGTACTGGCACAGCCAAACGCTGATGGAAGTTCCAGTGCACCAGACTTAAAGCTATAGGGCCTTATTTATGAAGGCCTTGCGCCGCCGGTGCGTCACTTTTAACATGAGAAAAAGTGACGCACCGGTGGCGCAAGGCTTTCATAAATGAGGCCCATAATATTTATGTGCACAGGTGCAATTTGCGCACTTCTGGTGCATGCCCCACGATTTTATACCAAATGTGGCAACCGAGCATGACACCGCTGCTCCATTGCCGCTTAGAGCTCTCCGTCCACACAAGAGCACCCACCGCACGGAATTAAATACAGTACACACTATATTGAAGGCTTGGAGGACGCTAACCAAAAGAGTCGGAAAAGCTATAATATATGCCCCAGAGATGCCTCTCTTACATCACCCAGATATCAGCAGCGGTGCGTCCATTGGGGCGTAGGGGCGTAGCCCCACCAGCGCATGGACCCGCCGCGGCTGCAAGTATATTAATAATTGTCAAAACAGAACTGAACTCAGTCGTGTATTTTTTAAATTAATTTACAGCGATTATCCGGCCCGGGCAGCACCCGACTGAAACGGGAGGCGCAGGGGGCTGGGCCGGGCGGCGGGGCTGGTCTGTGAGTGACAGTCCAGACCAGGTCTACGTCAGAGTCAGGGCTTGCAGGCATACCTAATGCGCATATTGTTGGACACGGCCTCGTGGCGTGGTCCGACCCCTCCCGCATGGTGGGCCCAGGACGACCTCGGCCCTCCATCAACCTACTATCGACCCCCCTGATACGAACATTCACGAACCCTCGGCGAGAGCAGCCTCCCCGGCAACCTACGGCTCTCCCCCTTCCTGGTACCCCGGCGGTCCCCGCTCAACAACGCTGCCGGACGGTCGCCCATGCCAGGCCACCATGTCCGGCCCGACGCCATCTTGGGGCCATCCCGTCCCGAGCACGTGGCCACAGCCTTCCCTGGGCCCAGCCCAGCAAGCCCCGACATCGAGGCACCAAGGTCCTCCCAGGTGGTTGATTGGCCACTTGGCGGATCCCGGAGAAGGGGAGTTTCAATGGGCCTCCAGCTGTCCCCGGACGCCTGGTAGCAATCGCCCTCCAGCCTCCCTGGGCGTTGGCTCCACCCCCCTGCTGGGTGTCTGGACACCTTCATCCCGGCCCCTCTGACCCCCAGGCGCGAGGGTCCGGACATCAAAGGACTCCAGTCCTGTATCTGGGCCAGCCCCGGATGAGGGCTTCAGTTGTATCTTGGAGTCGAAGCCCTGCTGATCCTGATCCGAACTCTTGCACCTGGAATCTTCGAGGCCCTGCTGACGCTGACGCGGCCTGACCAAGCTGAACCATCTTCGAGGCCCTGCTGACGCTGTCGCGGCCTGACCAAGCTGAACCATCTTCGAGGCCCTGCTGACGCTGTCGCGGCCTGCCCTACCTGAACCACCTTCGAGGCCCTGCCGATGCTGTCGCGGCCTGACCAAGCTGAACCATCTTCGAGGCCCTGCTGACGCTGTCGCGGCCTGCCCTACCTGAACCACCTTCGAGGCCCTGCCGATGCTGTCGCGGCCTGACCAAGCTGAACCACCTTCGAGGCCCTGCTGACGCTGTCGCGGCCTGACCAAGCTGAACCACCTTCGAGGCCCTGCTGACGCTGTCGCGGCCTGACCCCTTGAACTATTCACGCACCAGTTGGTGCCGAGACTGTCCCGCTACCCCCTATCCGCAAAACCAAGACTTTACGGATCCCTCGATCCCTGCCTGCTATCCTGCCAAGAACGTGCCTTAATTGCTTATATAAAGATTCTTGCGAATATTCCTCCTGTGTGGTGTCCATCTGTAAGTAGTGTGATTGCTCAGCTGTTACGATTGTAGGAGAGGAGCCTCGCCCAGGAGGCCCCCCTACGGCACTCGGCCTATTCTATACCGAAAGGTGGGTCTCGGGGCGGGCAGTCAGACACCTTCTGTCCCCCCTGGGATCGCCTTTCCAACACATATGCTGTGGTGGGGTTGAAACTTGCCCGCGCATGCACAATGATAGTTCCCCCATGATATTAGTGACAGGGGGGTGCTGGTTAAACCAGGCAGGAGCCCCGGCGTTTACGCTGGCGACAGGGCGAGCAGCTAGTGTGCCCCCCTGAGCCAATCCTGGCGCTGCATGCATCGCCAGGATTGGCCGGTCACCGTGCAGCAGGGCAGGGCAATCCATTATTGGATGCCGCGCTGCTGACGTAGGATCCGGTTCTGGGCCCTCCTCGTGGTGGTGTGTGGAGTCAGTGGTCGTGTGAGCATCACCAGCCTCTCTGTGCGAGCAGTCGTCCCTGGCCTGGAGGGGCTGCGAGAGGAGCAGCAGGAGCTGCTGGCAGACGTCGTGGGAAAAGTTTCCAAGATGCCGATTCCTGATTGCCGAAGAAAGACGGTGAGTGCCCTCGGCCTGATATGCATTACTCGAAATCAAAATATTGCCCACAGCCCTGCTCGCTGCCAGCACACACGGTCATGATACCGCCCTAGGACACAAAAGTGTGGAAGAAAAGGTCATGCTCTTCTTGGGGTACGTATGTGTGAAGGGGAAGCAGGAACCTGCAACTACTGAAAGGAGAATAATTGCCAACAACGAAAAATTAACCCTTATGTACTAAAAACGTTGCACATCCCTATACATAGTCGCCCCGTAGCTCCATACATTTTCCTCAAGAACCTAACACAAGTGTGCGACAATTGACTAGGCCACACACCAATCGAGCCTTTTTAGCATGAATTGCACCACATAATTGATTTTGAATTATTAATTACTTGCTCTTCAGTCATGATTTTGCATAATTCCCTCTTTGCTACAGTACGGTTTCCCCAAGGTTTACAAAAAACAAAAAAACAGGTGGCATTATTGGTACTTTAAAGGACAAAATACATTTTAAGCAGTACTTTGCTCAGCTGTGGTACAGTTTAATTAACTTTCAGCTTCTTTGTGTGTGTTTTTTTCTTTCTCTGCTGCTTGTTCTGCGTTGCAATTTATTGTATGGAAAGCTGGGCCGCCTCGGTCACGTTATTTAGTGAGGGACGGGCGTTTGTGGGAGCGGCGGCTACAGTTTAATCTCTGCTCGGGCAGCATTTCTTGACATAAATCTATTTTCAATATAACATCGAGCATGCATGCAGAGGCATTAATGGACATCTAAATACTCCAAGCAGACCTTGGATCCTTGGCAGGGAGGTGGTGCATGAATCCTGTAAATTCATGCGCAGAGGCTGGCATTCAAAGCGTACTGTAATGTGGTGCAAAGGGCACAGAAGTCTAGGCATCACTTCTGTATTCCTAGTGGATACATATGACTCTATTCCAGGGCACAGGCTGCTGTTTTATATGATAGTACCACTCCCAATGAATACCAATACTGCATGTTGTGGTACTTACCAAGTGCATCTATGATTGCCCGTTCCAAGTTCTGCATGGGAATTGAAGTTATCATTATAATACAGCTTTCATTTCTATGTTCTGATAAGCAGAATACTCTAGGCCTGGTTCACAAAGGAAAACTTTTTTGTTAGGTTTACGACTGCTTGCTATTCACAAAGGGATTTACGTGTAGTATCTTTGCAAGTGCGGAGTCTGTTAGCCCAAAACCGGTATCAGGATGCTTATTACCGGTTCAGGGAAGACCTGGCTTTGCAGTTCTGGCTGGACTGTTCTCATGAGGCTCAGGGTCAAGACTGATTTGCATATAGCTGGATCCAGTAGCGGTGCGTCCATTGGGGATCTGTGAAAGTGCTGATCTCTGGGACACTACAGTGCATACCTAATGCATATACCCTTAGGCTGGCCATTGCATATAATAATACGTCCGCATGTTTTAAAAGCCGCTAATTAGTACGTTGGTGTTATTTTGACATGTGTCGCAAGTCACTTCGGTTTGGTGCAAAGGTTAGAAGGTTAGACGCATGATTTCCCAAAAAGAAATACCTCAATAAAAAAAACTACCTTTAAAGAGTAGACTTATTTTCAATGCAAAACAGGAAAAGTCACACATGTAAAACGAAGTTCAAGGAGGGTTGGGTCCATGTCAGATTCCCAGATATTGCTTTAAAATAGCTTACATTCAGTGAATCTAAACCAAACTCATTTACATCGTCTGCGGTTATCCTGAAAATCTGGCACGGATCTGGCGTTCCTGGGACTATGTTGGACATATCCCCTTTAAAATCATGGCAGTGTAAAACTGAATGTTTCCCCACACTTTTATGAGGTCGACAGAAAGTGCACACTTTGAAGCTTGTCAGCGTTACAAAGCATTGCATCAAGCATTCTTTGCAGAACAATTTTCCCACAAAAGCTTTTTTGCAAGCAACTTTTTCCACTAAATGTGAGACTTTGTGGGAGTTGTTTCCCATGAACCTACTTTCTGTAAAACATATCTTTACAGTCTTCTTCAACGTCAGACAACTAGCAAAGCTTTAATAAAACGTAATGACAGTTGTGGAGAAATACCTTGCAGCTTTGTTTATCTGTGACGTGGAAACTTTCATATGTTTTTCTCTTTTTTAAGCTCTTGTTAAACAGTCTATAGTTTGGGACCAGTCCAACATCACCTTTTTCTTTTTTTTTAATAAATCGGATGTAAAATTGATCATCGCCATAATACAGGGACTGTTTGAGTTTCAAATGCACTGCTATAGAGTGTGAGAGGGTAGGAACCCATTAATCAACATTAGACTTGAAGAGGGCGGTGGGGAGGCCATTGGGGCCTGGTGAACTGTCTGGTCTTGAAGTTTTTAGAATATAATGTGAACCATGGCTACAAGATAATTCAGCATCTGTGGGGAAGCCCAATCTCCTGGTGATGCGGGCAATCCAGTTTATACCAGAGATTGAGTTACCTGGTTCCTTTTAATGCTGGCAATTAAGGTTATTTATAAATTGCCAGAATGCCTTTGAGCACCCCTGGCGGCACATTTGAATTTGACGTACTTGCATTCAATAGTGACTTCTTCGTGTGGCCTAAGAACCTGTTTAGCTCTATTTTCTGCTGTTCCAATTTTTGCATGTACCATATTTTACTGGTAAGAGGTCTACGCATAGGTACATTTCAGGCTATGTTGGGGCCTAGTGTTAACATGAACTTTGTAAGATCAGGACAAACAGTGTCACAAGTTGTTTGCGGAAGCCACTCTTCTAGAAGATGTGTCATTTCAAATGAATCAACAATGTCTAAGAACCCTGCTGGGAGAAAAGTATAGTCAAACACCGCATTTCGATAATGTGCCAAGAAATGTGTCTGTTTCAGCGGCCTGTTGCCAGGGAACCTTCCATTCAGAGAAGGAAAATTTAATGAAGGTAATGTCTTGAGAAGTCTAAGACCCCTGGGTTCATGCCTTTGAGGTGCAACTATTGTCCTGGGAATACCCCAGAAATTGTCAGTGCATGTAAGACATGGATGATCCATCAAATTGTATTTCAAGTTAAGGTTAAAATCCCCTGTTAGGACTGGTCAGTCATCTCTCTCCCTGTTGAGTAGTGAGCGAAGTGTTGTTTCAAGGCGCGCTGTAGTATGTGCTTTAATAGTACTGTCAGACTGGAGATAAATACTTATCGGTAGGAGTCTGGAGAGAATAGACTGCTTTACCTGTGATAAGCCCAAATAGGCCTGTGATATTGCATGCCCTTTGTTAGATAGATATTCAGATCCCCACTGGCTCTACCCTTACTTAAAGGTTTAATAGCATTAACACAGAAACTCGGGAAGCACAAGGCAGAAGTGGGGTCACAGCACCATGGTTCAATTGACGTTAGCAATGCCAGATGTATGATGTTAAAATACCTTAATTTAGTTAGGTGTCATAAAAGGCATGAGAGAAAAGACGCCTCTTAAACGCACCCCATCGTGATTTTCTGTGTAATCTGTAATGACTTCTATTCAAAATCGAGACAGCTGTGAGGGCTGTGTGGGCTGTGAGGGCTGTGTGGGCTGTGTGGGCTGAGAGAGCTGTGTGGGCTGAGAGAGCTGTGTGGGCTGTGTGGGCTGAGAGAGCTGTGTGGGCTGAGAGAGCTGTGTGGGCTGAGAGAGCTGTGTGGGCTGAGAGAGCTGTGTGGGCTGAGAGAGCTGTGTGGGCTGAGAGAGCTGTGTGGGCTGAGAGAGCTGTGTGGGCTGTGAGAGCAGTGTGGGCTGTGAGAGCTGTGTGGGCTGAGAGAGCAGTGTGGGCTTAGAGAGCTGTGTGGGCTGAGAGAGCAGTGTGGGCTGTGAGAGCTGTGTGGGCTGAGAGAGCTGTGTGGGCTGAGAGAGCAGTGTGGGCTTAGAGAGCTGTGTGGGCTGTGAGAGCTGTTTGGGCTGTGAGCTGTGTGGGCTGTGAGCTGTGTGGGCTGTGAGGGCTGTGAGAGCTGTGTGGGCTGTGATAGCTGTGTGGGCTGTGAGAGCTGTGTGGGCTGTGAGAGCAGTGTGGGCTGTGAAAGCAGTGTGGGCTGTGAGAGCAGTGTGGGCTGAGAGAGCTGTGTGGGCTGAGAGAGCTGTGTGGGCTGAGAGCTGTGTGGGCTGAGAGAGCTGTGTGGGCTGAGAGAGCTGTGTGGGCTGTGAGAGCTGTGTGGGCTGTGAGAGCTGTGTGGGCTGAGAGAGCTGTGTGGGCTGTGAGAGCTGTGTGGGCTGTGAGAGCTGTGTGGGCTGTGAGAGCTGTGCGGGCTGTGAGAGCTGTGTGGGCTGTGGTTCCCAATGCTTTGTGACGGCTGTTTCCCAACTGCTGTGCAACTTTTTCTACTCTTAGAGCTGAGATTTTCATGAAAGTCTTATAGTCTGAATTCAGCACCTGAGCGTAATAGGACGAAATGTATGAAGCTCTGTGGTTATACTGAATAAGCAGCTACCTATGTTATGCCATCTATTAATGTAATAACTGCTCTTTCACAATTGCTTTATTAACCTTCCTGCTTTCTCAAATTTGCTTGAAAATGCACGATTTTTCTTCTTTTTTTTCCAAAATTTTCTTGGGAGGGGTAATCCCCCCAAATCCCCCTTTTGGGGTTCGTGCTCGCTCGCTGCGCTCGCTCGCTACGGTGCTGTATGCAAAACACTTTGCGCCTCACCGCTTTTAAATGTCACCCACCGCCCCTGCCGGATATATCAGTAATGCAAGAGGACAAATCGCTTACGAAGCTACAGGAGGCGGGCTGAACAACTATGGGGGATTTATATATTAATAGGACATTCTTGACACTAACAGATCCTGTGGCACAAACAGCAAGATCCCCGCTTTTCATGTTTCTGTATTATAGGCTTACAGTGACAGTACAGACACACAGCCCATATTTCCCCGTCGAACCTCCCACACTCATGACACTCCAGATCTTGTTAACTAGCACAGCTAGAAAGCACCTTGTGACTAAACCATATAATGAGCACAAATAGAAGAAAATCAGGGTGGGGAAAATCGATGGAGAAATGGAATGAGGTGCTGGATAAGCCAATGGGAGAGGTGGAATGGAGAAGATGTGCACAGTTGAGCATACTAACATCGAATTGTAATATAAATACTTGCATCAAATTTATTATACTCCGCTGCAATTGCATAAATACCGACCAAAGACTAACTCAAATTGTTCTCGTTGTGGAGGGGAGGGGGCTGATTTTATTCCTCTAGCTTGGAATTGTCCAAAAGTAAATAGGTTCTGGATACAAGTCACAGATGTATTAACTGAAATGATCGGGATGAGGGTGAGGTGTACGCCGGAGGTGTGCCTACTGGGGTTGCTAGATGAACTCAGGTCTCTTACATAGAAAGTAGTGCTCGCGTGTTTTGATGATGGCAAAACATAGAGTGGCACTGCACTGGGGGAGTAAAATACGTTCCACGAAAGCAGCATAGCTTAAGGATGTGGATACTGTAAATCACAATTGGAACTGTATGCAGAGGAACAACCATTGACATCGAGGCCAAAAGACTATTGGAGTCCACTGTTGGCATACTTGCAATCAAATGTGGGAAATGGAGGATAGGCGGTTTAGGAGACACATGGATGCTAGCTGAGTCAATACTTGGAGAACTGTATGTTTATTGTATGCGCCGAGATTTGAGCTCAAAGGCTTAACAGAGGTAGTGACAACCGATGTGGGAAGATGCAAAGCGGAACTGGCTATGTAGTGTGATAAATAAAGCTGTGTTAGTTATGTGACATTGACATGTTATATGTTTGTGTGTAATGTCATAATTTGCAAAATGAAAAAAAAAGAAGCTGACGTGTGCCCAAAATTGAATCAACAGTGGACCCGCGAGTCCATACCTAGCTCATTCTTGCACTACATCTTTCTCAGTTCTCTCACGTGCCAAGAAAGGACAGCTACCTGGTGCCAGACTTGTAACTTCTTGGTAAGAAAATACTTTTCATATGTGTCAGTTTGAGTATGTGCTTGGTGTTGTATGACATTTCTGAGGCACATCATTAGGTATTGTGATAGAATCATGCTACATCCTGTTTTACATATAGCTTTCAAAATTGTGTTGCAAAATGTGCTATTTATGACAATTGTTTTGACGAGGAAAGACCCCTTTGTATTCTCCTCAGTGTGATCTGCCTCCTATCTGGTTGGGGTTGTATCTCTCATTTCACTCACCTTCTCATTGTCATTACATTATATTTCCACATCAAATCAATCATCTCCAGTTTTGGCTGTCAGGGTCATCATGATTGTAAGGGCTTTCAGTCAGAGTCCCATCTAGTTTCCCTGTCACTCTGAAGTTATACAGAAAGGCACTGTTGCATAGATCCAGACCTTTGTACTGAGAGGAGAAACAGACAAAACAAACACTGCATGTCTGATAGGCCAGTTACCCAAACTTAGCCAATCAGACATGTAGCATTTGAAATGTTTTCAATAGAGATGCATAGATCTATGTTTTTTTTTAAATTATTTTTATTGTGGCATTTCGTTAAGAAACAGATAATACAGTCACATCTGCGAACATGCAGGCAAAGATGAAGAGTAAGATTCAGGTCCAAGTATAATACACAGCCTTTCGGTCCACAACCCTGAGGTCGGACAGCATTGCAATATAACGAAACAGTATTAGAAACAAGTCCATACCCGCATTGGACACAGATAGGGCAGTCGCACCACTGGTTTTTGTTTAAAACAGAAACAATACATAAACAAAGAAGTCCAGCAGAGTGTATCAAAATGGCAATAGTCCTACTTGAGGGTCCAGCACTAACTGGTGGTGCAGCTTCATCCCAGGCCCGTTAATATACCACACAATTAAAGAAACATCACCTGTTTAGGAAATAGACATTGGCAGTTCTCAGTGAAGACAAGTCCCATACCCCTCAGCCTATACACCCGCCTCTGGATCTCCCACGGGACATCGCCAGTTCCACCATTGGAGAATCACATAGTTCACTCCGGTATGTGTTCCAGTGTCCCCATTTTTTGTCCCACACCTTGGGGCATCCCCTTATTTTATACACAGTCTTCTCAGCTATCATGCACTGGTCCATTGCAGCCACCCAGCCCACCACCAGCTGCCTGTCTGGGGAATCCCATCCCATCGCTATGGAGCGTTTAACCAACAGAAACCCCAACACCGCCCATTGTAGCTCCGGAGCAGTGAGGTCGTTAGGCCCCCAGATATTGAGGACACATTCTTTAGGCAACGTGGATAGCGGTTTGCCCAGGGAGCCGCTCATTTTACTTAGCGCAGCCGCCCAGAACCGCTGTATTACGGGGCAGTCCCACAGGATGTGGTAAAAGGTCCCAGGAAGTCCGCAGCCACGGAGACATAGGGCGTCAGGTCGCCGACCTATCCTGGCCAAGGTAAGGGCTGATATATATGCTCTGTGTAGTACTTTTAGTTGGATCAATCGGAACCTGTTACATATAGCTGATTCCCTCTGAGACATTAGTGCCGATCTCCAATCCTCTTCATCTAGGGGACCCAGGTCTGCCTCCCACTTGGTCCTTAATATCAGGAAGGAATCGGGGAGGTTATTGCAGAGTTTACGATAAGTTAGGGAGATGGCCTTTTCAGGAAGAGGTTCCGACAAGAGCCTATCCTCTAGAGGGGAGGTATCAGGTATGGAAGCGAGGTCTGGAAACGTGTCACGAAGAGCATGTGTAATTTGTAGGTACCTAAAGAACTCAGTGGATGCCAGGGCATATTTAGCTTGTAAGTCGGTAAAGGTAAGCATTCCACCCTTGTGACCAAGGTCTCCAACCTCAGAGATCCCAATCGCATCCCATCTGTCAAAGCCCTGGGAGAAGCAAAGGGAACCCAGACGCTGTGTGGACCACAAAGGCGAGGCTTTGGTAAGTTTGTCAGCCCATCCCAACTTTCTATTGGCTGTGTGCCAGACCCCCACTGTATGAGCCATGGGCCCAATGTATCTCGTTTTAGTGGGTTTACTATACAGAGCCCCCAGGTAACCCTCTCGTCCAGTTTGTTCTCTATCTAATAAGAAGGCCGGGTTCAGAGGTGAACCGTGTATCCAGTGGTTGATCACCACAAGCTGGGAGGCTCAATAGTAGAGACGGAGGTTAGGGAGGGCTATACCCCCATCATACCAGTCCTGAAACAGCTTACAGAGAGCCATCCGAGCGGCACCACCATCCCAGAGCAGCCCTCGGAGCTCGCTTTCCACCGTCCTGAAGTGCGAATCTGGAATGGGGAAAGGGCAATTCTGTAAGACATACAGGAAGCGTGGAAGCGCTAACATTTTAAATAGTGCCGCCCGCCCCAGGAGAGAGAGCGGGAGCGATCGCCAATGAGCAACGTCGCTATGAAGCCTTCGCAGTGGGCCCAACAGATTGCGGTCATAGAATTGTGTGGAGTCTGGAGTAATGAAAATACCGAGGTATGTAAAGCCTTCAGTGGCGATTGTAATTGAAAACCCCCGGGGCAAGCGAGGCAGCGGGCCATGTAGCATGTATAACACCGATTTGGTCCAATTTATAGCGTATCCAGAATATTTTCCAAAGTTAGTGAGGACGTGGAACAGACTGTTAATGGAGGACTGTGGGGACGACACGTAGATCAGGATGTCTTCGGCATAGAGAGAGATTTTATCCACGGTCTCGTCGCCCCATCACAGACCTCTGATTGAGACATCAGCGCGGACCCAGTGAGCCAGCGGCTCCAAGGTAAGGGCGAACAACAAGGGGGAGAGGGGGCAGCCATGCCTGGTGCCCCGGTGGAGAGGACATTTTCTGGACGTAAAATTGTTGACCCGGACCTGGCCAAATACGTCCGTATATAAGAGACGCACCCAACCAATGAAGTTGGGTCCAAAGCCGAAACGGCGGAGGACCTCGAACAGGTAAGACCATTCAATCGAGTCGAATGCCATTGCTGCATTGAGGGATAATATAGCAGCATCCTAAGACAAGGTGGGCCGATGGCTCAACACGTTTTGGACCCTACGGAGATTTAGCGCCGTGTTACGGCCCGGAAGAAAGCCGGACTGCTCGTCGTGTATCGGAGAAGGGAGTACCAAGAGAAGACGGGTCGCTAGCAATTTAGCCAGGACTTTGGCCCCGGTGCTGATCAAAGAGATCGGCCAATAGGAGCTACAAGCAGTGGGAGGCTTAGCAGGTTTTAGGATGACCGCAATTGAGGCCAACCTTTAATCAAGGGGGTGCACCCCAAGCTCCAGGCTTTCCTTAAACATATTCAGGAGATGGAGGATGATGTCAGTGACCATTCCTTTCAGGAATTCAACCGGGACTCCATCTGGCCCATAGCTTTGCCAGAGTTTACGGTAAAGAGCACCGTGGTGATCTCGTCTGCGGAGAGGTCTGCATCTAGGGCAAGCCGATCAGAGTCCGAAATGGTCGGGAGACGCATTTCCTCCAACAGTTGTCTGGAGTCAGCAGAGGAATAGACATTGCCAGCGGTGTATACCCTTTCAAGATGATCGGCAAATACCTCCGCAATGTCCTGGGGATCAACTACCACCGACCCATCTTGTCTAGTTATGGACGACACCCATCTCGTCCCCTGGTCACGACGCTCCAACCATGCGAGCATCTTGCCTGCACAGTCTCCGAATTCATAGACCCGATGACGCGTATGAAGCAATCGCGTCTGTGCCCGCTCTTGGGCCAATGCTCTATAAATCAGTTGTTAGGTACGGAGACAAGCAGCAGTGGAGTCTGAGGGTGGGGCACTATGGGATGCCTCAAGGTTAATGAGGTCAGTTTCCGCCTGTGTGATGAGCTCGGCCTGTTTACGCAGATGAGTCGTTTTGAGGGCTAATGCTTCACCCTTCACCACCGCTACGTAGGCCTCCCAGAGCGTAACCGCTGAGTCCACTGAGCCTACATTTTCCTCAAAGTACAGTTCAGTACGCTCCCGCAACGCTTCTCTAATGTCGGGGATCTGCAAGAGCCAGGGATTGATAACGATGGGTCCCCGCACCAACTGGCGATTATAAGTTAAATCCACCATAAGTGGCGAGTGATCGGATATACCACAAGGAAGGCCTCGCGGGCGAACAAAGCAGCCAATGTCGGCGACGGGGCAGAAGAAATAGTCAATCCTTGACATGCTGTTGTGTGCATTAGAATAGTGCGTGAAATATGGTGTGTCTGGAAAGTGAAAGCGCCAGATGTCTGTCAATCCTAAAGCATGGGTGAAATCAGCCAATTCAGAGCTCTGACGGTGTGAACTCCTCTTGGGCCTACGGTCCAAATCATCGCACATAGTGGTATTGAAATCCCCTCCAATTATAAGGGTACCCGGGGAGAGGCCTAACAATTGGGTGCCCAGGTCTTTAAGAGAGTCACGTACTAAGGTCGGCGGGAGGTACACTGAAATGATATTCAGGGGACGCCCCTCCCAGGTGGCCTCTACTATCGCAAAACGGCCAAGATGGTCGACCCAGCAGCGTGAGTGGGTGATTGCAAGAGATTTCCTAACTAAAATCCCAGTGCCTCGGGACCCAGAGGTAAACCCAGCATGGACCAAAAGCTTGTACCCCCCCTCTGCATTGCCTGACAGGTGTTGCCAATCAGGTGGGTCTCCTGCAACATGACTATGTCAGGGGAGTGGGGCCTAAGGAACTGGAGGACCACACTTTGTTTTATTTTGTGACCTAATCCATTGACGTTCCATGTGAGGACAGAAAGGGAACTAGAGAGTAGGTGAGTCATGGCTGTAGGGATGGAGAGTCAAATAGGAGGATCGTCCAGGAAGAAACCCCCCGCGACGACCAGGCCTCTGGATCACCCAAAGAAGGAGATGAGTTAAAACATGTGAACCCCGGGAACCAGGTGGCAGCCCGGGCGTGTGGCCTTGCAATACGGGACCCTGGGCAGACAAAAAAGCAAAACTAAGGACGACTCTGCTGGAGGCATAAGGAGAAGTGCGCGAAATTAGATGACCATTGGAAACTCTGCGTAGTACAAAAATGAACAGCATAACAACAAAAAAACATTGCCAATCCCCCCCACCCCCCACCCCATCCCCCACCCTGCTTCCCTGCCCGCGGATTCAGAACTATCCACTTCCCAACTAGGCAGAGTGCCTGTCGCCCTCCCACTCATAATTGGGGATAGTAAATGAACCGCCAGTGCCACATGCCCGACTGAAAAACAATAGAAATGTAATACACTTGTAAGATCATGTCATACGACTTATGCAACATTCACATAGTAGAAAAGTTACTTGTCAGGTAGCTGGTGTGGCCCGATCGCGGCCAGAGGAAACAGGTCCCAGGAACAGCAGTCAGTGCAGAAGGAGGAAGCCCGCCCCCTCGGACAGTCTCGCCGATCTCGAGGCATCTGCACGGCTAGGGCCACAGCAGTGCTCGGTCAGGCCCACCGCAGCAGAGGGATGTCATTCCACTCCATCAAGAGGTCCGGTGAAGAGTTCCTGGCTCTCAGGCGGCTGGTCCTCCCTCAAGGGGTCATCAGGTGTAGATCGGTTCCGTGGAGAACCCCCGACTCTGCTCCAGCCCTCCAACCAGTCCCACACCTCCTCCGGCGAGAGAAAGAACCATGTTTTCCCATCGCTTTCAACACGTAGTTTCGCCGGGAAGAGCATGGAGTATTTGACGCCCTTGTCTCGCAGCGCCCTCTTGACCTCCAAAAAGCTGCGCCGCCTCGCCTGCACCTTAACCGTGAAGTCCGGGAACATGGAGATGCGAGTGTTTTCTAAAAGAAGAGGCGGTCCGGACCGGGCAGCCTGCAGGATAGCATCCCGGTCTCTAAAGTTGAAGACCCTCGTGATGATGGGGCGAGGGGGGGCTCCCGGTTTAGGCCTGCCTCCCGGGACCCTGTGTGCTCTTTCAATGGAGAAATAACTCGAAAGGTGTTTTGGTTTAAGGTGCGTCGTAACCAAAGACTCCACAAACAGATCGGCTGAGGGCTCCTCCAGTCTCTCCGGAGCTCCTAGGATGCGGATGTTGTTCCATCTCGCCCTCCCTTCATAATCGTCCAGTTGTTCACTCATCTGCTTCTGCTGTTTCTGAAGCTGGGTGACTTGCTGTTGAAGTGTAGAAGTATCGTCAATCAAGGCTGCCGTCTTGACTTCCACGTCCTTGACTTTAGTGTCCATTTTACGCAAGTCAGCACAATGTTCACTGAGTCAATCCGAGTTTCAAGAGAGGAGCGGACTCCGGCGATGGCCTCCATTACGTCTTCTAGGGTAAGTGTCTTTGCCCCTTGCGAGGGGGACGCGAGCTTCGGGTCACTCGAGGGGGCCGTGTCTCTGTAGTCTCCCCTGGCGCCCCAGGAGTTTTTGGTAATCTGTCTTTGAGTTTGGGGCCAGGACCCCTTGCCGGATACCATCCCTCCCGGCTGGTGGAGCCTCAAAACTATCAGGGCCAAACAGAGTCAAGTTATAGGATGAAGGCCAGCACCTCTCAACGGTGATGGAGCGGGTCAGGAGCACACCACACAACACCCCCAGAACCAACCGGCACGGCACCGGCAGGGTCCGCCTCGCGTGGGTCTACAGGGTGCAGGACGCCCCGCGTCAAAGGATCCGGGCACTACACATAAGGAAGCACAAGGAGCTCAGCGGGGCCTGCGGGGTGATTCTAGGAGAGTTCAGGCCCCATCCGCAGTATGGCGCTGCTGTTCGTACCTGGCATCCACGTGGTTGCAAGATGGTGGTGGGTCCCGGGGGAGAGGGTCTCCCCTCAAGTGTTGATCGAAGGCGCCAGGTGCCGGGGCGATGATGGGCACAGCAGTCAGGAGCGCCACCGCCACTGCAGAACAGGGCCAGATGGCGGGACAGATGCAGCGGGTGCGGCAAGTTGGTGGCCGGTGCACCCCTGGGACGTCACTCCACCAGCTCGGTCTCCAGAGGGCCACACAGAGCTGAAAATGGCCCAACCGAACAGGCTCAGAGCAGGGCCAGTAAGAGCAGGAATCTGCCAGGGCCCCTGGGGCACACCCTCCGCAGCCTCACGTCCATTCGGGTCATTGCAAGAGCGCCCCAGAGGTAAAGAGTGCCGAAGCCGGGGCGTCGCCTGTGATGTGCCCCGGCGTGCAGACAATCCCAGCGGTCTCCCCTCACGGAGGGCTAAAATGAATGCCAGGAATTTGTAGGAGGTCCGCCCCGCCAGCAGGATACGAGGCAAGCGGAGCTCCACTATCGACAGGCCTCAAAGCCGGGGAGTCGCGTAGTCAGCTCCCCGGCTAGGAAGGCACCCTCACCGCGTCGCTCCTCGCGGGCCTGAGGCAGCTCCAAAGTTCCCGCAGGGGGTCCGCCACGTCCCGGCAGGCAACGGGCAGGTCCAATGGGGGGCACAGAAGTAGGGCGGGCGCCGATTCCAGTCCGTGTCCGGCCGCTCCCGGCGGGCGCAGCCTACGGGGCCAGCCGAGTCCCAGACATGGCCGCCATCTTGCGGGCCCAGGGGGACCTCTCCATTTCAGGCACAGCCGCCTCCAGGGGGCCCAACCGGGCCAGCACGTCGCCAAAGTAGGCACAGTCGCTTCCTTGTGGGATCCCCCTCGATGAAAGAGGAGATCCCAATCTGTGGACGGATCACTGCAGCGGATAGTCGGGCATGGGTCGGGAGTCGCGCTACCTAGCGACCATTCCCACTGGCTGTCGGCCACACCCCTGCATAGATCTATGTTTGAAAGTTTGGCATTAAAGGAGCAAGATGGCGGGCGCTTAGGAGGCCGACAGCAGCACTAGCGAGCTACGGCGGTATAGAGTGGGCAAACCCCACATGAGTATAGAAAGAATTCGCTCACCGGTTTATTAGCCCCCCCATGTGGAGACGGCGGCGCTGCTGCTGCAGAATCTGGGTAGCCTGGATCGAAATCGGACTACGGATCCTTAGGCGTGCCGCAGTGAGGCACCTGCACCGTCTAGAGCATCGTCGGTCAGTGACACACGGAGGAATGGGTATGAAGGCAGTTGCAAATCCCACTGCGGCTAAACTGGCAGGGGGTCAAAAGCTGCGAGGAGAAAATCCAGCAGAGCATGATTCGCCGGATCAAACGCCGGGATTCCAGCAACAGCCTCAGACTCCCAGCGTTGACCCACCAGTACCGAAGGGAGGAAGAGGCGGGGTAACAGGGAAACTTCGTCCTCCCTGCCTCTCAGTGGCTGAGCTGCAACGCCCGAAGGAGGCACAGTTGGGAGCAGTCATTGGGGAAAAGACCAAACAAAAGCAAAATCAGGAGGTGAGCTGGAAAGAGAGTCGGGACACCCCATTGCCAAGCAGTGTAGCGGGTGAGCTGGCTAATGGTGGGCAAATGGGAGAGGTGGACCCCCCCAGAGAGTTGTGGATGGAAGGAGGGTGAGCGCCTTGGTTGCTGAGAATGGGGATGGTGCTGGAACTGCTGAAGTCGGGGTGGCTCCACCGGCCTCCCCGGAACATCGTAATACAGCAGGTAAGAAGGCAGTTAATGACTGTGTGGAAATACAACAAAGGATGGAAAATGTATCCCATAAACTCAATATAGTGCTTGGGGAAGTGACTTGAACTTGGTGTCAGACCTATCAGTAGTGGATAAAAACTGAGGAGAAGGGGATAAAGAGCCAAGTGACTGGTTTTTTTCGGTTTCAGTGGGGGCAGAATGGTCTACGATGGACTAAGCACATCATCGGGGCAAGTAATTTAGACACTGATCCTGAGGATAGTGACAGAGCACAACCTACAACAGTAGAAAAAGTTAACCAACGCCTTGGTACACAAAGGCGTGAAAGAAAGGATTTAAAGTGGGATTATTGATCTGCAACTCAGTTGTCTGGTTCTGTGTCTGGTACAACCTCCATAGAGGGTAGCTTGGTGCCCCCCACGTTGGAAATAATACATCAGGCTATTTTATCTCACATGGAAGAAACGCGCCAAGACAGCCTGAAAGTGCAGGACGCTATGAGGAAAATGCAAGGGGCTGTCAGAAAGCTTTCCAAATCTTGTGTTAACATAGGGGAAAGGGTGACCAACCTCAAGGCTAGAATTGTATCTACAGAATCAGAGGCAGCAGGCATGGCGACCCAGGACAAAGGAGGAATAACCTCAGGGTGCCAGGGGATTCCAGAGGGTTGGAAGGGTCCAACACCAGGTCATACATAATCGGGTTATTTAAATCTTCGTTCCCCGAGCTAGCAGACTGGAATTGGGCAGCAGAAATCCAGAGGGCACATCATACCCCTTTTAAGCCAAAGATGCAACCAAGAGAAGGGTCCAAGCCTCATGCGATACTGATGTTCTTTTGCAATTTCCTCCTCCGCCAGGCAATCTCAGATAAGGCAAGACCTGAGTCTAAGAGAACAAATGGGGAGGTCTCGTTCTTCGTGTGCCCAGATTTCTTCCACTCTACGGTGGAGAGACGTTGGAGGTTAAGGCAGCTTATAAAACCCTTTCAGGAGAAAAACATCCGGATCTATTTGATGAATCCAGCTCAGCTTAAAGTGATCCATGATGGGCAGACACGCTACCTCACGTCGGAAATAAAAGCTAAGGAATATTTGGACACTATGGACAAATAAAATAAAAAATAAAAAGAAGAAAGAAAGGAGGGGGGAAATTTACGTTACATAAGTTTTCCATGTTGAAATTGATTTATGTTCTTACCCCCGAAATGTGAGATGTCTAAAAATATATATAGGTGAAGAATGGAGAAGGTGAAGGCAGGGGGGGAAAAGGGTAACGCCATGAATGAGTCGAATTAGGCCTATGAAATAATAGGATTAGTTGGGGTAATGTAAGATAATCACGGATTAGGATTAGCCATGTCGCGAACGCTGCAAACATCCTATGCACAGACCAAGGTCTGAGCGCTTCACTGGGGAGGTGGGGGTTCATGGTGGAAGGGAGGGAGGAGGGTGGGGCTGGGAGACTAGGAAGGGGAAGGTGGTGGGGGTCACAGGGAGGAAAAGAATACCCGGTATTATTTTGAAAGTTGGGTGAGGGTTTTGAATATAAAACAGTTGAAATTTGTGAGTAGTAAGGGACAGTGCAATCCCATTAAGGAAAATGGGCAAGCTTAAGATATGTACAGTGAATGTAGGGGGCTTAAATGACTGTAGGAAGAGGCAACAGATGGGGGAATTTGTAGGCTCAAACTATTTAGATGTGGTTTGCTTACAGGAAACCCATTTACCTTGGGCAATAAGAAATGTATTGAATATAAAAGGATATGACCTACAGGCGTGCTCTTCCCAAACTTCTGCTATCAGGGGCGTAGCAATATTGGGTAAGGGTGCCCTTGGTGGGGCAAAACGAAAAATAATAGATACACTTGGGAGATGGGTGGTGCTGGAACTTGGAATTGGAATCACCTTGTGCTCAATATTTGGGTCTAACCAAGATGACCCTGAGATTTTTGATCAACTTGAAGTTGAGTTGACGACGTGGCCTATGATATTATGTGGAGATTTTAATATTAATTAATCAATCAATCAAAGTACTTGTAAAGCGCGCTACATACCCGTGAGGGTCTCAAGGCGCTGAGGGGAGGGGGTGCCGCTACTGCTCAAAGTTCCAGGTCTTGAGGAGTCTTCTGAAGGTGAGCAGGTCCTGGGTCTGCCGTAGTTGGGTAGGGAGGGTGTTCCAGGTCTTGGCGGTGAGGAAGGAGAGGATCTGCCACCGGAGGTTGTTCGTTGGATGCGGGGGACAGCGGCGAGGACGATGCTGGTGGAGTGGAGCTGGCGGGTGGGCGTGTGGAAGGTGAGTCTGCTGCTAAGGTAGGCTGGTCCAGTGTTGGGGAGTGCTTTGTGTGCGTGGATGAGGAGCTTGAAGGTGATCCTCTTGTCAACGGGGAGCCAGTGTAGGTCTCTCAGGTGGGGGGTGATGTGGCTGCAGTGAGGGACGTTGAGGATGAGTCAGATGGAGGCGTTTTGGATGCGTTGCAGTTGTCGCAGGTGTTTGGCTGGGATTCCAGCATAGAGTGCGTTGCCGTAGTCCAGTCTGCTGTTGACTAGGGCCTGAGTCACCGTTCTTCTCGTTTCGGTAGGGATCCACTTGTAGATCCTGCGCAGCATGCAGAGGGTGTTGCAGCAGGAGGAAGAGACGGTGTTGACCTGCTTCGACATGGAGAGGAAGGATTCGAGGATGAATCCTAGGTGTGTGGTCAGTGGGTGTCGGTGCTGTTCCCAGCGTGGCTGGCCACCAGGAATCGTCCCAGGCTGAGGGGGTCGGTCCGAGGATGAGGACCTCCGTCTTGTCCGAGTTCAGCTTGAGTCGGCTGCTTATCATCCATTCGGCGATGGGCTGAGGGATGAGCCCTGGGGTACGCTGCAGATGACGTCGTTGGCTTTGGATCGGAAGGGTGGGTGGCGGACGCTCTAGGTTTTGCTGGAGAGGAAGGACGTGGACCAGTCGAGGGCCTTTTCTTGGAATCCGGCTACTTGGAGGCGAGTCAATATTACTGTTGACCTTGTTAATAATAATTTGTACGTGGGGCGTAAACCCAAGGTGTACTGTGCCTTGAACTCCTTAATCAACTCTCACAGGCTGGTAGATGTCTGGGGAAACAAAGAACCAAATAAGGCAGGATTCACATATTTTTCTTGCCCGCATAAAAAGTATACAAAGCTGGATTATTTTTTAATATCTGCTTCAGAAATAAAGAAAGCAAGGATTGAGAAATTACCAAAAGCAATATCTGACCATAATCCGCTAATTTTACATCTTGAAACGGACTCCCCAAATAAGAGCTATTCAAAATGGACCTTTGACAGGAACGTATTGGTTAAACTGAAGTATGTAAAATATATGAAGAAGTGGGCCCAAGACTATTTTGACATGAATCGATTTAGCGCTTCCCGGAAAAAAAAGAGAGTTTGGCATTAAAAGCCCAGCTAACCACTCTCTAGCGGAGAGTTGTAAATCAGCCTCAGAACCAATAGTAGGGCCTGCATTATATTAACAGTAGAGTTGTAACCCAGGTTGGAATACAGCCAACCAGCATTGACTGTATTACAGGCGTTGGGCTGTCAAGCGCTCTGTTAGAGCAACACTAAGCCTGCCATGATATGCGATCTGGTAGCTGAGAAAGTAGCTTGAGTGAGAGGTAAGGCAGACAGTGCATAATGATGTGTAGCAGGACTATTAAATGTAAATATCTGAATACATCGTTCTTGCTGCTGCTTTGAACCCGTGCATATGTATGTCCAAGGATTTTTGTGTGTGTATACTTGTGTAAACATCTACACATGTGTGACAATTTGAATATGTTCTACGCATTCCTGATATGTGGACCTTGGCATAATGAAGGGGATTGCAGCCATCTTGTTTGCATCTAATGCTGATTGTGTCCTCCCCTAATATAAATCTGGTCCCGGGATAATAATGACCATTCTTGGTTTATTGTATTCACTGTATTATTGTACCTAACCCTGTTATAATGCTGGCGCTGGCTTAATGATGGTCATGGTCAACCATGGTATAGTGTGGGCTTTCATGGCATGATGGAACCTATATATCATATAATGCTGGCTTTGCCATAATTGTGGTAAAACTTAGCATATTATGGGCATCCATCCCATGTGCAACAGGGGGATACAAGGCAAAATCTATCCATTAGCGGCCGCAATACACAAGAGTATTTTATGAAAATGATAAGCGAATGTTTAGTCACTAAATAGGTATTTAGTAAAGAATATTATTTCAGGGCAAAATTATTTTTTTCACAAAAAAATGTTAAGCTTTTGTTTTGGAGAACTGAGTTTATCTCCACAGTTTATTGAGCATGACACTGCCATCACCCAGAAATGGACCACAGCATAATACCCAGAACATGTAATCACAGGATGCCTCACTTACCAATCTGTAATGGTAATCCCAGAATTGTGTGCTGAGGCGTCCCCAGCAGAGTACTGTGTTGAAAGGACATACACATGACAGACCGTGCACCATAAGACTACTGAAACACAACCTATTGCTTTGTAAAAGTGGTACAGTGCATAAACTGGCCCAGTATCTGAGTGATAAATCACTGAAGCCTGTACGATTGGTGTTACTCATCTGTCTCCCCAATTGATAAATTCTCCAATAACCTGAGTGATAGCACTGCTGCAATGAGTTTATAAAATCTGTCAGACTCTGGTGTTTACGGCTTGAGCTTGGGGTATTTTATCTTACCTTAGAGTAAAGAAATGTAAGGAAGTAAAATGTACAAATATAGATAGATGCTAAGAAAACTGGCAGGACAGGACATGTGAAATTTGTTTTTTTGAACTGCTTGAATTACCTTAGAATTTTAAGCAGAAATGGTTTTGAACAGTGGGCTGTTTGCTCAAACGTTTCCCGGGCTGGTGTACCCACAACTTCCCTGTGAAGGGTCATGCTAGCACAATCACAACACGAGAGTATTGGAATATTTCATAAATTGCTCTATTAAACGTATCACTTTTTAGAAAACTGTTATGTGAAATGTACTTTTGACCACATATTTTCAAAATATTCTCGGAGGATACAATTCATATTTTTGTGATCGAAGTTGACTTTGCTCGATAGCTCGGTGCAATATGAGCAGATTTTTACACTTTTACACTTTCAAAATGCCTAACCATAACTGGCCTCATTTACAAACATTTGGACTAACATGAAGAACTCTCGGAATCATAGATTTCCTCCTCTGTGTGCAGATTTCCACAAATCAGCGGTTGCACAATAACCCCAGGATTGAGCAACGAAATCTAGGCAATTCATAGATTTACATGCATCGACCTAACCCTAAATTTAGAAACGGTCAGCTTCGTATATTCCACAGACGGAATTTATGTTTCACTGAGGAGAAACTCCTTTCCCTACAGCCCCCTGACACTTGGGAACGGTTGAGAATCTTTCACAAGAAACGTACACAGTTATTCCAAACTTTGTATCACTGACTTTATACATCTTCACAATGGCTTTCACATTTAATTTCGCATTTGAATACCCAATAAGAATTCATTGCCTTCTCAATGTTCACTTATTCTGGCCATACCACCCTTACTCCTAAACGTACAGCCGCTGATAAACAAAATCTGGGAATTTAGGCTTGAGGATTACTTTTCTGTGCGCCTAAGTTTTTAACTCAGATGTGGAAAAATGTATATGACGAGGACCCTTTAGATCCGATTCACAATTCTTATTTTTTAGCTGACTGGTGTGAAATCCTCCCGAATTCCCTGCCCTGCTTAACAAGGCAATTCATGTGAACATCTTTATTTCAAACGTGACATACTCGTGCAATTTCCTTGGGATGAGATATGCTTTCTCACAAGTGTGATTCACAAAGCCGTTTTCCGTGCCCAATCATGCCTTTTTCTCAGAAATTCATGAGGAATTCATATCAAAAGCAGGAGTAAGCCGTTACTACTCATTAGAAAGTTACGTAGAGCAGGCTCCTTTTGATTAAATCACTTGATTAAGCAAGTACTTTTAAGGAACATCTCACCGATCTGAGATCTATCTATCTATCTATCCATCCATCCATCCATCCATCCATCCATCCATCCATCCATCCATCCATCCATACATCCATCCGTCCGTCCGTCCATCCATTCATCCATCCGTCCCTCCGTCTGTCTGTCTGTCTGGATATCTAGCTGTCTGTCTGGATATCTAGCTGTCTGTCTGGATATCTAGCTATCTGTCTGTCTTTCTGGATATCTAGCTATCTCTGTCTATCTATTTTAAGTATAGTAAAACAGTTCGCTAACGTGGATACCTTCCACGAGCCCATCTTTTTCACATATATATGTATGTGTGCGACAGGCAGAAAAATGCTGTCATGGAAGTCATCCACGCTAGCCAATTACATTAAATATAATTTAAACAGATTTTTCAAAAGCAGAAATTGTTTTGTGAGCTAACATGTTCATATCTCAGACACCGGCTGACTTGGAATGTAAGGTTCCTGAAATGTATGTCAACATCATAATCAGTGTAATGTACACAAATCATTAAAACGTGATGTATTAGAAAAAGCATAGTTTGTTTTCATTTTAATATATGTTGGCAAAGTGTACTTCTTTCAGAGGAAACAGACTTTAATCAGTATCGGAGGCTGCTCCCCACAGGCCAATGACATCATTCCTGTCTTTATATCACACGCCCCGTTTCATGAAGAGCTGGGTACGGATACAAGGCAGTACTTATCCACTCTGACTGGAATTTTGAGCTTGAGATTTAGAAGGAGTAAAATGTATATTCACAGCGCATTATGTTGCCAAATCTTTAAAGTTAAAAAATACCTGGTGCTTTTCATAATCCTACCTTCAAAGTCATTCATGAGCAAACAAAGTGCGGGCCAGCTCTAAAAGATACAAACTTTAAATTCATGGTGTGTAAATCTACAGCATGTGCTCATGTAGTGCCAACACGTGCCCTGATGGTCTCTCAGTGAACAGTTGGTACTTGTTGGGTGGTTCAAGAATACGTGCAAAAATGAAAAGAAAGAGACAAGACCTGAACACCGAGTTTGATGATAGATTCCCAGAAGCAGACATCCCAAAGCACACTTTGACAATGGATATGTAAGTGCTCTAGAGGTCAGTGAGTCGGTGTATGAGTGGCTGTATGGGTCTGTGAGTGCTTGTGTGCTTCTGTGAGCGGGTGTGTGAGTGCCTGTGTGGGTCTGTGAATGGGTGTGTGAGTGCCTGTGTGGGTCTGTGACTAGCTCTATAAGTAGCTAGGGGTCTATAAGTCGGTGTGTGGGTCTGTGAGTTGGTGTATGTGTGCCTGTGTGGGTCTATGACTGGGTGTGTGTGTGGGGGTGTGGGTCTGTGAGTTGGTGTGTGAGTGCCTGTGTGGGTCTGTGAATGGGTGTGTGAGTGCCTGTGTGGGTCTGTGAATGGGTGTGTGAGTGCCTGTGTGGGTCTGTGACTAGCTCTATAAGTAGCTAGGGGGCTATAAGTCGGTGTGTGGGTCTGTGAGTTGGTGTATGAGTGCCTGTGTGGGTCTATGACTGGGTGTGTGAGTGGGTGTGTGGGTCTGTGACCGGGTTTGTGAGTGGCACTATGTGTTTGTGAGAGGCTGTGTCAGTGACTGTGTGGGTCCGTGATTGGGGTTGTGAGTGCCTGTGTGTGTCTGAGAATGGGCGTGTGAGTGGTGCTAATGATTTTTGGCATTTCCATACTTGAGGTATTTTAAAGGGAGAACCATGGACTTTACTCTCACCAGGAGATTACAAGATAGAAACCTCTTGTCACAGTCACTACAGATCAGAGTGACCTTCATTAGATCTACGATGCATTCACCTCCATTAGGGATTACAGATTGTTTTTCAGAGTGGAATAAGAGAGGAAACACATTTGATTTGCCTTTGTGCTTTACTGAAGTGGAGCTTCAACTGGGGCACCTGCCATGTTTATATTTGTAAGTGCTTCCGGCTGAGGTTTAATTTCTGTGAAATGCAAACCAGGGCCAGATTGGAACATTATTTTTTCCCAAAAGAGTCCCCCATTTTGCCGAACATGTCTACCTAACTGGGGTAATTTCATCTGGATAATTAGTAAGTTTTACCTCGTTGGATAAATATCCTGGGCATAAGCTGCACTACAGCTGCATAAAGACAAAACTACAATGAGGTGAATCTCCACCAAACAGTTGTAACTTACTCCTGACTAAATGAAGTAAGTGCTTCTTTATTTGGTGGAGAGGCCCTTGTATTCCTCTGCATCAATAATGCATCACCAAAATCATCTGGAAACGCACCCAGGGTCTTTTGTTAAGCTGTCCATCAACATGGAAAAAGGCAGGAAGATTTTTGCCGTTTTCAGCCATGGGCATTCAATCCCTTTGGGCCCGGCCACGTCTCCCTGGGTGTCCTGGTCTCACCCAGGGCACCCAGTGAGCATATTTGGGACCGCGGGATGCATCAAGACCCTATTGGTCCCAGCAGGCACCTAGACTCCTGCGGTAGCCAGCATTGCTCTCGCATGTAGGGAGCTGCTGTAAATGCAGCTCCCTGCGTGTGAGAGCAGTACTTTTATCTCTTTTCCTGCTCGTATTACATCAGGCAGGATAAGAGATTAAAACT
This sequence comes from Lissotriton helveticus, assembly GCF_964261635.1. Taxonomy (NCBI): domain Eukaryota; kingdom Metazoa; phylum Chordata; class Amphibia; order Caudata; family Salamandridae; genus Lissotriton; species Lissotriton helveticus. The sequence goes on from NC_136063.1 coordinate 1,815,992,262, forward strand.
TTGCTTCTAGCAAGCGGGAGAGGTTTGGCAGCTCCCACTTGCTGGTAGTGGAGTGTTTGCTCTTGCTTTGTGGGAGCTGTCAGCTACCACCAAGGAAAAGCAAATAGCTCCCGCCCGAGAGTGGGCCGCTTGGAAGATTGAAGGAGCTAGCCCTGGGAGAGTGTCGGTCTCCAGGGCCATATATGGTGCTCTGCACGAGCTAGCCCAGTGGAGGTGCTGGCCCCCGGAGCCGTATATTTGGACCAGAAGGGGAGGGCACTCAGCCCCCTCAATGTTTACATTTTGGATTTGGCCAGTGGAGGTGGTAGTCCCCGGGGAAGGGGGTTCGCGCAGACCACCAACATATTGTTTATTTTTACCTCAGGAAGGTGATGCTCCCGTGGCTTCAAAAAGCCCTAGGGCAGGGTCTGTGCGGTCCCCCTATTTTAAAAAAATGCCCCAAACAAGGAGAGGAAAGGAAAGAAGGTGATCTAGCGTGGAAGAAGTGAAACAGAATTTCAAATAGTGAGATAGAGAAATCTCAGTCTTCTCTAGCCTGGCCACATAGAAGCAATCAAGGTTCTTTTATATACAATTTACAAATACATAAGAATGTATCTTTGCAGATTTGCACGTTCCCTTGGAGCAACCCTCTTTCCTTTCCTCTCCTTGTTTGGTACAGTAAACAATCTACTGTTCACCTTATGATATGAAATAAACTCTTGGTGAAGTATACCTTGGTTGTTGCACTTCTTTAGTCCTAAATACTGTATTGATTACTGTGAGCTAAATATTGTTCATGCTCAAGAAATTGTTTTTGAAACCAGAAGTGTGAATTTGATATATATCGTTTCTAAAGTATAGGTCTAGGACCATTGTTTTTTGTTAGCCAAGATCAGTTTTCTCTTTGAGGAAGAGGAGAGCTCTTGGAGTGCACTAAGTCCAATGAGGGATCCTTGCAAGTGGATCTCTGTAGCGAAGAGATGGCTTCTGCACCAATCGGGTCATCACCTATAGGGAAATTCAAGTCAGCGAACCTGTACACCAGAGAGGGCAGCTGTGAAATTAGCCATGTTTGCTCTGATTGGGCTGTTGCCTGTGTGCAGAGTAAAGTTGGTGATCTCCTATGGCAGAGGGGTCCTCTGTGAAGTTAGTATCACTGTTCTGCCGATCGAGCCATAGCACGTGTGCGGAGTGAAATAGTCAACTCTGTGTGCCAGAGGGGGCCGCCATGACAACAAATTTCCTGCCATACCATTCGGATCAACACACATGAGCGGAGTAAGGTCAGTGACCCCCGTATGCTGGAGGGGGCCACCATGAAGAACAAGGAACGTTTCGGAATCCACAATAATCAATAGGCAAGAATGCCGTGGTGACCTGTCTTTGCCAGAGACCCGAATGAGGATCAGAACTCAAGCGATCGCCCCACCACTTGTGAGAAGGATCAGAGACACTTACCATCTCACCGGAGGAAGAGCCATGGAGGCCTACCTGCTGCCTCTACAGAGCTGAGAGTGCTACTTACCATCAGCAGCTGCTGTAGCCCTCCGCGACATCCAAGAGTGAATTGTTCTCACCGGTGACTCCGATAGTGCAGCCCTGCAAGAGTGGGAAAGACTGATCGCAAGGCCAGAAGGTCCCAGGGGAACATTTTTGACTTTGGAAGAGTTGGAGTGGGAGTCCTGAGGCTTAGACTTCCACTGAGGCTTAACCTGTCACCTGTAGTAAATGGGGAATAACCACTACTGTTAGTGAGAAGGGAGTGGGAATAAATGGCCTGGATATCGAACACTAGAGCCCTGACCTCAGGATACTACTCAAATACATTTATGAAAAAAATTGCATTTGTATGCAAAAACAAAGTAAAAATACAACATACACATGCAATACACGTGCATGTATATGCTGTATTTTTACTTTGTTTTTGTACACAAATGCTATCTTTTTCATAAAAATATTTAACTAGACAATCATTTACTGCTGTTATTGAACATATTTTGAGTCATGAGCCTGTGTTCACCCCTCTGCATCCACCTCCCCCTGAGGAGCCTTATACGTCTTGATACCCAGTACTATTGAGAGCCAAGTGTGAAGGGGTACTTGGCAGAGTTGCACAGGACCAATAGTAAGCCGGACCTGAGGACATCAGGAGTAAAAGGTCTTAACCACCATGGTAGGGCTCAGTAGCTCCTGCTTGCCCCATGGCCTTCTGAAAGGGGATCTGACCATTTATTTTCAGATAAATGTGCATAACATTAAAGCCTGAAATTAGATGTAGTGAATGACCAAGGGGCACTACTATCATAGATGTCAGGGTGCTTAGTACGAAGGTAAGATTAATGTGATATATTATGGATTTAGTTGAAAGACGTGGTGTGACTGAGAGAACTGTTGATGGGTTCTGAGTTGGCAAGTGTCTTTTGGGAATCTCAGGGGAAAGCATAGGGGTGATGCTATGGCTGGTATTAATATGCCTGTGTTGGTCAAATAGTCATGTGGTTGCTCCCACCAGGAAGTCAAAGGCCCCTACCATTAGGTACGATTCTGTTCATGAACTGGCGATCAAACTCCGCAAGAAATGTCCCATTAGTTAAGGTGAATAGCGCTAATGGCATAGCCACTGGCCCATAAATGGGGGGGGGGCAATGCTGTGAATGTAGGACAGTAGGCAATGTGGAATATGGGTTGGGTATCAAGCATCACTCATAAGAGGTGATATGTGGCATTGCATTGTTTGTGTGCTACACTGAGCCAAATGGAGTCATGGGTCGCTCCCTTACTCAGATGTTACCCTAGCTCTTGTACATTTTATACAGAGTGCGATTAATATGAGGAACTGTTTTCAGCTGTTTGCTGTATACTATTGAATGAATTGATCCGAGCATTTTATTATTTAAAAAATGTTAATTATGTAATCTCCTACTTCATATGTATTTTAATGGACCTTTTGATGGATTTTTAACTTAATATAAAAGGATCTTTTATGGCTAATTTTTAGCTGAATAAAGAATTTGATTTATTGAGTCCAGAGTCTTGTAGCTGTAGTACCAGGCAATCTAGTTCTTGAAAACTCACTCAGGCCATTAATTAGGCTTTCTTGCTTTGGCACACATTTTATGTTGATTAACAATGTAGTCTGTGAGTAGCAGCAACACAAAGTAGACCCACACTTCTGGAGGGAGTCCTCATGTATATGGCCTTTTTCATTAATTGTATACTGGGTAAGGCCCATGCTCATGCAGTTTACAAGTATACCACAAATAACACAGAATAGAAGATTTCCAATTAGCTTGTAGAGTTTATAAAATTGAGCAGGCTAGGATTATACTGTCCTATGACCTCTACATTTACATATATGTTGATGAATCACAGATCTCCCTGAAACTTCAGAAAGGTTTGTGGATTGCAGATAAGGCTTTTAGTGCATAGTGGGCGTCAGTGACATCGACAGTTAGCCACTGACTAGTTAAACACTAACACAATTTATATTATGGTCATTGGTGGCAGGCAGGACATCTGAGGCCTATCAGCCTGATTCATGTAGCTAATAGCGCTCGCAAAAGGGCCAGATTCTGAGAATCTGGCCCTTTGCGAGTGCGATTTTTGCATTTGGTATTCACAATCCCAAATGCAAAAATCGCTATTTAAGAATTCGCATATTTGCGAGGAATGGCATTTAAGGAATCTCTAATAGAGATTCCTCAAATGCTATTCATGACACAAAAAAAAATTGCGATTTTACACTTTTGGGCCGCTATTTACCGAGAGGTCAGACCTCTCGGTAAATAGCAAAAACTCAGAAAAATGCTTTTAAAAGCATTTTTCTAAGTTGCATGTTGCACACACACATGTCCTTTGGACATGTGTGTGCGCAACACCTGTTCAAATGTGCATTTTAGGGGTGCTACAGGGTGTCCTTTGGACACCCCTGGCACCCTTCAAATCGCTATCTGATTTGCGAGTAGCAAATTGCTACTCGCAAATGAGGGATACTCCCCATTCATTCCTATGGGCCTTTTGGCCCATAGGAATGAATGGGGAGTCATTCCTTTTTTTGCGAGTAGCAAATTGCTACTCGCAAATAGAGAACATGTAGGAATCGCTATTGATTTAGCAATTCCTACATGAATGCCGTTTTGCGTGTCCTCAATAGCGAGTCGCTATGATTCGCTATTAGGGCCACGCAAAACGGCCCGTACATGAATCAGGCTGTATATTTCTGGTCTGCAAACAATTTCCATTGTGGTTTACTTGTCAGAAAACTGTGTCAAGTGCAAATCACAAGTTTAACTACACACTCTGGGCCCGATTCACAAAGGTAAACTTATGCTTTTGTGTAAGTTTACTACTTTTCGGTATTCACAAAGGTTAACTTAGGCCGAAAGTCTAACTTTACTATTTTTCGTAAGTTACTACTAATGAAGTCAGTCTTTTGGTCTACATTTATCTTTGTGAATACCGAATAGTATTAAATGTGGGCTTTTGATCTAAGTTTACCTTTGTGAATTCTGAGAAGTAGCAAAATTACACAAAATTGTATGTTTGTCTTTGTGAAACGGGGCCTCCATCTATAAGGTCTAAGCAGCTTCTTTTTTGGATTGCTTTTGGAGCATACACAATTTATATATGTCTCTTGTATTCTACTCTCCACAAGAGGTTTTGATGCCTTTTCTATGCTAAATGTAATGTTTAGTGCATGGTGACCAAACTATTGATTTCAAGCCACCAGTCTTCATTATGAGTGTGCTATTTCAATGCTCTTCTGCTAGAGCCTTTTGATTAGTGTCACAATTGGAGTATCCTCCGATTATTTTGGAGTGACAATGAACCACTCATTTTACTTTCTGGCCACCCTTTCTCTGAGACAACTTGCCTAACTAGCCCTTGTGCAGACAATTCTCTTTCATAAATTTTGAAAGAAGCGGATCATTTTGCAGTTTGCACTTTCCTGTGCAATACCGCAAGTGCCAAGAAGCGCGTATGTGAACATATCCCTGTTAAAAATCATACCATACCATACCATAAGGGACCACTCATTTGACAGTCATTTATTGGTGATCAAAAGTCTCATAAAGAAGGACCAGTATTGTTATATACTTTCATGTGACAAATTCGCTGTAAAAGATGCATTTGTTGAGAAACCTATTCGTCACAAGTCCTGTGAGAACACTTTTTTTTTATCTTAATATCAGAGGGAGGAAGGGTAATAGGCTAACAGAGGAGCTGAAGATGGAATACACTTAATATTATTGTAGACTGATGGAAGTTATTGAATTTTCTCCTCTGCTCTACTTTGAAAAGCAAACTAAAGTGTCCACCTTTGAGACTCAGCCTTTATTCGCCCTTGGCCCCTTTGGGTAAACACTTCATTCTGTCGATATCATGTTACGCTGTTTTCCATCACAGTTAATAAATAACATACCTAAGTAACTGTGCGAAATACTTTTTGGAAAAAATAACATGCAGGTCGGTTTTTGATAGTTCAAAAACGATTTGTGATACCGAATAAACCGTGCTTTCACTAAACCAAATTAAGTCATGCTGGAGAAGTAACTGTATAAACTGTGTGCTGACCTTATATGCAAGTTCATCCTATACAGATTGTTTCTTATGGGGCCATTTTTAGCTCCTAAACCAAGCAGGTCGTGGGCTCTGTATCCTAACCTATTGCAGGCATTACGAATAGAGAGGATTTCTGATTACAGCATGCCAAATGTTTCCACTGTGCAGCCATAATGCACTTATTAGCACAATATGTAAGGTGTGAACAGTTCCAAAAATACATTGGGCAAATTTATTAACTTTTCAAGCAAGGCCGTGCAACAACCAAAGTTGCTGTGGTGGGTTGCCAATATTTAATATACATAGTTCAACGGTGCAAAGCTCTGCATCCTAGCACAACATGCCATAACGCAACTCATAGTTCCATGATTCAAATTATACTGGCACTACACAAGGCACTCTTGTATCACATTCATTTAAAAAATCAACACAAGCTTTCTGGAAATCTCAAACCTAAAAGGAGGCAAGCAGTGAAGGTGCTACCAGCCTGGAGGGGGCACACCAAGAAAGTGGAGGGTCGGAAAGTTCCAGAAAAAGAAAGGTAATCTTAACTCAGGATGAAAATGACATTTTTAATGCTAAAGTGACCAAATAAGAGCAGTAACTCTTTGTAACCGCAAAACTACAATTATCCAAGAAGACAGCTCTATGAAGGGCTATAGTTTACAAAGTCATTGCAGTGCACCAACATACAGGACGGTGGAGGAATGCAAGAAGAGGAGCCATGATTACAAGTGCTGAACCAAGTAAAAGCTGTCAAGGAACCTAAGGGCTGCAAAGGAAACTTGTGGAAGTCCAGAAATCTGTGAGTACTCCACGGAAATGAAGGAGCATCTGTTAACTCATAGACCTGAGATAGTGGCATTGGTGGCACGACCCTCCCGACATTGAGGAGTCAAACACATCTCAGGGTAAGTTTTGTCAAACATAAACTTTAGCAACATTTGTGCTTCTCTATCTGCTTTATATTAATAATCATTATTTTTTTTAATTCATACTACAATGAGAGATTTAAAATAAAATATGAACATATTTTGTAAGTTGCTTTGATGCTGACATGTTAATGTCATATCCATTTTTTACATTTAAATTCCCTGCCTTGGCTGACAAACATCAAATACATAATACATTATTTTTTTAATGTTTGTTTGATTCCATTCTAATCCACTGTTTGTGAAAAGGTCTAAAAGTAAGTTAAATCAAATGTCAAAATTTAGAAGGTGTTTAACAAATCCATTCACCATTGTTTTGTTTTTATTATTTTACGATTACTTTACATAAGTTGTGGCTGCATGCTTTATATCCAAAGTGTACGTTTTTTAGGTTGATTTATTTTGTATGATTTATACAGTACTGGATCGTCGACGTGAAGTGAAAATTATGCTAACTAAATCATATGAGAAAGATATTACCCACATTCAGTTTGGAAGCGAGGCGATAACTCTCAGCCTGTGACACACACTATGCTGACTTATCATGGTCAAAGTGCTCATATGACACGATTCTCTTGTGTGCATTGATAAATAAGGAAACGCTTGAATGGACAAAATGAGCCACAACTATTGTTTATGTATTTTACAACAACACCAAGGATTTCACTAACGGCATGAATTCATAAAGTCAATGTTTTGGCGTTTGCACACGTATTTGAAAACGAAATTAGGATCAGACTTTCCTTCAAACTTTAAGTCTTTATTTCAGTCATATTGCTTAAGAACTGCTTTCTCTTAACTTAGGGATCAGCCTTGAGAAAGTCCAGGAGGACGAAACGCGCATCGACTGCTTTTATCTTGTCTGCATTGGAATAAACTTGAATGATCAGATACGGCTACAACTGTGAATCAATTCTTGAGAAAGCACAAATGGAATTTGATTGATTATTTGTGTCTTTGCTGTATTATATTTGTGAGGATAAAAGTAACAACAGTTAGGTGTGCTTCAGTGCATTTGTCTTACAATTTGGTCTAGACTGCGGCTGCAGGTCTAGCAGATCTAGCAGATCATTACCTAAGGTGGGTGGGTAATATGGCCCCAAGAAAGCACCCTTGTGCATGGTTACATTATAAAATGAATGCTTAAACACAACATATTGGACATATAAATGTGCAGATCTGATAGCATATCCACCTAATGTATATAATTATGCTTTTTAAAATGTATTTATATGTGTGTAACCAGTGGAACGTCTATATGGAAGGAGTGTAACATTATAACTTAAAACATTTAGCTAATCATTCATGTTGATAATATGTATGTCTCTTTATTTCATATGTATCTATTGGGTATTGTTCACATTACTAAGACAGTATGGTATGAAACGTCTGTTTAAATATAATGTTTTCCTTAAATGCAGTGAAGCCAATCATTTTTTTAAATTCATCTGTGCAGTTCAACACCCACTGTTACTAAATTACATTGTTTCAAGGCAGAAAGAAAACATGTCATATGTACGAATAATTGTATTGTTTTACTCTCCCCTACTGTAGGCACACTTTTGGCTGCCATGTGCCAATGCAGGAACCCTTGCATTATTATAGTACAAGCGTGTGTGTGTTTTCAGAAGGACCGATTTTGTACTGGTAGTAATATCTTTCAGTTCAAGAAAATTGTTTAAGGGCTTCTCCCGCTTTGAATGTGTGCTGTACAATGCTGCGCACATGAAAAGTCTTTAAAGTCTGGATAACTGGAAACATTTAGCCACTGTTACTCCTCCCTCAATGAGTTATCTTTTGGGCAAATCCATCTATACAAATGTTAGTAGATGGCAATTTACATTAAACCACATGAACCACCTTTAGAAAGACCAGTTGATGCAAAGTAGTGCACAGTAGGGTATATTATTAATTACCTTGGTTTGTGCAGCTTGCCAACACAAATCATGATTAACATTTGTAAAGTAAATCCCCAAATAATTATGAATGTTTGGTTAGTAACACAAACAAAGCTCAAAGTGTACTTGAAATAACATCCTTAATAACACTGGTTGCAATGCAGGGCAGTAAACCAAGGCTCAGATTAACTAATTTATTGTGTCACAAAAGTGAAGTAATGCTGAAACAAATTGTTAAGAAAGTAAAAAAAACATAAAGAGAAATTAAAATTGTAGATCTGAAAGAAACATGCACTGATAGATTCCTTACCTTAGAATTACCCCCAGGCGTCAGACAGGATCCGAAACTTTTCGTCTGCAGTACCCCTGCACGTCGGTAGGCGTTGTCGTGCGGCTCCGCGTGCATCGTTGGCGTCGTTGTCGCCGAGATGCAGTCGCTGGAGCTGGATCAGTTCTTTTTCCACCCCAGCAAGCGCAGATCTTCTTGACTGAGTTTTTTTTAGGCCTTTTGTCTCAATTCTTTTGAGTCGATCGACTCCTGGTGTCGTAGTGATGCCCGGCTTTAAGAACTGTGGGGACTGTCACCACATGATGTAGGTGACAGACCCACACTGCGCGTATCTCTACTGCCTGGGGCACGACTATGACTCCAAGTCATGTCCCGATTGCTGGGCCAGGGCGCCGAAGACTTTGCGGGAGCGGTCCTGAAAGTTGCTAGAAGTCCAGCAGTCGGCTTCGCGCTGCTCAAGGTCCCGGTCCCGCGGGAGGTCGAGGGACCGGTCGCTGATCCGTCACCATTGTTCCTCTGGCTCTAAGACTTCGCACTCGGGGTCAGGTAAGTCAAAGCATTCCAAGAAGAAGTTGAAGAAGCATTGTTGCTCTTCGACTTCCCCTCGCCTGTCGCATGACGCGGCTGAGGGTGCGGGTGGTGCCACCCCGCGGCTCTGCCAGAGCCTGCAACGTCACCGTCGGCCTACCAACCCTTTCTGGGTCCATCCACGACTCCTGCTCAGGTGCAAGAGGTGCAAGAGTTTCTGGCTGCCATGACCCGACTCTTTGGGCCGTCTGGCCTCGCCAGTGCGCCTACATGCCCGCTGGCCCAACTGGGAGCCTTGCCCTTCCATCGCCAGTAGCTCCGGCACTGGTGCCACCGGAGGCTTCGGCCTCGGCACCGCAGGACCCTCCTTGATACGGGCTCAGATCCTGGGCAACACCAGTTGACCTCATTACACCTTCTCCAGTGTTGACCCCTTCTTCAGCACCACCTCTGATATCATCCGGTGCCACCGCTGGCGTCGGCCCCAGTTTCAGCACTGAACCGGACAGGGTGCCTGATCGGCATCACTCGATGCCGATCCAGACGCCGATGGGGCCTTTTTTTCCCCTATGTCTGTCCTCCTTATTTTCAGCCTGTTTCACAGACTTCGAAGGAAGGAGAGGACTGGGAGAGGTCTGAGGACCCTCTCACGCAACAGTGTGATTATGATCCGGACTGGGCAGAGGATTTGGGTGATGCCAGCGGCCTTGACACCTCACCTGACCTTGGCATGCTGTCTCCTTCTACCATGGCTACAGTGGAGGGAGCCAGTTACACAGTGGTGTTGCGTAGGGCGGCCGAGGCCCTCCACCTCGAACTCCCCACAGTGGCCGTCAGGACTAACCATCTGACAGAAGTGCTTCAGCCGGCAGCAACCTCTTCGGAGCCCTTGCTGCCTTTTAATAAAGGCATTTTCTGCATTTCTTTTGGGCACATGGTCAGGCCCAACACAGGGGCTCCTGTGGACAGGAATGTGGCCTGACACCATCGCCTGGCTCTGGGCAACCCCACTCCCAAGAGCTTGGTTGTCCAGGCCTCTGCCTCCCGGAGCACTTCCCCTTCTGCACCTCCAGAGAGGGAAAGAAGCTGGAACAGCTTGGTAAGAAGCTAGTTTCATCTGCCAGCTTCGGTGAACACTGCATGCCTCTTGGGCCGTTATTCCCACTCTGTGTACGATACGGTTGCGCAGGTGCAGCCCAACTGTCCGGAGCAGGCATGGACAGTACTCTCCCAAGCTATAGCAGCTGGGAGATACACAGCTAAGTGCACTATTCCTTGTGGGCTTGATGCCAACTCACTAGGCAGGGCGATTTCCATGACGGTGGCGCTTCAGCGCTACACCTGGCTGAGGACAACTGGCATTTCAGGGGATGTCCAGAACACTCTGATGGACATGCCCTTTGATGGCATTCGCTTCTTTGGCAATGAGGAAGATAGTGCGTTGGAGCGCTTTAAGGACTCATGGGTTACGGCCAAGTCCTTGGGCCTGTCGGCCACTCGCTCTCCTCCACCTTCTGCTTTTTGCTCCTTTTGTGGCTTTGAAAGGGTTGCTCCAGCACGTTCTCTCCAGAACCACAGGCCTGCTCAGCAACATCCTCAGCTCGGCCGCAGACATGGGAACCGCCAAGGCGGTTCTGGGGGCTAGCGCGCGGGTCAGTCAACCTCCACCCTGCAGCATCCACTGCAAAGTATCGGCGGCCTTGCGCTGCAATGGTTCCGCTCCTTCCTAGACAACCGCTCCTTCTGTGTTGCCATCCCTCCGTTCAAGTCCGGGTTCCAGCCGCTGGCCATGGGGGTTCCACAGGGATCCTCGCTGAGTCCCACGTTGTTCAACCTCTACGTGAGACCGCTGGCTGATGTCGCAAGGCAGTGGGGCCTAACCATGGTCTCATACGCCGACGACACACAGCTGGCGGTTACTCTCAGCGGGGATGCGGAACAGGATGCCCCCAGGTTCCAGTCCGGTCTGAAGGCGGTGGCCAGCTGGCTGACAGGTAACTGTCTCCAGCTTAATGCCACAAAAACAGAGGTGATGGTTGTCGGGAAGGGAGTGGAGCTCTGGGGCGATCAGTGGTGGCCTTCGGAGCTTGGCCCCACTCCGACCCCAGTGCCGGAGGTGAAGAACCTTGGGGTCTGGCTTGACGTTGGTCTCACATTTATAGGGCACACCAAAAAAATCGCAGCCTGTTGCTTCGGTCTCCTTAGAGGGTTAAGGCCGGTGCTTAAGTTCTTTGATGCCCCGACTAGACAGCTTGTGGTCCAGGCAACCGTCATCTCTCGTCTGGACTACGCCAGCTCTCTGCTGGCGGGGGCTAACCAGGCTGAGTTAACACGCCTGCAGCGGGTGCAGAACGCCGCGGCGAGAGCCATTGTTGGACTTCCTAAGTTCTCCCAGGTGTCTCATGTCATCCGCTCCCTGCACTGGCTCCCGGTTAGGAAGCGTATCCTCTTCAAGGTCCTGTGTCTGACCTTTAAAATCCTTAGAGGCATAGGTCCTGAGATCTTGGCCAACTCTATTTCCTTCTATGTCCCTACCCGTAACCTTCGTTCACAAGGTCAGGCCCTTGCTGTTGTCCCCAGATTTAGGCTCAGCCGGATGGGAGGCCGTTCGTTTAGGGTGAGAGCTGCGTCAATCTGGAACACCCTCCCTGTTGAAATTCGGCTGATAGAGGACTTGCTGTCGTTTCGTAGAGCTATAAAAACTTTCCTATTTTAGCCCCTCTGTTTTAGCACTTTTTGTAGCATTTTAGCCTTGTTGTGTTATGACTGCTCTGTGTCTCTGCGCCGGGATGCTCCTTCGCTGGAGTCGCTGCGCGCATAACAAATTGTTATAACATAACATAACATAACAAAGCCTTCCATGAACTTTCAGGCCCATCAAATGCCAGTGGGCGGCAAAATTCAACATCATCTCCCCTACTGGCGCAACATCACATCGAACAAGTGGGTGCTGCAAATTGTCTGAAGGGGCTACTCCCTCCCCTTCGAGACTACCCCTCCAGCCATGCCACCTCAGTACCACAGCATGTCAGGGGACATCTTTTGCTTCTTCAGCAAGAAGTCACGCACTCTTTGCCAAGGAGGCCATCGAGCACATTCCTGGGCCAAAAGTAGGTTATGGGTGTTATTCCCACTACTTTCTGGTCCCCAAGAAGGACAAGGGCCTAAGTCCTATCTTGGACCTCAGGAACATCAACCGCTTCAGTTCAAGTTGTTGACACTAGCTCAAGTCTTGTCTGCCCTCGATCCTGGAGACTGGATGGTGGTGCTGGACTTACAGGACACATATTTCCACATCCCGTGTACAGATCAGTGGTTCCAGTCTTCCCCTATCTCGACAACTGCTTGTTAAAGGCGAGCTCGCCCAAGGCAGTCGTCTCCTACCTTCAGACTATGGCTGACTTCCTCCATTTGCTGGGGTTCTCCATCAACGTACCGAAGTCGCACCTAATTCCCTCTCAGAAGCTCCTCTTCATCGGAGCGGTTCTGGACTCAGCGCAGTTTCAGGTTTATCCTCAAGAGGAGCAAGTCCGGGATATTCAGACTATGATTCCAATCTTTCAACCTCTCTCCCGGGTTCCGGTCAGGACGACCCTCCGGCTACTGGGCCTGATGGCCTCCTGCATCCTGCTAGTGCAACATGCCAGATGGCCTATGCGGGCTCTGCAGTGGGACCTGAAGTTCCAGTGGGCACAGCATCAGGGCAACCTGTCCGATCACGCCCAGATCTCAGAGGGCACTGCACTACAATTGCAGTGGTGGCTCACGAATCGCGATTGGGTCAATGGCAGATCCCTCTCCCTTCCCCAACCGGAGCACACATTTGTGACGGACGCGTCCCTCCTGGGATGGGGCAGCCACATGGGAGAGGCGCAGATTAGAGGACTCTCTACTCCGGCGGAGTTCGGGTTCCATACCAACCTTCTGGAGCTTCGGGTGATCCGACTTGCAATGAAGGCATTCCTACCCTCTGTCATGGTGAAAGTAGTGCAGGTGTTCACAGACAACACTACCGCCATGTTTTACTGCAACAAACAGGGTGGGTTGGGGTCGTGGATCCTATGTCAGCAGGCTCTGCGTCTCTGGACATGGCTGGAACATCTGGGCATTTCCCTGGTGGTTCAACACCTGGCAGGTTCTTTGAACGCCAGGGCGGACGAACTCAGCCGCAGATGGATCATGAATGGCATTTGAACTGAGACGTGGCGCAAGGTCTCTTTCAGCAGTGGGGAGGGTGTTGGTTAGATCTATTCGTCACCGAAGAGAACATGCAAGGTCATCAGTTCTGCATGTTGGAATTTCCAAGGTGGCACTCGCTAGGCGACGCTTTTCGTCGCGAGTAGAATTGCGGTCTACTATACGCCTTTCTGCCTATATCACTTCTACCCAGAGTGCTGAAGAAGATCAGGCGCGACCAAGCCCAGTTGGCCTAACGGCTAGGGCGGTCGACCTTGAACTAGGGGAACCGGGTTCGAGTCTCGCAATGACGCTGAACATTCTGTGATTCTGGGCAAATCACTTAATCTCCCCGTGCCTGCCGAAAATTAATGTGTCCTCATGTAACGCAACTAGTGCTATGTAAAGCGCTCTGATACCCAAAACCGGGTCAAGTTCGCACTATATAAAACTCTGTAAATCTTGTGCCTCCGAACTGGGCTCAAAGAGTATAGTATCCCGAGCTACTCAGCATAACTATCGATCCCCCGATCCAACTGCCTCTTTGGGAGGCTCTTCTGTTGCAGCAGCAGGGGACGGTCCTCCACCCGAACCTGTCCAGCCTCCACCTCCTTGTGTGGAGATTAAGCGGCGGCAGTTGACGTCTTTTGACCTGCCTCCCGAAGTTTGTGATGTCATCTTGGCAGCCAGGATTCCATCCACTAAAACGGTATATGCCTGCAGGTGGAATACATTTGTGGCATGGTGCACAGCAAAGTCTTTGGATCCCCTTTCTGCCCCTCTTTCAGAGGTCCTTCTCTTTCTCCTTTCTTTGGCTCAGCAGTGCTCTGCTCTGGGCACTCTCAAGAGCTATCTCTCCGCCATTTCAGCCTTTTTACAGCTTCCTGATCAGCCTTCCCTTTTCAAGTCCCCTGTTGTAAATAGATTCTTAAAAGGCAATATTCATCTTTTCCCTCCTGTTCCTTTCATAATGCCTCAGTGGGACTTGAACCTGGTTCCGACGTATTTGATGTGTGTTCCCTTTGAGCTACTTCACAACTGTCCTCTTTGTCCTCTTACTTTAGTATTAAATCTTTTTATTGAAAGATTGCAGCACATACAAAAAATTACCAGCAAATATAGCCATCACATTCTTGAACATCGCAGGATCAGAGGTTCAAAGGGGACAATCAAGTCCGTTAATGCTATTGTGGGCTTGAACTATTGTAAGAAGGCATTGTATATGCTATAACTTGATAAAAAAGGAATAAAAACGATTTGAAAAAACCCAATCCTTTCCCTTTCCCTACCCACCAAAGACTGCTTTCCTGGTGGCTTTCACCCCTGCCAGAAGAGTGAGTGAGCTCCAGCCCCTTTCTTCTAAACCTCCTTTTCTCTCTGTCCATCCGGACAAAGTTGTTCTAAGGACGCGTCCGTCTACTCTGCCAAAGGTTGTCACTGCCTTTCACATCGGGCAGACCATCACTTTGCCTACCTTCTATCCGCCTCCGCATCCTTCAAAAGAGGAAGAGAGGCTCCACCATCTGCACCCAAAACATGTGCTCTCATTCTACCTCAACCGCACATAACAGTTCCGGGTGGATGACCAGCTCTTTGTTGGCTACATGGGTGCCAAGAAAGTTTGGGCCGTGCCCAAGTTGACCATCTCTTGGTGGGTCGTTCTGTGCATTAAGGCTTGTTATTCTTGGCTAAAAAGAGCCTCCAGTGGGGCTATGCACCCATTCTACCAGGGCGACCGCAGCCCTTTGGGACGGGGAGTTCCCTTGCATGACAGCTGTCAGGCAGCTGCGTGGGCCTCGCTGCACACATTTACCAAGCATTACTGCCTGGACTGCCAAGTCTGGAAAGATGGCTTCTTTGGCTGTTCTGTTCTCCAGGACTTCATGGTGTGATCTTGGTTTGCAGACCCACCACCGGGGTTGGTATTGCTGGGGTATCTATTCTAAGGTAAGGTATCTATCACTACGTGTTTCTTTCAGATGCACAAGTTACTTACCTTTGGTAACGATATATCTGTAAGAAACATTAGTAGTGATAGATTTCTTACCGCACCACCCCTTCTCCCCATTCTGCGAACTGATTTCTAGGGTTAAGGTCATCCCTATCAGGGCCCTAGTTTCATGGCACCAGTGGTCAGTTTCTTGCATGGCTCTGCGTTTCTGGCGCAGAAAGTCATGTACAGAACTGACGTTAGCGTGCGTGGGCACGTCTAAGTAACTCCAGCAACGTCATCTCAGAAACAACGATGCCAACGATGCACACGGAGCCGCACGACGACACCTACCGACGCGCAGGGGTACTGCTGATGAAAACTTTCCGGATCCAGTCTGTCGCCTGTGGGTAATTCTAAGGTAAGGAAGCTATCCCTACTAATGTTTCTTACAGATATATCGTTCCCAAAGGTAAGTAACTTGTGCATTTGTAACAATCATAGTAATTTCAATATTGTAAACAAAAGCTAACTCAAGGTGAAGATGGATGCCCACTTTCATTCTCATGTTTCAAAAAATGATAAAAATATTGTATCTAATTTGTAAAGCATGTATGCAATCAATGAGTTACATTTTAATTTTAATTTTCAGATCTACATTCTATATTTATTTCTACAGGATCATTGTTAGAAATGGGGTCTTTAGTTGGCAGTAAGGGTTCACACAAATAAGATAACGCCTGCTCATCCCCTTGGTAGCTTGGCATGAGCAGTCAGGCTTATCTCAGAGGCAATGTGTAAAGCGTCTGTACAAACACACACAGTAACACATTGGTGAAAACACTACAAACGGAGTCTATGCCAATTTAGAAAAACAGGCAATATTTATCTGAGTAAATCTAGAACAAAATGACAAATATCCAACATACACGAGTCAAGATATCACTTTTATGAAGATTACCGTGAAAATATAGCTTCCATAAAACAAAAGTTCCAACCCGGGCTATCTTGCTGTCTTGACAGGTACTAATCCAACAGTTTGGCGCTGACTGCGAGAAGCACGGGCTGGCTACGGGGTCACATGGACACCAGTGACAGTACCTTGAAAACAATGAAAATAAAGATGTTGCACGACACTGGGGATATGAGACGTCGCTGATGCAGTGTCGGTTCCTTACTTCTGCGAGGTGCTGTGGCTTTGGTGGCAAGGCGTTGATTCCTTACGAAGGTGCAGTGTCGAGGAGTTTGGAAGGTCACCCATGTTGGTTATTGACTCCACGATGAGGCAGTTAGGCATCAAGGCTGAGGTATAAGTTGGGCAGTGTGTTGTGTGCTTCACGAGTGGTTCCCTCAGCTTAGATGCAAGCAGCAGAGTGGTATCAGTGCGAAGCATTGTTGTTGGGACGGTCGGGCTGTGATGCAAGTCAGGGCAGTGTGTCATGCAATTCATGAGCGGTGCCCTCATCTCAGATATAGTCAGCAGCCTTGAATATGAAGTTGGCGTCAATAAGTTGCTGTTGTCAGCAGCACCAGGACTTCATGTAAGTAGGGGTGATACATTGTGCTCTTCATGCGTGGTGTCCTCAGCTCCGGTGCCGACAGAAATGCAACATCGATGTTGCATTTCTTGAGTTGCAGCACCCGCCACACAAATCCAAGGGCCCAGGAACTAGTGTTGGCACCATTTGGTAATCAGGACTCCCAACAGAGAAGTCCAGGTATTGTTAGTAAGATGCAGGTGAAGTCTTTGATGGCCCTGAGACTTCTCAACAGGAGGCAAGCACTCACAAACCCTTAGGAAACCTTGGAAGCAGGATTCAGTCCAGTCCGTTCACTCCTAGGACAGAAGTAGCAGGCCAGCCCAACAAAGCCACAGGCAGAGTGGCAGTCCCTCCTCCAGCATCCAGCTCTTCTTCCTAGCAGAATGTCCCAAGTCCAGAAGTGCTCTGATTTTGGGTTGTCAGAGGTCCAATACTTATACCCCTTTCTGCCTTTGAAGTAGGTAAACGTCAAAGAAAAGTCTCTGTAGTGCACAAGACCTTGCCTTTCTCTGACCTGGCTCCAGACATACTACAGTGGGGTGGACACAGATTTTTCTGAGGACAGGCACAGCCCTATTCAGGTGTCGGATGCTCTTCCAATCAGGCTCAGATGATGGTATCAAAAATGAATTAAGACAGTTAAAAATAAGCAAGAAGAGGCTAATTTGGCAATCCAAAAGGGAATCATAAGGCCAACTGTGGGCCAAGCTCTTACACAATATAACAAATAACAGCGCAATATTCTGGCGTACAATTAATAGCTTACACAACCCAAGTGCGCATGGAATCAGCTCACACTTGATGGAAGAAGCCTGGGCCACCATTCTTTGATGACACTTCAACACAGAACCTGCTGGCCCTTTGCACGAAGAACAGAGATCGAGATACATGCTAGGGAGCAAACTATCTGACCCGGATAAATCATTGTCAATTGCTCCTTTTGCGATCACGGGCAAACGGATTACTAACAGGATAGTGAAAGGCACCGGGTCCCAACGGTATCCCCCAGATCATGTACAAGCAGGACATGGATTATTGAGCGGCAGCACTACTACCACTCTTTAAACAGATCCTTGAAGTAGAAAGAATACCAGATTCTTGGAAGGGGTCAATCATATCCCCAATACATAAGAAAGGCAACAAGAATGAAGCAAAAATAAAATGATAATATACGTTAACCTTCCGATGCAACCTGCTCTGTATCTGATTGTTCTCGAATAGAGCTTCACATCCACAAATGTCAAATTTGGTCATGCTATATTGATAGGTGAATTTGATTCCCATATCATTACTGTTCAAGTATTCACAGAATAATTTTAGATTATCCATTGTCCCTGACCAAATCAGGATGCAGTCGTCAATGAATCTGCCCCAATAAATGATTGAGTCACACCATTTTGTGCCACTTGCGCCCCAGATCCACTGATCCTCAAGCCATCCCATAAAGAGATTGGCGTAGGATGGTGAAAATATGGAGCCCACGGCTACTCCTTGTTTTTGTCTACACCAGTCTTTTCCAAAAAGAAACGCATTATTAGAAAGGATTAGATCTATCATAGCGACCACCATTCTGTGTGTTCCCACTGTGCCGCTGGTCTCGTACTTAAATATCAATTGACTGCTTGTATCCCTAGGTCTGCTTTGATACTTGTATATAATGCAGTAACATCAAGTGTAGCCAAGATCATTCCTTGTTCCCATATTGAATCAGATAATAAGCTGAGAATATGTTTAGTGCCCTTTATATATGAAGGGAGATTGTGAACTAACGCTTGTAAGAATAAGTTGACGCATTGCAACAATTTCTCAGTGGGTGAACCAATACTGGATATAATTGATCTGCCTTGTGGAAAC
This sequence comes from Lissotriton helveticus, assembly GCF_964261635.1. Taxonomy (NCBI): domain Eukaryota; kingdom Metazoa; phylum Chordata; class Amphibia; order Caudata; family Salamandridae; genus Lissotriton; species Lissotriton helveticus. Next base: position 1,816,010,954 of record NC_136063.1, read on the forward strand.
GGCATGCATTTATGAATTTTAGGTAATGTGTACATACATGGAATCCAATGCCTCACTACTTTCAGATACCTATATTTGTCATTGTCAATTTATCCCCTTTCATACCAAACTTTCTGATGACTGTTGATTTTGTCTTTCAATAACCCAATGGGATTACTGTTCAATTTCTCATAACAAGTTATATCAGATAGTTGTAATGTTATCTCCAGGTTGTATTCACTGGAGTTCATATTGACTATATTACCCCCCTTGTCCGCTACCCTTATGATGATACTCCTATCTTGTTTTAACAGTTCTAGAGCTAGTAGTTCAATCTTAGTCAAGTTGTCATTCCATGTATTTTTATGTCTTTTTTTCCTGTCATTATGTTTGTTCAGATCACCCAGTACCTGTCTGTAAAATATGTCAATGGTATTGCTGCTAGGCAAAACCGGGGTCCATTTGGATTTATTCTTAAGTCCCCTTGAGATGGTCAAGTCAGTATTACTGTTTAGGTCTTCCAATAGGCGTTTTATGGGATCATGTTCAACATCTGTGATTGACCAAAGCAATTCTGTGTCACACACGTCTTGTATGGTAATAATATTGGACAAACAATCTACAGGTTTATTTGTGATTGCTTTATTAGTCGTAGGATTTAGTTTAAACATTTCTTTAGTTTCAAATTTCTCACAAATTGAAAAAAATCCACCTTAGACCTGCAACTATCACCCTCCCCTCTTGGGCAGAAGCTCATCCCTTTCTGTAACAAGGTTATCATATCATCTGTAAGTACATTGTCGGGTAGGTTTATCACATCCACACCCCGATCTTGAGTCCCTCCTAATTCCTTTTGTCCCAGGACCGGAGTTTGATCCCTCTCCTTTCTTCTTCTAATCCCTCCTCTCTTCCCCCCAGGTCTTTTCGTTATATTGCCCATACGTTTTGGTTGATCTCCGTTTCCTCTCTTTATCCTGAAAACCTCTCTTAAAAAACAATAATCAATAGAATTCTGTACTGAAGTATCAGATCCTGTCTTTGCTTCTTCATTGCCTTAATTTTTTTCCTTTGTTGCCCAGCCAGCCAACCAGTGTTTAGCTGTCTAGGGTGTTCCCCACGACTTCCTCAGGCCTTGAAAATTTTATAAATGTAGTTGTAGTGTGTCAAAGAACACCACACACTGTACACACTTGTTTCTGGAAACCAAACCCGTCCTCTCAAGTACATAGTAAATGACACACTGTGAAGCGCAAACTCAACAATTTATTCACCATGAGCACAAAACACCTTGCTCTACATTACAATGGTATACATATCCTTACATGCTTTTTGAACATTAAAACATAAACTACATGTTTACAGTGGGGTGAAGTGGGCCATGGTGCAGCATATCCATATCTCCAATAGTACTAATGAGTGACTAATCACACCTCCCCTGTGGACCAATCAAACATCTTCTCCTTCGACTAGGTATTCTTCCATCACTGCCTCCATGGAAACGACCACAGAAAAAAGCTAACTGTCGCCTATGTGGGAAAGCAAAAGAGGATGTGCTACATCTATTGTGCATATGCGGGAGAATAAAAAATGAATGCAGACTTCTGTTAACACCCACCCTAAAGATCAAGGGGATAAGAACATGCAGGCAAGCAGTGACCATTCATTAGCCACCATCACTCTTGTTACCCAGAGAATTATCTCACCCATTGTTGATTTTGCTCATTGCCCGCTACTGCTGCTTGGAGAATCATTCCGCACACTGTTGACTATGCACATCGCAGCTGAACAATGAGTATTAGCTTCCATCGATCTTGTAAACTAGTGCACTATTTCGTACACAGCTGACTTTGCACACTGCCCGCACATGTTGTCCAGGGAGCTATTTTGCACACTGTGGTTTTGCACATTGCCATTCACCATGGACGGATGTACGACGGTACAACGCGTGGTATTACCACGCGTACCGTTACAATGCTTTTTTTTACAACGCAAGTCGTTACCACGACTTGCGCTGTAGGGGTGCTGGACTTAGAATAGTTAAATTTACTATTCCAACACCAGCCTACGTACAGTAAGGAAGGTGTTGGAATAGTAAATCTACTATTCCTTGTCCTTGAGCGCCCTCCAGCGCAAGTCGTGGTTACGACTTGCGTTGTAAAAGACGCGTCTTACCAGTACTGCGGGGTAACATTCGCGTTGTAAAGAATGTTCCCCCACGAACCATTCATCCCCACATCCTTTGTTCTTTAAATCTTAATTAACTCTTTTAACAACATTAAATTATAAAAAGAAAAAAACCTTAAACATGCTCCAAATGTGGTATCTAGAGTCCTGGTGTAAAATCTAACTCTAAACTTTGGTTCACAATTATGGTTTTAACCTTGGAGAATTTGAATAATGCTGGTTTATCATTGCAATTGTTTTAAGTAATCACGCAAAATAAAGATTTTCATATTATTGCTATTCAGGTGTCAGCGATACCCCTCCCACCACTCTAGCTCAGGAAGCTCCATCAGCCTGGTGATGGCCCATCAGGATATGCAAGGCACACCTTTCTGTGACTGTCTAGAGTGAATTCACAAGAGCCCAACTGTCAGCCAACCAAGACATAGATTCCACAGACAGGCTGAGGTACAGAATGGTTAAGCAAGAAAATGCTCACTTTCTGAAAGTGGCATCTTCAAACACGCAATTTAAAAACCAACTTCACAAAAAGATATATTTTACAATTGTGAGTTCAGAGATCTCAAACTCCAAATCTCACGCTCTCAATGGGAAATTACACTTCAAAAATAATTTAAGGCAATCCCCATGAAACCCTATGGGAGAAATAGTCCTTGCAATAGTGAAAAATGAAACTAGCAGTACATATCGTACTATTTAAATACACAGCACCCTGCCCATGGGGCTGCCTTGGGCTGACCTTAGGGGTGATTTACAGGTGGTAAAACTGAAGGTTTGGGCGAGGCAACTGGGTGCACTTGCCCAGTGGAAATGGCAGTTCAAAACTGCACACTCAGACACTTCTGTTTCAGGCCTGGGACATGTTTGAAGGGCTACTCCTGTGGGTGGCACAATCAGTGCTGGCGGCCCACTAATAGAATTTGACTTAGACGCCCTGGGCACACCTGGTGCACTTTACTAGGGGCTTACTAGTAAATCAAATATGCAAATCATGGATAAATAAACCACAAATACGATTTAGACAGGGAGCATATGCACTTTAGTACTGGTTCGCAGTGGTAAAGTGTCCATAGTCCTAAAGCCAACAAAAACAGTTCAGAAAAAATAGGAAGAGAAGGCAACATTTTTTGGTGATAACCCTGCAAGAGGGCCAGGTCCACAAATCATTCTTATTGTGCCTGTTAATAGTGCATCATATTTAATTCTCTTTTTACTTTTTCTTTTATTACTCATGGAGAGTTTGTCAATGCTTCTAATAATCTTCTAAACCAGAATGGCATTTTGGAGACAATAGAGGCCACCTTGCCCTCCTTTGATGAGGAAACATTTAATGATTGAATGGAAGCTTTGGACAATTCACCACCAGCCATGGCAGGGGACGACAATGTTAGAGTGTGTCCAAGACCGCAACAAGCTTCTTCTGCAGAACCAAGAAGAGATCGATGTGCTTGTTTGTATGATGAAAGTCCTGAAGTCAATTTTGAAAAACGTAGTCATAGGACACAGGAGCGGATTGTTGAGGAAGTGAAGAAGGAGATGGAGACACTCACGAACACTCAGGAAAGAGTTCAAGGGTCTCTGAGCTCAAATAAAACATTAAAGTTCCATATTGTTGGCTCCAAGGAACAGATGATTCACTAAAGAACATTGCAGAAGAAAGAAAATAAGAACCAGAGTCAACATCAAACCTGGCAAAAAGGAAGCACCAGTAGGAGAACATTACTTACTCATCAAATAACTTCCAAAAAGGACCAGAGCACAAAATGGACTACTTCCTTTGCATAATGTGTTCTCTTAGTCAAAAAATTGTCTCTGTTTTAACATCACAACAAACTCTTGCCAGGGATTTGACTGCAGCTTCAATAGACTGAAGTCTTAGAGGGCATGCGGCCTTCAACAATTTCCTGTTGTGTATTTTCAATCCCCACAACAACAACTGTGTGAGCTCCATGTAAACCATACAATGAGCATGAGGAGGCATATGAGAATTGGTAAACCTGCCAGCCTTAGGGTGGTCTTACCCCAAACGTTTTGGCTACTTACCTCCAATTTCTGCTTGATTTTTGCTTTTGTTAGCCTTGGGACTCTGAGCATTTTACCACTGCTAACCAGTGCTAAAGTGTCTGTGTGTTGTAATGTGCTATTAACTAATACAGTCTCCCCACTGTGGTTCTCTGCCTGTCTGCTTAGCCTGTGGTGAGGTCATCTAGAATGTTAGAGTTGGTTTGTATGTAGCTGGGAATCAGTTGGTGTGATGGGCTGAGCAGAGAGGACCTTGCTCCTGGTGGGGCATTTCCAAGTATTACCAAAGATTACCAGATATTCTAAGGATCTTCCTGTAATTGTATACTTGTTGATTACTACGTGAATAAACCTACTTATCCCTTCTACAAGTGATGTCTGCACTATTACTTCGTTTTAACACTGGCGACGAGGATGTTTGAAAGTTGCCAAACATACATATGAGGACAAAGGAAAATGGATGAGAACTCAGTTGCTACACCCATCTCCCTTTCATAATGATCACAAACAAAAGAAAGCTAGTTAAATAAAAATATACATCAAAACCAGTGGAAACTATCCACAAAACCTACGTCCCAAACTACGGGCACAATATGAGTAGCCAAATGCACCACAAACTAAGGCACAAACCAAGGAAAGAACCAGGTCTACCAAAAAGAAATGGAATAAGACACAACCCAAGCTAAGAAAGGGTAATAAAACCTCCCAAACACTCTAAAAACCAATATGGGTATCCCTTAACCCAAAGCAAACATATCCTGGTTTGCTAAAACCCAAAGCAAATATATTAAGAGAAAATCGAAACCCAACATGCACAACCAAAATGCACAGTCAAAAACATAAAACAAATCCAGGGTATCCCTTAACCCAAAGCAAACATATTATAGGCCTGCTTAAAACCAAAGTAATTATATCGTAAAAATCCCCAAACTCAACGTACACAACCACAATGCACAGCCCAAACACCTACTTGGAGCATTAACCATATACAGGGTAAAAACAAAACCAAATGGAAGAAGTTACACAAGAGGTAAACTTTCCACGTCCATATCAAAGGTAACTCTCTACGTGTGTACCCGTCACACACAATCTATGTAGCGTATAAACATATTATAAAGCACACCAAAACTTAGGGTATCCCTTAACCCACATGTGTAGCCATCACACATAACATGCATACATACATAATGCAGGGCAACCCAAAAACCTATGGCATCCTCAAAAATGTAGGGTAATCTTTACCCCACAAGACACTTTCGCTAAACTAAGGATAAGTCTAAACTTATGGCAGACTCACAAAAACTATTATCACAACATACGCAACACAACAAAGTCAATTTTGGAATAACTACCAACCTCCAAAATTATATATGTCCAACATTAAAAGAAAACCATATTAAAGGATAATTTCTCTGTTGTACATGCCATTTTCGAACCATGTATGCAAGACACCCTTTATTGCATGAGGTGAATAGAAAAAGAATATTCAATATTAATATTTAATCATTCTAGAAGAAAATAAAAGGCTAAAACAAAAATGTTGTTACTGTGGTCTTAAAAGTATACAACAGGATGGCTTGTCTGTTTCTCAAATTGTCTCAGCCGAGGTCATCAAAAACCCATGACGTAATGTAATAAAAACTGGTGCTTGATCTATGCTCCCGAGTATGGCAAGACATTATGCAGACAATAGTACCTTCAAATAGAGTGTTTTCAACAAGTTCATAACGCGATAAGTAACTTGTTGCTGCCATATTCGTAGGGAAATGCTGCCAATGTTCTTTGCAAACCGCCGATATTCTATGCAGCTCAAACGTTTCACTCAGACTCTCAGAACTCCGCGCATGCGCAAAATGAGAACCTTGTACATGCGTAGAAATAAAAATGTTATCGAGAGACCAGAGTAGGTGAGAAGCGTTCTGTTGACCACTTCCCTCAAAACGTTCTATGACGTGAGAATTTCACCAACACTCCTTAAAGATTCTGTGACGTAATCAGTCACTAACTGAGATGGCAGGGGAAAGATGACTCCAGACGGGAAACTGTCAACTGTCACACAGGACCCAGACGTTTTTAGACGAAGGCAGGACGAGCAGGGAAGCAGGTAACACATTGTTTTCACGAAGGCAAAGCGAAAATTACTTTGTAGTATGTGGTAGAAAACACATCAGCACCACCCAGTGCTAGAAGTTAAGTATTTCTCTTCTCGTGGCTTGATTTTTTTTTTTTTTTCTCCGGTCACATACAATCCCGGCAGCAGCTGGTTTTTATCTACTACACACTCTGAGGCTCGATTTTTCATCGGCACACATAGTGGCTGGTAATCATCTTTCAATCTACACGGAGGCTCGATTTTCAGTTCCTGAACTACAAGCCATTCAGATCGGTATGATCTCGATCACTAAACAAAGAATGGCAGGTATAATTGACTCACTTCTCTATGAGGCCCGATTTTGCCTCTGAGCATAAGCTAAAATCACTAAATCTTTGTATTGTCACTCTCATTTAAAAATTACTCTCTCTTTGTCAGGGACATAGCACAGCTGTAGTCAAAATTCGGTTATTGAATAATTTCACTGCATAGTTCAAACAAGACTCTAGAATCGATGTCAAGAGTGTCTCAATTCAGTAATTATATAGTCTCAAATTGGGAAGAAACTGACACCAAGCTTTGAGGGCGACCGTTGACAGGGTCACTGGTGGGGCCTATGGGGTGCCTAGTTTCATCCATTCCACTTACTTGATATCTTTAAGTCTTTAAGTCCCAAATCTTTAAATTCTTTTTAAAAGCACTTCTTGTTCTTCTTAATCAGCTTCTTTTACTTCTGTTACACAAGTCAATTCCAAACAAGGTAGCTCCATGGGTTCTTTGCATCGTCGCCAGTGTTATAATGAAGAATGAAGTGGTGACAAGTCGTGTAGAATAGGATCACAGCTTTATTAGATGTTAGTCAGATCCATTGTAATGCCCCACCAGGAGCAGGCTCTCCACAGCTCAGCCCTTCCACACTAACTGACATACTCTTCTAAACCAAACACTATCAACATTCCATTTGACATCATCAGTGGTTGAGCAGCAGGGAGAGAACTTTTGCAGGGAGAGTGTATTAAGTAAAAGTACATTATAACACAGTATTTTACCCTTGGTTTTGGAGATTTGTGCAGCACTTTAGGAAATTGATGCGGTTTTAGTTTCTTGCTATTTTTGTTTTTGATCATTTTCTAGGAGAAGAGTGTTAAGGATGTATTACATTGTTTTTGTGGTGCGTTCTCTTCTTCTCTCTGACAAAAGTGTATTTACCATCTTTATACAATTTTGTGTTTATGATCATTATTAAGGGGGAAGGATGTGTTATATTGTTTTTATGCATTCTTCTTTTCCTGACTTCTAAAATTTCTGTATTTTATCTGCTTCTATTCCTGACTTGTGTATTCTCTTTCCAGACTTAAGCTTTTGTATTTCCATTCCAGACTCGTGTATTTTATCTTCTTCTATTTCGTGATCTTATCTTCTTCTGTTTCTTTTGAATACTTTGATTATTAAAAAGGGAGATGTGTTGTAATGTGCTATTAACTAATACAGTCTCCCCACTGTGGTTCTCTGCCTGTCTGCTCAGCCTGTGGTGAGGTCATCTAGAATGTTAGAGTTGGTTTGTATGTAGCTGGGAATCAGTTGGTGTGATGGGCTGAGCAGAGAGGACCTTGCTCCTGGTGGGGCATTTCCAAGTATTACCAAAGATTACCAGATATTCTAAGGATCTTCCTGTAATTGTATACTTGTTGATTACTACGTGAATAAACCTACTTATCCCTTCTACAAGTGATGTCTGCACTATTACTTCGTTTTAACACTGTGCTCACTCCCCTAAACATGGTTTGATTGACTTTAATGGTAAAGTCGTATTTCTCATTTCAATTTTGAATATGGCGCTTTTAGAAAGTTGGTATTTTCCTGCCCTTAGCCCTTTGTGCCTTAGGAAACATGACTGGGTGTAGTTGACAGTTGGACTTGGTGAATTCCTCCCAGACAGTCGCACACTAGAGGGATTTGGTGTGCCTCAATGGGTCATCACTGGCAGGATTGGGGTGTGGAGCTGAGCACAGCCATGCTTACACCTCAAAAAAGGCTGTGTCCTGTCTCCACGCAAAAGGTTTAATGACCCTGTACTGTCACTGCAGTCAACTTGGACCCAGGGCAGGGGCATCAGGAAATTCCATGCACTTTATTGAACCTTCCAGAAGCTTCTCCCACCTTCCAGGAGAATGGCACTATGGTATAAAAAGAGGACCGTAAGACCCACTCTTCAGTTCACTTCTTGAGCTCTCAGAGGACTGCCTGGTGCTGTGACATCCTGTGCACTCTGCAGACTTCTTCTCAACCTGGAAGGACTGCTTTGCTGCCTGGAGACTGCCTCGAGCCCTCAGGAGTCAGCCCTGTGGTTGAGTCCTGCATTTTCACTTGCACTCAGAACTACCAGAAAAGGGCTAGTTTGTTGGCCTCCTGTTGAGAGCCACAGGGGCATTAAAGGCTCCTACCAGCTTGAACAAGCACACGGACCCAGCCTAACTGAGTCCTGAATCCTCAAAATGTGTCCCACCTATCCTGGACCCTTGTTTGTGGTGCTAAATGTGCTCAGATGGGCAATTTCTAAAATTGAGGACTTTGACAAAGTTTTGCCCAAAAAATGCTCTTAGAACCAGGAAAAGACTAGGACCAACCTGTTCACCTATCTGCCCTCGGTACATCACAGTTTGAATTGACTTTGCAGCTTCTCCCGCTATCTTCTTCTCTCCAGCAGCAAATCTGTTTCAGTGGTCCTTCACCAAAGGGGTATCCAACCTTGTGAAACTGTCTTCGGCTACAGCCCTCTGCTTCACCCCACTGGAGAATTTTGACTTCCATTTCGACAACTAAGTCCAAAGGTAAACCTCTTGACTGTTGCTTTGTTCCAAGGCCATCTGAGGATGACACTCCCTCCTGGGACACTCCTACAGCCTTGCCCCGCTGAACTTCTACCTACTCAGACATTTATCTTCAATAGTTTTTCTAAATTCCAAGGAAAGCGTTGACCGGGCTAAATCCACTTCTTATATCCGACCATGGTCCATTGTGGCCGGCCTTAACTCTCAACTTTGAGCAGATGTTCATGGTTAGCGCTTTCATCTTTAACAACCTGATTCAGAGGTTAGCAGATAGGGTACAGGCTGTCAGGGTATTGGAGAACTTTATGTCCGACACCCTGCTTTTACTCTGCCCACCAAATTTAGAGTCCACTGCCTGCCACATGATGAACTCTGTGTGTCTGTATGAACCTTCAAAGGATTTCATACAAAGACATTTAAAAGTTTGGTGTGCATCCGTAATTGGTGATGGACATTTACACCAAACTTTAAAAGTTTTTTCTTTCAAAAAATAAACTCCCTAGAGCAGGAGTTTATTGCTGAGAAAAAAACATATGACCTCAACACCATTGATAGTTTTCTCTCATGGTGTGGGAGTCATTTTTAGGCCGAGCGTGAGCCAGCTTGGAAGCGCTGCTCTGAGAAGAGCTCTGGTAGTTCAGTACGGAGAGAAGCTTCTCCCACTCTCCCGCCCTAATTTTTCATTGGCTTGTGTGTTTGTCCTTTGTAAATGCTGTCTTCTGATTCATTATGAGGCTTGTTAGTCCCTCCTTAGTACAACCATGTTGTCATTTGTATCCTCCCATGGCTACTGGCCGCTTTACTTGGTTGTTACACCGTACACGTTCTATTTTATTTATTGACTTATGTTAGGCACAGTCCGCTTTCACTGGGCAATTACGGACAATGATGCAGACTATGGGAATCTTCAATGTACTGTCTTTGAAGAGCATGGGTAGTACTGACACCATGATTGGCTCAGGATGGGAAACTTGTCAGTACTATTTCAATTACTGTGTTAGTACTGACACCGTAATGTCCAGAGGATGGTAAAGCTGCCTGTACTGTCTTAAAAAAAGATAGGGTACTAAGTACAGACACAATACTCCACTGAGGAGGCATGCATGTCTGCAGTAGTATGCTACATCAGATTGGGTGTAGTGGTAGTAGGGACAAGGCAGTGCGACAAATTACTGTTTAAGATTTTTGAGGTGGGATCGGTTCCACACAGGTTCTGGAGTCCCGCCTCCAAGGTTGATTGATGCTGTATGTCTGGCTGAGGACACTGAACTGCAGAAGAGTCTGGCATCTGCTGTTGGCCGGGCACCAGAGGGCCAATCAGATAAAAGCCCAGAGCCCATGAGGAGCGGCTAGCCTAATGAACCAGAACCCTGATAAACTGGGAGGCTGCGGGGGGCAGTGATGACGTAATAATGCAGCACTTCATTTCATGTCTAGTAAAACTGAGCCAAAACACAAGGAACAGAACACAATAGATGTGAAAACCCAAAATGTGTCTTGCAATACTTGTGTTAACACAGAGGCGCTTTGTAAACAAGCATTTGCAATGCAGTAGGTCTCACATTTAAGCGAGTTTACGCTATTTTAAATGACAATGTCTTTTATTTATGTTTCAAAAACCAAAACATAAATAAAAAACATTGTCATTTACAATGCCAATAGCTCAAACTTGGTACATTGCAAATGCTTGTTTATCTTTACTGTCCCTCATCGCCAGGATATTCCTGGTGGTGATGGACTGTTACAAAAAAGCAATCTGACCTTCCACTCTAAATATTGTGGACAGTTGAATGCCTTACCTCTGATGGCTCATACTCCTTTGGGACTTCAGAGGAAGGTTTATGCTGATGAGGAAATCTTACTCCATCAGCACAAACCTGGTGGTCTGCCTGGCTCAAAATAGGGCTGGTGGGTGGACTGAGAAATTGATAAAGAATGTTGCAATGTGGATCTGGATGGGGGTAGAGGGTTGAGGGTATTATGCTGGAATGTGAATGGGTTGGGTGATCGGATAAAGAGAGGGGTGGTTATGCAGCTGTTGCGGCGCCTTTTGCATGATGTTGTTTTGCTACAAGAAACGCACTTGATAGGAAATACTTGTCACGCTCTTAATAGACGGGGTTATCGTCTTGCTGCCCATTCTGGATTTACATCTAGTTCTAGAGGAGTGGGTATTTTGCTTAGGGTTTCCCTCCCCCTCAAGGTTGACGATGTGATCCTTGATGCCAGGGGTCGATATGTTGCACTTGTTGGGTGGTGGGAGGGAAAACCAATTTCGTTGGTGTTGGTGTATGTCCCTCCGGGCCTACAATCCACGACATTTACGGACCTGGGAGGATGATTCTGGGTCTCCCGGAGGGTGTTTTGATACTGGGTGGTGATTTCTACTCCGTCATTTCTGGCAGAATAGACCGCTTTCCGCCCCAAGATCTTCCTGCTGCGCAATCCTGGTTGGGTGACTTCCTTGAAACATTGGGACTTATAGATTGTTGGAGACTAATGCATCCAGAGCAAACACAGTTTACTTTCCACTCGGGAGCTCATGGTAGTCTTTCTAGATTGGATTATATCCTGCTACCGGCTGCTCTGTCCCCTTCGATTGGGGAGATTAGACACTTGGCCCGGGGTATATCAGACCATTCCCCCATTTGATTTCACTTTAATCTTAGCACCGGTGCCGAAGGGAGGGTGGCCCCGATTAACCCCTGGTATCTTCTTGACCCTAAGACTCGCACTGAATTGATTAAATCATTTGATCTGTATTTTACTGAGAATGCTGGTTCTGTATCCTCGCCTGTTTCGTTATGGGAAGCTTTTATGACTGTGATTAGGGGACAGGCATTGTCTTTGGTGGGGCGTGCTAAGAAATGTAAGAATGAGGCAATTGTTCAACTCGAGACTGAAATCACAGACCTGGAGACTGCATTGGAGCGAGAGGTGTCTCGAGAGGCATTACATGTCCTCCGCCTTAAACAATTAGAATATAAAACTTTGGTTACTGATGCTGCAAAGATGATGAGTAGGGAACAGCAGGGACGGCTATATGATGTGGGTGATAAAGCAGGAAAATTGATTGCCTGGTTGGACAGACGGGAGAGAGCGAGTCGAGTGGATCCGGTGATTGAGACATGTGATGGTGTGCGTGTAACGGACCCTGTTGAAATTGTTGAATGCTTCGCTGATTATTTTCGAGAGGTCTATACCTCGGTGTCCGACAGGCCCGAGGAGGATTCGCAGTTGTTGCTTCGAGATATAGCACTTCCATGTTTGTCGTAATCGGATCGGGACTCTTTGGATGCCACGCCCTCGGTGGATGAGGTGGCTCTCGCGCTACGCGCCGTTCGTTCCGGCAAGGCTCTGGGTCCCAATGGCCTTCCTGTTGAACTGTATAAATTACGCCCTGATACTCTAGCTCCCTATCTCCGTGATATGTTTTTGGCTGCGCGAGACAGTGGCTCCCTCTCCAGAGATCAGCGTCTTGCTACCATTGTGGTGATCCATAAGGAGGGTAAACCACGGGATCGCTGCTCGTCCTATAGACCCATTTCGCTCTTAAATGCGGAGCCTAAGGTCCTCGCCAAACTGCTTGCTAACCGTCTGATTACGGTTATTAGGGACCTGATTTATCCGGATCAATCGGGTTTTATCCCGCACCGTAACACAGCATTAAATTTACGACGTTTGCATGGTGTTCTCGCGAGGGCCCCGACGCTGCGTGAACCGGCCATCTTGGCGTCCTTGGACGCCACGATGACCTTTGACACAATCGAATGGTCTTATCTTTGGGCGGTACTCGCCAAATTTGGATTCGGCGCTGGTTTTATTGGTTGGGTCAAACTCCTGTATGAAACGCCACTGACACAGGTGGTGGTTAATGGCCGTGTCTCCGTGCCCTTTACTCTTGGGAGGGGCACGCGGCAGGGTTGTCCGTTGTCCCCGCTCCTCTTTGCTTTGGCGTTGGAGCCACTCACCGCTTGGCTACGGTGGGAACCTTCGATGAAGGGTATACGCTGGACGCCGGAATTTGAAGATCGCATTTCCTTATACGCGGATGATATTTTATTGTACCTTACATCTCCCCAAAAATCGCTCAACTTATTGTTTGACGTCCTTAACTCCTTCGGGAAGAACTCGGGCCTTATCATTAATTGGTCGAAATCCTACATTTATGTACTTGCGGGTGATGTCCCCCGTTTGCTGCGGGGCTGTCCCATCCAGTTGTCGCAGTCCGGCTTTAAGTACTTGGGTGTGTTTATCTCGTTGGATCCGGCGGTTCGCTATGAACGCAATTTACTCCCCCCACTCCAAAGGTTGCGCTCCGATGTAGCGCGTTGGCGTAAGTTACCGTTATCTCCCCTAGGGCGTGCGGCCCTTTTTAAAATGATGTCCTTACCGCGGTTCCTATACGCACTTCAGAATACTTTTGATGTCATCCCGTCGAAATATTTCCGGGAAGTAGAATCGTTGCAGAGGCAATTAATATGGGACGGCCGTTCACGCATCGCTCTTCCAAAATTGACACTTCCCTGGTATGACGGCGGTAAAGCGCTCCCGGATATTCATAGGTATTATTGGGCCTCCCACCTTGCTGCCATCAACCACGGGATGTATGGCCCAGCGTTGAATCCAGCATTTGAAATGGATAAGTGGCTGCTCCCGGGTGGTGATTACTACAGGACGCTTTGTTCGGGACCCTCGCGTTCACAACTCTCGGGACCTACCGCTATGGCCGGGCGGGTATGGCATAGCGCAACGGCGGCTATGGGCTGGAGTGATAAACTAACTGGTGCAACTCCGCTCTATGCCTCTGCGAAGTTGGGTGGCCTATGGAAGACGAAGGGATTTGATAAGTGGGACATGATCGGTATTTGTAAAGTGCGTGATCTCTGGGTTAAAGGAGAGGTGAAGACTTTTGCGGATCTGCAAGTAGAGTATAAGCTAAGTGACAGGGAAAAATTTTGTTATGTCCAGGTACGCCATGCCGTGCACTCTGTGTTGCCAGTGGGTAGTGATATTCCGGAGTCCTCCCCCCTCGAAGATTGTATACTAGACAGTTATGTGCCAGACAGTACTATCTCATTGTTCTATAAGAAAATGATTAATGACCGATCGAGTCTGCTTGATCGCCTTCGTGAAGCTTGGATTGCTGATGGTATTGAACTGGATGATGAGGACTGGCAGTCCGCGATCTCCTCTCCCAGGGAGGTGGCGATTCCGGCCCGCCTCCGTCTGGTCCAACTCAAGATCCTCCACAGAATCTATGTCACCGGTCCCCGTCTGATCCACATGGGCTACTCCACGGATGGCATGTGTAGGTGTGGGTGTGGTCTCCTTGGCACCTATCTCCATTTCATATGGGAATGCCCCGAGGTGGTGCGATTTTGGAAACGTATACATGAGGTGATGGATGAAGTAACGGGTGTTGTGATGATGCCGGAAGCCCGACAATGTTTATTAAATGTGTGGGATCCGAATGATTATGACGTGTTGCAGCTTCGGTGGGTGACTCTTGCCAATATGGTTGCGAAGAGGGATATTGCACAGTTGTGGGGGTCCCCGAGGCTGCATACAGTGACTGCTTGGAAAGAGAGTCTGGACTGGTGCATGTTCAGAGAGAAGACAGTGTATATGGCTAGAGGCAGACCCAAAAAATGGGGGAAGATTTGGAACCAGTGGAACTCATACCGTGGAGATATCTGTACGCCCACACTCACTGCGATTCCTAGTCCTTCCCAGTCGCCCTGACCTACATTCCTTCCAGCTGTGGTATATTGTGCTGTTCATATGCAATTCTACCTTTGGCGCCCTCCCCTCATCTGTATTCAAAAATCTTTTCTCCTGTTGTCATATATCTCCCGTCCTACTTGAGCGCACGCCTAATGGCTGTATTATTGCTGTATTGCCTTGATTGTATGTTTGATGTGTTGTTTTCTTTTGTTTTATACAATAAAAAGTTACACAAAAAAAAAGAATGTTGCAATGGTCTATTCTTAATAAGACTAATGCGATGACAACTGTTTTTAATAGGTGAAATGGAACAAATTAGGCAATTTTCTTTATGATTCTAAGGGTGTAAAAAGAAGCAGAAATTACTAGGGGTGGGCGGAATTTGGGCATTCGCGCTATGTGAAGCTCTGCGAACACGCGGATTTGCTTGTCCCACCCGTTCACAATGCTTTTTTCCTGTTCGCGAATGCTGTTTGCGTGCTCGGGTGTAAATATCTCAAGAAAACGCATTTTGAAAGCGCGAACAAGCAAATATTTCTGCAAAGCCGTGGATCGCAGAATTTTTGGCAATGCCGCATTCTCCGCAGAACGCGAAATTACCCACATTCCACAAATTCCGCAAGTGGAACGGAATTTACTGCCCAGGCCTAGAAATTACCTTGTTAACTTACTCTCTAAAGGTAAGTTTCTCATCCACAAAAACACTGAGGTTTTTAACCTTCTTACCTGGTGTTTGAAGAGAACCTAGGTCATCTGTCCTCCATGAAGTGAACCAGAGGGAATATTGTTACCAAATAAGATGACTTCGGTCTTAGAAAATTTGTTTTAAGAAAATTGTTATCCATCCATTTGCTAACTGGAATCATGCAGTTCCGAACTGTTAATTATGAAGAAAAGAGCATCGGTAAGCACACCATTAAACAGTTAAATATCCTCAAGTATCAGAAAATTACGATTTTTTTCTGAATTATAAGTACCACACAAAAATCACTTGATTGATGATTTGCTTATAACCATATTCTATTTTATGATCTTAGCCATACTAAAATATACATAGTCCAAACAGTTCAGATTCTTCAATATGATGTTTCTTTATTCTTGTTGATGTTACATCCAGCATGTAAGACTGTGACTATGCCAGCACGTGTTTCGTCTTCCCTTAGACTTTATCAAGGCAATTGCAAAAAGCGATCGTGGTCCATCCAGCATAAAACCGTGGACCCAAGTTGTCTATTACTCCTGATTGGATATGCATCAGAGGCTTTAAAAACGCGACTGGTTATCATCAAAACAGTCCACGATAATTTCAAAGGCTTTAAAGTGGACCCATTAGTAGTTGCACTCGGTTCTTAATATCCTCGAACAGAAGGTGTCCTTAGTCCAACTCCTTTCTGTAAATATCCATGGAAAAAGCCGGTAGGTAACCCTGATAAGCTCCTCTCCGTAATCAAAGCATTTAGTCTCCTTCTAGCGGTACTCGCACTTCTTATTCTGACCACCATGAAGTGAACCAGAAGGAAGTATTTTTACCAAACAAGATGACTTCGGTCTTAAAAAATGTGTGTTAAGAAAATTGTTATCCATCCATTTGCTAACTGGAATCATGCACTTCTGAAGTGTATCAGCCGTGTTAGAGCTGCTGTTAGAGTGACCATCATCTGGGTGTTGTCGGCTTAAGACACTAGTGAAAACCCAAAAGACTTGAACAGAATAACCAGGGGTGTTGCATAGAGATTGAAAAGGGTCAATGGTGAGCCCTCTGGGACCCCGCAGGGCAGAATGGTAGGCTCCAATGTAAATTCCTTGAGGGAGACGGATTGAACCTGATAAAAAAAAAGAACAGAGCAAAGCCAAGGCTGCACCTTCAAATCCTATGCTCTGTAGAAGGTCAATCAAATTTCATGACTGATCATGTCAAATGCTGCTGACAAATTGAGCAAGATGAGGGCAGAATTGCTGTCCTTATCCAGTGTAGATCTAATTACCACAGTGGCCCAATAAGTGCCAGTTCGGTGCTGTGCCTGCTTTTAAAAACAAACTGTGTGTTGTCTAGAAGTTGGTTGCTCTCTAAAAATAAAGCCAATTGGCTGTTCATGGCCTTTTCCACCACCTTGGCAGGAAAGGGAGTTGGGCTGGTTGCTGCTAGTGTCCAACACATTAAGATTATGTTCTTTAAGAGTGGGAGGACTGAGGTCAATTCCACTGTTTATGAAAATATCCTTACCCGAACACAGTATTAAAGATCTTTTTCAAGTGGACAGCCACTATCATAGGTGGACATAGGTCCATAGGTGGATCCTGATTTCATGGATAAGATACCCTGTTTTACTTGTCCAGCTGTAAGGTGACTGAATTCACTAAAAGTGAGTTTATTTGAACTCCCAGAACGGGAAACATCTGGTGAATGGAGCTGTGAGAGGAAAATCTATTAAAGATACCTCCACTTTTTCCTAAAAAAGGTAGCAATAGAGTTGCAGGAAGCTTGGCTACATCCTGCTGAGTTACTCATAGGTATCATAATGAGATTAGTGATTGTCAGACATAGTTCTTTGGTAGAGTCACTGGCCGATTAAATTTGTTTATTAAAATAGGCAGATTTTTCAGGTGCAAGTTTTTTATACTCTGCAATACACTTCTTGTATTTTTACTTTTCCAACATATCATAATCTTTCCTCCAATTGCGTTCCTGCCTGTGACAGCCTTGTTTGGAGGCCCTGGGCTGATTATTAACCAGGGTGCAGAAGGGTTGCTTCTCCTGAGTGTTCTAGGTTTGACAAGAGAAAGAGTATTAAAAGCAGATTCTAACTAGTGTAAGTCACAGACAATTGGTCTACCTCATAATTCGCCTCTTGCTGAGCTCCAGCTAGAAGAGAATTCAGCTTAGAAGTCTAGATCGTGTGCTAGGCATGGGGAACTTGAGTCTTACGAAAAGTCACTTTAGGGAGAGTTTTAGTCAAAAGCTTAATCTCACAGGGTACAGCACTGTGGTCAGTCCAGGTCTAAGGGTCAGTAACCAGGCTAATGATGGAAGGGTTGTTCGTAAAAGATCCATCAAGAGTATGTCCGGCCCGGTGAGTAGGGCCAATAAATATCCAGGAAAATCCAAGACAAGACTAAGTGTCTACCAATGATTCAGTGTCTGGCTCTAGTTGATTCTGTTATGAAAATTAAAATCACCATTTATAGTGAAATCAAATTTAGAGAAAAAGCTTCCAAAAGAGAGCTAATTGCATGTGTAAAAGAGACTCTTGGCCCGAGAGGGCAATATAAAAGTAGGCCATAAAATGACTGCATTTTAGTAAATTCGAGATTGAACTTAAGAGCTTTGTACTCAGTAGAGGAAGCCGCGATAAATAATCCCGACTATGACAATTATGTGCTGGTTTGTATGTCATAGCCATTAAAGCCCAATATGTAAATGTTTTACTGTGATTACTTTGCATAGCCAGATTAGGAAGCGCCACATGACATTACAGATTCCAGTCGCCACAGCTTTGGGCCAGTTGCCCCTGCTTGGTTTGTATTCACACATAAAATGCCTGACATGTTTACATTACAGTATTTATCACCTTGAAACAAACACATACCAACCCTGCCAGGATTTCTGAATGGACCAGTTTCTGTTGCTTTAAAAGAGGAGGTAAAACCAAAGGAGATGATGGACGGAGTGTTGAGCATTGCAAGCACTCACCCCCAGTCAACTGATATGGGTTTAATCCATCATCTTTCTTTAGCTCACTCCGCCACCCCAGTTCAGACATGGCCATATGCAAATCAGTCTTGAACCAAGTGCCTCATGGGAACAGTCCAGCCCGAACTGCCAAGCCATGTCTTCACTGGACCGGAAACAAGCATCCTGGGATCGGTTTCTGGGTAACACCCGTCATCAGCCAGGCTAGCTTGAATCCGGTGGCAAAGTGAGCAGGGGACCCACGTCTGGGCATACCCTGCCAACTTAGGACAAACAAAGCAAACACAAGGAGATGATGGACGGAGTGCTGAAACTTTTCAGACACTCACCCCAGTCACAGATCTGTGTTGAATCCATTATCATTCTTTAGCTCACTTTGCCACCCTAGTTCAGACATAGCTATATGCAACTCAGTCTTGACCCTGTGCCAAATGTGAACAGTCCAGCCCCTACTGCCAAGCCATGTCTTCACTGGACCGGAAATAAGCATCCTGGGACCGGTTTCTAGGTAACACCTGTCGTCAGCCAGGCTAGCTTGAATGCAGTGGCAAAGTGGGCAAGGGACCCACGTCTGGGCATACCCTACCAACTTTGGGTGAACAAAGCAAACACAAGGAGATGATGGACGGAGTGCTGAAACTTTTCAGACACTCACCCCCAGTCACAGATCTGGGTTAAATCCATCATCATTCTTTAGCTCACTTTGCCACCCCAGTTCCGACATAGCGATATGCAAATCAGTCTTGACCCTGTGCCTCATGGGAACAGTCCAGCCTGAACTGCCAAGCCATGTCTTCATTGGACCGGAAATAAGCATCCTGGGACCAGTTTCTGGGTAACACCCATGATCAGCCAGGCTAGCTTTAATCCAGTGGCAAAGTGAGCAAGGGACCCACGTCTGGACACACCCTGCCAACTTAGGGCGAACAAAGCAAACATAAGGAGCTGATGGACAGAGTGCTGAAACTTTTCAGACACTCACCCCCAGTCCAACAATCCATGGCTAACATCGCTGGTGTCCTGACTCAGAGACAAGAACAACTGTCTAGTCAGAGTGGCTCCAGCGATGCTATCCAGGAGTTGGGACGCATGTTGAGGATAATGGAGAACATGGAGTGGACGCAGGCGGAAAGAGCATCTGCCACAGCTGCACACTAGCGCCTGGCGCAAATGAATGCTGCTGCTACCACTCCATCCACATCTCCACCCCCTGAAGTGTCAGTGCCACACAGTGCGGTAGACATTCTACCTCCGGCCCCTGATGTGTCACTGCCACACAGTGATGCAGACAGAACACCACCAACAACATGTGAGGCACATGAAACAGCAGAGGATGAAGATGCGGATGATTCTGCCTCAGTGGTAAGAAGAACACAGTAGCATTCATATTCTCCATATGGCCTGTATCTACTTGGTTCTGCCCTCTACGTCAATACCTTCCACTGTACCCCGACACACTCTGCGACACTCACCGTGGACCTCGGCATGGACTTCCATATCCTGTTTGGTTACCAATGACACAGCAATCAGACTGCAGACTGAACTCTTCCTCTTCTGATGAACTTGTCATTCTCTAAAGGACTCTGGCTGGCCCTCAATGGGCCAACAATGTAAAGTGGGGTTTGCATTGCCCAGTCCAGCTCCAGCTACAACACTCCACTGAATGTGCATTGAACATTCATTTTCACACAAATGTGTCATGTCTATGATCATTCAAGTGTGGAAGTATGGAAGAATGTAGGCTCAGTGATTCCCCCTTATATCCGTGTTGCTCATGTTGTGGGACTTGAATCACAGGGTGCAACATTACCAATTGCGATCCGGATGGCGCCGACACTACAACAGAGACACACGCATTAGTTACTTCCTTGGCCAGCCCACTCCGCTTACGCTTACCGGGGGGTACAACAACGCTACATGTCCCAGGTCTTCCCTGTAGTGATCTGCTGATCACATGTCTAGTTGTCAGCATGCTACAGCCACTCCCTCATGGCTGGTTTACACCCACATCACACCCATTTAGCACACGCGTCACAGGACGTGTGCCTCTGGCAACAAAAAGGGCCGGGCACACGTGCTCGATGCCATTTCCACTCTCTATCTAGGTGTATCCGTGTGGTTATTATATATGCATGAGGGCCTAGGGCCCTACCACATCACATGCCCCACTGCAGGAGGTGACATGATGGCGTCCGCACCACGATACTCAATCATAAAGGGTCCATGACTTGCGTTGCACATAGGTGGTGGCACCGGATACACTGCGGCTGGCATGGACCTACTGCAACAGGACGGTGACTTTCGGTGCACTGAGGTAGGGGCACCTTAAGTGCTGAGCGGGTGTGCAGCCTGCGATGATGCGCCTTCCAGGTGGTCCGGACTGGTACGGATTTCTGTGAGCCCTGCTGGACCCGAGTGTAGGCCTGAGCCAGCGGGTAGCGCGGGCCTAACGCCATGTGGCGTTCCCTCGTGGTCCACAGAGTTCATGGCACCTAAACAGCTGAACAGGTCTGCAGCTTGCGATGATGCCATGTGCACTGATATGATCTCTGCCATTGCAAAATCAAATCCCAGAATCACATGTGTGACCTGGTGGCCCGCGGTGCGAGCTGCATGATGTGGAGGCTAACATGGTCGTCGGTCCCGGGCTTGGAGCTTGCACCGGCATGTAGTGGGCCCTCTTGGAGACACGCCGGTGGCGGAGGGTGCGCAGGGGCGGGCAATCACCGCTGGGCGTGGGAGGGGCTAGGGTGCAACAGCCTGTGTGCACTGGGGCGGACAAGCGATGATGGTGTGTGCAATTATATGAACCCTGCCATTCATAAATCTGGACTCTGTTACAGATAAGGGACCTGGTGGACTGAAGTGTATACCGGCACGTGGTTGGAGACATACCGGTGGCAGCAGTTGAGCGGTGAGGCCTGGGCCCGCAGTGTCAGCACTCTCTCTCCCTCTCTTCCTTTCACTGTCCTTTTCTCTCTCCCTCTCTCTCCCTCTCTTTCTCTCTCTTTCTCTCTCCCTATCTTTCTTTCACTGTCTCTCTCTTTCTCTTTCTCCCTCTCCCTCTCTTCCTTTCACTCTCCCTCTCTCCTTCTCTTTTTTCTCTTTCCCTCTCTCTCTCTCTTCCTTTCACTCTCTCTCTCTCACCCTCTCTCTCCCTCTCTTTCTCTCTTTCTCTTGTTCTCTCTCTCCCTCTCTTCCTTTCACTCTCTATTTCTCTCTCTCTCTCTCTCTCTCTCTCTCTCTCGCTCTTTCTCTCTCTCTCTTTCTCTCTCTCTCTCTTTCTCTCTCTGTCCTTTGATGAGCGGATAACACATCTTCTTATCTTGTAATTTGTCGTGCAGGCTGTGACTAACAGATTGTCCAGAGAAGACCCACCATGACTCTTCAAAATAGTTGTTTTGAGTTTAATTTGAATGAAATGATTTGTTTGAAAATTCAAAGCTGAATGAATGATTCTCCTTTTTCTGACTACACATGAATGTTAAATGTTGTAATTGTGCGACATCAGGCAAATTCTTTTGTCCATGATTTCGTAAAGTTGATCTAAGATATCTTTGTCTGGGCATTTGGGGGGGTTCCTGGGAGTGGTGGTGGTGGGTGTTGTGGCCCTCTTGGGTGTTCGAGCTGCATGATCAGTAGCTCCATGGCATCTGTTGTTCTTCAGGTGTGGCTCTGGGCTGGGCTCCCTTTTCTGGTGCAGGTTGTCGTCTGACTTTACAAGTAAGAGCACGTGGTAAATCCTTGCTGCTAACGTGCCTTACCACCTGTTTTGGGATCTTATCGCTGATCTGGCTGGTCGTTGAGAGTGTTGCGAAGTGGTGTTGTCATGGCTTTTTGCATGGGAACGCCTACTCTGCATTAGCGTTAGTTGCCAGTTTCTTCTGTGGCGATATTTTTTGCAGCTGCTATCACAGGAAAACCGGTGATATCGGATGTTAGCACCAGCTTCTGAATAGGGTGACAAATTTATCGTCACTTTGGCTGCGATAAAGTGCAGCTAACTCAGCGATAAGTCCTTGAGAATATGCCCCTGAGTGTTTACGACCGTTAGAGCACTTTGTACATAAGGCCCTTTTTCCCAGTCCAGCATCCCCTCCACTAAAACATAATAATCTCATACTAAAGGGTTCAGGTGAAGCAGGACTTCTGGTAATTGTTTATAATTAAAGTTAAAGCCTCGAAGTTGAAGTATCTACAAGGTGTGTATGTGTAAGCTAGACCTTTGAAAGCCCCCACCTCGAGTCCGTGAAAGACTGTGCATACAGGGCACCGGCCTAGCCAAGTGTAGCAACGTGCGTAATGTTGGACAATTTGCAAAATACTGCCCTTTCGATTTTTAAAATGGCATCAATCGATCTCTCGAAGAACACTGCCACTTCAAACACTGGAGAAAAAGTCACAGCTGGGCATCTTCCCAAAATGGTATTCATGGAGGCTGGAGGGCTTTAGCCATAAGAGAGCAGCTACGTTTGAAATTGGGAGCTTTGGCAATGGAGTCTCGAAGAGGCTGAGCACTAGCTCTTTTGGACTCTGTCAGAAACTGCGGCTCTTATGAAGATGTCCAATAAAACTGCCCTTTTTTTTAACAATACTGCCCTTGAAACCAGTTTGGTTCTCATTAATGCTTCTGTGAAATTGACTGTAATTGCTGTGCACGTCCTCAAAATACCCTGAATGCGATCCAGCAAATTTTAGGTTAAGAGCGACAAGGCATTGTTTCTTGAAGTCACATTGGAATAGTTTCCAAATATTGGCATGAGAAAGGACGCCTGACTGCAGGATTAAGGAATTTTTCCTCTGTAGTAAGCACATACCTTTGCGCATTTTAAGGAAGCTGGCATGGTGAAGCCCTCAGAAGGCCAGTGCATCTGGAGGAACAAGTGGAAGAGAGGGCCACATCCTGCCACCACAAGCTTCTGCGAGGCTATCACAGGAAGCACTTGATAGACTAGCCTGACACTGCCACCTCCAGCTGCTTCCGCCTTCTATTTCAAGGATTCTTGCTCAGTTCCTTGCCTGCTGTCGCTCTCTCCTCTTCCAGGACCTCTCCAGCCAGCTGTGCTCCTCCAGGAGCGTCACAGACCTTACATGGTGTCTGTGCCTATTGTTCTCTGCAGATATTGCATTCCACAGGCCAATGTAGGGAAATGCCATGGGACCCCAGAGAGAAACGCTTTAGAAGCCAAGTTTAAGTGATCTGCCTAAAAGGGAAAAGATGGAAAATCCTTGTAAAGGCATCTCGGGCCATATTATCAAGAACAGGCGATAAAATTATTGCTGCTTTATTGGCAGGAAACTGCAGCTAAAGCGGTGATAATGGGCTTGATAAAATGTCCTTGTGAATTCCCATAGCAGCCCAGATTCTGGTGTTAACCTAGGCTGCTATGGGAATTCACAAGGGCATATTATCAAGCCCATTATCACCGCTTTAGCGGCAGTTTCCTGCCGATAAAGCGTCGATAATTGTATTGCCTGTTGTTGATAATATGCCCCCTCATGAGTTATGGTTAGTTATGCGATGAGCATAATTAGATTAACATACAGCAGCCAATGTTTCTCTGATCTCCAATCATGCCAATGTATATGTGCAGTGTAGTTTGCAGCGTTGCAAGCACAGATATTGTGAATGGAGATTTGTGGTGAGGAACCCCCCTGCAGTGTCCTGGAGTGTAATGGGAGCATTTTCATATGACACTGTTGACAGCTGTACCTTCATGGTGCAGTTTTGCACCAGAACAGTGCTATGATAGGTGTAACTCTGTGATAAGAGAAATAATTGCCAGTTTGTGGTTTTCTCTGCTGTGGATCATATATTGTGCATGGTCAGCGACTAGCTGCCGCCTCCCCCCCAATCCGGCACCCAACACCCAAGAACGTGGACACGAGACGTGTTTTACTCTTTGGAAGGCGGGCGCTAGTCGCCCGGCCGTATTTATTAAAGTATGAAATTAAAAAAGGTTTTAATTGCATAATCAACAATGAATACAAAAATCAGCAGGACATTCAGTTATACAATTGTTATCAACAAGTTTGAGAGCCTGACCTTAACAAAACTCTAATACAAGTTGTTCCTAGCTTAAACTAAACATCCTACACTTGATTTTTGTACATTTCTGGCCATATGGCAGGGTCACTACCGGTGTCAGGTCCTACAAACTGCGCCTCCCCCCTAGAAGTGCGCATGCGCAGTGTTACCCCGGGAATTGCCCGGTCTACGCCCTAAACTCCATTTACCCATTAAAGGAGGTGGCGTCATGAGTCCACGCGCGCGGGGTGGCTACCAGCCTAAGGAAAGCGTGAACTACTCCTACCCGCGCTCCTTTGCATATTACCTTGCCCCTGGAGTACTGGGAGTGGCCCGCAGGCCCCTCCCCCCGGGCGGGAACCTCCATAGGATGATGCCCGCCCCCTCAGACCTCAAATATGTGCTCACCGATAATGACCTTACCGCATGCCCCATACCTAATAAATACGACGACCTATGGAAAAAATTCTAAAGGACAACTACACTGGCTAATAAATAACAGTATCCACGCATAGCTAAAAGGGGAAAAAAGGCCTAACGACACATGGCATAAAATTACAATTCGGTTCACTCATGTTACTCAAAATCACAATATCAACGTATAGCTACAAAGGGAAAAAAGGCCTAAAGACACATATCTTCAAATACAGTTCACTTCACACATCACTTTTCTACAAAGGGGAAAAAATCCTAACAACAGATCACAAATAACAACAACAGCCTACTCTTCTCCCGCGATCCATACCTTTGAAACTTACTATTAAACCGGACATAACGCTGCTTAAACTTTGTACCAAGGGATGGTGGGTGGGAAACAAAGAAGCCCCGAACGCGGGGCACAACGTTCAGCGAGGGAGCGTCCAGGGACAAGGGGGTCTCCTGGGCGCTCCCTACCTCTTATTCCCGAGGGGCCGGGTGGCCCCTCCTATCGCCCGCCCCCCCCGACCCGGAACCACTCCATTGAATCCGGGTCAGGAGGGGCGCCGGCCAATCGGCGGTGGGCCGCGCCCCCAGGGCACGCCCCCACCGTCGAAGGACACGAGGGGAAAGGGGGTGAGACGGTCGCCGCGCCGCCATGCGTGCGGGGGGGGCGAGGGCCCCCCCTTTTCACATGGTCAGCGACTAGCTGCCGCCTCCCCCCCAATCCGGCACCCAACACCCAAGAACGTGGACACGAGACGTGTTTTACTCTTTGGAAGGCGGGCGCTAGTCGCCCGGCCGTATTTATTAAAGTATGAAATTAAAAAAGGTTTTAATTGCATAATCAACAATGAATACAAAAATCAGCAGGACATTCAGTTATACAATTGTTATCAACAAGTTTGAGAGCCTGACCTTAACAAAACTCTAATACAAGTTGTTCCTAGCTTAAACTAAACATCCTACACTTGATTTTTGTACATTTCTGGCCATATGGCAGGGTCACTACCGGTGTCAGGTCCTACAAACTGCGCCTCCCCCCTAGAAGTGCGCATGCGCAGTGTTACCCCGGGAATTGCCCGGTCTACGCCCTAAACTCCATTTACCCATTAAAGGAGGGCCCTTACTCTGCGCCGGTGGCGTCATGAGTCCACGCGCGCGGGGTGGCTACCAGCCTAAGGAAAGCGTGAACTACTCCTACCCGCGCTCCTTTGCATATTACCTTGCCCCTGGAGTACTGGGAGTGGCCCGCAGGCCCCTCCCCCCGGGCGGGAACCTCCATAGGATGATGCCCGCCCCCTCAGACCTCAAATATGTGCTCACCGATAATGACCTTACCGCCACAGGCCAGTATTGTTAACCGACGATCTGGCCTCCCCCTCTAGCCCCTGCCTAAGGACACACTCCTCCTATCCCAGCCCTCTAGCCAAGCCCAGATATTGTCAGACCATAGGACATTACCCTCTTCTGTCAAATGAACCCCGTCCTTCAAGTAATACTTGTGACCCCAGATGCACCCATGAGGTATTGACTGTAACACGGGGGTTCGAAACAACCTATCCAACCGTGTGTTGATCCTCTTTACCGAGTGATTCAACGCCCTGACCGAATGACCCCCCCGCCACTGAAGTCGAGGTATGAGTTGTGACCATACTAGTGTGCACCCGGGGCAGGTCCTAGCTATCCAACCCGCTGTTGAGATAATCTCCTCAATCAAGATGCGCCTGCCCAGTGTTGCCAAGTCGTTCTCCCCAAGGTGAAGTATCACCACTGACGGTGGAGACTGCTGGCGTGCTAACAGCCCTTGGAAGAATCCCCTAAACTCGTGAAGACACAACCCTCCTCTGCCAAAGAACGTGATATTCAACCCTAGTTGTGCCGCCCTTTCCCTCTTGTCACCTGACAGGAAGACACATTCCGCTCGCTTCACATATGAATGACCGACAATCCAGACATTGTTCCTTGTTGTTTCCTGTTCGCCGCTTCGTGCCGATGAATATTGGCGGTGCCCGACGACAAATTCCTCCCCTGCGTAACAGGTCTGAGAAACTGTAAGAGAGCGGAAAGAGACCAAGCGTGAGTGACAAGTAATCATAGCATGTCAATCCGAACATAACGTTTATAGCAGTCTGACGACCACCTCCCAATTGTCTTCACTCTTTCCACCGGGAGGCCCCCCGCCACCGCCTCAGTTGCTGCCCCAATCCTGAAGGAATGAGATCCAAAATCTCTAGGATCAAGACCCGCTTTTGTAACCCCTATTTCGAACACTCTCCTGAATTGATACCTGGTCAAGGGGCTCCCGTCGGCGTGACAGAGCAACGCCCTGCCTGCTGAACCGACCAATAGTCCCATGAGTGATTCTACGTGCCTCACCGGGCAGCACGGGTTGGCGGGGGCCCGTTGCAGAACTATGGTGTGACCCCTAGCTTCTTGATCGGTCTTTGATTTCTGGATAATCACCCACATGGTGTCACCCCTTATTGTCACCCCAGCCTTCTGCAAGCCACCTAGTATGTCAGACTTGGATCCTGCCACAAGTTCACTAATTCTCAGTGCCCCATAAAATGCCAGGGAGAATGCCGCCCTAAAAAGAAGCACTTCCCACTCCGAGTTACAAACAATCTCCAGCATGCCCAGTAAGGCTGTTAGCCGGGCCAACCCCATGGGCTTCCTCTTATCCTTCTGGTGTCCCTGAATACGGCGCCATCCCCTTAAAGCCTTGCGTATCATAAAGGTATTAGTGGGATCCCGGAAGCCCCTAGCTTGAGCGAAGAATGACACTGCTGCCCTATGTCTGGTTGCCGCTGCCACTGAGCGCCCCTCTTTGTGCATCCATTCTAAATAGGCTGCAAACCCATCCTCCTTCGCCCAAAGCACTTCCCACTGTGGCCCCAAGAAAGAACAATAAGACAGAAACGCCCCTTCGTAAGCCGTCTTGGTCCTGGGGGCTAGGCTAGCGACCACGAGGTCCTGTAATCTGGGGCACCAATCTGCCAAAGTACTGCTGGGAAGTGTGCTGGCGAGGGGTCTGCTGTGGGGAGATGTTCCCTGAAAACCTGCATTTTGAAGCGAGAAAGGGAGTCAGCAGCATTGTTTAAAACACCAGGGACATGTTTGGCTCTAAAAGTAGCATTCAGTTTAAGGCACCGCAGAACAATTTCTTTGATCAGACGAAGTATGAAAGGACATCGCGCCCCCTGCTGATTGATACATTCCACCACTGTCATGTTATCTGACCAAAACACCACTGATTGGTTACATAGGTGTTCGGGCCAAACCATCAGTGCCACCCATATTGGAAAAAGTTCCAGGAAGCCAATGTTGCTGAGCAAACCCCATGTGTTCCATTCTTCTGGCCATTGTTGAGCGACCCACCTATTCCCTAGGATGGCACCAAAGCCCACACTACCGGCCGCATCAGTCCATAGTCCCAACTCCGCCGATGTCGTGAGCGGGCCGGGCCAGACCACCCTACCGTTAAAATCCTCCAGGAATGCCATCCAAATAAGCATATCCTGGCGAATTTCAGACGATAGGCGCGTGCGGTGGTGCTTTTCCCTCAGCCCCCTCATCGCGTGCGCGATGGAGCGAGAGAAGGGGCGAGCCATTGGGATGATTCTTAGTGCGAAATTCAATTGCCCTACCACCTCCTGTAATTGCTGCAAAGTGACCTTCTCCTTCCGGAGGCATAACTGTAGCGATGTCTTGAATTTGCACACCTTGTCCTTAGGTAGTCTAAAACATCTCTCCATTGAGTCAATCTCGATGCCCAGAAATTCCAAGCAGGTGGTCGGGCCCACCGTCTTCCCAGGCGCAAGCGGGACCCCAAAAGCCCGCATGAGCACGCAAAATTCCTGCAATGCCAGTGCGCACTCCTGAGAACCCGCTGTACCGAGGAAGAGGAAATCATCTAAGTAATGCATGACCCTTTGATGGCCCGTCACTTGTCTCATGGCCCATTCAAGAAATGAACTAAACATCTCAAAGTAGGCGCAAGAAATAGAACAACCCATAGGCATGCATTTGTCCATGTAGAACCTATCCCTAAAGGTGAAACCTAAAAGATGCTGGTCCGCCGGGTGGACTGGGAGGAGGCGGAAGGCGGATTCTATGTCTGATTTCGCCATCAGCGCCCCGGGTCCAGTGGCCTGCAATAAGGTAACAGCCTGATCAAAAGAGGCGTACTTAACACTACAGATACCTTCGTCAATGGCATCATTAAGTGACGCCCCCTTTGGCGCTGACAGGTTATGAATCAATCTGAATTGCCCCTTCTCTTTCTTGGGGACAACTCCCAGTGGGGAACACACAAAATTGGGTACTGGCACTGCAGGAAAAGGGCCAGATATCCTGCCTAAGGAAAGCTCCTTGTCAATTTTGGCGGCCACAACAGCCGGATTGTGTGTGACTGATAATTGATTTCTACAGTGCGCACTGCCTGTGTATCCCCCGGCCGGGATCCTAAAACCTTTAGAAAAACCTTCCTGGAGTAGGGTGGCCGCTTTGTGGTCAGGGTATCTGTTCAACAATGGAATCATTGCCACCACATCCACTGGAGTGGGGGGGCGTAACCTGTCTGACTTATAGTGGCTTTCCCCTACCCCTCTGTCCTGTGTTACCTTGCTTGGACCTACAGGTAGTTTCTGGATGAGAGGGGTGCCCACAGGAGGAACATGCATGCCTAAACTTACACGCGGCCCTTGTGCAGGTACGCCTATTAAAATCCCAGCACACCCCTTTCTTCTCTGGCCCACCTGCCCTAAATTTCCCAGGTACTTCACTCGTTTGGGGGGGCCGAAAGGGCTGCTGCGGTCTAGTGAACACCTTGACCGCACCGAACTGAGGGGGAGGTGCAGTGTCAGAGAACTGTTTGTGCCAAGCCAAGGAATCTACCGAGTCCCATGGCAACGATCTATTGAATTCCAATGCCTTCCTAAAATTGACATCATAACCCTTCCATGCTTCCCCAGAATACTGTTGACTCCACCCCACAATCCTGCTCGAGTAGCAAGCCAATGCAGCCTGCAGATCTGGAGGACGCTCAGCCTTAATTGCAGTGAAAACAGCCCATGCTTGCATCCAATTATTGAGATTTTCCTCAACCCTGAATCTAGTACACTGCGCCCTCCATTCACTTGGGAGCATCCACTCTTTCAGTGCTTTTGCCTGCTCCATTTCCCTATTATCCAACAATAAAGAATAAATGTACACGTATTTATCAGCCCAAATCATTTCTTTCACAGCTAATGACACATGCTGAGCTAGATTTTCGCTCCTGGAAGGTATCACACCGTCCCCTAAGAGCGGCAATGCCACTTCCTTACCAAGTGCGGGCACCGGGGGCGGCTGCCCTTTAACTCCGTCCAGCTGGGGAACACTTGGACCTGCAAGGGGAGAAGAAATTGGCAATGCAACACTGTCGGCGACCGGTGCCGATCTGATTTTTTCTACAAACCTTGCCGCCTCTGCCGCATGGTCTGCAGAATTCGGGAAGGCTCCCCCTTTTTGGAGCCATGGCATCATGGCCGTTAACTGAGATAACAATTCGGGTGGCATTGAATCTACATTACCCCCCGGGACAACAGGTACCACTGGGGTTATGCCCAGTGGTCCTGGCACAGCTGGCAGGGCGGGCGCCGGGTGTGGCCAGCCTGTACCCGGGATTGTGGGGACCGGTGCGGGAGCAGACCCAGCGTCTACTGGTTGACCTGCCGGCACCGGCACCACAGGGGCAATGGGTGTAGGCACATGCGGGGGTGGGACCACCGCGGGCGGTGCGGCGGGTAGCGGATCCACTGGGCCTGGGGTGGGGACCGCCTCCTTGGGTCTTTTGGACCTAGGTTTCCCTTGCGGAGTGACAAATTCCCCTCTTGGCACTGGTGCCACCCTCTTGCGGATCGGTCTCCCGGACGGGCCCGGTGCCTCACTCTCCCTGTCATCCAACCGAGCTTCCCGCTCCTTAATTTGTCCTAGCTGTTGCTTAATGTCGGTCATCTCCCGCATCATAGCCCGCATCATAGCCTCCATGTTGGACCCCCTTTTTCCACCCCTTGGGCCTGGCATGACGCTTACTCCAAAAACACCCGCTGCCTACTCTCTTAGGTCCTAACAGGACAACTGTGTGTACCTTGCAGATGGAGGGTCACCAGGGGGCTTTCAGCACCATGCAACGGCGACCGCAACACCAGCGGCTTGTCCGCTTATGTAAGGGGGTGAGTAAACCTAATGTAGACCCACCCGGCGGCCACCTGGAGCTATGAATGCTAGCCCCCCGTACCCCTCTTACCGACCAGTCCCGTGCACTCGCCGGCGATAACCGTCTGTGATCACGTCCCCCAACCAGGCTGCGCGTTTACACTCCTTACGTCCTCTCTGAAGAATGGATTGGCCCAATAATGTCGCTAAAAGCCTGGAATGGAAAATAGCATTAACACCTTGTGGCAAAGCAGGGGAAAATTCACAATGACTCAGTTGAAATGCACTGGAGGCCTGAACCCCCCCTTGTCAACCTCCTTTGGGATGTCCTAATAATACTTATAAAAAACAGCAATTCATTATCACTTCTTAAACCAAAACAGCAATGAATAATCAAATACCTTATTTCAATTACACACTCTTATCACAGTCCCAATAACAATCACAGGGCACTCCACATTATCCCTCAGACTAATGCTGACTGACAAACAGTACAAAAAACGACGTAAGAAATAACCCCTTTGTTATTCTAGACTGTGTATACTTTACATGCAAGGGTCTCCCATCCAGGTGCTGCCCTGGTCGACCCTGCTTCACTTCCCTTCACAGCTAACGTGCCCTGTGGCCCTACGCGATTATAGCCTTGCCAAATTACTGCCCGCTCTCGCTGGGCTTCTCTCACACACGTATTTACAGTCTGTAGTCGATGCGGGTGATAAATCCGTGCCGTATTGTCCCGCGCCTATGTCAATTACCACCCTTCTTACCAAACCCTTTATTGCGCTCTTTCCGCGCTACGGAGCACCCCCTCGACTTCTTGCAGCCGGCCCGCTGCTTGTCCCTGCTCCCCGCGCAACAATACCTTATGCGGGCACCGCGTGCTCCGCCTTAAAATTCAACCTCCTGCCTGGGAGTCCTCACGGAAACGGCTCTGCTACCGCCGCCTCTCTTTTTCGACTCGCGTCCCCCGCACGCTGCTCTCCGTGGCGGCTGGCTCTACGCGGCTGGGCCGATGCTCACGCGACGCGGCTGGAGCTTGAATCTGGAGAAAAATTACAAAACAGCACGCCGTCGCCTCCGCTACACCAAACAGCACGCCGTCGCCTCCGCTACCGCTGCCTCTGCTTTCCGCCTCGCGTCCTTGTGGTCTCCCGATCCGCTCCTTCCCTTCACAGCGCACCTGAAAAAGAAAGGAAAAACGATCACCAAACAAAGAAGCCCCGAACGCGGGGCACAACGTTCAGCGAGGGAGCGTCCAGGGACAAGGGGGTCTCCTGGGCGCTCCCTACCTCTTATTCCCGAGGGGCCGGGTGGCCCCTCCTATCGCCCGCCCCCCCCGACCCGGAACCACTCCATTGAATCCGGGTCAGGAGGGGCGCCGGCCAATCGGCGGTGGGCCGCGCCCCCAGGGCACGCCCCCACCGTCGAAGGACACGAGGGGAAAGGGGGTGAGACGGTCGCCGCGCCGCCATGCGTGCGGGGGGGCCGAGGGCCCCCCCTTTTCAAATGCGAAAAAAGCAAGAAAGCATCCAAAGGGAGAAATTTGAGTGAACAGAGTGCTGCCCAGATGGAAAAAAGCTGCAACCAAGTAAGCATGCGAGTGTTTGCTTCCGACATGTACCGCTGGATCCAACTTTACAGGAGAGACTAGGATATGCAATCCCAGGGCAAGATACAGAAACTTGATTTTGCAAAACTTTGAAGAGATTGAAAACTGCAGGGCATTCTTTCTTGTGTCCCACATGGTTAACAGGGTATTACCCTGAGAAAGACTTCCACCAATTTTTCCGTCTTAGTTTTAAGGTGGTCGAAACACATCAGCAAATACAGCCAGTAGATGTGCATGACAAAACTAGGGGATAATCCACACATTTCTATAGAAGCTTAACAATTTTACACTTGTGTACATTAGGATATATTTGAGAGAACAAACTCTTCTCCTTTGGATGCAAAAGACACATAGATGATGGATGGAATGCAGAGCAAATCAAACATTCACTCCCAGTCAAAAGATCTGTGTAAAATCCATTGTTCTTTTGCTCACCATCCCACCCAGTTTAATCTCCCCGCCACATGTCCGGACCAAACTGCCGAACCAGGTCCTCCCTGGATCGGAAACTAGCATCCTGGGACTGATTTTGGGGCATCAGCCAGGCTAGTTTGAATCCAGTGGCACAGTGAGCCCGTGATCCACGTCTGGGGATACCCGGCACACTTAGGGAGAGAAAGCAAAAGAGACACAGATGATGCATGGAATGCAGAGCAAATCAAACATTCACCCGCAGTCAATAGATCTGGGTTAAATGCATTGTTCTTCTGCTCACCATGCCACCCCAGTTTAGACCCAGCCATATGCAAATCAGTTTTGACTATGTGCCTCATGGTAACAGTCCAGACAAAACTGCCAAGACAGGTCCTCCCTGGACCGGAAAAACAAGCATTCTGGGAACAGTTTTGTACTGGGGTGAATTTATGACATTGTTCTGCATTCTGTCCTTCAATTGTTCTTTTTGCATTTATCTTCTCCGTTGGACAGTATGGATTGCTATATTGAAACAATTGTTCATAAAAAGGGACTCACAGTGGTAGTGTATGTGTCGGACCCTATAATTGTCGGATTTTTCATTTTCATTAGGGTAGTGTCTTATGGATCTTTGTATGTCTTAAAAGTTTTCATTTGATTTCTTGCACTGAGTCTATAAAGTACTGTTTGATTTAATATACTGAGTTATATCTTTATGCACAGCTATTAATGAGTTTGTGACTACATTTATAAGAGTAATATGGATCGATTGCTGGGGGGAGTCTTTTACTTTATGCAGTTGTAATCACTGATCCCTCCCACATGGACCTGAAGAGGATCAAACCCTGTCATGTAAAAAATTGTGCATGTGTCACTGTATGTGTGCACTTAGATAGCCATTTTGAAATTGATTTTCTTTATTAGGAAAAACATTCCAAGATTGCCAGTCATGCATGAACATGCGTTGATGCATCTTTCATTTAAAATTAAGTTTTTTAGACCTATGTCCACATAAACAGTTTTTTTACTACCCACAATTTTGCATTATTGAGACCAAAAACATCTCTATGCAGTACTTAATATAACATAAAATATGTATATTAAAAGTAGGCCCAGAACTTAGCATTGGTCAATATTCTTTTATTCTTTTCGTTAATTCAGAAATTAATACTGATTCTGTGTTTGAGTATCTAAAACCAAATAGACAATTAAAAGTGCTGTTTACTATACCCATACCTATTTGCTTAAGTGCTAGAATCAACAATTTCAAACACAACTATAGTAACTGAGCAAGTTAATTTGGTAGAAAGATTAAATGTTAAAATTGTGACAGTACTTGAGTTTATGTGAAGCGATCTTGATCAATGTGCATGCGTGCACTTGGCAAACAAGGGGCCTTATTTTTTAGACCCTTACGCCGCCATTGCATCAGTTTTTGGGACGCAGCAGCAGCATAAAAGATGCACCACACTGTGCCATATTTACAAAGTGATGCATCTAGGCAGATGCGTCACTTTGTAAACCCCTGCACTACATTATACCATAATGTATGCAGGGTGGGCGTTCCAAAGCAGGAAAGCCATGTAGACGTTATGCAGTGAAATCTTTTAGATTTCACTGTGCCACTTCTAGGGATTCACCACGTCAAATCCTTACACTGGCACGAAGCAGGCATAAGGAGTGACACAGCGCTTGCCCCATGTGAAAAGACACATTGCTGGAGTTGTGTCTGTTTCCAGACACACTAGAGCAATGGGTCAATTTTGCACTTACAGATAAGTCAGGAACACTGATGTACCTGTAAATCCTTGCGACATGGAGTGCCATACAGTAAATAGAGCACATCAATGGTGTTACAAAGATGGAGCACTGAAAAGTGTAGCATTGCTGTTTTCCCGCAGCACTGCAACACTTTTCATAAATGAGGCCCAAAAAGTTTTAGAGCCAGGACCTATTGGCTTTAACAATGCTTGTTCCTGATTGTGCCTTATGTATGCACTGTATATTCTAGGTACTGGGTTCAAATGTTGTACAGTGCGCACATTTTCGAACTTTTATTTTAATGGTAGCATTTATTTTTCAAAGACATACAAATACAAAGACATTGCATCCCTTCTGACATATATTTGTGAAGACTAGAAGGGTGGTCTATTTCACCCCTCCCCCCTTTTTGTTGTACAACTTAACCCTGTGTCCACTAAAGTGAGAGTCGGCGATCAAATAAGCATGCAATTTAATTAATTGTGAATGCCCCAATAGGTGTTACTGTCTGGGTGTTAGGCAGATTTCAGATGCACATTCATGATCACATTTTGTTTAATCCTCTGTCTGGCAATGCCTCGCCTCCTTAGTTCTGATCGAAAGATTATGCGCACATAACACGCTCACAGCCCACGTGCAGAAGTTACACTTCAATGTTGAGTAGTATGTTTTATAAGAATTGTTTCAGCCTTTCTTCTTTTATCTACCAGGCGGCAGCTTTGGAACTGGGCCCTACATATGTATTTGTATTTCATGGTATTTAGTGTTTCTTTGGTGAACATCTTTAAAATTCACTTTAAGTGGCCTCCAAACGCCCATTGCTACAAAAACTGTGCCTACACCATCTGCTGCTGTACGTGTACTTCGTAGAATCCCGCGGTGCCCACAAAGAATGCGGACCCATTCATCTCGCCATGAAAGACGTGACCGAGGCGTCAATTCATCACACCCCCCAGTGCAGGCTGAATCCTGAACGGGCCTGTCGACCCTCTGTCACAGCACACACTTAGCCGATGAAATACAGCGTGTTTCAGGGTCTGCAACAGAGCCACGTCTGTCTTAATAGAGGGAATAAACGCACTAAATATACAAGCTGCTTTTCATCATTCCGGGCCACACGCTACCATTGTCGTTGACAGTATGGCCTTTTAATGTGTGTCTAGAAATATAAATCACCGTGTGGTGATGAGTGCAAAGGTTGCATTTGTGTGTGCGCTTTGTTGCTATTCATTGTGCGCTGTGATGGTTCCCAAGCAGCATCCACAGACAATTGCTGCATAGCCAGACTTAACGTTGTGCAGCATCAAATCACTTCTTGCGTGTGCTGGGCCCTTGCATTTTTGAGAGGTGTTTGTTGTGTTGTTATTGAGTTTGCTCCCACCAACCATGATGATCACATATCTGAGCTTTATATGCCTTCATTTTATCTGGTTGCATTAGAAAAACTCAGCAACATTCATCATTGGTTAACTTTATAAGCTGTGTTTGAATGAGGATTTTGCTACCATTATTTTCTACTTGAAATGCGGCATCACAAACTTGTCTCCATTGATTCTAAGAGGTGTCAAGGCCAATTATGTTAAGGTGTGGTAGCATCTGCACCTTGTCAGAAAATTAGTGCCAGCAATAATGTAGCAGCTGTTTAGATTAGCCCTTAGCCCAAGCATGACTAAGAAGCAGCAGAAAAGTTTGAGTTAATAATTGATCGTCCAAAGAAACAACCCCTTTATATAGCAGTGCCCTGTAGCATTGACCGTAAAATCAGCCTGGACATCCTTTCAAACAAGACTGAAGACTTTTCTGGAAATTGGCAGTGATTGAGACAGATATTAAAACAACATGGGTGCTGATGGATTGTACATATGGTAGTTTTCAAATATATATATATGTATATATATATATATATATATATATATTCACTGAAAAAACCATAGGTTATAGACCATATATAGTTAGGAATTAGCATTTAAAAAACCTTATTTTACTCACACAAAACCATTGAAATTCCATATATAGTTAGTTGCACTAACTATATATCGCGCACCCGCAATCCACTGCTGATGATGTCACATATTACATCATTCATGACATGGTCAGTGACATCACTGATGACATCACTGATGACATCTCAAATGACATCACTGATGACATCATCCAGTGACTGTGTGTTTCTGTAAAGTTTAAATATGTTTTACATATTGAAGAATGAGTAGATGTATAAGTGTCTGGATGAAGTATTTAGTAGGTGCGTGACTGACTGTATGAGTGAGTGAATAAATGTGTCGTACTAAATGCATGGGTTAGTGACTAAACTGTCTGAATGTGTGCTTCAGTATGTCTGTTGTGATGTAAACTGCTGCATGTGTGGATCATTAGCTATACGAGAGGCTATATATGTTATTGATTGGTTGCCCAAGTATTTGTATGGGAGATTGAGTTTGTGTGGGGGTGGCTGGGAGGTGTGTGACTCTGTGCATAGATGTGTGAGCAGTTGATTCACTAGGTGTATGAGTTCAAGAGTGCATGTGGAAACAGCTACATGGGCGGTTGACTGTGTGCATGAGTGTATTGATGAGTGAATGGATATCTCAATGCTACATGTCATAGTAAGTACATATGTAAAACACAGTACATGTGAGAGTTGGCATATATAAATAACTGTGCATGAGAGCCACTGAATGTGTGAGTGGCTGTATGGATCATTGTGAACTTGTATCAGGAATTGTATAAGAGAGTAAATATGTGTTAGTATATGTTTGAATAAGTAAGGTGTGTATAACTGTATAGTTGAGGAAATGGAGGTGTGATTGATTCTTTGCATGACTGACTAGGTGTGTGAGTAACTCCATGGATGAGTGACAGTGTGTGAGTGTCTGTATACACTGAGTGTATCTAAGGTTATATTAGAGTCTGAAGAGGTTTATCGTATTAGCACAAGAATGATGTCAAATGAGATGTCATCAGTGATGTCATCAGTGATGTCATTTGAGATGTCATCAGTGATGTCATCAGTGATGTCACTGACCATGTCATGAATGATGTAATATGTGACATCATCAGCAGTGGATTGCGGGTGCGCGATATATAGTTAGTGCAACTAACTATATATGGAATTTCAATGGTTTTGTGTGAGTAAAATAAGGTTTTTTAAATGCTAATTCCTAACTATATATGGTCTATAACCTATGGTTTTTTCAGTGAATTTTCAAGGTTTTGTAAATGCTAATTCCTAACTATATATGGTCTATAACCTATGGTTTTTTCAGTGAATTTCATTGGTTTTTTAAAAGCTAATATCTGTAGCTGTAAAATGTATTCTTCTTTAAATCCAAAAATATATTTTATATGTTTATTAATAATTTTTTTTTTAAATATTTTTTTTTCTTCCCTCCCGCTTCGCGAATCGGGAAGCTTCCCGTTAGCTGACCTTGATGCCGCGAAATAGTCCGCGAACCCAGCCGCGGGCCGTGGAGGGAGTTACGGTGGGGCAGGGAGGCGGGGAGGGGCAGGGTGGAGGGACCTAAAAACTGGCATATGGATAATTGCAGGTAAGTACACAATTTAATTATTCAAACGAAATTCGTAGCGCGCACAGCATCACATTTTGCGATGCAGTGCGCGCTACGAAATTCGTTTGAATAATTAAATTGTGTACTTACCTGCAATTATCCATATGCCAGTTTTTAGGTCCCTCCACCCTTCCCCTCCCCCTTCCCGCCTCCCTGCCCCACCGTAACTTCCTCCACGGCCCGCGGCTGCGCGAACCGGTAAACGTTCCTTTAACGCAACTGCCGCATTAGAAAACATCGTGACGCCTCGCGTCCGCATGACGTTTCACGTTGTCGCGTGATACGTCATATGACGTGCTACGTTAGCGAACTGGTACGCGAAGCGAGGCGCGAAGCGCAGGTTCCCGGAAGCAAACCGGGAGGCGGCGCAAAGCGCGTATCGTAAACACAGCAGGTCATGTGACTTGGTAATAACACTTTTCATTGGTTCATTTCACTTTTGGTTTCCTAATGATGTAACACTAGGTCATGTAATCTAAAATTAACACTTTTCATTGGTTGAGAACTATTGTTTTTCCCAAATGATGAAAACCCCTCCTTCTTTCCTCACTCTGACTTTCATCTTTGTGAGAGAAAGACCCTTTGTTACCAGTGAGCAATGGCTTCTTTAGTAGCTTCAGCTGGTGCTTCCCCACCACCTCCACCACATCCAAGGAAGAGAGGACCACCTGCTGAAGTTATAATTCAGCAAGAAGAGGAAGAAGAGGAAGAGGAGGAAGAGCAGGAAGAGAGGCAGTTTTTGCCTGAGGAGCCCAGGAGGTCTCACCGGATAGAAAACTTCATTTGGCAATTTTTTAAATTTCCCAAAGGCCAGAAAAAAGTAAATGCAAGATACGTAACTTGCCTTATATGTCAAGATAGACTGTCCAGAGGGACCGAGAAGAAATACAGTTACGGAAACTACACAATGCATCGCCATATGACTAGGTGGCATCCTAACAACTACAGTGCTGCACAGTTTCGTAACGAACTAGATAATCCCCCTATTATGGCCAGAAGATCTGTTGTACCGGAAGTGACGGGACCAGAGGGCAGGGAGATGGTGCCAAATATACAACTGAGATTTGGGGAAGTAAAACAAGTCTGCGTACTTTGCAATG
Organism: Lissotriton helveticus; assembly: GCF_964261635.1. Taxonomy (NCBI): domain Eukaryota; kingdom Metazoa; phylum Chordata; class Amphibia; order Caudata; family Salamandridae; genus Lissotriton; species Lissotriton helveticus. The sequence continues at coordinate 1,816,050,579 of NC_136063.1, forward strand.
GATTCATTTGCTACAGAGAAAGTAGCATCACTCTGATCAACAGAGCTATTGACAATCATCTTCCAATTTGTCCGAAACGCCGCAAACAATAAATTCTTTTTTTTTTGTTGCTCCTGTTGAGCCCTTTACAATGAATCGTTTTCGTTTCCCCCCCCAAAAAAAACAAAAAAAATATAAAACCATTCAGAAAAATTCAAAAAAAGTAAAAAAATGTTCAGAAAAAAAATAAAAAAAATATAAAACAACAAAAACAATAAAAAAAAAGTTCTTTTCAGAACTACCTCCCCGTTATTAAAAAATTGGTAGAATATTTGGAACTCTGCCAACCTCTATTTCTCTTAGTTCGCTTCCCAGTTCGCTCGCCGGTACGCGAACCGGGAGCGAACCAAATTTTTTTTTTTTTAAAAAGAACAGTAAGTATAAGGGAAGGAAACAGACAGTTATGTTAAAAGAAAGACAGCTATAGGGGAGTAAACTATAGATACTATTACCAGTAATGCACTGCTGATGATGTCACATATTACATCATTCATGACATGGTCAGTGACATCATCAGCAGAGGATTGCGGGTAACAGTATCCCTAGTTTACTCCCTATAGCTGTCTTTCTTTTAACATAACTGTCTCTTTCCTTCCCTTATACTTACTGTTCTTTTTAAAAAAAAATTTATAGATCAGTCAGAAACAGTGAAAGTAATAGAGACAGAGTGAGTGACCAAGAGTGAAGAAGTATGAGAAGAGAGGGACTAAGAAAAATAGTGAAGGAGTAGAGTAATTAAGTAATAGACAAAGGAATGAGGGAAGTAGCAAAGGCAGGAAAGTGATTCTTAAAGAAATAAAGCAGTGGAACTAATAGAAGTTAAATGTGATAGAAATATAACAAAAAGAGTACAAAACATTTACCTCATAATTGTCGTTAAGTTAGTCATTTGTTCTTTTTATACTAAAAAATCTGTGAAAGAGAGAACAAACATTTGAAAAATATTAAAACATGTTTTTAATAAATTAGAAAAAACAAGGGAAAAGATTGAAGGACAAATAGTTTTTCAAGAACTTTGACACTTACAGAAGCCTCTGCTTCTCCATGCCCCTACACAGTCCTAAAAATATACATTTTAAACTAATAGTATCTTGATGCAGATGAAGTGAGTCCTATCTTGCAACATTGTGCATCTTTTGCATGACTGCTGCATCGGTTTCATGTGGCATTGTTTTTTTACAGCATGACACAGCTGCCTAGATTCATCATTTTATAATTTTGTCGCCTCATACCAAATCTTTTCAACCGCGACTGCGTCACAAAAGTGACGCACAGTGGCGCAAAAGAGGCATACACCTATCATAAATCTGTCCCTAACATGTTAAATAATTGATTCAGGATGACAATAAGGTGTGGCCTATCCAGAGGTTTGTTTAAGGTGAGGCCTACTCAGGGTTGCAGATCAAACTTACACTTATTGAAGAATACAGAGGAGATAATACATGTGAACGCCTACTAATGAAGTAAGTCATGTCCACTTCACTTTTGAACAAAGGCTAGACCTCTTCTGTGTCCGTGGACAGACCTAAACTTTATCTGCACAATGTCATTCGTAAACTTAGGAAACACAGGTGATGTAATTGAAAAATGTGGAGTTTATTTTCCTCATTTCACAATCACATCACCTGTGTTGCCTTTGCTTAGGTATCTCATAGTGCAGATGGAGTCTAGCATATCAAACAGTACACAGAAGTTGAGCAGTGTATACAACAATTTTCACACTTAGAAAACCTTCAGCTTCTGCATGTCCCCTACACAGTGCTAATTATATACATTTCAAAGTGATGGTATCTTGCTGGAGATGAACTGAAACCTATCTTGCAACATGGTGCATGTTTTACACAAAAGTGACCCACAGCGGAGCAAATGTGGCGCACAGTCATCATAAATCTCAGCCTAACATTTTAAATCATTGTTTCAAGATGCCGATAAGGTGTAACCTATTCACAGATTTGTTTCAGGTAAGTCCTACTCAGAGTTGCAGATGAAATTTAGGTTTGTTGAAGAATACAGAGAAGAAAATACATCTGCAGGCCTACCAACCAAGTGTGTCATGTCGACTGCCCTCTTGGACAAATGTTAGACCTCCTCTGTCTCCAGGAACAGGCCTAAACCTCATCTACACAATGTGATGTGTAATGTTAAGAAACACAGGTAATATAATTGAAAAACGTGCAATTTCTTTTCCTCATTCCACAATCATATCACCTGTGTTTCCTTTGCTTAGGTATCTCATTGTGGAAATGTAGTCTATCATATGAAAGACTACGTAGAATATGAGCACTGTATGCAACAACTTTGACACTTACAGAAGCCTCACCTTCTCCATGCCTCCTACACAGTTCTACATGTACATCATAAATGCAAACAGAACAGAATTAATTATACATGTTAAATGGTTTATTTTTGCTGTTCTCAGAATGTATCAAATTTCACTAAAAACAGTGACTTGAAGGTATTCATCATATAACAGCGGGGAAAAAAACACAATCAAAATGATTGTGTTTAAAAAACCCATACAACACAACAAATCAGAATTCAGAACTCCTTAAAGTTAACTTACTTTCCATGACGGCGAAGGATGTCCTATGAACAGCTTACACTCTGTTGTGCTGTTATTACTTTCAACCCGCCACTTTCTGAAAGAAAACCTCCATTGTTTTCAAAAACATGTTACATACAATAAATGACTTCTCGCTCTCTACCACACGTTTCCACAAGGCCAAATCGTGTCTGAGCCATTTATAACTCTTAGAATTCTTGTAAGCCAATCCCGTCATGTTGTATTTCCGCAACTTTCACAATTAAAATGTTGAAGATCATTTTCACAATCCTGGACTAGTAATATCTTCCCCTTCTTGCTCAATCATGTTCTACATTTCCTATGACACTGATACTGCTTACTATGAAGCAGACTTACACTACCTTTATGACTACTACAATTATTTAATTCTCTACATCACTTTTAATCACAAAGCAATGTAAAACAGTAGACAGCATTGCAGACTTACATTCCCTCTACTCCATGTTTTGATTGGCTGCTTCAATTAGCTTATAAAAAGAAACAGTTTTTCTGAACTCATTCAAAGTGCACGTATTTCTCCATGACGTCCAGTGTTATGGTAAGAAGTTATGTCTCTGTACTACACTTATCCTCAAGGCCAAATCGTGTAGGAGCCATTAGAACTTCTTGAAATTCCTCAGAGCACATCCCGAGATTCTTTCCCTAAAATTTTGGTTTTAAAAACACCAGGTAAGAGTTTTTAAGGTCATACGGCAATTTTTTTTTTTAAATTATGTGGTATATAAATAAATAATACCGGATCTATTTTTGAATGAATGAATGAATAACAGATAGCTCAATAAAATAAGAGTCAAGATTCGAGGTAGTAGGAGTTTCTGCAGGTTTATTACAGCATAAGGACAGGATCAGGACAACCTGCACAGGAACAGAGGTGACAGGGCCCAGCAGGACAACTGGGGCCCAGCAGCTGCCGGGGCTTGATCTGGGATGAGCGCGCTAACTTTTAATAACAATACATGGACTTATATACATAGCGCAAACACATAGCATTACATTGCAGTAGGCGTAGCAGTGGGTGGAGCAGAAGGCGTGACGCGTAGCAGTCGCGAAAGATAACAGTAAAAAGAGGTGTAACTGGGCGTACACATAGACATGTGGTGCAAACGTAACAGAATATGTCATGAATGGGCGGAAACATTGGAGGGGGCTACCTAAGGAGCCGGGACCTCTAACCTAATGGTGCGCGTAAACTGGCAATGACGTGTTACTAGGAGAAGCTGGGGGCTACGAACTCTGTGCTAGGAGCAGAGACTAAAGTCTGGAGGGTCGGAGCGACATGTACCTAAACCCTATCTGGTATCTGATGTTTAGGGAACATGTTGATATAAACTAGAAGTCATGAGGGGAAAAGCTAACTTGACTCTAAGACTGGACCATGCATTATTCTACATGTAGTGCGTGATGAAGAATATTAAATGACCATTAATACAGTATTTCTCTAACGTGGAGCCGAATAGGCTAGACAATGACGGAAACTATTGATGCAGTTCAGTAGCTTAGGAATGCAAAGAAGGAGGACTGAACTGATAACTGGAACTATAACATACTTTTGGCAGACTCAGAGGCAGAGCCAAGCTGCACCGGGCACTGCGAGGCAGGAAGTAAGTGAAGGGTCGAGGATACAGGTGGGGGCTGTATCGCTCCTCAGCGAGGCTTTCAGGAGACAGGAGCTGAATCTGATGTCCGGGCCCTTTTGAGGCCTGGAAACGGGGACTTTATTAATGGAATAACGTGCACACTGGGAAACGTGGCAACATAACTTTACCTAGGCCTGATATTCGTAGTATTCACGAGGACTGGAAACTAGCATACTAGAGGTGGACACAACTGGAATTGCGTCATTAATCGGACATGGGGAATAACATATGCATATTGGTCATGCACACATAACATATGATGGATGAGGCGTAGGGACACAGAACATGGCAAAATTTACTTTTCCACATTCCCTCCTTGTCACTACGTTTCCATCAGGAAACATCAATATTCATGATACCATCTATCATTTCATACAGTACCATTTGCTCGTCTCGAATTGTCTTGGAACGGGATTTAGAACGGGGCTTGGGACTAGGAATACAAGAGGTAGCGCACATGCTGCAAATCGCAGGGCCACATTGTATACAGAGGCAGCAGCTAAATATGATCGCTACTGCAATACCTAGAAAAGACAGGACTTTCCATCCCCATGCGGAAATTATATTCCAGAACCAACCGGACCATGTCCAGGTGCCTGGATCTTGATGTAACAGATGGGCAATTTTATGGAGTCTGGTTATAGCTGAATACACAGACTGCGCGTTATTTGGAATGAAAATGCAGCAACTAGATCCGATGACTCTACAGGCCCCGCCCCTATCGGCCAGTATGACGTCAAGGACGAGACGATTTTGCAAAACGACAAATCTCATAGCAGATTGTTCTTCGGTTAAGTTACCTAGAGCAGAGGCAGTCTCATTTACTACAGCTTCAAGGGTTCTTGTTAACCTACGGATCAGTTTACTATTCTGGACAGGTCCTACAAAGAAGAAGAAACCTTTATTGAAATCTGTATACTGTTCTAGAGTAGTTTCAGTATAATCGACAATTGGGGACTCCCTTCTATGTCTAATGTGTACTAGATGTGTGTTTCTGTGATAATCAGATGGGGCTAGGAAAACAGGTGGCAGTAGGAAAGCAATGTAACAGGTTCCCTCCCAATCGAGGGGCAGACGGACATATGCAGTTTGACCACAAATAAAATAAGAATGACGTGAAGCTTTGAAAACAGATTTCCCACTGTCACTGTACTGGATAACAGTAGTACATTCACTATGACCTACATGTATGGAACCATAACTACGGACACATAATTCGCCTTTGACAGGTAGTACTGAAATAGCAGGTAAGTCTGGAGTAGTATCAGACTGAACATTCAGGACCATGAAATTCGACGAATAATTACCTAAATTATATACTTCATTTTCTAGGTCTAAACCTGTTCTGTGGGGGAAACCTTGCTTGTCTGGAAAACATGTACTGTTAAGAAAAGACATATCTGTTGAGGATGACGTTAACGTGGACCATGCTCCACACGAACCATTATGTGAGAATGGATAAGGAAAGAGTGGCAGAACTCCCTTCGGTATCTGGAAAGGGGGGAGTCGACCACACACCCAACAATTAGTGGCATTGCTGGTCTGGTGTGAATAATGTAACATACGGATAAATGTGTTGTTGCGCATAGCAAGGCGGTAAGAATATTCGTGAGGAGGCAGATCACTAAACGTGTGCTCTACTGTAGCATTAGCAGACATATTAGCATGAGGAACTGGAAAATACAGATAGAACGCATAGCTGGTGCAGGAAATCAAAATGCTGATGAATAATATGAAACTCAGAAAAACGATACATTGAATTGAACTTCGACTGACTCTCTCACTATGGGGGTCTATTTTATACATGTCAGAAACAGTCTAACCGTTTCACCTAGGGGAGGACTTATACAATCAAACTGACTGACTTATTTTACTAGACCTGAGCTTTAACTTATACTCCTGCTGCGGAGTTTTCTCTAACAAGGGAGGGGTTGTAATAATGTCTTTTGAGGGACAGTCCTTTAAAACAATGTTTTGGCAGTCTTTAGAATCTTGGGAATCCTTGGAAATGTTTTTAGAAACCGGTTTCAATCCTTTAAAAAGTTTAACATGAGAAAGGTGGATCCATCCTTTTCTGCCTTCCAACTTGACGGCGGTACGGGTGGTCAAGAGGACCTGACGTGGCTCCTTCCAACGAGGCTCCAACGGACTTGATCTGTCGAAATTCCGGACCATCACTAGGGAACCTGGAACGATTTCATGCGGTGCCACCTCGGTGTTGTCTGGAAATGCGGCGGCAACCTGTGAACGACATGAGTTGAGGGCAGGCATCAAGGAAGCTAGGTAATCTGTCAGCATATTACATGAAACATCGGTAATACTTCGGGGTCTAGGAGTACCCCACATGTTAGGGGGGCGGCCGAATACGACCTCATACGGGGACAGACCTGATCTGGAATGTGCGACCATGCGCATATAAAACAAAGCGACTGGCAGAGCTACTAGCCAGTCCACACCTTTTTCTTTACAGACTTTGGCAATACGGATTTTCAGGGTCTGATTATGTCTCTCAACGAGACCGGCTGCTTCAGGATGGCGTACACAATGAAACTTCCACTGGTACCCTAACAACAGGGAAACGTGCTTCATCAACTCAGATGAGAATGGCTGACCGTTATCAGAATATACGACTCTAGGGAGTCCATATCGAGGGAAAAATTCACGAACCAACTGCTTGGCAGTGGTCGCGGCTGTGTAATCTGGGACTGGATATGCTTCTGTCCACCTGGACAAAGCGCATACTACTACAAGGACATACTTGAAACCTCGACATCGCTCCATCTGAATATAATCCATCTGGAGGACTTCAAAAGGGTGGTCAGGAGGCTGGAATCCACCTTGTTCCACCGGGACACTTTTACCTGGATTAAACTGACAACATATCATACAGGTACGGACTTTCTGCTTGGCTGCAGCTCGTAAATGCTTGTTGAACCAAATGTTCTGGATACTGTCTAACATAGCTTTTTCTCCTAAATGTGCTGGACTATGTGCGGTATTAATGATGACTTGAACCATAGAGTCGGGGAGAAACCATGTGGCTCTACCCTTTGTTAACCATCCTTGATCTGTCTGGACCCCTCCTTGTTCGGACCATTTCTTGATTTCATCGGGAGTAGCATGTGACTGGATATCTATGACATCTTGTGCAGGGTCCTTAACTGTCATGCATGTAGTCGGATCTGGAATATGTGTCAGGTTAACTGGAATGTCTGGAGTCTGTGCTGTAAGCTTGGCTGTGCGATCTGCTAGATCATTACCTTGGGAAATAATGTCTGTAACTTTCGTATGTGCTTTGCATTTCATGATAGCAATGGATGTCGGTAAATGTATGGCATCTAACAGGGCTTGAATAAGGAGACCATGCTGAATCTTGGTTCCATGAGAAGTCATGAAACCTCTCTCCTGCCAGAGCACTCCGAAGTCGTGTACAACTCCGAATGCGTAACGTGAATCTGTGTAAACATTAACTTTCAGGTTCTTGGCATGTATACAGGCTTGTGTCAGAGCGACTAGCTCTGCTGCTTGAGCGGACAGGGTGTCAATACGGTGTGTTTCAATAACTTCGGTGTCAGTAGTCACTGCATACGCGGCGACTAGTTCTCCTGTACTAGTTCTCATACATGAACCATCCACATAAAGTGTCAGGTCAGGATCTGGTAACGGAATGTCTGTCAGGTCTTGTCTTGGCTTTGTCGTAATGTTGACTACTTCCACACAGTCATGTGTGGCTAGATTTGAATTAACTGATGGTAACAGTGTAGCAGGATTCAGGATGTTGCAGCGTCTGATTTCTATGTGTGGCTGAAACAGTGTCAATTCATAACCTGTTAAACGTGCAATTGTCAAGTGCTGAGTTTGTGTTCGATTTAAAAGAACTTCCACGGAATGTGGAACTTGTACTGTCAGAGAGTGTCCTAAAACTATGGAATCACTTTGTCTGATAGCTAGGGCTGTGGCTGCAACTGACTTGAGGCACGCAGGCAACGCCTGGGCGACTGGATCTAATGTGCTCGAAAAATAAGCACAGGGCTTGTATTGTCCTGCTTGATCTTGGGTAAGAACAGATAATGCTGTACCTTCACGTTCAGTAACGAAAAGTGTAAAGGGCTTACTGTAGTTCGGTGTCGCTAGAACTGGAGCTTGGCATAGGGCTTTTTTTAACTCGTTGAAACTAAGTGTATGTTCAGATGTCCAAGGGAGGACAGTCGATGCGGCTGCCTCCTGTGTCGTTAACTGTATCAGTGGCTTGGCTAGAAATGCATACTGAGGAATCCATTGTCGGCAATAAGAAGTAAGGCCGATAAAGGCACGTACCTCCTTCTGGGTTCTGGGCTGGGGAAGACTCGCTATTAACTGGATACGGTCGGGTGTCAACTGCCTACCCCTCTTGGACAGCAAGTGTCCTAAGTATACCACTTGCTGGACACAGAATTGAAGCTTCGAAGGTGACACCTTGTGCCCCATCTCGGCAAGGAAATACAAAACTGTAAGTGACGCTCGTTCGCAGTCACGTTCAGAACGGGCTGTGATCAGTAGATCATCGACATACTGGAGCAGGGCAGTGTCAGTTGGCATGTGAATGTTGTCTAGTTGTCTCTTGAGTGCTTGACTGTAAATACTAGGACTTTCTGTAAAACCTTGAGGAGCGCGTGTGAACATATAGCTCCTTCCATTTAAACAAAATCCGAAAAGAAACTGGCTGTCTGGATGAATCGGAACACTAAAAAATGCGTTCTTGAGGTCTATGACAGTGAAGAACGTGGCTTCGGAATCAATGGCTGTTAATAGGGAAGAGATGTCTGGGACAACTGGGTACTGCGGAATAATACATCTGTTAAGCTCCCGTAAATCAATCACTAATCGATATACAGGGGGTGCATTTGGATCAGTACGTTTCATGACTGGAATGATCGGAGAATTACATACATTGGAGTCAGTTTCTACAACTACTCCTTGAGCCATGAGCTCGTCTATAATTTTGGATAAGGCTGCTACAGCCTCAGGTGGCAATCTGTACTGTCTGATTCGGGGTAACACTACACCTGGTTTGAGAGTCACACAATGGGGTGTGATTTGCATGTAACCTACATCAGTTGGACCTTGCGCCCATAAGTGCTGTGGAACATTAGACAATCTGGAATCAAAATCTCGTAATACATAGTGACCCTTAAAGTCACGTAGGAACAGACGTATTCCCTCTGGGGAACAGCAAATAACTGCACCTAACTCTTTCAGTGTCTTAATGCCTAATAGATTTTCTGGACATGACTTAGTAAGTAACAGATCAGTAGTGCGGGACAATGGACCTACTTCTATAGTAACTGGCTTTGATATCTCATTAACTATTGGCTTTCCTGAAAATCCAAGGGAAACATTTCTTGAGCCTGAGAGCGGAGCCCCTGGAACTTCGGCGTGACTAATTGTGGTCCTACTTGCCCCTGTATCGATCAAAAACTTTCTGTCTTTCCCTAATACTTGACTGTGAACATAGGGACCTTCTTGATCTACAGGTATCTCGATGAGAGGCAAGCCTACCTCCCTCTCTAGGCTGTTTCATGAATATGGCTGGTACTCTGGATACTCAGACTGTGCATACTGGTACATCTGCGATGTAACATGCTGTGTTGCAGCAATAGGCTGCGGTGCTGTAACTGTCTGTGGTGTATTCTGTGACTGAGGAGTCTGTGAAACTTGTTCTTGTCTAGGCGGACGTGGTCTTTCTTTAGTCTTACCAGTAGCTATGTTGTGTTTCAGAACTGCACACTCATTTATAAAATGACCTGGCTGTTTACAATAATTGCAGTTCCCTTTAACGGGAGCTGCAGGATGACTGGCTTGATTCGGACCCCTCTTCTGACTATCTTGAGGAACAGATTGTGCAACTAGTACTTTCATTTTCGTGTCTTTCATACGTTTTCTTTCGTGTTCTTGCTCTTCTCTGATTCTATTCTGGTGGTACTGGAGCATCTGGAGCATCTGGGACGGAGTATTTGCTTGCCAGGTGCTTTCGACTTTCAGAACTCGGTTTTTAATTGATGGACTTGAATTCTCGACTAATTTAGTAACGAAAAGGTGAGGGTATGACTCACTACTTGTCTTGAGACCACTGTTGATACTGAAACATTTTTCAAATCTGGAATAAAAATCACTAATATCTTCATCTTGTTTCTGTTTACAGGCTGAGATTGCATCCCAGTCTTCTTTTCTAGTTGTTAATAATCTAGGTAAAACTTGTATTAATAATTCTGGTAATTCTTTACATTTATCTCCAAGACCGGTACCTGGTACTCGTGTCTTGTCTTCAGCTTCTAGAACTGCCCAATCGATCTTTTTCTCTCCCACCTCCCATTCTTTTTCCTTTAGCTTTTCATACACCCCTGCGGGCAACAGGACCTTTAACATTTTAATGATATCTGGGTAAGTGTATTCTCCCATACGGAGCATGTCTTTTAATTCTCTATGGAACCCTGCTGGATCTTTGTCATGACAGGGAATTAATTTCTTCATCTCGAGGAGTTCCATCTTTGTTATTGGAGTGTATACAAACACTCGCTGCATTTCGCCACCCGTTCCTTTAACTGGGTGGACTTCTCGTAACGGATTCTGTCTGTCTATGTAGAATGATTTACTTTCTGGGGGTGAGGCATGAACAAAATGCGGGTTCAGAAACGTTCTATATTTGTGGCGCTGTTCTAGAATGACACTAATTAAATCGGTACCTAGACCTCTCCATCTATACTGGAGTAACTCGTTCAGGATATCATGCAACGGACCTGGATCAGAATGTTGACCCTCATACAAAGTAATGAGGTGCTGGATCATATACATACCCACCAGTCGTTGCTCGGCTGGGGGCAGTTTCAGAAACATTTGTGCCACTATTTCGTCTGGAAAAGTGGTAGAATCAGTAATCCATCGGACTGCTGATCGGGCTAGTTCTTGTTCATGCATGGTACTTAACTCACTGTAACCGATTCGTGATTTCAGAATGTGATCGGTAGCTTGAAATACTTGTTCTAGAGAACCTTGTTCTGGTGCTGGATGATGAAAAATAGACTTGTGTTCTAGACGTAAATGGCGATCTGGAAATCTAGATTTTCCTACATACGCTATTCTAGCGGGATTCTCGTCCTCTTCCTCTTCAGGTTCAGAGGTACTTTCTTTCTCGCTTACTTGTGCTGCTTTACGCTGTTCGTGTATCTTTATTATTTCTTTACAAATTTTTTTGTACATACTCTCCATGGCACCGACGGTCTTGTGCTTACCCTCGGCTATATTATCACTCCACCTTGTCAGGATTCTCATTTCGGCGGAATCTTTAGACGGATAATCTTGTTCTCTTATTAGACAATTGATCAGGAAATTTAATATCATGAGCTGAATCTCGGCTTTCCTTTGGGACATGGCATCACTAATACTTTCTGGATCATCCCCTGTACGGATGAAACGATATATTCTGTCTAGATCTTCTTTCATATTCGGTAAGGTGACTAGATACTCGGTCACTCTCCTTACACGTAAGGAATATAAAACCATATTATATTCGCCAGGAACTGGATCATAGACACATTCGTTAAGGGTTTGCCTGATTTCTGTAACAGACTGATGTTTAGGCGTGCGCTGTAACGCTTGAGCATGTAATTCGAGTAATGTTAAACGCTTGTGTGGCGGCGGGGTTTGAGGAAGACCTCCTCCTGCGGCCCCTAAACTAGAATCGTCGACTGACATTCTTCGTCCTGGCAGGGTCGGTAATTGTAACGTGGGCTGGACTTGTATGGCGGGCTGACCCGGGGGGGCTGTTAAGGGCACCCCGGTGTCTAGAGGAGCATGAATTACCTGATTTACAGGGACTGGCGGAGCGCGAACAGGATTTGCATATTCGGGGACTGTGTCGTCCAGATAGGACGAAATAAAAATATCAGCTGCGGTCGGTTTGTGACGTAGCTTGGTCGGAACTAATGGTGGCGGGAAATTACTAGATGCCTCTGGGGTCGCTTTTGGCAAGCCTTCGGCAAGAAGAGGATACATACCCTTAATAAGGGCATGCCTCTGTCTGTCTGACTGTTCGGCTTTGACTCGTTCACCTATCTCGATTAATTCTCTTTCTTGGACTCGTTCTTGGGATTCTCTACTTAACTCTGACTTTCTGACTTCCTTTTCCGTTCTTTTATGAGCTTCTTTACGCCATAACTCGATGGCATCTTTCTGTGACTGTCTGGCTTTCTTTTTCCATAATGCTTCTTCTACTCGCATGATACATTCGGCATCCCATGTACCCGATACGGGCCATCTATACTTTTCTTCTAACTGTTTGGTATACTCTACCCATAAATCTAGATACAATATGGCGCTTATGCCATGTTTCTGATACATAAAATGACCTGGACTGTCCCTGGGCGGGACAGGAACCGCTTCCTCTAACAGACCCTTTCTAGTTTTTATCTGACGTAACTTGGAAAAGAGCGGCATGACTGAACTGTAATCTGGACACAATACAATACACAATGAAAACACAAAATCACGTCGCACTCATACCACAACAGTAAAATACATGAAGAACATTATAAATAACAGTTCGAACAGAATATTACCTGGAATACTGAAAGCAGAAACAGAACAGAATTTCTCGAGAACGGAACAGACTAGAATTACTGGATGCACTGCTATAACAGTACGGAACATACCGGTCCCATAAAGGGACGCATCAAGACCCGTATCCACCTAGATGAACACTTCGTTTGTGAGTCTGGGCACCACCAACCCACGGACCAGGAGTCAATTTAGATTGGTCCTGTCTAGATACTACCCCAGCAATGGTACTCACCGGGCAGCACGGAACGGAAGGCCTCGGACTGGACTGGACTGCTACGACGACGAACTTCGGACTTCGGACTTCAGTTACGGGTGGGCCTCCGGATACCTCGGACCTTGGACTCTCGGCTTGGGCTCTGGTCGGGACTCGCCGCGTTCCTCCACCGTCTCGTTCGGATGCTGGACCGCCTCCTCCGTCTCCTCCGTGGGCCTGAGGGATACTTGAAGCAGAAATATCTGCCAGTGCACGGTATGGTTCCGTCACGACTGCAGAGGGTCAGGGGGTCGGCGTGGCTTCACCGACGCATGGGGAAAGGGCAAGTCCCTATTCGGGCGCCATTATGTGGTATATAAATAAATAATACCGGATCTATTTTTGAATGAATGAATGAATAACAGATAGCTCAATAAAATAAGAGTCAAGATTCGAGGTAGTAGGAGTTTCTGCAGGTTTATTACAGCATAAGGACAGGATCAGGACAACCTGCACAGGAACAGAGGTGACAGGGCCCAGCAGGACAACTGGGGCCCAGCAGCTGCCGGGGCTTGATCTGGGATGAGCGCGCTAACTTTTAATAACAATACATGGACTTATATACGTAGCGCAAACACATAGCATTACATTGCAGTAGGCGTAGCAGTGGGTGGAGCAGAAGGCGTGACGCGTAGCAGTCGCGAAAGATAACAGTAAAAAGAGGTGTAACTGGGCGTACACATAGACATGTGGTGCAAACGTAACAGAATATGTCATGAATGGGCGGAAACATTGGAGGGGGCTACCTAAGGAGCCGGGACCTCTAACCTAATGGTGCGCGTAAACTGGCAATGACGTGTTACTAGGAGAAGCTGGGGGCTACGAACTCTGTGCTAGGAGCAGAGACTAAAGTCTGGAGGGTCGGAGCGACATGTACCTAAACCCTATCTGGTATCTGATGTTTAGGGAACATGTTGATATAAACTAGAAGTCATGAGGGGAAAAGCTAACTTGACTCTAAGACTGGACCATGCATTATTCTACATGTAGTGCGTGATGAAGAATATTAAATGACCATTAATACAGTATTTCTCTAACGTGGAGCCGAATAGGCTAGACAATGACGGAAACTATTGATGCAGTTCAGTAGCTTAGGAATGCAAAGAAGGAGGACTGAACTGATAACTGGAACTATAACATACTTTTGGCAGACTCAGAGGCAGAGCCAAGCTGCACCGGGCACTGCGAGGCAGGAAGTAAGTGAAGGGTCGAGGATACAGGTGGGGGCTGTATCGCTCCTCAGCGAGGCTTTCAGGAGACAGGAGCTGAATCTGATGTCCGGGCCCTTTTGAGGCCTGGAAACGGGGACTTTATTAATGGAATAACGTGCACACTGGGAAACGTGGCAACATAACTTTACCTAGGCCTGATATTCGTAGTATTCACGAGGACTGGAAACTAGCATACTAGAGGTGGACACAACTGGAATTGCGTCATTAATCGGACATGGGGAATAACATATGCATATTGGTCATGCACACATAACATATGATGGATGAGGCGTAGGGACACAGAACATGGCAAAATTTACTTTTCCACAATTAAAACAGAATCATTGCAGAATGACCAGCCATTTCTAGACTTTAAATAAGCTGTGTAATGTCCTGATGTTATTGAAGGACCGTCATGATATATAATTGCTACAGTTACAAAAGTCCTCCCTGATATTGACAACTGTGAAGCCACAAAATTTTTAATTAAAGTTGTCAATTTTATTCCATCAGGCCTACATCGTTGGAACATTAAAATGACATACTGGCCATATGTTCGTATAAATAATGTGGACATCATTTCAGATTTACATTGGCTACACTCCATGTTGTGATCAGCTCCTTTTACTAGCTTATTAAAAGAGACTGATTTACTGTCTGGCAAAGTTAAATATATAAATCTTTCTGAGTCTACACTAGTAGTACTTGATACCCTACAGTTCTCGCAGTCATGCTGCCATTGATAAGAAAGCCCAAACAGGTGATCTACATCTACACCTTCATCATGCAATACATCAAGCATATACATTAAAAACTCCTGACAATCTTGCTGACTATTTTGAGAGAATTGTGTTTGGCCTGAACATCTGTCTAACAGATTTCGAATTTCAGACACACTTTCTATGTTTGTTCTATCAGTGCTACATTTCTCTAACACAGAATTTAACAAACTGCAAAATCTTTGATCAGAATTGACCACAATCTCTTCTTTTACATTTTCTAGAGAAAACAAAACATTAACCACTACATTAGCATAGCAGTTGACACCAGAACTGTTTTCAAATTGAAAACCAACAACATCTTCAACAGAATCCTTTTTGTTTCTGCTTATAATTTCAGGTTCATCGACTTTTCGTCTTTTTGCTACAACCTCCCCAATATTGGTCACATTTCTTCGTTTCCGGCCTACCACACGTTTCTCAAACAAAGGATACTGAGGCAAATGTGGCGCATACTCTCTTCTTAACCTATTGTATTCCTTAACACAATCTAGATCCGCACAAATGTTTGTGACATCACACTCAATCAAGTACAATCCCGATAAAGTTCTAACTCGTGACAATGCCACATATGCCATACCCTCCTTGAACACAGAACTGCCAATATTCACCAATGCACTGTCTACACTTAAACCTTGCGATTTATGGATTGTCACTGCATATGCCAAGCAAACAGGAAACTGCTTACGACGAACATATAAGTCTTTTACAAGCAAAAATCTAGCAGAACAACGACCAATTAGCTGTACTTCATCAATGCCATCAAATTTAATTTTTAAAAATTCAATTCCATCTCTATTTCTGTATTTCACAAAATCAACAACATTACCCATTGATCCATTTACCAGACCTCTTTCAACATGTAAATTCCTTCTTAAAATTATACGGCAGTTCAAGCACACATTCAGAGTCTTTTCAAAACCTGCAGTTTTAGATATACTCTTCTCTAATGAATCCAATTTTGTTTTCAGATTCTCAGACAAAATAATTGTTGATCCCATATGCTCTACTCTGTCAATAGCTTCCAGTTTCACAATCTCTTGCTTTTCTAAATGCAACATTTTGTTGTTGAATTTGGCACATTCTGCAAGAGTTGGCATCAAACATATTCCAGATTTCTTCTCAGTAATTTTCTGAAAAATATTCTCAGGCACAACATCTTGGTCTGGATATAAATTTGTCAGTAATCGTGCATGTAAAGCTTCTTTCCCATGCTCGGTCACTTTTCCAATTCTAACATCTTATAGAATAGTCTTGTAAAGTTCATCCTTCGCCTGACGCATATTTTCATGCAGTTCAGCATAATTGAAGTTTAACCATATATTGACGTTGCCAATGCTCCCTAGGCACTTCCTGGTATCTTCATGCGTGAGCATTTTGAACACAGGTTGCCCTTTCACTGGTGTCAGCTGCAGAAAATCTCCGAAAACAATGATGTGTTTGCCACCAAATAACACATCATACTCTGTTTTGAGAACTTCTTGCATTCTCAAATGCACAAAGGCAAGCATGACATTGGAAACCATGCTTACTTCGTCAATGATAAGAAGTTTCATTTTCCTCAAGACTCTTGAAACTTCAAAACAAGCATCTCCCGATAGCTTGTGATATTGTAATTTGTTGTCATGCTCCACTGACAGCATCAGTAAACGATGTAAAGTAATCCCTTTAATGTTATGTGCTGCCAGTCCAGTTGGAGCGGTGACAACACAAGACAGCGATGACTCTGTCCTTTCCTGCAAATAACATGAAATTGCTTTAATAAGGAAACTTTTTCCAGTTCCCGCTTCTCCACTCACGTACAGTCGAACAGGCTTCAACGACGTACATGAGCACTCTTTCTTGTCATGACTTAATCCATGATCAATTTGCATGGTAACTTCGTCATATATTTTCCTCTGCTCAACGTTGAGTTGTTTTTCCAACTCTTCTAAGTTAACCGCATCCTCCTGAGCATGTGCCATTGCTCTTTCCACTTCATTCATAGCAGTGGCAGCTTTATTTTCGATAACAGGTCCTCCTAGTGGATCCTGACTCAATGAAGCAGAACTCTGACTGTCCTGAGAACTGTCTCTGGCAATCTCCGCTGCAATCGTTGCTTCCTGCTCAATTTCCACATTCAACATTTCTACATATTTGGGAAAAGCAGGACATTCTATGGTCTCCTTGGCAGCATTGAAAGAGTCTTCATAACAGAGGAAATCTCCAAGCAGTTCCTCTTCTGCACGCCAAGGCTTAAAAAGTTGCAAAAGTGCTAAATAGAAAAACTCCTTTTTTTCAGGAGATTCGCCACTCAATTTTCGATGGTTTATCAAGTGGCATTTTCTTTGCTTCACCAGACATCCCTCACTTCCTATTACAGCATACACTCCTTTCTCAGTATCTTCTTTGATGTTCCTCTTGAATATGTAATTTTGCAGAACCTCATACAGACAAACATTCTCGAGGTGACTGCTTCGATTTGGATAATATGTATCCAACATGTTGCTCTTCAAAATGTCGGTACTGTTTGGCTCCTTTTCCGCCAAATACTCAATTTCCCGCACAGGTTTGAGAACTCGATTACGCGTTGCAGCAAGACCAAGACTCGCCCAAACGATACTCCTGGACTTGGCATAGAGACTTGCTGAAGACAACCGGTCAGAACATTCGTAAGCTCCGATTTCTCGATGCGACAACATCTTCAGACTGAAACTGTACAACTTCTTGCTGAGGCTCTTTTCATGGGAAATGTCCTCCCACATATCCTTCAATTCTGTCTTCTCTTTTTTGGTGATGTAAGATGTCACATACCGAGCCACAGCCATACAGTTATCAGCCACAAACTGTATATCCATGTTAGCATTCCACATGGACAAAATCACCGGGTTGTAGTCGTTGATGTACTTAGACTCTTCGTTCCTCTTCAAATTGTATGTGTTTTTAGGTGATTTCTTCATCACATTATGTCGCAGCGAAGACATCAAACTGTTCACTCTTCCTTTAGAAATCACCGGTCGTGGAAAGCCGAAACGACATTTGGTGTATAACTTGTCTTTGTTTCGGAATTTACGACCACAGTACTTTCCACATCGATGGCTTTGGAAACGTAGAACTTTTTCTCTTAGGCTTTTTTTCTCCTTTGCGTTTGGAACAGCACATGTAGAATACTGTTCTATGAAACTCATTACTGAGTCTTCTGGATCCGTTCCAAATTTAGGTGCATCCTTGATCCACAGCAACATATGTATATGAGGAGCACCTCTTGCTTGGTACTCCTTTCTCCAGAAGAAATCCAACACCTCTCCAAGAGGTGGATTCTTCTTATTCATGATGAAAGACATCATACCTTCAAATCTATGATTGAAGTACCTACATACATTGACTGGATCCAAAGAGCACAGTTCTCCGGGTGTCTTGAATTCGATGTTTTCTACGTTAGCATTTGCCTCTCGTAGAAATTCAAGTAAGTCTTCCCAGCCATACTCAGCACAGCTCAGAGTGAGGAACCATGTGGGAGTTCCTAAGTTCCTCAGCATACATTTTAAATCACCATGACGACGGTACCAGTACTCATTACTACCACGCTGACACGCCATGAGATTAATCAGGTGAGAATCCAAAATACTGTCTTGGACATTGACTTTATCCATAAAGTCACTTGCCGAGATGTTTTGCATGTGTATACCACTTTTCAAGATGTGGTTCACTGCATATGACAGTCCAGACAGATCGCTTTCAAACAGGAGATGAAACAAATAAGGAATGCATTGTCGAAACCTAGCATCTCCTGCATACAATCGCAAAGTCAGAAGCAGGAATTTGATGAGGTCGCTCATCATATCTTCCTCCCTGACCTGTTGGAAAAAGCTGTGGGAAACACCGAGCTTCCAAACTTTCCTCCCAAACACTAATGGGACTCCCTTTCGCTTGTTTCATTTGAAACAACTCAATAGCATTCCCCATGACTTCCTTGGAATGCAAAGGATGAACACTATAATGTTCATATATTTCTTCACTAGTACAGGGTTCTACTTTCTCAATTTGACCAGCACACAAATCGCTATCCTCTTCCTCACTTACTTCCTCTTCTGCAACATATACATTTTTATAGTATTTATTATTTTTTTTCAAATACAATGTTGCCCTTTTGACTTTCCTAACATCTACTAAATCTTGCCATATTTTCTTATTCTTTGTCGGAACCCCATTAACTAAGATAACCAGAGGTTCCTCTTCCACTTTTTCTACTCCAATTGTGTTAATGTTTTTCTTGAAATCTAGAGGCAAATAAACAACTCTTCCCTTTAATCCTCTCTGTAAATCTGATGGAGGCAATTTCCCTGTCTTTGGCTCCATTCTTACAATAGCCTGAAAGGGATGGATACTTTGAATCAAAATAGATTCATAAGTATTTAAATCCTTCAATTCAGAAGGAATCTCAACCAATTCCAGATTATTATGAACTGCTCTAGCAGGCATCTGGTTTTGATTTAATTTGTTACAACAATAAGTACACACACGTTGATCCAATCCCAAATCAAAACAATTTTCTACCATCAAGTATGTTGTAAAATCCTTCCATTCACTATTATTTTCGCTTTCACTTTTTGCATATAAATCCACTAACTTAGTCTGATTCTTATAATAAGTGTGTCGACAACACACACAAGTGAAATTTGGCCTCTCACTTGATTTCACCTCAAACGTCGCAATTTCCCTCTGGAAATTATCTGTACTGGAAACCTGTACACTATCTTCCACATTACTCTCTTCTTCTTGGTCAATTTCAACATTCTCCTCTTTACTTCCAAAGTAACAAAACTCAATTTCTTCACATATATTCTTCACATCTATTTCAGAACCATGCAAAAGAGCAGCGCATAATTGTTTAAGCATAATTGCTGGACTCTTAGCATAATACAACATTCTAACTAATTTCCTCACTTTATTATGATGCACTGCTAGCATCCTGAAATGATGAAAAACACTCTGGCATACTCTCCTGGAAAGACAAGCCAGTGAATGACCATGCAAACCTATCACTTCTCTCACTCTGCAAGGATCTAATTCTTGCAACAACTTCATTTTCTCCTTCAAACTTTTCTTATTAAATGACGTATAAAATCACAAAGCAAATTGATGGAATCCTGTCGTACACTGCAAATACTACTACACTTCCAGGTGTACACAGGACCCTTAGGACGTCTCCCTAAAACCTCATTACCTAACACCTCTTCTACCTCTGTTGTCACAAGTTTTTCTTTTTCAACTGGACAACCATCTTTCACTTCATAAGCTCGACCACTGGTGTCAACTGCATGCACCAAATCATTATCCTGGAAATAACTCTCCTCATTAAAAAATGCCTCAGAGCTTGAACTATGCATCCATTCTCCAGAAAAAACTTCACAAAAATTACTATGATTAACTATTCTCTTCCATCTACTATTTCTTTTGAAATCATAAATTGCCTTGTTTAGCTTCCTAATTCTATTGATTGTCAAAATAAATAACTTACGTTTAATTTCAAATGCCTGATCAATAACTTTCTCAACTATTTTTTTTCTCTTATAAAAAACCACTTTCTGTTGACCTTTCTTAATATTTTTTAACAAATTGCCAATTATCCTGTTGCGGAACATTCGTTTACGAATGTCCCTAAACTGTTGTTTCCTTCTACTTTCATGCATAGAGTTATCTCTTACTCTAGCAGTAACATTTTTCATTGGCCTTTCCTTTCCGTTTGAATTGCTTCTCCTTTTCTGGACTGAAACATTTTCTGTAGTAATGTTATGTTATGTTATGTTATGTTAACTGGTTTTTTGTAGAGCACACGGCTACTCAAAAAGAGTGTCCCGGCGCTTTTAATTGAAGCAGGCTGCAGTAAACTAACATAAAACCTTTAAGAGAATAAAAAAACAACAAAATGGAAAACAGAAAACAGCACACAAAGACGACCTACTGGACAAACAGCCAGGTCTTAAGGTCCTTTCTGAAGGATAATAAGCCAGTGGATCCCCGAAGTGAGAGGGGCAGGGAATTCCATAATTGAGGCGCCAGTAACCCAAAGGAGCGACCACCCAGACGCGCTCTCTTCACCCGTGGGACAGTAGCCAGAAATAAAGATTCTGATCTAAGAGAGCGAGCTGGTTGGTAGAAAGTCAGTCTCCTCTGGAGATATTTCGCTCCCGACGCATGAAGGGCCTTAAATGCCAATGTCAGAGCCTTAAAAACAATCCGCTTGCGGATTGGGAGCCAGTGCAAGGTCTGGAGCAAACGCATAGCGCTGGTACGCCTGTTCACTCCATAGACCGCCCTTGCCGCAGCATTCTGTACAACCTGAAGCCGCTGTAACAGGTACTCCGGCAGGCCCAGGTATAAAATGTTGCAATAATCCAACCTGGAGCCAATCAGGGCCTGTACAGTCAGCTTCCGGTGCTCCTCCGATAACAGGGGAAGGAACCTCCGCAGCATCCTGAGGAGGCCAAAGCACATGCCTGACACTCCTAAGATCTGGGCTTTCATTGTCAGCCCCGCGTCCAGCTTAACACCCAAGTTTTTCGCTATTTGGGAAGAACGCATAGGGGGGAACATGTCAGTAGGCCACCAGGCCTGCCAGTCTGGCTCCGTGTCGCACCCAAAGAAGAGTATCTCAGACTTGTCGGAATTGCACTTGAGGCTGTGCAGTTGGAACCATTGGAACACAGCGCCAAGGCAATCCCGGATACTCTCCCCCTCGAAATCTTCTCCTCTCTTACACGAGAAGAGAAGCTGGGTATCGTCGGCATAAGATACGATCCGGGCCCCGAACGACTCCGCCAATGCCGCCAAAGGGGTCATAAAGATATTAAAGAGGGTCGGGCTCAGAATAGAGCCCTGAGGGACCCCGACTCCCAGTGGAGGCATCACGGCGGAATCTGGTGAGGCCCAGATCGTTTGCCGGCGGCTGGCTAGAAAGGAAGAAAACCAACTGAGCACCGTTCCCCGAAGTCCTATCTCATAGAGTCTTGTGAGAAGACCCTCATGGGGAACGGTGTCGAAAGCCGCCGACAAATCCAACATCACCAGCATGGCTTTACCCCCTGGATCCAAGATCTCCTTGATTGTTTCAGAGACCTCGAGGAGCGCCGTCTTGGTGCTAAAATTAGGGCGAAAACCTGACTGGGAGGCATGCAAAATCTCATTCGCCTCTAGAAAATTGGAAAGCACCGATTGTACGTGCTTTTCAGCAATTTTCGAAAGAGCCGGCAACAGAGAGATAGGCCGGTAGTTGACAAGGGCCTTAGGGTCCAGACCAGGCTTCTTAAGCAGCGGGATGACCATCGCCTGCTTCCAAGCCTGCGGGACCACTCCCTGACTCAATGAAAGATTTAGCAGCGGGTTGACCATAGGATTGATCACATCAGCCAGTTTCGCCAGTGTTTTAGCAGGACAAGGATCCAGGGGCGAGCCAGATTTCAAGTTGGCCAAGAGTGCTAAAGAGGCGGACTCCAGTATAGGTGGAAAAGCCCCCAGTATCGGGCCTGGCAAGGCCAGAGGCGATCGAATGGCCTCAGTGGCAGTTCGCTCCATGGGTGTAGCCGCTGGGAAAGAGGCCTGTATAAGTTGGATCTTGCTTGTAAAAAAGCCAGCAAGATCCGCCGCCCAGGAGTCGGAGGGCCTCTCCTCAACGATGTTTACCCGTGGAGATGTAAATTCCCTGACTATAGAGAAAATCTCCTTGCAGGAGTTGGAGGCAGCTTCTATCCTTCCTGCGAGGTAGGCTTTCTTACCTAGGCGAATCTCCCGGTGATACTCCTTAACCATGTTCTTAAAAGTCACCTTGGCCGCCTCATCATATTTAACCCGCCAAGCTCTTTCGGCCACCTTACACTGCTGCCGCTTAGCCGACAGTGCAACGGTAAACCAGGGGGCGGACACTCGTTTCGGAGTGCGACGAGGGGCCAGTTCCGGGGCAAGATCGTTAAGCCTGTCAGTCAGCCATACCTGCAGGGACTCCAAATCCTGCGACAGGTCACCCACAAGAGGGCAAGGATGATCCAGAGCGGCCTGAGCCAGCATCTCAGGGGTCACTCGATGATATGCCCTATGGGTTTGACCATGCTGCCGTGGGGCGGCTACAGTCAAATTAACTGTGCCACAGATGGAAAATTTAACCAACCGGTGGTCTGACCATAGAACCGGGATAATCTCTAACCCCTCAAGAGGGGTAGTCGAGAAAACCTGGTCTAAGGTGTGCCCCTTGTTATGCGTCGTCCCATGTAGATAGGGATACAATCCCAATGGTGCCGTGGCCTCTATGATTTTAATAGTGGCCGCATCAAGCGAATCATCCATCCGGAAGTTAAAATCCCCGGCCAGAACACAATGTTCTGCTTTCAAGGCCAAACTCAGTAAAACGGAATCAAGATCTTCAAAAAACATTCCGTGCGGGCCAGGAGGTCTATAGACCAATAGCCCCTTTACTGATTGCTGCGGGGCCAAAGAGATGGAAAAAGCAAGGGCCTCCGAGCCACGAATATCCTCCACTGGCAGAATAGTACAAGCCAGATCTTTCCTCACCACCAGTGCCACTCCGCCCCCCCTTCCCACCACTCTGTCCTTCCTGAAGACATTGTAATCAGGCGGGACAGCCATGGCCACATCCGGGTTCGACGACTCTCCCCACCATGTCTCAGTGAGCATGAGGCACAGGGGTTTGGCCGTGTCCAGTAGCTCAAAGATATCTTGAGCGTGTCTGCCTGCTGATCTGGTGTTAAGTAGCATGCAGGGATATCGCACACTGGAGCAGGGATTGCCAGGGGGCCCGGGCAGAGCACGTGAGGGGCGCCAACCGCAACCGGGGCAGATGGACTTACCGAGGTGACGCCCAGGGAAGACCGTGCAGCAGCCACTGGAACCAGTGCGGAGAGCATAACGCTCCCCCGCCGTATAGTGCTGCGAAAGAGGTCCTGACCGACACATAATACAAGACCAAGGCCGACCCGCCGCCCCGAGCGCCTCCGAGTCGCTGACGGGCGCAGACGGGCAGGACTCTGGCTTGACTCAGGCGCCGACCAGGCGCTACCGCTGCGCGTCACCGCTGCGCGATTCCCGCGAGCATTAAGTAGGGCCCAGCTGAAGATGTAAGAAAGCGCTAGAGCGCTCCACCAGTGACCTACTCGCCACTAGCCCCCCCCAAGATGGCGGCCTCGCGCCAGAAACGCTAGCACACAGGTAACAAATCCGCTCAAAATGCGGTGCGGGGCACTCTTTACATGCAGGTATGTGGGCGCTACTGGTACAATTAAAAGCGTGCTGGAATGAGAAAATAAAAAAACATAAAAAGGAAAAACGATAATTTTTTTAAAATATGAGCGCTGCAGCCTACAATACAGCAGTAATATTTTTTTTACTACAGATATTTCTTATGAATGTTTTTGTACTCTTACCCGGTGCTTTCTTGGTGACTTGACAAATCTTTTTGTTAGAGGACTGCTGCTTTTTTTCATTCACCTGCTGTCTTTGACGTTTTGCAGCCTTTCTCACTCTTTCTTTGGTTGGCATGCTGAAATCTTGAAATGATCTGCAGTTGAATCTGTGGTAAAATATAATAAAAAATGTTATTAACCACTATTACCCAACAGTAAATCAATAACAGTCATCAAAAACTTAACACACTACTTAACATTTTTACATAGAAGATTTTTTTGTGCATGGCAAATTTAGAATACAGAAATAGCAGAAAAGAAATGGAATTTATATTCATTTTACCTGTGCTGTTTTATATGTGAATCTGATCTAATTTTATGAGCATATTTTAATATTTTATTGAAGACACTACACATAACCTGTTTTTCAAGGTGTCTTTATTTTTAAATTAAACGGTTTACATTTTTACTTTTTATTTATTATAAATTTATAAAATAAATGTTTATAGTTCCATAGGCTCAAGCACGTCAGCTTCCCATCCTATGTCATACAATTCTGACAAATCTGCATCCTCATCACGTTCTTCTTCATCCTCAGGATTTAAATCATCCAAAGGATCAACATCCACTGATGTTTCAATTACGAGTTCAATGATGAGGTCGAAATCAACTGATTGCTGATTGTCGCTCATGTTGATGTTGTCTTTATCTTTAAAGAAAGATAACAACAATGAGATGTTGCAGAGTAAGAGACAAATCTCAGAGATTATAATAGTAAAATTGTTTAACAAGAGTAACATTTTGCAGCTATTATTTAACCATGTCCAGCGATGCTGAGGAGGCAGCCGCGGGCCGTGGAGGAAGTTACGGTGGGGCAGGGAGGCGGGAAGGGGGAGGGGCAAGGTGGAGGGACCTAAAACTGGCATATGGATAATTGCAGGTAAGTACACAATTTAATTATTCAAACGAATTTCGTAGCGCGCATTGCATCGCAAAATGCGATGCTGTGCGCGCTACGAATTTCGTTTGAATAATTAAATTGTGTACTTACCTGCAATTATCCATATGCCAGTTTTTAGGTCCCTCCACCCTGCCCCTCCCCCTCCCCGCCTCCCTGCCCCACCGTAACTCCCTCCACGGCCCGCGGCTGTGAGGAGGTGAAGCCTATGTCCAATTTTTCAGTGAACAGGACTCATCTCTTCTTAACCTTGGATAAACCTCACCGACTCTGTGTCCCCTGCACATAATTAAATGTAAAGGGGCAGATTTATGTTAACTAGCACATCCCCAGGGATGCACCAGTTAACGTGCACCGCTGCTCTGCCACCCATGGTGTGCCGCATTTACAATCAGATAGGACAAAGCTGCGTCAAAACCCTGCGCCTGCTTGAAGCAGGCATAGATCTTGACGCAGGTAGGCTGAAAGCTAAAGCAACAACTAAGTGTCGTGTGCAGAAGTTGCAAAAAAGGAAAAATGGCGTTTAAACCGGTAATGAGCCCATGCTAACTTAACACAGTGTAAAGATATCCAGGATCTACATCAGTTTGGGGTTCACGAACCTGGCAGGTACAAGGCACTGAGGCTTTGCACCGTGCATGTCTCATCCCAAATCATATGTTGTTTGTGAATGAAACAATTTCCCAGACCAAATGCTTTGGATTGGCTACTTCTAAAAAATTAAACACCCCTACTATCCCGGAGTTAGAGGAATATGATGGTTGGAGTCATTTTACTCGGTTGTCCATTAGTGATTTACAGGCCCTACTCCGTAATTCTTCCTTTAACATTTCCAGTATAAATCCAAAAGGTTGGCTGCTTTGGCAACGTGCCTTATCCAAGGTTTAATAACGCTGCCTTTTGCTTTATATAAGTTTTCAAATTGTATGAAATATATACCAATAGGTCGTTATGAACCTTTAGGTAGTGGTTTTCTTCATGAGGTCTGGTCGCTTCCATACACATACAGATGTTTCAAAGATGATCAAGAAGTTTATCTGAATGGAGAGGAATGCACTGAGACGCCAGATCATTCACTAATGTGTAGGCACATACAGTTACATGGTTCATGCAACAAAGACCGACCAAATATGGCTTGCGTGTTGCAAGGCACGCCAGTTCCTGCTATCATCCCCACGTTCAAGTTGTTGGAAAATGGTAGTTATTTGATGCTCAATAATGAAGATTGTTCTGGGTTAATTAAAAGTATTCCTTTTATCGTAACAGTAAGTGAACGGGTTATTTGCTGCAGAAATGTTCTATTTCCTCCCACACATGAACATAAGGAGTTTTCAATCTGGCCACAAATACCAACCTTGGGAGCAGATTTCAACGGCATGGCAAGAATAAGGGCTCTTTTGTCTCAGAGAGAGGTGGCCTTGAGTTCGGCCCGTGAAACTTTCGTGCTTCACATAGCGAACACCCGTACAGAGGTGCAGACCCTTTTAAATACTGATTCGCCTTTGCATTTCCGCGAGATGGTTCGGACTATCTTTAACGCGTCCTCCACAAAGGGCCTGGCGCATTTTTTAAAAGTTGTTAGCAGTGGTCTCGTGACTTCATTTGAGAAAATCTTTGGAGTCATCCCTGCTTTCTTTCATTCTATTTTTTCCACTTTGTTTAGTGGATTCCCAGTTTTACTTGCATTAGCACCGGACGCTCTTGTGCTTTTTTACATTTTTAAATATGGATGTCCCTCCTGTGCAAGGTCCCGCCCTGCAGCTGCTAACGCTGTTCCGCAATCGCATGCTTGAATATTATGGCACAATGCCGTTGGCGATATTAAGCACGGCATATGGATTATCTTTTCGATTCTCCTACTTCACCTGTGTCCAGCCTGTATTTCACTGCCTGACCTGTGATTTCGATTGGGCCATTGATTTGTGTCTCTGCGGACCGGTTTCTCCTGACGTCGACTTTAATCAGCTGATGAGTCCTATCATTACTCACGAGTTGGTTTGTCCTGGCGAAAGGATTATGGCTGTGGCATTGATGCATGGACTAATTGGTCCCTGGAATTTACTGGCGGCAACACAGTCTTTCTTGGAACAGAGCTTTCTTGAAAACCCACCGAGCTCTCCTCTGATGGTGATAGAGGATCCGGTGCTGGGAGAGCACGTATGTTCTTTTCCGCTTTTAAATTGGATGGCTGAACTCTTTTCGGATGAAGACGGTGACTTCCTATTGGAGGCTGTTGCAGCTTATTTTGCATACACAATTATGTCATAGACCTTTTTCATGTTTGATATGCTGAGTACTAGCATTTCATTGACAATTCATTGACTTATTTGTCAAGTTTTTATTATTTAGCTTGCCTATTGGCTTAAGCCTCGATAAACTAGTTGACTGTTTTATTTTTTCTTAGCATTAAATTTTGCTAGTTTTTAATGTTTTACCTTGCGGACCGTGCACATATAAAGTTGCAATCTGCTCTCATCAGATGGCACTTCTATTACCTTATTTTGTTCGTTTCCGGATCATGGAGGGGTGTCATGTAGATCCTGGATATCTTTACACCGTGTTAAGTTAGCATGGGCTCATTACCGGTTTAAACGCCATTTTTCCTTTTTTGCAACTTCTGCACACGACACTTAGTTGTTGCTTTAGCTTTCAACCTAGTAGTTCATCATGGTTTACATGAGAATAATATGTTATTGCTCTACTATCTGCTTTGCTTGTTAAACTATATCTGTACAGCGAGTGCTGAAGTTTCAAGAACAACACGATACAGAATTGTTATGAGGTCTGATCTCCACGACTTCATAGTCATAACATAAGTGCAGCTTCTGCCAATTCTGGGCATGAGGCGGGTTTTATATTGCTTTGCCGAACACACACATACACAACACTTGATGCGGTTCACATGAAGAGAGAGCTGGTGTATGCTGATGTGATTCCTTCAAATCTAGGACACTAAAGTATAGGCACGCCCTAAACTAACACAAAGAGACCTTCTTAGCAAATAATATAATATGTGTATTAGGGAGGGTGAGATATAAGTGTTGCTAACTCTTATTCATTTACAGCATGTTAACATACTGTCACCATTCGCTTTTTATGTACTAGTAACTATGCTGATAATTTTGCTACTGATAATTGTGGAAGCGTTCTAGTGTTCCTGCACAGGAACAGGATGTGGGGAAACAGAAAGCGGAAGGCGGCCATATTGTTTGCTTGGCGCCGACCGTTGAGCAACAGCTTAGCCCCGGCGCTCCGGAATAAAGATAACTAAAAAGCATTTAAAGACGTACGTTCTCACATTATTACAATGGCGACGAAGATGTGTACTTGTATTATCTAAGATACTACGCCTGAGAAGACGGCATTAGTAAATAAACATTTCAAATACACATGTGTTCTTCTTAACTCCATGTTCTGGTTTGTAATGAATATATAACGACCTAGTGTTCATGAGTTCCACGTATCCTGAGGTACTGTAAGTTCATATTCTGGATTGTCTAAACATTGAGAGTTTGTTATATCCAATGTGACACTGTAGCTAGCTTGCTAAGGGGTTTTTGGGTACTAAGGTGAGTTTTGGGGCACCCTAATTCGCCGAGGTTCCAATCCTCTGTGCACAGTTCTGTGTGAGAACAGAAACCCTGCGACAGGGGCACCCCTGAGCCTTGCTGGAGCTTCATCACACTTGCGATACAACTCCAGCAATGCGCCACCTTTACGGCACAGATGCGTCACGCATCTATGCTGTTTTTGCCCCATGATGCGCCGCATTGTAAATGCAGCACACCATGGGTGGCGGAACAGCGGCACAGGATGACTGCAGCCGCGGGCCGTGGAGGAAGTTACGGTGGGGCAGGGAGGCGGGAAGGGGGAGGGGCAGGGTGGAGGGACCTAAAAACTGGCATATGGATAATTGCAGGTAAGTACACAATTTAATTATTCAAACGAATTTCGTAGCGCGCACTGCATCGCAAAATGCGATGCTGTGCGCGCTACGAATTTCGTTTGAATAATTAAATTGTGTACTTACCTGCAATTATCCATATGCCAGTTTTTAGGTCCCTCCACCCTGCCCCTCCCCCTCCCCGCCTCCCTGCCCCACCGTAACTCCCTCCACGGCCCGCGGCTGGATGACTGCCACATCCCTGATGATACGCCAGTCATCATAAATCTATCCCTAAGCTTCTTATCTTGTTAGAGATGAACCGCCATATGTATCATCAAAGTTTTTTACATTTCCTAAATAGCGAACTTTAAGGAATAAATAGCGATTCTTTACCATTCCTAGTTTGCGATGAGCTATTTGCTAATTACAAATTACCCATTCATTTCCATGGAGCAGGAGGCCCATAGGAATGAACGTGCAATTTGCGATTAGCAATCAGCTCATCGCAAATTACGAATTTTTCCGAGGGTGCAGGGGTGTCTCAAGAACACCCTGCTGCACCCCTGAAAAAGAAATTTGGGGGCATATGGCGCACATACATTTTGAAAACATTCCTTTACCTCAAAAACGATTTTCAACTCATAATTTGAAAACACTGCCCACGGGGAAATGACTTAAAATGTCCTCAAGACACATAAAAGTGTTTTTTTTAAAGCCTTTGCAACTTTTTTGGGTCACTTTTAACATGGCTATGTAACTCAAACAGTCAAAATCTAAATTTACCATGCACAGGTGGGAGCATATTTACAAGGAATTAGCTCCACGGAGAAAGGTCTTTTAATTTAATATTGGAAAAATAACATCAGAGACACTGAAATGCCTTATAAAGAAGCATACACCATTATGTCCTTGTCATAAATTTTAAAAGCATTCATTTTCCCCAAAAACGATTTTCAAGTCATAATTTAAAAACACTCCACATGGGGAAATGACTTAAAATGTCCTTAAGACACATGAAAGCGTTTTTTTGATTGCCTTTGCAGCATGTTTCGGTCACCTTTAACATGCCTATGTAACGCAAACATTCAAAATCTAAATTTGCCATGCACAGGTGGGAGCATATTTACAAGCAATTTGCTCCACAGGGAAACGTCTTACATTAAAATGGGAAAAATAACATCAGAGACACTCAATTGCCTTATAAAGAAGCATACACCATTATGTCCTTGTCATAAATATTAAAACCATTCCTTTTCCTCAAAAACGATTTACAAGTCATAATTTGAAAACACTCCACAGCTCCTATGCACATAAAAACCCTGTCAGTACTAATACTTCACATTTTCTCCAATTACAATTTCTCAAAGAAACAAAATCTATTTGTAAAACACTTGAGACAAAGCAACATTTGAAAAACACAACTTTCTTCATAATTTTCTCCTTAAAGCACACTATTTTCTATCTAAATTAAAGAAATCTTTTCTAACCTTAGCAAATACTTTGAGTTTCAAAACAGTCTCAGAAACACACCAATTTGTCTTCAGCAGAGCAAAAGGTATGCACTCCAGAGTCTGCAGCTATCAAAAGCACAGAAATGCTGTAATTCTTCACACATATCTCTCATGTCACCCAATCAAAACTCTTCCCTCACTTTTTTTCAAATCAAAACCCTTCCCCCCTCTGCCCTCTCTGCTTTTTTGCATAGCAACCACCTCTTGCAAGACCTCTGGTGTTTGCAAGTTCACACAACAATGTTGCAATTGAACTCTGAACTCTCAGTGCACCTGCATATCCAGTGCATTCTTCCATTTAATGATTTTTTCTTCGCCACTCAAAATACATCTTTCAACGAACTCATCCATGCACCCTAACTTTCTGTTTTCAGCAATCAAAATCCACCAATCACTGTTACTGCTTCATTAACACAGAAACTCCACAGTTTTTTTCATTTTAAACTCTTATTTTTTCAACTGCCATTTCATTGCCACACTTCATCTGACTGCAGGAGAACCTTCTCTCGCCATGTTTTCTGTCTGGATTGTTGGACATAGTTACATCTATTGGGCTCAGAGGTACGCTGAAAACAGGAATTTACCTAACCTCAATTTACAAGATGTGGAAATTAGGTGGTTTGGCCACAGAGGATTAAAATGTCACCAATTGATACCATTGGTGAAAACCTTTATGCATTTGCCAAAACCTGACCTGTTAATTGTGCACTGTGGAGGTAATGACTTGGGCACTTTGACTGGGGTAGGTCTGGAAATGCTTTTAAAGGACACGTTTGAGCAATTGATGGTACTTTTTCCTCAGACTGCCTTGGTATATTCAAATATATGCCAAAGACAGAAATGGAGGTGGTCGAACCAATTTTGTCCACAAATTGAGAAGTCGAGGAAGCATGTAAACAAATCTGTTTCAGCTTACATGAGAGACCATGGAATGGGCTCCTTGTACAACAATAACTTGCGTTACTACATGCAAGATATCTACAGAGGAGATGGAGTTCACTTCTCAGATGAGGGCAACAGAATTTTCATTCTGAATTTAAGACTGTGCATTGGTACCTACTTATAAGTACCTAAATGTACCATAAACCCAAAAGCTCTTCTCAGAGCTACCCTACATCTGATCACTCACAATTATTATTTTACTCTAACTTTTTTCACTAATTTTCAAGAAAGTACGCTCCCCAGAACGCTTCCCGGTTCGCGAACCGGGCGCACTCCACGCAAAAGAACTAAAAAAACGATATTTTTTTTTTTTGCCGTGGGAGGCCCTTTTAAAGCCTCCACATCAAACCTAGGGGGTCAGGGAGGATCTACTATGCCCCCTTATGGTCATTTGCCCCTTCGCTTTGGCCTCCTCTTCTCTCTGGATCCTACCGAGAGACAAGATGGCGGCCGCTACGGACTGTTTGGAATGTTTACAGACGCCGAAGAACCAATCAGCTTCGCAAAGCTCCGTAACGCAAAAAGTACGCGAAGCGGAGCGCTGTTACAGATATATATCTTTTTTTGAACGTTAATTTCTCAAAATCCACTGGAGCACAAATATTGAGACCTAGCAAAGGCACATCGGGCTACCAGTACCTACAATTTTCCCAAGTTTCGTGCAAATCCATTCAGCCGTTCGATTATTATTATTTTTATTTTTTTTTGCCCCGCGGGGCCCTTTTAAAACCTCCACATCAAACCTAGGGGGTCAGGGAGGATCTACTATGCCCCCTTATGGTCATTTGCCCCTTCTCTTTGGCCTCCTCTTGTCTCTCGATCCTACCGAGAGACAAGATGGCGGCCGCTACGGACTGTTTAGAATGTTGACAGACGCCGGAGAACCAATCAGCTTCGCTTCACAAAGCTCCGTAACGCGAAAAATACGCGAACTGGAGCGCTGCCCGGTCCGCTGTTACAGATATATATCTTTTTTTGAACGTTAATTTCTCAAAATCCACTGGAGCACATATATTGAGACCTACAAAAGGCACATCGGGCTACCAGTCCCTACAATTTTGCCAAGTTTCGTGCAAATCCATTCAGCCGTTCGGGCTAAAAGTGAGGCCAACCGCCCTATGGAAAACTCAATGTTAAAAACACGTTTTGGGACCCCCCTTTTTTCTCGGCCCCCCCTTGACGAACCCCCCCCAAATTTTCAGGGGCTGCTCAGAAACAAAATGTTCCATTTTCCTGAAAATTTCAGCCAATTCCGTCCACAAACGCCAAAGTTATTAGACATAGAATTTTCAAAAATCCCATAGAGAAAAAATCCTAACTATATATACCTACTGGCGACCGCCAGTAGGTAATATATATATATATATATATATATATATATATATATATATATATATATATATATATATATATATATATATATATATATTATTTTTTCACTGAAAAAAACATAGGTTTTAGGGGTGTTATAGTTAGCAGAACTAACTATAACGGGGAATATCAATGGTTTTGTACGAGTGACTAACCATAACCACTAACTATAACTCTCGCGCCCGCAATGCACTGCTGATGACCTCACATATTACATCACTCATGACATGGTCAGTGACATCACTCATGACATCACTGATGACATCTCAAATGACATCACTGATGACATCATTCAGTGAATGTGTGTTTTTCTGAAAATTAAATATGTTTTACATATGTATATCTCAAGGTCGATGGAAGAATAAATAGGTATATAAGTGTCTAAATGGATGATTTTTTAAATGAAAAATGGATTGTATAACTGACTGATTAAGTGTATCTTAGTGAATACATGGGTTAGTGAGTAATCTTTAAATATATATAAATATCTGTATCAGTCTCTCACTTTGTGTATGAGTAGCTACATAAGTGTCTATATGGGTTATTACTTTGTTTTTTGAGTATCAGTATGAGTGTCTGACTGTCTGTATGGTTCAGTGGGGGGTATTACTTAGTGCATACATGCATGAATGAGTGAGTCACTATTTGTATGTGTTGAAGACAATATGTGTGCAGGACTGGGGGGTCGCTGCAGGAGCACTTTTTCACGCCATGAGGGGAACGGCTCTACGAACTTGCATCTCTCCTTTTCCCTGCCGTGAGGGCAACGGCATCTTTATTCCATCCAGTGCCGTGAGGGAAACGGCCACAGGGTGACCACGCCGGACCCTCAGCGGGGCGAACTACAATTCCCAGAAGCCCCAGGGCCCGGCGCAACGCTAGTGACGCCATCAACACGCCCGGAGGGGCATTAAGAGCCGGGAGCGCCGGACGAGCTTGGGGTTTGCTGCAGGAGCACTTTTTCACGCCGTGAGGGGAACGGCTCTACGAACTTGCATCTCTCCTTTTCCCTGCCGTGAGGGCAACGGCATCTTTATTCCATCCAGTGCCGTGAGGGAAACGGCTGCAGGGTGACCACGCCGGACCCTCAGCGGGGCGAACTACAATTCCCAGAAGCCCCGGGGCCCGGCGCAACGCTAGTGACGCCATCAACACGCCCGGAGGGGCATTAAGAGCCGGACGCACCTCCCGCATCGCGGGACGCGCGCGGGCGTCGCCGGGAGAAGCCCGGGACAAGGGCGGGACAGTCTGTGGCAGTCTGGGGCAGGACGTGGCTGGGCCGGGCCAGAGACCCTGGTTGAAAGGCCGCAGTCTACCACTCGAGTTAAGTTAGACCCCTTTATTTTTTTATTTTATTTTTTATTGAACTTTTCATTTCTTTCTTGCACCTTCCTGTGTGCTGTTTAAATACTGTTGTAATATCGAGGGAATCTATATAGTCTGTATTGTATTAAGTACCCTGCCTCTCATTCGTAGTGCCTGGCATTGGCAATCCGGAGTATTTAGAGCTAAGGCACCATGTCTAAACAGAAGGCGATTATGGATAACTATTTGGTGAAAGTAGTTAACAAGATCAATGACGAGCGGAGAAAATCGCTGGGTAAGGGGAGTCTTCCGGGTTTACCCATAACATCTACATCTACATCTACCCCCCCCCCCCTCCAGTTATATCAACATCACCAGATGACAGCTGTGATGTGTGGATACTACACCTGAAGTGATATCTATTCCTGCACTTACCCAAGATAGCTGTGATAAATCTAATGACAATCCCAGTCAGTGCTCTCCTGCCCCACGAGCAGTAAGGACCTGCAGGAAAACACAACCTAAAAGAGGGGGGAACCATGGTAAGAGGAAAAATGAAGCTGCACCTAAACATTCCAATTCTGACGTGGGTGCTAATGTTAACAAGGAGGCAGCTACACGGAGCTTAGAGCAACACAAACTTCTAACCATTCTTCTAGAGGCTAAGCTCGAGAAGATCATTCACCCCCTTTTAGTCAAACTTGACCAGCTGTCAGCAGAGGTGGTGAGACTGGGAGGTCTTTTAGGTGCACAAAATGACAAGTGTGATAAGTGTGAAAATAGCAGGGGTATTTTTAAGGAATCGGAAGCCAGTACGATTGTACAAAAGACATTGGATGGGAGGGTTAATACAATCAAAGAAGCTGTGTCTGTCCCTATGCCCTTATTACGGAAGGATATTGTGGCACCTATACCTGATTGCAAAACAGGGGCTATTTTGGGCGAAAAAAGCAGTTTCATTAACCTCCCACCCGACTGTGCACCGTATGTAGTAGTTTTAACCAATGTACCCCCTCCTGATTTTAATCTGAGTAAACCCCAGCCAGAAACTCATGATTCACTTAAAAACAAAACAGTTTTCTGGCTGCACAATAAATGTGGTTTCCCAATTGTCTTCTCAGATCAAATACTCACCACAAGAAGGGTAAATTGGATTGGTAACTCTAGTAAATCCTGTAGGGGTGACTGTGTCATCATTAATTTTAAACACCCTCAGCATGTCGCAACTGTTCTGTTTAGAGCGGCTTCTATGATTTACGACGTGAATAGTATATGTGTCCGCCCCCTTGGGTATTTTTACAGCCACCTCATTAAAACACCGCATGATATTGGAAGAGACAGATCACCCCCTTCTATCTTAACACTTACTCAGCCTTCCTTTTACAAGGTCCCAGTACAAAATAGGTACCAAGTTTTGAGCTCTTTGGATACCAACGATTGACATTTACTGGACTCCGAGCCTCCTACGTTTATGTCTTCTATTAGCACTGAAAATGTATTGGGTGCTGATAGTCCGGAACCAGAGAGAACTGAGACGGGTGATTTATGTTTTACTGTTGTAGGGGACCAGAATGCTTTCATTGAAGGGAGGTCTGCTATTGATCAAGCCCCCACCTTTGTGGAAACAATTAGTGCTGATCTAGATTATACAGCGATTATAGATAATGACAATTGTTTATATGTACAAGAGCTGTCCTACTGCTGTAACACGAGGGGGACCTCCAATATTAGTTGGAACATTGCCGGCTGGGCCTCCAAGGAAAAAATGTTGGGTTGGACAGACTTGTTAAGGTCTTATGATATATTATGCTTTCAAGAAACTTGGTGCTCGGTTAAACCAAACCCTGAAGGGTTTGTAAGCTACCATCTAGAAGCAACCAAGTCACATTTTGGTAGAGCAAAAGGCGGCTTGCTCATTTTATTGTCTTTGAATCTAATGGTGACTGTTGTCAAGCATCTTACTGTTGGGTCTCACTCACAAATCATATGGTTAAGTGAGAAGAAAGGCAAAGAAGTGCTTCTTATTAATTTTTATAATAATTGTTTTGACAATACTAGACATAAAGCTATAGATGAATTGGAAGGTGCTCTATTGAAGCTTGCATCACAGGCTAAAACTGTTTTAGATATTATTTGGTTAGGTGATTTTAATTCTATTCTTTGTTCTATGTCAATTTCCAGGGTGTGTGGGATACACAACAATAGGGGCGATAACACACCACATTTCCCGCACAATAAGTATGGTGAGGCAATAAATAACCTGCTGTCAAATTTTGATTTAGAAGTCCTGCAACCTGCAACAGATTCTGAGGGTCAGTTAATTCCGACCTTTACAGGCAGGAATAGTAGTTCTCAAATTGACCATGTTATGGTCTCTTCAGGTATTGTGCCTTTTTGTCAGACCCCGGTCATTGATGAATCTCCTATTAGTGACCACAACCGTATCATCATGTGGAATGAGATCTGGAAACCCAGAACTCAACAGACCTCTAAAAGTATTGGTAACATTGAACCACATAGATTAAACGGGACTAGGTTGAGGTGGAATGGGGAAAAATCTGAAAAGGTATTGAGCCAAATAATAACAAAATCCATGGCTGATATCAACGATATCCTCACACCAGGGAATGACTCTGAGTTTTTAGTAGCATATTTTATTAACATTAACAAGACTGTGGACACCATATTTACTAGGACAAGTAAAGTGAAAATTGATAGAAATAAGGGGTGGTTTGATCATGCATGTACAACTCTCCACTCCAAATTGAAACAGGCTTTAGCTCTCAGACCTAGGGACAAAGAAAGAGTAACATCTTTGAGACACGAATATAAATTGGCCGTCTCCACCAGGAAGAGGGAGTTGCAGCAGGAAGCCTGGGATAATCTTGCACAGGCTGCAGATACCTCTGATTCCTGTCTGTTTTGGGCCACGATTAATTCACCCTTTCTTAGGGATGATGGGGTCCCGCACCTTGCCGCAAATGTTAGCAGTGAGGCTTGGGTTTCCCATTTCTCTAAAATATTTAAGGCAGATGGTCCAAAGAATCAAAATCCCATTTCCTGGCCCGCAGTCCCTTTAGATATTACTTTAGCCAAGGTGGAAAGTAGCATCAAAATTAGTAAGGGGGGTAAGGCTCAGGAACCGGATGGGGTACCCATTGACATATATAAGACTCTTCCGCTACTATGGGGCCCCATACTTACCTTGATCCTTAATGCTGCAGTAACAACCTTGATCCCGCCAACTTGGGGTGGCTCCATTATTGTACAAATCTATAAGAAGGGTGAGAAGTCAGAAGCATGTAACTATCGCCCTATTAGCTTACTCGACTCGTCTGTGAAAATTATGAGCAGAGTGCTGCTCACCAGACTGGAAGAGTGGGCGAATGAAGAGGGGATACTGGCCACCTCCCAGTACAGTTTTAGAAAGGGCCGTGGCACAACGGATCAATGCTTAAATCTTGAATTACTAATTGGCAAATATACCAAGGCCAAGCGAAGCACTCTGTATCTTTGCTTCGCCGATTTGAGCAGTGCATTTGATCTTGTTGACCACTCATTACTATGGCCAGTCCTGTTAGAACTTGGTGCACCAGAAGGAATTATATTCTTTCTGGCTCGTTTATATGGAAAAATGCAAGCCTGTGTGCGTTTTGGGGCCAACGGGGAATGCACCCCTAATTTTAAAGTTGGACGAGGAATAAGGCAAGGTTGTGTTCTTGCCCCCTTGCTTTTTACTCTCTTTATCAATGCTGTTGATAAAACCCTAAACAATGTTAAAGCTGATGCCCCTCTGGTAAATGGGTCTGGAGTACCAGTACTGCTTTATGCAGATGATGCTGTGCTTCTGTCCCAGACCCCATTAGGACTTCAACGCCTGATGGATCGATTTTCCACTTTTATTGATGAACGGAAACTAGTTATTAATAAAAGCAAAACCTATACCTTGATCTGCGGTGCAAGGTCAAATAAAAAACATAATTTTTATATAGAAGGGGTTAAAGTGCAGCAAGTTGATAAATTCAGTTACTTGGGTGCGACTTTCTCTAGTGATGGAAGCTGGTCTAACGAACTTGCTTGTGTGAGGTCCAAGATGTCTAGAAGTGCCTATGGAATATTTAAATTTGCCTCTAAAATAGGTGTTAGGCGTATATTTGACATGATGCAGATTTATGATGCAAGAAGTGTCTCGATTGCATTATATGGGGCAGGGGTATGGGGATATTCAAATGTAGGCAGTTTACAAACGGAAGAGAATATTTTCCTGAAAAAACTTCTCTGCCTACCCGCCTCTGCCACAACTGATCTGATTCACAGGGAACTGGGGACTGATTATTTGTCTGATCTGGTCAAATTAAGGCCCCTAATGATTTGGCGTGCCATCTGGCATAAGGAAGAGACACTTTTTAATCAACATGTCATTCGGGATTGTCTTGGCTTGGCTAACTATAA
Organism: Lissotriton helveticus; assembly: GCF_964261635.1. NCBI lineage: Eukaryota > Metazoa > Chordata > Amphibia > Caudata > Salamandridae > Lissotriton > Lissotriton helveticus. Next base: position 1,816,089,494 of record NC_136063.1, read on the forward strand.
AAAGATCCCATGGTTAAAATACACCGTAGATGCTTTTCTAGATATTTTTGGACTGGATATAATTGAGAACCCGTTTGGTGCCGGTAATATACCTAAACTTGTGCTGAAAATATAAATTTTTAGCATATCAAGTAGAAAAGCGTCAAGCTAATAATGTTCACCTGTCTACCATAAATCTGTATAATATGTACAATGAATGTGAAGGTCCGCAGTTGTACCTGAGACAGGTAACCAGGCCGGCCCATAGGTTCTATCTTACGAGATTGAGATTTAGCATGGCCCACGTCTTGGTGGCCTTTCCCTATCCAAAAAAACATCCTGTAGGCCCCTGTCGATGTGACGGCCATACCAAGCAAAGCACACTGCACTTTATGCTAATCTGCCCTCTATTCTTGCACCTTAGATTGGTTTACCTGAAACCATTGTTTATTAAGTATGGAGTTCGCAGTGTTGACGTGGCTATGAAATTGATTTTTAATGTAAATTCTCCTGATATATGTGTTTTTACCGCTACTTTTATATGCAAAGCTATTTATCATCGGAAAAGTATGATGTTTTAATCCTGTTTGCATTTTATCTGTATGTAAATGTTTTCTTTTGCCTGTATGCTTTTATGGTCATTTGTCTAATATGTACCGAATAAAGCTTCATGAAATGAAATGAAATGTGTGCAGGACTGTATGGGTGGATGAGTGTGTGTATGGGTGTGTTAGTGAGTGAATGACTGTCTCAATAGTGTGTTTATAAGTAACTACATATATTTTAAACTATTATATGTGAGTATTGGTGTATATAAGTGAGTATATGTGAGAGTGAGAGATTGGAAGAGTTCCTGTATGAATAAGTATGTGTTTCTATAAGTGATTGTTCAAAAGAGTAAGTAGGTGTAAGTTTCTGTTGAGGTAAGTGTGGTGGTGTATGTATAACTGTATATGCAAGTAAATGGATGTTTGATTCTTTATTAGCATGAGTGAATATGTGTGTGAGTAACTCTGGATGAGTGTCCGTGTGTAACAGGATGTATAGGTGTATGAGTACATATGATGAGCGAGTACATGTATGAGTGTCTGTATAGGACTGTTGGCGAATGAGTGGATGTGTGTGTAGATCTTGGAATTACTAAATAGGTGTGTTGTAAGTGGTATTGGTATGTCCATTGTTTTGAAAATGTTAGTTTCTATTTTTGAGTGTGTGTATCAAAGGTTATATTAGGGTGAGAGGAGGTCTGCCACTCTATCACAAGGATGATGTCATCAGTGATGTCATCAGTGATGTAATTTGAGATGTCATCAGTGATGTATGAGTGATGTCACTGACCATGTAATGAGTGATGTAATATATGACGTCTTCAGCAGTGCATTGAGGGTGTGCGAGTTTTAGTTAGTTGAACTAACTATAACGGCAAAATTTGAATGGTTTTGTACGAGTGAAATGTCCAGCTAACTATAACGCCCCTGAAACCTATGTTTTTTCAGTGAATTTCCAAGGTTTTTTAAATGCTAATTCCTAACTATAACATGCCTGAAACCTATGGTTTTTTTTCTGTGAATTTCTAAGGTTTTTTTAAATGCTAATTCCTAACTATAACGTGCCTGAAACCTATGGTTGTTTCAGTGAATTTCAAAGGTTTTTTAAATGCTAATTTCTAACTGTAACGTAACTGAAACCTATGGTTTTTTAAGTGAATTTCAAAGCTTTTTTAAATGCTAGTTTCTAATTATGCCTGCAGAGGTAGGACATGTGAAGAAAGAAAAAAAGACACACAGAAAGAAGAAAAAGAAATGCATCACACAGAGCTGCGTTGCAGAGAAAATGGGCACGGCCTGCGCCACCTCTCTGCAATGCAGTGCAGTGGAGCTTACTGGAAGCACCTGGTGGACTAGTTGGCCCCCATGGGCCCTCAGGATTGAAGGGGAATTATTTACCCAACTTAAAATGCGCCATAGGGCGTTTTTGTACACGTCACCTCAGGCCCCGTCCCCTCCCTTCCCCACTGTGTAAACACGCCCTGTGGCCATTTTAAGTTGGGAGATTAACTCCCCTTGAATCCTGAGGGTCTCTAGGTGCAAATTAGCCCACTAGGTACGTCCAGTAAGCACCATTGCAGAGAGGTGTAAAAAGGGGCACGGCCTGCACCACCTCTCTGCAGTGCAATGCAGTGGCACTTCCTGGAAGCACCTGGTGGGCTAGTTGGCTCCCAGGGTCCTCAGGATTGAAGGGGAATTATTTCCCCAACGTAAAAAGCACCACAGGGCGTGTTTGCACACGTCACCTCAGGCCCCTTCCCCTCCCTTCCCCACTGTGTAAACGCACCCTGTGGCCATTCTAAGTTGAGAGATTAAGTCCCCTTGAATTCTAAGGGTCCCTAGGGTCAAGCTAGCCCACTAGGAACCTCCAGTCAGCGCCACAGAGCTGCGTTCCAGAGTGATGTAAAAAGGGGAGTGGCCTCTGAACACTTGTCTGCAACACAGCTCCCTGGTGCATACTGCAGATACCTGTTGGGCTAGTTGGCCCTCAGGGACCCTCAGTATTCTAAGAGAATTAATTCCCTAACTTAAAACGTGCTACGGGATGCATTTGCACAGTGGTGAAAGAAGGGAGCGAGGCCTGAGGTGACATGTCTGCAAACACGCCCTGTGGCGCGTTTTAAGTTAGAGAATTAATTCCTCCTCAATCCTGCGGGTCCCTGGGGACCAACTAGCCCACCAGGTACCTCCAGTATGTGCCAGGGGGCTGCGTTGCAGAGAGGTAATCAGAGGCCACGCCCCTTTTTACAACACTCTGCAACACAGCTCCGTGACGCTTACTGGAGGTACCTGGTGGGCTAGTTGGCCCCCAGGGACCCTCAGGATTGACAAGGAATTAGTTCCCCAACTTAAACCGTGCCACAGGGTGTGTTTGCACACATGTGAAATCAGGCCCCGCCCTCTCCCTTCACCACTGTGCAAACGCGCCCCGTGGTGACTGATCCTCGAGAACTTCCGGGCTGTCTCTCTGCTAACCCGATACCTCGAAGAAAACAGAATGCTGGACCTTCCCAGTCAGGGTACCGCAGCAACCACAGCACCGAAACTGCCCTCCTCACCGCCACCAACGACATCAGGACCCTGCTGGACAACGGCGAGACCGCAGCACTCATCCTCCTAGACTTATCTGCCGCCTTCGACACTGTCTGCCACCACACACTACGCGTACGCCTCCACGCCGTAGGGATCCGAGACAAGGCTCTGGATTGGACTACCTCCTTCCTCTCTGGCAGAACCCAGAGGGTCTGCCTCCCCCATTCCGTTCCAAAGCCTCCGAGATCATCTGCGGCGTACCCCATGGATCCTCCCTCAGCCCAACGCTGTTCATCATTTACATGGCCCCGTTCACACACGTAGCCCAACAGCATGACCTCAACATAATCTCCTACACCGATGACACTCAGCTGATCCTCTCCTTACCAAGGACCCCATCTCGCCAAAGCCAACCTCCACGAAGGAATTAAGGCCGTTGCCGACTGGATGAAGACCAGCCGTCTGAAGCTGAACTCAGACAAGACGGAGGTCATCATCCTCGGTTCCAACCCTTCAGCCTGTGACGACTCCTGGTGGTCGACGGCACTGGGGCAGCCGCGACACCCACCGACCACGCACGCAACCTAGGAATCATCCTCGACTCAACACTCTCAATGACCAAGCAAGTCAACGCTGTCTCCTCCTCCTGCTTCAACACACTCCGCATGCTTCGCAAGATCTACAGATGGATCCTGACAGATGCAAGAAAGACAGTCACCCAGGCCCTCATCAGCAGCAGACTCGACTACGGAAACGCCCTCTACGAGGGAGCCCCGACCAAGCTCATCAAACAACCACAACGCATCCAAAATGCCTCAGCACGACTGATCCTCGACGTACTACGACACAGCCACATCACCCCCCACCTGAGAAACCTGCACTGGCTCCCCGTCAACAAGAGGATATCCTTCAACCTCCTCACCCACGCACACAAGGCACTCCACAAGACCGGCCCAGCCTACCTCAACAGACAGCTCTCCTTCTATATCCCCAACCCCAGCTACGTTCCGCCGACCTCTCACTCACCACCATCCAGCGCATCCGAAGAACAACCACCAGTGGGAGATCCTTATCCCACCTCGCCACCAAGAAATGGAACACCCTCCCACTGAGCCTACGCCAGACCCAAGACCTGCTGACATTCAGGAGGATACTCAAGACCTGGCTATTCGATCAGTAGCGCCCCCCGCCCCCAGCCCCTTGAGACCCTCGCGGGTATGTAGTGCACTTTACAAATGATTGATTGATCAATAGGTTTCAGAGTCGTTATAGTTAGTTGGACATTTCACTCGTACAAAACCATAGGAATTCCCTCGTTATAGTTAGTTCAGATAACTATAATTCGCGCATCGGAAATGCGCTGCTGATGACGTCGCATATTACATCGCTCATGACATGGTCAGTGACATCGCTCATGACATCATTGATGACATCTCAAATGACATCACTGATGACATCATCCAGTGAATGTGTGTTTTTCAAAAAATTAAATATGTTTTATATATGTAAATCTCAAGGTCGATGGAAGAATAAATGGGTATATAAGTGTCTAACTGGATGATTGTTTGGGGAAAATTGATTGTATAACTGACTGATTAAGTGTATCTTAGTGAATACATGGGTTAGTGAGTAATGTTTAAATATATAAATATCTGTATCAGTCTCTCACTTTTTGTATAAGTGGCTGCATGGGTTGGTGAGTAGCTACATGAGTGTCTATATGAGTTATTAGTTGTTTTTTTGAGTATCAGTATGAGTGTCTGTATAGTTCGGTGGGTGGTATTACTTAGTGCATAGATGCATGAATGAGTGACTCACTGTTTGTATGTGTTGAAGACAGCATGTGTGCAGGAGTGTATGGGTGGATGAGTGTGTGTATTGGTGTGATAGTGAGTGAATGACTGTCTTAATAGTGTGTTTATGAGTAACTACGTATGTTTTAAACTAGCATATGTAAGTATTGGTGTATATAAGTGAGTATATGTGAGAGTGAGAGATTGGAAGAGTTCCAGTATAAATAAGTATGTGTTTCTATAAGTGATCGTTTAAGAGAGTAAGTATGTGTAAGTTTCTGTAGAAGTAAGTGTGGTGGTGTGTGTATAACTGTATATGCAAGAAAATGGATGTTTGATACTTTGCTTGCATGTGTGAATATGTGTGTGAGTAACTCTATGAATGAGTGGCGGTGTGTAACAGGATGTATAGGTGTATGAGTACATATGATGAGTGAGTACATGTATGAGTGACTGGATAGGACTGTTGGTGAATGAGTGGATGTGTGTGTAGATCTTGGAATTACTGAATAGGTGTGTTGTAACTGGTATTGGTATGTCCATTGTTTTGAGAATGTTAGTTTGTATGTTTGAGTGTATGTATCAAAGGTTATATTAGGGTGAGAGGAGGTCTGCCACTCTATCACAAGGATGATGTCATCAGTGATGTCATTTAAGATGTCATCAGTGATGTCATGAGTGATGTTACTGACCATGCCATGAGTGATATAATATGTGACTTCATCAGCAGTGCATTGCGGGCACGTGAGTTATAGTTAGCTGAACTAACTATAACGAGGGAATTTCTATGGTTCATTTCTAACTATAACGTGCTTGAAATCTATGGTTTTTAAGTGAATTTCTAAGGTTTTTTAAATGCTAGTTTTCAACTATGTCTACAGAGGTAGGACATGTGAAGAAAGAAGAAAAAACACACAGAAAGAAGCAAAAGAAATTCAGAAAGAAGCAATAGAAGTCCACAAAGACGAAGAAAAGTGCAGGAAGAAGCAAGACATGCAGAAAGAAAAAACAGAGGAGCAGAAAGAGGCCTTGTTGCAAAATCACAACTTTTTTCAGACGGGTACTGGTGGTAACAGACTGTGACTAACCAGGCCAAGAGCCAGTGCTATGCTAAAAGACACTTAGAATACAGTGAAAACACCTACATGCACTAGGGAACACTATGCGTTGTGGTACCCCTGTGATTAGCATGACCTCCTCTGTAAGGCCCTAGTACATATTAGGGCAGGGGGATTAAAACTACCTCGAAGTCAGAGGTGCAGAAATATGCTACTTTAACTAGTAGTCGCGTTTGCAGAGTGGTGGAGAAAGGGTGCTGGGCGTCCAACCAACGCTCAGGAATTCTGCTGCATAGGACTTACAGGAGGAACCAGGAGGGATTCTTAGCCCCAAACTCCCTCAGGACTAAATTGGACTTCATCCCCATCCCATAGTCTGCCACGAGGCACGTTTGCAGAGTGATAGAGAAAGGGGGCTATGGCCTCTGAAGACGTCTTACCTATCCCACTGTGTGGGACTTACTGGAGGTAACAAGAGGGATAGTCGGCCCCCGAGGACATCCTTGGGGGCCAACCTCCCAAACTATTACCACCAATCAGTCCCACACAGCAGCATTGGTAAGTACTCGTACTATGCCATGCCCACTTTGCCCAGCACTCTACAAACGCACTCCCTGGGATGCTCTTGGATGGGGATTGAACTCCCCTTCACTGCTGGGGGTCCTTTAGGGGCCAACTAGCCTACCTTTTACCTCCAGTAATCCCCACGCAATGGGTGATGAGAGGTAGACAATGGCCATGCCCCCTTTCTCCACCACTCTGCAAACACACCCCCTGGTGCGTTGTAATTTGGGGGATTAAGTCCCCTTGAATCCTGAGGGTCCCTGGGGTCCAACTAGCCCATCAGGTACCTCCAGTAAGCGCCACAGAGCTGCAGGGCAGAGAGGGGTACAAAGGGGCGCTGCCTGGACCACCTCACTGCAACGCTGGCCTATGGGACTTATTGGAGGTACCCGGTGGGCTAGTTGGCCCCAGGGGCCCTCAGGATTGAAGGGGAATTAATTCCCCAACTTAAAACGTGCCACAGAGTGTATTTGCACACATGTCACCTCAGGTCCCGCCCCCTCCCTTCACCACTGTGCAAACGCGCCCCATGGCGTGCTTTAAGTTGGAGGATTAAGTCCCCTTGAATCCTGAGGGTACCTTGGTTCCAACTAGCCCACCAGGTACCTCCAATAAGCGCCACGGAACTGCATTGCAGAGAGGTGTAAAAAGGGGCATGGCCTGGACCACCTCTCTGCAACGTAGCCTTTTGGTGGTTTTTGGAGGTACCTGACTGGCAAGGTGGCCCCAGGGGCCCTCAGGATTGAAGGGGAATTAATTACCCAAATTAAAACGCACCACAGGGTGTGTTTGCACACATGTAAACTCAGGCCCCGCCCCCTCCCTTCACCACTGTACAAATGCATCTGTGGCGCGTTATAGGTTAGGGGATTAAGTCCCCTTGAATCCTGAGGGTCCCTGGGTTACAATTTACCCACCAGGTACCTCCAGTAAGCGCCACAGAGCTGTGTTGCAGAGAGCTGTAAAAAGGAGCATGGCCTGGACCACCTCTCTGTAACGCAGACCTCTGGTGCTTTTTGGAGGTACCTGATGGGCTAGTTGCCCCCCAGGGGCCCTCAGGATTGACAGGGAATCAATTCCCCAACTTACAACGCGCCACAGGGTATGTTTTCACACATGTCACCTCAGGCCCCGCCCTCTCCCTTCACCACTGTGCAAACGCACCCTGTGGTGCGTTTTAAGTTCGGGGATTAAGTCCCCTTGAATCCTGAGGGTCTCTGGGGTCCAACTAGCCCACCAGGTACCCCCAGTAAGCACCACAGAGCTGCGTTGCTGAGAGGTGTAAAAATGGGCGTGGCCTGGACCACCTCTCTGCAACGCAGCCCTGTGGCGCTTACTGGAGGTATCTGGTGGGCTAGTTGGACCACAGAGACCCTCAGGATTCAAGGGGACTTAATCCCCGAACTTAAAACGTGAGGGGGCGGGCCCTCTGGCACGATCCCGGGTTTTGTTTTATTTATATTTTTTAGAAGGGAGGCTGTGTGGCCCCCCTTCTTTTTACTTTTTTTGGGCCCAGGGGACCCCATCCCCCAGGGCCTTATCCATATTTGAAAAAAAAAATTGGAGCAGGAAGGGGGCTGCGTGGGCCCCCTCCTGTGGTCAATTCCAGCCTCCGGGACCCCATCCCCCGGGGCATGGCCATGTAATTTTTTTTTTTTTTTTATGGAGGGAGGCTGCGTGGCCCCCCTTCTGAGGCCTCTATTGACCCCGGATAACACATCCCCCCGGGCCAGCCTTTATTTTAATTATTTTCTGGGGGGTCGAGGGGCGGTGCGTGGCCCCCCTCCCCGGCCACTACTAGCCCCAGGGACCCCATCCCGGGGCTGGCCCTCTCCTTTGGGGACCATGGGGGGAGCCCCAATGCCCCCACAGTCCATGCCAGCTCCCCGCGCCCTGCGGGAGCTGGCATTGCTTTTCCACATGAGGAGCTGCTGACATGCAACTCCCCGTGTGGAAAAGCAATCTGATTTGGATTTTGGAAGAGAGAGCAGGTTTCCTGCTCTCTCTTCCAAAATCCAAACCAAGTTTGCTATGACAGGGTGTGAGCCATACGGCTCCTGCTCTGTCATAGCTTGTGACTTTCTTAGCTCCAACCTTTGACTGTTAACTTGACATGTTTTACCTTGGTTGACTCTCTCTATAGATCCTGATTATTCGTTCTATTACACGTTGATATTACTTACCTATCAATATCAAATTGTTGGTCTTTCAATAGGTGAGTTGTTTGTTTTGCTATGACTGCTTTCTTTAATCCTTTCTTTTTTCTTGTATGTACACTATTAGACTCTTTGATTATCATAACACATGAACTCTGGTTCTCTCAATATGAGGCTGATTATTTCTGGTTTTCTTCGACTTTCTATCTTCCTCTTGGGTATCACGATTCTGACTGGTGATTGGTGTAGGCAATACTGGGTTTGCCTTAGTGTTCTTGAAATCTGTTTCTTATCACACTACTGTTACTCACTAGACACTTAAATGTCATTTGGTGTTTTTTGCAGTGTCGTTTCAGTGTTTGAACCTTATTTTGACTTAAGGGTCAAACACTTTCTAATTTGTCTTTCTTAGCCACTTACTGTTGTTTTTTTCTTTTGACTTGCTTCATCACAATAGGGATACATGTTTGGAGCAATTTTGCTGTACTTCATTCGTATATTGTGACTGTTCTTGATTATGTGTATTATGATGTTCTAGCCCTGAAGAAGACTATGGTCTATACCACCAAGACGAAACACGTGTTGGCGGCTAGATTGTTTTAAGAAGAACAACATCGCAATAAATGAATATATGAAGACCATCTCTTTTGTGACTCATTTGAAAAACTTTATTGACTCTTGCTATTAGCTCAGGATATATCGTGCTTTTTGCATTTGGGGACTAGGCAGCAACCCACTGAGGCTTGATTAAAGTGCACTACAGTAACCAGCATTCCTAGGCACATACGCCACTGGGGCGGGATATTTAAATATGCGCAAGTGGTGCACTCCCTGCTTTTCTCCCTTCCTGCCAGTGAAAAAGGGCGAGGGAAAGCCCGAAACGATCTGGCTACAAATTGTGCTTTTAGAGCAGCTTTCCTTATGTCCTGCATTCCTGAAAATAAAAGGCATTAACTCGCCGTGTTGTGGCTCCATCAACTTGAGGCAACTCTTCTTTTTTCATACATGCGGCCAGCCTGGACCGCGATGGAGCCCCACTGCTATCACAGCGGGCCCCAAAGAGGCAAAGACAGCGAGCGCTGCTGGGATGGCGGGGCCGCTTTCTGGATGATGTATGGGCAGGACGGCGGGCTCGTGAGCTCTAAGCAGCCCACTTAGGATATTAACAGAACACTTGGGGACTTGGCAGCAACCCACTGAGGCTTGAATAAAGTGCACTACAGTAACCAGCATTCCTAGGCGCATACGCCCACTGGGGCGGGATATTTAAATATGCACAGGTGGTGCACTCGCTGCTTTTCGCCCCCCCTGCCAGTGAACAAGGGTGAGGGAACACCCGAAACGCGTCTGGCTACAGATTGTGCTTTTGGAGCAGCTTTCCTTATGCCCTGCATTCCTGAAAATAAAAGGCATTAACTCGCCGTGTTGTGGCTCCATCAATTGAGGCAACTCTTCTTTTTTCATATATATATATATATATATATATATATATATATATATATATATATACACATATATATATATATATATATATATATATATATATATATTACCTACTGGCAGTCGCCAGTAGGTATATATAGTTAGGATTTTTTCTCTATGGGATTTTTGAAAATTCTATGTCTAATAACTTTGGCGTTTGTGGACGGAATTGGCTGAAATTTTCAGGAAAATGGAACATTTTGTTTCTGAGCAGCCACTGAAAATTTGGGGGGGGGTTCGTCAAGGGGGGGCCGAGAAAAAAGGGGGGTCCCAAAACGCGTTTTTCCCATGTTAATTTCCATAGGGCGGTTGGCCTCACTTTTAGCCCGAACGGCTGAATGGATTTCCACGAAACTTGGCAAAATTGTAGGGACTGTTAGCCCGATGTGCCTTTGCTAGGTCTCAATATATGTGCTCCAGTGGATTTTGAGAAATTAACGTTCAAAAAGGTGCACAGACATAATATCGACTCCAAAATATCGTCTGGACAGAATATCGAGTTTTAAATATCGTTTGGAGAAAATATCGACTAGACAGAATATCGACAGCCAAAATATCGTTTTTAAGGTAAGTGAAGTAATATCGACTGTAAATAATATAGACAGTGAAAATATCCAAGTATATAATCTAGATAGTAAAAAATATAGTTTTTTAAATAATATTTAATTATTTATAGTGTGTTTATGTTATAATATGTGTGAAAAGTGTCAATTTATTTTATTATTTTTTTTAATTAATTATTTTTTTAATTATTGTGTAATTTAATTCTGTAGCGGGTTGTGGGTTTATAGGGGAATAGGGTGGGAAGTAATTTAATTATAATTAATTAAATATGTAAATTTATTAATTGGTAGTAATAATTAATTAATTGGTAATTAAATAATATATGTTAATTATTTAAAATTTAATTGGTAATTAATTTTATTTAATTGATTAATTGCTAATTATGTCAATTAAAATAATTTATTTTCTCTAGCGGGTTGTGGGTTTATAGGGGAATAGGGTGGGAAGTAATTTAATTATAATTAATTAAATATGTACATTTATTAATTGGTAGTAATAATTAATTAATTGGTAATTAAATAATATATGTTAATTATTTAAAATGTAATTGGTAATTAATTTTATTTAATTGATTAATTGCTAATTATGTCAATTAAAATAATGTATTTTCTCTAGCGGGTTGTGGGTTTATAGGGGAATAGGGTGGGAAGTAATTTAATTATAATTAATTAAATATGTTAATTTAATAATTGGTAGTAATATTTAATTAATTGTTAATTAAAAAATGTTTGTTAATTAATTAAAATGTAATTGGTAATTAATTTTATTTAATTGATTAATTTCTAATTATGTTAAATGAAAGGGGTATTTTTAGGGTTCAGGGTCAGTTTTTAGTTTTTGGCTAAAGGGGTATTTTTAGGGTTCAGGGTCAGTTTTCAGTTTTTGGGTAAAGGGGTATTTTTAGGGTTCAGGGTCAGTTTTCAGTTTTTGGGTAAAGGGGTATTTTTAGGGTTCAGGGTCAGTTTTTAGTTTTTGGGTAAAGGGGTATTTTTAGGGTTCAGGGTCAGTTTTCAGTTTTTGGGTAAAGGGGTATTTTTAGGGTTCAGGGTCAGTTTTTAGTTTTTGGGTAAAGGGGTATTTTTAGGGTTCAGGGTCAGTTTTCAGTTTTTGGGTAAAGGGGTATTTTTAGGGTTCAGGGTCAGTTTTCAGTTTTTGGGTAAAGGGGTATTTTTAGGGTTCAGGGTCAGTTTTCAGTTTTTGGGTCAAGGGGTATTTTTAGGGTTCAGGGTCAGTTTTCAGTTTTTGGGTAAAGGGGTATTTTTAGGGTTCAGGGTCAGTTTTCAGTTTTTGGGTAAAGGGTTATTTTTAGGGTTCAGGGTCAGTTTTTAGTTTTTGGGTAAAGGGGTATTTTTAGGGTTCAGGGTCAGTTTTGGGTTTTTGGGGTACATATACAATATTGCCTATTATTTAATTAAATGTTGTTACTATATATATATGTTTTAAGAAATATGATTAAAAATATATATTTTTTTTTACTTTCATTAAATATTTAATTATTAAAAGTTATTTTAAGTATTGTTAATTATATTTTAGGATTTAATTTTTTATATTAATGTAATTAAACATTGTTTTTAGTAAAGTCGATATTTTTTACAACGATATTTTTGTAAACGATATTTTGTAGTCGATATTTTTGTACTTACCTGTTTGTACATACAAACTCGATATTTTTGTAGTAGATATTTTCACCTCGATATTTTGGGTACTCGATATTGTGGTAGTCGATATTCTTTCAGTGATCCGTTCAAAAAAAGATATATATCTGTAACAGCGCTCCGGGTAGCGCTCCGGTTCGCGTACTTGACGCGTAACGGAACTTCGCGAAGCGAAGCTGATTGGCTCTCCGGTGTCTGTCAACATTCTAAACAGTCCGGAGCGGCCGCCATCTTGTCTCTCGGTAGGATCGAGAGACAAGAGGAGGCCAAAACAAAGGGGAAAATTACCATAAGGGGGCATAGTAGATCCTCCCTGACCCCCTAGGTTTGATGTGGAGGCTTTAAAAGGGCCCCGCGGAGCAAAAAAAAAAAAAAAAAACGTTTTTTTTCGTGGGGTGCGCCCGGTACGCGTAACGGAAAGCGGACTGGGGAGCGTACTACAAGGAAACAAGAATGATTGACTTTTAACTTATTGTATGTTTATAGACTTTTTTTTTTTCTGCTGAGTGACGTCTCGGCCTATCTCCACGGGATGCAGTCCCTACCATCTCGGCGTTTAAGCCCAGGGGGACCGGTAGTGTGGGAGAGATAACGTCTGTTAACGTTCGATTCGAAGGAAATCAGGAAGTGTTGAAAAACATTGTCTGCGCCATCTTGCCTTTTTTCAAATGCCACACTTTTGTCGTGCATGGCAGCCATTTTAGATGCCTTGACCAGACCCACTCTCTGCACGCTGTCGATCCTTAGCATGGCTCCCCACCCTCGCAAGCATCTCCCCCAGGCACTGGTCACCCCCGCTCTCTGTCTTATGCATTGGCAATAAACCTCCCCCCATCTGCGCTGCTCTTCCTTGAGAATCACACCCTGTGCCCACCCGACACCTCCCTTTCGCCCTATTCACTACCGCACCCTCTGACACTCCTCTTCCTCTGTGTCCGATTGTCCAGGCCGGTGCCAGGCTATCACCTAGCCTTGCAGATGTAGTTTATGGCCCCAGCTGTAAAGAATCACCCCTCTTCAAAGGAGTTACAGTAGATCAAGGCCCCCACCCGATGAGATCCGTCACACCACACGCGTTCCTACTATCTGAAAACCATCCTGTATTGTGATTGGGGAGGGGACCGAGCCTGAAGCGGAAGATTCCAGGGATGCCTCTTTGTACATCAAAGTTTTTACAATTATGTGTCACATTAAAAATATATAGCACTCCAACAAAGTAGTAGGATTAGAAAACTTTAATAACTTATAAATATATACAACGCAACAAAAACAGTAAATACATTTAAACATTTTTTTGAAAAAAGAAGCAACAATGGTCAGTAGCTGTGTTTTGTGCGAATAGTCCCAAGGCAGCACAACGTGCTGAGTTCTGGACGGCACCCAGGTGATGTTACCTGGGTGCCGCACTGGTTTTTGGTATCCTACAATGCCCTGTGGCGCTTACTGGAGGTATCTGGTGGGCTAGTTGGACCACAGAGACCCTCAGGATTCAAGGGGACTTAATCCCCGAACTTAAAACGTGAGGGGGCGGGCCCTCTGGCACGATCCCGGGTTTTGTTTTATTTATATTTTTTAGAAGGGAGGCTGTGTGGCCCCCCTTCTTTTTACTTTTTTTGGGCCCAGGGGACCCCATCCCCCAGGGCCTTATCCATATTTGAAAAAAAAAATTGGAGCAGGAAGGGGGCTGCGTGGGCCCCCTCCTGTGGTCAATTCCAGCCTCCGGGACCCCATCCCCCGGGGCATGGCCATGTAATTTTTTTTTTTTTTTTATGGAGGGAGGCTGCGTGGCCCCCCTTCTGAGGCCTCTATTGACCCCGGATAACACATCCCCCCGGGCCAGCCTTTATTTTAATTATTTTCTGGGGGGTCGAGGGGCGGTGCGTGGCCCCCCTCCCCGGCCACTACTAGCCCCAGGGACCCCATCCCGGGGCTGGCCCTCTCCTTTGGGGACCATGGGGGGAGCCCCAATGCCCCCACAGTCCATGCCAGCTCCCCGCGCCCTGCGGGAGCTGGCATTGCTTTTCCACATGAGGAGCTGCTGACATGCAACTCCCCGTGTGGAAAAGCAATCTGATTTGGATTTTGGAAGAGAGAGCAGGTTTCCTGCTCTCTCTTCCAAAATCCAAACCAAGTTTGCTATGACAGGGTGTGAGCCATACGGCTCCTGCTCTGTCATAGCTTGTGACTTTCTTAGCTCCAACCTTTGACTGTTAACTTGACATGTTTTACCTTGGTTGACTCTCTCTATAGATCCTGATTATTCGTTCTATTACACGTTGATATTACTTACCTATCAATATCAAATTGTTGGTCTTTCAATAGGTGAGTTGTTTGTTTTGCTATGACTGCTTTCTTTAATCCTTTCTTTTTTCTTGTATGTACACTATTAGACTCTTTGATTATCATAACACATGAACTCTGGTTCTCTCAATATGAGGCTGATTATTTCTGGTTTTCTTCGACTTTCTATCTTCCTCTTGGGTATCACGATTCTGACTGGTGATTGGTGTAGGCAATACTGGGTTTGCCTTAGTGTTCTTGAAATCTGTTTCTTATCACACTACTGTTACTCACTAGACACTTAAATGTCATTTGGTGTTTTTTGCAGTGTCGTTTCAGTGTTTGAACCTTATTTTGACTTAAGGGTCAAACACTTTCTAATTTGTCTTTCTTAGCCACTTACTGTTGTTTTTTTCTTTTGACTTGCTTCATCACAATAGGGATACATGTTTGGAGCAATTTTGCTGTACTTCATTCGTATATTGTGACTGTTCTTGATTATGTGTATTATGATGTTCTAGCCCTGAAGAAGACTATGGTCTATACCACCAAGACGAAACACGTGTTGGCGGCTAGATTGTTTTAAGAAGAACAACATCGCAATAAATGAATATATGAAGACCATCTCTTTTGTGACTCATTTGAAAAACTTTATTGACTCTTGCTATTAGCTCAGGATATATCGTGCTTTTTGCATTTGGGGACTAGGCAGCAACCCACTGAGGCTTGATTAAAGTGCACTACAGTAACCAGCATTCCTAGGCACATACGCCACTGGGGCGGGATATTTAAATATGCGCAAGTGGTGCACTCCCTGCTTTTCTCCCTTCCTGCCAGTGAAAAAGGGCGAGGGAAAGCCCGAAACGATCTGGCTACAAATTGTGCTTTTAGAGCAGCTTTCCTTATGTCCTGCATTCCTGAAAATAAAAGGCATTAACTCGCCGTGTTGTGGCTCCATCAACTTGAGGCAACTCTTCTTTTTTCATACATGCGGCCAGCCTGGACCGCGATGGAGCCCCACTGCTATCACAGCGGGCCCCAAAGAGGCAAAGACAGCGAGCGCTGCTGGGATGGCGGGGCCGCTTTCTGGATGATGTATGGGCAGGACGGCGGGCTCGTGAGCTCTAAGCAGCCCACTTAGGATATTAACAGAACACTTGGGGACTTGGCAGCAACCCACTGAGGCTTGAATAAAGTGCACTACAGTAACCAGCATTCCTAGGCGCATACGCCCACTGGGGCGGGATATTTAAATATGCACAGGTGGTGCACTCGCTGCTTTTCGCCCCCCCTGCCAGTGAACAAGGGTGAGGGAACACCCGAAACGCGTCTGGCTACAGATTGTGCTTTTGGAGCAGCTTTCCTTATGCCCTGCATTCCTGAAAATAAAAGGCATTAACTCGCCGTGTTGTGGCTCCATCAATTGAGGCAACTCTTCTTTTTTCATATATATATATATATATATATATATATATATATATATATATATATATATATATATATACACATATATATATATATATATATATATATATTACCTACTGGCAGTCGCCAGTAGGTATATATAGTTAGGATTTTTTCTCTATGGGATTTTTGAAAATTCTATGTCTAATAACTTTGGCGTTTGTTGACGGAATTGGCTGAAATTTTCAGGAAAATGGAACATTTTGTTTCTGAGCAGCCACTGAAAATTTGGGGGGGGGTTCGTCAAGGGGGGGCCGAGAAAAAAGGGGGGTCCCAAAACGCGTTTTTCCCATGTTAATTTCCATAGGGCGGTTGGCCTCACTTTTAGCCCGAACGGCTGAATGGATTTCCACGAAACTTGGCAAAATTGTAGGGACTGTTAGCCCGATGTGCCTTTGCTAGGTCTCAATATATGTGCTCCAGTGGATTTTGAGAAATTAACGTTCAAAAAGGTGCACAGACATAATATCGACTCCAAAATATCGTCTGGACAGAATATCGAGTTTTAAATATCGTTTGGAGAAAATATCGACTAGACAGAATATCGACAGCCAAAATATCGTTTTTAAGGTAAGTGAAGTAATATCGACTGTAAATAATATAGACAGTGAAAATATCCAAGTATATAATCTAGATAGTAAAAAATATAGTTTTTTAAATAATATTTAATTATTTATAGTGTGTTTATGTTATAATATGTGTGAAAAGTGTCAATTTATTTTATTATTTTTTTTAATTAATTATTTTTTTAATTATTGTGTAATTTAATTCTGTAGCGGGTTGTGGGTTTATAGGGGAATAGGGTGGGAAGTAATTTAATTATAATTAATTAAATATGTAAATTTATTAATTGGTAGTAATAATTAATTAATTGGTAATTAAATAATATATGTTAATTATTTAAAATTTAATTGGTAATTAATTTTATTTAATTGATTAATTGCTAATTATGTCAATTAAAATAATTTATTTTCTCTAGCGGGTTGTGGGTTTATAGGGGAATAGGGTGGGAAGTAATTTAATTATAATTAATTAAATATGTACATTTATTAATTGGTAGTAATAATTAATTAATTGGTAATTAAATAATATATGTTAATTATTTAAAATGTAATTGGTAATTAATTTTATTTAATTGATTAATTGCTAATTATGTCAATTAAAATAATGTATTTTCTCTAGCGGGTTGTGGGTTTATAGGGGAATAGGGTGGGAAGTAATTTAATTATAATTAATTAAATATGTTAATTTAATAATTGGTAGTAATATTTAATTAATTGTTAATTAAAAAATGTTTGTTAATTAATTAAAATGTAATTGGTAATTAATTTTATTTAATTGATTAATTTCTAATTATGTTAAATGAAAGGGGTATTTTTAGGGTTCAGGGTCAGTTTTTAGTTTTTGGCTAAAGGGGTATTTTTAGGGTTCAGGGTCAGTTTTCAGTTTTTGGGTAAAGGGGTATTTTTAGGGTTCAGGGTCAGTTTTCAGTTTTTGGGTAAAGGGGTATTTTTAGGGTTCAGGGTCAGTTTTTAGTTTTTGGGTAAAGGGGTATTTTTAGGGTTCAGGGTCAGTTTTCAGTTTTTGGGTAAAGGGGTATTTTTAGGGTTCAGGGTCAGTTTTTAGTTTTTGGGTAAAGGGGTATTTTTAGGGTTCAGGGTCAGTTTTCAGTTTTTGGGTAAAGGGGTATTTTTAGGGTTCAGGGTCAGTTTTCAGTTTTTGGGTAAAGGGGTATTTTTAGGGTTCAGGGTCAGTTTTCAGTTTTTGGGTCAAGGGGTATTTTTAGGGTTCAGGGTCAGTTTTCAGTTTTTGGGTAAAGGGGTATTTTTAGGGTTCAGGGTCAGTTTTCAGTTTTTGGGTAAAGGGTTATTTTTAGGGTTCAGGGTCAGTTTTTAGTTTTTGGGTAAAGGGGTATTTTTAGGGTTCAGGGTCAGTTTTGGGTTTTTGGGGTACATATACAATATTGCCTATTATTTAATTAAATGTTGTTACTATATATATATGTTTTAAGAAATATGATTAAAAATATATATATTTTTTTACTTTCATTAAATATTTAATTATTAAAAGTTATTTTAAGTATTGTTAATTATATTTTAGGATTTAATTTTTTATATTAATGTAATTAAACATTGTTTTTAGTAAAGTCGATATTTTTTACAACGATATTTTTGTAAACGATATTTTGTAGTCGATATTTTTGTACTTACCTGTTTGTACATACAAACTCGATATTTTTGTAGTAGATATTTTCACCTCGATATTTTGGGTACTCGATATTGTGGTAGTCGATATTCTTTCAGTGATCCGTTCAAAAAAAGATATATATCTGTAACAGCGCTCCGGGTAGCGCTCCGGTTCGCGTACTTGACGCGTAACGGAACTTCGCGAAGCGAAGCTGATTGGCTCTCCGGTGTCTGTCAACATTCTAAACAGTCCGGAGCGGCCGCCATCTTGTCTCTCGGTAGGATCGAGAGACAAGAGGAGGCCAAAACAAAGGGGAAAATTACCATAAGGGGGCATAGTAGATCCTCCCTGACCCCCTAGGTTTGATGTGGAGGCTTTAAAAGGGCCCCGCGGAGCAAAAAAAAAAAAAAAAACGTTTTTTTTCGTGGGGTGCGCCCGGTACGCGTAACGGAAAGCGGACTGGGGAGCGTACTACAAGGAAACAAGAATGATTGACTTTTAACTTATTGTATGTTTATAGACTTTTTTTTTTTCTGCTGAGTGACGTCTCGGCCTATCTCCACGGGATGCAGTCCCTACCATCTCGGCGTTTAAGCCCAGGGGGACCGGTAGTGTGGGAGAGATAACGTCTGTTAACGTTCGATTCGAAGGAAATCAGGAAGTGTTGAAAAACATTGTCTGCGCCATCTTGCCTTTTTTCAAATGCCACACTTTTGTCGTGCATGGCAGCCATTTTAGATGCCTTGACCAGACCCACTCTCTGCACGCTGTCGATCCTTAGCATGGCTCCCCACCCTCGCAAGCATCTCCCCCAGGCACTGGTCACCCCCGCTCTCTGTCTTATGCATTGGCAATAAACCTCCCCCCATCTGCGCTGCTCTTCCTTGAGAATCACACCGTGTGCCCACCCGACACCTCCCTTTCGCCCTATTCACTACCGCACCCTCTGACACTCCTCTTCCTCTGTGTCCGATTGTCCAGGCCGGTGCCAGGCTATCACCTAGCCTTGCAGATGTAGTTTATGGCCCCAGCTGTAAAGAATCACCCCTCTTCAAAGGAGTTACAGTAGATCAAGGCCCCCACCCGATGAGATCCGTCACACCACACGCGTTCCTACTATCTGAAAACCATCCTGTATTGTGATTGGGGAGGGGACCGAGCCTGAAGCGGAAGATTCCAGGGATGCCTCTTTGTACATCAAAGTTTTTACAATTATGTGTCACATTAAAAATATATAGCACTCCAACAAAGTAGTAGGATTAGAAAACTTTAATAACTTATAAATATA
The DNA here is from genome assembly GCF_964261635.1 of Lissotriton helveticus. Classification (NCBI taxonomy): domain Eukaryota; kingdom Metazoa; phylum Chordata; class Amphibia; order Caudata; family Salamandridae; genus Lissotriton; species Lissotriton helveticus. The sequence continues at coordinate 1,816,109,044 of NC_136063.1, forward strand.
TACAACGCAACAAAAACAGTAAATACATTTAAACATTTTTTTGAAAAAAGAAGCAACAATGGTCAGTAGCTGTGTTTTGTGCGAATAGTCCCAAGGCAGCACAACGTGCTGAGTTCTGGACGGCACCCAGGTGATGTTACCTGGGTGCCGCACTGGTTTTTGGTATCCTACAATGCAGCTCCGAAAAACGGCGTGGGGCGTCCCGGGGGGTGCGGGGGGAGGCCTCGTCAGTAGCGGTCTGTTGTGCGAATAGTCCCAAGGCAGCAGAACGCGCTGAGATGTGGATGGCACCCAGGTGATGTCCAGTAAGTTGCCGCACTGGTTTTGGTATCCTACAATGCTGCTCCGAATAACGGCGTGGGGCGCCCCGGGGGGGGGGGGGGTGAGGCGGCGTGAACGGGCCTCCCCAGGTGGAGGCTCGTCTGCTGTAGTGGGGCGCCCCTTTACCGTTTCAGTTGCCATTCCGCCCGCTTTTGGTACACTGTGCCAAAATCCGCCATTCAGCTGAGTTGCGCCCACTCTTGCGGTGCAGCGATAGGCGGCTGCCACAGGACTCTCAAAATGGCGGCAGGCTCTTTCCTTTTTGGGCCTGGTCCACTGAAATGGCCCTGGGACACCTTGGAACTCGGACGCTTGTCTGCTAGGTCTTGGACCCCATTCTCGAAAGCGTCCCCTCAGCCTTGAAGATTCTACAAAAGTCTTGGGGGCCCCCGACTCCTGCAGGCTTCCGGTGGGGAGCGGCTGCCATGATTGCTCGCGGAATGACCACGACGGAGCCACGAGATGGTGGTGCTTTCATGCTGACGCCAGCTTCAGTCTGAAACATCCAGAAACAAGGTGGGGCTTTCATCGTTTGGGAAAAAATTTTTTTTTTAATCCAATGAAAAGTGTTATTTTTAGGTCATATGATCAAGCCTTCCATCATTAGGAAACCAAAAGTAAAATGAACCAATGAAAAGTTTTATAAACAAGTCACATGACCTGTTATGCGGCATAAGGCTATAAAAAGCGTAGAAAATCCGTTGGCACGTGAGGCGGCGTCAGTAGCGGACCGATGTGCGAATAGGCCGAAGGCAGCACAACGCGCCAAGATCCGGATGGCACCGAGGTGGTGTCCACCAAGTTGCTGCACTGGTGTGGCCATCCTACAATGCTGCGCCGAAAGTCGGCGTGGGGCGCCCCGTTGGCCTGTGAGTTTGCGTCAGTCAGTGGGGGCTGTTTAAGGATCTGACTGCATTGGAAAGCAATGTGATGCTGTGCGTCGCCCCCAAGATGGAGGTTCCTCGGCTGCAGTGGGGCGCCCCTTGGTGTTTCACTCGCTATGCAGCTGAGTTCCGTGCGCACTTGCGGCGAATAGGCCGAAGGCAGCACAACGCGCCGAGATCTGGATGGCACCGAGGTGGTGTCCAGCAAGTTGCCGCACTGGTGTGGCCATCCTACAATGCTGCGCCGAAAGTCGGCGTGGGGTGCCCCGTTGGCCTGTGAGGTGGCGTCAGTAGCGGACCGATGTGTGAATAGGCCGGAACCAGCACAAGGCGCCAAGATCCAGATGGCACCGAGGTGGTGTCATAGTTGAGAGTTCTCAGCAGCGCTTGTAACACTGTCTGAAGCTTATTTGCACCTGCTGCAGCTTCACTATTGCCCTGGTGTGGCCTAAGATCGCCCATGACATAGGCGGCCGCCTCCCGGGGTCCGGCGGAACTTTTTTCCTTTTCCTTTGTGCATCTTGTCCCACAATCCGTTTGACCTGAAGACACGACCAGGTCCCTGAATGTGTGCAGGGGGACGCTATTGATTGAATCAAAATGGCGGCTTCACACAAAGCTGACTCAAGCGTTGCTGCTGATGCTATACAGACAAAAACTGGTTTTCAGTTTGTACATTCTTCAGGATTTTTCCATCCAAGGCTGGTTGAGAGTTTGTAGAACAATGGCTTCAGATTTTCAACATACTACTCTTCAACATTCTTCCTAAATGTAACAATGTGAGACTCATTAGGAGAACGGTGTAGTGAGGGCCACAAACGGCTGTTTATCTTTCCTTTAAAAATGCTGGCAACAATATTTTCGGAATGGAAGACACCACAAGGCGCTGAGATTCGGTTGGCACCGAGGTGGTGTCCAGCAAGTTGCCGCACTGGTGTGGCCATCCTACAATGCTGCGCCGAAAGTCGGCGTGGGGTGCCCGAAGGGGGGGGGGGAGGCGGCGCAAACGAGCCTCTCCCGCTTCTCCATGTGGAGGCACTTCATCTGCAGTGGGGCGCCGAGATCCGGATGGCACCGAGGTGGTGTCTAGCAAGTTGCCGCACTGGTGTGGCCATCCTACAATGCTGCGCCGAAAGACGGCGTGGGGTGCCCAAAGGGGGAGGGAGGCGGCGCAAACGAGCCTCTCCCGCCTCTCCAGGTTGAGGCACTTCATCTGCAGTGGAGCGCCGTCTAGCTGAGTTTCGCCCGCTCTTGCTGCTACAGCGACAGGCGGCTGCAACAGGACTCTCAAAATGGCGGCCTGTTCTTTGGATTTGGGCCTGGTCCACTAAAATGGACCTGGGACACCTTAGAACTCGGACGCTCACATTTTTTTTCCTTTCCTCTACATGCAAAAAAGGTAAATGCCCGGTACGTTACCTGCCTCATCTGCCATGATGTACTCTCCAGAAGAACCGAAAAAAATATAGTTATGGTAATTATACCATGCATCGTCATATGGAGAGGTGGCACCGATTAATTATAGTGCTGCACAAAAGAGAGATTTGGAGGACAACCCCCGACCTGCCAGTACATTCACCAAAGAAGTGGCACTGACAGCATCAGAGGCAAGGGAAACGGTCCCAAATATTCAGAAGAACTTTGGAAAGATTAAAATGACATGTTTAGATTGTGGCAAATTAATTTCATGTGGACAGATGAGTGTTACTCTAATAAATACAGCATATGAACATCATCATAGTCGATGGTTGGTGGAGACATTTTGACTATATCCTGGACCTGCCCGTCCTCGCCCAAAATGGCGCCGGAATAAATGGGACTCGTAACTCCTTGTTGTGTACTGGTTGCACAACCTTGATATCACGAGATACGTATGCAGTTTTGAAGCACATGGCGGGCGGGGACGAGAATTGATTGAATATTTTGACATCCCTATTGATATTAAGTTCTGATGTGTTATTGATTACTGTACTATTGAAAGTTCGAATTAACGTCACCCATGGTACTTGCCCACAAATGTATATCTAGATAATTTTATTGTAACTGGCCCTGTCGTATTTTAATTATAAAATGTACGTCCACCGATTCCGCAACTGTTAGACACCTTAGTTCTTGCAACCTAATGGCCCGCCCGTTACGTTCCTCTACAGTGTAAATGTCTCCTCATCATATACGATTACAGTTTGCTCCGTGGCCGGCCCACGTGGTTATAGGCCCGTATTTGTATACTGACATTTTCACAATAAAGGTTTTTAAAAGAAAACATGGTAGTAGTATTTACATTGGTAAAGTTTTTAATAATAGTCACTGTTTTCGAATCAGTAAAAGGAAAGTGAAATAAAGCAGTCCAATTACGTGAAGGGTAAAAGGTATAATACGCAGGAACGCAGTAAAGATAAATGGTCAAGGGCTGTTGTGTTTTCTACTCCTGCAACATAAAGTGATCGATAAGAATCTGATATTCAGGCGTATCGGCGACTAAGACAGCAGGCCGAGCCTCTTTTGCTCAACGGCTCCGTCATGGGACGAAGAAACGCCCTTTTTCTCAAAAAAGGAACATATTTTACTTGCAGGACAGTTGTAAATTTTCCGGGAAAGTACATTAGCTTGGAACATTATAACATATATGTTTAAGAAAAAATAATGTTCGAAAGTAATAAAAAGTGTAATTTTTAGGTCATATGACCAAGCCTTTCATCATTAGAATGAGAAAAGTAAAATGAACCAATGAAAAGTTTTATTAACAAGTCACATGACCTGTTATGCTTACGTTACGCGCTGCGCGCCGCGCCCCGGATCGCTTCCGGAAGCTGCGCTTCGCGCACCGGAGCACTTCCGGATGCGCTAACGCGGCGCGTCATATGACGCATTACGCGACAACGCAGGTCCAGAATATAGTCAAAATGTCTCCACCAACCAGCGGTCGGAACACAACCCCTTTCAGCAGGCTAAATAGTTCTGTTAAATGACAACAGAAGGGACAGGCAACAAGAACCATCAGTCAAAGAGGGGAGGGCAAGTTCTTCTCTACCGGGTCACGTTGGGGCGCTACCGGAACTGATCGAATTGGTAGTCTACAGTGTTTCTGGATGTTTCAGACTGAAGCTGGCGTCAGCATGAGAGCACCACCATCTCGTTGCTCCGTCGTGGCCATTCCACGAGCAATCATGGCAGCCGCTCCCCACCAGAAGCCTGCGGGAGTCGGGGGCCCCCAAGACTTTTGTAGAATCTTCAAGGCTGAGGGGACGCTTTCGAGAATGGAGCCCAAGCCCTAGCAGACAAGCGTCCGAGTTCCAAGGTGTCGCAGGGCCATTTTAGTGGACCACGCCCAAATCTGAAGAGCCGGCCGCCATTTTGAGAGTCCTGTGGCAGCCGCCTATCGCTGCACCGCAAGAGCGGGAGCAACTCAACTACATGGAGAGCGAGACGCTGTAGTCGCAAGAGCGGGCGGTAAACAGCTGAATAGCGGAAGAGGCACAGTGTAGCAAAAGCGGGCGGAATGGCAAGTGAAACGGTAAAGGGGCGCCCCACTACAGCGTGTCTTTAGGTCAAACGGATTGTGGGACAAGGTCAAGAATGGAAGAGTCACCAAAAGGCAAAAAGTTCCGCTTGACCCCGGGAGCCGGCCACCTATGTCGGGGGCGATCTCAGGCCACACCAGGGCAACACGACTTGGGGAGGGGGCCGGAGCCAAGCGCCCCTTCCGAGTCCGCGCCATCACACCGTCCCTCGGGGGCCTCCGTCAAGCGGTTCAGGGAGGCACCGCATCACATTGTTTTCAAATGCAGTCACGTCCTCAAACAGCCCCCACTTACATTGAGAATAGTGAAGCTGTAGCAGGTGCAAATAAGATTCAGACAGTCTAACAAGCACTCCTCAAAACTTTGAACTATCAGAGTGCATGAGTTTCATGCTCGATCGATTGAGCTAGCCGGATCGGGCAACAAAAAGTATAAAATAGTTATGTAAATAGTTATTTAATAAAATGTTTTACCCTGTTACTTTGCTGGTGTGTTGTATATATTTGTAATATTTGCATAGAGTTTATCGTTATTTTGGGCGGGGTGGGTGGCGGAGCCGAGCTGTCTTGCAGCCATCATGGTGTGGAGCTCAGTTCATCTCACTAGTTTCGTATTTCTCATGAGGGGTTGTTCCTAATGTTTCTATTTTAGCGAGGTCAAAAAGAGATCCCATTAGTGGCCTACTGATTTTGCTTGATTCCTTTTGTTTTTTTACACGATTTTTCACTATCTGCAAAGACTAAACAGAGTATTGCGACTCTGTGCTTGTTTGTAAATAGAGAATGAACCAAAGAGAACCAATTCTAAAACAGTAAATGCTTGGATAACAATCAATCAAATGGAGAGAGAAGCAGGCACGACGGATTACAACGGGGGCAAAGGCCTGCGTTAACTACCCTTCACTATCTGCAAAGAGAGAGTACTCCTAATAGAAATGAGGGGGGGGCAGCATTCAAAGCAGATCAGTGTGCATAAACACGAAAATATTTTTACTTACCACGTACTTGACATTCGACAGCTTATGATATTTGCTATTAAAAACCCATTGAAATTCACTGAAAAAACCATAGGTTAGAGACCATATATAGTTAGGAATTAGCATTTACAAAACCTTGAAAATTCACTGAAAAAACCATAGGTTATAGACCATATATAGTTAGGGATTAGCATTTACAAAACCTTATTTTACTCGCACAAAACCATTGAAATTCGCATATATAGTTAGTTGCGCTAACTATATATCGCGCACCCGCAATCCACTGCTGATGATGTCACATATTACATCATTCATGACATGGTCAGTGACATCACTGATGACATCACTGATGACATCTCAAATGACATTCGAGGGCATAAATAACATACTCAGTTGTACAGCTGAGATGTTTGGTAATCTTGTGGGCACATCATTCCTTGGACAATTGGATTGATTTACAGTTGTTGCTGTATTTACAGGCTTTACACCTGCGACATGGGTAAAAACCTTGGATGGTATTAGTTTTGTGACATTCTTTTATCAGTGTAGTGCTCAGTGTATCCTTAACGGATTTTGCCCTTCTAAATGTCAACGAGGGAATATCATGGATTGCTTCTTTCACATCTCTATCGAGCTTGAGTATATCCCAATACTTAGATAGACATTTTCGTAGTTTCCAAGATTGACTATTGTAGGTAGTTATGAAACGTACCTTTTCATCAATTTCCCGTTGTTTAGGGATTAACAGCTCACCCCTGTCCATAGCATTAACTCTGGTAACGGCCTGTTGTATTATTTTGTGCAACACGGAGATATACGGTGCAAACAACAATATACCGGCTGGTTAGTTGTGTCAGTCAACATGGCAGAATCAAGAAACAACAGGAGGCTGGAAGCAGCAGCTAAATTATTTACATCAACAGAGTCCAGTGCTGGTGAACCGACAAGACCACCTGGTAAGAAAATTGATGAACTGAGATCATTGTGGGATGCACTTTGGAAAAACCTTAAACGCGAGCAATCGCGCTGGTGGGAGGCGGCTGCCCTAACCAAGTATCTTGAATTTAATAGGATACCGCGTGGTTTAAGGATTTTTATTATACCTACGTTTCAAAACCCTGACCCCGAACTGATTAGCGAGTGGATGGATAACAACCACGCTTGCTCTATCAATATGTTAAAAATGCTTATAAAGAATGCTGAAAAGGAGTGGGCTCAACTGAATACAGAGAATGAGACATTAATCACGAAACTGAAAGCCAAGTATACGGAGAGTGAATTTACCACGGAAATGGATAAAATGAATAAACGCCTCGACAAACTAGAGGAGGAGATTAAAGAGAAAAAACAGCGGAAATTTTACCGCGATGAAATCGACTATAGCAAGGGTCAAATCTTAACCTTTGCTAAGCGGTATGATGTGATCAGGGATGCTGCGAAGAAATCAACCAAAAAACAAACAATTCCCAAAAAGACAAACGTGCCCAACCAAACTGAAACAACTTTAGGGGAACCGGTAACTGTTGATGATGAAAATGAGTCGATTGAAAGTGATATTTCCGAGCCACTGGAAATGATTCCAGCAAAGATTTAATTTTAAAGGAGGCAGCCCTGATTGCCAAGGGTCGACAGACAGGCACTCCATCAAAAGGGCGTGGAAGAGGCGGCAAAGGCGGACGCGGAGGAGGCAACAAATCTTTCGAGGCTGCGCCAAGTCCAGCAGGAATGTTAACCAGAGGCAAGGCGGCGAGAAAGTAAACCCGAAGACAGTGGTAAATCTTTCTAATCGTATCTTAACATCTGTGCAACTTGAAGTACTTTCTAAAGGGCTTTCATTCTGTCCTACATCCAACTTTAATTTCACTAATGCTCGCATTGACCTTTTTTGTTTCACATGCAAACTAAAGTTAAAAAAGTGGTTTGCGACCAAACCTCGATTAAGAAAAGAGGTAATTGTTGATAAACCCAGTGCACTAAGTACAAATGATGCTGAACTTCTGCAAACTGTACAATTGTTAGCAGGCTGTGATAATGTGAGTGATAATGCTCTGTTTAACTTAGTAGACACTGAGGACTCAGTCCACATGAGTAGTAATAGCGGTTTCAAGCCGAAATCGGTTTTTGTACCTCAAATTGTTAACAGCTACATTGAGAGCTTTGAACAAGGAATGATACAGGAAATGAGACGGATGGACAGAATGAAGCCCAAACTAAATTGGAATTTAAACAAAAAACAGTTTCTTGCCTTAAAAGAGATGGAGAGTTGGGTTGATGTTGTCATTAAAAACAGTGACAAGGGTGGGAATGTGGTGGTCTGGCCTATTGACATGTACTTGCAAGAAGGTTTAATGCAACTGTCTGATGAAAACAACTATACAAAAGTAACTAAGGAGGATTACAATGTGTCAAAATGTGCTTATGGTGACAAATTGCGCGATTGGAAAGCAAGGGGGTTGATTGAGGATGACGAGTTTAACTACCTCCATGTTAAATATCCAAAAATACCGGCACTTTATTTACTCCCCAAGTTGCATAAAAATCTTCAGACACCCCCCGGTAGACCTATTGTCTCATCGGTGGGTAGCCTATATGAGAATACTAGTAGGTATATAGACCACTTCCTGCAACCCTTTGTCATAAGTCTGCCCTCGTATGTAAGGGATTCATCTGATTTCTTGCGAATCATCAAAGATGTTACTTGGAATTCGGAGTACTGGCTGGTAAGCTTTGATGTCGCCAGCCTGTACACCAGCATTCCACAGGAACTAGGTGTGGAAGCATGTAAATTCTATCTGAAAGAGAGATCGGTCTCTCTTCTGTCACACACTAACATGCTTCTTGACATGATGTGGGAGTGCATGACGAACAATTACTTCATCTTCAACAAACTATTTTTCAAACAAACCAGGGGGGTGGCGATGGGTACTTGCTTTGCCCCCAGCCTAGCATGTTTGTATCTGGGCTGGTGGGAGGAGCTAGTGGTGAATAAGATCTCCCACTTTAGTACCCACGTCATCCTCTGGAAACGATATATAGATGAAATTTTTTGTATTTGGAATGGCACCCTTGACCAAATACATGAATTTGAATCTATCCTGAATGAAAACTCTCTCAACCTAAAATTCACCAGTGTAATCAGTAAACAAAAATTGGAATTTTTGGACATTAGGCTTGAAATTAAGGATGGAAATTTAAAAAGCTCCCTATTTCGAAAGTCCACAGCTGGAAATAGCCTGCTTCATGCAGGAAGCAGTCATCCTACTAGCCTTATACGCAGTATACCAATAGGCGAATTAATCAGGGCCAAAAGAAATTGTAGCTCAGTCGAAAGTTTCTCAGAAGAAAGCCAAATAATGACGAAGCGATTTTCTGAAAGGGGATACAGTCAAAAAATAATACAACAGGCCGTTGCCAGAGTTAATGCTATGGACAGGGGTGAGCTGTTAATCCCTAAACAACGGGAAATTGATGAAAAGGTACGTTTCATAACTACCTACAATAGTCAATCTTGGAAACTACGAAAATGTCTATCTAAGTATTGGGATATACTCAAGCTCGATAGAGATGTGAAAGAAGCAATCCATGATATTCCCTCGTTGACATTTAGAAGGGCAAAATCCGTTAAGGATACACTGAGCACTACACTGATAAAAGAATGTCACAAAACTAATACCATCCAAGGTTTTTACCCATGTCGCAGGTGTAAAGCCTGTAAATACAGCAACAACTGTAAATCAATCCAATTGTCCAATGAATGATGTGCCCACAAGATTACCAAACATCTCAGCTGTACAACTGAGTATGTTATTTATGACCTCGAATGCCCCTGTCATAAATTTTATATAGGGTGTACAACGAAGCAGGCGAAACTTAGAATTTTGGAACATCAGAGAGCAATCAGGAATGTGAACCAGCAATATCCTGTAGCCAGGCATTTTGCTGATATACACAACAAAAATCCAAATTTGATGAAATTTTATGTCTTGGACAGCGTTGACAGCAATGAGAGGGGAGGTAACAGGTGGCTTGAGTTACGAAAACTAGAATCCAAGTATATTATAATGTATAATACTTTGCAACCTGCAGGACACAATGTGGGGGAGGAGTTAGCAATTCACCTCCAGACCTGATATGTAGTTTAATTTTGATGTAAGATATGCTGCTGCTTCCTAGGTAACTGAATTCAATTTTAATTGGTTTTAATGATAACACTGATCTACAATGCTAGAACTGTTACATATAGCTATGTCCTTTTTTTCTTTTACAGGAACATGAACTTAAGTTTTTGCCCACCTGGGCTATACTGGATGTCAAGTCAACCGATTAACAGAACTTTACAACATTCGCCCACTTGGGCTGCACAACTATTGGAACTATTATCATGCGTACCTGTGTGAATTTAACACAAATATCACAATTGATGCCGTGACACAATGGGCGTGATTTAATAATATAAAACAAAACGCTTTATTGCGCTTTTTGTTACAATGTGACACTGTCAAAAACTGCAATGTTAGTTTAAATCTTACTACTCTATGGATGTGGCTTCCTATTATTATGATTTTCTGTATTTGAAGTCGATACAAATGTTTATTTGGAAACATTGTTTTCACCTTGCAGACATAGCATTAAATTGTTTATTTTCTTTATGTCTATGATCACGTGTTATACTAGTAAAAAAGTATGTCACTTTAAATGAATGTTGGTACCGGCGAGCTCTACCCGTGAGCAAGAGATCGGCTGATCTCGCAACGCGTTGGGTGTTTCTCTGCTGAATAAACTGACAGCACCGTATTATAATTGGGCTCCGACTCTGGCTTTTTCCGTGGATGGACTGTGACCAGGAGTGTGTTTATATATATATATATATATATTCACTGAAAAAACCATTGGTTATAGACCATATATAATTAGGAATTAGCATTTACAAAACCTTGAAAATTCACTGCAAAAACCATAGGTTAGAGACCATATATAGTTAGCTGGACATTTTATTGACATAAAACCAATGAAATTCCATATATAGTTAGTTGCACTAACTATATATCGCGCACCCGCAATCCACTGCTGATGATGTCACATATTACATCATTCATGACATGGTCAGTGACATCACTGATGACATCACTGATGACATCTCAAATGACATCACTGATGACATCACTGATGACATCTCATTTGACATTACTCATGACATCATTCATGTGATGATACGATGAACCTCTTCAGACTCTAATATAACCTTAGATACACTCAGTGTAAACAGACACTCACAGACTGTCACTCATCCATGGAGTTACTCACACACCTAATCAGTCTTGCAAAGAATCAATCACACCTCCATTTCCTCAACTATATAGTTAAACACACCTTACTTATTGAAACATATAATAACACATATTTACTCTGTTATACAATCCCTGATACAAGTTCACAATAATCCATACAGGCACTCACACATTCACTGGCTCTTATGCACAGTTATTTATATATGTCAACTACCACATGTACTGTGTTTTACATATGTACTTACTTTGACATGTAGCACTGAGATATCCATTCACTCACCAATACACTCATGCACACAGTAAACCGCCCATACAGCTGTTTCCACATGCACTTTTGAACCCATACATCTAGTGAATCAACTGCTCACACATCTATGCACAGAGTCATACACCTCCCAGACACCCACACACACACTCAGTCTCCCATACAAATACTTGGCCAACTAATCAATAACCCATATAGTTAGTCATATAGCTAATGATCAACAATTGCATCAGATTACAAAACAACAGACACAATGGTGCACAATTTAAAACAGTTTAGTCACTAACCCATGCACTCAGTGAGACACATTTAATCACTCACTTATACAGTCAGTCATGCACCTACTGAATACATCATCCAGACACTTATACATCCACTCATTCTTCAATATATAAGACATATTTTAACTTTACAGAAACATACAGTCACTGGATGTTGTCATCAGTGATGTCATTTGAGATGTCATCAGTGATGTCATCAGTGATGTCACTGACCATGTCATGAATGATGTAATATGTGACATCATCAGCAGTGGATTGCGGGTGCGCGATATATAGTTAGTGCAACTAACTATATATGGAATTTCATTGGTTTTATGTCAATAAAATGTCCAGCTAACTATATATGGTCTCTAACCTATGGTTTTTGCAGTGAATTTTCAAGGTTTTGTAAATGCTAATTCCTAACTATATATGGTCTATAACCTATGGTTTTTTCAGTGAATTTTCAAGGTTTTGTAAATGCTAATTCCTAACTATATATGGTCTATAACCTATGGTTTTTTCAGTGAATTTCAATGGTTTTTTAATAGCAAATATCATAAGCTGTCGAATGTCAAGTACGTGGTAAGTAAAAACATTTTCGTGTTTATGCACACTGATCTGCTTTGAATGGTGCCCCCCCCCCTCATTTCTATTAGGAGTACTCTCTCTTTGCAGATAGTGAAAGGTAGTTAACGCAGGCCTTTGCCCCGGTTGTAATCCGTCGTGCCTGCTTCTCTCTCCATTTGATTGATTGTTATCCAAGTATTTACTGTTTTAGAATTAGTTCTCTTTGGTTCATTCTCTATTTACAAACAAACACAGAGTCGCAATACTCTGTTTAGTCTTTGCAGATAACGAAAAATCGTGTAAAAAAAAGAAAAGGAATCGAGTAAAATCAGTAGGCCACTATTGGGATCTCTTTTTGACCTCGCTAAAATAGAAACATTAGGAACAACCCCTCATGACAAATACAAAACTAGTGAGATGAACTGAACTTCACACAATGATGGCTGCAAAACAGCTCGGCTCCGCCACCCACCCCGCCCAAAATAACGATAAAGAGCGGCTGCCATGATTGGTTGCGGAATGGCCACAACGGAGCTACGAAATGGTGGTGCTCTCATGCTAACCCCAGCTTCAGTCTGAAGCATCCAGAAACACTGTAGACTACCAATTCGATCAGTTCCGGTAGCGCCCCAATGTAACCCGGTAGAGAAGAACTAGCCCTCCCCTCTTTGACTGATGGTTCTTGTTGCCTGTCCCTTCTGTTGTCATTTAACAGAACTATTTAGCCTGCTGAAAGGGGTTGTGTTTCGACCGCTGGTTGGTGGAGACATTTTGACTATATTCTGGACCTGCGTTGTCGCGTAATGCGTCATATGACGCGCCGCGTTAGCGCATCCGGAAGTCATCCGGGGCGCGCAGCGCGTAACGTAAGCATAACAAGTCATGTGACTTGTTAATAAAACTTTTCATTGGTTCATTTTACTTTTCTTATTCTAATGATGAAAGCCTTGGTCATATCACCTAAAAATTTTAATTACTTCCGAACATTATTTTTTCTTAAATATATGTTATAATGTTCCAGGCTAATGTACTTTCCCGGAAATTTTACAACTGTTCTGCAAGTAAAATATATTCTTTTTTCGAGAAAAAGAGCGTTTCTTCGTCCCATGACGGAGCCGTTGAGCAAAAGAGGGTCGACCTGCTGTCTTAGTCGCCGATACGCCTGAATATGAGATTCTTATCGATCACTTTATGTTGCAGGAATAGAAAACACAACAGCCCTTGACCATTTATCTTTACTGCGTTCCTTCGTATTATACCTTTTACCCTTCATGTAATTGGTCTGCTTTATTTCACTTGCCTTTTAATGATTCTAAAACAGTGACTATTATTAAAAACTTTACCAATGTATATACTACTACCATGTTTTCTTTTAAAAACCTTTATTGTGAAAATTTCATTATACAAATACGAGCCTATAACCACGTGGGCCTGCCACGGAGCAAACTGTAATCGTATATGATGAATAGACATTTACACTGTAGAGGAACGTAACGGGCGGGCCATTAGGTTGCAAGAACTAAGGTGTCTAACAGTTACGGAATCGGTGGACGTACATTTTATAATTAAAATACGACAGGGCCAGTTACAATAAAATTATCTAGATATACATTTGCGGGCAAGTACCATGGGTGACGTTAATTCGAATTTTCAACAGTACAGTAATCAATAACACATCAGAACTTAATATCAATAGGGATGTCGAAATATTCAATCAATTCTCGTCCCCGCCCGCCATGTGCTTCAAAACTGCATACGTATCTCGTGATTTCAAGGTTCTGCAACCAGTACACAACAAGGAGTTACGAGTCCCATTTATTCCGGCGCCATTTTGGGCGAGGACGGGCAGGTCCAGGATATAGTCAAAATGTCTCTACCAACCATCGACTATGATGATGTTCATATGCTGTATTTATTAGAGTAACACTCATCTGTCCACATGAAATTAATTTACCACAATCTAAACATGTCATTTTAATCTTTCCAAAGTTCTTCTAAATATTTGGGACCGTTTCCCTTGCCTCTGAAGCTCTCAGTGCCACTTCTTTGATGAATGTACTAGCAGGTCAGGGGTTCTCCTCCAAATCTCTCTTTTATGCAGCACTATAATTAATTGGTGCCACCTCTCCATATGACGATGCATGGTATAGTTACCACAACTATATTTTTTTTCGGTTCCTCTGGAGAGTTCATCGTGGCAGATGAAGCGTGTAATGTACCGGGCATTTACCTTTTTTTGCATGTACAGGAAAGGAAAAAAAAATCGAGCGTCCGAGTTCTAAGGTGTCCCAGGGCCATTTTAGTGGACCAGGCCCAAATCCAAAGAACAGGCCGCCATTTTGAGAGTCCTCTTGCAGCCGCCTGTCGCTGTAGCATCAAGAGCAGCCGAAACTCAGCTGAATGGCAACTGAAACGGTAAATGGGCGCCCCACTACATTTCAGCATTGTAGGATGACCACACCAGTACAGCAACTTGCTAGACATCACCTCGGTGCCATCCGGATCTCGGCGCCCCACTGCAGATGAAGTGCCTCTCAACTATGAAACCACCACGGTGACATCCGGATCTTGGCGCGTTGTGCTGCCTTCGGCCTATTCGCACATCGGTCCGCTACTGACGCCATCTCACAGGCTAATGGGGTGACCCACGCCGAGTTTCAGCATTGTAGGATGACCACACCAACTTGCTAGACATCACCTCGGTGCCATCCGAATCTTGGCATCTCAACGCCTAGTGGTATCTTCCATACAGAAAATATTGTTACACTGCCTTTGGCCCCATTCGCACATCAGTCCGCAACTTAGACATCACCTCGGTGCCATCCGGATCTTGGCATCTCAGCGCCTTGTGGTGTCAGTCAGAAAATATTGTTGCGCTGCCTTTGGCCCCATTCGCACATCAGTCCGCTACTGACACCATCTCACAGGCCAATAGGGCGCCCCACGCCGACTTTTACCACTGTACGATGGCCACACCAGTGGCACAACTTGCTAGACATCACCTCGGTGCCATCCGAATCTTGGCATCTCAACGCCTAGTGGTATCTTCCATACAGAAAATCTTGTTCCGCTACCTTTGGCCCCATTCGCACATCGGTCCGCAACTTAGACATCACCTCGGTGCCATCCGGATCTTGGCATCTCAGCGCCTTGTGGTATATTCTCTTCAGAAAATATTGTTGCGCTGCCTTTGGCCCCATTCGCACATCGGTCCGCAACTTAGACATCACCTCGGTGCCATCCGGATCTTGGCATCTCAGCGCCTTGTGGTGTCTTCTACTCCGAAAATATTGTAGAAAATATTGTTGCGCTGCCTTTGGCCCCATTCACACATCAGTCCGCTACTGACACCATCTCACAGGCCAACAGGGCACCCCACGCCGACTTTTACCATTGTACGATGGCCACACCAGTGCCACAACTTGCTAGACACCACCTCGGTGCCATCCGGATCTTGGCATCTCAGCGCCTTGTGGTGTCTTCAAATCAGAAAATATTGTTGCGCTGCCTTTGGCCCCATTCGCACATCGATCCGCTACTGACGCCATCTCACAGGCCAACGGGGCGCCTCACGCCGACTTTCAACATTGTAGGATGGCCACAGAATTGCGACAACTTACTAGATACCACCTCGGTGCCATCCGGATCTTGGCGCGTTGTGCTGCCTTCGGCCTATTCGCACATCGGTCCGCTACTGACGCAAACTCACAGGCCAACGGGGCGCCCCACGCCGACTTTCAGCATTGTAGGATGGCCACACCAGTGCGGCAACTTGCTACACACCACCTCGGTGCCATCCGGATCTTGGCATCTCAGCGCCTAGTGGTGTCTTCTATTCCGAAAATATTGTTGCGCTGCCTTCGGCCCCATTCACACATCGGTCCGCTACTGACGCCATCTCACAGGCCAACGGGGCGCCCCATGCCGACTTTCAGCATTGTAGGATGGCCACACCAGTGCGGCAACTTACTAGACACCACCTCGGTGCCATCCGGATCTTGGCGCGTTGTGCTGCCTTCGGCCTATTCGCACATCGGTCCGCTACTGACGCAAACTCACAGGCCAACGGGGCGCCCCACGCCGACTTTCAGCATTGTTGGATGGCCACACCAGTGCGGCAACTTACTAGACACCACCTCGGTGCCATCCGGATCTTGGCGCGTTGTGCTGCCTTCGGCCTATTCGCACATCGGTCCGCTACTGACGCAAACTCACAGGCCAACGGGGCGCCCCACGCCGACTTTCAGCATTGTAGGATGGCCACACCACTGCTGCAACTTGCTGGACACCACCTCGGTGCCATCCGGATCTTGGCGCGTTGTATTGCCTTCGGCCTATTCGCACATCGGTCCGCTAATGACGCCGCCTCACGTGCCAACGTATTTTCTCCGCATTTTACACCCTATGCCGCATAACAGGTCATGTGACTTGTTTATAAAACTTTTCATTGGTTCATTTTACTTTTGGTTTCCTAATGATGGAAGGCTTGATCATGTGACCTAAAAACAACACTTTTCATTGGATGAAAACTTTTTTTTTTCCCAAACGATGAAAGCCCCACCTTGTTTCTGGATGTTTCAGACTGAAGCTGGCGTCAGCATGAGAGCACCACCATCTCGTAGCTCAGTCGTGGTCATTCCGCGAGCAATCATGGCAGCCGCTCCCCACCAGAAGCCTGCAGGAGTCGGAGCCCCCAAAACTTTTGATGAATTCTCAAGGCGGAGGGGACGCTTTCGAGAATGGGGTCCAAGACCTAGCAGACAAGCGTCCGATTTCCAAGGTGTCCCAGGGCCATTTCAGTGGACCAGGCCCAAAAAGGAAACAGCCTGCCGCCATTTTGAGAGTCCTGTGACAGCCGCCTATCGCTGCACCGCAAGAGTGGGTGCAACTCAGCTGAATTGCGGCTTTTGACACAGTGGACCAAAAACGGACGGAATGGCAACTAAAACGGTAAAGGGGCGCCCCACTACAACAGATGACACTCCACCTGGAGAGGCCCGTTCACACCGCCTCCCCCGGGGCGCCCCACGCCGTTATTCGGAGCAGCATTGTACGATACCAAAACCAGTGCGGCAACTTACTGGACATCACCTTGGTGCCATCGTTCTGCTGCCTTGGAACTATTCGCGCAACAGTTTGCTACTGATGACCCACCCCCCACAACGCCCCATGCTGTTATTTGCTGGGTGGCAACTTACTAGACATCACTTTCGTGTCATCTAGATTTCAACGTTCTGCTGCCTTGGAACTATTCGCACAACAGTTTGCTACTGATGACCCACCCCCCCGCGACGCCCCACGCCGGAAATCTGGACGTTGTGCTGCGTTGGGACTATTCGCACAGCCGACCGCTACTTCGTTGTTTTTCCCTAAAAATGTTTATATGTTATTACTATTTTTGTTTTCTTGTATATATTTATAAATTATTAAAGTTTTATAATCTTACTACTTTGTCGGAGTGCTATATATTTTTAATGTGACACATAATTGTAAAAACTTTGATGTACAAAGAGTCATCCCTGGAATCTTCCGCTTCAGGCTCGGTCCCCTCCCCAATCACAATACAGGATGGTTTTCAGATAATAGCAACGCTTCTGCTGTGACGGATCTCATCGAGTGTAGGCCTTGATCTACTATAACTCGTTTGAAGAGGGGTGATTCTTTACAGCTGTGGCCATAAACTACATCTGCAGGGCTAGCTGATACCCTAGGACCAGCCTGGACAATCGGACACAGAGGAAAAGGAGCGTCAGAGGGTGCGGTAGTGAATAGGGCGAAAGGGAGGTGTCGGGCGGGCACAGGGTGTGATTCTCAGGGAAGAGCAGCGCAGATGGGGGGAGGTTTATTACCCATGCATAAGACAGAGAGCGGGGGTGACCACTGCCTGGGGGAGATGCTTGCGAGGGTGGGGAGCCATGCTAAGGATCGACAGCGTGCACAGAGTGGGTCTGGTCAAGGCATCTAAAATGGCTGCCGTGCACGACAAAAGTGTGGCATTTGAAAAAAGACAAGATGGCGCAGACAATGTTTTTCAACACTTCCTGATTTCCTTCGAATCGAACGTTAACAGACGTTGGGGCATATTACCAAAGTTAAGCGATATTTATCCATAACGATGCTTAGCAACGATTTTTTTACCGTCAGAAATTATCGCAGATAAACCTTGCTATTATCAAGGTTTATCGGAAATACGATAAAAAACGACCGCAATGCATTAATATCGCTGAAAACTCACCGATATTCATGCATTACCGAGCTAACGCTCTTAGCCATGTTATCCACCTCCCATTGGATAACATGGCTAAGAACTGCTCAGGGCAGGTGGTAGCTTTTGGAGATATTCGCGCTTATCTCGAATATTTCCAAAAGTTGATAATAGGAGATAGCGATGTTAGCGACTGTTTCCAGTCGCTAACATCTTGGCATGCCCACTTTGCATGTCATTAGTGATAAATATCACTCACATGCAAAGTGGGGCCCAAGATGGTCGCTATCTTCTACTAGCCGTCGCTAACTGGTGTTAGCAACAGCTAGGTAATACACATATAATTTTATCTCCGCGAAGCGGAGCGCTGTTACAGATATATATCTTGTTTTTGAACGTTAATTTCTCAAAATGCACTGAAGCACATATATTGAGACCTAGCAAAGGCACATCGGGCTACCAGTCCCTACAATTTTGCCAAGTTTCGTGCAAATCCATTCAGCTGTTCGATCCTACCGAGAGACAAGATGGCGGCCGCTACGGACTGTTAGGAATGTTTACAGACACCGGAGAGCCAATCAGCTTCGCTTCGCAAAGCTCCGTAACGCGAAAAGTACGCGAAGCGGTGCGCTGTTACAGATATATATCTTTTTTTGAACGTTAATTTCTCAAAATCCACTGGAGCACATATATTGAGATCTAGCAAAGGCACATCGGGCTACCAGTCCCTACAATTTTGCCAAGTTTCGTGCAAATCCATTCAGCTGTTCGATTATTATTATTTTTATTTTTTTTTGCCCCGCGGGGCCCTTTTAAAACCTCCACATCAAACCTAGGGGGTCAGCGACAATGTACTATGCCCCCTTATGGTCATTTGCCCCTTCGCTTTGGCCTCCTCTTGTCTCTCGATCCTACCGAGAGACAAGATGGCGGCCGCTACGGACTGTTTGGAATGTTGACAGACGCCGGAGAACCAATCAGCTTCGCTTCACAAAGCTCCGTTGCGCGAAAAGTACGCGTCCTGGGGCGCTGCCCAGTCCGCTGTTACAGATATATATCTTTTTTTAAACGTTAATTTCTCAAAATCCACTGGAGCACATATATTGAGACCTACAAAAGGCACATCGGGCTACCAGTCCCTACAATTTTGCCAAGTTTCGTGCAAATCCATTCAGCCGTTCGGGCTAAAAGTGAGGCCAACCGCCCTATGGAAATTAACATGGGAAAAACGCGTTTTGGGACCCCCCTTTTTTCTCAGCCCCCCCTTGACGAACCCCCCCAAAATTTTCAGGGGCTGCTCAGAAACAAAATGTGCCATTTTCCTGAAAATTTCAGCCAATTCCGTCCACAAACGCCAAAGTTATTAGACATAGAATTTTCAAAAATCCCATAGGGAAAAAATCCTAACTATATATACCTACTGGCGACCGCCATATATATATATGTCAGGACAGTAGTGGAGTAAAATCCAAAATTTTAACAGAATTCTCATTAATGGCTCAAGGTCGCCAAGGCATGTCAAGCCCTGGTCCAAAGGATACACCCAATCGCGGTCGAGGTCGAGGCGCAAGAGGAGGCAGCAACAAAAAAAGCACAAAGAAGCAAGGCTCGCTAGACACCTATATGGGAATGAACACAAGGGGTAGAACAACATCAAAATGAAGGACACTCTTACGGTAGTTAACCTTTCAAATTTACAATTGTCGTTAGATCAAATTGATGTTTTATCGCTTGGTTTAACTTTTTGTCCTACCAGTAAGTTCAATTATACAAATGGGAGAATAGATCTTTTCCATTGTGTTAGAAAGTTAAAACTAAAAAAATGGTTTGAACATAAAATTATGACTACCCATCATCCTAGGGTTGAGAGTGGGACAAATTTGAATATTATGGATGTAGAAATGATGCAGACCATGAAGATGTTCGAAAGTGGGAGTGACATTGTTGACTCTGTTTCTGAGATTGCATTAGAAGAAGCATTAATTATGAACAGTGCAAGAGGCAGTTCCTTCAAGCCCAAGTCACGTTTTCTACCCCAAATACATAGCGATGCCATTGACATTTTTGAAAAGGGAGTTATCTCAGAATTTAAGAAACTAGACAAACGTCCCAAACAAGGGGGAGGGAACCTCACAGTCAATCAAGCTAAGGCTATAAAAGAACTGCATGATAACAAGTCCATCATCATAAAAAAGTCTGATAAAGGCGGTAATGTGGTAGTGTGGCCCAGGCAAATGTATTTAGAAGAAGGCGATCAACAGTTGGGCGATGGTGTAAATTATCAGATTAGTAACAGATTGAATTATGAGAGAAGTAATGAAATCTTCAAATCCAAATTGATTAAGTGGAAATATGATATGTTACTATCTGAAGAGGAGTACAAATTTCTAGTATGTGAACATCCCAAACTGCCAGTGATGTATCTGTTACCAAAGATACACAAAAGTGACAAAATCCCTCCAGGTCGTCCTATTGTTTCCTTTATAGGGAGTATGTATGAAAACACGTCAAAATATATTGATTATTTTTTAAGACCTTTTGTACATACATTACCGTCTTACATTCAAGACACTTGGGGGGGGGGTCGATTCCGATTTGGTAAAAACTGCTCCGAATAGCCGTTCTGAGTGTTTTTCCCGTACGAATCGTACCCTGCAACGTCCCACGTACGTACGTCGAAGTACGATTCGTACCAGGAGCCGGACTCTGTACGAATCATACAGAGACCGTATGACTCAAATCCCCGTACGAGTCTCAGTCGAAACCTGCTGTACGCGACATCTGTACGGCTCGTGGCTGGTTTATACGACCCAGCAAGTACGATACATGTCGGGTACGCACCGTACTACCGTTTTTTTACGGGAGCTGAAAACAGCCGTAAAAGCAGAGTTTGCGCCGAAACAGGTACGGAACGGCCCCCCTCGGGTACGGTGCATACCCCTCATGATTGCAGGGATACGCCCCGTATACCCAGCGTACATGGGGTTCGGTGCGTACCCCCCATGATTGCAGGGGTATGCACCGTACCCCATGTACGCTGGGTGTACGGTGCGTACCTCTGTGATCATGGGGGGTACGCACCGTGTGGTGTGTATGTGATTGTGCGCTTTTCCTTACAAATCACCCTTCCCTGACGTGGACCGTATGGATCGCGTCCTGATGCCCCGGTCCGGATCGTACTCGTCGGGTCGTATGGCGTGTGTACGTTTAATACGGAGAGGGCTCCGGATATGATTCGTACGGACGTTTTTTTTAGCGGATCGGAATCGACCCCTAGATGTCAATAGTTTATATACTTGCATCCCACACTAACTTGGTATTGCTGCTTCTAATCACTTCTTGAAACAATGAGAACTGCCATTTTTGAAACATTCAGAAATGTTATTGTCCATGATGGAAACATGTTTGGTAAATAATTATTTTCTGTTCGATCATGTTTTCTATTGCCAAACCCGGGGGACGGCGATGGGAACATGCTTTGCCCCCAGCTACGCGGGTCTGTACCTGGGCTAGTGGGAGGAGCAGGTGGCCAGTACCTTCAGTGCCTTTACCCATCAAGTCGTCCTCTTGGTGAGGTATATAGACGACGTGTTTTGTATTTGGAAAGGAACAAAGTCACAGGCTTGTGATTTCGTAACTGAATTGAACAGAAATAAGTTTAATTTGAAATTTACCAATACTATACATCCAGCAAAGATTGAATTTCTAGATGTAGAGGTCATGGTCAATAATGACAAGCTCACCAGCAGATTGTTTAGGAAGTCAACTGCTGGAAATAGCATACTACATGCTAAAAGCTGTCACGCACAGAATTTGATAAACAGCATAGCTTATGGTGAGCTCCTTAGAGCGAAAAGAAAATGTGGCTCGGAAGAGTTGTTTCAAGTCGAGATGAATAACATGAAAGAACGATTCCTAGAGAGAGGTTATTCTATGAAAACAGCCAATTCAGCTTGTTCCAAAGTATCTAAGATTCAAAGATCATCCACACTATCCAGTAAATCGGGAACAGAAAATGAAGAGGAACCTTTACGGTTCATTACTTCATATTGTAATCAAGCTTGGGAACTGCGAAAATGCCTAAAAAATACTGGCCTGTTTTAAATACAGATTCCTCCCTTAAAAAATATGTAGGAGGAAATCCCAAGATTACATATAGGAAGTGTGAAGCATTGTCAGATTTATTGTGCAGCAATGTAATCCCAGATAACACAATTCCTAATCCTGTGCAAGGTTTCTATCCATGCAAATCGTGTAAGACTTGCAAAAACAGTGCCAAATGTAAAGAAATACTTTTGTTTATCGATCACAAGCCTTTTACGATAACGAAGCATTTGACTTGCAAATCAGACTTTTGTGTCTATGCTTTAAGTTGCCCATGCCCCCTGGTGTATAGAGGGAGCACTATAGTGAAGAAAAGGATATTGGAAAACACTAGGGCAATAGTAAATGAGGACAAACAGTATCCCGTAGCCCGGCACTTTAAAGAAGTGCATGGTAAGAACTTAAGTCTCCTAAAGTACTGTGCTTTGGACAGAATTCCCAAAACAGAAAGAGGTGGGAATCGAGTTAAAGAATTGAGATTCTTGGAGTCCAAAATAATTATCAAGTATGACACAGCCTTTCCTAGGGGATTGAATAAAGATGAGGAAATGTGGGTACATCTGAGCTAAGTGTAAATCTTCTATTATACAATCTCTGAAAATGATTGTACAGTGCAATCATATTCTGTTAACTCGAAGCTGTGCTTGTTTTTAACTTTTTTGATACATTGACGGAATTCCTTTTTATCATTTTGTAGGAGACATTATTGTCTGCAACTCCTGTTGAAGAATTGGCAATTATATCGACAACGACACTATGAATTAGAGTGATAGAAGTAACATTATGAGGATTTAATGAAAATTTACACAGTAATAATGGACTATATTGTATTATGTAACATGCCCACATGGGCTTGATCGATCACAAAATATTTTTGTGATGTTTGTTGTCATGTTTAAAGAATTAATGAGCCCACTGGGGCAGAATTGATAAATACATGACATGAGATGGGGCACTTGCCCAGTATTCACTGTTGTTGTCGTAACATGTACAACAAAGTTATTTTGAAATAATGAAGCACTTCTGCCCAATTTAGGCTGTGGTACACAACGGGTATTTCCCTTGATATATAATTTTACCATTTCGTATTCCTCTGTTTTCTGCATATTTTTGTACTTGTGATAAAACTTTATTTGTATTAGGATGTCATAGTCGATAGTATACAATACCATTCTAAAATGGCGGCCAAAAAACGGAGTTAGAGACAAGTAGTCCTACTTCAGTCTTTATGAATTTTGCACTATATGTATGGCTATAGCACAAACAATTCTCGACCCGTGATCAAGGAGCCTCGGCATCGAAACGCGTCGGGTATGTGACGCTGCATGTTTCAATAAAATATCACGCTGCAGATCAACATTTGGGCTCGAGTGGATTCTTTGGAAGAAGTGAAGTAATCCTTGTGTTGGAGATATATATATATATATATATGAATGTTTATTGATAACAAAGATGAATTGATTCCAAGGTACAAGATGTTACTGTTGGATTTTCACGCATTATGTATATAATATATGCGGTAATGGTAAATGTATTGACATTCAAAGATGGCAGAACTTCGGCACCCAGATTGTGGGGTTTTGCCGCGTTAGTCCATCCACTGTGTCTGTTGCCTTTGCAAAAGCGTGAAAATATGCTTTAAAAAACAAGGGCATTTCGTGCTAAAACATTGAAGAAGGCGATTAGCCGAAACGCGTCTGTTGTGCGTCCAGAGTTCTGAAAAATAAATACATTGTTGGAACTCTCCCCGTGAGTGCTGTCTTCTGTGGAGCAGGGTACGATTACCCATTGGCAGTTTGGAGCTGTGATTTCCAAGGGGAGCACCCCCGCTACGACAGGCACCGTTCATGTGTGCGAAATGCTGGTGCGAGTGAGCAAGAATTATATATATATATATATTCACAGAAAAAACCATAGGTTATAGACCATATATAGTTAGGAATTAGCATTTAAAAAACCTTATTTTACTCACACAAAACCATTGAAATTCCATATATAGTTAGTTGCACTAACTATATATCGCGCACCCGCAATCCACTGCTGATGATGTCACATATTACATCATTCATGACATGGTCAGTGACATCACTGATGACATCACTGATGACATCTCAAATGACATCACTGATGACATCACTGATGACAACATCCAGTGACTGTATGTTTCTGTAAAGTTAAAATGTGTCTTACATATTGAAGAATGAGTGGAAGTATAAGTGTCTGGACAAAGGATTTAGTAGGTGCATGACTGAATGTATGAGTGAGTGATTAAATGTGTCTCACTGAGTGCATGGGTTAGTGACTAAAGTGTCTTAATTTGTGCATCATTATGTCTGTTGTTCTGTAAACTGCTGCATGTGTTGATCAGTAGCTATATGATTAACTATATGGGTTACTGATTGATTGTCCAAGTATTTGTATGGGAGACTGAGTGTGTGTGTGGCTGGCTGGGAGGTGTGTGACTCTGTGCAGATCAATGTGTACTTATATCAATGATTGTATAACAAGGTAAGTATGTGTTAGTATATGTTTGAAAATATAAGGTGCTCTATGTTTAACTGTATAGACAAGAAAATGGAAGTGTGATTGATTCTTTACAGGACTGACTAGGTGTGTGAGTAACTCCATGGATGAGTGGCAGAGTGTGAGTGTCTGTATAGGTGTATGAGTGCATATGATAGTGTTGTAAAGATGAGTGATTGTATGTATGAATGATTGTATGGGTGAATGAGTGAATGTGTGTGTAGACGTAGGAATCAGTGAGTACATATGTAGTAACTAGTATTGGTGTGTCAATGGTTTCAAAAATTATACTCTGTATTTAACACTGGGTGAAACAGAGATTATATTAAAATGTGAGGAGATGCATTGTATTGTCACATGAATGATATCATCAGTGATGTGGTCATTGATGTCAAATGAGATGTCATCAGTGATGTCATCAGTGATGTCATTTGAGATGTCATCAGTGATGTCATCAGTGATGTCACTGACCATGTCATGAATGATGTAATATGTGACATCATCAGCAGTGGATTGCGGGTGCGCGATATATAGTTAGTGCAACTAACTATATATGGAATTTCAATGGTTTTGTGTGAGTAAAATAAGGTTTTTTAAATGCTAATTCCTAACTATATATGGTCTATAACCTATGGTTTTTTCAGTGAATTTTCAAGGTTTTGTAAATGCTAATTCCTAACTATATATGGTCTATAACCTATGGTTTTTTCAGTGAATTTCAATGGTTTTTTAATAGCAAATATCATAAGCTGTCGAATGTCAAGTACGTGGTAAGTGAAAACATTTTCGTGTTTATGCACACTGATCTGCTTTGAATGGTGCCCCCCCCCCTCATTTCTATTAGGAGTACTCTCTCTTTGCACATAGTGAAGGGTAGTTAACGCAGGACTTTGCCCCCGTTGTAATACGTCGTGCCTGCTTCTCTCTCCATTTGATTGATTGTTATCCAAGTATTTACTGTTTTAGAATTGGTTCTCTTTGGTTCATTCTCTATTTACAAACAAACACAGAGTCGCAATACTCTGTTTAGTCTTTGCAGATAACGAAAAATCGTGTAAAAAAAAAAGAAAAGGAATCGAGCAAAATCAGTAGGCCACTAATGGGATCTCTTTTTGACCTCGCTAAAATAGAAACATTAGGAACAACCCCTCATGACAAATACAAAACTAGTGAAATGAACTGAACTCCACACAATGATGGCTGCAAAACAGCTCGGCTCCGCCACCCACCCCGCCCAAAATAACGATAAAGAGCGGCTGCCATGATTGGTTGCGGAATGGCCACGACGGAGCTACGAAATGGTGCTGCTCTCATGCTAACCCCAGCTTCAGTCTGAAACATCCAGAAACACTGTAGACTACCAATTCGATCAGTTCCGGTAGCGCCCCAATGTAACCCGGTAGAGAAGAACTAGCCCTCCCCTCTTTGACTAATGGTTCTTGTTTCCTGTCCCTTCTGTTGTCATTTAACAGAACTATTTAGCCTGCTGAAAGGGGTTGTGTTCCGACCGCTGGTTGGTGGAGACATTTTGACTATATTCTGGACCTGCGTTGTCGCGTAATGCGTCATATGACGCGCCGCGTTAGCGCATCCGGAAGTCATCCGGGGCGCGCAGCGCGTAACGTAAGCATAACAAGTCATGTGACTTGTTAATAAAACTTTTCATTGGTTCATTTTACTTTTCTTATTCTAATGATGAAAGGCTTGGTCATATGACCTAAAAATTACGCTTTTTATTACTTCCGAATATTATTTTTTCTTAAATATATGTTATAATGTTCCAGGCTAATGTACTTTCCCGGAAAATTTACAACTGTCCTGCAAGTAAAATATATTCTTTTTTCGAGAAAAAGAGCGTTTCTTCGTCCCATGACGGAGCCGTTGAACAAAAGAGGCTCGGCCTGCTGTCTTAGTCGCCGATACGCCTGAATATGAGATTCTTATCGATCACTTTATGTTGCAGGAATAGAAAACACAACAGCCCTTGACCATTTATCTTTACTGCGTTCCTTCGTATTATACCTTTTACCCTTCATGTAATTGGTCTGCTTTATTTCACTTGCCTTTTAATGATTCTAAAACAGTGACTATTATTAAAAACTTTACCAATGTATATACTACTACCATGTTTTCTTTTAAAAACCTTTATTGTGAAAATTTCATTATACAAATACGAGCCTATAACCACGTGGGCCGGCCACGGAGCAAACTGTAATCGTATATGATGAGTAGACATTTACACTGTAGAGGAACGTAACGGGCGGGCCATTAGGTTGCAAGAACTAAGGTGTCTAACAGTTACGGAATCGGTGGACGTACATTTTATAATTAAAATACGACAGGGCCAGTTACAATAAAATTATCTAGATATACATTTGCGGGCAAGTACCATGGGTGACGTTAATTCGAACTTTCAATAGTACAGTAATCAATAACACATTAGAACTTAATATCAATAGGGATGTCGAAATATTCAATCAATTCTCGTCCCCGCCCGCCATGTGCTTCAAAACTGAATACGTATCTCGTGATTTCAAGGTTCTGCAACCAGTACACAACAAGGAGTTACGAGTCCCATTTATTCCGGCGCCATTTTGGGCGAGGACGGGCAGGTCCAGGATATAGTCAAAATGTCTCTACCAACCATCGACTATGATGATGTTCATATGCTGTATTTATTAGAGTAACACTCATCTGTCCACATGAAATTAATTTGCCACAATCTAAACATGTCATTTTAATCTTTCCAAAGTTCTTCTAAATATTTGGGACTGTTTCCCTTGCCTCTGATGCTGTCAGTGCCACTTCTTTGATGAATGTACTAGCAGGTCAGGGGTTCTCCTCCAAATCTCTTTTTTATGCAGCACTATAATTAATTGGTGCCACCTCTCCATATGACGATGCATGGTATAGTTACCATAACTATATTTTTTTTCGGTTCCTCTGGAGAGTTCATCGTGGCAGATGAAGCGTGTAACGTACCGGGCATTTACCTTTTTTTGCATGTACATGAAAGGAAAAAAAAATCGAGCGTCCGAGTTCTAAGGTGTCCCAGGGCCATTTTAGTGGACCAGGCCCAAATCCAAAGAACAGGCCGCCATTTTGAGAGTCCTGTTGCAGCCGCCTGTCGCTGTAGCATCAAGAGCAGCCGAAACTCAGCTGAATGGCAACTGAAACGGTAAAGGGGCGCCCCACTACAGCAGACGAGCCTCCACCTAGGAAGGCCCGTTCACGCCGCCTCCCCCCCCCCTTCGGGCACCCCACGCCGTTATTCGGAGCAGTATTGTAGGATGGCCACACCAGTGCGGCAACTTGCTAGACATCACCTCGGTGGTAACCGAATCTCAACGCCTTGTGGTGTCTTCTATTCAGAAAACATTGTTATGCTGCCTTCGACCTATTCGCCGCAAGTGCGCACGCAACTCAGCTGCATAGCTTGCTAGACACCACCTCGGTGCTAACCGAATCTCAGCGCCTTGTGGTCTCTTCTATTCCCCAAAAATTGTTGCGCTGCCTTTGGCCCCATTCGCACATCGGTCCGCTACTGACGCCATCTCACAGGCTAATGGGGCGCCCCACGCCGAGTTTCAGCATTGTAGGATGACCACACCAGTACAGCAACTTGCTAGACATCACCTCGGTACCATCCGGATCTCGGCGCCCCACTGCAGATGAAGTGCCTCTCAACTATGAAACCACCACGGTGACATCCGGATCTTGGCGTGTTGTGCTGCCTTCGGCCTATTCGCACATCGGTCCGCTACTGACGCCATCTCACAGGCTAATGGGGCGCCCCACGCCGAGTTTCAGCATTGTAGGATGACCACACCAGTACAGCAACTTGCTAGACATCACCTCGGTGCCATCCGGATCTCGGCGCCCCACTGCAGATGAAGTGCCTCTCAACTATGAAACCACCATGGTGACATCCGGATCTTGGCGCGTTGTGCTGCCTTCGGCCTATTCGCACATCGGTCCGCTACTGACGCCATCTCACAGACTAATGGGGCGCCCCACGCCGAGTTTCAGCATTGTAGGATGACCACACCAGTACAGCAACTTGCTAGACATCACCTCGGTGCTATCCGGATCTCGGCGCCCCACTGCAGATGAAGTGCCTCTCAACTATGAAACCACCACGGTGACATCCGGATCTTGGCGCCTTGTGCTGGTTCCGGCCTATTCACACATCGGTCCGCTACTGACGCCATCTCACAGGCTAATGGGGCGCCCCACGCCGAGTTTCAGCATTGTAGGATGACCACACCAGTACAGCAACTTGCTAGACATCACCTCGGTGCCATCCGGATCTTGGCATCTCAACGCCCAGTGGTATCTTCCATACAGAAAATATTGTTGCGCTGCCTTTGGCCCCATTCGCACATCGGTCCGCAACTGACACCATCTCACAGGCCAACAGGGCGCCCCACGCCGACTTTTACCATTGTAGGATGGCCACACCAGTACAGCAACTTCCTAGACATCACCTCGGTGCCATCCGGATCTTGGCATCTCAGCGCCTTGTGGTGTCAGTCAGAAAATATTGTTGCGCTGCCTTTGGCCCCATTCGCACATCAGTCCGCTACTGACACCATCTCACAGGCCAACAGGGCGCCCCACGCCGACTTTTACCATTGTAGGATGGCCACACCAGTGCCACAACTTGGTAGACACCACCTCGGTGCCATCCGGATCTTGGCATCTCAGCGCCTTGTGGTGTCTTCTATTCCGAAAATATTGTTGCGCTGCCTTTGGCCCCATTCGCACATCGGTCCGCTACTGACGCCATCTCACAGGCCAACGGGGCGCCCCACGCCGACTTTCAACATTGTAGGATGGCCACACCAGTGCGGCAACTTACTAGATACCACCTCGGTGCCATCCGGATCTTGGCGCGTTGTGCTGCCTTCGGCCTATTCGCACATCGGTCCGCTACTGACGCAAACTCACAGGCCAACGGGGCGCCCCACGCCGACTTTCAGCATTGTAGGATGGCCACACCAGTGCTGCAACTTGCTGGACACCACCTCGGTGCCATCCGGATCTTGGCGCGTTGTGTTGCCTTCGGCCTATTCGCACATCGGTCCGCTACTGACGCCGCCTCACGTGCCAACGTATTTTCTCCGCATTTTATACCCTATGCCGCATAACAGGTCATGTGACTTGTTTATAAAACTTTTCATTGGTTCATTTTACTTTTGGTTTCCTAATGATGGAAGGCTTGATCATATGACCTAAAAACAACACTTTTCATTGGATGAAAACTTTTTTTTTTTCCCAAACGATGAAAGCCCCACCTTGTTTCTGGATGTTTCAGACTGAAGCTGGCGTCAGCATGAGAGCACCACCATCTCGTAGCTCCGTCGTGGTCATTCCGCGAGCAATCATGGCAGCCGCTCCCCACCAGAAGCCTACAGGAGTCGGGGGCCCCCAAAACTTTTGATGAATCCTCAAGGCGGAGGGGACGCTTTCGAGAATGGGGTCCAAGACCTAGCAGACAAGGGTCCGATTTCCAAGGTGTCCCAGGGCCATTTCAGTGGACCAGGCCCAAAAAGGAAACAGCCTGCCGCCATTTTGAGAGTCCTGTGACAGCCGCCTATCGCTGCACCGCAAGAGTGGGCGCAACTCAGCTTTTGACACAGTGGACCAAAAACGGACGGAATGGCAACTGAAACGGTAAAGGGGCGCCAGTAGGTATATATAGTTAGGATTTTTTCTCTATGGGATTTTTGAAAATTCTATGTCTAATAACTTTGGCGTTTGTGGACGGAATTGGCTGAAATTTTCAGGAAAATGGAACATTTTGTTTCTGAGCAGCCCTTGAAAATTTGGTGGGTGTTCGTCAAGGGGGGGCTGAGAAAAAAGGGGGGTCCCAAAACGTGTTTTTAACATTGAGTTTTCCATAGGGCGGTTGGCCTCACTTTTAGCCCGAACGGCTGAATGGATTTGCATGAAACTTGGCAAAATTGTAGGGACTGGTAGCCCGATGTGCCTTTTGTAGGTCTCAATATATGTGCTACAGTGGATTTTGAGAAATTAACGTTTAAAAAAAGATATATATCTGTAACAGCGGACCGGGCAGCGCTCCAGGACGCGTACTTTTCGCGCAACGGAGCTTTGTGAAGCGAAGCTGATTGGTTCTCCGGCGTCTGTCAACATTCCAAACAGTCCGTAGCGGCCGCCATCTTGTCTCTCGGTAGGATCGAGAGACAAGAGGAGGCCAAAGCGAAGGGGCAAATGCCCATAAGGGGGAATAGTAGATCCTCGCTGACCCCGTAGGTTTGATGTGGAGGTTTTAAAAGTGCCCCGCGGGGCAAAAAAAAAAAATAATAATAATAATCGAATGGGTGAATGGATTTGCACGAAACTTGGCAAAATTGTAGGGACTGGTAGCCCGATGTGTCTTTGCTAGGTCTCAATATATGTGCTTCAGTGGATTTTGAGAAATTAACGTTCAAAAAAAGATATATATCTGTAACAGCGCACCGCTTCGCGTACTTTTCGCGTTACGGAGCTTTGCGAAGCGAAGCTGATTGGCTCTCCGGTGTCTGTAAACATTCCAAACAGTACGTAGCGGCCGCCATCTTGTCTCTCGGTAGGATCGAGAGACAAGAG
Source organism: Lissotriton helveticus (assembly GCF_964261635.1). Lineage (NCBI taxonomy): Eukaryota > Metazoa > Chordata > Amphibia > Caudata > Salamandridae > Lissotriton > Lissotriton helveticus. The sequence continues at coordinate 1,816,140,576 of NC_136063.1, forward strand.
GAGGCCAAAGCGAAGGGGCAAATGACCATAAGGGGGCATAGTAGATCCTCGCTGACCTCCTAAGTTTGATGTGGAGGTTTTAAAAGGGCCCCGCGGGGCAAAAAAATAAAATAATAATAATAATCGAACGGCTGAATGGATTTGCACGAAACTTGGTAAAATATTAGGGACTGGTAGCCCGATGTGCCTTTGCTAGGTCTCAATATATGTGCTTCAGTGCATTTTGAGAAATTAACGTTCAAAAACAAGATATATATCTGTAACAGCGCTCCGCTTCGCGGAGATAAAATTATATCTGTATTACCTAGCTGTTGCTAACACCAGTTAGCGACGACTAGTAGGAGATAGCGACCATCTTGGGCCCCACTTTGCATGTGAGTGATATTTATCACTAATGACATGCAAAGTGGGCATGCCAAGATGTTAGCGACTGGAAACAGTCGCTAACATCGCTATCTCCTATTATCAACTTTTGGAAATATTCGAGATAAGCGCGAATATCTCCAAAAAGTAACAGCTGCCCTGAGCAGTTCTTAGCCATGTTATCCAATGGGAGGTGGATAACATGGCTAAGAGCATTAGCTCGGTAATGCATGAATATCGCGGAGTTTTCAGCGATATTAATGCATTGCGGTCGTTTTTTATCGTATTTGCGATAAACCTTGATAATAGCAAGGTTTATCTGCGATAATTTCTGACGGTAAAAAAATCTTTGCAATGCATCGTTAGGGATAAATATCGTTTAACTTTGGTAATATGCCCCAACGTCTGTTAACGTTCGATTGGAAGGAAATCAGGAAGTGTTGAAAAACATTGTCTGCGCCATCTTGTCTTTTTTCAAATGCCACACTTTTGTCGTGCACGGCAGCCATTTTAGATGCCTTGACCAGACCCACTCTGTGCACGCTGTCGATCCTTAGCATGGCTCCCCACCCTCGCAAGCATCTCACCCAGGCAGTGGTCACCCCCGCTGTCTGTGTTATGCATGGGTAATAAACCTCCCCCCATCTGCGCTGCTCTTCCCTGAGAATCACACCCTGTGCCCGCCCGACACCTCCCTTTCGCCCTATTCACTACCGCACCCTCTGACACTCCTTTTCCTCTGTGTCCGATTGTCCAGGCCGGTCCTAGGCTATCCGCTAGCCCTGCAGATGTAGTTTATGGCCACAGCTGTAAAGAATCACCCCTCTTCAAAGGAGTTATAGTAGATCAAGGTCCACACTCGATGAGATCCGTCACAGCAGAAGCGTTGCTATTATCTGAAAACCATCCTGTATTGTGATTGGGGAGGGGACCGAGCGTGAAGCGGAAGATTCCAGGGATGACTCTTTGTACATCAAAGTTTTTACAATTATGTGTCACATTAAAAATATATAGCACTCCGACAAAGTAGTAAGATTATAAAACTTTAATAATTTATAAATATATACAAGAAAACAAAAATAGTAATAACATATAAACATTTTTAGGGAAAAACAACGAAGTAGCGGTCGGCTGTGCGAATAGTCCCAACGCAGCACAACGTCCAGATTTCCGGCGTGGGGCGTCGCGGGGGGTGGGTCATCAGTAGCAAACTGTTGTGCGAATAGTTCCAAGGCAGCAGAACGCGCCGAAATCTAGATGACACGAAAGTGATGTCTAGTAAGTTGCCACCCAGCAAATAACGGCGTGGGGCGTCGTGGGGGGTGGGTCATCAGTAGCAAACTGTTGTGCGAATAGTTCCAAGGCAGCAGAACGATGGCACCAAGGTGATGTCCAGTAAGTTGCCGCACTGGTTTTGGTATCCTACAATGCTGCTCCGAATAACGGCGTGGGGCGCCCCGGGGGAGGCGGCGTGAACGGGCCTCTCCACGTGGAGTCTCATCTGTTGTAGTGGGGCGCCCCTTTACCGTTTCAGTTGCCATTCCGTCCGTTTTTGGTCCACTGTGTCAAAAGCCGCAATTCAGCTGAGTTGCGCCCACTCTTGCGGTGCAGCGATAGGCGGCTGTCACAGGACTCTCAAAATGGCGGCAGGCTCTTTCCTTTTTGGGCCTGGTGCACTGAAATGGCCCTGGGACACCTTGGAAATCGGACGCTTGTCTGCTAGGTCTTGGACCCCATTCTCGAAAGCGTCCCCTCCGCCTTGAGAATTCATCAAAAGTTTTGGGGGCCCCGACTCCTGCAGGCTTCTGGTGGGGAGCGGCTGCCATGATTGCTCGCGGAATGACCACGACGGAGCTACGAGATGGTGGTGCTCTCATGCTGACGCCAGTTTAGTCTGAAACATTCAGAAACAAGGTGGGGCTTTCATTGTTTGGGGAAAAAAAAAAGTTTTCATCCAATGAAAAGTGTTGTTTTTAGGTCATATGATCAAGCCTTCCATCATTAGGAAACCAAAAGTAAAATGAACCAATGAAAAGTTTTATAAACAAGTCACATGACCTGTTATGCGGCATAGGGTATAAAATGCGGAGAAAATACGTTGGCACGTGAGGCGGCGTCAGTAGCGGACCGATGTGCGAATAGGCCGAAGGCAACACAACGCGCCAAGATCCGGATGGCACCGAGGTGGTGTCCAGCAAGTTGCAGCACTGGTGTGGCCATCCTACAATGCTGAAAGTCGGCGTGGGGCGCCCCGTTGGCCTGTGAGTTTGCGTCAGTAGCGGACCGATGTGCGAATAGGCCGAAGGCAGCACAACGCGCCAAGATCCGGATGGCACCGAGGTGGTGTCTAGTAAGTTGCCGCACTGGTGTGGCCATCCTACAATGTTGAAAGTCGGCGTGGGGCGCCCCGTTGGCCTGTGAGATGGCGTCAGTAGCGGACCGATGTGCGAATGGGGCCAAAGGCAGCGCAACAATATTTTCTGACTGACACCACAAGGCGCTGAGATGCCAAGATCCGGATGGCACCGAGGTGGTGTCTAGCAAGTTGTGGCACTGGTGTGGCCATCCTACAATGGTAAAAGTCGGCGTGGGGCGCCCTGTTGGCCTGTGAGATGGTGTCAGTAGCGGACTGATGTGCGAATGGGGCCAAAGGCAGCGCAACAATATTTTCTACAATATTTTCGGAGTAGAAGACACCACAAGGCGCTGAGATGCCAAGATCCGGATGGCACCGAGGTGATGTCTAAGTTGCGGACTGATGTGCGAATGGGGCCAAAGGCAGCGTAACAATATTTTTTGTATGGAAGATACCACTAGGCGTTGAGATGCCAAGATTCGGATGGCACCGAGGTGATGTCTAGCAAGTTGCTGTACTGGTGTGGTCATCCTACAATGCTGAAACTCAGCGTGGGTCGCCCCATTAGCCTGTGAGATGGCGTCAGTAGCGGACCGATGTGCGAATAGGCCGAAGGCAGCACAACGCGCCAAGATCCGGATGTCACCGTGGTGGTTTCATAGTTGAGAGGCACTTCATCTGCAGTGGGGCGCCGAGATCCGGATGGCACCGAGGTGATGTCTAGCAAGTTGCTGTACTGGTGTGGTCATTCTACAATGCTGAAAGTCGGCGTGGGGCGCCCCATTAGCCTGTGAGATGGCGTCAGTAGCAGACCGATGTGCGAATAGGCCGAAGGCAGCACAACGCGCCAAGATCCGGATGTCACCGTGGTGGTTTCATAGTTGAGAGGCACTTCATCTGCAGTGGGGCGCCGAGATCCGGATGGCACCGAGGTGATGTCTAAGTTGCGGACTGATGTGCGAATGGGGCCAAAGGCAGCGTAACAATATTTTTTGTATGGAAGATACCACTAGGCGTTGAGATGCCAAGATTCGGATGGCACCGAGGTGATGTCTAGCAAGTTGCTGTACTGGTGTGGTCATCCTACAATGCTGAAACTCGGCGTGGGTCGCCCCATTAGCCTGTGAGATGGCGTCAGTAGCGGACCAATGTGCGAATAGGCCGAAGGCAGTACAACGCGCCAAGATCCGGATGTCACCGTGGTGGTTTCATAGTTGAGAGGCACTTCATCTGCAGTGGGGCGCCGAGATCCGGATGGCACCGAGGTGATGTCTAGCAAGTTGCTGTACTGGTGTGGTCATTCTACAATGCTGAAAGTCGGCGTGGGGCGCCCCATTAGCCTGTGAGATGACGTCAGTAGCGGACTGATGTGCGAATGGGGCCAAAGGCAGCGCAACAATATTTTCTGAAGAGAAGACACCAAAAGGTGCTGACATTCCAAGATCCGGATGGCACCGAGGTGGTGTCTAGCAAGCTATGCAGTTGAGTTGTGTGCGCACTTGCGGAGAATAGGTCGAAGGCAGCATAACAATGTTTTCTGAATAGAAGACACCACAAGGCGTTGAGATTCGGTTACCACCGAGGTGATGTCTAGCAAGTTGCCGCACTGGTGTGGCCATCCTACAATACTGCTCCGAATAACGGCGTGGGGTGCCCGAAGGGGGGGGGGAGCCGGCGTGAATGGGCCTTCCTAGGTGGAGGCTCGTCTGCTGTAGTGGGGCGCCCCTTTACCGTTTCAGTTGCCATTCAGCTGAGTTTTGGCCGCTCTTGATGCTACAGCGACAGGCGGCTGCAAGAGGACTCTCAAAATGGCGGCCTGTTCTTTGGATTTGGGCCTGGTCCACTAAAATGGCCCTGGGACACCTTAGAACTCGGACGCTCGATTTTTTTTTCCTTTCCTGTACATGCAAAAAAAGGTAAATGCCCGGTACGTTACACGCTTCATCTGCCACGATGAACTCTCCAGAGGAACCGAAAAAAAATATAGTTGTGGTAACTATAACATGCATCGTCATATGGAGAGGTGGCACCAATTAATTATAGTGCTGCATAAAAGAGAGATTTGGAGGAGAACCCCTGACCTGCTAGTACATTCATCAAAGAAGTGGCACTGAGAGCTTCAGAGGCAAGGGAAACGGTCCCAAATATTTAGAAGAACTTTGGAAAGATTAAAATGACATGTTTAGATTGTGGCAAATTAATTTCATGTGGACAGATGAGTGTTACTCTAATAAATACAGCATATGAACATCATCATAGTCGATGGTTGGTAGAGACATTTTGACTATATCCTGGACCTGCCCGTCCTCGCCCAAAATGGCGCCGGAATAAATGGGACTCGTAACTCCTTGTTGTGTACTGGTTGCAGAACCTTGAAATCACGAGATACGTATGCAGTTTTGAAGCACATGGCGGGCGGGGACGAGAATTGATTGAATATTTCGACATCCCTATTGATATTAAGTTCTGATGTGTTATTGATTACTGTACTGTTGAAAGTTCGAATTAACGTCACCCATGGTACTTGCCCGCAAATGTATATCTAGATAATTTTATTGTAACTGGCCCTGTCGTATTTTAATTATAAAATGTACATCCACCGATTCCGTAACTGTTAGACACCTTAGTTCTTGCAACCTAATGGCCCGCCCGTTACGTTCCTCTACAGTGTAAATGTCTATTCATCATATACGATTACAGTTTGCTCTGTGGCAGGCCCACGTGGTTATAGGCAAGTATTTGTATAATGAAATTTTCACAATAAAGGTTTTTAAAAGAAAACATGGTAGTAGTATATACATTGGTAAAGTTTTTAATAATAGTGACTGTTTTAGAATCATTAAAAGGCAAGTGAAATAAAGCAGACCAATTACATGAAGGGTAAAAGGTATAATACGAAGGAACGCAGTAAAGATAAATGGTCAAGGGCTGTTGTGTTTTCTATTCCTGCAACATAAAGTGATCGATAAGAATCTCATATTCAGGCGTATCGGCGACTAAGACAGCAGGTCGACCCTCTTTTGCTCAACGGCTCCGTCATGGGACGATGAAACGCTCTTTTTCTCGAAAAAAGAATATATTTTACTTGCAGGACAGTTGTAAAATTTCCGGGAAAGTACATTAGCCTGGAACATTATAACATATATTTAAGAAAAAATAATGTTCGGAAGTAATGAAAAGCGTAATTTTTAGGTCATATGACCAAGCCTTTCATCATTACAATAAGAAAAGTAAAATGAACCAATGAAAAGTTTTATTAACAAGTCACATGACTTGTTATGCTTACGTTACGCGCTGCGCGCCCCGGATGACTTCCAGATGCGCTAACGCGGCGCGTCATATGACGCATTACGCGACAACGCAGGTACAGAATATAGTCAAAATGTCTCCACCAACCAGCGGTCGGAACACAACCCCTTTCAGCAGGCTAAATAGTTCTGTTAAATGACAACAGAAGGGACAGGCAACAAGAACCATCAGTCAAAGAGGGGAGGGCTAGTTCTTCTCTACCGGGTTACATTGGGGCGCTACCGGAACTGATCGAATTGGTAGTCTACAGTGTTTCTGGATGTTTCAGACTGAAGCTGGGGTTAGCATGAGAGCAGCACCATTTTTTTAGCTCCGTCGTGGTCATTCCGCAACCAATCATGGCAGCCGTTCTTTATCGTTATTTTGGGCGGGGTGGGTGGCGGAGCCGAGCTGTTTTGCAGCCATCATTGTGTGGAGTTCAGTTCATCTCACTAGTTTTGTATTTGTCATGAGGGGTTGTTCCTAATGTTTCTATTTTAGCGAGGTCAAAAAGAGATCCCATTAGTGGCCTACTGATTTTGCTCGATTCCTTTTCTTTTTTTTTACACGATTTTTCGTTATCTGCAAAGACTAAACAGAGTATTGCGACTCTGTGTTTGTTTGTAAATAGAGAATGAACCAAAGATAACTAATTCTAAAACAGTAAATACTTGGATAACAATCAATCAAATGGAGAGAGAAGCAGGCACGACGGATTACAACGGGGGCAAAGGCCTGCGTTAACTACCTTTCACTATCTGCAAAGAGAGAGTACTCCTAATAGAAATGAGGGGGGGGGGGCACCATTCAAAGCAGATCAGTGTGCATAAACGCGAAAATGTTTTCACTTACCACGTACTTGACATTCGACAGCTTATGATATTTGCTATTAAAAAACCATTGAAATTCACTGAAAAAACCATAGGTTATAGACCATATATAGTTAGGAATTAGCATTTACAAAACCTTGAAAATTCACTGAAAAAACCATAGGTTATAGACCATATATAGTTAGGAATTAGCATTTAAAAAACCTTATTTTACTCACACAAAACCATTGAAATTCCATATATAGTTAGTTGCACTAACTATATATCGCGCACCCGCAATCCACTGCTGATCATGTCACATATTACATCATTCATGACATGGTCAGTGACATCACTGATGACATCTCAAATGACATCATTCTTGTGCTAATACGATAAACCTCTTCAGACTCTAATATAACCTTAGATACACTCAGTGTATACAGACACTCACACACTGCCACTCATCCATGGAGTTACTCACACACCCAGTCAGTCATGCAAAGAAACAATCTCACCTCCATTTCTTCAACTATACAGTTAAACACACCTTACTTATTGAAACATATACTAACACATACTTACTCTCTTATACAATCCCTGATACAAGTTCACAATGATCGATACAACCACTCACTCATTCAGTGGCTCTCATGCACAGTTATTTATATATGCCAACTCTCACATGTACTGTGTTTTACATATGTACTTACTATGACATGTAGCATTGAGATATCCATTCACTCATGCACACAGTCAACTGCCTATGTAGCTGTTTCCACATGCACTCTTGAACTCATACACCTAGTGAATAAACTGCTCACACATCTATGCATAGAGTCACACACCTTCCAGCCACCCCCACACAAACTCAATCTCCCATATAAATACTTGGGCAACCAATTAATAACACATATAGCCTCTCGTATAGCTAATGATCAACACATGCAGCAGTTTACAGAACAACAGACATAATGATGCACAAATTAAGACAGTTTAGTCACTAACCCATGCATTCAGTGAGACACATTTAATCACTCACTCATACAGTCAGTCACGCACCTACTAAATCCTTCATCCAGACACTTATACATCCACTCATTCTTCAATATTAAAGACATATTTTAACTTTACAGAAACATACAGTCACTGGATGTTGTCATCAGTGATGTCATCAGTGATGTCATTTGAGATGTCATCAGTGATGTCATCAGTGATGTCACTGACCATGTCATGAATGATGTAATATGTGACATGATCAGCAGTGGATTGCGGGTGCGCGATATATAGTTAGTGCAACTAACTATATATGGAATTTCAATGGTTTTGTGTGAGTAAAATAAGGTTTTTTAAATGCTAATTCCTAACTATATATGGTCTATAACCTATGGTTTTTTCAGTGAATAAAAACCATAGGTTATAGACCATATATAGTTAGGAATTAGCATTTAAAAAACCTTATTTTACTCACACAAAACCATTGAAATTCCATATATAGTTAGTAGTACTAACTATATATCGCGCACCCGCAATCCACTGCTGATCATGTCACATATTACATCATTCATGACATGGTCAGTGACATCACTGATGACATCACTGATGACATCTCAAATGACATCACTGATGACATCACTGATGACATCTCAAATGACATCACTGATGACATCACTGATGACATCTCAAATGACATCACTGATGACATCACTGATGACATCACTGATGACATCTCAAATGGCATCACTGATGACATCTCATTTGACATTACTGATCACATCACTGATGACATCATTCATGTGATAATACGATGAACCTCTTCAGACTCTAATATAACCTTAGATACACTCAGTGTAAACAGACACTCACAGACTGTCACTCATCCATGGAGTTACTTACACACCTAGTCAGTCATGCAAAGAATCAATCACACCTCAATTTCCTCAACTATACAGTTATACACACCTTACTTATTCAAACATATACTAACACATATTTACTCTCTTTTACAATCCCTGATACAAGTTCACAATGATCCATACAGCCACTCACACATTCACTGACTCTTATGCACAGTTATTTATATATGCCAATTCTCACATGTACTGTGTTTTACATATGTACTTACTTTGACATGTAGCACTGAGATATCCATTCACTCACCAATGCACTCATGCACACAGTCAACCACCCATACAGCTGTTTCCACATGCACTTTTGAACCCATACATCTAGTGAATCAACTGCTCACACATCTATGCACAGAGTCATACACCTCCCAGCCACCCACACACACACTCAGTCTCCCATACAAATACTTGAGCAACCAATCAATAACCCATATACTTACTCATATAGCTACTGATCAACACATGCAGCAGTTTACAGAACAACAAACATAATGATGCACAAATTAAGACAGTTCGTCACTAACCCATGCACTCAGTGAGACACATTTAACCACTCACTCATACAGTCAGGCATGCACCTACTAAATCCTTCATCCAGACACTTCTACATCCACTCATTCTTCAATATGTAAGACATATTTTAACTTTACAGAAATACACAGTCACTGGATGTTGTCATCAGTGATGTCATTTGAGATGTCATCAGTGATGTCATCAGTGATGTCATTTGAGATGTCATCAGTGATGTCATCAGTGATGTCATTTGAGATGTCATCAGTGATGTCATCAGTGATGTCACTGACCATGTCATGAATGATGTAATATGTGACATGATCAGCAGTGGATTGCGGGTGCGCGATATAGTTAGTACTACTAACTATATATGGAATTTCAATGGTTTTGTGTGAGTAAAATAAGGTTTTTTAAATGCTAATTCCTAACTATATATGGTCTATAACCTATGGTTTTTTCAGTGAATTTTCAAGGTTTTGTAAATGCTAATTCCTAACTATATATGGTCTATAACCTATGGTTTTTTCAGTGAATTTCAATGGTTTTTTAATAGCAAATATCATAAGCTGTCGAATGTCAAGTACGTGGTAAGTAAAAACATTTTCGTGTTTATGCACACTGATCTGCTTTGAATGCTGCCCCCCACCCCTCATTTCTATTAGGAGTACTCTCTCTTTGCAGATAGTGAAGGGTAGTTAACGCAGCCCTTTGCCCCCTTTGTAATCCGTCGTGCCTGCTTCTCTCTCCATTTATTTACAAACAAACAAGCACAGAGTCGCAATACTCTGTTTAGTCTTTGCACATAAGGTGCTCTATGTTTAACTGTATAGACAAGAAAATGGAAGTGTGATTGATTCTTTACAGGACTGACTAGGTGTGTGAGTAACTCCATGGATGAGTGGCAGAGTGTGAGTGTCTGTATAGGTGTATGAGTGCATATGATAGTGTTGTAAAGATGAGTGATTGTATGTATGAATGATTGTATGGGTGAATGAGTGAATGTGTGTGTAGACGTAGGAATCAGTGAGTACATATGTAGTAACTAGTATTGGTGTGTCAATGGTTTCAAAAATTATACTCTGTATTTAACACTGGGTGAAACAGAGGTTATATTAAAATGTGAGGAGATGCATTGTATTGTCACATGAATGATATCATCAGTGATGTGGTCATTGATGTCAAATGAGATGTCATCAGTGATGTCATCAGTGATTTCATTTGAGATGTCATCAGTGATGTCATCAGTAATGTCACTGACCATGTCATGAATGATGTAATATGTGACATGATCAGCAGTGGATTGCAGGTGCACGATATATAGTTAGTGCAACTAACTATATATGGAATTTCAATGGTTTTGTGTGAGTAAAATAAGGTTTTTTAAATGCTAATTCCTAACTATATATGGTCTATAACCTATGGTTTTTTCAGTGAATTTTCAAGGTTTTGTAAATGCTAATTCCTAACTATATATGGTCTATAACCTATGGTTTTTTCAGTGAATTTCAATGGTTTTTTAATAGCAAATATCATAAGCTGTCGATTGTCAAGTACGTGGTAAGAAAAAACATTTTCGTGTTTATGCACACTGATCTGCTTTCAATGCTGCCCCCCCCCTCATTTCTATTAGGAGTACTCTCTCTTTCCAGATAGTGAAGGTTAGTTAACGCAGGCCTTTGCCCCCGTTGTAATCCGTCGTGCCTGCTTCTCTCTCCATTTGATTGATTGTTATACAAGCATTTGCAAACAAGCACAGAATCGCCATACTCTGTTTAGTCTTTGCAGATAGTGAAGGATAGGTAAATGCAGACTTTTGTCCCCATTGTAATCCGTCATACCTATTTTTCTCCCCATTGATTGATTGATTGAATCGAGCATTGAATTGTTCGAAGTTGGTTCTCTTAAGGATCTTCTCTGCCTGCAAACGGGGAAGAATAGGAATATTCTCTCTCCCTTTGCAGATAGTGAAGGGTAGGTAACGCAAACCTTTAACACATCGTGCCTATTTCGTTCCTCATTGATTGATTGTTTGCCCGAACATTGACTGTTTGGGAATTGGTTCTTTTTGGAGGTATTCCCTGTTTGCAAATAAACGTAGGAAAATCTTTGCAAGTAGTGAAAGGGTAGGTAATGCGGACCTTTGTCCCCCGTTGTAATCTGTCACGCCTATCTACTCCCCACTGATTGATGCACCTGTTTCACCCGGACCATTTACTAGAGATAGGTCATCTGGCCCGACCAGAGAGCACCCCTAGTGAAAAGGACATATGCAATAATAACGAAGTGATCACTGTATCCTGTTAACAGAAACTTTAGCATGAAACAACCTGGAAAGAAAGGAATAGGAAAACGAAAATCAGTAGGCCACTGATTAACTTTTTATTAAATAACAAACAAAGAAACGATAACAATACGTAATGATAAAACCTTATATTGTCCTAGAAACAAGAAACGTTAGAAGTAAGCCCGTAATAAGAAACCTGAAAACAGTAAGAGAAACCAAGTGTGACATTGCAACGGCCACAAGGCAACGAGGCTTCATCGCCCCTCACTGCCCCAAAACGTGTCTGTCCCACCGCCTGCCACGGCCAAATAACGGCAAACTGGGAAAGATACAAGTCAGCAGACATCCGCCCCATTCTGGAAACTTCCAAAGTGCAACAGGTTTCCGGCTACGCCCAGCCGGAAGCAACACATATAAGGCGGGTCCTGCTGCCAACCGTCGGCAGAAGATCATCACGTAGGGTGTAGCCGGAGGAAAGGCCGAGGCCAATGGCACCCGTCCAGGGGGATTGCTACGACCACCCTGGAGAGTTGCAAGGGGGGGAATGTCTGTGTCCTCGACCCTCCCCTCACTCTCCCAGTCCGGCCACCATCAACCAGAGGCCGAGGCCGACGGGATCCGGCCGCGGTGGCGGTAACCCTGGAGAATTGCAGGTTAGACCCTCTCTCTCCCAGTCTGGGCCAGCATCCATGGAGGGCCTGGGAGTGGAGAGGCCACTGCACGAAAGGCCCAGGAGAGGCACCACACGCCAAGGCCTGCCCCACCGGATGAGCCAAGGAACCCGTTCATGGGGCCAGAGCAAAGGGCATCCGGCCGCCATCCACCGGAGGTCCGGCCCAAAGACGGACGGGACATTTCTTCTTTCTTTTATAATGGCTGCGACAACACTGGGGGGGGATGTCTTGCACATGCCTCCGACCCCCCCCCTCGTCCTCATCGCCTGGTCCGGCCATAACAAATGTCAAGCGAGACGCCGTGGGGTGCACTGGGTGGGAGAGACGGTGCGAACAGGCCTCTCCCGCCTCCCCAGGTGGAGGCTTCCCAGCTGCACCCTCAGCGCTCCAGGCGCCCGGAAAAGGGTTCTTCCACTGTGGCGATGCTGCAACGTCTCGCCCGGCAGGGTGGAGCCCGTCTGCTCATTTGACCCCGCGATCGCCGGTAGCTACCGAACTCTCAAAATGGCGGTCGACCTGGCAAGAGCGGGCCCAGCATAAAGAAATGGCCCGGTCACTGGTTGACTCCACCACCGTAGTCCTCCACGACCTTGAAGATTCTAGAGGAGCCGCGGGAGTCCCCGACCCCCGCAGACACCCCCGATGGGGAATGACTGCCATGATCGCCCGTGGAGTGACGAAACTGTAGCCGCGGGACGTCGGCGCTCCCATGCTGGCGCCAGCCTCAGTTTGAATGACTAGAATCCTGCAGACCTCAGTTCCGGTGAAAGCACAGTGTGACCCGGTAGGAACAATTGTTGCACCCCCTCCCCTTTTTGACTGATGGTTTAAACCACCGATCCTTTCCTTTGCCCTTTTAACGGAACTTTGGACTGCCTTCCCCCCCCCCCCGCGGCGCCCCACGCCGTTATTTGGTGGGCGGCAACTTACTGGACATCACCTTGGTGCCATCCAGATTTCAGCGCGTTCTGCTGCCTTGGAACTATTCGCACAACAGACCGCTACTGACGACCCACCCCCCGTGACGCCCCACGCCGGATACCCAAATCAGTGCGGCACCCAGGCAACATCTTCTGAATTTTCATAATTTGAAAGAACTAGTAACATGTCCTCATCAGGAATTTCCTCTTCAATCATCTCATCAGGAATCTCCTCATGAAAAGTCTGCAATGATGATTCTTGTAACTCTATGGTCTCCAAACATTCGATAAATTCGCCATCAAGAGATTGATCAAAAAAATCATTCAAGTCATCTCCTCCTTGTGAGAATATTTCATTATTGGTGCTGTCAATTTCAATAAATGTAGTGGATAATTCAAAAGAAATTACCACGGTCTCTTCATTGTTTAAATGTTTTTACTGTTTTTGTTTTGTTGTATATATTTATAAGTTATTAAAGTTTTATATTCCTACTACTTTGTTGGAGTGCTATATATTTTTAATGTGACACATAATTGTAAAAACTTTGATGTACAAAGAGTCATCCCTGGAATCTTCCGCTTCAGGCTCGGTCCCCTCCCCAATCACAATACAGGATGGTTTTCAGATAGTAGGAACGCGTGTGGTGTGACGGATCTCATCGGGTGTGGGCCTTGATCTACTATAACTCCTTTGAAGAGGGGTGATTCTTTACAGCTGGGGCCATAAACTACATCTGCAGGGCTAGCTGATAGCCTGGGACCGGCCTGGACAATCGGACACAGAGGAAGAGGAGTGTCAGAGGGTGCGGTAGTGAATAGGGCGAAAGGGAGGTGTCGGGCCGGCACAGGGTGTGATTCTCAGGGAAGAGCAGCGCAGATGGGGGGAGGTTTATTGCCCATGCATAAGACAGAGAGCGGGGGTGACCAGCGCCTGGGGAAGATGCTTGCGAGGGTGGGGAGCCATGCTACGGATCGACAGCGTGCAGAGAGTGGGTCTGGTCAAGGCATCTAAAATGGCTGCCGTGCACGACAAAAGTGTGGCATTTGAAAAAAGGCAAGATGGCGCAGACAATGTTTTTCAACACTTCCTCATTTCCTTCGAATCGAACGTTAACAGACGTTGGGGCATATTACCAAAGTTAAGCGATATTTATCCCTAACGATGCTTAGCAACTAATTTTTTACCGCTAAGCATCGTCAGAAATTATCGCAGATAAACCTTGCTATTATCAAGGTTTATCGCAAATGCCATAAAAAACGGCCGCAATGCATTAATATCGCTGAAAAGTCAGCGATATTCATGCATTACCGAGCTAATGCTCTTAGCCATGTTATCCACCTCCCATTGGATGACATGGCTAAGAACTGCTCAGGACAGGTGTTACTTTTTGGAGATATTCGCGCTTAGCGCGAATATCTCCAAAAGTTGGTAATAGGAGATAGCGATGTTAGCGACTGTTTCCAGTCGCTAACATCTTGGCATGCCCACTTTGCATGTCATTAGTGATAAATATCACTGACATGCAAAGTGGAGCCCAAGATGGTCGCTATCTCCTACTAGCGGTCGCTAACTGGTGTTAGCGACAGCTACGTAATACGGAGATAATTTTATCTCCGCTTTCTTGGCTTTTAAAGCCAAAAAAGCGGAGATAAACCCCCTTGATAATATGCACCGTTATCTCTCCCACACTACCGGTCCCCCTGGGCTTAAACGCCGAGATGGTAGGGACTGCATCCCGTGGAGATAGGCCGACAAGTCACTCAGCAGAAAAACAAGTCTATAAACATACAATAAGTTAAAAGTCAATCATTCTTCTTTCCTTGTAGTACGCTCCCCAGTCCACTTCCCGTTACGCTAACCGGGCGCACCCCACCAAAAAAACGATTTTTTTTTTGCCCCTCCAAAAAGAACCAATTTTTGCACTCTATACTATAAGTCTTTTTTTATACTAAAATCACTTCGCTACAACCTCATAAATTAAAAATAAAAATGAATAATGTCTCAAACAATTTTTGATTTCTAAATATAAATTTATTCTTCTGAATTTTCATAATTTGAAAGAACTAGTAACATGTCCTCATCAGGAATTTCCTCTTCAATCATCTCATCAGAAATCTCCTCATGAAAAGTCTGCAATGATGATTCTTGTAACTCTATGGTCTCCAAACATTCGATAAATTCGCCGTCAAGAGATTGATCAAAAAAATCATTCAAGTCATCTCCTCCTTGTGAGAATATTTCATTATTGGTGCTGTCAATTTCAATAAATGTAGTGGATAATTCAAAAGAAATTGCCACGGTCTCTTCATTGTGATCCATTTTATTTTGAAATTTCTTGCTGTAAATTGCAGAAAAAAATAATCACTTTCATTTATCGTTTTTAGTAATACATAATATAAAACTAACTGTATCAAGTATTTAGTATAACAGAAGGACTGAAAATGAATAACAGAAAACATTTTTCAAATTATCTTAAAGTGTACAACATAGTTCCCCTTACAAATTAACAACTCACCTTTTTGAAAGTAGGAGAAGTGTTAGTACTGTGTAAATAAAACACCAGAAATTGAGCACCAAAAATTCCTCACAAATGTACCTCAGACAGTAGTATCACAAAATGGCTGTGGTTTCCTCTCATTTTTGATATATACATAACCAATTAACTTTCATCACACACAAATACAAAACCAAAGTAACATTTTAATTGGTTCTACATTTCAACACTTTCAAATGTGTTTTCCCCATGCAATTTTCCATAGGACATTTAGATACGTCTACAGCCTGAATGGCTGAACGGAATTACACCAAACTTGGCAAAATGGTACATCAAACCTAAGAGGTCAGTGAGGATCTACTATGCCCCCTTATGGTCATTTGCCCCTTCGCTTTGGCCTCCTCTTGTCTCTCGATCCTACCGAGAGACAAGATGGCGGCCGCTACGGACTGTTTGGAATGTTTACAGATGCCGGAGAACCAATCAGCTTCGCAAAGCTACGTAACGCGAAAAGTACGCGAAGCGGAGCGCTGTTACAGATATATATCTTTTTTTGAACGTTAATTTCTCAAAATCCACTGGAGCACATATATTGAGACCTAGCAAAGGCACATCGGGCTACCAGTCCCTACAATTTTGCCAAGTTTCGTGCAAATCCATTCAGCCGTTCGATTATTATTATTTTTTTTTTGCCCCGCGGGGCCCTTTTAAAACCTCCACATCAAACCTAGGGGGTCAGGGAGGATCTACTATGCCCCCTTATGGTCATTTGCCCCTTCGCTTTGGCCTCCTCTTGTCTCTCGATCCTACCGAGAGACAAGATGGCGGCCGCTACGGACTGTTTGGAATGTTTACAGACGCCGGAGAACCAATCAGCTTCGCTTCACAAAGCTCCGTAACGCGAAAAGTACGCGAACTGGAGCGCTGCCTGGTCCGCTGTTACAGATATATATCTTTTTTTGAACGTTAATTTCTCAAAATCCACTGGAGCACATATATTGAGACCTAGCAAAGGCACATCGGGCTACCAGTCCCTACAATTTTGCCAAGTTTCGTGCAAATCCATTCAGCCGTTCGGGCTAAAAGTGAGGCCAACCGCCCTATGGAAAACTCAATGTTAAAAACACGTTTTGGGACCCCCCTTTTTTCTCGGCCCCCCCTTGACGAAACCCCCCCAAATTTTCAGGGGCTGCTCAGAAACAAAATGTTCCATTTTCCTGAAAATTTCAGCCAATTCCGTCCACAAACGCCAAAGTTATTAGACATAGAATTTTCAAAAATCCCATAGAGAAAAAATCCTAACTATATATACCTACTGGCGACCGCCAGTAGGTAATATATATATATATATACGTGTATATATATATATATATATATATATATTCAGAACAACTTGGCAGTGTTCCCCACCAAAGTATCCACGACACAGAGGGATTCCACAGCACGGCAAGTCAAGTTTTAAAATATATTTATTTTTTCATTTTTTCTTCTCTGACACCAAGTGCAAAAAACAAAAGGGACAATCGACGCATTTCGGCAGATGCCTTCAACTGGACCATAGAGTCCCACCGTCTAAACTGTCTTTTTAAAGTGATAAGGTGCAAAAAATCCCTTGTTTATTTCCATTAAAAACATAGACTAGACTGTTAACCCACATTTAACTTTTCTTGATATGGCATGTAATTGCTGCCATTTTCTTTCAATTTACTTTTTTTATATTTTCATGTTCATACATTATTGGTGGTGTTTTCAGTAAAGTACTTTTTTTCTATCAAGGTCAAAGGAAGTGGAGGACATTCATATGCAAACATAGACTTAAAAATCGTATTTATGATCGTATCTAAAATCAGATTAGAAAAGATTAAAGGAAGAGAAAGAAAAAGGAAGGAATGGAAAAATAAAAAATCAGATGAATAAAAAATTAGTTAGAAAAAGGGGAAAAAAAAGTGGGAGGGGAGAGAAAAGAAGATACGATGAGTATTGAAGTTTGTACAGAAGGTAATATAAAAGGAAGGAAAATGTATTACAGAGGGTACCAACAGGAAAGTATATAATAATAGAAAAGTGTATAATAACCAGCGAGAGGGATATAGACAGGGTCAACCGTATGAGAGAGCGCCATTTACAGTGAAATTTGTAGGGGTGCAGCATATGTACAAGTAGTTAGCACCCGCATATATAGAGGACTTTTAATCATGTTTAGACGCAATGTATGACAAGTACTCAAGTAAATTGGTATCAGAGAATGAGCAGAACCAACGTTACAAGGTGCAAATTCATAATTGCTGCAATGTAGAGCTGCTTTGAAATGAAATCTTTTACTACTTAGAAGAGTGTTTAATTGATTTGATAATGTGTCTTCAGATTGATTAACTGAAATGTGATCATGCTTTATGTACTCAATGATTAGTCGAATATAGAGTAAATGCATTTGTCGTTAAGGTTGGAGGCCTAGAGAACCTAGAGAATTGCTCATTTAAACGTAAGGCCTAAATTCTAGCTGAGACCTAGTTATGGAAATGGCGCAGGCCTGTATGAAAATGTTTGCTTAAACATATAAACGGTAGAAATGCTTATGAAGGAGGCTTTAGAAAATGTTGCAACATTATTAGAATGTGAGCCTATGTGCGTATATTCTTTTGCGGGTGCATCACCCAGTAGATTGTAGAGTAGAAGGGCCCATTGTGTATGAGAGTTAGAAATGCTAGACTCAGACATGGAGGAGTAGACCAGGAATTTGAAGATACAACTGGAAGCGACAGAGAGTCTGAGACCCAAGGACGTTTAACCGACAAGGATGGAAGAAGGCCAACGTGGAAAACTCCATGTAATCGACACTTTGGAAAGGGCGTACCTAAAGGCGTGTCATTTGCATTTTGGGGTTTCGTATTAGGGACAGCACCCCGAGGGGGGAGGCAGAGCAGATGGGCTGAGGAGTCAGAGAGAGTGGTTGGTCTTGGTAAATAGCTTAGCTATGACATATTCTCTAGTCTTGGAGAGAAGTGAGTGAACTTCTTTGAAGTCACCACTGCTGACACCTTTGGTTGGGTTGGGCTATTGTTGAGTAGGGATGTCACTTAGAGTAGTGTAGGGACAGATTAACCTGAATTTATGTCTTTTATTCTGATGAGTACCAGAACCCAGGTTATAGCTATTTTGTTTAGTCTGATGGTCCTGGAATTGATCTTGGTGTTGTTCATCAGTCGCCTGAGGCTTTTCCGTAGGATTATGTTTGTATTAGTGCCTGTTTACCTTCTGAACCTCTTGCTGAGGTGTTTGTACCTGCAGTTATTTTTGGTTATGTAATAAACCTTTCAAACTTAGTTTGGTCAGTGGTTCTTGGGGAAAGCAATTGGGATTTTTAAATTGTTCATTTGTTATGACAGATTGCCTAATTCACTCTATGGCAGGTAAAAAGGTCTAGTCGACCTGTGACGGGATTCTGGAGAATGATTAGCAGACTCTAGAGGTAAAATCCCGCCTTTCCAGTTGGTAGCAGAGTAGGATGGTTTACCTTCTAGAGTGAGGGTAATCCAGAAGTAGGTTGAGATTTCCCCGAGGCCCATAGAACCAAGGATGAGTGTCCAGAGAATCGCGGATGGAGGACGGCGTTCCACGAAAACCGACGGAGAGTGACAGTGCGGCAGAAAGCAGCAGGTCGAAGGAGAGTGAGTATGAAAAGGGTCATGCGTTGCTAGATTGCGGTGTTATGTTGTATTGTGTGTTGTATTGTCTTGCGGAGTTGAATGCCTGTAGTGTGAAAGAGGAACAGGTTGTGAGCGCGCGCAACCAGAGAAAATCTTGGGTTCGGGAAGAGTCCAAGTGGTCCGGGTGTATCGAACACCCATAGTAATTGTCGACCATTGTTAAGGGGGTTATGAGGTACCATTAATCGCCCGCAGGACCGAGATAGGGGGAACGAATGTGTGAGTGCGTGGGTAACAGACGCTGGTTGGAAGTTGCCGTGAGTTTGTAACCTATCAGTGAGGCGATTGTCCGGTCGTTCGCGGACAGACAGTTGCCAGTTCGGGTGACAATTACAGTTAGACTGTGGCCGTACAGTCAGGGAAGTGGTTGCTTGGTCGGAAGTAATCATTTTCAGTGTATGATTGGGACGCATGCGAGACCGCGAGAAGTACGGAGAAAGGAGGGGAACTGCTGCGAAACGGAGGTGAGTGACGTCAGACAGAGCCGCGCTGAGATTGGTCGGTTGGTGTGGAGCCGTGCTGAGATAGGGCGGTTAGTGAGAAGCCGCGCTGAGATTGGTGGATTGTCATCAGGAAGTAAACAAGCGCTGTGGAACAAGGAAACGTTTTGGGTTTTCATCATGAAATGTTTTAAGGTGTTGCGGAAATGTTTCAAAGGCGAAAACAAGATAGAACCTCGGGGTGGGGAGGAGGCTCCACCCGAGGATACTCCAGCTCATTACATGGCTACGAATGTTGGGTTGCATACCATATTGTGGCTTGATACCTGGTGTAAGATGACAGATGGAAATGAAGAATTAACTTTCCCGAAATACGGGACGTTTAGACTAGAAGTGTTGTATCAGCTGAAAGCGATTATGGCTGTGTTGCGACCTTTGCCCAGACCAACACAATTTGAAGCGTTAAATGCATGGATCAGGGCAGCCCATGACAGGGGCAGAGATAGGGGACAAGAAAGAGTGAACCGATCAGTTAAGGCAGTCCAAGATGCGAGATGGGATGCCATGGAAAAGAGATGGAGGGTACAGACTATAGAAGGAGATAGATTGTACCCGTTGCTAGATGCACAGAGGCGAAATACAGAAGACGAGGATGAGGACAGCGAGACAGACGATGGCCTGATAGAGAGGATGTTGGCAGAGAGACCACCTCCATACAATCCCGAGTTAGGGGGAACGCCAATGTCAGCCAAATGCGGGGACCATTCAGATGGGGATGGTGGGGTCAAAATGGTGAGTGATAAGAGCGCCTCAGAGGATATATTTTATCCAGTGAAGGGAGAAAAGGCACCTCCACCTTCCCCAGTGACAAGAGTAGTGGGGTGATTTACAGTGCAGAAGGTTCGGGTGGAAGAGGGCGTCCACTCACAGAAATTGCCAGATGCGCTTACCGTACCTGTTACCATAGGTCCCATAGTATCAGTGTACAACCCAGAGCAGAAACAAGTCGAGAATCCGTTGCAAAGGGGGAGTGAGAGATGCACCAGTGAAGACAGGAGTAATGGGACAGAAGAAGGGTGGAGGCAGTTGCCAACGCCAGTAGACAGAAGTACACCTTTGGTGGCATCGGCAGACTCCTCGGAAAGACAGACGGGTTGGAGGGGACCAACGGATCTAAGGGGACCAAGGCCGAGGCCGATGAGAGAATTAAGGCCAGACTTGAGAACGTGGGAAACGGTTGTGGACACTCAGAGTGATAGATCCAGGAATGTCTTTGGGTCTGACAACCAGGAAGAAAGGATGGTATCCCACTGTGCGCCTAGTGAAAGCAGGCAGGAGTGGGAACGAGAAGGGGTGGGGAATAGGGGGGCGTCCCATCACACCTCTAGCGATGGTAGGCAGGAGTGGGTTCGAGTAGGCTGGGAGAACCGAAGGGTTCCCCCGAACACACCTGAGGAAAATAGACGAGAAACTCAGGACAGTGGCGGGAGAGGTTCTAATGGAACTACCAGCCAAGGTACATTGAGGGCTGTGATAAAGGCAAGAAGAATAGATGTGCTGAGGCTGAAAACAGAAGTGGAGGAAATAGTGGAAGGTACATTGCCACTAGAGAGAATTGAACTATACGAACCAGATGAGTTACTGTTTGTAGCGAAGGATGTTACACGGAGGGCTAGGGCTGCTCATGAGAAGCTCTCGGAATTGGCAATTAAATACAGCGTAGATTTGACAAAAACGAAAGCTTTGCAGAGTGGCCACCGGTTACAGTATTCAGATCAAGATCTAGAAGAAAAGAGGGTGATCGGATTAAAAACTCACATCAGGGAGCTGATTGTGGGAACGAACGTGGTCCCCTCTGGAGAAATGGGAGGAAAGGTGGTCAAAGAGAAAGAGTGTTAGAAGGAGCGTTCTGGAGACATCTCCGTGAGGAGGGTTGATGCATGCAGAAGCATACCCCTTGCGGGAGGTGCCTCATGGAGGCTATGTACATGTACCCTGGAGTAGGGGAGATCTGGTTGTCTTTACGAACACATTCCCAAAGTTCAGAGAGAGTCCAGTGGAATGGTACAAGCAGGTAGAGAGGTTCGTTAAAATCTCAAAGGTGCTGTGGATTGATTTAAACACACTGTTTGATATTGTGGTCCCAAGTGATTTGTGGATAGCATGCAAAGTCAGTGTCGAATGGCCCACAGCGGAGCCAGAGAGAGATAGCACCACAAATGGACCGTCACCTAGGGTAATGGCAAAGTATGAGCAGGCGATCACGTGGCTGAAGACTAAGGTACCACCACAGGACATAGACTGGGTTAAAATAGATCGGACTAGACAGGAACCAAAAGAGAGTGCATGAATACTACGAGAGGTTATTGCTGATCTTTAAGCAGTACAGTGGGTTAGATGTGATGGACCCAAAGGATATGGGACAGTTTGTATCCAAATTTGTCCTAGGACTAAGGCCTGATATTTGCCTTATGATACAGCAACATCTGATCTGTTGGCAAAATAAACCCCTAGATGAGATTTTGAGGTATGCGAGGTACTGCAGTGACGAGGTAGACTCGAAGACAAAGAAGCTTAAGGACAAACTGATGTTAGTACAGATGCAAGCGGGAGGACAGGGTCAGTCAGGCAATGGCACCATGGGAAGGAGATCAGGGGGGCAGAAGAGGGACGGAGAGGAAGGTCCGAGACCTAGGATAGATATAGAGGCCCTGAAAAAGACAACCAAGTGCTATCAATGTCACGAGGTGGGGCATTGGAGACGCGAGTGTCCCCATAACCCTGACAATCAGGTACTGGAGGAGGAGGAGGAGGAGGAAGTACAAGCCCCTCCGGTACGGAAGGTGACAGTGACCAAATCCCAGACGACAAAAGGGGGGACGTCAGCCCCTAGGGCTCCAGTTCCCCAGGCACCGAAGATTTCAACAGGTAGCAAGGTATATAAGCAGATGCCTTTCATAGTGGAAGGGGACGATTGTTACCAATTTGATCCAGTGACAGGATGGTATGTGGATGGGGAGGAGGGCTGTACTCTAGGAGCTGTACTGGAGGTAGACCAGAGAGGACCTTTTGTAGAGGCAGATGTGGATGGCCATCCCACCACATTTTTGGTTGACACTGGTGCCTCTCGGTCCACTGTGAGGTCTGCGGTGGTCCCCAACTTACCCCTTTCAGGACAGACCATCCAAGTGGTAGGAGTTGCAAACAGAAGAATGACAAACCCCCTGACTGAGCCAGTCCCTGTAAAGATTGGAAGTTTTAGTGACCGACACCAGTTCGTGGTGTGCGATTCCAGTCCTGTGTGCCTGTTAGGAAGAGATCTCTTGTGTAAACTTAATTGCACCATCTATTGTACCCCAAAGGGAGTGGAATTACAGACTAACGATGATGATGCTGATTTTAAGGTTGTAAATACGCATACGTGCATTGAGTTGTACCCTGCTATAACTGTGGAGGAACTCCCTTGGGACTTGAGAGACTCGGTCTCCCCAGAAGTCTGGGACTTCACAGGAGAGGAGATTGGATTGATTAAGGGGGTAGAGCCAGTCAGAATTCAGGTGAGACAGAATGTTGAATTTCCTCGAACTCCCCAGTACAAGCTGACCCCAGAAACACTTGAAGGTATAAAACCTGTGATTGAGTCCATGGTTAGACAGGGAATTCTGAAGGAGGTTATGGGAAGTCCCTGTAACTCTCCGATAATGGGGTTGCAGAAACCAAGTGGGAAGTTCAGGATTGTGCAGGATTTACGAAAAATTAACAACATCGTTGTTCCATGCTGTCCAGTGGTACCGAATCCATCAGTGATACTGTTCCAGATACCGTTCCAAGCTGAATGGTTTTCTGTGATTGATTTGTGTCAGGCTTTCTTTTCTATCCCACTGCATGTGGAAAGCCAATTTCTTTTTGCGTTCAAAATAGAGAGTCGCGTTTTAACATGGTGTCGTATCACACAAGGGTATACAGAGAGTCCATCGATCTTTAATCAATTGCTGAAAAGGAATCTTGAGAGTCTAGTACTGCCGCAGAACTCCGTTCTTGTGCAGTACATAGACGACCTCCTTGTTGCGTCAGACACCGAAGATGCTTGTAGGATTGATACCATTGCCTTGTTGAACCATCTGGGGACAAATGGACACAAGGTATCTCCCAGTAAATTACAGTACTGCTTGCAGGAAGTGCAGTATCTGGGTCACAGAATAGAGATGGGGAAGAGAAAGGTGTCACCTGACAGAATTGAAACTATCATGAGAATGAGTGTGCCCTTGACTCAAAGAGAGGTCAGGATGTTCTTAGGCATGGTTGGCTACTGCAGACAGTGGATTGCTAACTTTTCTCTGAAAGCGAAACCACTGCAGAAACTGACGCACAAGGACGTGAGTGATCCGGTACCATGGGACACAGATTGTATGATGGCCTTTTTGGAGCTGAGAGAGGACCTGTGTCGCGCTCCAGCTCTGGGAATGCCCGATTACACCAAATCATTTGCATTGTTCTGCTGCGAGAGGGAGGGGTGTGCATTGGCAGTCTTAGTGCAAGATCATGGAGGAGTCCGTAGACCAGTTGCATACTTCTCAGCTACCTAAGATCCAGTAGCCGCAGCGTTGCCCGGATGTCTCAAATCCGTTGCTGCAACAGGTGTCAGCATTGAAAGGTGTGAGAGTATTGTGATGGGATATCCACTGACAGTGCATGTACCTCATTCTGTGGAATTGTTGATGACCAGGACCAAGACGCAGCACTTGACCAATAACAGGCTCACACGCTACGAGCAGGTTATACTTGCTGCAGAGAATGTGACTCTCAGGAGGTGCTCTGTCTTGAATCCTGCTACTTTGTTACCAGTACCAAATGATATAGAAGATGATTGGGAAGACCATGATTGTCTTGATGTAACCGAACTGTGCACCAAACCTAGACCGGATATTGTTGATGTGCCATTAACAGACCCAGATGAAATTTATTTTGTGGATGGCTCATGTGTAAGAGACAATACTGGTCAGTTGAGAGCAGCCTTTGCTGTCTGCACTATTTCTGGATTAATTGAAGCAGCCTGCCTGGAAGGAGTACACTCTGCTCAGGTGGCTGAGATAATTGCATTGACACGCGCCTGTTTAGCAGCCAACGGCATTAAGATCACCATATTCACGGACAGCCAGTACGGATTTGGGGTGGTTCATGACTTTGGCCAGTTGTGGTCCCAGAGGGGTTACATGACATCATCGGGCTCCCCAATCAGAAATATTGAATTTATCAGGTTATTGCTGGAGGCCTTGCAAAGACCTGCAGAAATAGCTGTGGTAAAATGCACAGCACACACAAAGGGAACGGATTTTGTGACACAAGGGAACCGTTATGCTGATGAAGTTGCACGCTATTGTGCAGAGCAGGGATATTCCTTTACGGAACAAACCATTGAGGGACCAAGGGAAAGAACCGAACTAAGCATGATGCTTGAGGTGGCAGACACTTGGGAAGAGCTGAGAGACATGCAAGGACAGACATCTGATTATGAAAAAAGGGTGTGGGAATTGGCTGGTTGTGTCAAGGGAGATTTGGACATGTGGGTTTCAGCTGATGGAAGAGCTGTGTTACCGAATGAGTTGGTGAGTGCAATGGCACGACAGATACATGGCCCTGTGCATCTGGGAAGGGATGCGATGGTGCGTGTGTTCAGACAAACGTGGTACAACCCAAAATTTAGACAGGCCGCAGAAGCAGTATCAATACAAGGAGGGGGACAATGCTAGGACAATATTTTACGGGGTCCAGTGTACTCGTCCTACAGACTAATGACACAAGGGGTGTACAAAAGTTCCCCGGGAAGAGTGACAAAGAGGGGTGTGTGTGCTAGTGAGTGGGGGGAATCCCCTAGTTGGAACTAGAACCCTCACACACCCAGCAAGCTAGGTGTCATGCTTCATCATATGGGCTCTGCTCCTCGTCAGACTGGCGCTGCAATGTCTGACGGGCTCCCGAAACCGGGGCTCTTTATCGGAGATCTTTTGTTCCCGCCATATGGTGCATGTGTGTGAGAGGGCCTGGGGAGTGTGGTCGTGACGTGGGTTTTAAGTTAAAAAAGGTGAGTCAGTCCACATATTAAATTTATTCTCGTAGTAGACTCCCTTGATTAAAAACAAAGAATGGTGGTGTGGGAGGGGAGAGACAATGACCCCAGTACTCCTAAGGTCAACTGGACTACTACCCTCAATTATCGGTCGACATGTTTCTTGCCTAATGGCAATTCTTCAGGACCTATATAGGATCGTACCACACAGTGAAAATACTAGTGACAAATATATATACAAAAGTGAAGGGTCAAAACTTGCAGATAGGTAAATGACTGTGTTTCAGTCAGTAATACCAAGATGCAGGCTAGTCAGTCCTGCTGCAGTTTGCAAAAGCCTGTAGAAATGAGATAAGGATTTTTTTAAAAACATAGTACAGAGCAGCTGCATTAATGAGATTAACACCCTGTAAGTAGAGTGAGCACACACACACAAACAATAACTGTGCTAGTTAAAAAACCGAGCATAAATGTTGCTAGCAGTGGCAAACCATCGATGTGATAGATTAGTACCAGCCATTGCATGCATCGGTCGGATTAGGCATGAAGAAACAACATAGTACAATGCTGTACAGTCTGAGGAGTATAATCAGGGGAACCTTACCCTAAACCGGATCCCTGGTGGACCTCTCAGTCTGCTCCCGTGGGACTGGATGGGGAGGTATAGTACCTATTTTGCAGGAGACAACAGTTTTGTGTACAATGTATAGTCTCGTTGCAATATTGTTTGGGGTGCTGGCAGGTAGGTGTGGACTTACCAATTGGCATACAAGACGAGGTAAGGTAGACTACCTCCCTATTAGCCCTGAGCACTCGAATCCTCCGGTGTGTCTCCCACTGTCACACTCGGCCAGGGATATACCGACCAGAGGGGCGAGAGCGGACCTCCAGGCCAGCGCCCGCAGTCCCCGCGCTGAGCCCCGAACTCCGCGTCAGAAGACCAACGCGAGCCGGCAGAGCAGCCGGGCAAGGTGGCCGCGCCTGCCCCGCATCTATAGCTAGGCGTGCTGCACCGTAGTGCAGCGGGAGACGGCCACCCAGAGAGTCAATTACTCCTGGGATATAATGGGAACTGAAGGAAGAGCTTACCTGGTCAGGCGTGTGTTGTACCATGGTGTCTAACTTAGAAATATTCTCACCTCCGGCGGCAGCAGTCCAAACGATTTCACCTACCCCACGAACAGCGTCTAGGTAATGACGCAGAGCAGCTGGTAATGCTCTCTCTGCGCGGACGATATTTAAGCGCCACAGAGGTTGTCTGTTGCGGCGTCGTTCTCCATTGAGGGGCCGCCCCCACCCAGGACAGCGCATGTGCAGTGTAGAGGGCGACTAGCTAGGAGTCGGGCTGTTGGCTATGGCTGCCATATTGGAGTGGTGACAAGTTACAAGGAAAGCAGGATAGTGGCTAAACCTTACAAAGGATTGTGCAGTGAAACAGATAACTGCGAGTGTCCACATAGCAAGGTTTATAAATTATCCATCGGTCTCTGCTTAACCTGGAACCAGGGACTTCCCCCTCTCATGACTGCGCATGTGTGTAAAGCGCGACTTACTAGGAGAAGGTCTGGTAGCTATGGCGGCCATCTTAGAGGGGTGGCGATTAAGTGGAGTGGCGATTAAGTGGAAGTAGGTAGGGGAGTGGGATGATGGCTACCCTTTTGTCAAGACTGGGCAGCAGAGCAGATGACTGCGAATATCCACATAACCAGGTGGTGAATCGTCAACTAGTCTCCACATAACAAAGATCTAGTTCTTAACATGCCATAACTAGTAGTGGACCTTGCACAAGGTAGGGTCACAGGGTCATGTTCCTAGAGATACCCACGGGACAGAGTCATTCAATCCAACCTGGTCCAATCGAAGACGATGGACCCATCTTTGTTCAATCCTGAACAAGGCTTTTTTGGAAATGGCTGGGTGGGCTTCTAACACCAACCAAGTGAGACTGTCTGCCGTGTGGTTGTTTTGGGAAAAGTGTTCGTATAGTCTGGTATGCGTTTTATGGCACCTGATGTTGCTCTTGTGCTCTAAAATCCTTACTTTTATGTGCCTCATGGTCATTCCTATGTAATTTTTGCCGCAGGGGCAAGTGATCATATAGACACATTTGGTGCTGTTACAATTGGTGTGCTTGCGTAGTTGCCACCGAAATGTGTCAGACAATCTTACTTCTTTGCATTGGGATGTCTGAGGGCATGCCGCACATCCTCCACAGGGAAAATGGCCTACTACTGGTGGAAGGTCCCACAATCTCCTCTGGTTATCATTGTTGTTTTGTCTCGGGCGGGTGTGTATTAAGGCATCTTTCAGATTAGCAGTTCTCTTAAATGCAAATCTGGGTTTGGGAATTTCTAACCCCCCGGAGTTGATAATTGACCAATGTTTATTTATAGTTTTTTTGAGGAATGTTGAGTTGGGAGTGAACGAGGTCACACACGTTATCAACTCGTCTTGGACTTTAGGGTGTTCTTCCAACAGGTTTGACCTAGGATTATTCAAGGCTCTTTTCCGTGACTGTTTTACTAGTCTGGTGGGATACCCCCTGTCTTGTAGTTTGTGTTGTAGCAGGGTGGCCTCCCTTTGGAAATCTACAGTGTCCGAGCAGTTCCTTCTAATGCGGAGGAATTGGCCAAAGGGCAGGTTATCCCTCAGGGCCCGTGGGTGATGGCTCTGGAATAGTAGAAGGCTGTTTCTGTCAGTACTTTTACGGAACAGAGTCGTGCTCAAGCCAGTAGGGTTGAGGTTAATGCATAGGTCCAGGAAAGGGATGGTGGTGGTTGATATTGTTTCCGTGAACTTAAGGTATTCATTTTGGTGGTTAATCCAGCTGCAAAATGCCTCACAGGTCCTGCGATCACCCTTCCAAAAGACCAGGATGTCGTCGATGTACCTGCGCCACAAAGTGATGTTTTCACGATAAGGATTGTGTGCAGACTGGATAACTCTTTCCTCAAAGGTTGCCATGTAAATGCATGCCAGGCTTGGAGCAAAGGTCGAACCCATAGAGGTCCCCTGAACTTGGTGGTAGAGTTGGGAACCATATTGGAAGAAGTTTTCAGTCAGAGCTAAGGATGCGCATGCCATGATAAATGAAACCGGTGTTGGAGAAGACCAGTCTTCCAATAGTAGAGTGGACTCAACTGCATCCAGGGTGGCCTGTTGAGGGATATTAGTATAGAGCGCCTCAACATCCATCGTGAGGAGGAGGTCCACACCTTCCCTCCCCTCCAGGGATTCAATGAGTCGAAGGACATCCCGAGTATCTTGTAAGAAAGATGGGATTTTCTTCACCACTGGTTGCAGAAAGAAGTCGCAGAATTTCGACAGGGGCTCGAGTAGGGAGCCTATGCCGGAGACTATGGGCCTCCCTGGTACTGGAATGACACCCTTGTGAATTTTGGGGAGGGTGTAAAAGTAAGGGATGACCGGGTCCGTGGTGACTAGGAATGCTGCTTCATTTTTGGAGATCCACTCATTTGTCTCGCCCTCAAGTACAAGGCTGGTAATGGTGGTCATAAGTCGTTTGGTGGGGTCAGTATTGAGTGGTCTATAATGGGAGATGTTAGGAAGTTGGCGTCTGCATTCTGTGTCGTAATCAACATGATTCTGGATCACAGTAGCCCCACCTTTGTCTGCTTGTTTAATTACTATGCTCGTATCATTCCCAAGTTCAACCACAGCCTGTTTTTCAGCTTTGGACAAATTCGTGTAAGAGGAATTGTTAGGTCTGTTATTTAGACTCCTCAATACTGCTTTTTCAAAGGCAAGGATTTCTGGGGGAACCATCGAGTCTGATGGTGTGAAAGTAGATGGCTTGCGTAGACCAGTGTCTGTTTTGTCCTGTTCTGGTTTGTCTGCAAAAAAGGAACGGAGACGTACCTTTCTGAAGAGTTGTTTTACTTCACAAGTTTCGGTGAAGTTGTCAGGAGTTGGAGTGGGCACAAAGCCTAGTCCTTTCTCAAGGATTTTAGTTTCCTGACTGCTTAAAGTTCTATTAGACAAATTCACAATCAGACTCTCCTGCCCCTGGTTGTGCTCCTGGTCTCTACCGCTGTCTGTGCAGCTGATTGGTCTTGCCACTGGACAGTTTTTCGCCCTCCTCGCTTGCGCCCTCTTCCTCTGCCCCAGCCTCTGCCTAAAAAAGGTGGGTTGATTGGGTAGAATTGAGGAGGTCCTTGAGGGTAAAAGGGGTACTGCCAGGGAGGTGGCATCTGTGGGGGTCCCTGGAACATTTGGCCATTGTTCGGCATTTGGTTCCAGCCTGGGTGAGGTTGGTTACCACGGTTGTTGGGTCTGTTGTTTTCACTGGAGTCACTGCCAGAGGAGCCCCTCCGGCTATCATGATCTGAACTCCCATCAGAGGAGTACCCATTTTTGATATTACTGTACCCTTCTTTGAGATAGGGGTATACCTTCTCCTTGTCAAATTTGGCTATGTCCTTCTTAAGTTTGGTCATTTTTTGTTGTATGAGATACTCTCGGCTGTCAGTAATCTCCTGGTTAATCTCCGCCAACTTCGTTGTGAAAGGAGTCTTTTTCATAGTGCTTAGAAGAGTGGCTTCGATGGCTGTGATCTTCACTAGGAGGGCATCCGCCAATCTTTTAGCCGTTTTCACGATCAGAAATAAGAGGTCTTTGGTACATTTCCAAGAAACGTGACACCAGTCCACCTTAAATTGACCGTCTTCAAGGAATAGTCTCGGCATAATGTTCACGATGAGACCCTGTGGGGCTATCTTGGCTCTTAGATATTCCATCATCATTTCCCCATGTATAGTTATCCTGAGCCATTCTTTTTTAAGGGTAGTTAAAGTAACCCAATCCTCAGTGGTAGCACTGGAGGCCGATGTTCCACCCATTCCAAAGAGTGAGGGAGCTGATCTTAATGCCTCTTCGATTATTTCTTCATCGAAACTAAGACCTGGTATATCCTCCATTGTGAGGTGTATTGGTCCTGGTCTTGGTAAAAATAGTGGTGAAAGGGTAAAAGAGAGAGTGCCAACTGTACGTGGTGTGTATCAGTGGGCAAAGGATGGTCCTCTCAGTAAAGCTATGGTTACTGTAGGTAGCCTCAAAGTCCCACGAGAAAGATCTCGCGCAAAACTATCAATACAAGGAGGGGGACAATGCTAGGACAATATTTTACGGGGTCCAGTGTACTCGTCCTACAGACTAATGACACAAGGGGTGTACAAAAGTTCCCCGGGAAGAGTGACAAAGAGGGGTGTGTGTGCTAGAAGCAGTATGTCAGAGATGTGTAACCTGTCAACAGCCGAATGTTGGGAAAAGAACACCTGTCACATTGAGTCACATTGGAAGGTCTGGCGGACCTTTCTATAGAATGCAGATAGATTTCATTGAGATGCCGAGGTGCAATCGCCTCAGGTACGTCTTGGTGATTGTGTGTGTGTTTTCTAGATGGGTTGAGGCATATCCCACTCGTAGGTGCGATACACTCACAGTAGCAAAACTGTTGTTGAGGGAGCTAGTGCCACGATTTGGGGTTCCGACCTCTTTGGAATCGGACAGAGGAAAACATTTTAATAGCGAAGTTGTGAAGATGCTCTGCTCTGCCCTGAACATTGACCAGAGACTGCATTGTAGCTATCGACCAGAGGCTTCTGGCATAGTGGAGCAAATCAATGGGACCTTGAAGGCTCGAATGGCAAAGGTGTGCTCATCCACGTCCCTGAAGTGGCCCGATGCCTTGCCATTGGTACTCATGAGCATGCGTAGTACCCCAGACAGAAGGACAGGGCTCTCGCCTCATGAAGTGCTGATGGGGAGGGCTATGAGACTGCCATCTATTCCTACAACTGCCTTGATGAATATCACAGATGATGTGATTCTTGACTATTGCAGAGGACTTTCTGATGTCATGCGCTCTGTGTCTCTTCAGGTGCAGGCTGCTGAAATTCCGGCTTCTAGCGACCTTTGTTACGACCTGTGCCCTGGTGACTGGGTCTTGGTGTGGAAGCACGTCAGGAAGAGCTGCCTGGACGTACCTTGGAGGGGACCTTTCCAAGTGATCCTAGTCACTACTACTGCTGTGAAGTGCGGTGGATTGCCAAATTGGGTTCATGCTTCTCACACCCGACGAGTCCCAGCACCCAAAGAGAGGACAGCTCCGCTCGTAGATGAAAATAATAACAAAGAAGAAGATCCATTAGAGGGAGCGAGTCAAGCTGTGGGGGTGCCTGTTGAACTTGGGGACTCCCCTGATCAAGCAGGAAACAGCCAAGACGAAAGTGACACAGAATCTGCCTCAGAGGGAGGAAGTGGCGAAGAAGGCGATCTAAGTGCAGAAGAGGTCGACAGTGGAGACGAACAGGGGGTGCGAACGAGAACAAGAAGGGCAAGAAGTGCAGGGAATCATTGGCCCGAGAGACGGAGGCAAATGAATGTGAGATTGGCTTCCGAAACAGATCTTGCTCCTGTGTCCGAAGAATCAGATCCTGAAGAGGGAGAACAAGGAGCTGAGCAAGGGGGTCCGAGAAGGTCAAGGAGGGTGAGAGTACCTTGCCAAAGATACGCCGCCCCAGAGTGGACCTACCCTTTTACCTATGCTAGGAGTACCAATGCCGGGAGTACTGAGGTCCGGGAGGGTGAGGTCAGTAGCAGTAACCAGTACGATCCCAAATGTTAAGCTGGAAGTGATACTGTTGGTTCCTGGACTTGAAATCGAAGGTAAACTGACACTCACCATTCCCAATCCCCCTCTCCTAAGCAAGATACGTGATTTACTCCTGGAAAGACTGATTTTTCCAACGTTTGTACCCGACATGCCAGTATATGATGAAGTCGTGCTCCGCATGGAACTTTTAGATTATGTGTTGCAAGCAATCGGATCAAGTATAATCATAGACTATTGAGAACTTTGAACTTTGAATTGCTTTGAAAGACTTTTGAAAAGATTTTGTAAATAACTGTTGAACTTTACCTAGAGCCGAGTGGAAGAAGAACAAATTTAGGGACTTTTCCACAGAGGACGGAGAAGGGTTAAGGTTGTCTGTCGTTGAAACAAAAGAAGAACTGAAACGGGACTTTCCGCTTTTCAAGGTGGTTCGAGAGACTCAAATAGCACAGAAAGAGACTTTGGGTGCTTTCCGAGAACGAACTACTTGTACTGAGACCATGGCGTCTGGAAACCCGAATCGTAGAGCCAAGTGCATAGTAGGCACGCTTTTAGGAGGAGTAATACTCCTTATAGCTATAGTAGTTTTAGTTTCTTATTTTGCACCACACGAACAAGTAGAGAAGGCTGTGGGGACACCGACACCTGCCACCCCTAGCCAGAAAGAAGAGAGAGAGCGAAGAGAGAAGGCCATATTAGCTGCAGAAAGCCATAGGCTACATACTGATCTGTCTAAAGGAAATTTTGGGCAGAATGCGTATGCAAAGCTGTTGTATGAATACATTGAGGCGATGGATGCAAAGGACTGTTATGTGTGCATGCAATTACCAGCTTCAGTAGATGAGGGTATTAGATACCATCACCTTCCATTGACATATGGAATATCCTGTAGTTTGCTGATTAGTATCCTTTATGGGCGAAATCACTTTGAATATTTCTTTTCGAATTATGATGTTGTGTTGCCAGAAGTCCCGAATTACAAGCATTTAAGCAAGTGGGACTATTATAAGTCGGAGGACAGACTTGGGTATTTTTTCATTCCCACTAGAGAGCTAGACAACCCGTATGCACATCGACACAACTTGACATGTTCATTGTCAGATGTAGAAAAGAAGTTTATTGAACAAGTAGAAGATAGGTACATGAAACAGAAAAAGTTGCGAGATTCAGGGCAAGGAAAGGTAGATTGGACCGAAGAAGAGAAGCAGCATAAGTCAAGAGGGAGTTATGGCCCAATAGCTCTGGATGAAGTACAGAAAGGGAAGTTGTGTCTGCACAGACCACAGACGTATTATGAAAATGTGTATGTGGGTCAGACTACGTGTGACCACACCTTCACCTTAGAATACTATACAAAGGACTTCTTGAAGAGCGTGGTTCAGGTGATTCCTACTGTGTATTTTGTCTGTGGAAAGAATGCGTATGTGAGATTGCCAGAGAAGTGGTATGGAACGTGTTATCTAGCAATCATCTTTCCCAAAATTTACCATACTGAGGATTTCGAACTCTTAGAGGGAGGGTCTCAAAGGAGGGTAAAGCGAGGGGAAAGTGCTGGAGCAATTGTGGGAGATGTGTTTGGAGCAGCGATACCTATGTTGGGTGTCATTTTGAATGACATAAAGATATGGCGGCTGGCAACTGTTGTGGATGAATTGTCAATGAATACTGCCAAGTCCTTGGTGTTTGTTGAGGGTGAGATGTTCTCGATCAGGACAATGGTTTTACAGAACCGTCTTGCCCTTGACGTCATCCTAGCAAAAGAGGGCGGGTCTGTAAACGTTTGAAGGTCCAAGAATGTTGCACTTATATACCATTCAGAAAAGGGGGGTGGTGATGAACAGAGTGTCTGAATTAAGCAGACCACTCTTACCAAGTCCAAAGATCAGGGCTTGATCCATCACCGTTATTTAGCTCACTGCCCCATCCCAGCTCAGAACCTGGCTATATGCAAATTAGTCTGTCCCTGGCCCAGTGCATCATGGGAACAGGGCAGACCAAACTACCAAGCCAATTCTTCACCAGAAAGGAGAAAAGCTTCCGGGGAATGGTTTCTGGCATTTCAGCCGTCGTCGGCCCGGCTTGCTTGAATCCTGATGGAGCAGTGAGCAAGGGACTCATGTCTGAGTATACCCTGCCACACCTATAGTGGCCAAAAACGATTCAGAAAAGGGGGTGGTGATGAACAGAGTGTCTGAATTAAGCAGACCACTCTTACCCAGTCCAAAGATCAGGGCTTGATCCATCACCGTTATTTAGCTCACTGCCCCATCCCAGCTCAGAACCTGGCTATATGCAAATTAGTCTGTCCCTGGCCCAGTGCATCATGGGAACAGGGCAGACCAAACTACCAAGCCAATTCTTCACCAGAAAGGAGACAAGCTTCCGGGGACCGGTTTCTGGCATTTCAGCCGTCGTCGGCCCGGCTTCTGAACTGGGATGGTGCAGTGAGCTAAAAAACGGTGATGGATCAAGCCCTGATCTGTTGACTGGGTAGGAGTGTTCTGATTAACTCAGATACTCTGTCCATCACCACCCCCTTTTTGAAAGCACTTATATACCAGACAACTCTAAGGATCTGGAGAAATATATAAGCAACATTACTGCAATCCATTATGAAATTGAGGACTTGACGCAAGAGAATGCATGGTAGACGGTTGGCAAAGGATTTGGGAAGGTTGGAAGCTGGTTTGCCAACTTAGGAAAGAGTTTTCTTGGATTTGTACTGAAGCCCCTCATCATAGCAGTGGCATGTGTGATTGGATTGTGGGGTTTGGTAAGATTGTACAAGTGGTACAGGTCCAATAGGTTGGCGAGATCAATGAGAGCGCAGGAGATGCGAATGGAAAGGCTGCAGGATAGTCAATACCGCAGTCTGAGAGCGTTGGAATCGTTCAAGCGAGGGAAAATGGCCACAAGCTCAGTTTAGTCGGATCTTACCCTAAGGAAGATGTGTGGGTGGTGATGACACGGGTCATCAAAGGGGGGAACTGAGAGAGCGCCATTTACAGTGAAATTTGTAGGGGTGCAGCATATGTACAAGTAGTTAGCACCCGCATATATAGAGGACTTTGTGATACTGTTCCAGATACCGTTCCAAGCTGAATGGTTTTCTGTGATTGATTTGTGTCAGGCTTTCTTTTCTATCCCACTGCATGTGGAAAGCCAATTTCTTTTTGCGTTCAAAATAGAGAGTCGCGTTTTAACATGGTGTCGTATCACACAAGGGTATACAGAGAGTCCATCGATCTTTAATCAATTGCTGAAAAGGAATCTTGAGAGTCTAGTACTGCCGCAGAACTCCGTTCTTGTGCAGTACATAGACGACCTCCTTGTTGCGTCAGACACCGAAGATGCTTGTAGGATTGATACCATTGCCTTGTTGAACCATCTGGGGACAAATGGACACAAGGTATCTCCCAGTAAATTACAGTACTGCTTGCAGGGAGTGCAGTATCTGGGTCACAGAATAGAGATGGGGAAGAGAAAGGTGTCACCTGACAGAATTGAAACTATCATGAGAATGAGTGTGCCCTTGACTCAAAGAGAGGTCAGGATGTTCTTAGGCATGGTTGGCTACTGCAGACAGTGGATTGCTAACTTTTCTCTGAAAGCGAAACCACTGCAGAAACTGACGCACAAGGACGTGAGTGATCCGGTACCATGGGACACAGATTGTATGATGGCCTTTTTGGAGCTGAGAGAGGACCTGTGTCGCGCTCCAGCTCTGGGAATGCCCGATTACACCAAATCATTTGCATTGTTCTGCTGCGAGAGGGAGGGGTGTGCATTGGCAGTCTTAGTGCAAGATCATGGAGGAGTCCGTAGACCAGTTGCATACTTCTCAGCTACCTAAGATCCAGTAGCCGCAGCGTTGCCCGGATGTCTCAAATCCGTTGCTGCAACAGGTGTCAGCATTGAAAGGTGTGAGAGTATTGTGATGGGATATCCACTGACAGTGCATGTACCTCATTCTGTGGAATTGTTGATGACCAGGACCAAGACGCAGCACTTGACCAATAACAGGCTCACACGCTACGAGCAGGTTATACTTGCTGCAGAGAATGTGACTCTCAGGAGGTGCTCTGTCTTGAATCCTGCTACTTTGTTACCAGTACCAAATGATATAGAAGATGATTGGGAAGACCATGATTGTCTTGATGTAACCGAACTGTGCACCAAACCTAGACCGGATATTGTTGATGTGCCATTAACAGACCCAGATGAAATTTATTTTGTGGATGGCTCATGCGTAAGAGACAATACTGGTCAGTTGAGAGCAGCCTTTGCTGTCTGCACTATTTCTGGATTAATTGAAGCAGCCTGCCTGGAAGGAGTACACTCTGCTCAGGTGGCTGAGATAATTGCATTGACACGCGCCTGTTTAGCAGCCAACGGCATTAAGATCACCATATTCACGGACAGCCAGTACGGATTTGGGGTGGTTCATGACTTTGGCCAGTTGTGGTCCCAGAGGGGTTACATGACATCATCGGGCTCCCCAATCAGAAATATTGAATTTATCAGGTTATTGCTGGAGGCCTTGCAAAGACCTGCAGAAATAGCTGTGGTAAAATGCACAGCACACACAAAGGGAACGGATTTTGTGACACAAGGGAACCGTTATGCTGATGAAGTTGCACGCTATTGTGCAGAGCAGGGATATTCCTTTACGGAACAAACCATTGAGGGACCAAGGGAAAGAACCGAACTAAGCATGATGCTTGAGGTGGCAGACACTTGGGAAGAGCTGAGAGACATGCAAGGACAGACATCTGATTATGAGAAAAGGGTGTGGGAATTGGCTGGTTGTGTCAAGGGAGATTTGGACATGTGGGTTTCAGCTGATGGAAGAGCTGTGTTACCGAATGAGTTGGTGAGTGCAATGGCACGACAGATACATGGCCCTGTGCATCTGGGAAGGGATGCGATGGTGCGTGTGTTCAGACAAACGTGGTACAACCCAAAATTTAGACAGGCCGCAGAAGCAGTATGTCAGAGATGTGTAACCTGTCAACAGCCGAATGTTGGGAAAAGAACACCTGTCACATTGAGTCACATTGGAAGGTCTGGCGGACCTTTCTATAGAATGCAGATAGATTTCATTGAGATGCCGAGGTGCAATCGCCTCAGGTACGTCTTGGTGATTGTGTGTGTGTTTTCTAGATGGGTTGAGGCATATCCCACTCGTAGGTGCGATACACTCACAGTAGCAAAACTGTTGTTGAGGGAGCTAGTGCCACGATTTGGGGTTCCGACCTCTTTGGAATCGGACAGAGGAAAACATTTTAATAGCGAAGTTGTGAAGATGCTCTGCTCTGCCCTGAACATTGACCAGAGACTGCATTGTAGCTATCGACCAGAGGCTTCTGGCATAGTGGAGCAAATCAATGGGACCTTGAAGGCTCGAATGGCAAAGGTGTGCTCATCCACGTCCCTGAAGTGGCCCGATGCCTTGCCATTGGTACTCATGAGCATGCGTAGTACCCCAGACAGAAGGACAGGGCTCTCGCCTCATGAAGTGCTGATGGGGAGGGCTATGAGACTGCCATCTATTCCTACAACTGCCTTGATGAATATCACAGATGATGTGATTCTTGACTATTGCAGAGGACTTTCTGATGTCATGCGCTCTGTGTCTCTTCAGGTGCAGGCTGCTGAAATTCCGGCTTCTAGCGACCTTTGTTACGACCTGTGCCCTGGTGACTGGGTCTTGGTGTGGAAGCACGTCAGGAAGAGCTGCCTGGACGTACGTTGGAGGGGACCTTTCCAAGTGATCCTAGTCACTACTACTGCTGTGAAGTGCGGTGGATTGCCAAATTGGGTTCATGCTTCTCACACCCGACGAGTCCCAGCACCCAAGGAGAGGACAGCTCCGCTCGTAGATGAAAATAATAACAAAGAAGAAGATCCATTAGAGGGAGCGAGTCAAGCTGTGGGGGTGCCTGTTGAACTTGGGGACTCCCCTGATCAAGCAGGAAACAGCCAAGACGAAAGTGACACAGAATCTGCCTCAGAGGGAGGAAGTGGCGAAGAAGGCGATCTAAGTGCAGAAGAGGTCGACAGTGGAGACGAACAGGGGGTGCGAACGAGAACAAGAAGGGCAAGAAGTGCAGGGAATCATTGGCCCGAGAGACGGAGGCAAATGAATGTGAGATTGGCTTCCGAAACAGATCTTGCTCCTGTGCCCGAAGAATCAGATCCTGAAGAGGGAGAACAAGGAGCTGAGCAAGGGGGTCCGAGAAGGTCAAGGAGGGTGAGAGTACCTTGCCAAAGATACGCCGCCCCAGAGTGGACCTACCCTTTTACCTATGCTAGGAGTACCAATGCCGGGAGTACTGAGGTCCGGGAGGGTGAGGTCAGTAGCAGTAACCAGTACGAACCCAAATGTTAAGCTGGAAGTGATACTGTTGGTTCCTGGACTTGAAATCGAAGGTAAACTGACACTCACCATTCCCAATCCCCCTCTCCTAAGCAAGATACGTGATTTACTCCTGGAAAGACTGATTTTTCCAACGTTTGTACCCGACATGCCAGTATATGATGAAGTCGTGCTCCGCATGGAACTTTTAGATTATGTGTTGCAAGCAATCGGATCAAGTATAATCATAGACTATTGAGAACTTTGAACTTTGAATTGCTTTGAAAGACTTTTGAAAAGATTTTGTAAATAACTGTTGAACTTTACCTAGAGCCGAGTGGAAGAAGAACAAATTTAGGGACTTTTCCACAGAGGACGGAGAAGGGTTAAGGTTGTCTGTCGTTGAAACAAAAGAAGAATTGAAACGGGACTTTCCGCTTTTCAAGGTGGTTCGAGAGACTCAAATAGCACAGAAAGAGACTTTGGGTGCTTTCCGAGAACGAACTACTTGTACTGAGACCATGGCGTCTGGAAACCCGAATCGTAGAGCCAAGTGCATAGTAGGCACGCTTTTAGGAGGAGTAATACTCCTTATAGCTATAGTAGTTTTAGTTTCTTATTTTGCACCACACGAACAAGTAGAGAAGGCTGTGGGGACACCGACACCTGCCACCCCTAGCCAGAAAGAAGAGAGAGAGCGAAGAGAGAAGGCCATATTAGCTGCAGAAAGCCATAGGCTACATACTGATCTGTCTAAAGGAAATTTTGGGCAGAATGCGTATGCAAAGCTGTTGTATGAATACATTGAGGCGATGGATGCAAAGGACTGTTATGTGTGCATGCAATTACCAGCTTCAGTAGATGAGGGTATTAGATACCATCACCTTCCATTGACATATGGAATATCCTGTAGTTTGCTGATTAGTATCCTTTATGGGCGAAATCACTTTGAATATTTCTTTTCGAATTATGATGCTGTGTTGCCAGAAGTCCCGAATTACAAGCATTTAAACAAGTGGGACTATTATAAGTCGGAGGACAGACTTGGGTATTTTTTCATTCCCACTAGAGAGCTAGACAACCCGTATGCACATCGACACAACTTGACATGTTCATTGTCAGATGTAGAAAAGAAGTTTATTGAACAAGTAGAAGATAGGTACATGAAACAGAAAAAGTTGCGAGATTCAGGGCAAGGAAAGGTAGACTGGACCGAAGAAGAGAAGCAGCATAAGTCAAGAGGGAGTTATGGCCCAATAGCTCTGGATGAAGTACAGAAAGGGAAGTTGTGTCTGCACAGACCACAGACGTATTATGAAAATGTGTATGTGGGTCAGACTACGTGTGACCACACCTTCACCTTAGAATACTATACAAAGGACTTCTTGAAGAGCGTGGTTCAGGTGATTCCTACTGTGTATTTTGTCTGTGGAAAGAATGCGTATGTGAGATTGCCAGAGAAGTGGTATGGAACGTGTTATCTAGCAATCATCTTTCCCAAAATATACCATACTGAGGATTTCGAACTCTTAGAGGGAGGGTCTCAAAGGAGGGTAAAGCGAGGGGAAAGTGCTGGAGCAATTGTGGGAGATGTGTTTGGAGCAGCGATACCTATGTTGGGTGTCATTTTGAATGACATAAAGATATGGCGGCTGGCAACTGTTGTGGATGAATTGTCAATGAATACTGCCAAGTCCTTGGTGTTGGTTGAGGGTGAGATGTTGTCGATCAGGACAATGGTTTTACAGAACCGTCTTGCCCTTGACGTCATCCTAGCAAAAGAGGGCGGGTCTGTAAACGTTTGAAGGTCCAAGAATGTTGCACTTATATACCATTCAGAAAAGGGGGGTGGTGATGAACAGAGTGTCTGAATTAAGCAGACCACTCTTACCAAGTCCAAAGATCAGGGCTTGATCCATCACCGTTATTTAGCTCACTGCCCCATCCCAGCTCAGAACCTGGCTATATGCAAATTAGTCTGTCCCTGGCCCAGTGCATCATGGGAACAGGGCAGACCAAACTACCAAGCCAATTCTTCACCAGAAAGGAGACAAGCTTCCGGGGAATGGTTTCTGGCATTTCAGCCGTCGTCGGCCCGGCTTGCTTGAATCCTGATGGAGCAGTGAGCAAGGGACTCATGTCTGAGTATACCCTGCCACACCTATAGTGGCCAAAAACGATTCAGAAAAGGGGGTGGTGATGAACAGAGTGTCTGAATTAAGCAGACCACTCTTACCCAGTCCAAAGATCAGGGCTTGATCCATCACCGTTATTTAGCTCACTGCCCCATCCCAGCTCAGAACCTGGCTATATGCAAATTAGTCTGTCCCTGGCCCAGTGCATCATGGGAACAGGGCAGACCAAACTACCAAGCCAATTCTTCACCAGAAAGGAGACAAGCTTCCGGGGACCGGTTTCTGGCATTTCAGCCGTCGTCGGCCCGGCTTCTGAACTGGGATGGTGCAGTGAGCTAAAAAACGGTGATGGATCAAGCCCTGATCTGTTGACTGGGTAGGAGTGTTCTGATTAACTCAGATACTCTGTCCATCACCACCCCCTTTTTGAAAGCACTTATATACCAGACAACTCTAAGGATCTGGAGAAATATATAAGCAACATTACTGCAATCCATTATGAAATTGAGGACTTGACGCAAGAGAATGCATGGTAGACGGTTGGCAAAGGATTTGGGAAGGTTGGAAGCTGGTTTGCCAACTTAGGAAAGAGTTTTCTTGGATTTGTACTGAAGCCCCTTATCATAGCAGTGGCATGTGTGATTGGATTGTGGGGTTTGGTAAGATTGTACAAGTGGTACAGGTCCAATAGGTTGGCGAGATCAATGAGAGCGCAGGAGATGCGAATGGAAAGGCTGCAGGATAGTCAATACCGCAGTCTGAGAGCGTTGGAATCGTTCAAGCGAGGGAAAATGGCCACAAGCTCAGTTTAGTCGGATCTTACCCTAAGGAAGATGTGTGGGTGGTGATGACACGGGTCATCAAAGGGGGGAACTGAGAGAGCGCCATTTACAGTGAAATTTGTAGGGGTGCAGCATATGTACAAGTAGTTAGCACCCGCATATATAGAGGACTTTTAATCATGTTTAGAAGCAATGTATGACAAGTACTCAAGTAAATTGGTATCAGAGAATGAGCAGAACCAACGTTACAAGGTGCAAATTCATAATTGCTGCAATGTAGAGCTGCTTTGAAATGAAATCTTTTACTACTTAGAAGAGTGTTTAATTGATTTGATAATGTGTCTTCAGATTGATTAACTGAAATGTGATCATGCTTTATGTACTCAATGATTAGTCGAATATAGAGTAAATGCATTTGTCGTTAAGGTTGGAGGCCTAGAGAACCCAGAGAATTGCTCATTTAAACGTAAGGCCTAAATTCTAGCTGAGGCCTAGTTATGGAAATGGCGCAGGCCTGTATGAAAATGTTTGCTTAAACGGTAGAAATGCTTATGAAGGAGGCTTTAGAAAATG
Organism: Lissotriton helveticus; assembly: GCF_964261635.1. Taxonomy (NCBI): domain Eukaryota; kingdom Metazoa; phylum Chordata; class Amphibia; order Caudata; family Salamandridae; genus Lissotriton; species Lissotriton helveticus. The sequence continues at coordinate 1,816,182,881 of NC_136063.1, forward strand.
TTGCAACATTATTAGAATGTGAGCCTATGTGCGTATATTCTTTTGCAGGTGCATCACCCAGTAGATTGTAGAGTAGAAGGGCCCATTGTGTATGAGAGTTAGAAATGCTAGACTCAGACATGGAGGAGTAGACCAGGAATTTGAAGATACAACTGGAAGCGGCAGAGAGTCTGAGACCCAAGGACGTTTAACGGACAAGGATGGAAGAAGGCCAACGTGGAAAACTCCATGTAATCGACACCTTGGAAAGGGCGTACCTAAAGGCGTGTCATTTGCATTTTGGGGTTTCGTATTAGGGACAGCACCCCGAGGGGGGAGGCAGAGCAGATGGGCTGAGGAGTCAGAGAGAGTGGTTGGTCTTGGTAAATAGCTTAGCTATGACAGATTCTCAAGTCTTTGAAAGAAGTGAGTGAACTTCTTTGAAGTCACCACTGCTGACACCTTTGGTTGGGTTGGGCTATTGTTGAGTAGGGATGTCACTTAGAGTAGTGTAGGGACAGATTAACCTGAATTTATGTCTTTTATTCTGATGAGTACCAGAACCCAGGTTATAGCTATTTTGTTTAGTCTGATGGTCCTGGAATTGATCTTGGTGTTGTTCATCAGTCGCCTGAGGCTTTTCCGTAGGATTATGTTTGTATTAGTGCCTGTTTACCTTCTGAACCTCTTGCTGAGGTGTTTGTACCTGCAGTTATTTTTGGTTATGTAATAAACCTTTCAAACTTAGTTTGGTCAGTAGTTCTTGGGGAAAGCAATTTGGATTTTTAAATTGTTCATTTGTTATGACAGATTGCCTAATTCACTCTATGGCAGGTAAAAAGGTCTAGTCGACCTGTGACCGGATTCTGGAGAATGATTAGAAGACTCTAGAGGTAAAATCCCGCCTTTCCACTTATCTAAATAAAACTTGTTACATATAATGCTTTGTCATTCAAAAATATAATTTTGTGGATAACGTGCAACAATATTTTGACTATTACAAATTGTCATTGGGTGCACTCTGCACTGATGAGAGACGTTTTCTGTCACTGGGCGCTAGCATTAGCCTCACTTCTATTCAAATAAATGCAGATTTTTTTAGTTCTTTATTTTAGTTCTCGCTAAAGACACCATAAGCAGTAACCCCATGATACCAACATTTTGAAAAAAAATGCATGTAAGAAGTAGTTCAGAGAGTGACACTAAAACTTCTGTTGAAACACTAGAAAAAAGTAAATAAAAAAATTTTGAAACCCTAGGAAAACCTAAAATGTATTATTTATTTAATGACAGCTATTCATTTTGAAATACTCCAACATAATTATGTACCATGCGTAAAAAGAGAAAGACCTAACACGACTAATTACCCTACAAATCTTGACATAAACTAACGTATATTTATCATGTACATTGTTTCAAGTTTCAAGTTTAGTTTTATTTTGCATAGTTACTAAAAACCATTGTTTTTTTAAAAAAAGGATGCAGTAGAATTATTATTATACACTAAAAAAAATCAATAAAACACATGCTAAAAAATACTGTACAGTAAAAAAGTAAACAGTGCAGGTGATGGCGAGATTCGTTGGTTCGCAAGATAAAGTACAGTGCGGTCGCTATTCCTTGCTGAGGCCAGGCGTGATAAAGTGCCATATAGAGGATATTGTTCAATTGTTAGACCCTGCTCAAGATTTTATTCGAGAAAAGTGCTAGCGCTCCATCCTTTGAGGAAAGCCACTCCAGGTTTGTCAGTCAATTGTACCACAGGAAACCTCTTACTTATGTGGCCGCGATTGGGCTATTAACTTTTAGGCATTTTTTGTTCGGCCAACATAAGATATTTTACCAATCTGCAGTTCAGTTGCGTATTTCCCGGATTGAAGCAGGCCAACACCGCTTGCCTCCTGGTGCGGATGCCTTTCTGCTTAAAGGGTGCTTTTATCAACTTTAACCGTCCTTGATGTAGTTCCTTGCATTTGCAGATTAGATGTAAGAAGTCTCCTTGATTGGTGTTGCACAGCCTGGACGTGCTTTGGGTTGTTGCCCTCAGCCATGGTGGAAGAGGCTGAGTGCACAGGAGAATACCTAGTCTATTATGTACATTGGAAAATGTAGAATTCACTTTAACACAGAACCGGTCTAGCAAAAACACTCAATCACTGTTTCCAAAAACTACAAAATATGTAGAGTACTAAAGGCTAGATTCAATACAATGGTGTGAAGGATACATTAAAAACTAATTAAATATGTCCAAATATTACATTAGTTGTGTCCTATCAAGGACACAGCATTGATGGGGTTCGGCATAATGATATCCAGTGTTTGCATGCATACACGCAACCACAACAGCTCTAGGGGCTGTGCGAAGGATGCGGAAAAGCTGTGTGGACCTCAGCATGAGTTGTAGAAACAGCAATAGAAAGACTTTAAGTATGGATTACACTTCCTCCTATCCGAATTCCGATGCCAAGGCAGGTTCCTGGAACAAAACTGAGCCCTGCGTTGTATGAGTGTGCAGATGTTGTAAGCCTCTGGAGTTATGGCTGGACCCACTAAATGTTCAGACTCTGTGGGGCTCCCAAACATATTGCAAACTAATAGAATTGTGGTACATGCTTTTGTGCAACCGTAGTCATCCACTTGCAAACCTCTAGCCACACCCAGTGGAAGCAGTCGCTAACATCGCTATCGCCTATTATCAACGCAGGCGTAGCGATGAAAATATTCACGCTAAGCGAGAATATCGCAAAAACCTAACGCCTGCTCTGACCACTTCTCAACTTGTATATCCAATGGGAGGCGGATATTCAGGTTAAGACCCTATTAGCGGTAATGCCTAAATATCGCTGGATTTCCAGCGATATTCATGCATTTCGCCGCTATCGCCGGATATTTTATCGCTTTGGAGATAAACTGTACTAATGGCACGTTATCTCTGCGATAAAATCCGGCGATGCGTGGCGATAAAAAAAATATTGCTAAGCTCATTTAGCGATAAATATCGCTAGTTGTTGATAATATGCCCCAGTGTTTTCTTTTTACAAAGTTTAAGGTTTGCAAGGGATTCTGGGTAACAGAACCTGGTCAGAGCCAGACAAGTCACCCCATCCTGGATTCCCCCGGGTTTCTAGTTTTCAAAAATGTATAGGTTTGCTAGGTTTCCCTAGTTGGCGGCAGAGCTAGGGTTCAAAGTCTACAGCTAGGCACTTTGCAAAATAGTGTCAGTTTTCACTATAAAATGTGGTGTGTCCATGTTGTGTTTTGGGCCGTTTCCTGTTGCGGGAACTAGGCCTACCCACACAAGTGAGGTACCATTTTTCTCAGAAGACTTTGGGAAATGTGGAGTAGGTGGAATGTTGTGGATCCATGCATATTCCAGAACTTACCACCACAGAAAAATGAGGAAAATGTGTTTTTTGGACACATTTTGAGGTTTGCAAGGGATTCTGGGTAACAGAACCTGGTGAGAGCCAGTTAAGTCACCCCATCCTGGATTCCCTTGGGTGTCTAATTTTCAAAAATGTATAGGTTTGCTAGGATTCCCTAAGTGCAGGCAGATCTACGGTTCAAAATCTACAGCTGGGCACTTTGCAAACAAATGGTCCGTTTTCACTGTGAAAATGTGGTGCGCCACATTGCGTTTTGGGCCGTTTCCTGTCGCGGGCACCAGGCCTACACACACAAGTGAGGTCCCATTTTTCTCAGAAGTCTTTGGGTAATGCGGGGTGGGTGGAATTTTGTGCATCCACGCAGATCCCAGATCTTTCCATCACAGAAATGTGACGAAAGTATGTTTTTTAACTATGTTTGAGGTTTGCAAGGGATTCTGGGTAACAGAATCTAGTGAGAGACACACAAGTCACCCCATCCTGGATTACCCTTGGTGTCTAGTTTAAAAAAATGTATAGGCTTGCTAGCTTTCCCTATGTGCTGGCTGCGCTAGGGCCCAAAATTCACAGGTAGGCACATTGCTAAAACAAGTCAGTGCATAGTGGGCTTTCTGCCGCCCTGGGGACGAATCGGGGGGGGGGGGGCAGGGTTGCCCCAATATGAAGAATGACTGTGGCTAATTTTTGGGGTTGGAGGCATTGGTATGCCCATTTTGGGCTGCCCCCACCCCTGCGCATAAAAGAGCCAGCTTAATCGCTGGCGCCTATTGGGCTTTCTGCCCTGCCGGGGGCAGATAATAGGTTATTGCTCCACTATGCCTCTGGGAAGGGGCAGAAATACTTTGGTAATGTTTTTTGGGGTGGGGCATGTGGGCAGCCCCCACCCCTACATTACAAAAAAAGAAAATCCCTGGTGGCTAGTGGGCTTTCTAGCCCCCCCCCGGGGGCATATCAGGGTCTATTGCCCCCATCTGCCCCAGGGGAGCAGAAAGACTGTTGCATTTTTTTGTGGGGGGGGCATTGCCATGCCCTTTTTGGGAAGCCCCCACCCCAACCTCAATAAAAAAAATAATCCTTGCTTTCTTGTAGGCTTTCTACCCCCCAGGGGGGGTGAGATTGGGGGCTACTGCCCCTGTCTGCTCCCTGGGGGGGGTAGAAAGAGTGACATTTCTCTGGGGTGTGGTGGGGGCATTAACATACCCATTTTGGGCAGCTGCCACCCCAATGTCAATAAAAAAATAAAAAATCCCTGGTTCCTAGTGGGCATATTTCTCTGGGGGGGGCAATGCTATGCCCTTTTTGGGCAGCCCCCACCCCAATGTCACCCAAAGAAATCCCTGGTGTCTAGTGGGCCTTCCGCCCCCCTCCCCCGAGGGGCAGATTGGGGGCTACTGCCCCCATCTGCCCCTCAGGGGGGCAGAAATACTGTTGCAACCAATAAAATATAGGGAGAGCAAAAGCCCTTGCCCAAGGGGCTGCTAACCCCTCCCTGGTGCTAGTGGGAGGGTCCCTGCTTGGGGATCTCCCTCCTGGGGAGACCCCAAGCAGGAATCCACTAAGGGAAGAGTACCATTGCAAAGGGGAGATTTTCCCCTTTACAACGATACCTCTCCCATCTTTTTCGGTGCTCGGGGGGCTGAGATAGCCCCAGATGCATCGAAACTGAGAAACTGATTTTGTTGCAATGACAATAGCGCGCCATGCACATGATCGTCATTGCAATGAAAATTCTAAAACATGCCTGGGGAGGTTGGGGAAGCTCTTCCCCACCTCCCAAGGCACAAAAATGGGATATCCCTCTGCTGTCTGCAGCAGAGGGATTTCCTGAGCATGTACTCATGAGGGATTGGTTCCGTCATGAGCACACTAGAACTTGTGCTCATAATGAAACCATTCCGTCATGAGCATAGAAGGGTTTAAGCAGTAACTTGAGAACCACACATCACTAATGGGCAGTTTTAGTAAAAACATTGGAGGTCACTCACAGGGGGCCTGGACATCACCAATTGTCAGTGTGTTACCCAATCCCTTATCCCCAAGAGAAACATATTGCACAGTGTGACGGGCTGATGACCCGTCATTCGTTTACCACAGTGGTTGCAAACACTTTTAATCTTAATGTGTTTAAATTTGTAGAACCTACACCTTTTTTCCATTATTACTCTGTCAGGGCTGTGAAGACTGGGATTGGGTTAAAATGAAATATTATGACAACAATTTTACGGGGAATTCATTATGTAATGCACATCCTCGCCGGCTGAAAACCTTGTGGGCAGGGGATTTTAACAGCCAAGCCTGTGATGCATTTTCCATGGTGCTATGCGGCATAGTCTCATCAGTTTGGGAATGCGATTAACAGATTACTAATACCCAAACATCTACTTATTTTACATAAAAGTGATCCTGAGACAGGGCAAATGGAAAAGGCCTTTGGTGACCAGGTAAATGGATCCACCATAGATTATATAGTGGCCTTAGAGGGATCCAGTAAACGGTTCTCACAAATAAACAGTGATTTCACCAGTTTTAGTGATCATGCATTTCTGACCGGCTCTTTTAAATGGGACGGGTCCAAAAAGCATAGAACCAAGGCGCCAAAACCGGTAACTGCAAGAATGAATGGCTATACTCTTAAGTAAGAGAAAATTAATAAAGAGTAATTCTTCCTGCATATATTGGCCGAGATGAACTCTGACATTTACATCTGTTTAGATGATTATCCGGAGACAAAGCAGTTAATGAAGGCGTTTGCTGGCATACTGGACTGCATAAAAACAAAAATGACATGCTCCACACACCATAACCAGGCACCAACCTCTGACTGGATTATTATTATTATTATTATTATTATTATTATTATTATTATTATTATTATTATTATTATGCCGCTTGTACCTGCTCCTTAAATACCTGACATGCTGCCCTGAGGGTTACCCCAAGGGGTCCGAAAGTAGTGCAATAGAGAGAGGCACAACTTTTAGAATCCAAACCCTAAGAGAGGAAGCCAGGGATGCGCTTAGTGCAGCAGCAGCAACAAATAATAGCAAGGCTTTCTGGAAAGAGATACATAAACCCTTCCTTGCTGAAGATAGAGTTTCAATATTAGAGATTTGTGTCAAAGAGGAAGTTTGGGTGGCCCATTTGAGTAACATTTTTGAACAAGACTAAGAGTCCGTTCCCAGGCGGGTGAAGTCACCCTCATTCTCTACCAACGTATCGCAGTGTTTTTATATAGAAGAGGTTAAACAGGGATTAGCACACGCTGCCCCTGCCAAAGCCCTGTGGTGCCGATAGATGTGTTTCTGGTTCATCAAGATATACGGGCCACTCTCCTGACAAACATTTTTAACATCATAGCTAAAGTGGGTCCTCCAGAATCCTGGAAGAAGAGCATATTAATTCATAAATGTAAGAAGCTTACCTCATAATTATAGGCCCATTTCACATTTAGATGGAACAGTGAAATTAATGGGACAAATATTGCTGAGCAGGCTAGAGGTTTAGGCTGTGGACCATACATGTCTAATTCCAGTGCACTATGGTTTCAAACAAGGACTAGTTCCTAAACTTAAGCTTGGCTAAATATATGGTAGCTAAGAAGGGGCACATTTATCTGGATTTTATGGCCCTCTCAGCGGCTTTTGACTGCATCTCACATTCCAAATTATGGAGTGCTATGGATGTAATGGGCATAGTCAAGCTATAATAATCTTCATCCATCAGATTTATTCACAGGCACCAGCCTGTATCCACCATGGTAGGGAATGGGGCTGTACGAGACCATTCAAAATTGAGAGAGGAGTTAGACAGTGCTGCCTACACACCCCTTTCCTCTTCTCGCCTTACACTAACAGGGTGGAGGCCACACTGATGGGGTCTACAATGGATTTGGAAATGCCACTCCTCTTCCCATTCTCCTATATGCGGATGACGCAGTCTTAATTGTGAGAACGGGTAGAGCATTGAAGACCCTAATTGATGCTTACACTAGCTTCATGAAGCAAATGGAACTTAGAGTTAATGAGGCAAAAGCACAAATATTAGTGGCAGGACAACGGCTAAAGAAACAACCATAATTTCTTATAGAAGCATGCAGGCTGGAGGTTGTCCATACCTTTCCATACTTGGGAATTTGTTTTGGTGAAATTAACATGGAATAGCATGGTAGCAAACAGAGGCCTACCCTTTGAAAAAAGAATATGGGCCATCTTCAGCTTTATTAAAAAAATTATTTCTGAAATTCTAATTCTAAAGGTGTATAAAGCTAAAGCAATATCAGTGGCCACTTATGGGGCAGGGATTTGGGGAATTGCCAATGTTGACACCTTGCAGTGTATTGACGATGGTTTTTATAAAAGATTACTCTCCTTTCTGTGGACATGTTCCAATTACATTTGCCACACTGAATTGGGGGCCCAATTTATTGGTGACTTGATCCGTTTAGCACCAGTTATACTGTGGCACTCCATCTGAAGGAGAGACTGTAAGATTACACCAAAATATCTTGATTGATCGCCTAAAGTTGGATCGCGTTGATCAAAGTAAATGACTACACTATGTAAAACCCACCTTGGGGGGACAAGTTTTATATAGTGCAAACTTGACCCAAATGTGTCGGGTATCAGAGCGCTTTACATGAGCACCAGTTGCTTACACAAGGACACATTCAGGTTTTTTTTGTTAGGTATGGGGAGATTAAGTGGTTTGCCCAGAATCACACGATGCTTAGCATCATTGCCGAGACTTGAACCTGGTTTCCCAGATTTAAGATCGACCACCCTAGCCGGTAGGCTACGGGGCACTGGGCTTTTTTGGAACTCTACGAAAACCCATCCATTTGTAGGCTGAAGGAAGCCTTCTGCCTGAAAGCCACGAGGGAAAAAAAGGTGAATGTTTACCAATTTTCCCCCTCGATTCCCTTGGACATGCACTCTTACTTGGTATAGGTTCCCTACATGCAGCACCGCTTCATATTAATAAGGTTCTGACTAAATTAAATGTATTTGATGCTGGGGTACCTGGGAAGCAGGAACTCACTACATGATTTACTTCCATGCCATTGTGCCATTGTGTCCACAATCAGATCTCAATCTGGTTTTCCTCTGTAAATTTTATGATGAGCATGGTAGAGAATTCATTTTTCCTCTTGTACAGAGATGTAATAGACAGTGTCGCGCAGCACTTTATTTCATCCAAATGCTTGGGTATTAGTCTGTATGCTATTGTATCGCATCGTTTATGTGGTCAGCCCTGAGGCTGAGGAGAACCCAGCCCAAACTTGTTATTTTAGGGAAGAAGTAAAGTTGATGACATGTTTTTAAAATTTGATATGGAACTGTTTTTACCGTTCTTAGAAGGAAAGTATTTCCTATGACAGAATTTGTGTATGATGATATTGTTTATACTACTGTACTTTATATGCAACTGAAAGATTGCGAAATAAAAGAATGTTGATTGATTGAGTCAGATCATTAGTATTTCATAGTGCAAAGCTTTGAAATGTTCTTAAACTGACCTTGAGGACAGAAATGAACAGGGTGCGATCCTAGAAACTCCCAAAAATCACGCTATCCATTCACTAGGTCACATAATTCAAGACAGTGAGTGAGAAATATCAGATAGAGGTCATGATCTTTTGACTAAGCATCTGCTGTTCTACAATCCTTTATTTTGATTTGAACTGTAGCGCTTTATAACATCTCTAATTAAATAAATAACTAGTTGTTACTCATCTTCATACGTAATACTATAACCAAACCAATATCAATCTCTAATCAAGATAGAATCATGGTCAAGAGGACATTGTCTTCTTTAATCTTCACTCTGGCACACTAAACGGACAGTTTTTTGCCTGTACAAGTTTGGTATCATCCACCATTTTGACCTGTGGATCTCAAAATGGGGAGGTATTACTGCAGTTGGGAAAAGCTGAGCTCCATGGTATCACTGTTTCCCTTGGCGGTATTATTTTTCAGAGTTATTTTAAAACTCAACTTCTAATAAATCTGGCCCACATTATCATCTCTGGGTGTGCAGTTTGCTTTTTTCGTTTGCCCAGCATCTATCTTCATTTTCGAGAACAATGCTGCAGCATTATTTTCTATCCTGGCAGACAGCTCATGAGCAGTTCTGATTCTTGTGGCATTTAACCTCTTCCATGCTCATGACGAGCTGAGCTCGTCATGAGCCACGGCGCTCCGGTGCTCATGACGAGCTCAGCTCGTCATGAGCCGTGGAACGCTCACACACGGGGATAATTCCCCTGCTGTGCTGAGCGTTCCACGGCAGGTAATGCACCTGTGACAAGCTGAGCTCGTCATGAGCACAGGAGCGCCGTGCCTCATGACGAGCTCAGCTCGTCGTGAGCATGGGGCGCCGTGCGTGCCCCCCAGCACAGCGGGAAATCAATCCCCGCAGCAAAGGGGTTAACTTTAGTACACTAAAGTTTGTCAAATGACGACCTAAATTATGGTTTTCACAGGTATAGTGTCCTGTGAATCCTGAGAATTGCAAAACATTGAATTGCCGCTACTCAGCTTTGGATGGTTTCTTGGTATAAAGGCCTAGTTCTACGTAGTTCTTACTGCACATGCCTTTGGCCATTGGGGACACATGTTTTTTTCAGTCTGAGCCTGTACTCTAGGGGTAAGTACAACAAATCTGGACAGAGTATGGAATAGGTAACTAGATCTATAGCAACTCAGACACTGGACTATGGCACTTGTAATCTCATTTAACAGCTGAGGATGGATAAGGTCACAAAAGCATGGTGACCATATGGGTATCTGGGCACTGTGTTTGCTGCATCTGTGTCGAAGAGCCAGGTCTTTAGTCATTTTTGGAAATTCGCCAGGAAGGGTGCCATTCGGAGGTGCAGGGGGAGGTTGTTCCAGGTCTTGTCAGATGTAGGAGAAGGAGTGGTCCCTGCTGCAGCTGTGATGGATATGGTAGATGTCTCTAAGAGCGGGTGCATTCATCTTGCAGACAGGTAGGAGTTTATGAGATGGTTGATGTAGGATGGTCGTTGGTTGTGTAAAGCCTTGTATATGTGCATGAGAATCTTGAACTGGCATCTCTTCTGAATGGGTAGCCAGTAGAGATGTGAGGGATGAGGGGTGATGTGGGTCCGCTTGGGGAGGTCTAGGATGAGTCTGGACGCGGCGTTCTGTATCGTCTGAAGTCTCTTGAGGAGCTTGGTGAGAATTACAGTGTGGAGAGCATTGCCATAGTTGAGATGACTTGTAATGAGGGCCTGTGTCATGTCTTTTCTGGTGTGGTTTGAAATCCATCTAAAACTTCTGTGGAGCATGCATAGGGTGTGGAAGCATGATAAGTCGACTATATTCACTAGTTGTTTCATGGTTAGTTGGCTGTGAAGAATGATGCCAAGATTGCATGCATGATCGGACAGTGTGGTTGTTGGTCCAAGTTCTGCAGACCATCTGTGTGGTCCCGTGCATAGGTGTCTTTTACAAAGATCAGTACTTCTGCTTTCTCAGAGTTGAGTTTGAAGCAGCTGTCTCTCATCCAGTTGGCCACGTCGGCGATGGTATTGTGGAAATTGATTTGAAGTCTGCGAGGGGGGTCATGTAGATGTTGAACAGGGTGGAGCTGAGGGATGATCCTTGGGGGATAGACGCATATGATGTCCTTGGAAGCGGAGGTGAAGGGGGTAGATGGATGCTCGGTGTGTGTCCTGAGAGGAATGAGGTGATCCACTTGAAATCATGTTGCTGAATGCCGATGTTGTGGAATCTCTCGATGAGGATGTGATGGGAGACAGTGTCGAACACTGCAGAGAGGTCAAGGAGGATCAGGGCCACTGTTTCCTCTCGGGCAAGGAGAGTTCTGATGTCGCCTGTGGCAGCGGTCAGTTTGGTCTCAGTGCTGTGGTTGGCCTGAAATCCTGATTGTGAAGCATTGAGTAGGTGGTGTCATTCCAGGTAGTCAGTGAGCTGATGGTTGATGGCTTTCTCAAGTATTTTGGCTAGGTATGGGAGTAGGGAGATCACCCAGTAGTTTTTAAGGTTGCTGGGGTCAGCAGAGTGAGTCTTTAGGAGGAGTCTGATCTCTGTGTTTTCCATCCATCAGGGAAGGTTGCTGTGGAGATTTTAATGTGTCTTCTCACATAATAATGGGCTTCCTATTCCTCATTTACACATCTCCCTTGTCTTTGGCTGCTAAATAGGACTCCATAAAATGTATTCAGTTAGAAAACCAAATCTGGGGAGAACTCCCGAAAATATAGGGCTGTGTTGATATTCATGGACTGTATATGCTGTGAAGGCATAGAACAGTGCAATGAAAGAGGAAGCATACAGAATTGCAGGAGAGTTTGAAGAGTTGGAAATTAAACACAAAGGCCTTCATAACAAGTCAGGAGTGGAATTACATCGTGGAAATCCAGCTGCCTGATTCCAAGAGAGTATGATTTTTCCAGAACCAGTTTTTCTGGGTGTGGGAGTGGCAGACCTGAATTTACTGTGCAGTTAATGCTACACAATAAAACCACATGTGGCTTTTGCTGCAGCAGCAGCCAACCCACATTCCCTACCTACTTGTTTCTAATGGGGGAGCTTATAATGCCCCTTGCTATAAAGCATTTTCCCCTTCCCTGAGCCCGCAATAAGTATGGAGGTTTTTTGGGTGACTTTCATACCTAATTTGCATACTTACATCGGGGTTTTTGTTCTCGACTCAATATGTGCAACTTGGACAAGAAAAGCACAGATTATTTTTTTGAATTATCTCTAAAGTCTGGCTTTGCTTTCATTCATCCATGTCTCGTTTGAGTAAATATAGATCAGGCTTCTCCAAAGAGTAGCTCTCCAGCTACCCTAAAGTAGCTCTCTGTCTGCAGGCCAGCTTACTAAATTAGAAGCTTTTGCTTAGTTGAATTTATATATATAAAATAAACCTTAACCCACAAGCTGATGACTGGAGAAAAATGGTTGGATTTACAAAACATATTTAAATTTGAAATATGAGTAATAAAACATGCAGTTTTTGGAAGACTTAATACACATATTACTTGGCGCCAGGGGCATTGCAGCTATGACTATGATGTATTTTTTACATAGAGCCATTTCACAGTGACAAAGTCTTTTTACATTACTTCTGGCAGCCATGCCTGATGAACTAAAGTAAACACTACTAGATTTCTTTGTTAGACCTGTCATGGATCTCAGGGTATAGTGTGTAGAAAATAGTATTAATCTAACAATTGTCAATTTGAAGTCTTAGGTCCTTTCATTGTATTTTAATCCTTGCACAGTATATGCAATTTTACATTTTTTTTTTATAATAGTATAAATATACACACAAATCTCAAATGTTTTTAAATTAATCTTACTGCAACGAAATAAGCTGTTCGATGCGTTTTTGCACAGGTGTTTTTGAATGTAGTCTTTTTGCAAAGATTTTTATTAATCATGCAATAAAGATAATTACTGATTACTGATTACTACTGGTATTTTTGCATATTATGACCACTAATGAGATCTTGTTTTTTGTGATCACTATTACAACACTAGCTCGGGGTGATTTTCATTGAACATAAGTAGCTCCTATAACAGAAAAGGTTGGAGACTCCTAGTATAGATGCATACATATGTATACGTCTCCAGCTCAGTACTTGCTTTTCTGCCAGAGAAGGGTATATAAGCACCTGTGCTTTACTTCTGAAAATGATTTTTTGAAAAGTTGATGTTCCCTTGCTGCCGGTATTACTAGATAGCTTTCAGGTTATTTTTCCAAAACATCCCACTCTTTTTCTATTTTGGACATCCAGTGCCAGCGGTTTAGAACCCCAGTCTTGGTACAGAACTCTGTCTCTTTCCATCCTGTTTGGACATCGCATGTCGGACCCCAAAACATTTCTGACTGGTCCAATTTCATGTCCATAGTGGTAATTTAAGGCAGTGCTTGCGCGAAACACCTTTTACCACCGTTTTATGGAAACAGGATTCTGAATGTAGTAATGTCTGACAATTCGTTTGTTTAGATTTGTTGTGTGCATTTTGTTTTGGTGATGTGTTCTGTTTGTTTGTGCCGCTGTGCATATGTGCTACATTATTGCAATGCTATTTTCTTGATTTGTACTGCAGTTGTTGTTTTGCATTCTGTTTTGACTGTTTCGTTGTTATGTGCCCTATTATTTTTGTATATTATATTACGTATATTCTTCTGTTATGTTCTGTTGTTTACTTTAGATATGTTAACAACTGCTGCTACATTTACAGCCAAAAGCAGTAGGTGCTTTGAAAGTTCCTGTGACAATCAACCATTTACCACTGTCTAAAGAGGTAAAATAGCGCAGCTCCTGTTCTTTATCTATTTAAGACACCTTTCAGCCCAGAGAGACTGGTCTCAACTTGGTGATTGAACCCAGTGCTCACTTTAAGTATTACAGCCTAATATCACTTAATCCTTGAAGGCATTCCCTTCCCCACAGGGTCAGTAAAAGAGGCTCTTCTGTAAGTACAAAATCCAAAATCAAAACTAACAATTAGCTCTGTGTCTCACACTGTCGTTCCATGACTGTCTCTCTCCGTCTTCTTCAGGCTTCTCCCTCTCGTTCTTCCTCACTTTCCTTCCATCTCTCGTTCTCTCGCTCCCTATCACTCTCATCCACTCACCTTTCCTCTTTTTATCACCCTCTGTCCCTACCTTTCTCTCCCCTTTCTCTCTCTCCATCTCTCTCATTTTCTTCCCGCTAGCTTTCTCTCCCTTGTCCTTTATTTTTCTCTGTCTCTGTTGCCTTTGTCTTCTTATCGAAAGTAGCTCGGACCGCCGTCTTGACTTTTTTGTAAGAAACCTGAGGTGAAAGCGACAAGGTAATTAATTGTAGTTACGTCCTAAGCGCCGTTTTGTACCATTATATTGTAATTAAAAGTACGAAAAGGCCGCAGTGATATCCCAGTGATAATGCTGTGTACAGCTGAAACTGTCTACGAGGCGACATGATGAATGAGAGCGGCCTTCTCTGTGAGCATCTGACGCCCTTGCAAATCGCCTGTGTCGCTACTCAATCCAATTGTGTCGTATTTTTGCATTAATGTAAATAATGAATATTTTTTCTTTATATTTTTGCACGCGACTTCATAGTAATTGGTCTATGTTACTGTTTCTGATAAGGCGTCCTTTCATGAAACATTTTACCACCGTGTGTAAGGATGGTACACGTTTTTAATCATGTTTTTTTTTATATAAGATATTTTTCTGGCTGTGGTTTTATAGCGATTACTTAGAAAAAAGGGGTAGTTAATTTATTATTCGGTTTACTCATTTTTTTGTGCAATGCACTGTTCCACCTTCCTGGAAATAACTTGGGCACTGAGAGGCCCAGGGAGGCAAGTGGCCTGCCAAAAACCACACAGCGTCAACAAGCAGCAATGAGGTAGACCGAGCAAGGCCTGTGTTTTAACCACCAGACCAACTTATTTCTATATTTTCTGTGCCGTAAAGACGCCTGGGACTATTCAGGATTTTTTCTCTTTGCCCTTCAGCACATTTGACAAGTTGATAAAGCTAATCCATCATTTAGCCTCAAGACTATCATAAAACAAATTGTGTCACTAACCGTTATTTAGCTCTTGCCACTGCTCGTTAATCCTTTTCTGTGCTCCTTTCTCTATAGCAGGCTTTTCCAAGGGTAGCTCGTGTGCTCCTTGTAGCTCTGCCGCTACCTACAAGCTCTCTGTGTGCAGGCCAGCCTGCTAAATTAGAAGCTTTTGCTTAGTTGAATTGATATATGTATAGCAAAACTTAACCCACAAGCTGATGTTTGGAGAAAAATAGTAGAATTTCCAAAATATATTTAGAGTTGATATGTGAGTGATAGAACATGTGGTTTTTGGAAGACCCATTTAACATTCTATTACCTTGGTGCCAGGGGCATTACAGCTAGTGCTGTAATGTATAATCTACATAGAGCCATTTCACATTAACAAGCCTTTTTTAGGGCTCGGAATATCGAAGCGAAGGAAAGAGCCCTTTTGTAGGGGTTTAAAAATGGACCTCGAAATTCCACACAGCTCGTGCGTGTGCATTTCCTAGGTTCATTTTGATTGGGCTTTGCGTGCGTGTTGTTTTTTAACAGAACACGCAGTAGGCCATAGGCGGTGCGTAGCTCCGCCTATGGCCTATTGGTGTCTGTTTCGCGCACCGAAGCCCATATGTCTTCAATTATCGCGGCCAGACACAGGAGCGATAATTGAAGACATATGCCTGCAGTGGCGGGCGCAACCCACTCGCTTTTTTTTTTATCCATTTCACGCCGAAGAAACTAAACACTGATGTCTTGTTTTAGTCCTCTTTCCTGCAGATGTCTCCAGGACCGTGCAGTAATATCCCAAAGTGGGGGGTAGATGTCTCTCTCATCCCGCGCATCTGATCTGCTGTTGCTCACCCACCTCTGGTGACGCATACAATTCCACTTGGAGGTGGGCGGCTGTTACTTAGGAACAAGCCAGAGCGCACTCTCATTAGGAGTGCTGACATCATGGAATAGAAGGGGAGAGCTGTGTCTTGGAGGACAGGGGTGAATGACAAATCCGGACAGGCCCATCTCCGACTGGCAATGTAGTGCCTAGCTGGATGTGTTCTTCTCTGCCTGGCCTTGTAGCGCGTAGCTAGACATGTGCATCTCTAGCTGACAATCCTGTGCTAAGTTGAACAGGCCCATGTCTGACTTACCTTGTAGTGCCGAGCTCTGACCTTGTGGTGCCGAGCTGGACAGGCCCATCTCTGGTGGTCCTCATAGTGTCTAACTGGACAGGCTCCTCTTCACTGGCTTTGTGGTGGCTAGCTAGACACGCCCATTTCTGGCTACCATATGATGCTTAGTTGAACAGGCCCATTCTGAGGATCCTGGTAGTGCTAAGCTAGAGAGGCCCATACTGGACTATTAGTGCCAAGCTAGCTCATTGTCCCCCTCCTCCCCCAGTATTTTCCAAGCTGGACAGGCCCATCTCTTCTCTTGTAGTGCCAAGCTAGGCAAACCCATGTCCGACTGGCCTTGTGGTATTAGGGCAGAGTTAGAGTAATAATGGTTTATAGAATCACATTCTCTGTTCACCTCTCAGTCTCCAGATTTACCTCTTTTTACCATACCCTGTGGTTGTCTCTGACCTTCTTGAATTCACTATGTCACTGCCACCTTGCTTGAAGGCAGTTGTGTACCTTGCCCAGTCTTTCTGCGAAGAAGTATTACAAATATTTTAAGACTCTTTTGAGGGCCTTCTCTTGCCTGGAGCCGTATGTAAGAGTGCACAACAGCTGAAAGATGGTTGCAGTCCATGGTGTGCCTTGCATCCGCTTCTGAAGTTTCCATCCTTTGGACTAGTATCCACAAGTTTACATCCTTCAACCTCTTTTCAAGTGTAACCAAAACTTTACTGCTCACGGTCTAATTTACACTGTGAAAGGCCCACTTTTGCAGTACTTTCTATGCTATCCCACGCACACAACCCCCCACACACACACAATCACACACACACAACCCCCCACACACACACACAACCCCACACACACAACCCCCCCACACACACAACTGCACCCCCCCACACACAACCCCACACACACATAACCCCCCACACAAACAACCCCACACACACAACCACAACCCCCACACACAACCCCCCACACACAACCCCACACACAACCCCACACAACCACACACACAACCCCACACACAACCCCACACACACAACCCCCCACACACAACTCCACACGCACACACAACCCCATACACACACAACCCCACACAAACAACCCCCCACACACACACCCACAACCCCACACACAACACCCCACACACACAACCACAACCCCCCACACACAACCCCCCCACACACGACCCCACACATAACTCCATACAACCACACACACAACCCCACACACAACCCTACACACACAACCCCCCACACACAATTCCACATGCACACACAACCCCATACACCCCCCACACCCCGACACACCCCACACACACACCCCACACACACACACCCCACACACACAACCCCACACAAACACACCCCCACCCCCACACACACGCAACCCTACACCCCCACACCCACCCACCCACACAACCCCACACCCCCCCACACACAACCACAACCCCCTCCACACACAACCCCCCACACACAACCCCACACAACCACACACACAACCCCACACTCACAACCCCCTACACAAAACTCCACATGCACACACAACCCCACACAGCCCCCCACACACACAACCCCACACACACACAACCCCCCACACACAACCCCACACACAAACCCCCCCACACACACACAACTACAACCCCCCCACACACAACCCCCACACACACAACCCCACACACAACCCCACACAACCACACACACAACCCCACACACAACCCCCCACACACACAACCCCCCCCACACACAACCCCACACACACACAACCCCACCCCCCCACACATAACCCCACACCCCCCACACACACACACCCACACACAACCTCCCACACACACAACCCCACACACACACAACCCCACACACACAATCCCCCACACACAACCCCCACACACACAACCCCCCACACACACACAATCCTACACACCCAGCCCCACACACACAATCCCACACACACAACCCCCCGCACACAACCCCACACACACAACCCCCCACACACACCCACACACACACAACCCCACACACACAACCCCCACTCACAACCCCCCACATACACACCCACCCCCACACCCCCACCCCCACACACACAACCCCACACACAACCACACACACACAACCACACACACGACCCCACACATGCAACTCTACACCCCAAACACCCCCACAACCCCCCACACACACCCAGACCCCCCACACACACCTCCACACACACAACCCCCCACACACAACCCCCCACACACAACCCCACACACACAACCCCACACACACAACTCCACACACACAACCCCCCACACACACAACCCCACACACACACAACCCCACACACACAACCCCACACACAACCCCACACACACACAACCCCACACACACACAACCCCACACACACACAACCCCACCCCCCCACACATAACCCCCCACCCCCCACACACACACACCCACACACAACCCCCCACACACACAACCCCACACACACACAACCCCACACACACAACCCCCCACACACAACCCCCACACACACAACCCCCCCCACACACACAATCCTACACACCCAGCCCCACACACACAATCCCACACACACAACCCCCCGCACACAACCCCACACACACAACCCCCCACACACACCCACACACACACAACCCCACACACACAACCCCCACTCACAACCCCCCACACCTACCCCCACACACATCCCACACACACAACCCTACACACAACCCCACACCAACACACACACAACCCCACACAAACACACCCAGAACCCCACACACAAACCTACACACACCCACACCCACCTACACACAACCCCACACACACACGCCCAGACCCCCACCCCTCCCAAACACACACAACCCCCCCCACACACACACAGCCCCCCACACACACAACCCCACACAAACACAACCCCCCCCCACACACACAACCCCACACACACAACCCCACACACACAACCCCCCCACACACAAGCCCCCTCACACACACAACCCCCCACACACAACCCCCCCACACTCACAACCCCACACATACACTCCCACACACACAACCCCGCACACACAATCCCACACACACAACCCCCCCACACACAACCCCACACACACAACCCCCCACACACACCCACACAAACACAACCCCACACACACAACCCCCCACACACAACCACACACACCTACACCCCACACACACATCCCACACACACAACCCCACACACAACCCCACACAAACACACGCACACAACCCCACACAAACACACCCAGAACCCCACACACACAACCCTACACACACCCCCACACACACACAACTCCACACACACAACCCCCCCACACACACAACCCCCCACACACACAACCCCACACACACACAACCCCACACACACACAACCCCACACACACAGCCCCCCACTCACACAACCCCACACACACCCCACACACACACCCCACACACACAACTCCCCACGCCACCCACACACACATCCCCAAACACAACCCCCACACACACAACCCCCCCCACACACACAACCTCCCACACACCCCTATCTATCTATCTATCTATCTATCTATCTATCTATCTATCTATCTATCTATCTATCTATCTATCTATCTATCTATCTATCTATCTACCTATCGCCCTCACTCTATCTATCACCCGCACTCTATCAATCTATCTATCTATCACCCTCATTCTACTATCGCCCTCACTCTATCTATCGCTCTCACTTTATCTATCTATCGCCCCTCACTCTATCAATCTACCTATCGCCCTCACTCTATCTATTGCTCTCCTTCTATCTATCTATCGCTCTCCTTCTATCTATCTATCACCCTCCCTCTATTTATCTATCGCCCTCACTCTGTCTATCTATCGCACTCACTCTATCTATCTATTGCATCACCACAGCATCACTCAGCGCCACCACAGCATCACTTAGGGGCACCACAATATCACTATGTGCTACCACAGCATCACTGAACGCCACAGCATCACTCGTCGCCACTACAACATCATTCAACGCCACCGCAGCATCAATCTGTGCAACCATTCAACAACAACAACAACTGGTTCAAATATATTCTCTCAATGTTTCAAGCTTTATTACAAATGCCACAAAAAGATGTTAATATTTCACTTCTGTTCTTGGATTTTCGTCACAATAAAATACACTGAACATAATCCTCACAGTAGTTGTTTCCAAAAGTTTAAGCTATTGCCATTATAAATTACAATAACTTTTATTTAAGTATTAATTATTAAAGAAAGTTAAAAGCCATTGTTATTTGTAATATCAATACATCTAAGTCACGTAAATACAACACGTTGCATTACAAATGCTATAGGTGTCACATTTGCAAAAGTTATAAATATAGGCATTGTAAATGACAAAGTTATTAATTTCACTATTTTCAAAACCAACACATAAATAAAATATTTGACATTTACAATACCAATTGCGCAAACTTTCCTAATGAGAAACCTATTGCATTGCAAATGCTTGTTTAGATTGCTTCTGGCAGCCATTCTCGATGAACTGAATTGGCCACTACTGGCAATCTTGCATATTGTGGCCACCAGCGATTAATTTGAGCTGGTGGTTTCCAGTGTTCTGCATCAACACTTAATTTTCAACACCGTCACTTGACACAGTCTCTCGCACGTGGTGCTGTTAGTCTAATTTAGAAATGAGGACAACAACAGTTGTTTCTTAATTCAATGAACATTAAAAATTACTAATACCTCATGCTAAACCCATTCTTATAGCTGCAGGGGTCTGTAATAGTCAGAATTACCAAACTTGTAGGAGTGCAATACTTAGTAGCTGTCCTGATACTATAATTAGCAGCGCTGACAGCAGCAATGAGCGGTGCAAGTGGTAGTAGCCTCTTGATGAGGGCCCTAGCACTTATATTTGTACAAATTAAGCACTGGTGGCCAATAATTTGATCTTGTTCTATGTGGTCACTATTACAACACTACTGATATTAGTAGTTCGGGATTATTTTCATTGAACATAAGTAGCTCTTATTACCAAAACGTTTGTAGACTCCTGCCCTATAATCTCTGCCACTCCTATGATGGTAGCTCTATGCTTGGACGTATTGCACTGCCTCTAATGTCATACCAGTTGTTTGTCTTAAAGATAACGCAGGCCACTGACATGGCCTTATGGCGCTGTGGAGAGTAAGACTAGTGCCATGAGACCATCTAGAACAGGGTGTCATGTTCTTTTGACATTGCCCGTTTTTAGCTCTCATCTGTGACAACACATGCAGTGCATGCACTATTGCTTGCAAGAGGTATTGTTAGATCTCTCCTGCGACAGTTCATGTGCTCTCCCTTGTGAGAGATATTGTACACAACAAGGTACTTGGTTTCCGCTCTATGCTTAGAATTTGTTGGCATAATTTTTCCTCTTATTTTCTGCCTTCTATTTGGCCAGTGCATGCTAGCTTCACTTCCTCTTCTTTCGGGTGGAGCTTCAGCTTGATTGCTGTTCTTTAGCTAAACATGCTGTGATTGAGGAACTACTTTTATTTTTTCTTCTCTGCCCTTGTTAAACTTCTTGCCATTTGTAGCTAGAATTTAGTATGCCACACACACATCAAAGAAGCCCTTTTCTCCTTTGGAATGGATGTTTAATGTGAAAACATGTGTTGTCTGCTTTTTTATTGTGACAACAAATGTCTGCTTCCAGATGTATTTTCACTAAGACATGGGCATTGGCGCAATTGCTTACTGTATGTGACAGATTGTTTTGCCATGTGTCATATTTTTTTCATTTTCACGCATCGGAAGATTAACTGTATGTTCAGAATCACAGGGGTGTTGTGCTGAGACCTAACAAGCATGGGCAAAGCCAATAGGTCTCCTGGTGAGACTAAATGCTCTGCTGTTGCCTTATATTCATGCTTTACTGCATGGGAATTGCCGACTTTGGCAATGATTTATAACCTTGCTGAATAGCAGTGTGGCTGCCGTGCAGCATGGCTAAAACTAATAATAAAAAAGGACTATGATGCATCACTTAAAGAAAAGTGCATTAGTGCTTTTTAAAACCAGGTTTAGCCAAGCTGCAAAGCATCTCCGCTACTGTACAGCATAGCTACAAAAGGTGCCAGAGCTCTGATGGGCGATACCTATTGGCTGTGCCAATGTTTGCTGAAATTGTAAGTTTGAACCCAGGAGAAAACCAAGAAGGATGATTTCCTGTTTTGATCTCACTAGCAATGTTTACATTTACTGGGTTGTTGCACACTGTATAGCTCTGAAATTAATTTGTATAATTTATTCAAATTTCTGAACATTTTGTATTACCCTACAGAATGTTCCATTTTATAGCATTTGGATCTAGTTATTAAGGCCATTATTTGCTTTTATCGGAATCTGATAGTATCCAATGGCTTCAGATGAAATACTGCATTTGAACAGTAGCACTCACAGTTTGTTCTAGTTATTGTATTCAACATTGCCAGTTGCTTCATTTGGACCACGTGCAAGCCATGAATAAGAGGTTAACTGGAATTTCCACAGAAGAATGTTCGACCCACTTAGTAAAATTACATATCCAACTGACAGGGGGTCATTAGGAGGTGCCTGGGACCTCCCCCCATAAGGGCGGGGGTACGTTGGGGGTATTAGGATGCGCCCGCCACTGTGGCGGGCGCATCCTGCATTGTTAGCATTGTGGCGGGCGGTGCTCTCAGCACCGTCCGCCACAATGCTAAAAATGCATGTGACGCATTTACATAAACAAAGCGGCAGGCACCGCGCGGTACCTGCCGATTTGTTTATGTAAATGTAGGGGGATACCACAGGTACCCCCCGTGTGCACCCCCCACCTCTCCTTCACTCTGGGGGCCCGCAGGAGGCCCCCAGAGTGAAGACCCCATGCCTTTCAGTGGCGGCATCGCCGCCACTGAAAGGCATCCAACTTAACCCATGGTAATAGGGCTGGCGGTGTCTAATAGACTCTGCCACCATATTAAACCTTTTCCGCCCCGGCCGCAAAGCGACTGGGGCGGAAAAGCGACGGACAGTCTTTCCATCCGCAGCGGTCTCCCCTGCCATACTAATATGGCGAGGGGTCATTTAGCTGAGGATGGCGGGCGGATTGCCCCCGCCAGGCCGGCAGTGGCTACCGCAAGCCTGGCGGAGGCAATCCGCCCACCATCCTAATGACCCCCTAAGTGTCAAGGAGTAAAGGACATAACAACAACTAGAGAGTAAGGAAAAAGTTAACTTGTCCTCTTCCCTGAGTAGTACATGAATAAACAAAATGGACGAGTCCTTTTGAGGTTTTCAGGTCATAGGTCCTGACCTAAACCTTCGAAAGAAGGAGAGCAAACAACCGAAAGTTGTTTAAGGAAACCCCTCACCCACCTACCTAGTAGGTGGCATGCTTCATCATCGGGGCCCAGCTGGATCACCTAGTGCATGGGTACTCACAAGCTTTCTCTCGGGGCCCAAATTTACAGTGTGGTATGTGTCCGAGGGCCACACTGGTGGGGGCGGGGTCAGTGGGGAAGGGGGCAGGGCTAGAGCAAAAAAAAACTGTGACCATGAGGTTGATCACAGGTTCCTGCAGCGGACGCCTTCGTCCACTCTCCCTCCCTCTCTTTCTCCCTCTCCCTCCCTCTCCCTCCCTCCGTCGATCTCCCTCCTTCCCTCGGTTTCCCTCCCTCCCTCGCTCTCCCTCCCTTGCTCTCCCTCCCTCACGCTCCCTCTCCCTCCCTCCCTCGCTCTTCCTTGCTCCCTCTCTCTCGCTCTCCCTCGCTTGCTCTCCCTCCCTCCCTCCCTCGCCCTCCCTCCCTCCCTCCCTCTCCCTCCCTTGCTCTCCCTCGCTCCCTCGCTCTCCCTCGCTCCCTCTCTCTCCCTCGCTCCCTCTCTCTCGCTCTCCCTCGCTCCCTCACTTGCTCGCTCTTGCTCCCTCGGTCTCCCTCCATCGTGCTCCCTCTCCCTCGCTCTCCTTTGCTCCCTCTCTCTCGCTCTCCCTCGCTCCCTCGCTTGCTCGCTCTTGCTCCCTCGCTCTCCCTCCCTCCTGCTCGCTCTCCCTCCCTCGCGCTCCCTCTCCCTCCCTCCCTTGCTCTCCCTCCTTCACTCTCCCTCGCTTGCTCTCCCTCCCTCACTCTCCCTCCTTCACTCTTCCTCGCTCTCCCTCCCTCCTTCGCTCTCCCGCGCTTGCTCTCCCTCGCTCTCCCTTCCTCGCTCTCCCTCCCTCGCGCTCCCTCGCTTGCTCTCCCTCCCTCCCTCGCTCTCCCTCACTTGCTCTCCCCCCTCCCTCGCTCTCCCTCGCTTGCTCTCCCTCCCTCCCTCGCTCTCCCTCGCTTGCTCTCCCTCCCTCCCTTGCTCTCTCCCTCGTTTGCTCCCTCGCTTGCTCTCCCTCCCTCACTTGCTCTCCCTCGCTCTCCCTCCCTCCCTCGCTTGCTCTCCCTCCCTCGCTCCCTCGCTTGCTCTCCCTCCCTCACTTGCTCTCCCTCGCTCTCCCTCCCTCCCTCGCTTGCTCTCCCTCCCTCGCTCCCTCGCTTGCTCTCCCTCCCTCCCTCGCTCCCTCGCTTGCTCTCCCTCCCTCCCTCGCTCCCTCGCTTGCTCTCCCTCCCTCGCTTGCTCTCCCTCCCTCGCTTGCTCTCCCTCACTCTCCCTCCCTCGCTCTCCCTCCCTTGCTCTCCCTCCCTCCCTCCCTCCCTCGCTCTCCCTCCCTCGCTCTCCCTCGCTTGCTCTCCCTCCCTCCCTCTCCCTCCCTCACTCTCCCTCGCTTCCTCGTTTGCTCTCCCTCCCTCGCTCCCTCGCTTGCTCTTCCTCCCTCCCTCGCTCTCCCTCCTCACCCTGCCTGTGTGTGCCCGGGCTGTGACACCTTCCAGGCGCGCACACACAGCTGCACCCAAGCACTTCACAGGTCTTTAAAAGACCATTGGCATGTTAATGAGGCTTTGTTCACCTCTCAGTGACCCTGCAGCCCCACTCTGACTATGGCGGGAACCGCCTGGCCCCCACAGAGCAGCAGAATCTGAGTCGCGCTCTGGTTGCAGACACTCTTAAAAAAAAAAACTAAATTAAAAAAAAACTCGGGTACGATGTCTGCAAGATCCGCGGGCCGCCAGGGAAGGCTAGCCGGGCCGCCACCGGCCCGCGGGCCGTACTATGAGTACCCCTGACCTAGTGCAATCCAGCTGTGCCTCAACTCCTGAATTACAGCAGAGCTGGTTGTTTGTGTGAGAGCAGTGAAGTGCTATGTGAAGTGCAGTTATGTGATGAAAAATGCCTCTAGGAATAGCCCTTATAAAAATTTTAATGGAAGGATCCTGGAACATAGGTAAAAACATCGTCAGGATCTTGTTACTTACAGATCCTCAGTAGAGTCAAAGTACTCCCTACTGAGGATCTGTAAGTAACAACATCCCACCACACTCACAGCACACTTTAGGTTGTGTGGTGATATTAGCACCACTGTGGCCTTTTCTTTTTGGCCACACACTTTATTTTGGTCCTGACGAAAGCCTCTTGAACTAATCTGAAGGCTGAAACTAGTAGACCTAAATCTATCTAGGGATAGAGAGGGACATTTTAAAACCTCATGCAGATCCCGACGATGTTTTTACATATGTCCTAGGACCCTTCCATTAAAACTTTTACAAGGGATATTCCTAGAGGCATTAGTGCAAAAATCAGAACCCATATCTATCTATAACTAAGTGTGTCAATATCCAGGTTTGAAGGTGTTGGCCAGTTTGAAAGAGGCCAGCAAAACATCCCAGCTCATTGCGATGGGATTTTTCCGCATGCCCTTCCTTTCTTCTATCCGAATTGATACACTCTCTGCTAGTCCCCATTTTTCTACTTCTTCCTTCCAATTTCATAACTGAGGTGCTATTGGGGATTTCCATCTTCTAGTTATTGTACGCTTGGCTAGCAGTAGGGCTAAATCAAAAAACTTCGCCTGTACCGCTTGACCTTTGCATTGTTTAAATAGACCTAATAAACATGTTTCTTCTTCAACAAAACACCAGCACACATCATGTATAATTAATAGCTTTTCTCCTCTGTGCAGTAAGCACTCCTTTACTCTCAATTTGCAATCTCGTGAGAACACTCTTTTCCAGTCCAAGTGAGTCGCGTAGTGTAGAAAATCCAAATTGTATTTCTTTTTTACAAACACAATGCTCTACAGCCGATGCGCATTTCACCCTTTGCGGCCTTCCTCAGGGCTGTAAATTATACACAAAAAGAAAACATTCTATGATCTTTATGTCCTGGACATTACCCATCGAACATCTTAAACACTATCCATGTGTGTCTGTATATCATCACACCAACCCATATAGAATGTTTGATCGTGCTAATCATAAAACGCTTGTGTAAAGAAACCATGCATCTTAAAATGCTTGCTCTACAACTGCCTTCATGGCACGTGCAGTTGTAAAGTACACAGAAAAAGACAGGACAGCCACCATGTGATGTTACCAATATATGAAAATCACTTTAAAAAGCTGGCTCATGGCCCATTTACCACGATAAATAAAATCCCTTATTTAAAAAACGCACCTGCACATGTGCAAGAAGAATTTATATGTAAACAATCTAAAGTACCAACGAAGGAACATGACTTATCCTGCTCACCTTATTTTCAAAGTATAGAACACTATATTCATCTAGATATACAGACACACATGGATAGTGTTGAATATGTCCGATAGGTAATGTCAAGGACATAAAGATCATAGAATGTTTTCTTTTTGTGTTTAATTTACAGCCTTGAGCAAGCGCGCAATGGAGCATTGTGTTTGTAAAAAAGAAATACAATTTGAATTTTCTACACTATGTGACTCGCTTGGACTGGAAAAGAGTGTTCCCACGAGTTTGCAAATTGAGAGAAGAAGAGTGCTTACTTCACAGAGGAGAAAAGCTATTATACATGATGTGCGATGGGTGTTTTGTTGGGATCACTGACATAATATCACATACAAAAATATAGAATTACCAAAATATCGATGACAAAATATAGAATGCAAAAATATCAAAGTCCTATCTACAAACAGGTAAGTACAAAAATATCGAATGAAAAATATCGGTAAAAAATATAGTTAGTCAAAATATCGAATTTTTTTAAATGTCTTAAAAGTAATTTAAAACTAATTAAATAATTAATATAATTAACTAAAACATACTTAAATAACATAAAATGAGTAAATAAATAATTTAGGTTAAAAAAATAAACATAAATTACATTTTCTTTATACATATATATATATATATATTAACATAATATTGATAAAAAATATACAATATTTTTACTGTAGGATAGCGGGAGGGTAAAATTTACTATTACCACTCCAGTGAGTGCAACAGTAGAGAAAGCGTTGGATAGCGTAGGGGAAAAAATTACTATTCCCACTCCAGAGAGTGCAACAGTAGGGAAAGCGTTGGATAGTTTAGGGGTAAAAATCACTATTCCCTCTTCAGAAAGTGCAACAGTAGGGAAAGCGTTGGATAACGTAGGGTTAAAAATGACTATTCCCACTCCAGAGAGTGCAACAGTAGGGAAAGCATTGGATAGCGTAGGGGTAAAAATTACTATTCCCACTCCAGAGAGTGCAACAGTAGGGAAAGCGCTGGATAGTGTAGGGGTACAAATTACTATTCCCACTCCTGTGAGTGCAACAGTAGGGAAAGCATTAGATAGCGGGAGGGTAAAAATTACTATTCCCAATCCAGCGAGTGCAAAAGTGGGGAAAGCGTTGGATAGCGTAGGGGTAAAATTACTATTCCCACTCCAGAGAGTGCAAAAGTAGGGATAGCGTTGGATAGTTTAGGGTTAAAAATTACTATTCCCACTCCAGAGAGTGCAACAGTAGGGAAAGCGTTGGATAGCCTAGGGGTATAAATTACTATTCCTACTCCAGTGAGTTTAACAGTAGGGAAAGTAATGATTTAATATATTAATACAAATAAATTAAATATAAATACCAATAAAACATTGATTAAAATTAATTACCAATGTAATATTATGTAATATTTAATTAATTAGACATACAAAGAAATATTAGTTGTTTAAAAGTAATTACTTATTCATAATTAATTAACAACGAATTAATTTTCAATAACAAAAACTAATGATAAAAATGAATACCAATTAATACTTAATTAACAGTAAATTAATTATCAATACACAAAAAGTATTTTTAATATGTAATTAATTACAATTAAATTACTTCCCACCCTATTCCCCTATAAACCCACAATCCGCTACAAAAAAAGTAAGTGAATACAATTATCGTACTTATCAATAATCAATTAATACAAATTAAATACCAATTAATAGAAATCAATTAGCAATTAAAAATGAATAAACAATACATTAAAAATCAATACCAATAAATAAATAAAAATGATTTACTTAATTACAATTAAATTACTTCCCACCCTATTCCCCTATAAACCCACAACCCTCTACAGAAAATAAATTAATAAAATTAACATAATTATCAATTAATCAATTGAAACAATTAATTACCAATTAAAAATTAATTAACAATAAATTCAAAATGATTACCAATAAATAAATAAAAATATTTAATTAATTACAATTAAATTACTTCCCACCCTATTCTCCTATAAACCCACAACCTGCTACAGAATTAAATTACGCAAAAATGAAATAACATAAAATTCATTAGTTAAAATAAATTACAATAATAATATACACTTTTCACACATATTCTAACATACAAAACACTTTAAAAATTCGATATTATTAAAATGTTTATATATTTTAATACCTATAATATATACTTCGATATTTTGACTTTCTATTTTTTGAAAATCAATGTTATATTACTTACCTTCAATTCAATATTTTTTACCATTATATTGTGTCCATTCGATATTTTGTCCATTCTATATTTTAACTTCGATATTATGGCTATTCTATATTTTGAATTCGATATTATGTCTAGTTACCGTTTTGTTGATATGGATTTGACAATCTGACAGGTTTTTCGTGGGCGGAAAGTCTTCTTTGATGCTCGAGGTGGATAAGTATCTAACATCATTGCTGCACTCAATATTGAATTTCTTGAACAAAAAGGACTATTGCTACAATAAGGGGGCATGACTGGATGTGCAGATCTTTAATAGCAAATCCACCTTTCTTTTGTTTGTTGTAAAACATGTTTCTTCTGTTTGGAATCTGTCATCGCTCAGTGTTTCTTCCAACACAGTGCATATCCCCTCCAGTACTCTTGCAGCTTGCCACAGGTCCACAACATATGAATCAGTTCCGCGTCCTGTTCAACACATCTGGGGAAAGTTGCATTTGCATTTGGATATATTTTATTGATTGTGTGTGGTTATAGGTACGCTCTTTGAGTTATCATATATTGGGTGAACTTAAAACGAGTAGTATGTGACACTCGCTTATGGTACTCGAGTATGGTGCTCCATTCTTTGTCCTGTAAGTGTCTACTAATGTCTTGTTTCCATTTAGTACGCACTGTTAGTAGCGGGGTTGGTTGGTGCGTACATAACCTCTGATAAAACCATCTTGTTAGGTGACTACAGTCCTCATAAGGTACATCAATCTAACCACTTAATTTGTTGCTGGTTCAATTCCCTGAGGGGCCCGTTTCTTTTAATGTAGGCTACTAATCTAGCATGAGTTCAAAACAGAACCTCCGTCACTCCATGCTCATTAGTGAAATCTGTGTGTGTCAAGAGTGTGCCTTCTCCAAAAAGATCACCGACTGTGCTTTCCAAGGCTTGTGTCCAGTGTTCCAACTACCAGCTAGACAGGGTTCCTGTATTAGTGAGAATACCCAGTAATGGTATGTTGGGTGCGTATGCAGGAGTGTATGCCGTGTATGTCATCGCACGTTTCCAATAGTCAAGTGCTATCCTGAGCCATGTTTGCGACCCGGGTGGAGTTATAGCATTGGGGCACAGTAACCGGTGTAATCTACCTTGCGCAAATGTCCACGGGGTGTATGCTGTTTCTTGTAAATTTCGGCCCGCTATATCAAGTTTCATGTCAAATGCTGACGACAGGTCAAAAAAGATCAGAAGACAAGGGATGTTTTGATCAAGGGATCTCGGGACGTCATTCACAATGTGAGTAAGTGATGTTTCAGTACTGTGCCCTGCTCTGAAACCCGACTGGTAGAGGTCAAGGAGTTCAAATTTCTATATATGGTTGCAGAGCTGCTTATGGATGCATTTCTCGAGTAATTTAGGTACATTTATGATGCTGGTGATAGTAAGGAAGTTGTTAGGATTAGATAAATCAGCGTTGGGCTTCTTAGGAGTGGGAGTGACTTGCCCAATTTCGAGGCACTCATGGATCCTCCCCTGCAGGAGAGATTCATGAATGATCTGGGACCAAAGAGGTAAAATGACCGAATTGAGATCTTTATAAAACTTAGCAGGAAGTGGATCGCTGAAATGATTGGAAGGTTTTAGGGATGCCATATCGTGGAGCACCTCCTTGAAATCTGGAAGAAGAAAGGAATTCCAAGAGGTGTCATTTTTGGGAGACCAACCAATGTGTAAATTCACTGCCGAGGGTTCCGCATTCTCCGCTGATGATGCAGTGTATTTCAGAGGCTGCAAAGTGGGAGTGTCAGGTTGCAGCTCTGGTTCAATTTTTCTAGTTTTTTCAGAGAAGTGCACTGAGAAGTCCTCCCCACTAGGAAGCGAAGTCATGGGAGTCAAGGTAGAGTTGGAAGACCTTTAAAGGGATTCTAATTTATCGGCCCCCAGGGCCCAGAGGTCTGTTTTTGGACTCACTGGGTACCTTGTTGGAGGCAGGGTTATGCGCGAACACCTTTACGGTTATTGGAGATTTTAATTTTCATCTAGAGAATGCCCTAGACTCGGATACTAACAGACTGATTGGCCTTTTGGGGGACGGAGGACTGGACCAAAGGGTGGTGGGTCCCACGCACTCAGCTGGGCACACGCTAGACGGCATTTTTTCCAACAACGCCGGTTTGGATTTGCTGGAAGTGCTACCTCTCTCCTGGTCTGATCATGCGGCTATTTTTTTCTCGCTCAACCTAGGACCCGGGAATGTAGCTGCAGTCAGATCAATGAATAAAATCGCTCTCAGGGTCCGAAAAAAATATAAATGGGGAGGAGATGGGGAAGTTTTTAACATCAAGTGCGCCTAAATTTCCAGCAAATGTTGATATGGCAGAGGAACTGTACACAAGGTGGATTGAGAATGCCTGTGATAAATTTGCGCCGATCAAATCTTTCACACCAAGGAGAGCGCAGCCATCGGCACCTTGGTTTTCCGATCTTCTGCAAAAACATAAAACAGAATGCAAGAGGCTCGAGAGGATCTGGAGAAGGGGCTATTGTCCCATCAATACAGAAAAATACAAAGAAAGTCTTACTCTCGATAGGCAACTGATTGTGGAGGCAAAAAAGGCCTATTTTGCTGGCCAAATTGAGGGGGCCAGCTCCTCCTCTAGAGAACTTTTCAGGACCATTACCAGGCTGACAACTCCAACTAAGCCATGCACTCAGAGCAGCGCAACTTCGTGTGAGTCTCTAGCTTCATCCTTTAGGAATAAGGTTGAAGGGATTTTCTCCTCCTTTTCCAAAATCCAAGGAGAGGTGGGGTTGTGGCAACCAGTACTGGTAAAAAAACTGGGAAGGGCCGGGATAGTTTAGAGCGGTTCACTCCTTTACAATACCCAGGTTCGGTCTGGCTCTCCCAATGATCCTTGTCCACCCGCAGTTCTTAAAACCTGCCCCGTGGTCATTGCTTCCACTCTCTCTCCCATGCTCAACAAGATCATGGACCTGAGTGTGTACCCCAGGAAGTGGAAATCCGCGTCTATACTTCCCCTTTCAAAAAAAACCAGCCTAGATGCTAAGGATCTCAATAATTACAGACCCATATCTCGCCTTCCTTTTCCGGCTAAGATACTAGAGAAGGCCATCAATCAACAACTTTGCTCGTTTCTTCAGAAGACCAATGCCCTAGACCGACACAATTTGGGTTCCGTGCAGGTCACAGCATGGAACTTGCCCTTGTCAAGGCCACGGAAGAGGTCAGAGCGGCGGTGGACCAGGGAGGGGCTGCTGTGCTGATTCTTTTGGATCTGTCGGCAGCCTTCGACACGGTCCATCATGGAGTGTTGATGGACCGGTTGACAGGGGTAGGCTGGGGGTTCCGGCCTGGAGTCTCCTTAAGTCCTTTTTGACTGACAGAATTCAGACAGTGGGGGTGGACAAATCAAAACCTTTTGCCCTTCCCTGTGGTGTGCCGCAGGGGTCCTCCTTGAGCCCCACGCTCTTTAATATTTATGTCAGTAAGGTCTTTCGGTCTGCAACTTGCATCATATGCAGACGATACTCAAATTGTGTTATCATTACAACGAGGGTCTCAAGTGAATATGACAGCGAGATGTCATGACTGTCTGAAGAGCGTGGCGGATTGGATGGCCTCCAATTGTCTCAAATTAAACACCGGGAAGACTGAGGTAATTTTGTTTGGAAATAATTCCAATATCTGGACTCCGGATATGTGACCAGAGGCACTGGGAAATCCACCTATCCGTACTGGGAAGGCCAGAAATCTGGGTGTGATTATTGACCAAAGCTTGGACTATGGGGACCAGGTTAGTGGAGTAGTATCATCCTGTTTTCATATTCTTAGGATATTAAGGAAGATAAAATGCGTTTTACCAGTGGAGGTTTTCAGGACGGCTGTCACTGCCCTTACACTGTCGCATTTGGACTACTGCAATAGTCTGTATCTCAATTTGAGAAAGAAGCATGAATACAGACTGCAGCTGGTTCAAAACGCGGCAGTAAGACTTCTGTTCAGGATCCCTAGATTTGTTTCAGTGCGTGAGGGGCTTAGACAACTACACTGGCTGCCAATACCAAGACGTGCTCAGTTCAAGGCTCTGTGCACAGTTTTCAAAGCACTGAAGGGCATAGGCCCAGAGTTTTTGAGCAGTGGGATAAAATGGTATGTGCCGGGCAGAGCGCTTCGATCAGCCGAAGGCAGACTAGTTGTGGTGCCACGTGTAAAAAAGGCCAGATGGGGAAGAAGTAGCGTCCTCGTCTGTGCGGCAAAAGCCTGGAACAACCTGCCGGGGCATCTTAGAAAGGTGTCAGAGCTTCTTTCATTCCGAAAGCGGCTCAAGACCTGGTTATTCATGGATCCACGGGTGAATTTGTGGTCTTCCAAGAAGTAAGGTGCCATGTTGACAGCATGTTTCTATCTGTTAGGAACAGATCCAACAGAGAACAGCAAGTGTCTAATGAGGATGGGGTGTGAGACTGTGTCAAATACCTCAGAAAGCTCCAGAAGAATGAGGGCTGCAGTTTCTCCTCTGTCAAGGATCATGCGAATGCTGTTTGTCGTGGTGAAGGCTGCTGTTTCTGAACAGTGGCTGGGCCTGAGTCTGGACTCTACACTGTCCTTTTTTCTGGCTACCCTTTATAAAACTCAAAAGCATATAGTGACCAGATATATAATTCAAAGTTTGAAAGATCTTTACTTAGCTTCAGTGGATGCTATTTCAGCTTACTGGGATATTAGTATGTCCCTGTTTACAGTTGAAACAGGCCAATGGACAGGATGGGTCTGGTGCACCCCCACGGCGTGGGCCTCAGTGCAAGTTAAGAAATGCCTACCTTGTCCCTGCCATCTGGTACACCTTGTTTGTACTAAGACCAATGCACCCTTGATATACTACTGATAAGCCTTGTTCCCAACACAGCTAAGTGGTACATTTGTTCTCTAAGGGGAACATCCTTTATGACGCGGATGTTACCCCGCGCTACCATTACGACGCGTCTCTTACAACGCAAGTTGTAACCACGACTTGCGCTGGAGGGCGCTCAAGGACAAGGAATAGTTAATTTACTATTCCAACACCTTCCCGACTATCCACGGGGACTGGTGTTGGAATAGTAAATTAAACTATTCCTAAGTCCGCACCCTACAGCGCAAGTCGTGGTAACGACTTGCATTGTAAAACACGCGTTGTAACGGTACGCGTGGTAATAGCCCGCGTCGTACCGTCATACATCCGTACTCTAATAATCTGGGCATTGTTATTTCTCTACTACAGTTGTTACTCAGAATAAACTTTCTGAAAAAATTCATGACACTGTAAAGGAAGCCAAACATTCTCTTTGACAATGTGAAATGAAATTAAGACAAACCTACTCCATGGAGTCTAGAGTAGAACACAACCAGGAGTGAAATCTGTGCAATAGAACTCTAGACAAGGCTAATTGTTGGAGTTACTCCTCACTGGTTGTTAATTAAACCATACACACAAACAATCTTTGAAATCTTTCATGAACTTCAGCAGCCCTTTGTCCGAATTCAAGCCATTCCTCCCTCAGGAATTGTGAAATACCCTAGCCTTCTATATTACTGATATGAGCCAAGATTTTCACATGCATTTATCCGATCTAGATAGCAGGAAGAATTTATCCTTGCAGTTAGCAGACTCCTCTAAATGAAAATATTTTAGCAAAAAGGGTATCACGCCAATTTCCTGGATCCTTTCAACCTCTGACAAATGACCGACTACTGAAAGCAGTGGTTAAAACCCAATCCTCAGGTTAGCTACTCAGTCCTAGTCTGTCTCACATTTTTCAGCAAATGCAGGCAGAACCGATGAAGACACCTTCTTCTTTGAACTTTTACCCTGCCCTTCATGGTATGGCTGTGTGAGGGGGTAAACCTAGATCAGCAGCTGCTGTGGTCTGAGTAATCATTGTCTCATGGCCTCACTCTCCCTTCGATTACGGAAATCAGGCAGCGGCTGCTCCTCTGCTAAGGTGGAGGGGAATGGCCCCACTGCTTATGAGCAGTGCAAAAATAAAAATAAAAGGATAATAACAAAGATTATTATAATTGTATTTTTCCTAGCTTACTTCCTGCATTTCAGTTGAGGGTGGAGCTGTTCATTCCAAAACGTGACTACACAGCTGCAGGGAGGAGGAGGAGAAGAGGTGGCACTGCTTCAAGTGCGCATGCCGTTTTGGCCAGCCGTTTAAGGCTGGTCAAGCTGTCATGCACACTTAATCTCTCCATCTGAGCTATGCTTTACAGCTGGGTGGAGAACAAGCAGAGGGCCGTAGTAGCTAAGTGAGCGCCTAACTATGGCGCTCACACCAATCACAGCACGGCTCTCCTGCTGGGTAATACTAGCATGAGAGCAGTGTCTGGATTTACGTAGGGGCCCCTTGGGCATGCCGGAAGTCGAGTAGCAGAGGCCTGAAGAGCACTGACACTGCAGAATGCTGGTAAGCATTTGTTTTTTATTCTTTTCCCCCGAGCTGCCCTCCCCCACGCTGCCCACCCCACGCTGCTTCACCACTTTAATACTGATCCAGCAGTTTACCAACAACAGATACACCACTACCACATACTCACCTGGGCCCATAAAACGCACAGTGGTTAAAACTGCTGGTTCGGTCAAGTTTTCATAAAAATTCACAAAACTGTTTAGGATTAGTTTATTCAATACCTCTGTTTCAATTTCAACTAACCCTTCGCAGATCAAAAAGTTCTTTCCTCTTGTCAATGGACCATTACTTGGATCTAGTTGATTGATATAATTACCTAACTTTTCTATACTTTAAGTAAATCACCACAGACTCAAGAAGTCTTCAAATCTTTATCTAAATTTTAGATGTATGTGAACAGTCTCAATACAGTGCAGTCACCATCATTCATAGGAGAGAAAATTTCAATTAATAAACACA
This sequence comes from Lissotriton helveticus, assembly GCF_964261635.1. NCBI lineage: Eukaryota > Metazoa > Chordata > Amphibia > Caudata > Salamandridae > Lissotriton > Lissotriton helveticus. Next base: position 1,816,218,636 of record NC_136063.1, read on the forward strand.
ATGCATTTATCTCTGACTCACACAATAACTGATGTCGGAAAGGGAGAGGACAGAGAGAAAAGATCAAATATTAGCAAATAACAGAACATTATATTTACCAAGGATGGTGTGGAAGACCAACCCACTGGCTAAAGGGCTGGTGGGGTTCCCCTGAGATAGATTAAGGAGACAAAGACTTCAGGACAGGATAGTTACCCTCTCTAAGATACCGACGGTTGCGCCACACCCCTCTCTGACACTCTCTTCAAATCTAACCCAATTAAGTTAGGATCGAAATTTCTGCTTCAGATTCTGAGATCAGTTCTTCATCAGCATCTCATAGCATCAGCATCTCTCCCAGCATTCAGCAAGTCTCCAGCAGCATCTCTCCTCAGCTTTGCACCCTCTGATCTGACTAACTAGCTAAAACTATCTTAATTATACCTTTCGTTCTGCATGTTCCACCCATTAATGTTTTAATATCGGGAAATGCGAAATCTGATTGGTCTGTCAAAGGGGGGTCTTCATCACACCATGCTTACATGTCACTAAATTCAGTAAAACCATTTTTTGTAAATGCAACCCCTCACCTCTTATTCGTAAATTATATTCTCATACACTACATGTATCCATGTTTGAAACATTAATGACACTACGATGAATAGGACATTTCATTGTTGAACTTTGCACCATCCGTTCCCAGGCTGTAGCATTCAATCTTAGCTCCCTTTCAACTGCTGTGTCATTGACCTTCTTAACTTCACTTTAGTGGGCATGCGCAGACTTCGCATCATTCAGCTCATTCAGTTATGCGAGAAAGGCCCAAATGCGCACTAATGATAAAAGTCAAAAGACAGATGTTAATTTCCCTAAATAAGTGGTTGCACTGTATACCACCCACCTCTACTCTATCCTAATGTATTAGACTTATCTCCATGTTAGCAATAGTAAACTAGCTTGCCCTAATTTCAAGTAAGCAGGTGCCATGATGCATGCTAGTCTTCAAGCCGCCATGTTAATAACTTCTGCTCATGCACCAGAATTTCCCTCCAAACATTACCTTGTCATACTACGTAGATGTAGTTGACACATGTGCAAACAGATTTCCCATTTAAAGCAGTATTAGTCCTTTTTCATTGTTATCTGTGTTAGTACATCCATACGCAAGCTTCGCTAACCCAAAAGTGTTCATGTAAATGCGTTTTAGTATCCACAAAACTTTATTAAAATCTTGTTAGTGAGTTAAACGAGTGGATTGCTCTGAGCAAGTCTCTTCTCTCCGAGACCTTGCTCCTTCCCTTGCTCCTTCAATACCTCTGCAGCCGCCACTATACCAAGGAATGCTACTGTTGTGTGCTGTGCCCTGGTAAGGGAAAGATTTTCAGTGCACCCTAATCACTAGATATTAGAATGTATTTGACTGTGGAAAGTGTAAAACATGACTGGAGCTATCACGGCTATTCCAAGCATAAGCGGATGGAAAATGAGGAGCCTCCCAGAAGATTGACATGTATGTATGTTTCATGTCGCCTGCACCCTAAGGCAAACGTAATGGTTTTTTTTTTAAATTGGATAAATGACTTATTTACCCTAATAATTTATGTTACTTGAGATCTCAATTTCTTTCACATAGTTTGCATGGGACACCTTCCCAGCTTCGCAGCTCAACTTGACATCACATGACGGGGTAATGATGAGACTTGCCCTGACCCTACCACCTTATTCCCCACTACCAAAGCTTTTAACTGTGACGCTGTGCTTGAATCCAACACAGAAAAAAACTGACAACACATCTTACCACACCCATTTTTCTGCCCAACTCCCTTATACCACCACGCAGAGATTATTTCTGGCAATACATATTTCCACATGTTTACTTAAAAGGATTACTTTGCATTTAAATCAAATCAAATCAGGGACATTTGTATTGCGCACAAATCACATCCGAGGAGTCTCATGGCGCTAACAGACGACTCTGACATGGAATATAAAAAGGTAGGTGGCTAGTTAGCAAAAAGCCAAGTCTTCAAACCTTTCCGAAAGAGGCTGTGTTCAGGAATGGTGCGGAGATAGAGGGGCATCTTATTCCAGTAGGCGGGGGCAAGAAAAGAGAAGGCACGACCGCCATTTCTCGAGGTTTGTATTCTCAAGGGTGTTAGCCGAAAATCATTACTAGATCTAAGTTCTCTTTGTGGCTTATACCTTCTCAGATCCTTCGACCAATACTTTGGACCACTTTTGTACATATGTGTATGCACCAAGCATAGGGTTTTAACCGCATCCGCGCTAGCTGTTTTCCCGCTGTGCGCGGCGTTTTTTAAAAAGCCGCGTTACATGACGAGCTCAGCTCGTCAGCAGCGTACGAGCGCCGTAACTCATGACGAGCTGAGCTCGTCCTGAGCCGGGAAGGGGTTAAAGAGGATACGCTTCCTTACCGGCAGCCAGTAAAGATTTTTCAAACAAACGGTGGCTGAAGATCGTCGTAGGAGGCCTAGTACCAGCCGTGCGGCGGTGTTCTGGAGAACTTTTATGTGTGTGTGTGTGTCTGTATCTATATACACATACATGGATGTATATAAGCACACAGACCTATTTAAGCATTTTAAGCAAAGGTGTATACATTTATATACTCATACACAGATCACATGCACACGTATGTACACACTCTTCACAGTTGCCCTTTGCAGATGACCCCACCAGTTTTACCCGTGGTTCATTGTTTGCCCCCCTTTTTACCCCACACAAACGCACCTTAAAACACTTCTAGAGACACTGACTGCTGTAGCAGTTCTAGAGATTACTTGCATGTTTTAAAAAAAACTCTTTCTCTGGGGGAACACTTACTGAGCTTATTCAATATGTATGTTGACTGTCCCTGCTTTGTAAAGATAACCCACGAAGCATGTAAAGACATACCCCTCCTTGTTAAAAGTGTCTCCTGCAAAACACTCAGGGAGCGTCCGTTCGGTATTTTTTCCAGTAAGCTTTCTTTATTTCCTGCAGCACTAAATGTCTTTGTAAAGTAACCACCATACTAAGAGTGTAATTATATAGTATTGGTTTTGGTTGCGTTGCCCTAAAGGCTGCAGTATTATGAGCCAAAACACGTAAATATATAATTTACAATTTAAAGTTGTATTTAAAACCGTTCCTGTAATACATAAGTGCAAGTGGGCCCTAACGCTTATAAATCTGACGTCCATGGCAGCGTATAATAATTGTGATCCCAAATTTACAAGAGCCAAAATTTGGTTAAGCTTATGGTGTGTTTCACCCATTCTCTGGTTTGCGGCCCCTCTGCGCATTGAATAACAGCAAATCACTCTCATTTCACTCCAACCAAAAGCTAACTGCCTCACACAACATTTATGTTTGAGAATTGGCAGCGTTCCAGAGTGATAAGATTTTACTTCTGCTCGCAGCATGATAAAAGCATTTGCCGAGACATGGAACGTATTTGACGGAGGCCAAATGCGAACATGTTCATTTAAAGGCTTTGGCTGGCCTCCTTCGTTAGCTGAGTTCACAATTGTCATCGAGGTTATTCTAAAAAGTGTGCCGTTGGTAAAACCTTCACATCTCTGAAATTCCACCATATGCAGGGCTATTGCAATCTTTAAGCCAAGGGCACTTCAAAATGGGTTGTCCTAAAGCGACACTTACACAAAATAACTCACTTTGGTGGTTTGAGATGACTTGTGAGTGAAATGGACTTGTATCACTCAAACAAACTAATGCACTGATTTGGGAGTGTGGAAGGGAAACTGGAGGAGGAGGACATAATTACAGATATTACTCTAGAACCGTGGTACCCAAATGTTTTTCACTTTTCAGAATGACAAACCTTGGCGACCTACCTACCTGTAATGGACATGAGGAGGGGTGATTATTGAATGTTAATAAAGCATCATGTGGTGCGTATTACCATTTACAGACATTACATTTTCCATTGAATTAGCCACTCACTTTGCACAGATGAAAAGTTTTACGAATCAAACTTTATAGTGCATACAGCACTCAAATGATAATGATAATGCCGGGACATGTGGTTTCTGTGAAGATTTTTTAATTTGTACATCACCAATTAAAGTGGCTTCATATGTTTTGATTCTATTAAAATCTCTGTTTTTATCATGCTTCAGAATTACAATAAAATCTTCATCTTAATTTTTCTTTCCTAACTGCTGAGTACTTGCAGTTCATTTACGAGTATGTACGTTTTGTTGTGTGTTGCAAAAGAAAAATCCTAAAATTGCAACATAAGTCACTTTAAAAACTCCTTTCCAGCGACTGCACCTCAGGCCGGTAGATGTAGATGGCGGCTACTGTTATACATGTCTTTGCAAAATGCTAATAAAAGATTTAAACCATAAAAACTCCTTTCACTTTGCCGTCAGAGAAAGAAAAGTAAACAATCCCATGATAAAACAAAAAGCAGCACCTTTCCAGAAGACGTAGCCTGACATTTGACCTTTGTCATTGAAGCATACAAATGTGATAAGATAAACACAAAATTTAGGGCCAGATGCATAACCATTTAATTTTGCATGTCTCTAATTAGCAACTTGCAAAATGCGATGTTCTAATGTGTCTCAGATACATTAGTGATGTCCAATGCGGTCGCAAATGACCTATCTCGTCAATATTCATGAGGTAGGTCACAATTTGCAACCAATTGGAATTGCCTGTAACTACAGGGTTGGTACCCTGCTAGGGTCAGCAGACCACCATGCCTGTGAATGTTTTTTAAATAAGGTCATTTTTGAGGGAGAAATGCAGCCCTTTTCCCTTAAAAGAAAACAGGATGCATGTAAAACAGAAACATTTAAAGTGTCCTTCTCATTCTGTGTGATTACTGCCTGCTCTTACAAAATGTTGGAGTCCACATTCACAAAGATGAAGGGGTTCCTTGAACCTCTTCCGGTTTGCGAATGGGTTACCACCTCCTTCACGGAGTTGGTAAAATATGAATGTTTTGCAACCGCAATCCGGTTGCAAAACATTCATACATACCCCTGTGACTCACTATTAGGAAGTAACACCTTTGAAACTCCCCTTCATCATACCAACTTGCAAACCCTATTTTGTGGGTTGGTAAAAGGTTTCTAATTTGCAAAATGGAATTAGTACATTGCAAAAGGCTCGGTAGCAGTCGCAAGCGGTCAATTCTGCTTTTACAACCGCTAAAAGCGGTCGTACATCTGGCACATGAAGGCATCTTTATTTCTTACTCTAACTTACAAAGACCCACCGAAACCAAAAACCGGCTCATGACTGGCTCATAGTCTGGGACACACTGCTCTTGAAGTATTGTGTTGCAAACTAAAAAAATGTTTTGCGTTGTTGCGTTTTGTGTTGGTTTTTTTTGGGAGATCCTAAGAATTTTGCCTTAAAGGACGCTGAGCTCTCATCGTCCTAGGAGTGTCGTGCTCAATGCCCAGTGTAAAAAAGCATGAGCAGGCTCACTTCAAGATGGAGTTCTTTTAGCAAGAGTTGTGATGTAGAATTTCGGTTGGAGTATATAAGGGTCCCTCTCAAGGTGACTTTGATTGAAAAACACACTGGCCTGTACCCAGAAACTTATAAGGAAAGAATTTGCAAAAACACACTGTTCTGAACCCTGATACTTAAGAGTAAAAGGGATCAAAATGAAAATGATGAGTGAATTAAACCTATTTCGTAGTGAACACTTAGATCATTTATTGTGGGCACACTATGGTAGATTAAGGTAGCAGTGGAATTATTGAACCCTTGGTAATAGTCAACATGTTTCAGCCATGTGTCAAAGATCCATAGGGGCCTTCAGGACCTTGGGGCAGATGTATCAAGATACCCTTTTTAAGGAATCGCTATTTGAGAATTGCAAAATGGTATGTATGTAGAAATTTGCTATTTTTTAGCGATTTCTTAAAATTCCTTAATTGCGATTAGCAAATTGCTAATCGCAAATAAGGAAGATGGCCCATAGGAATGAATGTGAAATTATTCTTAATTTGCAATTCGCAATTTGCTAATTGCAAATTGAGAATAATTTCAAGGGTGCAGGGGTGTCTCAAGGACACCCTGCTGCACCCCTGAAATTGACATGTGTGCGCATATAAGGGCATGTATGAGCGTCACATGGCACCTTTACAAATTGCAAAAAGTGCATTTGTAAATTCACATAGTTGGTGGTAATTTGCGATTTCTTAGCCAAAATTGCAAAACTGAAATGCTTCATACACAGCATTTAAGAAATCGCAATTTGCGATTTCTTAAATGCTTACGCAATATTAAGGAATCGCAAAATGTGCGATTCCTTAATATTGCGAGGCATTTTGCATGATACATACCGTATTCCGATTTTTTTTGTCGCAAACGCTGCTATTTTGCGATTCGCACCGTTTGCGACAAAAAAAACACTTGATACATCTGCCCCCTTGACCCATAATGAATAGTCTCCCAAGACATACAGTTTGGGCTACAGACACGAAAATATTTATGTCCAGAGGAAGTTGAAGCGGACATGTGGAAAAAAAGGAATATAATATCAAATTAGACAACACTGAAACAGAAAGTCTATGGTGGATTTGTTTGAATAGGTAATATAAAGAATCCTATCAATGGTGTATCCTAAAATGACAGAAGAAAACACAACAAAACACATAACAGCTTTATTGAAAACATGGACCTTTCCATTTAGGGTATTAATATTACTTGTACATTGGAACACAAGCAATATTCAGAAACAGTAAAAACCATTACAACATCCCGTACACTTGTGAACACATCTAAATAGGAAAGCAAGTACATTATATGACCCCTTGAAGGTCAATGCAATATTAGCAATCATTTTATAAATAAGGGTAACGGTTGTAATAATTCTTGATGAGTTGTTGTCACAATCACAGTGCTTAGTGACTTAAAGCTTTGAAAGTAGTATCATTCACAAACTAAAAATTGGGGTCAGTTATCGCTCAGTCCAAAGTCAATTATGATTTAACACAAAATTAAATACACAGTGTGTGTGATAGCCTTCCATAAGGACTAATGAGTTGTATTCTTGAATTCATCTTTCGGGAAGGTGGACTTTTTAATGGAAGGAAGTGATAATGACCAATACCTTGTAATTCAAGAATGAATGTTATGTACAAAGAACATGAATATGAAGAACGTGTAGCATAAGGATTGCCATGAAATGTCTAAGTTCATGTCTCATAACTTTGTCTGTAAAATTAATATCCATCTCTGTTCTTTGGAACCAGCATTTGAGTGGCCTTTCTTTTAGGGAATGTGGGATGCACCTTTTCTATGATTGACCATTTTAATTGGTCCTCTTTGTGACCCAGTTAAAGATAGTGGGCAGCTAGTCTGGTAGAACATATTTTGCAACTGAAACAAGCATTTGCAATGCAATGGTCTCGGCATTATTAAAAGTAGAGCTAGTGGCATTGCTCATGACTTTTTTTTTCTTTTTTTTAAAATCATAAATAAATGGCTTTGTCATTTACATTGCCAATAGCTTAATCGTTAAATAAATGGCATTGTCATTTACAATGCCAATAGCTTAATAGCTCGCAAATGCATGACCTATTGCATTTACACCCACACAGAGCCACACACACAAAGCCACCCGCACACACATACAGAGCCACCCACACAGAGCTACACACACACACACACACACAGACAGAGCCCCCCACACACACACAGAGCCCCCCCACACACACACACAGAGCCCCCCCTCACACACACACACACAGAGCCACACACACACAGAGCCACACACACACCCAGAGCCACACACACACCCAAAGCCACACACACACCCAGAGCCACACACAGGAGAGCAAGCACAGCCAGGGGGCAGGGAAGCAAGCACAGCCAGGGGGCAAGGAAGCAAGCACAGCCAGGGGGCAGGGAAGCAAGCACTGCCAGGGGTCAGGGAAGCAAGCACAGCCAGGGGGCAGGGAAGCAAGCACAACCAGGGGGCAGGCAAGCAAGCACAGCCAGGGGGCAGGGAAGCAGGCACAGCCAGGGGGGCAGGAGAACCAGGGGGCAGGGGAGCAAGCACAGCCGGGGGGCAGGGGAGCAAGCACAGCCAGGGGGCAAGGAAGCAAGCACAGCGAGGGGGCAGGGAAGCAAGCACAGCGAGGGGGCAGGGAAGCAAGCACAGTGAGGGGACAGGGAAGCAAGCACAGCAAGGGGGCAGGGGAGCTAGCACAGCCAGGGGGCAGGGGAGCAAGCACAGCCAGGGGCGCAAGCACAGCCAGGGGGCAGGGAAGCAAGCACAGCCAGGGGGCAGGGAAGCAAGTACAGCGAGGGGGCAGGACAGCAAGCACAGCCAGGGGGCAGGGAAGCAAGCACAGCGAGGGGGCAGGTATGCAGGTATTTTGTGTCACGGAAACGTGCAGATTACTGAAACTGACCGGTTTATTGAGTTTAGTCACCTTTCTGGCAGCTGATGGCACCCTTGTAATTCTTGAGAAGCCCTTTCGGGGAGATCCAGATTTATTTACCCCCTGTAATTGAGTACATACTTTCAATGCCGTTTGTAGTATTTAGTTGTGGGCGCATTAGACCTTAATATACATGTAGCAGTTGGACATTGAATTATTGTATCTTAATGTAGGTTACTGGGTTCTGAGGTTCGAGTCCACAGTACCTCCTGGATTCAGCCCACAACTGGTCGGCGCCGGTGTTATGAGATTTAGATTCTGAAAGGAACACTTGGGTCTGTAGAACAGAGGCCACAGGACACGAAAAGTAAGCCCGCCCTGTGATACAACAAAATTATTTAAATACAATGTTAAACAAGCAGCAGAGTCAGGAGCTGCTTACCACCACAGCAATCTATAATATGAAGGGTGCGATCCCACACGGTCGACTCGAACCCTGGCCCATCAAGTCAGTGGGAGGCAGGCCAGTGTCACTACAGTGAAGTCACTGCATCAATATAGCAGCAGTTTAGCTGCTGGGTCGCACGGCAGTGTATTACTGACTGCAAGTCTCAGGGACTCAACCTGACCCCAGCTCACCAGGCCGCGATGCTGGCAGCCAGACTCAGATGCTGTGACAAGGCTGCATGATAAATAAGTGCCTGAGAGAGAGTAAGCAATGGCATTTGACTACATTAAAGTGAACATTGTGCCGTAATGTCGATTGAATAGCCATGCAACTTACTCGTAGTCTCAGGTTAATACTAAATATCGGGCGGTGCTGTGCTCAGCCAATTGATTTGTATTATACTGCTCAGTGTGTGTCTTTTTAAAATAAATTACAGTCTGGGGCTGGGCTGTGATCCCTAGGCTACGTTTCTGCCTGTCCTATTCTGGTGCTTAGCATAAGTTTTAAGATATTCTTAGAGTTGCTCGTTGTTCAAATGGGTGTAATTTCTGATATTTATATATTTCCCTCGTTGTCATTGCTTAATTTTGCTCGTGAGAAGGTGTCACTCAATAGTTTTTGAAATGTCACTCGTTACATTGAAATTATAACAATGTCACACAACAATCTGAATGAAACCTTGGCAGCTATGGACGGATTTTATTCTCCTTTTCCCACCGATTGGCATGGTTCTGCCCTAGCACCCCAGCCAGCATACATCCTGCTCATCAGCGGCAACCAATTAGAAAACTCAGCCTCTTCCCCTGCCAATGGTCTTCCTTGATGTCTACCATTTCCAACCAACAAGCATTCTAAATGCACATTCTAAAAGCGTTTGCTTTAGCACTTGCACAGTTTGCTTTCTTTTTTGCTAACCGCCAGCAAGCTGATACTTTCCAGCAACTACCGTTCCAAGCCTCGCTCTGGTCAACTACTTCCAATGTGTAAGATGCTGCTTCCGGTGAAAACAAATGGTTTCATTCGGTAGGGGGGACTTAGCGTTCCTCATTTCCATATAGTCTTCTCTGCCCACTCACCGTCGCTTCTCCTCGTCGAACGTGAGCTCCCTACGGGCTGCAATCTTCACCCTGCGTTTCCCCATGCTTAACTTGCGAAGAACAGGAAGCGGAAATGAAGACAATGGACCCGGTGGAGAGTAGTAAACATAGAGAAAGGACAGGCTACGGGGAGGGAAGACGAAGTGCCACCGAAACATTGAAAAGAAGACAGACTACTTAACAAGAAAATGAAAATTAAAGATACTATCATCGAAACTAAAGTGTAGAAACAAAAAAAAATATTTAGGTAAAGATTAATAACGGAGATTCGGCCCAACTGCCAGAGTTGGCGACTCTGAAACCGAGTAGCCAGGTTCGAATCCCAGCCTAGGCTCAACATCCCGCAATTGTGAACTTTCCCGTCCCATGTTTTACATGCACTGTATTTCACGCCTCATTTGCCACAGCAGTTATTAGATTCTTCTAGTCAACAATTAAAGAGTGAATGCTTCTTCAGCAGCAGGGAGAGACCCCGGCACTCAGCAGGGAGACGGCTGGGTGTCCAGGGCAAACATGGGCGACCTCCGGGGCTGCTCCAGGCAGCGGGATCGGGGCTCCAGGGCCGAGCTCCGCAATTGTGAACTTTCCAGTCCCATGTTTTACATGCACTGTATATCACGCCTCATTTGCCACAACAATTATTAGATTCTTCTAGTCAACAATTAAAGAGTGAGTGCTTCTTCAGCAGCAGCGAGAGACCCCGGCACTCAACAGGGAGACGGCTGGGTGTCCAGGGCAAACATGGGCGACCTCCGGGGCTGCTCTGGGCAGCGGGATCGGGGCTCAAGGGCCGAGCTGCACAAAAAAAAATGGCGGCCGCAAACGTCTGAAAATTTTGGAATCGGGGGCGTGTTTTTGCGTTCTGAGTGACAGATGACGTCACAGGGCGAAAGAACGCAAAAAACACGCCCCCGATTCCGAAAGAGATGGGGCTTGAACGGAGTGATGCCCCTCTCCTCCAATGGCTGGCCTCTGTTTAGGAAGCCAGCCAATGGAGGAGAGAGGTGGGTTCAAGCCCCCTTACCTAAAAATATTAAATCTCCCACTGGAGACTGCGCAAATGCAGCCTTCGGTCCTCGACCTAAAAACTGGGCAAAACCATATGCCACAATTCACAAGGACAAGGTAAATAACATTATGACTACTGTGTCTGGTGTGATCCAAGTCCAAACTTTTATCATGTCTTGTCAACGGACACACACTGCAGTTACCAAAATGGTGATTACTTTTAATACGAGGAAGACCCCAAAGAGTCAGTTTTCCAACATTATCTGTTGTGGACTTGGGTCTTGCATGCATTCATATTTATTTTAAGTTACTATCATGTGTGAATGCAAATGCAGTTTGTTTAGTAATTCCTATTATCATTGTTGCCTATTGCCAGAGTTTTCTGATGGATTTTTGCAGGTCTGTCGACATTGTCTGGGAAGGTTCTTACTCAGTAAATATGTAATTAAAATATTTGACATAGGTTCCAACAAGTACTCTGTGTGATTGTTCTGGGAACATTTTCTAGCACTCTTTATGACGTTTGAGGATTCGTTTTTAGGTCTCGGCAACGAGAACTATTGTCGCCGAGTAAGCTCGCAAGGGAGTACAGAGCGGTGCACGAGCCGACCAGGGTCTGTGGACGCGCACACACAAAGGCAGGCAGGCAGGCACACACCAGACACACACAGACAGACACACGCACGCACACACACACACACACCCTCCCTCTCTGCCCACTCCCTCTCTGCCGCCCCCCCTCTACCCCCACTCACCGGGCTCTTTCCCTCTGCAGCGGGTCAAGTAGTGAGTGCAGAGTAGTGAGTAGTGAGTGCAGAGTAGTGAGTGCAGAGTAGTGAGTGCAGAGTGCAGAGTAGTGAGTGCAGAGTAGTGAGTGCAGAATGCAGAGTAGTGAGTGCAGAGTAGTGAGTAGTGAGTGCAGAGTAGTGAGTAGTGAGTGCAGAGTAGTGAGTAGTGAGTAGTTAGTGCAGAGTAGTGAGTAGTGAGTGCAGAGTAGTGAGTAGTGAGTGCAGAGTGCAGAGTAGTGAGTGCAGAGTGCAGAGTAGTGAGTAGTGAGTGCAGAGTAGTGAGTAGTGAGTGCAGATTAGTGAGTAGTGAGTGCAGAGTAGTGAGGGCAGAGTAGTGAGTAGTGAGTGCAGAGTAGTGAGTGCAGAGTGCAGAGTAGTGAGTGCAGAGTAGTGAGTAGTGAGTAGTGAGTGCAGAGTAGTGAGTAGTGAGTGCAGAGTAGTGAGTAGTGAGTGCAGAGTAGTGAGTGCAGAGTAGTGAGTAGTGAGTAGTGAGTGCAGAGTAGTGAGTAGTGAGTGCAGAGTAGTGAGTGCAGAGTGCAGAGTAGTGAGTGCAGAATAGTGAGTAGTGAGTGCAGAGTAGTGAGTGCAGAGTAGTGAGTGCAGAGTAGTGAGTGCAGAGTGCAGAGTAGTGAGTGCAGAGTAGTGAGTGCAGAATGCAGAGTAGTGAGTGCAGAGTAGTGAGTAGTGAGTGCAGAGTAGTGAGTAGTGAATGCAGAGTAGTGAGTGCAGAGTAGTGAGTAGTGAGTGCAGAGTAGTGAGTAGTGAGTGCAGAGTAGTGAGTGCAGAGTGCAGAGTAGTGAGTAGTGAGTGCAGAGTAGTGAGTAGTGAGTGCAGATTAGTGAGTAGTGAGTGCAGAGTAGTGAGTGCAGAGTAGTGAGTAGTGAGTGCAGAGTAGTGAGTGCAGAGTAGTGAGTGCAGAGTGCAGAGTAGTGAGTGCAGAGTAGTGAGTAGTGAGTGCAGAGTAGTGAGTAGTGCGTGCAGAGTGCAGAGTAGTGAGTGCAGAGTGCAGAGTAGTGAGTGCAGAGTAGTGAGTGCAGAGTAGTGAGTGCAGAGTAGTGAGTGCAGAGTGCAGAGTAGTGAGTGCAGAGTGCAGAGTAGTGAGTGCAGAGTAGTGAGTGCAGAGTAGTGAGTGCAGAGTAGTGAGTGCAGAGTAGTGAGTGCAGAGTGCAGTGCAGTGCAGGTATGTGCAGTGCAGTGCAGTGCAGGTGAGTGCAGTGCAGTGCAGGTGAGTGCAGTGCAGTGCAGATGAGTGCAGTGCAGTACAGGTGAGTGCAGTGCAGTGCAGGTGAGTGCAGTGCAGTGCAGGTGAGTGCAGTGCAGGTGAGTGCAGTGCAGTGCAGGTGAGTGCAGTGCAGGTGAGTGCAGTGCAGTGCAGTGCAGTGCAGTGCAGTGCAGGTGAGTGCAGTGCAGTGCAGTGCAGTGCAGGTGAGTGCAGTGCAGGTGAGTGCAGGTGAGTGCAGGCGAGTGCAGTGCAGTGCAGGTGAGTGCAGTGCAGTGCAGTGGAGTGCATGCGAGTGCAGTGCAGTGCAGGAGAGTGCAGTGCAGTGCAGGTGAGTGCAGTGCAGTGCAGTGCAGTGGAGTGCAGTGCAGGTGAGTGCAGTGCAGGTGAGTGCAGTGCAGGTGAGTGCAGTGCAGGTGAGTGCAGTGCAGGTGCGTGCAGTGCAGGTGAGTGCAGTGCAGGTGAGTCCAGTGCAGTGCAGTGCAGGTGAGTGCAGTGCAGTGCAGGTGAGTGCAGTGCAGGTGAGTGCAGTGCAGTGCAGGTGAGTGCAGTGCAGGTGAGTGCAGTGCAGTGCAGGTGAGTGCAGTGCAGTGCAGTGCAGTGCAGGTCAGGTGAGTGCAGTAGTGCAGTGCAGTGCAGGTGAGTGCAGTGCAGTGCAGGTGAGTGCAGTGCAGTGCAGGTGAGTGCAGTGCAGGTGAGTGCAGTGCAGGTGAGTGCAGTGCAGGTGAGTGCAGTGCAGGTGAGTGCAGTGCAGTGCAGGTGAGTGCAGTGCAGGTGAGTGCAGTGCAGGTGAGTGCAGTGCAGTGCAGGTGAGTGCAGTGCAGGTGAGTGCAGTGCAGGTGAGTGCAGTGCAGGTGAGTGCAGTGCAGTGCAGTGCAGGGGAGTGCAGTGCAGGCGAGTGCCGTGCAGGCGAGTGCAGTGCGTGCAGTGCAGGTGAGTGCAGTGCAGTGCAGGTGAGTGCAGTGCAGTGCAGGTGAGTGCAGTGCAGGTGAGTGCAGTGCAGGTGAGTGCAGTGCAGGTGAGTGCAGTGCAGTGCAGGTGAGTGCAGTGCAGGTGAGTGCAGTGCAGGTGAGTGCAGTGCAGGTGAGTGCAGTGCAGGTGAGTGCAGTGCAGTGCAAGTGAGTGCAGTGCAGGTGAGTGCAGGTGAGTGCAGTGCAGTGCAGGTGAGTGCAGTGCAGGTGAGTGCAGGTGAGTGCAGTGCAGGTGAGTGCAGTGCAGGTGAGTGCAGTGCAGTGCAGGTGAGTGCAGGTGAGTGCAGTGCAGGTGAGTGCAGTGCATTGCAGGTGAGTGCAGTGCAGTGCAGGTGAGTGCAGTGCAGTGCAGGTGAGTGCAGTGCAGGTGAGTGCAGTGCAGGTGAGTGCAGTGCAGTGCAGGTGAGTGCAGTGCAGTGCAGTGCAGGTGAGTGGAGTGCAGTGCAGGTGAGTGCAGTGCAGGTGAGTGCAGTGCAGTGCAGGTGAGTGCAGTGCAGTGCAGGTGAGTGGAGTGCAGTGCAGGTGAGTGCAATTGAGTGCAGTGCAGTGCAGGTGAGTGCAGTTGAGTGCAGTGCAGTGCAGGTGAGTGCAGTTGAGTGCAGTGCAGGTGAGTGCAGTGCAGGTGAGTGCAGTGCAGTGCTGGTGAGTGCAGTTGAGTGCAGTGCAGGTGAGTGCAGTTGAGTGCAGAGTGGTGTGTATTGACAATGTAAATGACAATGCCATTTATTTATGATTTAAAGAAAAAAAATGTCATGAGCAATGCCAATAGCTCTACCTTTAATGATGCCGAGACCATTGCATTGTAAATGCTTGTTGTTTCAGAGTTTGTATGACAGGATAATTACTTTTTGGTCAAATCAGCACATTATTCATAAAAATGCGCCAAAAAGTAAGTTCTGTCTCTTTGAATGGGGATGTTGGCAGTCATACCGGAGCAAAGAACTTTGGTCAGTGAGTATGGTAGTGACTCACGTAGTTAAGGAATCATCCTGTTGAATGATTAGGAGATAGAGGAAAGGGATGCTGGACTCTTAGTAGGTAATGGGGCATTAAAGAGTGAAAATGAAGTAGGAAATAAAAGAGGTTCATGCAAGGTAGCAGAGGATTTGTGTTGACAATTAATTGCAATAACATCAACTTACACTTACAGCACACATTGGTGAAAGGGAAGTCAACTTCTTAGATTTGAAGGTACATAGAAGCAGTAAGGATTGAGACCATGTAATATTGTAGAGAGACATCGGGTAATTCCACGCTTCATGCGAGCAGTTTCCATCCAACGCATCTCAAGGCCAGCATCCCTTTTGGGGAAATGCTGAGAATAAAAAGGGTTTAAAGCACTCTGAGTGAGTAGATGAGATGTCAGGAGGAAGCAATACAGAGATTCATTGAGAGAGGTTACAACAGGGACAGTTTGGTGAAAACAGTAAAGAAAGTGGATTTAAGAAGTAGGGAATACATACTTTTTGCCAATAAGGAAAAGGATAAGGCCAAAAAGACCATAAGGCTGATCACCAAATATAACAGTCACAAGAAAGAGGTCAGGACTATTATAAAAAGACACTAGCATTTAGTGAAAGAAGATCCCATCCATGGACCCTATTGTATAGATCTCAATCCATTACTTACAGAGGGATTTCTAGATGAGGAATGCACAGGTCAAGAGTAGTCTTGAGGTGACTGAACAGACTAACTGGCTACAGAAAAGAAGAGGCTTCAGTAAATGCGGCAAGTGTAAGGCTTGCAGCATAAGAATCAATACAATGGAATGTTAGTCACCACTCAGTGATACTTTGAGTGAAATTGCGGGGCCCTACAGTTGCAAAACTGAGTATGCCATTTAGTTGTGTATGTGGACTAAGATATATAGGCAGAACTGTGCTAAAGGTCCATACGTAAATTCTGCAACATATGAGGACAGTACATTTAAAACAAAGTAACATACCCAGTAGCACACCATATATTAGAATGTCACAGCAATGACATTCAATGCCGCTGATGTTTTGTCATAGACGCTGTACCGTAAAATTTCAGAAAAGGCAATCAGGAGTGATTGCTAAGGCAAAAGGAAGCATTGTACATTATCAAACTTGATACCAAATCACAAAATGGGCTAATTTTAGGGGAGAAAGTATGCACTTTCTTATAATGTGATTTGCGGGTGAGAATAAGTGGTACATGTCATGGAGAGATATATAGATCGAAAGACCGGGAAAACATGGTGGGCTCCAGGGCACACAGGAGCAAGAGGCCTGGCACCAGGGGATGGGGTCACCAAGGCCTAAATCTGCAAGGGGAAGGGGCCACCCCAAAAATGGACAAGTGAATTTCTTGTCCCACTTCATCCTTCAAGCAGTAGAGTACCAGAAGGCACATTTGCAGAGTGGTGGGAAAAGGCAATGGGGCCTCCAATGAGCTCTCACTAATTCTGCTGTGTGGGACTCACTTGTGGTAACTGGAGAGGTTCTTACCCCCAATGACCCTCAGTAGCCAAGGGACCTTCATCCCCCAACTAGCAGTGTGCAAAAAGGGCCATTCGTGGTGTGATTGAGAAAGGGGGGCGGGTCCTCCGACAAGCTCTCAGCAATCCCACTGTATGGCCCTGAATGAACCTCAGCAGCCAAGCGGACATCATCCCCCAACCAGTATGTGTGCCAAGAGGCATGTTTATAGAGTGGTTGAGAAAGGGGGTGGGACATTCGATGACCTCTCAGCAATCTCGCTCTGTGGGACTTACTGGTGGTAGCAGGTCGGATTCTTGGCCCCAACTGACTCTCTGCATCCAAGGTGACTTCATTTGAGGTAAATGAGCAATATTTTGCCCACTTGCAAAACTCTGCAGAATGTAGCGGAGTTTTTGGTTACTCTGTGGAATTCCGTCTAGTGAAACTCCGCGAGCTCTACCCAGGCCTTGTTCTGTCCTGGCGGGAGCAGAGTCCATGGTTCTCCCTTTAAATTACTACAAGTAAGCAAATTTACAAATCAATAGGGGTGAGCGGTAAACTCTGCTCTGCTGATGGAGTTCATAAAGTTTGACAAAAAAACTCTGCCGACCCCACGTGGCTGAGTTGACCGCCCACCCACTAACCAGTATTGTAAACAGTGGAATCAAGTCCAAAAAGTGTGGGCATTGTCTAGCTTCAGAACTCCTCGACATTGGTGATGTAAAGTCAGAGCCAGTGGGGACATGGACAAGCAGGGAGCATTCTGCTGCACGCCCAAGCTGCATGATCCTAGTGTGCCAGAACAGACACGACAAGTGCAGCTCCTAAAAGTGACTAATGTAAATGTAGGGAAACTGACAATGAGGCAGAGATGCGCTACTGAGATCTCACCCACCATCTCACCGAGCATCCTACGACATGCTGGATAGTTGCATATGAGGCTGTCAAAATACCACCCTTCTCCACCGGGTGTTCCTGGCAGCAGTATAAATGAATCCAGCGAACACACACAACCTGTATTGCCTGCAACACCGGCTCTCCAGCGGCTGGACTTCCGATGAAACATTGAGTAATCGGAGTAACACTGCTGTGGAGGACTGGAGAAAAATAACATTTTAATTGTATGGGAAAAGAAAAGGTGCATGGTGGTGAGTGTGTGTAACAGCCCAGGTTCGGTTTTCCAGCAAAAGTTGTAACTGGGACTGGAAAACGAATCTTGACAGTGTTTTCTCAAACTCTGCACCATGCACCCCTTACACCAAAGGTTTACTGAGAAGCTATTTGTTGATGTTAGCAACTGCTACCAATGTGCCTTTCTAGGCTTCACAAATATTAAGGGCCAGTGAGAAATGTGATTCTTCACCTGCAACCCTTTCTGAGTTAATAATGAAATTGCAGCCTTTGCTGTCTAACAGACATTTGAAGCATGATCAGGAGATTTTAAGTTAACAATACACGTCCAGTAGCCAGGCATTATTCTCACAAATAATTGTCGCCATGCAGGAGCTGCAGCACGAGGTTTCTTCCTTATGGACTCATTTGAATGTCAAACTGCTCTTCGTGAAAAAGTTGGGTAACATATCAGTGATTACTCACTTGTTTGTGCAATCATTGATTAGATATTTGTAGTCACGGACAGAATGCAACATTTAAAGCATTGTCATTTTTGCTATTTGTGTTTATTTTTAATATTACTTGCCATTGCTCTTTATTTTATGATTAAGCAAGGGTAAAATATTGCGCGAAATGGTAAATTGTGAAACTCGCCTAATTTATTATTTACTCGTAAAATCCTCTCCGTAGAGGAAGTGTACGATTTTGTGCCAGACCACAGAAATCCGTCTGTATTTAGCCTCTTTTATTTAACCTTGTTGAACTGCAAAATCCTGCATTTTACTGTTGTTTCCCCAATCGGATTATTGGTCTCTTGTGCAACCTCAAAAATGAAGTCTCCTTGGCAATGGCAGCTCGTCAGCTCCTCCTGGTACTGTAGCCATGTATCTTAATTCAAACAGGCAAAGCAACCAAGAAAGAACTCGAGATGGGCAGCCAAAAAAGGCCTTTCACCGAAGTATTCGATCAATATACAGGGTTTGGGGTGGACAGAGGACTGTAGAGGTGCCCAACAAGCATGCTCTAGATGGCACCTTCGGCGAGGGGTCAGATTTGATTGACTTTTTGGTCTCTCCCCGGCGTCATTACTTCTTTATCTTTTTTTGCTGGGATACAAAAGAAAATAGATGGCTGAGTATGTGAAGGATGGTGTGTCTGAGAGTTTAAAATCTGAAAAAGGAGCCCACTTTTGAGTTCCTCTACATACACACATTCTGCTCACAAACTGCATGCATGCATTGCACAATACAGACAGTGCACATGAGATATGCCACATAGAGTGACACATGCACTCACTCTAACCTTCTGGATTAAGCAGGCGACTGTTTTCAGCGCTGCACAGGATTTAGGGCCAGATGTAGGTAATTCCATTTTACCGACTCTAAAATACCGAATCATACCGATTCGGTATTTTAAATTCGGAAAATGGTATGTAGGTGAAAAATTACCGAATCGTTAAGATTCGGTAATTACCGAATCTGTAAATACCGATTCGGTAATTGCCATTCATTCCTATGGGCCTGGAGGCCCATATGAATGAATACCAATTACCGAATCGGTATTTACCGATTCGGTAAAAGGGGGATACATTGAAGGGTGGCAGGGTGTCACTTTGACACCCTGTTGCACCCCTCAATTGTGTATGGTTGCACATGTTGCAGCATACATGCCCTAAGGGCATGTATGACTGCAACATGGCACTGTTGGAAAAGCAAAAAAAATGTTTTTTCCAAGGTTTTCATTATTTACCACCAACTTGTAGTTGGTGGTAAATAACGAATCCTAAAAGGGGAAAAGCACTCATTTGAGTGCTCCCTACATAGCAAAATCGGTAATTTACCGATTCGGTATTTTAAGTAATCTGTAATTTACTGATTCCTTAAAATACCGATTTGGTAAATTAGCGAATCGGTAAAATGCCCACCTACATCTCATTTTCCAAATACCGGTCGGTAATGGCCGAAATTACCGAATTTCGGCCGTTACCGACCAGTATTTGGCTACCTACATCTGGCCCATAGTATTTTCCAACAAATCAGTGATGTTCTCATACTTTGCCCGGCCACAGAACTCTGCGAAATGTCACTGAGTTGTTCTGTCACAAACTCTGCGAGCTCTGCCCACCCCTACAAATCAACTGGAAGCTCTGCCTGTTTGGCCCCACCCTGTCCACCATAGTAGTATGCAAAGGTCTTCCTGTCTTTTGCCAGGGTGATGGACTGTTTAACAAAAGGTCCGCCAGTGCATTTCCTGTCGATTTTGGTGGCAACGTCTTGATGCCGTGGAATAAGAAGACACCTCCACCAAACAAAGAAGCACTTACTTCATATAGTTAAGAGGAAGGAGCCTTGTTTGGGGGAAATTTACCTCTTTGTAGTTGTTGTTTTCTCTAAAGAAGGAATCATGTTATCACTGCTTTCTGTATAAATACGCACGAGGAACAATCACATTGCTGAAACACACACGTCACTAGAGTCATTTCCTTGTGGTCCATTATGCACCTGTGGCGTAGAATACACAGAAGACATTTACTCAATGAGTTAGCACTTACTAATTAGCCAAGAGAAAGTACTCCAGTTGGGTAGGCATTTTGTGCAAAACTGTGAACTCTTTTTGGATAAACAGACAGATGAGCTTCCGTTCTGGTTCTGATGCTCATTTCACAGAAATTATACCTCACCAGGAAGCATTTACAGATATAAACATAGCAGGTGCCCCAGTTGTAGTTCAACTTCTGTAAAAGACAAATGATCCTAACTTCTTGGGGTTGGAGAAGGCAAAGCTAGTGTGTTTCCTCTCAAATTCCATGTTGAAAAGCAATATGATATCCTTAATGAACATCAGGGCTGGACTGGGAACACAAACCGGCCCTGGAAAATCTGGTGGAGCAGCTGGGGGTGCTAGTGAGAAGCAGCACTGCTTACGCTTTAGTACTGCTGCCAGTTTTGTTACAGGAGGCCGATATTGCAGCAGTGCTACAAAACCAGCCCCCTGTAACAAAATTGGCCCACACCCTTAAGGCCCATTGGGAAAATCCCCGGTGCCCGCTATGGCCAGTCCAGCCCTGATGGAGGTGAATTCATCCTTGATCTATTGAAGCACAATCTGATGTGTAGTGACTCTGATGAGTGTTTGTTTCTTGTCCTCTCCTGGTTAGAACAGAGTTTGTGGTTCTCCCTTTTAAATACCCTAGGTATGCAAATGCTCAAAATTCATAGCACCGCTCACACACTCACAGACATACACAGGCACTCGGATACCCACTCACCAACTCACACAGGCACTCATAGACCCACTCACAGACCCACACAGACACTCACACACACACTCACACAGATAATCACGGAACCACTAACAGACCCATACAGGTGCTCACAAATCCACACAGCAACTCATACACCTACTCACAGACACACTCACACATCCACTCTCACACCACCTAAGGCATTCACACAGACCCATACAGCCACTCACACACCAAGTCACCGTCCCATAAGCCACTTACTGACCCATACAGCTAGTCACACATTCACTCACAGACCCATACAGCCACTCGCACACCCACTCACTGGCCTATACAGCCACTCACACACCCACTCTTAGGTTACAGTTAGGAAAAAAAAGTAAAAACACTGTAGAAGTTCATTGAAAAAAGCTCATTTTACAGGGACGTTATAGTTAGGAAACAGAATTTTAAAAACCTTACAAATTAAGTTAAAAGAATCAAAGGTTACATGGACACATTGATACACATTGAAAAGAAAATGCTAAATTTGATCACCATATATATATTGTTCTTTTGTTTTTAAATATGTATTATTGTTGCCCATACCATAGAGGAAAATTCCTTCAGTTGTGATATGTACTGCATATCTTTGAAAAAATTTGCATTTGAAAATTTCCAAAATGGTCACCAATTATGCCATGAATACCTTGTATTGTCCTCTTTCTACTTCAAAGAAAATGTAAATATGTAACTATAATCGGACAGGCAGGACTAATATCACAAGTGGGTGTCTCGATTTGAAAAAACAACATTTCTCTCCTCTGGCTGGCTGCGTCTTTTAATTGTTCATACAAGACTGCCGGGATAGCATGGAGGGAGGTACGGGGGAGTGTGTGCAAGTCCTGATTGATCTACTGGTATTTACACCTGGCTTTCACTGGTGGCAGCTGCCTGACATCCCCTAGAGGCCGTGGGAGTGGAAGAGACATGTATGTGTCAGGCTAGGCACTTGCACCCATGGAGGACACTGAGGGGGCTGTGCTGGGGTACAGGTCTAGATTTTCCTAGGGAGGAGGTAATCATTGAGGAGTTGGATCTGAACAACACCGACCGGGGCCCAGGATCTGAGGGGGTATTGTGGGGTCAGGTGTCATAAGTAGTGCTTTCTGGACACAGAGGCACTTTCTAGCTCTGATAGCACTTACACGTTTTAATTAGTTCCTCTGATGTTGATATGCTGAGATGCTTGTCCATGTTGCACTTTCCATTGATATGCTTTAATTGGATACTGTGGGGTTGTCAGGGTTTTAAATGCTGGCCCTTTAGGTTCCTCCTACACAGGGTTTGCAATATGCTAGCAAAATCTGTTGTATTAAAAAAGTCTTAGTGCCTGCTCATTACTTACCTTTACTTACCATTCATTTGACTGCACTGTGCTTGTAAAATCTCTTTTAAAGTCATTCTGCTGTGGAATCTGTCTAAAAATACATTGACAAAACCAATAGATTTCACAGAGGCAAAACCTATTGGCTTTGTCAATGGTTGTTCCCTTCTCCTCCCTTCCCCACCAACTTTTGGGGTATTCCCACTTCTTGGATATGGAATCACTCCTCCTTCAGAGAATTACATCTATGACTGTACTCAGAGAGGAAATATGCTTGCCAAGATTAGGGGCCAGATGTAGGTAAATCTATTTTACCGACTCATAAATACCGAATTTTACCGATTCGGTATTTATGAATCGGTAAAATAGAAAGAGGGAGATGTAGGTAAATCCAGATGTGCATTTACCGAATCGGTAATATTCGGTATTTACTGATTCGGTAAATACCGACCGGTAATGCCCATTCATTCCTATGGGCTTTGAAGCCCATAGGAATGAATGGGCATTACCGATTCGGTATTTACCGAATCGGTAAATACCGAATTTCACAAGGGTGCAGGGGGTGTCACTTTGACACCCTCTAGCACCCCCAAAACAGGGTCGGGTGCCATGTGGCAGGCATACATGCCCTAAGGGCAGGTCTGCCTGTCATATGGCACAGGTGTGCATGCACACATGTGCATGCACACCGGAATCGGTATTTTACCATCAAATTGAATTTGATGGTAAAATACCGATTCAGTAAAGCTTGTGGGACTCAGAAGAGTCCCACCTACATATCAAATTTACCGAATCGGTAAAAATACCGATTCGGTATTTTACAGAATCTGTAAATTTACCGATCGGTAAATTTACCGATTCTGTAAAATGACTGGCCCTACATCTCAAAATCCAATTACCGGTCGGTAACGGCCGAATTCGGCCGTTACCGACCGGTAATTGGCCACCTACATCTGGCCCTAGGTGAATACCCACAAGGTTGTGAGGATGTTGGTGTTTACCTAATTATGCAAATATTCCCGCATTGCAACCCTGATAATATAAATTAATATATTTAATTAGGCGCAGTAAGGACTCTGTGAAAAAAATACAAGAATAAAACAATCCGCATACAAAGCATCTTGAGCCTCAAAAGAGGTTCTGATCATTACCCCTATATCGTCACACCCATGTTTAGAGTACAGTTCAGATTGGTTTGGATATTACAGAGATTTCCAGGAGTTTCCAAGGAGTTTTAAAATGTTTTTGGGAATTCCATGTTACCCAGTGCAAAAACATTGTCACATTTATAGAACTTGCAAATGTACATTTGTGCATGTACACCTGCAATTGCACTTATTTTGTTTATATTTTTTTTCTCCAAGGGGGAAATATTTTCCCCATAGAAATAGACTTCCCTACATTTGCATCACATAGATGGGCCACCATGAAAAGTGATTTAACATTGCCCATATCAGGAGTGGATTTCTAATATTTTACAGTGTGATAAGGTTCAGATTAGAAATTGCTAATACCCACAATTGCGTAAGATCGTTCATGTGCTGAAACTGACAGGGCATTCCAGTCCTGAAATATTATCTCCCTGCCCAACCGCATGATTTACTGACATGAAATACTCTGTGTGAGTCCAAGCAAAGGCTATGATTATTTTTCTTGTGGAACATTTCTAACTGAGTTAAGTTAACAAGAGTTAAGATAAGGACAAATAGCAACAGTTACAAAATTGGGTGGATGTATAATACAGATATGGGTAATAGAAACAATTAACCCATTTATACATATTTGCACATTCAACGAGAAGATGAAGCTGGAGCCAGGTTGAAGGAGGTTAAGAGAGAGAGATAGTACGACTCTGCTGGGCGGGAATTCCAGTGCAGGGATTGAAGTAGATAAATGGATTGAAACCTGGAATCTGCACACAGAGGTTTTAGAGTGACCACAAAATTAAGCTTGACGGAGTGGAAGCTGTAAATTGGGACACGTCTGCTCATGATTGAGTAGAGGTAGTTAGGGGAATAACTATGCATGTCACTGAAGATCATGATCAGTAATTTGTAGAAAACCTTTTTTGCAGACAATAAACTGGCTTGGTGATGGTAGCTGGAGCTAGAAGTGTTCTGTTGGCTGGTATGAGAGTGACCTTGTGGAAAAGTTCAGTACCTTGTCTAGTGGGGTCAAATACGGGGGGGAGACTCACAAGAAGGCAGTTACAGTAGTCTAGTTTTCTAAGGACAAGGAAGCAAAGTATTAGCTGTGTGAAAGGGGAGGGTGCTTGTATTTTTCGAATGTTCAATACCTGAAATTTGTCTGCTGTGGCTGGGTTGGTTTCAAAAGTTTCATTGCTCATCAAAGAGTTGAATATACTTTCAGGTTTCTAGCTGATAAAATGGGGTAGGATATCACATTGGAAGTAAATAGGGGAGGGATGCAGGTGTCGAAGTGGCTGCAAAATAGATTGTTTCCATTTAGGATGCGTTCAGCATAAGTGAACTAAATCTTCCGAGAACTATGGGTTTTATATGTGTTATGCAAAGGAGGCATCAATGCGAAAAAATGGGGACTTACATGATGCTTTTCATCACAAGATCCCTATTCTCGCCACCTGTTAGCAGGAATAAATTAATTCATATCACTTTTCCTCATGGCTCTCCATTTTTGCAAGACAATTGTTCTAAAATTAGCTCACCTGTGAGAGAAAACTACATGTTGGCATAAGGAAAACAAGAAACTACAAATTCTATAGGTAGCTCAATAATCAGTATCTATGAAAGATCACACTTGTGTTATAATAATTATACAGAAGCCTCCTGGTATTTCACTCTTAAGTCTGGAACCTACCCCAACTTAAAGACCTTAAGAGCCAAATGTGATTTCCAGGTCTTATGTTTCCCACATAGTCGCTGGACTGGACTTTGAAATATAAAAGATTGAACGTTTACTACTGTAGTGCACGCAATAATATTCTACCAGCTCGACTCTGACTTTTTTTTGTCTAGGAATCCAGATCAGAAAGTTACTTCAGAATGATGCCCCTGGACATGTAGTAAGCATTGCCGAGACAACAGTACTTTTCGCTGCACCAACTCCAATGCTACCCCCTCATCTTCCGCGAAACTGGAATATTTATCCATCCACACAAGTTCCTGACCTTGAGAAACATGTATACCTGCTAAGAAACTGACACAACTTAGCAACTATCCCATTCACCACTGTAGTGACAACATAAACTCTGACCTAATCTGTTGCAAACATTTTAAGATGGCTGCCTGTGGTACCTACCTCTGCTACTCAACTATGACATACCTAACCTACATGGATTCCAAAACCAAAGGAAAGCTGACCTGCCAAAGTTGATCTTCGCTGTTTAATACTATCAAAATCCTCCCTGACATTGTGTGAGAAATCAGAGAGCTAAGAAGCAGGCATTGTGCACACACTTCAAGCAATGGCATGCACAGGCATTTGAGCATCAGGATGTATAAACAGATCGCAGGCCAAAACTGTAGGATTACTAATATATTAAACAGATAATTGAGAAAGAGACTGGTGTCCGGTGCACAGGACAATAGCGCTTGCTGGAGAGTCTAGCATGTTCAAGCAGGTCATCTGGCCCTTTAAGGAACTGAGGCCACACAGTGTTTACAAGTCATGCTAGGCAGTGTACACAGGGTACAACTTTGTCCATGGAACTGTGACCACAGTGCCAAGCAACTTGCATATTGCTTGTTATGGCTCGCGCTTTACTTTGTCATCAACTTTCCTGTTCCTTCAACTTTGTGTTTTAGTCCCTTCTTAGGCTCTCAAGTTCCCATTTCCCATTGTCCTTCTATTCCTAATTCCCTCATTGCTGACTGGTGGACTCCCCTGCTCCCCTTGAAGTTCCCCAATACAATTCCCAAAGTTAATCTGACCAACCAGGATAGCTTCCTCTTGCAAATCTGTTACCAACTCCTTTGAGGAGTCAGTCATTTTAAATTGATGTTGCAACCCACTGATAATCACCACTCCAAATTACAATTAGAAGAAGACGCCTCTTTCCTGACCCTTTCTAATTGGAACTCGGAATGGGTCTGTAAAACCATTTTGTGAGTCGGAAATGCTTTCAGTTTAGTATACAGCAACATTTTGGCAGTTGGAAACCTTTTCATTCAGCAAATGGTAAAGTCTGGAGCCACCAAATGGCTTATTACATCTGCCACTTTGAATGTTATTTTGGTGCCACACCTCTAAGCAAAATGATGCTTAGATAGAGGTTGAGGAAAACTGTTTCAAAGATTTAATAGACTGCAAAAATCTTGACACAAATAAACTTCAGAAATTAAATCTTCATGATTGATAAGTGCATTAAACTGAATTAGAAATACTTTTTAACGCCTCTGTTTTCAAATCTACCCCAATGACATACACTGGTTGTGAAGATTTCGAATTAGTTGGTTTTCAACAAGTTCACTCATAGTTTAAGGCATTATTGATGGCAGAAAAAAATTATAAGGAGCCTTGATTCATTCCCAGCCTCTGGGAAATGAGATATGTGGCCAGTGATTCAAAAAGGAAGCCATGTGCAGTGTACTGAGATAATTCTGAATTCCATAACATTATTAATAACGAAAAAAAACAAGAAAAGCAAATACTGTTATAGGAAGATCCTGTTGATAAGAAATTCCACACCTTCTAAAACCCCCACCTGCTGGACCGTGGAGATGATCAGATGGGTAATTCGCCAGCGGGCAGCCTGCCAGGCAGGAAAGAGGAAACTGTCTCGCGGAATGCGTGTCCTGCTCAAGTCATCATGATGCCGTCTGCGCTCTGCTCTCAGGCACGTGCACACAGACCGGTCCCTGGAGAGACCGGAGGAATGTCCAGTGAATGGACTGGGTTGCCATCCCGGATTCCACCTGCCAGTATATTTATTCTTGAAGCCGAGGGGGACCGTGCACTTTATGCGCACTGACGGCCTGTTCTATTCGTAAACCAGTGTCGCAGAGCATCGAACAGCCTTAGAAACAATGCTGGAATGGTAGCTCCCCTTTCAAGTATTGCAACGATCTGAGGATGTCCATCTGCACAGCTTTGTTTTCCAGACCTCCGCAGCTTATTACTGGGCCACCATTATTTTCTAAGTTAAAAAGTTACATTTTGACTGCTAATTTGGGGGCAGATTAGCAAGGAATTGCGATATTTATCACAAAACTCGCTTAGCAATTTTTTTTTAATCGCTGCCTATCGCTGGATATGTTAGCAGAGATAACATGCTATTAGCAACGTTTTTCTCTATTGTGCTAAAATATCCAGCGATAGCAGCGAAAGGCGTGAATATTGCTGAAAATCCAGCGATATTCACGCATTAACGCCAATGGGGGCTTAACATGAAAATCCACCTCCCATTCAATATACAGGTAAGTCATCCTATTAGCAAGCGTTAGATTCTAGCGATAATCACGCTTAGCGCAACGTTTTTTATCGCTAAGCCTGCGTTGCTAATAGGGGATAGCTGTGTTAGCGACTGCTTTCAGTCGCTAACAGTTTGGGTACGCTCACTTTGCATGTCATTAGCGATAAATATCACTGACATGCAAAGCGGGCCCCAAACCGGTTGCTATCACCTAAAAGCTGTCGCTAACTGCTGTTAGCAACAGCTTGCTGATAGGGCGATAAAAATATTGCCCCTTTAGTGGGAAAAAATCATGCTAAAGCGGCGATATTGCCCTTGCTAATATGGCCCTTGTGGGTTTATTGATCTCAAGAGACACAGATCACTAATAACATGATAGCACCTGTCAAAGCTTCTGCAGTCCAGGGTGTTTTTAACACTGTTTAGAACAAATTTTTCACTTATTTCCAGACAGAGCAAGAGGAATTATGTGGGGCATATTAGCAACAAATAGCGATATTTATCGCTAAATGCGCTTAGCGCTTTTTTTAATTGCTATCTATCGCCGGATATTGTCGCAGAGATAACATGCTATTAGCAACGTTTATCTCTAATGCGATAAAATATCCGGCGATAGTGGCTCAATGCGTGAATATCGCTGGAAATCCAGGGATATTCAGACATTAACGCTAATGGGGACTTAACCTGAATATCCTCCTCCCATTGGATAAACTGGTTAAGTCATGGTCTGAGCAGGCGTTAGGTTCTGGCGATAATCGCAGTTAGCGCACATTTTTTAATCGCACAGCCTGCCTTGCTAATAGGCGATAGCTGTGTTAGCGACTGCTTTCAGTCGCTAACAGGTTGGGTACGCCTACTTTGCATGTCATTAGCGATAAATATCGCTGACATGCAAAGTGGGCCCCAAACCGGTCGCTATCGCCTAAAAGCTGTCGCTAACTGCTGTTAGTGACAGCTTGCTAATAGGGCGATAACATTATCGCCACTATAGCTGGAAAAAGTCACGCTAAAGTGGCAATATTGCCCTTGCTAATATGCCCCTATGTATTATTGAAAATGTAAAGCTTGCCCTGCCCATTTAATTATGAATAGTTGAAAGCTTGACTAATAAGTGCCTGGATTCTGCATTTAATCACATAGCACATGAAGGAAATGCTGGCAAGTAGAAATAATGGCACAGGTTCTGGAACAGCTGAAATGTGAGCTAATGTAAGTACTCGGCAGTTCTGACCTCCCATACTTCTCGTGTGTCAGTCACACCCAGTAGGTTAAAGAGACAGGAAGCTCTAGTGAAAACAACCTTGGGTTTTATGTGCACACTGAACTCCACACCACGCTCAGACCCCATACCACGCTGTTTGATGTTTCGTGGGCCTCTCACTGCTCACTGCACACTATCTCATGCGGTGTCGCTGTTTGTCACCGGTGAACAAGTGCCATTTACTATTGCAATCCAGTTGGATAGCCACATTTACTGCCTTCAGGCACAGAAGCCTCTTAAAGTAGCGAAATTGAACAGTCAGTGATTACTGTAGGAGGTGGTAGGAGTTTGTATCTCAAATGGAACATGGCACAATAAATAACACGGAACTAACTCAAAGTTAAGCCAGTGTTATGTCTTGAAAAAATAATAGGACTTTAGTTACTTGTTCAGTATAATTATTATGAGACGCAAATTATTACATGTCAGTACCGACTGGGCTATTGCTACTGAGGCTGGACTAAGGCTTATTTTGTTAAGGTTGGTCCGTATCTAGAGTGGCACTGTGAGCAAAAATTACAAAGGATGAAATAGGACCCAGAGTAGCTACCAGTGTTTGAGATTAACTCAAATAATTTTCATTTCATTTTCTGTTCCTTTCTCATCTCTAAGTTGTCTGCTTAGGCTGTGATCAGTTTCCTAGAGCTATAGCGCCTAGACACCCCAGGGCAGTAGAGTGCTCTATAAATTTAATTTTCATTTCAAATTTATCATCCGTCACTTTTTGTTTATGCATTTCTTTTTATAGTGCTCATGTATAGGCGCTACATTTTCATCTGGGGTGAGCCCACATGGTAAATGTAGCCATACTTGAGAGTTAATGGTGGTCTTTCATTCCCACCAGTTTTATTAGTGTGATTTGTAGTTTGTTATAATTCACCTGACTCTGTGTATCACAGCTACTCAGTTTCCAGTAAAAAGATTTAAAATCCATTCATTCAAACACTCAATATCAAAATAGAGAAGAGCCCACTCAAGTCAAGTAAATTATGACATTAAGGGTGTCTGAAGTCTGGATGTCCTGTTCCAGTATAATTGGTTGTATCTGATAATCGTTGTCCAGAAGGTACACAATTCATTTAAAGAAGAAAAATGGCTCAACAGTACTCAAAATCTTTAAATTAGAAAGATAAAATAAAGGGTCATCGTCCCAATGTCACCATCCGGGTACATTTTAAGGCTCTATATATCAAAAGCCATTGGGTGCAGTCAAGATTTTCTGGAGACAAGGCACCCACAGGATTGGGACAACCTTTGAAGCACAACATTGCACTAGTTTCCACTGGAATCTAGTCTTGAGACTTGTGTTCCCACTGCTGTTTCAAACTGTGATAGCTATTGTATCAGAGATCGTCATTCACACAATTTCAGAATCAGGAAGGCAAGCTCCCCTAAATGAACATTAGTACCAAAGCAAACCTAAGAAAACGAGATAATTTGAAACGGATTCACAAGGTCCTGTTGGTCCATTTCTCATCTTGAAAATCACACAAATAAAGGGCTCCATGACTACAGTGCTTGAATGAGTATTAAGGTGGACAATCACCAATATAAGGCTTTGACACTGAAAACCTTGGAGTGTTTTTCATGAACATTAGTTACATTTCACAAGATCACTTAATTTATTTTTATTAGGCACCTGGAGACTAATTGATTTGCCCAGAATCGCAGGATGTTGAGCTGGCGCCCCGACTCAAGCCTGGTTCCCCAGTTCCAAAGTCAGCAGCTCTAGTCATAATGCCACCTGCTCTCCCCTTGATGCAGAGGGCCAGTGTCTAACCTGGCCCTTTTTGAATGGTCTCCCACAGATTTTTGCATTCTGATGCCGAGCCTGGCTTTGTTGGCATTAGTACTCTGTGCACTTTTGCGGTGCTAACCAGTGGTAAAGTACTTGTGCTCTCTGCCTAAAACGTGGTAAAAGTGGCTTACACCTAATTTTAATTTACTTTAATTTAATTCACTTCCTAGGAAATGGTACTCCATGTACTCCGGGCTTGTAAATTAAATGCTACTTGTGGGCCTGCAACACTTATTGTGCCAGACACGAAGTAGCGTTTTAAAACTTGTCTCAGGCCCCCCAATGCAGCTTGTAGTGCAGTTTTAAACTGCCAATTCAACCTGTCAGAATACTTTTGCCAGGCCTGAACCTTCATTTTGAATACATATATTTCTTCTGTAAGGTACACCCTATAGGCTCATAGGACATAGTGTATTGTATTTAAAAAGCCAGACATGGGTTCTTATGTTTTATATGTCCTGGTAGTGAAAAACTACTAATTTAATGTATGTCTATTGTAAGGCCCATCTCTCCCTTTGGATAACATTGGGTAACATTATTGCATTTATTAAGTGGTAACCTTTGATTGGGAGCAGATAGGATTGTTGTGTTTAGACTTAAAGGAATTGTAATTTAAAATCCTCTCTAATGGTGTTGTATGGCGTTTTAGATTCCAAATGAATTTTCCCGATTAATGCCCTTATATAGGTACAATTCACGTTTCCCTTATATAGGCATAGAAATCAAGCCCTTATTTAGACATAGCTCATACTGCCCAAATAGAGGCATGGCTACTTCCATCAGTTCATCAACGTCACACCGATTTTTTGGAAAACCAGACCATTAAGCAGAAGGGACTTCCCCTAACCTGGATATTGATTTCTCCAAGAAACTCATTATTATGCATGAACAACTATTCCTTAGGGGTTCATCCAAGACGTTCATATGCCCGACTTTACGTCAAAGCTGGCATTCCTAAACACCTTCAAGGTATATATATACCTTCACTTGCTATAGCAAAGCACAGTGGTTCGGTGCAGTTCGACGACCTACTTGCCTGATGCAGCTCGCTACAGCAAGTGCCGAAGGAAGCCGACTCTCCAAGCTGACGCACTGATCAGGAAGCTGCCCTCCTCTGCCGAAAAATCCAGCTGCTCCAGTGTTTCTGACTCCCCTTGCAGGGTGTTGGGAAATAGAGTCCCGAGACAGAGATACCAGACCTCCTTCATTCTAAGGTATGGAGCTGATTAGAACGTAGAGAAACCTTTGGCGATTCTTGGCAGAACTAAAACTTATGCTAAACAATACTTACCTCTTCCTTCATACTAGACCTAGGTTAGGTACATAGGAGTAGGTATATTTTAGAAGCACCAGATGAGTATTTTAGCCTATGTTATTTATGTATGTATTTTTATATGGCATAGAAAACATACAATGCTATTACAGTATTATTTCATAATACTATTCTTGCTGTATGCATTATACTTTGCATTTTGCCTAACGATTGTAGCAGTTCACCTCTCTTGCATGAGAAAAAAGACTGTTTCTAGTGACCTCTGAGCAAGCTGGCACTCACAATTAAGTTTTGTATATTCAATAGAGACCTACTGACCTAAGTCCTATGTCATATCTATAGGATATATTTTTTCAATGTGCAGGGCTTATTGGGAATATAGGAACTACACTACAATGGGAGGTTTGGATGTTTAGTGGTCACGATTCTGAAAAGGCCACTTTTAGTTGGCATTTTCTTGTACCAACCATTTGTGCCTTCTGCCAGTGTCCTGGGTCACATGACTGTGAATGACTCTGCTGTTTAGGGTTCTGTATTTCTCTCACACAGTGACATAAAGGGGATTAGGCGTGGGCAGGATGGGCTATCCTACCAGGATGGGTGGGTGTACATTTCAAAGAGCTTGCCTTCAGCACCACAAAAGAAACTGACCCTAGTCGTTTTTCACCCCAGCCTTCTTGCAGCCTTAACAGGGGAAGGGAAGCACTTTCCGGGACAAGATGTGGGACCAGATGTGGGCTAATATAGGGACCCACCCACTTCAAAGGCTGGCACCAAGACATATAAATATTGGACCTCCAGAGCCACTCTTAAGTCCTCTCCAGGACCTGTGAGCATTACAGAAAGGGGACTGCCTTGCCCCCCAAGGGGGCTGCCCTGCTGCTTGATTTGTTCTCCAGAGGAATGCTATGCTGCTACTGAGTGAAGCTTGCCCTGCTCTCTGAGAAGGAAGAGAGGACCTGCTCCCTACTTCCCAGGCTACCCTGAGTGACTCTAAGGGCCTGTTGTCAGACCTCCTGCTCTGAATATAGGGACACAACAAGCTCCAGAGGCCTCCCTGAAACGCCTGTAGGAAAATGGGGTTCTGTTGCAATAACCCCCCCACTTTTTGCCAGACTACTGATGCACTTTTTCTTGGTGCTCCCTGGGTCCCTGCCAATCAGGTTCCCAGGGCCTGTGTTCTTTCCCCAAAACGAACCCAATTGGCATCTATGGTACTTTGACCAGGAAAGACCTCTAAGGGCTGCAGCACTTATTGTACCACCCTTAGAGGCCCTGTACCTTTGCACACACACACTGCCTTTGCAGGCTGCGTGTTTTGGTGCAGAACAAAGTAAAGAGTCGGCATGGCACACATCGTTCTGTGCCATGCCTACAAACCACCGCCCTGGCATAGATCAGTCTCCCTTATAGCTAGGTGTCCTCTGTCAGAGGTGAGGGTACAGGTGCATGAGCCCTGTACCCCTACAGTGCCCAAGTCCATTCCTGGGCACTGTAAGTGCAGTGCTGCCATTAAGAGTATATGGTGCTGGGAGTTTGTCATTACGAACTCCACAACACAATAATGGCTACACTGAAAACTGGGAAGTTTGGTATCAAACTTCTCAGCACATTAAACCCACACTGATGCCAGTGTGTTATTTAATGAAAGATGCACACAGAGGGCATCTCAGAGATGCCCCCTGAAAACTAACCCACCACTAGTGTCCAGGCTGAGTGGCTGCTTTCAGCTGCCACCACCAAACATGTTTGTGGACCCCTGGGTGGAGAGCCTGCTGCTCTCTGGGGCCTGAAACAATGCCTATCCTGGAAAGAGGTGCCAAGTCTCCTCCCCCAGGATGGGCAGGATTCACGAAGGGGAAGCTTCAAAGGCATGTCGACTTTGTGAGCCTCCCCAGACCATTTTCTGCTTTCAGCAACTGGTCCCCACTGGTTCTACCCCCAACCAACGAGGGACGGCCTCCTGCCCCCCTCCTACTGGCGTGTGGCACGATAGGGGGTGTACCCACTCCAGGGAAGGGACCCATTGGTCTCTCCCCTTTACCTACCTATAACACCCCTAAATCTCATATTAAAGGGGCACCTTGAACCTTGCTTCCTCAGATCCAGCAATGACAAGAAGAAAAGAAGAAGAAGGACCTAACAGCAGTTCAGCCAGCTAACAAGAGGAAGACGCCCACTGACTTGGCTCCAGCTAAAACCCCGGAGGACCTGCCTGCCTTCACTTCCAATGTCTGCTTCTCTCGTGAACACCGGATTTGTTCAACAGCAACCTCCGGCAGCAGCCGGAGACCGCAAATCCAGCCCACTCTGCACCCGCTGAACCTGTCCCAAGTGGTAAAACAAAACGAGGAGGTCACCCTGGCGATCCTGACCCGAGATCCGGCGACCCCTGGCCTGACTCAAGCCTCCAGCCGACTCCTGCAGCCTTAAATACAGAAGGCCCCCCTAACCGTGACCAGGAGCTGGTAAGAAGAACTGACCTCAAAAGGCACCCCTGCACCCAACGCCCCATGGCATTGTGTGCCATAAGCGACGGTGCCTAACCAACCCTTAACTTCCCAACTTTACCTCTCCAAGTGGTGATCGCACCCAGAAGTCCTTCGTCTCCCTGCCTTCAGTGCTTTTGTAAACCGGAAGTTCACCGTAGAAAACAACAGGGTGCCTGACGTCGAAACAGCACTCTGCACTCGGCCACCTCAGTGCCATGGAGGGTGCACCTTTTGTGCTACTTTGTTTCCCCATTTGCCGTGAACTAAACCCTAGGAGCTTTGCTCCCACAACCCAGTGGCCTGCTTGCCAGCAGCCACCAACCGGGGGCCCCCTCTTAGGCCTGGGTGGTAAATTTCATTCTGCTCGCGGAATTTGTGGAAATTTGGGTAATTTCGTTTTCCGGGGAAAAAACATTGCAAATAGCAAATTGCACATTGCACATTGCAAAAATTCAGCGATCTGCGGCTTGGCAGAATATTTTGCTTGTTCGTGGTTTCAAAATGCATGTTCGCAAGATATTTCTCCCTGAGCTTGCAAACAGCGTTGTTGAACAGGAAAAAAGCATCGCGAGCGGGCGGAACAAGCAATTCCGCGTGTTCGGTGAACTTTTGCGTGCTCGCAGAGATTGTATACCATTTTGCAGAGCTTTGCGTAACACAACTACTCTAAATCCCCCCACCCCTACCCCTATCCCCCATTGGATAACATTGGGCCTCAACACTCTGCACCCTGCTGCCCTAGTGCCGCTGAGGGTGAAAAACCCTGGGGGACCCCTGAGTCTAACCCCAGAACGTTACCTCCTACAGACGATAATTTACCTTTGAACCGATAACCTACTTTTCCTACCTAGGATAACATTGACTGTTTTTCCTGAAAAAGTTTCTGTGTGGAGTTTTGAAATCTAAAGATATTCTTTAAAATTAGTGCAAATAATAAAAACGTATTTACTTACCTGTCTGCAGGAAATGTCCCAGTGCTGAATCCAGGTGTCCAGCACTGAGTAAGAAAAGTAATGTACAAAGTAACTTACATAAAATTTACTGAAGAAGCCTATTCATTTCAATGCACTGCTTTTTCCAAAAAACGATAGTGTGGAATTTTGAAATCTAAAGATATTCTTTAAAAATCATGCGAATAACCAAAACGCAATTACTTACCTGTTTACAGGAAATGTCCCAGTGCTGACTCCAGGTTTCCAGCACTGAGTTAGAAAAGTAATGTAAAAAGTAACTTACCTGTAATGTACTGAAAAAGCCTATTCATTTCAATGTACTGTATTTGCTAAGTGTTGCAACCAACTGCATTCCCTGTAAATCAAACAAAGTACAATTCCTATTGCATTTTCAAACTGTTCTATATTCAGCAACTTATTACTGAAAAGTTAATGTTAATGTTTATCTATGCCAGGCTTGCTTGGTTCTAAAAATAAAACAACAGTCTAATTTTTTATACAAAACAATTGGCCTAGAGTTCAGTTCTTGAGTGTGTGAATTAATTTGCTGGCTGAGTGTGTACCTCAAATGCTTAACACTTTCCTCTGATACTGCCTTACTGCTCGACCACTCTACCACAAATAGAGAGTAAGGTTCTATCTAACTTTAACCTCTGCCTACCTCTGGGGTCACCTGGACTCTAAACACACCATACCTCACTTTGTTGTAGTATATAGAGCCATTTTCCTACACTGCCCAGATGACCTGCTGCAATTGGACCTGCCTGGACCTGCAGATGGACTAGCCTGAGCCATTCTGGCTTCTGTTAGATTAAGTCTCTCACCCCAAGAGCTCCTGGCCACAGGTACTGGACCCTTTGGATGGCATCAGAATGAGCTCCTATTCAAGCAAAGGAGAACTTCTGAGGTTTTAGGCTCTTCGTGACTGTGAATGGGCCCATTCAAGCTGAGACTCTGCTATCCGTGAAGACCACCAGTGTGAAGTTCCAGTGAACCTAACTCTTCATGCTACCGCAACCATCAGCAACGCAAGATCTGCAATTCATACCACAGCAACAACTGCCCTCACTGACCGCCAATGGGAATCTCCAACAACAAACTCATCTTTCCTCTTAACAAGCTCATCTTTCCTCTTAACACCAAGGACTCTGTGGTTGAATTTCAAAGAACTATGTCCCACATACTGAGTTGGATGAGCTGCAATCACCTGAAGCTCAACCCAGGCAAGACCGAGCTGGTCCTGCCCGGACAGAGCACACTCAGTTGGAATCCCAGCTTCTGGCCTACTAGTATGGGCGTTCCCCCATCTAAGTCATTCTCGGTCAAGAGCTTGGGTATCTTCATCAGCGAGGATCTCTCGCTAAAAAGACAGGTCGGAGCAGTGGTATCCTCTAGTTTCTTCCAACTGAAGAAAATAAAAAAAATCGCCCGTTTCTTTTCCTCAACAGCCCTCACACAGATTGTCATCTCCTTGGTCCTGTCCA
Source organism: Lissotriton helveticus (assembly GCF_964261635.1). NCBI lineage: Eukaryota > Metazoa > Chordata > Amphibia > Caudata > Salamandridae > Lissotriton > Lissotriton helveticus. The sequence continues at coordinate 1,816,255,344 of NC_136063.1, forward strand.
GGCTGGACTTTTCTAACAGTCTTTATCTCGTTCTCCAAATTGGAGAGCTCAAACGTCTCCAGCTTGTTCAGAACCAAGCAGCCAGGCTCCTTCTGAATATACCCAGGAGGCAATCCATCAGATCTGGTCTGAAGCAGCTACACTGGCTGCCAGTTGAGCAGCGTGTGGCCTTTAAAGCCGGGTGTATTCTGTTTAGGTCTCTGAATGACACTGGCCCGTTATTCATTAGAGACTTATTCAAAAAATATAGCCCCTCCCGTCACCTCCGGTCCACTTATAAATCACTCCTGATTGTACCCCCATTCAAAAGGAAGCGCCTCGGAGGTAGTTGCTTCGACCACCTTGCTGCTGTTCTTTGGAACTCTTTCCCCCTTCACCTAAAGCTGAGTGACAACATCCTCAGCTTTAGACACTCCTTGAAAACTTGGCTCTTCTCTCAAGCACACTACTGAGCTAGTACAGCTCCACTTACTGACTGCCTTGCCTGGTTCTTTCCTATAGCGCCATGAAGCCTTCGGGCGTACGAGCCCTTAACAAATACCGATTAACATTAACATTAACAAACTGTTGCGACGCCCAACCGGATCCCTACAGTGATAACTGTCCGCAATGCCAGACTTGCTCTTTACGCTTCTGCGATGACCATGCGCAATGCTCTCCCTTCTCCTCGCTGACTTCTCCACCGCAAACCGAACTCTTCTCATTGGACTTTTAGAAGGAAACATTTTTAGCGGGATTAACCTGGTCCCTGTGTCCAGCCAGCGTGCCATCGTGGTTGGCCTGAACTTGTGACTTTTCCCGATCTAGCACGGCCAGATGACCATGAGCGGCACTTTGCAATTTTAGTTGCTATCTACCTAAAGCTTTTAGATCTCTGTGGTATCATTGTATTTATTTAAATTTACTCACCTTTTGTTAATTGGCATGGGATTGTGTTTTCACTTTATTGCTTTTAGTATGCTGCATAAATACTTTACACATTGCCTGTAAGTTAAGCTTGACTGCTTTTGTTCCTAGTAATTAAGTTATTTTTGTGGTTCATATTAACAAGGATTGTGGTTGTTGCCTGGGTAGGGCTTCCACCCCCTCAACTAATAACCTGACTTCTTACAGACAGTTTGTATCCTACTTTGAATGTACAATTGAGAAACATAGATCAGTAAAAGAGCTGCTTTGACACCCAGTTTTATAAGTCATATTTTCTGAAAGAGACACATTTACTGCAATTATAGATATGATGTAGGAACATGACATCTTACGAAGCTTTGTGATTGGATCATTGACGGAATATTGTGTGGACAGAATATCGGGTCAACGTTATCCAGGATCAAAATATGGAGAAGATAAGTGTAAAAAGGTAAGTATAGATTTTCTATTCTTAGCTCCACATCTACATGCCTTGAAGATATATATATCGTCAAGGTACATATGTGGAGTTAAGTATAGCAAAACTTTACATACCCTTAGAAACTTATCTTCACATTATTCTTGTCCTCGATATTCTCGGCACGATATTTTGTCCAACCAATATATTGGACTAAATATTTTGTCCAATTACATCGTGAACAAATGTTTATATTCCACTTGCAACACGATGGCTTCGTGAACTAAATGCTTGTTGCTGAGAAATGTGATGCTGCAAGTTAAAAAAAATGTGCTACCAAAATAGACTGTGCCTTCTATCCTTCTAGGATAAGTACATTAGCATCATTAAATTGTTTATTAATAACACCTGTTGCTTACAGGGCTCAGAAACGTCAGAAGTTAATCATCGTATGAAAGACCAACCTGTTTTATAATGTCCCCAAGTGAATTTACTGCAACCAATCTACGAGATATTTTATTTAACAGGTGTACTGTTGTGGTTATCAGTGTAGAGCAATTGTTTTAAATGATAGGCTGGTACATTTCATTAAAACTGCATTTTCATAGCTGTCACATTATGAACTATAATATCTCTTTAGATAAAATGTATATAGATTTCTATATGCCTAGAAGGCGGACAAAGACAATTTCAGAACCTATGCTAATTTCTCAGGTCCGAATTTGAAGTTAGCTCTTAACTGCATTACAAAACTAAATTCTGTATGTGGGCTTGGTCCTTGTGCATGCTTATTACAGAAATGCATCTAAAGAAAAGTAACAGGAACACACTGTTGCACTTCACATTAGCAGTGCACACTCATCTAACTGGCCTGATAATCTATCAGTGTGAAAGGGTCTCTGCATTGAGAGAACATCGGGCAAAGAAAATTGTTTCCGAGAGCCCTTTCAATGCTTGAGACCATTGGGGTAGTTACAAACGACTGATACATTTCCTTGCCTCTTGAGCTGTAAGGAATTGTACTGTTGACCTTATAAGTTGCAAAGACATTTGAAACTAGCAAGAGCACACGCACATGCTGTTTCTGTTTTTCTCCCTGCAAAGTCTCCCACTTTGCCCAGCACAGTATTGGTGAGAGAAAACGTTTTTTTCCATCACACCCGCATTAATTTATATATCATAATATCTGTATCCTGACATTGTAGAAAACTTAGCAATGAGAGTGTTGGTCTTTGTGGGTGTGAGGAGTAATATAAAACAAATTACAGTGAACTTAACCGGAAATGATGGAGCTAAACAAATTGTTTTCATTTCTCTTACCCCTAAAATTTACACACTGCAGTTCGAAGTTCTAATATATTTTACATGGCATTCTTAACTTTAAAACCTTTGTACCATGAGAACAATTTTAAATACAATTATCAAAAAAGCAATTTTCCTCGGGACAGTTTTCTAGGACTCTATGGGGCAGATTTATGATGGGAATGCGCCACGTTTGCATCACGTAACTGCAGCGTAAACGTGGCGCATCCCTACGACCCATATACAACCCATTTACAACGTGACGCATCTAGGCAGATGCGTCACGTTGTAAAGCCCTGCGCCACTTGTGGGCGTTCCGGCGCAGAGTGGGCGTTCCGGGGCAGGTGCGCCTCGCAAAAGTGGCTGAGTGAAATCTATAAGATTTCACTCAGTCACTTTCAGGCCAATGCTGCGTCAAAACCCTGGGTCTTGACGCAGCATTGTATAGATGGGGCACCCCCAAGCCTTGCTGGAGCTGTGTCGCGCTTGCGACGCAACTCCAGCAATGCGCCACCTTTACGGCACACATGCGTCACGCATCTGCGCCATTTTTGCCCAATGGTGCGCCGCATCGTAAATGCGGCGCACCATGGGTGGCGGAGCAGCGGCGCAAAATAACTGGCGCATCCCTGGGGATGCGCCAGTTATCATAAATCTGCCCCTATGTTTTTGAAAGTTTGATTTGATATGGCTTTTTGATGGTATGCAAGATAAAGGAAGATTTCTTTCTGACATGTCAAGTGGATGAACTACATTTTTATTATGTTAAAGGGTTTTGGGATTATATTGCCTGACAGGCTGCTGGTAAATAGCAAACTCTCTTTTTTTTTTTAGGGATTCAGGGCCTCATTTCTGAGGCCCCAGCACTATTGCGCCACCGGAACGTCACTTTTTTGACGTTCTGGTGGCGCAATGTGCCACTGGCATATTTATAAGGTGACGTAAAGCCACGTCACGTGGCTTTTCATGACCTTATAAATATGTGACCCTGTCATGCGGAAAACTGCGTGAAAGGGGCATTCCATGGATGTTGCTGGGGGCATTCCCAGCAACATCCATGGCTTTTTAACACTGTATAGATTTATGAGAAATCGGTAGTCTGAGGCAGCGCCAAAGACGTATAGCTCCCAAGGGGAGGTGGAAGGGAGGCACAATGAGGGAAAATATCTTTATTTATCCATGTTTTTCCTCTTTCTATGTGTGCTGCTTTCTGAAGCACACATAGAAAGAGGAAAAAGCCTCTTGTGATTGTTTTTGTGCAAGTAGGTTTTTCTTCCTGCACAAAAATAATCACCCCACATTACAGGGACCCTTGCACCATGGTGCAAAGGTGCATGCATGGCGCACAGTAGACGATTGTGTGCCGCCGCAGGGGAAAAGGACAGGAATGGACCCTGTCTAATAGATATGGTGCATTCCTGCCCTTTTCTTTTGCTGTAGGGCAGCCCAGCAGCAATGCATGCTGCGTTTCAAAACACCATAAATGAGGCCCTTAATTTTTAAACGTTTCTGTACATCCAACCCTGAATGATGAGAGTAGAGCTTGTACATTTTGTAAATTGTTACATATGGCTTAGTTCGACCTAATGCTAATATAGATATTAGAGGCCACCTTTACACCAATTTTGATGCTGCCTGGTTAAGTGACCTGTCTTTTGCACTTCAAACTGCACTTCAAACTGCCCATTGGTGATCTTGCTTATGGATTTTGCATTGGAGCTTGGAATTCAAGTTTACAGTTTTTCCTCTTCAGTTTTTGGAGTGACGCTGGTGGCTTTTGTCTCCGAGTGTGCACTAAATCCAACTAACCTGACCTCAGGGCCAGTGCTCTCACCCGTAAAAGTGTATGTTAGATTAGCTTATACAGAATTGGCATACTTTAACTTACTTAAAAGTCCCAAGTTTATGGGATTAGGGAGACTCATGACCTGTAAGTTAAAGTGTCCCTCAGAGTCTGCTGTACCTGTTGTGCCACCCTGAGTGTGACAAAATAAAACATGTCTCACAACGTGCCACTACAGACTGGTAGAGCATCTTTAAACTGTTAACTCAACTTTCTAATTTAAACTAATGGTAAAGCCCACACCTCACTTTTTAATATATATGTCACCCCTACAGCAAGCATATCGAGTCTTAAGGCAAGGTGCTGTACTTTAAAAAGTAGGACATATATTTTCATATGTCCTAACAGTAGAACCCCAACTTGTTTTTACTTTGGAAAGGTTAGTAGCTCTGCTGCCTAGTTCAGAGATACACGCTGACAACTCAGCTGTGCTAACTCTTGAATGGGACTACTAAAGTTGGTATTTAAAGGTATCTAAATAATTGTAACATTAAATTCCCCTTCATGTTCAAGTCAAATTTTGTGTAACTTTTGAGTAAAAGGCACTATTGGAAAGGTGCCACTCTGTTGCTCAAGTTTTCCAGCGGCCATTCACAGATGCTGACCACAAGGCAGCCTTCCCCCTCCTGGGGAGAAGTGTGAATGACTCGCAGCAAACAAAACAACAGAGGCTTGCAGTTGGAAGAGGGGTCATATCTCCCTGACGGCCATACAGAGTGTGAGCCCAAAAGGCAAGCTTTATAGGAGAGGCTGCTTTTGGAGGGAAAATGGTGGATACACGTGAGAGAGGCTGCTCTTTTGTTCTGATAGACAGGTTGGTGCCGGGGATAGAGAGGGGATAACAGGGGCCAAATGGGCATTCATGTGGACATTAGTCCTCAGGTAACCCCACTTCAAGGGTCGGCTACAAGCTCCATGTTGCAAGGAAACTCGTAGGCAAGTTCAGTTCCGCACTTCTTCTTTTATTAAAGCAAGTACAGGATAACAGCGGCACCGACACAACAGCAACCTCCACCCTTCTCCTCCAGCCTCTTCTCCTCTCTCCACATTCTCTATTCTTACATTCCATACATTCCACGCACGCACACACATACACGCGCTAACACATACACGAGACAAGCCATGCGCACAACATTACATACACAATCATTACCACACACCCTCCTCCTCAACAATTAAAGACACTATCACAAAAACTATCCTAATTTGAATTCAGAAAACCGGGCAGGCAATTTCCTTGTTCTATTGCCACGACGTAAATTGCTACTCTCAACACTAATGTTAGAACAAGAGGGAATATCGTTAACGATGTCTCTAACATCACTTCCTGTATCACATCTAGCATCACATCTAACATCATAACCAATCATGCTACCATTTGACGTGCTATCTTTCTTTAGACCAAAATCATCACCTAACATATATCCACTACACGTCCCCTCATCAACTCTACCAGAATCAGAACTCGACAACGAACCTACCGCACCACCCCTCTCATTACAAAAACTCAATTGTCGAAAATTCCACCTCTTACCATCTTCTAATTCTACTGCTCCACTAAATACCTTCACTACTCTCAAGGGTCTGGACCATACACTTTCACCCTTCAACACAATCCTAGGATTCTTCACCCGAACCATTTGACCAATCCTTACCGAAGGCCAATTACACTTACCTCCATGATACCTCTGGCTACGATCTTGATAATTCTTGACTTCAGACCTAACTTCCTTATCAATGTCTTTATTACTGCACCGTATCCTCTCATTTCTTTTCCTCAACCACCAAGGAACTAACCCAGTAAATGGTTTCCTACCTCTCAAAATCTCAAAAGGCGTCTTTCCTGTGGCAGAATGCGGAGTCACACGATATGCAGTTAATCTTTCTAGTAGTGCTTTCCTCCAGGGCAAGCCTGCGCTTAATGCCAATTCAATCACTTCCTTAACTACTCTGTTGAAGCGTTCAACTTGACCATTACTTTCGGGATGATATAAAGATGATTTTATGTGTTTAATACCCATTATTACCAAGAACTCCTCCATCTTCTGCGATACAAATTGAGGACCATTATCCGAAACTAATATTTCTGGAACACCTTCCCTTGAAAACACATCCTCTAAAAATTCAATGACCACCTCCGTAGTCATTCCACTTACCATTCTCACCTCGGGCCATTTCGAATAATAATCGACCAACACAATAGCATAACAGTCCTTTGCAGATACAGCTGAAAATGGCCCCATGAAATCAATCGCCACCTTTTGCCATGGATACTCGGGTAATTCCACCATAGTCAAAGGTACTCTTAATGGTTTTGCTACTTTATCACTAGTCCCACAAATCTTGCAATTCCTCACTAATCTATCTACCATAGGATCAACTCCTGGCCACCAAAACCACTCCTTAACTCTTCTTTTAGTACTGGACATGCCACCATGCCCCATGTGACTCTTCTCAACAATACTTTCTCTCAATCCCTCTGGAGGCACAATTCTGTCACCTCTTAGAACAATGTCATTAACAATACATAACTCCTCTCTAATCTTTGAAAACGCAACACTCTCACCACGTAAACTGGATTCCCTTGGCCACCCATTCACTATGAATCTTTTGATCTCCTTCAATACCACATCCTTATCCATCTCGCACATCCAAGATGCCTCAGAAACAATATTATCAGCCTTCATTTCATTTATCAGAAATACATCCTTGATGGTAAAAGCTATTTCACCATCCATATTTGTTTCACTTCCTACTGAATCCACATTTGGTAATCTTGAAAGACCATCAGCAACCACATTGTCTTTACCGGGAATGTACTCAATGTCGAAACTAAACATCTGTAGTTTTGACGCCAAACGCGCTAACCTAGGAGTTAAATTCTTCCCTCCTTCAGGTCTCAAAATGTTAACCAATGGTTTGTGGTCAGTAAAAATTTTGAATTTCTTTCCCCAAACATACATCCTAAATCTTTCAGCTGCCCATGAAGCTGCCAATAATTCCTTCTCTATTACAGAGTAATTTCGTTCCGATTTTGTTAACGTGCGAGAAGCATATGCCACTACCCATTTTTCTGACTTAACACATTGAGAAAAAACTGCACCAATGCCATGACCAGACGCATCCACAGATAATATACATTTAGCATTTGGTAAAAATGGTTTTAAACATGGTGTAGTAACTATTTCTTTCTTAAGTTTTTCAAAACACATTTTTTGATGCTCGCCCCATGTAAAAACAGTATTCCTCTTTAGCAAGAGTCTCAATGGTTCAACTTTTACAGCGTAATTTTCAATAAAGCGTGAATAAAATTCTGTTAACCCCAAGAACGACATTAATTGCTCCTTATTTGCGGGTTCAGGAACAGCTAAGATAGCATCAACATGACTGATCTTAGGTCGAATACCATCTTTAGATATAATGTGTCCTAAATACTCCACTTCAGATTTACCAAACACGCATTTCTCATTTTTGATGGTTAGTCCACTGTTCTTTAGGGCATCTAGAACAGCATACAAACTTTCATCATGACACTCCTTGTTATCTCCATATATTAAAATATCGTCCTGAAATACTTTAGCATTTTTTATACCCTTCAAGATCCTGCACATTTCTCTTTGAAATACTGCAGACGCACTTGCCAGACCGAATGGCATGCGTTTATATCTAAACATCCCTTCAGTGGTAATGAAAGCAGTACAATGTGTTGAATCATCATCAAGAACAATTTGGTGATAAGCATTTGTTAAGTCAATCTTGGAAAACCAAGAAGACCCACCAACGGAAGATGTAAGTTCTTGCAGATTTGGAAGTGGAAATGTGTCAACCCAAATAGCTTCATTCAAACATCTTAAGTCAACACATAGACGTAAATCGCCATTGGATTTAAGGGAAATCACGACTGGCGAAACCCAATCTGAGCTCTCAACTGGTTCAATAATTTCATCCTTGCACAATTTTTTAAGTATTTCACCCAATTTTCCTCTATAACTGATAGGTACATTTCTAAGTTTTTGCTTCACAGGACATGTGCCCTCCCTTAAAACAATTTTATGTTTAAATCCAATCATTTTGCCAATATTATTGGAAAAAACATCAGGGAATTTTTCCTTTAAAAATGAATAATCATTCATTTCACGACAATCATCCTGAATGGAATAAACAGGACACTCTAAACGAGGATCAATTTTCATGCCTAAATCAAACATGTGCGGCCATCCTAGAATGGTTGCTCCTTTGCTAGATATATATATTTTACCATGGCATGAATTGTGTCCAAAACTAATTTTGGCTAAAATGAATCCTTCTAAGGGTATCTTATGTCCAGTATAACCCCCAGGATGTACATCCTGAACTAATAACGATCTGTTCGGCCAAAGTGATTTAAATTGGTCCATGCCCATGATAACGATCTGTTCGGCCAAAGTGATTTAAATTGGTCCATGCCCATGATGGTGTACCACGCGCAAGAGTCTACCATTATCTTAACCTCTAAACCATCAATATTAACGATAGTAGATGGTAGTTCTTTAACTCTACTCTTCACCTTAACTGATTCATTGTGTACACTGCAAATCTCACTTACAACATGAAAGGCATCACCATCTTGGATATAATTTATATCATCCAGATCATCCTCTTGAATACAATTAACTTTGGCCTTGAAATTGTGGCATACTCTAGTAAAATGACCTTTCTTTTTACAATTCGTGCAGATTTTTTCAAGTGCAGGACACCATTTGTAGTTCGCTAAATGGTTAGACGATCCACATCTATAACATAAAAATTTCTTTTGCTCATTGCTTTTCTCATAACTTTTCTCATTGCTTTTCTTATTATTATAGTTCATAAATGACTTATTTTCATTTTTAGATTTAGATTTATCACCCTTATTTATCTCATTAACTGAACCAGATGCAAGATCACTTTTCTCATTTCTAACTTCACGAATACATTGGTCCGAAATCTCCACACCCCTAGCTACTTCAATAGCATTTTTTTATGAAGTACTACTTGATGACCATAATTTTTCTTGAATTTTCTTTGACTTTGTTTTCATAAGAATTTGGTCACGTAAAACTTGGTCATAAGTCATGCTTTCAAATTCACACGTAACAGCCAAACCCCTTAGCACTGAAACATACTGGTCAATCGACTCATCCGCTTTCTGAGCCCTCGAATAAAACTTATATCTCTCCATTACCACATTAATTTTTCTCCCAAATCTTTCCTGCATTTGTTTGACAGCACATTGATAAATACCCATGTCCCCAGCATTCTCAATTTTAGGTAAATTTTTAAATTCCCTTAACCCCACTGCGCCAAGTCTGTGTTTAAGTAAAGATACCATTCGTTCCTGAGAAGATTCTTCCTCCGCTAAAACTTCAACATATGCTTCAAACATATCGAGCCATAAATCCCATGCTATGGGAGGTTCGCCCGATTCCGCTAAGAAGAATGGTGGCGGAAGAATTGAGGACATTTTGGTCAGTAAAAGTAATTAATTATTAAGAAAAATAGAAGGTATAATCCAAATAGAGTTGATGCTTGTGCAAAAAGTTCACCAATGTTCACACAATATGGATGTTTTTAGACTTGGGCAAATTGTTCACCATAGTTCAATGTTAATATTGGATGGTTGTTTATAAAATTTAAATAATATTAGGTCGGCTGGTTATAAGATTTAAGATTTGAAAGTAGTCGTGAATAATAGATCCTAGCTGACTGCTTACTGAAAGTTCCTTTTGAATTAATCACACGAAGAACACCAGCCGTGTAAATTCATGAAAAACTAGTTGCGTCGAATTCAGTACTCGGTGTATGCCGGATGTTGCTAGGATACGACCAACAAAATGGCTGCCACGTCGTGTAGTCATACGTAATGACGATGAACGCTACGGAAGCTCAAAGCCGCTTTTGTGAAACGTCCTCAGAGTCTCGACGTCACACAGCAAGCTGCGTCTATGGAACGCTCCAAGGAAGCTGCATCAATGGAGCGCTCCGAGATGTTTTCTCGCGGGCTACTTGAAAAATGCTGGCTTGAAAAAATGCTCATCAACGGCGGATCCTGTAACGGCGGATCCTGTAAGAGGTGGGCGCTGCTGGAAATTGTAAATTAATTTACCCAATAAGGTTTTCGTTGGTTGAACGCCGCAATCCTCATAAATCATCAATCCTCACAATTCCGTCCGTTAAGATGATTATCAGTTTCAATTTCTTTTCATCCTTTTTTTTTTTTTTCCGTGCTCAGTGCCGCTGGAAGGTAGTTTCAATCCCGCTCGTCGCCATATGTTGCAAGGAAACTCGTAGGCAAGTTCAGTTCCGCACTTCTTCTTTTATTAAAGCAAGTACAGAATAACAGCGGCACCGACACAACAGCAACCTCCACCCTTCTCCTCCAGCCTCTTCTCCTCTCTCCACATTCTCTATTCTTACATTCCATACATTCCACGCACGCACACACATACACGCGCTAACACATACACGAGACAAGCCATGCGCACAACATTACATACACAATCAATACCACACTCCACACACTGAGAGAGGGGTTCTGCCATTTCTAGAGTGGGCAGAATATTACACTTTGGGATAGCTAGTTGTTACGCAGTGCAGATAGTCAACATGAGGCAGGAGGGGACCTGGTATCCGATTACCTCAGTGGTTGTTAACTACTGCTTCTCCAGAAGGCAAACATCCTTTACGACGCAACTTTTACCATGCAGTGCCTTTACAACGCAGGTTTTTCAACGCAAGTCATTACAACGAATTGCGCTGGGGGGCGCTCTAGGATAGGTAATAGTTTAATTTACTATCCAACGCCTTCCCTACTATCCACGGGGACTGGAGTTGGAATAGTAAATTAAACTATTCACTATCCAGCACCCCCAACGCAAGTCGTTATAACGACTTGCATTGAAAAACCTGCGTTGTAAAAGCATGCGTGGTAAAAGCATGCGTTGTAACGACGTAAATCCCTCCAGAAGGAACTTTCTGTACATAAATATGGCATCTTGAGCCCACGCTTTTCAACATCTACATGGCCCGCTAGCAGCCATCGTCTGGAACCACGGACTCAATATCGTCTCCTATGCCAATGACATCCAGCTGATTCTCTCCCTCAACAATGAACCCATAATCGCCAAGAACAACTTTCACAAACGGATGAAGGCTGTCACTGCTTAGACGAAGAACAGCTGCCTCAAGCTCATCTCAGAGTAGACCAAAGTCCGCATCATGGGCTCCACTCCCTTCGCCTGGGATGACTCCTGGTGGCCCCCAGACTTGGACCATCCCCGACACCCACAGACCAAGCGGGGAACCTGGACATAATCCTGGACTCCTTGCTCACCATGAACTAACAGACCAACGGCGTCGCATCATCCTGTTTCCACACACTATGCCTGCTGTGAAAGATCTTCAAATGGATCCCCACTGAGTTCCGAAAGACGGTCTCCCATGCACCCCGTCAGCAGCAGAATCAACTACGATGAGGGACTCTATGCTGGCATCACCCAGAAGCTCATAAAAAAAACTATAAAACGTCCAGAATGCCTCTACCAGACTTAATCTCAACATCACCCACTGCAGCCACATCACTAGCCACCTCAGAGACCTCCACTGGCTCCCAGTCAACAAAAACACTTTCAAGCTCCTCACACACTCCTATAAAACCTTACACAATGTGGCACCTTTATAACTGAACCACCGCCTCACATTTCACATACCCAACAGAGACCTCTGCTCCACCCAACTAACCCTGGCTACCCGCCCACATATTCACAAACCTACAGCCGAAGTAAGACACTTCTCCTACCTCACAGTGAAGACTTGGAACACCCAGCCTTTTCACCTCAGGCAATCACTGTCACAACCTCAGTTCAGGAAGAACCTCAAGACCTGGCTCTTCAACTGAACCACATCACCTTCGACGGACCAGCAGCTCTCTCCCCTTGAGACCCTTATGGGTGAGTAGTCACGCTGTACAAGCCTTTGACTGATTGATTGATTAACCCCTGGCACCTAGACCTCAAATCATGTCTGTATTGGGTGAAGGACTGAGGAATGACTGCCCTACTGTTCCCTGGGCCTAGCACAGAGAGGCTGCACCAACGACTGGACTGCACCTGCTGCTCTTGGGCTAACAAAGGGAGGACTGTACCTGTGGTACCTTGCTCAAGGAAAAGCCACTCCCAAGTCCCAGATAGAAGGTGTGAACTCCAACAGTCAGTCGGCTGGCTTCCAGTTACAGCCAAAAGGCCACAAAGCTGAAGACATTCCCCTTGGCAAGTCAGTAGCCACAAACACTTGATCATCACCGACAGTCAACTTGTAGCCTGAGAGGCCAAGTTCCAATTCTCAAAAGGTCTACTTGAGTCTGCTGGACCCAAGAGAGTCATCAGAGTGCCGTTTGGTCATCCAAGAAGGACACTACCCTCCACCAAAGGGGACTGCTGGTTTCGTTGTGACCAGAAACCAATAATCCAGTAGGCACTGGACTTTAGCTGAACCCATCAGGACTTTGAGGGACTTCAACCCCTATCTCCAAAGTTTCAGTACGCTAAGAACCAAGAATGTAGAGTAGCCCCAGAAAGGTCACGGTCGACCACACAGCATTCTACAGCATCCTGTATTCTTTGCATCTTGATCACTACATCGATGCCCATGGTGGTCCACCATAGAGCCTGGAACTGGACTGGAGACTGCTTTGGTGACAAGGTAACTATTCTACAAATCCTCACTGGCCCCTTTAACCTGCTCCCTGCCGGAGTTGGTCGTCCAAAGTGGATAAACACACTTAATACAAGTTTTACCAAGTTTGAAAAGTTTCCACTAAACACAATAGTTGAGAAAGCTTTCTGTTTAAACATCCTTATGTCTGGGGACCTCCAATTGATTTTAGTTGTTTTGGTGACTAACATTTATAAAAATAAGATCTTTTTTTTTAAATTAGTGTATATTTCTTTAGCGTTAAGTGACTTTTGTATTTGATTGTTTTGGTACTTCTAAATGCTTTGCATTTGTTCCTTTGTTTAAGCCTGACTGCTCAAAGCCATAGCTACCCAGGATTGAGCTAATGTTTTACAAACGAGCCTGACTGGACCCTAGATGTTATTGTGAGTGTATTACAGGATGAGGTCACACAACCACACCATATAATACACCAATGTCCTCACATTCACTTCATCACTCGGTTTACATTTCTTTAGCTTGATTGAGGTTACCTCTTATAATCCATTACTGATGTTATTATGAACCATTTATAAAAGACCCTACGGGTGACTGAAGGTTTGAGAAAACCTCATGAAACATATTCTATAGGGGACCTCAAAGAGAAAGGTAAGACCACTGTAATACTTTTGTGATGACCTTACTGTGAGTCTGAATAGTATGACAGAAAAATGTGGCTTGGGAATCAACATGGTTCTTCCCTCTGCCGAAAATTCTTTCCTTGTGGATCACTTGTATCCTTTTGGAAGTAGCTCATTAAACAAAGATTAGGTTTTTATGGAGAAGCAGGATGCCTTTGATCACCTCCACATTTCCAGGCTAAGTTTTATAGCACTGTAGTTATTCAGCACACCCAGCTTGAAATGGACTACGTATTGGCTGACTGACTATGTTTGAACTTTTATCAGGTCCCCTGATGCCCTCTGAATAATGACAGCTACAGGTTTAAAACAGCTTAGATGTGATCATGTCAGGTAGACACCTTGGATGATCTGGAGGGATGGATTCTGGCCTTGATTGAACTGAAGACAACAGGACTACTAGCCAGTGGAATATGCCAGAACGGACAAATACCCATTGAAGGACATGGAGATGATGAGCCTAGTAGAAGACTAATAACATTGTCATCCTCTACGTATGAGTGATGGAGAAAAAAGTCTCCCCAGAAGAGCTCATCACCTAGTTTGTGACGCACACTACTTACTAGGCAGGGTATATGGATCCTGTGCCCAAAACGCCACTTATAGCTATTATTAGGCACCAGTGCAGCACAAAAGTTAGTGAAGTTGTACATGTCACCAACACAGTGAACAATTTAGGAGAAATTGATGGAATCAGCTGAAGATTAAGGAAGAAAAATAGCATAATGAGGCCCAAAGCGCAAAAGAGCACTTGGTAAACTGTATGGGTGTTGACATTAGAAAAGCAAATCACAACAAACTCTTTGGGTGTAGATATCTGTATGACAGCAGGCCATATGTAGATATGTGTATGGCAATGGGTCATATGCAGGTCTAAGGTGCTTAATTTAAGACATTCTGGTAACCCCCATCTAAATCCATCCAAAATTCTACAGCATATAATTTGCAAAATAAACTATTTTGAGTACCAACATCGCAATAAATATTTGTCATCTGTACTGTAAAGACAGTCCTTTGCAGATATTGGATAGCTCAGCATGAGAATACCTGTTCCTCTTGTCCCACAGTAGATTTGTGTCAGAGAGGCTGATGGTACTGCCCCACAAAAGGAACTGATTTCTAGATTTCCTGGCTCAGGGAAGCAAAGTAAGACACATGATGGTGTGTGAAGAAGCGCTGGGGTAAAGGCATTGTGTTTTAGGACCATCCCGATTATGGACTGGGATCAGTATCCCATAAACTGCGAGATGAGAAGTGGCTGGCCAGAATGATAAACTGACAATTATTGGCTTGTGCAGCCAGCTGGCTGGGCTTGGTCCCTCAGAGACTTTCTTGGAAACATTTCAGAAGGTTCCAGAAACTGAGAAGCTGCTATACTTTGGGGAGGGAGTCCAGGTAAGGTACACATTCACTGACTAGACCTTTGCTGCACATGTCCTAAGTGATTCGATAAGAGTGGGCCCTGGCGGGATAGACCTCTCTGAAGAGTAATTTGACAGTTCTGCACCCCCTCATAGACTTGAATGCAGGAACTGTGAGATTTCTCAGATGTTTGTGCACTCTGGCACACCATGCATTTTTTAGCGTCATCGGTATCTCACAGCTGGAATGGAAAGACAAGTAAGACTCAGCATCTGTCTTCAGAGCCAGCTTCCTTACCACTTCTCCACATTCACCTACCAGCAATGCAATGTGGAGACCTCATTAAGACATTTTGTGAGCCCTTCCGAAGGTTAGCTGTAACTTGCACCTCAGCAGTTAATTTCAGAGACACCATTTCAACATTATTTTATTTGTTACCACTAAAGCCCTTTTAATATTTGACCTCTCAGCTGTTGGAATACTCCTGGATCCTTACCTATGGGAGTGCTCCTCATTCACCTGAGGGCTCCAGCTGCATCCATGGGGACATGGAAGTGCACTCCTATGAGGGAAAGCTTTCAGCACTTGAGTCACTAATTGGTAATTGTATATAGTTACATATGTTTGTCTGAGCTTTCTCTAATGATTATTCATGCCCCTTCCAAGAGGAATGCATTAGGCCCGGAAATGTTGTTTTCCCCCAAGCACATTCTCACGAAAATACTGATTATTGATTGTGTTTATTATGCAATTTCTGCTTTTCAAACGTTATGCTTTTTCCATAATTTTTGCTCATGGCAGATTTGGTTTGACCAAAAACGACTTGATGAGCAGCCAATGAATGCATGACGCTGTTGAAAATTCTGGACTAGCAATGCTAACTGTTGACATTAAGCTGCTATTTTGTATGTCTTTGTATGTGAGTGCATACCTCATTTATAATTCCCACATGGATGGCCATTGATGCATAGCACATATGAAATGTAAATATTTTGCTACATTTATGTGTGCCACAAGTGACAAAACTCTATTTTGTTGAGGCCTACAATGCATCTAGTTCATCCAATGATCTTTCTGTTTGGATCTTTATTTTCTGAGATCATTATTTCAGGGGGACACAGCATTAACAACACAGTCTAAGCCAACCATGCTGTTACAACGCAAGTGGAACACCGCTTGCTTTAACCATGCATATGCCTTTATACCGCTCAAATACCTTAAGCACACATAGGCATGGTAAAGGCAGTCAGCAGTCTAGCATTGGAGCGAGAGGGCAGAGAGTGTTGGAGAGAGTGTTGGAGACTTCCTGTGGACAACATTCGAAGGAACAGCGGCTTGGAAGTCGTTTTTTAGTTTTAGGTAGGCTTCAGGGTGGAGGAAGGGGACGTTGTTAGGGCTTTGGAGTCAGTTTTAGGAATCAGGGTGGGGGCTGGCGTTTGGGTAGTTATTAGGGCTGGGTTTTAGGGCTTAGGGAGGGGGGTCAGGGTAGCTTTTAGGGTGAGATGGTTTGCTGGACTGGAGGCGGCTTTTAGGGCTCAGGGTGATGGGGCTGGGGTCTGATCGTTACGACTCACATGCCTTCACCAATCATGCCTTTACAACAAAATTCGTTGCAAAGGCATGCATGGTAGAGGCATGCATGGTAAAGTCTCGGTCGAGGTTGAGACCGCGTTGTTTAGGCAGGCATTGCTTTGTCATACAACCATTTTAGGAAATCGTGCTGTCTCTCTACAGTTTACTTGCTGCACAATGTCACTTAAGTGCTTATATATTCATAGGGTCTTTCAATCAATCAATCAATCAAACAAATAATCTTTATTTGGAATTATATTCAAATCCATAAAACAGACAAAAAAACAATGATAACCAGAAAATAAATTGTATATAATATCCGTCCATTTCTCAATAGAACATGGTATACAAATCAAGCAGCCACATGCATCAAACTTCAAAATAGCGATTCGTTATTTGCGATTTGTAAGGAATCGCAAATAAAGAATTGCTATTTACAATGCATGAAAATATTAGCGAATAAACTGCAATTCTCTAAAAATCACAATTGCTAATTGTGATAGCATATTAAAACTCGCTATTGAAGAAAACCTATTTGCGAGCTCGCAAATAGCGAAATCACTTGTAGCGATTTCGCTATTAGCGATTTTGCAATTTGCGAGATCGCATTTTGGTGCATGATGATGACATCATAACCTGGAAGTCAGCCAGCCCATTCTTCAATCAGTGCTCTGTTGCTGTGAGAGGAGGTAGCCGAGTGCAGGAGCAGGACAGTACTTCCAAAAACTATGTTTGCAGACCTGTCCCTTGTCAAAAATGGATCAAACAACATCAGGGGATAGTACCTCAGACAGGAATCGAAAACTAACATTCAGTGAAAAGGAAATTGAGACACTTCTTAGCGCCGGGACACCTCCATGTGAGGTAGCTGTTCGCGCTTTTATAAATGCCAGTATTATTATTATTGTTATTATAGAGGATGTAGTAATAAACAATGACAAGCTGTTTGGAAAACATTCACTGAAGGTCCCAGGGGCACAAAAAAGAAAAATCTTGCTCCGAATCCAGAGTAAAGTGAATGCAGTGGGGGTCACACACCGCTCAATTGATGAACTGAAGAAGCGGTGGTACGACCTACGCAGCCAGGCAAAAGAAAGGATTTCTGAAAGGCTGAAAGAAGCCAAGAGGACTGGAGGGGGACCACCAACACAGCCTGAGAACACGCCCATGGAGGACCTGGTGGAGTCCACACTCTAGCCTTAAGCTGTGGTGGGAGTGACGCAGCTAGACACTTCTGGAGCGGCCAACACATCTCAAGGTAAGATGCATGCAAGTGACCATTACAAGAGATATAATTAAATTAGCACATCACCCCAGTTCAGGACAAGTGTATAGAATGAAAATCCATTGCAGGTTTTCCAGCCACAATCTAGTGCATTATGAGAGACACAGGCAGGTTCGTAGGCAGACACACAATGAGAAGTCAGAACACATGAATAATGTGTGACAGTCATTAATTTATTCAGAGCAAAATGATGCTTGGTGTGACATGGCATCCCACACATAAATAATTATGATTTGCACTGTTTAACATCACAGATGCAGAAGAAGGAGAGGCTGAGGACAGTGACTGCATGGACTCCCAGAATACTACGGCTGTGGATGAAGTAGACACACCTGTGGTCCCACCAACAACATCCTGTGCTCCCACGACACGCAGGGCTACAGTTGCACCACTGCAGACCATAGAGACTGAGGCTGAGTCCCAAAGAACACAAGAGACAAGCCAGGCTCAAGGCACACCCACGCTGACACCACAAGCACAGGTCCGGAATGCCACACCTCAAAGCCGGGGGCGCAGAGCAATGTCATGCATCGCACTGCGGGAGGAACAACCTACTGATGTCTGGGGTGGTCTGGAGTATCAGATGCTTCATGTGCAGTGCCTGCAGCCAAAAAAAATACGGTTAGTGCAGGCACAAATCAGCTAGATGGCAGGTAACATTGCTGGACTGACTGATTGTGTGAGGGAATTCACTACAGCTGTGCTTGAGGGCAACAGGCAGATGCAGGATCTGAACAGGGTGATGAAGGCGGGACAAGTGACACAGACGAGACCCCATCGCCAGTGGATGCAGCGCTTGCACGGCTACACACGAGCATACAATCGCATGAGCACTAACACTGCTGATTGAGATGTCCCATTGTAGTGGGGATGTGGCCAAGGCACTGGGCCAGGTGACAAATGTGGTGGAACAAATGCATGCTGACACTGTTTGGGCTGACAACGTGACGGGGAAAAGGGGAGTGAGGAGGCCTCAAGACTCTGTAGTCTGTCACTGCCTGTAAACACTTGTAGGAGGCACAATACTCGCAGCTTAACACCCTCCGTCTTCAACTTGAGGGATGGAGAAGAAGCAGGAGAAAGTCTTCTGGGTGTGCGTGGGAGGAGGAGGTAGACTAGCATGTCCAGAGACAATCAACAATGGTGAGGTAACCATTGCCAAAGACAATACTGGTGACTGACTATAAAGTCTAATGTGAATGTCTTTGTATAATTTGGCAATAATGCTATCCATGTGCTACTGTGCACCTGATATGTGTGCCGCAACACTACAAGATATTTCATTTGTGAAAAATATAGTTAATTCAAAAAAGCTGTGTATTGTCTCGTCATTACTCACATCAGAAGTAATTTAGTGTGATTTCTGTACTTCTCCTGCGCCCTTCTGCTGCACTTGCCCCATGTGCTGCACGTTGTGTACCCCTTCCTGGTTGTCGTTGTCTGACTCGCAATCAGACACCTCAATGGGCATGTCTCTCCTTGTGGCAATGTTGTGTAACATGGCACATGCGGCCACAATCCTGCAGCATTGTTCAGGTGTGTACTGTAATGCTCCTCCTGTCTTGTGTAGGCATCTGAAGCTGCCCTTTAACAGGCCAAATGTGCGCTCAATGATGTTCCGGGTGGAGATGTGCACAACATTGTACCTCTGCTCATTGGGGCTTATTGGATTGAAGCATGGCGTCATGATGTAGTTACGCACGGCGTATGTGCTGTCACCTACAGGGAGTAAGCAAAGTGTCAGACATTGTACGTATGCCAATGCATTACCGTCACTGTGAGAAATCATAACACATGTTTACCAAGCAGATGTCCCTCGCCGAATTCACCCCTGAGTAGACAAGTGTGTATGCCATTCTGGCGAAATATGTAGGCATCATGGGCGCTTCCTGGGTATTGAGCCACAATGTCATTAATTATATATTTTGCATTGCGAACTACCTGTATGTTTAGCGAATTAAAGCATTTCCGATTCCTAAATATGTATACATTAACTGCTGGTGGATGTATTGCTACATGGGTACAATCAATGCAACCTAATACTTGTGGGAAGTGGGCTAGCTGGTAGAATTCCTGTTTGGTCTTATTCAGTTCATGTGCGGTTGTGGGGAAGTTGATGTGGTAGTTGATCCTTGACATCATGGCATTAAGGAATGATTTGAAAATACGTGAAAGGGTGCTTTGTGACACCCCTCCAGCTACAGCTCCTACCCCCTGAAAACTGCCTGATGCAAGTAGGTGCAGGCAACATAGGACCTGCACATGGGTGGGTATTGTATTGGTCCTACGAGTCTGACGCCGCAAAATGGGATCCAATTCTTCTATTAAGTCAAGGATCATGGCACCACTAAACCTATACTTCTCGTATATTTCCTCATCTGTTTGTCCTAGCAGTGTAATGCGGACTCTGAAGGTGCGCCACTGTATTCTCCTCCTTCAGTGTGCTGCTGCCTGGAGCCTCATCCTCCTCGCCATCAGGTAAAGCGCTGCCATTGTGAAATGTTCAGAGGCATTCTGGGTGTGTTTAAATAGGTTTCTGTTGAATTTCAGCTGTATGGTATTTCCACTCATGATTACCACCTGGTGTGATCCTTCTTAAATTGCACTTGCAAAAATGCGAATTTCTATGAAAACGCTATTAGCGATTTTTTTATGCATTTGATTGCGATTCTTTAATTGCAAAACGCTCTTTGGGAATCATAAAAATTTTATTAGCTAATAAGGAATTGCCAAGTATGTCTCAGAATTATTTGTGATTCCTTATTTTTGCGATTTTTTGTATTTTCGCAGATTTTGTGTTCATGCATTGTATAGGGCTATATTGCGATCGCAAAAGGGCAAATTTTGCAAGCAGATTTTTGTTTGATGCATGTGCCTATAAAGATTATAAAACAAATTATTTATAATTAAAAATATCAAAACTGATAGGAAATACTGCAAAAGATAAATAAATGGGGCTTTAAAATGCTAGCAGTGAAATGTTTGTATACATTAATAGGCAAGTATATCCTATTAGAAGCCAAACTGTTTTAACACAATGCATTAAAAAAACAATAGTTAATGTGGCTTAACACTCCTTGCATATTAATATCCTCAGAAATCAATGGTATAGAAAAAGATGTCTATAAGATCTAATAGAGGATCAGTGAATAACATGTCTCAAGGGCCATTTCAATGTTCTTCATAGCATAAGCCATCTAAATAAGTTTATGATTTATACCTATGGAGAGCCAACTTAATATAAACAAGGATCGCACAACACATGCATATTTGGCAGATGAAAACTGTGGTGTAGAGGAAACAACGGGGACCCTGCAGGGCCCCCTATTGCCTCTGGGCAATGGGGTGCATGGTGCATGCAGGGGGGCACAACATGAGCATGCACCCCAGTGTCCTCACGGCATGGACTGAATAGTCCATGCCATGCAGGAACTGTTTTTGGCATTCCCATTGCGGTGCACCGCTCTGGGATCATAAAAAGAAGCCTGCCAGACATGAGAAATGCTCATAAACTGATGGACGACCCGACCACGGGTTTGGTGGTGCGGCAGTGCAGCGGACCTGGTGTCACACTGCCAAACTCATAATCAGGCCCTAATTGTTGAATAAACATAGTCCTAGTCTGGTCAGCAAGAATATGCTGCAAGAGGTGTGGCGCCGCGGCCAGGGCGACTGACTCCGGAATCTGGGGATCGCGGTTCGATCCCCGGCACCGGCGGCAGATTAGCCCAGCACCATGTGACTCTGGGCAATAGCTTGCTTAATCTTCCCGACGGCCCCCAGCGCCTAGAGACCCTTACGGGTGATGGTGCGCTTTACAAATGTGGATTTATTATTATTTATTAAGTGCTTTTTACACGTACAACAGATAACCTTGGATCACCTGATCAGTCTGCCCAGACAGTACCTGACAATCGTTGGTTTTATTGTTTCCTGGTGTTCTCTACACATGTCCCTTTTTCCCATCAGGATGGATTTAATTTCCTTTTTACTAAATTGCAGGGTAATATGGGTTTATTATGGATTAAGAATGTGCCCTAGTTCTTGTGGTAGGGTCTTTACATACTGGTAGGCCAAGGTATTTTATTAAAGTGGTCCAAGCCCAGGTAGTCCCTAATAATCTCCCTGGTAAACTTGGACCTTGTTTTGATCAGATGCTATGCCACTTCATCAAAGTGTTGAGGTGAATGGTGTCCTCTATGTACTCAATGCCAAGTCCTTTATGTAGAATAAAAGCAGGAGTTGAACCTGCCTCTACCAAAGGCCTACATGAGAAAATAATTCCTTGCACCTGCAATGGGTTACACTTTTTTCTACCCCATAAAGGAGAATCACACAAGGCTACTGGGAGACAATTACATTTATACAATTTAGTGATTCTAATTTTCTTGGCAACGCTAAAACCAGCAGCAATGGCCCTTATAAATTTGAATATAGCCATTTCCAAATGGGATAACCTGTCACCTTTCTGTGAGAAAACAATGCCCAGATAGCTAAGGGCTTTTAACTCTTCTAATTTTTGACCCTTTGTATAATGACCTTTCCCATGTCTTAGTTTCTACCCACAAACCATGGTGTTTGTCTTGGCTAAGTTCAATCTGAAGTCTCTACTCTCTATAAAAGTTATTTATCAATCGCTGGACATTTCTCATCCTGGATATAAGCACCACATCACATGAATAAAGCAGGATCGGGTAATATGTGAACCTACCCTGGGGGCATCATCGTTTACATTCTGTAGGAATCCGTCCACCCTTTTCATATATAATGAAAACAAAAGAGGTGTAAACACACATTCCTGCGTAATCTCCCGGGTCGCCTAAAATTTCTCTGTACTTTATCAGATTTTACCATAGTGCACACATGCTGTTAGGGAGGCGTACAATTGGGAAAGGTGGCAAACAATATAATTTGGGGCACCTATTTCTATTTGCACCTGCAATAATTTGACATGGTTCACAAGATCAAAGGCGCCGGACAAATCTGCAAAGCACAGATGAATTTGCTCCTACTTTTCCAGTGTATATTTACTACTCATCATTATGAGGTGCAGATTTAGTCCCTGTTCCACAGTGCCTATTTCTGTCCTCAACCCATATTGTGACTCAAAATTTCTTTTTCCTGGGCCCAGGTTTCCAACCTTGCTAGGATCAGTCTACCCACGGTTTTCATGGAAGAATCCAGGAACAAAATAAGCTAATAGCACCTTGCATTGCCTCTGTCCCCTTTTTTAAAAATGGGGACGATCACACTTTCTGTCCATGCCTATGGGAAATGGCCATTTGCAGCTGTGTTAAAAATGTGGGATAAGATTGGAACCCAAAGAAAGGATATGACTTAAAAGCGTCTACTGGGACCCCCTCAGGCCCTGGGGCTTTTCCTTGGGCACTATTCCTTAAGGCTGCCCTAACTTCTTCCAGTGAAACTATCTCCAGAAGGTCAAAGTTTATTATACTTAAGGTATACTTAAGTGCAGTCCCTGGTCCCCTTCCTTCTGGCCCCCCTCACTTGGTGTCCCTCCTTCTCCTGTGCCTAAAGCTAAAACCCTTGGGATTTTTCTGGATTCACAACTCTCTATTCATTCACACGTTAGCTCAGTCGTCTCCTCTTGTTTTTTTTCTTTGAGAACAATTAGGAAGGTTTCCCGTTTCTTTTCTCTCCCCGCCCTGAAAATCATCGTGCTAGCCTTGGTACTGTCCCGTATTGATTACGGCAACGTAATCTACAACGGGGCTCCCGCTTACGCGATTCATCGCTTGCAGCTGGTAATGAACCAGGCTGCGCGCCTGATTCATGGCCTTCCCAAATACCATCGGGCCAGCCCACTATTAAAGGCTCTACACTGGCTGCCGGTGCGGGAGCGTGCCCTCTTCAAGCTCGGCTGCCTCACTTTCCAGGCAAGAGCAGGGACCGCCCCTAAATTTCTTTGTTCCGCTGTCATCCCCTATCTCCCCTGCAGAGAGCTCCGCTCTTCCCACGCAGCCCTCTTAGCCATCCCTCGATTTAAGAAACTGAGGGCTGGCGGCGCGAGGTTCGCTGTCCTGGCCCCTACTTTTTGGAACTCCCTTCCTGTTGCCCTACGCACCGTGCCCTCCTATACCCAGTTCCGGAAGGATCTTAAAACTTTTCTTTTCATTAAAGCCTATTCTGTTTAAATCCCTCCCACTGCTGACATCCTCTGTTATCGCAATAGCGCCATGAAACCGCTAGGTAGAAGTGCGCTGAATAAATGTTTTTAAATTCAAATTCAAATCCAATGGTATGTTAATAGCAGCAGTGTCCTGGTTAAAAATAGCTCCAAAATGAGTAATCCAGGTGTCTGATAAAATGGAAACCTCAAATGTAGGTGAAGAACTCTCTTTAAGAAATGGTGAATTTATATAATTTACGAAAATAGGTTATTATCACCAGTTTCCGCTGCCTGGTCTAGATCCAACCATGCCTGCTCCTGGAGTTCCTTCTTCCTTACTTCTAACGCCGCCCTATAGTTTGTTCTTAATGCCCTGATTTGCTTTTGAACACTGGTTATTAAACCAGCATGGATCATTTCTTCACCTCCCTATATTTTTGGCCGGCATGTGTGAGTTGTTAGAAATAGCTGTTGTTATATTGCTGTACCGGGTCAGGGACCACAGGGGAAGGAACGGAGTCAGTAGGCTGGAATAGAGCTTTAGGGCCCGAAGTAGGTAAAATAGATTTACCGATTTTTAATTACCGAATCATACCGATTCGGTAATTAAAAATCGGTAAATCTAAGGGGTGGAGATGTAGGAACATCCAGATGTTCCTTTTACCGAATCAGTAAAAATCTGTATTTACCGATTCGGTAAATACCGACCGGTAATGCCCCATTCATTCCTATGGGCTTTGAAGCCCATAGGAATGAATGGGGCATTACCGGTCGGTATTTACCGAATCGGTAAATACAGATTTTG
Organism: Lissotriton helveticus; assembly: GCF_964261635.1. NCBI lineage: Eukaryota > Metazoa > Chordata > Amphibia > Caudata > Salamandridae > Lissotriton > Lissotriton helveticus. The sequence continues at coordinate 1,816,280,338 of NC_136063.1, forward strand.
ACAAGGGTGCAGGGGGTGTCACTTTGACACCCTCTAGCACCCCCAAAAAAGATTTGGGGGCCATGTGGCAGGCATACCTGCCCTAAGGGCAGGTCTGCCTGTCATATGGCACAGGTGTGCATGCACACATGTGCATGCACACCGGAATCGGTATTTTACCATCAAATATATTTGATGGTAAAATACCGAATCGGTAAGGGTTGTGGGACTCAGAAGAGTCCCACCTACATAGCAAAAATACCGAATAGGTATGAATACCGATTCTGTATTTTACAGATTCAGTAAATTTACCGATCGGTAAATTTACCGAATCTGTAAAATATGTGGCCCTACATACCGATTTGTAAATACCGGTCGGTGACGGCCGAAAATACTGATTTTCGGCCGTTACCGACCGACCTACATCGGGCCCTTAGAGAGGGTTTTATTTTCAAGTGAGCTTTTTTTCTGCGATTAGACAGTCTTATGCGTGCGATCTCGTCAGGCTCCGTTCTGACGCCTCTGGGGAAACACAGTAGTTCCAGGGTGTTGCGGCGTTGTCCCGGGGGTGTTGCAGCCAGAGTGATGATGTCACAAGCGACCTCCAGGTGAAGTCCGGGATAGCGCCACCCAAAAGGAAAGGAACAAAAACAGCGGTATCAGGGGAGCGTCCAGCACACTCAGCTTAGGGACCGGGAGTGAGGGAAACCTGGTGCTCAGTGAATATCCAAATATCGGTAGTGACGTAGTGCTCGTGAGGTAGGGGTTCAGGGGGTCGACTAGGCGGTATTTGCGCAGTGGTGGATCCACTCCAACCGGCCCACCCCGCAACTTTGCCCTGTACCTTTGTAAGCCACGCTCCTCCCGCGGGAGCGTAGCGGGGCACTTCGCAGAAACGGTGGCCTCCTGGCGTGCTGGCTTCAGCTGGGCTGCTCGTGATCTGCTCCGTACTCGGTCTCCACTCCACACCGCTCTCGTCCTCCGGGGAAATGTCTTCCGGCCTCTTACGGGTTCTTCCTTCTGTTGACGCCACGACGTTCAAGAGGGGCGGAGTCTCATCATCGAGGCATTCAGGCTTAAAGGCGCACTGTCCAGTTTCTACCTCGCATCCCTAAGGGTACACAGAGTCAGGGTTAGACCACTCCTCTGCAGGAAGGTACGACGGCTGCTGGAGGGGGAGAGAAAAGGGCGAGAGAGGAACAGCTGGCCACCAGTCACGGTAAACGGGTTCCTCATCCTTAACCTCACAGGGGTGACCCACCGTCCTGTCACAATTGCAAATGGCTTTTACCAGCTTATCATGATCCTCCCCCCATTCTGTACAGGTAACAAAAGACTCCCATTGCTCCAGGATAATAGTTTCAAGTAATTTGGGTTCATTGGCACCAGCCCATTTAATGGTGACCCCATTTTATTCCAAAATGTTAATAGGTGCTTCTGTTCCCCTAGCCTCTACTCTGATGTAAAGAATTTTTAGGGTCAAGGCTAACATGGCATGGTCACTAAAAACAGTGATCTCTTTTTTAAGACTTTCAATTGGCTTTATATCTTTTACAAAGATCATTCTTTGATTAATAATAGTAGAGTGCCTGTTACCAAAAACAGTGGACAACACGGAGCCATTTTCCCCGGTTCCTGATCATTAATTTCTAAGTTAAGTTTGTATAACATTTTGTTTAATGATTCCCCATAAGGATCATGGAAATAATGGGAATGGTCAAACCCAAAGTAGTCTAAATGACCACAGGCTGAACTACGTTCATTCTGGCATTTGTTTATATCAAAATCTTCCTCACAAATATACACATGGTTTGAGCCCAGCCTATTCGTAAAAAAAACTATGTCCATTCCTAATTCTACCACAACCCTGCTAGGTGTATTATTAAAAACAATGTCATTAAAAATCATTGAAAGGACCTCATATCTTTGGTCAATCATAGTATATGTCAACTGGTAATAGGGGATTTTAGTCAAAGTTTTCTTAACAATGATAGGTAATACATTTGAGATAAGTATTGCCAATCCCCTTTGACTCGGCTATTTGCCAAGGTATGGTTGGTGTTTAAATAGAAAAATAAGCATTAATATGGAAAACATCCCGAGCCCATGTTTCCTGTAAACAAATAATATGGCCAGATTTGATAATGCTAAGCCAAACTGAGTTAAGTAATTTTGATTTTACCCCTGCCACGTTCCAGCACTTAATTTTTAGGGAATCATTCAAATTACCTATGCTGTTACCCTTCCCCTGACTACTCCTATCTTGGCCCTGCGGAGCCTGTGTAGTTTGTCATCACCGACGGGCTTCATAGACTGATCACATCAATCCTGATAATGTAGCTGGGATAGCGAGGCAAAACTGCTTACTGTGAGGATAGAAGGTGGTGGTAAACCTTCACCTTCCATTTCACCATGGTATCTGTAATCGTAATTTCAACTAACCAGTATACACATTTATCATCTATTCCTCCCTATCCTGTACAATGAAACCTGGCCGTGTGACCTGAAAATTGTCTAAAATATGTAAATATACTTTTCTTTATGTGACTGTAATAATACAATGATATATATATTTTTTCAAATTAATATCTAACGTTACTGTGGCACACTCCATTGCGACCCATGGCACCTTCCCCGTCCTCGTTATTATTCTTATTCTTTTTCTCCTCAGATTTTTTCTCCTGTTATACTCTTTCTCCTCTTATTTTTCTCCTATTATGATTTTTCTTGAACACCTTTCTCCCATCTCTCCAACATTGATTTTCCAACTGGATCATTACTTTCTTCTTTTTTTCCACCCCCCATACCTGGGACGACTGTTATCTATCTTTTCCTCCTCTGTCTTTTCCTTCACCTTCTTCCTTTTTTGCTCCTTCTCTGGTATTTCTTCTAAAACATGCTATCAAAAACGTTTTCCATCACCTTCCCGAATATCCTTTCTCAACTGTCACCCTTGGTTGCACTGATATGTATGCTGAATACATGTATATTGAATGTCGATTATTTTATATTTGCACTGTGTATGTAAATGCCCCCAAACAATTTGCACTATGTCCACTGCACGTTTTGATTACCTGTAAGTACAGCCCTGAGGAAGCTCCAGTCTGGATGGCCGTGTAAAAGGGGCAAAACACGTGTTGGCTGACACCTTTAACTATTTGACTCTGAATTTTGGACAAGAGTCATACCACATAAATACTTTACCAAGCAACCTTGTATTGGAATTTTTTTCTGTGAATCACGACAATCCCTAACTTGTTCTGACTAACCTTTAAAAGTATTGTGTATGTACCAGGAAAAAGCAATGTCTTGGCTCCTTTTTGTATCTTGCATCTCTACAGATGTTCAAAAATGTGACAGGAATGAGTGGGATGTATTGCAAGTTGCATTAATTCATGATGAGGGTGTCCCTGGTGTGAAAGAAGAGACATGGAAATGTGACTATACCAAGGAAGGACATGTTCAGCAACTTATTGGGCGAGTAGTGCAAGGTTGGCCAAGGAAAGCTGTGGTTTCCAAGAATTTAAGGTAATTTTGGGAAATCAAAAATGAAATGTCTGTTGTACATGGAACCATTTTCAACGGTAACATGGCAGTTCCCCCAATCATGCAAGTTATGTCATGAAAATCATTTTGGTATTGTAAAGACTAAACGAAGACTGTAGAAGTGGTACTGGTGGTCAGTTATTGACATGAGTGCCGAGAGAATGGTCAGGGCATGCACCAACTCTGACAATTCTCTAAGAATGTTGCGACATAACATGTATGAGCCAATCATTCAAGAGAAATCATGGCACACAGTATCTATTGACATTATGGGTCATATATCACCACACCCTCAAAGCACAATATTGATATGACTGATGTGTGTTCAAGATCGCCGCTTGTTAAAATGGTAGTGAAAATAGATTTCACAGAGGCACTGAAGTTTATATATAAAACATTTCTGGATGAAGGGTTGCCAGTTCAAATCATTTGTGATAATGGTGTACAATGTATTCTCTACCAGGGCAAGTAAAACACATGTGTCCTATTTTGTAAATATATAATACCCTGTCCATTGGGCTATTCACTGTCTATCCTAGGCGAGAGTATATATATGTATTAAAAAAGAAGGTTTGAGTCTGCCAAAAGGTTTATAGTGCCAGGTTGAAATGGCAGTCTTGGACATGTTTGCAGGGCTACTTAAGTCGGTGGACCAATACGTTCTGCAGGCCTGTGGGTAGCATTTAATTTACAGGGCCTGGGCACAGATAGCACCACTTTACCAGGGGCTTATAAGTAAATTGAATATGCCAATTGGGTATAAGCCAATCTCCCCACCTTTAAAGGAGAGAGCACAAGCACTTTAGCACTGGTAGAGTGTGTAGAGTTCTAAAGCCAGCAAAAACAAAGTTAGCAAAACAGGAGTGTTAAAGGCAAACAGGTTTGGGGCGAACCACACCCAGGATACCAGGTCTAACAATAGAACAGAACAATGAATGAAGAGGGCTGGCCAAAAGCCCTTCTATGTTTGAATATGGATATGTATTTTTATTCATTATTTCTATTACATTGGCTGATAAGACAGGTAAATCTGTACCGAAGCTAGACCTAAAAAAACATGGGGGATACTAACAATGGCTGGGTTGAGCCAAAGGAGGCTGTACTGATGTTCCCCCTTTTAGGATTTTTGTAAATCAGTTTCATGGGGGACTAGGAGACATGAGACTTCCTACCTAGTCTGCTTGTAATTGGATTCCTCATTTCAGGAATGTGTATTACCTCATGCAAAGCTAAAGCTCTGCCATTGTGCTCTGTAGTTGAAGTGGTACAAGTGTCCTAATTCAGAAAAACAAAAACGCACAATGCAGTGCTCCTCACTCTGACCCAATACGTGAAACATGTCACGTATTGGGAAAGAAGGTCTATTATTCGTATTTGTGAACCTAAAAACAGTCTTTTCTCAGAGGGAACTGCCTATTTATGTGGGGTACGCTTTTGAGGAAGGGCAGTCAACACGACATGATTGAATTGTTGACAGCCTTCATACAGTTGACTTAGCTGTTAGCAAAGGTGGACAATAAAGAGAGGCGTTCCATATAAACGCGTGGCTCCCCCCAGGGTTGTTGCCTCAAGGCAACATTTCCTAATCTGTTTCTCAATGACCTTCCCAGGATATTATTGAATCATGTTACCTTAGACATCCTTAGAGTGGGCTTGTAGCCACCCCAGCACTCCTTGTTGTAGACAATTCAATGTTGCTGAAAATGCAGATCATCCACCCTGTCTTCAGTGGTTCACTCCAACAACCAAGGTCATTTTCCGTTTCAAAATGAGAGTCTTAGGTTAACGTTGCTCAGGTGTTGCTGCTGCAGCGCATGAAGTGATATATTATGTATTTTCTTTAAGTAGTTTGCAGAACCGGAGTCCTTTCTATTACCTGTTTCCCTTACATTGACTGATTGTATTCTAGATACTTTTGACCTGCGATTAAAGCCAGGATTTGGCTTAAACTAAGAATCTGCATCACGTCGCATAATTTTCATTATGTGCTGTCAATGTACTCCCTTTTCAGATTAAACTTTTGGTTGGAGCACCTGAGTACTCCTTTACTTATTTTGAATCCATCCAACCCACAGCTATGCATCAATCCAGTCATACTTCCATTTACTTGTGGTTCTGACCATTTCATCCACCATCACCATACATGCACTTGGCCACTCCCAATCATTCATCAGTCTATTCCCTTTCCATTCATTAAGCGAGGCACACTCCAGTGCAACCATCTATCCACCCTCACATGAAAATGTAGCCATCCATCCGTTCACCCAGGTATCCACCCACAATCCATTCATAATCCACCTATCTGTGCCCGGATTTGCTGGTTTTTTGTAACTCTCTCGTGCTTATTTGTGATCTGCCTAAAGAGATCGGAGCCAGTTTGGGGCTTATTACAGACAGAGGTGTTGGCTGTTTTGGAAAGAATGAGGGTGATGGCTGGGTGGTCTTCTAACTGCTGACGTTTCTCCTCTTGGTTTATGACTTTGATATTTTGAGGGAAATGTTAGCCCCTGCAGGTGGCTGGCTGTGTGTGGTGCCAATTACACTTAGCATCTACCGAACCCTTTCGAGCAGAAATATATTGTGTTTGATTATGTGTTCTGTCGATTGTGTTTTTAAAATGCTGATTCAGGTGAAATTAGTTTCCGTTCTGAAATTACTAAAAATATATCATCTGATTTTAATCCCTATTTAGACAACTCTCTATTAATATTTTTACAAACAGGAGGAACTCGAGAGTGATTTAATTTGTTTCTTAAAATGGAGTACAGGCATCTTTCAAAGAACAAATAACCAGGCTTGTGGCAAAGCTTTGCAGACTCTTGTCCACTTTGGGTGGTCAGGCAAAAGTAGTCCCCGTAGGCTTGTTCACAGTTAGGATCATTTCAGACTGGTTCTCCCCGTGCACCTTTTATTACACGTCTGCCAGTTGCATTAATCACTGAATGCCACGTGGTGCTCTAAAATTGTTATTTGGTCTCCAGCCACTGAAATGACGCTATATAAATAGCTATAGGCCTGGATCATAATGTTTTGTTAGCTCCTTCTGTCACATTTTATAGTCACGTGGGAACAGGTTATGGACTAATACTTTGCTCGAAATTAGTTGAAACTTCATAGTAAGACGATAGCGAATGGCATACAGTCCAGGACGAGACTGCGAATTATTTGTGTTATCACTATTAACTAAGTTGCTATGAAGATAGGCATGCACTGGCAGAAACAAGCATTGATTAAGCCAATATATGGGTATAACGTTCTAATACATGCCAGACAAAGATTAAAAACATAACGCTCTCTTATCTGTCTGATAGCTGTGCTATCAATCTAGACCTACAAAGGAAATGTGCCATTCATGCACACTGCTCAAATTGCTTAAAGTGGAATATTCACGGTGATATTTCATCCTTTTTCAAAATGCTATCTATTGTTATAACAGTTTTTTCTTGGGGTCGGAGCTGATAGCCCCCTGGAGTTGGCTCTGCTCCCTCAATAAAATACAACCAGCCTTAGGATCAAAACTTGCAATTCCCACCCAGCTGCTGCCCCACTGGTGAAATGATACATGAGAAATCAAAATGAGTTCTGTGAAAATGTAAAGTCAGACGGACAGAGGGGACCTATGTATGGCCTCGTTCTGAGTGCAGTGGTTAGTTTCTAATGAAGTCCAAAGATGTTGCCCTTTAATTCGAAATTGTGAGTTTTGCACTCATTTTAGCTTTCATTTGTGGGTTTGCTCTAGCAATTCACTCAAGGCATAACCAGGATTAAACCGAAAGTTCTAAACAGTGCAGTAAAGGGGATACAGTGGGGGGAAACTGGTCAGAAAGCATGTTATTCCCCATTACAAGTAGGAAAACTAATAAATTAACACGGAAACAGCCGTGTACTGCATGGTGGCAGCGTTTTCTTGAGTCGTATACAGGCCTTCTGATTTTCCTTCCCCACTTGTAAGGATTTTGTGTACCCCACTGAAGTCTCTAAAAACCTTTATAAATGGAATTTTCTAAACACTGTCAACAGGTCTGGGATGGCAGCCAGTTTGGTGAGCTGGGATCACAGCTGGACCAAGGAGCTCTGCTACATGAAATCTATTCTATCGTGCTTGTATGGCGCTACAAGGTTAGTCCCCTCTGGTATCTACAGGTGAATTCATAGGTGACATTGCAGAAGTGTTGGTAGTCACTTGTACCTATTTGAAAATGCTATGGCAGTCTGTCATGAGGTTCATACTCAGAAGTAATGGAAAATTGTGTGTTAACTAAAAAAAAAAAGCTTTAAAAAGTTGCCAGGGAGACAGGAAATAAAAATAAAGCAAATCTATGTAGGATTCTTCATAGCAAAGAGCTTCCAGCAATCGACTTTCAACTTTATTTTTATATATTTATATACTGTAAAATACAACAGAGATTTCAACGGTGATTTACCCTGTTCTTAGGAGAGCTCAATATATACATCCATAAACTAAACCTCTTCTTTGAAGCCAGATGTGCGTTATGAGTCCTCATGAGAGTTTGCATAGACAAATGAAATAGAGCTTTATTAAAATGCCAAAAAAATGTAGTTAAAGTCATGTGATATGCTAAAGTGCAATTTATATTGAACTGACAGGACATGTAACAAGTACAAAATGTAGTATGTAGCTATAACTATTAGTACTAGGCCTCAAAATGCCTAAAGCAGCTTTACTTTACTAGTGGCTAAACCAAATATACTAAGACATGCATAACATGTTTAAAAATGGACCTGATCCTGGCATGCTTTAATAAAAGCTTCACATAACACTGCGGAACGTTTCTGATTAATAATAATGTTTTAAAAATGTTTGCTAGAAACACTTTATCGTTGAATAAAACAGTTCACACAAAAAATATAATGCATGAATAAGAAGAATACCGAAAGCAGTTTGGAGGAGAGGAGAAGGAGATGCAACTTGGACTGCAACATTTCTTTTGACTGTTTATATTAGTGTGTATTCCTAGAATAGGTTCATGCCTTTTTTCTAGACCCTTACTCCATATACTTGCCATTATTCCCTTACGCTATTACCCATTCCACTCTGATGCTAAATGCTAACGACTTAATGCTGAACTCTAATTTGCCATCCTCTTCCAAACCTGTTGCTGATTGCAGTTTGCTACTGCTACTGCTATTGCATGATTATTTTGCCTTATTGCTTTAGACTTTACTGAGTTTCATTAACCTCTCTTTATGCGAAGTTCTACTGATATTGATTGTTAGAACGTGAGCTTCTTGCTCTATCTCACTCTTTCCTCTCAAATTTGAACTCTTTATGGGTTTTCTGCTAACACCATTTTCACCCCATTTTGAGAATGGGGATTCTTGCCTTCATGGAACACGCTTGATGCATTATTATGATATGTTCTAACCATATTTTTTTTATTATCAATTCTGCTAATTGATTGATATAATTGAACTAACTGAATAAAGAGAATTTACCAAACACTTAATGAAAATAAAACTCTTAACACTTACACTTAACTCTCAATATTGACTGAACTTAGAATAGCTATTGTGATTTTTACTTATGTGATGCTTAGCGCCTGATCTTCTCCTATATGACGGGAAAGGCCTGTTGCAGAGGGAAGCACACATACACCCCCACTGAGCAGGTATCAACCTTGTTGAGTGAGCCCAAGATGATAAACAATTTTATTTAAATTGATTTCCACTCCAGCGCAGATAAACGATATGGAAATACAACTATATTACAGCATCTGTTTTTATGTGCAGCAGAGGTAGTCGATTACTGTTCCCAAAATTCCCCCCTCTTTTAATGCTTTTTTAAAAACATGGTACATCCATTTGCAGACCCATTTGAAGGATGCATTACTGGATGGCTGATCAAAGGAGGAGTGATCCCCTTCTCTCAACTTTCCCTAACTAGTCTTAAGCACATGGCGTTTTTTCAGGAGCTGTTCTGCCATCTTGGTGTACATGAAGGTCCTAATCTTGGAAACAGAATAAACTATAATTATTCTTTATTTGGATTGTTATTTAAAAGGTTAAAAATAGTTTTTACAAACATCAAGTAAACATAACACAGGGGGCATGTCCAAGAGGTGTGATGAGATGGTTGCTTAAATACGAGCTCCGATCACCCCACTGCATTTCTCCTGCTGAAACCCCCTTGTCACACTAGTGGCGGAGGAGTATGTTTTCTCGGCTGAGGGTGCACTAGATGTCGGGCTGGAACCAACCTAGGAGCCGATTGGCGGTCGCCTGGAACCACGATGGTACTGCAGCTTCGATCCGCACCCGGCACATTGTGAAGGGGCCACGACCCAGAGAGAGGACAGGGGTGGCCGATCGGGCCCTCCTACTGATGGGACATCATCCCTGGGATCTACAGTGGGCAGCGCATGCTGTGCCGGTGTGTGTCTGAGGAAATTCCCCGCCCGGCAGGGTATGCGGGGTCCGGGTGTTGCCCAATATTGGTCAATTCGGCCTTACTGGCTCAACGAGGCCCTGGCGGAGAAAGTGACAGGGATGGCTAAGGAAAGAACAGACTGCCTCCCCGATGGGGTTTGAGTGCAGCATGAGGTGAGTGCAAATGGTGGTGGCTCTCCTGATTCCCAGAGGAAGGGATCTAATGGTTTCTTGCCTTGATGCTCCATGGCTGTCCTGCACTAAACGGCACTCAATCCTATCCCCCACTCAGCTGCCTGGAGAATTTTGGAGACATAGGTACTTCTGCCTGCCCACTGGTGCTGCTGTCTGTTGTTCAGGACATCTCCTTCCAGTACCTGTTGAGGCAGCGACTTGTGAAGTTCAGTAGTGACTTGTGAGGTGCAGTGCAGTGGATAACCTGAAGTGCCTGGGATGGCCTGCTGTCTGTGGGACTGTACATACCACCACGTCATCATAGCCGCAGAGATTGGATTTTAGCAGCAGCTAGGCCCCCCTTGTGCACCACAGGACTGAGGGGGGAAGTGGGATACCCCCTAGTATTGCAGGTCGCTCTAGCTAGATCTGTATGCCTGAACTCACTAACTATCCTTTGCAAATGGCTAAAGCTCAGAAGGAGAGAGGTGGCTATATCTCCCAGACCCGGGCTGTCATGGAACTGGCACCGTTCACAGTGGAGCTTCTTCTTCAGGATCACACCCAGAAATTCTTGGAGTTGATGGTGGCGGTCAGCAGTCTAACAGCCTCCATCGAGTCAAAACTGGACTCTTTGATAATTGATATAGGGCTTTTATAGGACAATTCCAAAAACTGAAAGACCGAGTGCAGCATGCGGAGCAGGCACCTGAGACAGTCCAGCCCAGATCATCAAGCACTGAGGAAATGCGGTCTTGGCTTGAGTCTAGGGAGGATCACAAGTTCACACCTCCATTGGATGGAGAAGGTCCCTGGCAGCCCCGGAAGTGCAGGAGACGTGCCACTAAAAAAGGCAGCAACGCACGAGGCAGACCCTCCAAGGCGCAGGCTGCCTTAGGCAGAACAGAGGTGATCATGGCAGTAGGACAAACCTTGGCCTCTGTTCAGATGGACAGGAACTCTGAAGACCTTATCTGAAGACCTTAATGAGAATCAACAAGAAGACGAACTGGTGCTGGAGCTGCCGGAGGAATTGTAGAGTGGTCCGCAGACCACCCCGATAACTGTGGACTTATTTCATTCTACTTGAGTATCGTATATGTCTTTTGTCTTCTTTCTTTCTTATTCCATTTCTTTTCCTAGCCCTAGAGCATGACATGTGTCAGCGTGCACGCAGGTGTGGGAATGGGGAGGGAGTGGGGGAGCGGGTAATGGGCAGACTTTTGTAGCCCTGCACCACGGTTTGAGCGCAAGGATGTGCAACGACACAATGATGATAGCAGGAGAGGGAGTAACGGGGGCTTATGGCTTTGTTTGTATCTGGGATGGATCAACCCCGGCAGAGAAGAAGCTCAGTAGTAATAGCGGAATCATTACTGGTGTTAAGTGGCTGTGAACGATTGAGGGTGCAGCCAGGGAGTGGGAGCTACAGGGAACTGTTTGAAATGGTTGAAAGTTTGTATGTTGATGTTCATTTGCTTTACTGCGTGAGTCCTCTATGGTTTTGCTCATTTCTTGAATCATGCTGCATAGTACCAGTACTGCGCTTAATAGGGATCACATGAACTCCTTAGAATACACAGTTATCTCCTGCAATAGGAGGGGCATGAGAAATGTTGGTAAACGTTATAGGATCTATTCCTACTTGCGTAGGCTCAATTTTCAGTTTACTTGCCTCCAAGAAACTCACTTGATCAAGGAGGTACTTACCTGGCTACATAAAAGGTGGTGGGGACTGGTGTTGAGCACCACATATTCCACTAATGCCAGGGGGGTGCTTTTGTGAGTGGCGCCAGGAGCTCTGATTGTTCTAGAACACAGTCTTTGTGGTGTGGGGGTTACAATTGCATTTGGTATTAGACAGATCAACTACCCCAGTACTGGGTGCACAATCACACATAAACTCCAGACAGTTGTGGCAGTGGGCTCATGACAGCCAAGTTGAGGATGTGTGGCATGCCCAACATCCTTTGTACCATGAGTATTCCCATAAATCCAATCTACATGTACTCCACACATGAATTGATTTGATATATGCTAGTAGGGAACTGATCCCTGCCTGTACGGGAGCCGAAGATTTAGTAAAGACATTATCCAATCATTGCCTGTTGTGGGTGATCTTTGGATCACCCACAATACCTATTTGGCGACTCTAGCCTAGAACACAAGACATAAGCCATACAGGACACAGGAAGAACAGTGTATGTCAAAACAAAAAGAGGGAGTATCCCGAGGAGGGGAACATCACTTACAACGCAACTTTTACCACACAGTGCCTTTACGATGCAACTTTTACAACGCAAACCATTACAACGAAATGCGCTGGAGGGCGCTCTAGGATAGGGAATGTGTTTAATGTACTATCCAACACCTTCCCTACTATCCACGGGGACTGGAGTTGGAATAGTAAATTAAACAATTCACTATCCAGTGCCTAAAAGCATTATGCGTTGTAATGGTATGCGTTGTAAAACTCGCGTTGTAAAAGCATGCGATGTAAAAGCATGCGTTGTAATGTTGTACATCCCCCGAGGACACTCGGGTGGACCCCTAAGATGAAGAATGTCACCAACTAGGTTGGTGAGTGAGGATTTAAAAAAAAAAAGGAAAACCTTTTCTCTCCTCTATTTCGAAAGGGACATTTTATGTCCTTGGGATACTCCTTCTTTTTTTTGGACATATTTACCTCAGGGGAATGGGAGTTCGTTTCCAACTATAATACCCTTACTCTCTGTTTGTTTAACAAATGAGAACAGATTACTCACTACATCATGGAAAGCGAAGGCACGGCTATGGGTGTGGGGGTTTGTATGGGATACAGTCACGGTAACAATATGGTGGAATGTATGTCATCACATTTCTGCATTAGGAGAGGTTTACAACTGGAACTACTCGAGCTGGAGTGCAACTGAGGGAGGCAGAACGATGATGGGCATCAGATCTGGAGGGAATCCATACACTAGAGGACATTTGTTGCTCAGAGAGTGTTGTGAGGCCTGCACAAATAACATGACTACATTTGTCCTTCACTGGGAACAACACGCCCCATTGTAGTACTTGACTATCAGAGGGTAGCGTTGCAAAGCAGTCTAAGGCTTACTCAAGGGAGGTGGTGTGGGCTAGTAATCGCCATTTACCAGTACGCAGAAAGAGCACTTAATAATTGATTGTCCAGTCTGTTCTTTGCTTTCTAAAAGGAAGAGTACATTTATTACACACACACTACTCAATGCTATGCAACAATTTACAAATATACATAAGCTGTGGGAATTACTTTGTGACATTGCGTAACATTCCCACACCTCCCGCGGGGGAGTGGGGTCTACTACCACGACTCCCATGTATGCACATCATTTTGCCACCAATGCAGTAGGTTGACCATAACCTAGAGTGAGGGCCTTGCTCACTGACACCATCCAGTGGCGACCCCCCCCCCTTTATCTCAACAAGCATTTCAAATGGCGACACCTGCCACGGTGACACATAACCCTGACTGAGCATCTCATACTGACCATACAGTATACACCTCTGCATCTTAGGGGCTAACAGCCTGGGTTGTTCTTCACCTAGCGCAGCAGCAACAATACATGTTTAAGCATTGAAGAACCGGGTTTTTCAGAACCCAGCGGCGCTAGGGGCACGCCCAAAGTCTTCGGATTCACCTGTCTTGGTATACAGAGACACGGAATACTTCTAGGTGGCGTCAGAGATCAAATTTATTAGCTGCAGCTAGTAACAGTATTCCCAGCAATACAACACGGTGTACAACTCAGGAAACTGCTCAAATTCGTAGAGCAAAACATTACTTTTTATACATATTTTACCCATTATAAATGCACACCCACTGCGACAAATACTGACGAATGAAATACATTTTCCCACACATTATCACATTACAAAAAGCTCAGTTTACATTGTACCAACCCACAAGTTAATAATTAGGAATGTCCCAAATTCAATTTCCACAAGCTGGACAAACCCATAATTGAAAGCACTACCCATGTAATGAAAAGTCGCAAGGAAAGAAACAATTCAGATGCTGAATAGGATAAGATATGTGCAAGGAAACTAAAGTTGACGATCTCCTAAACATTGATTGGCAATCTCAGACAACGATCAACTAGAGAAATTGGCTTCGCAAAAGGGTCAGTTTCAGGTGACGGGGTCAGCGTCCTGCAGTTCACTCACAAGTCAGAAAAGGCCTAGTTAATGCGTACATGAACAACAAAGCCCATGCAACTTTGTTCGTTCGGTTACCTCCACGGCCTACGTGAGGGCAACACAAAAATGGCATCACGAACAACTCAAACAAAATGGAGTCTGCTTCCGAAAATCACGGAACCTCAGACCTCCTTTTGCCATTACGTAGGCAATAACCTAAACTCATGTCAATCTGAATCCACGTCCATATCTATTCTCATCAGGTCATCAAGGTGTTGCTGTAGCATCATCTTATTATCCTTTGCTTCTCTAGGGATAGGTCTTCTCACACAGATCGTAGCACAAAGACTACAAATGGCGGGACCACACTGGATGCATAAACAACACGAGAAAAGTATAGCTAAAACCATACTAAGGAACATCAGAATCTTCCATCCCCATCTGGACAACAGTCCCCAAAACCATTCCATCAATGACCAGTTCCCTTCGTCTACATGTATAGACTCAGCAAACTTATGTAACTTCAAGATGGCTTGGTACACTGTCGGGGCATTATCTGGTATGAAAACACAGCAACTAGACCCGATCAATTTACATACCCCACCTCTATCTGCAAGTATAATATCTAAAACTATACGATTTTGTAATGTCATAAGACGATCCGCTTGAAGCTCAGCTGTAATATTGCTAAGGGCACCTGCAGTTTCATTTATAGTGGCCTCAACCACTCTCGTAAGCTGACGAATATTCCTGCTATTAGCCATAGGACCCCAAAAGGGCACAAAACCCTTAAAGAAGTCTCCAACTTCTTGTGCAACAGTATCTCTCGCATCGATGACACCTCTACCATATCTTGTTTTATGGTAATTGAAAACAGCAGTGTACGTAGGGGGAAGCAAAAATGCCACATAACATGTGCCTGAAAAGTCAGGAGGCAACCATGTATATGCTCTGTCGTAACAAACAAAATACGTGCCTTTAGCTGGCACGAACGGTGGAGATTTCTAGGATGTATAGACATAGGTGTGAACACACACACTCTTACCAAGCTGAGCTCTCGGATTCTGACCATTACCTTGCAGACAAAAATTACCTCGGTGGGGTACAATCCAAATAGGGGGAGACCTTTTTCGTCTCTCCTTCTCTGTCAGGCTAATGCTATATCCAGTCTTGTTCCAACCGATATATGCTCGTACCTCATCCTTAGGGATAGCATTATACGTGTCAATATCTCTGATCATATCTACTATTCCCTGTATCAAGGCATTATTACTCGCATTATCTTTAACGGAACGTACAGGAGATGCTTCATTCGCATAGATAAACATTGCTTGGAGTGCCCATACTGACCCATTAGGCGAAAAAGGCAAAACTAAATATGGCATTCCCTCATCTGTCGTATGCGGCATAAAACCACACACCCAGCAATTCGTGGCATTTACTACTAACTAATGCTGATGCAACATTTGTATAAATGAATTGTTAACAAATTCTGATCTCCGTGTCTGCTCATGTTCAGAAAAGGGGGTGGTGATGAACAGAGTGCCTGAATTAAGCAGACCACTCTTACCCAGTCCAAAGATCAGGGCTTGATCCATCACCGTTTTTTAGCTCACTGCACCATCCCAGCTCAGAACTTGGCTATATGCAAATTAGTCTGTTCCTGTCCCAGTGCATGATGGGAACAGGGCAAACCAAACTACCAAGCCAATTCTTATACTGGGAAGGAAACAAGCTTCCGGGGACCGGTTTCTGCCATTTCAGGCGTTGTCGGCCCGGCTTGCTTGAATCCTGATGGTGCAATGAGCAAGGGACTCACATCTGAGTATACCCTTCCACGCTTATGGTGGACAAAATGATTCAGAAAAGGGGGTGGTGATGAACAGAGTGCCTGAATTAAGCAGACCACTCTTACCCAGTCCAAAGATCAGGGCTTGATCCATCACCGTTTTGTAGCTCACTGCACCATCCCAGCTCAGAACTTGGCTATATGCAAATTAGTCTGTTCCTGTCCCAGTGCATGATGGGAACAGGGCAAACCAAACTACCAAGCCAATTCTTATACTGGGAAGGAAACAAGCTTCCGGGGACCGGTTTCTGCCATTTCAGGCGTCGTCGGCCCGGCTTGCTTGAATCCTGATGGTGCAATGAGCAAGGAACTCACATCTGAGTATACCCTTCCACGCTTATGGTGGACAAAATGATTCAGAAAAGGGGGTGGTGATGAACAGAGTGCCTGAATTAAGCAGACCACTCTTACCCAGTCCAAAGATCAGGGCTTGATCCATCACCGTTTTTATCTCACTGCACCATCCCAGCTCAGAACTTGGCTATATGCAAATTAGTCTGTTCCTGTCCCAGTGCATGATGGGAACAGGGCAAACCAAACTACCAAGCCAATTCTTATACTGGGAAGGAAACAAGCTTCCGGGGACCGGTTTCTGCCATTTCAGGCGTCGTCGGCCCGGCTTGCTTGAATCCTGATGGTGCAATGAGCAAGGGACTCACATCTGAGTATACCCTTCCACGCTTATGGTGGACAAAATGATTCAGAAAAGGGGGTGGTGATGAACAGAGTGCCTGAATTAAGCAGACCACTCTTACCCAGTCCAAAGATCAGGGCTTGATCCATCACCGTTTTTTAGCTCACTACACCATCCCAGCTCAGAACTTGGCTATATGCAAATGAGTCTGTTCCTGTCCCAGTGCATGATGGGAACAGGGCAAACCAAACTACCAAGCCAATTCTTATACTGGAAAGGAAACAAGCTTCCGGGGACCGGTTTCTGCCATTTCAGGCGTCGTCGGCCCGGCTTGCTTGAATCCTGATGGTGCAATGAGCAAGGGACTCACATCTGAGTATACCCTTCCACGCTTCTGGTGGACAAAATGATTCAGAAAAGGGGGTGGTGATGAACAGAGTGCCTGAATTAAGCAGACCACTCTTACCCAGTCCAAAGATCAGGGCTTGATCCATCACCGTTTTTTAGCTCACTGCACCATCCCAGCTCAGAACTTGGCTATATGCAAATTAGTCTGTTCCTGTCCCAGTGCATGATAGGAACAGGGCAAACCAAACTACCAAGCCAATTCTTATACTGGGAAGGAAACAAGCTTCCGGGGACCGGTTTCTGCCATTTCAGGCGTCGTCGGCCCGGCTTGCTTGAATCCTGATGGTGCAATGAGCAAGGGACTCACATCTGAGTATACCCTTCCACGCTTATGGTGGACAAAATGATTCAGAAAAGGGGGTGGTGATGAACAGAGTGCCTGAATTAAGCAGACCACTCTTACCCAGTCCAAAGATCAGGGCTTGATCCATCACCGTTTTTTAGCTCACTGCACCATCCCAGCTCAGAACTTGGCTATATGCAAATTAGTCTGTTCCTGTCCCAGTGCATGATGGGAACAGGGCAAACCAAACTACCAAGCCAATTCTTATACTGGGAAGGAAACAAGCTTCCGGGGACCGGTTTCTGCCATTTCAGGCGTCGTCGGCCCGGCTTGCTTGAATCCTGATGGTGCAATGAGCAAGGGACTCACATCTGAGTATACCCTTCCACGCTTATGGTGGACAAAATGATTCAGAAAAGGGGGTGGTGATGAACAGAGTGCCTGAATTAAGCAGACCACTCTTATCCAGTCCAAAGATCAGGGCTTGATCCATCACCGTTTTTTAGCTCACGGCACCATCCCAGCTCAGAACTTGGCTATATGCAAATTAGTCTGTTCCTGTCCCAGTGCATGATGGGAACAGGGCAAACCAAACTACCAAGCCAATTCTTATACTGGGAAGGAAACAAGCTTCCGGGGACCGGTTTCTGCCATTTCAGGCGTTGTCGGCCCGGCTTGCTTGAATCCTGATGGTGCAATGAGCAAGGGACTCACATCTGAGTATACCCTTCCACGCTTATGGTGGACAAAATGATTCAGAAAAGGGGGTGGTGATGAACAGAGTGCCTGAATTAAGCAGACCACTCTTACCCAGTCCAAAGATCAGGGCTTGATCCATCACCGTTTTTTAGCTCACTGCACCATCCCAGCTCAGAACTTGGCTATATGCAAATTAGTCTGTTCCTGTCCCAGTGCATGATGGGAACAGGGCAAACCAAACTACCACGCCAATTCTTATACTGGGAAGGAAACAAGCTTCCGGGGACCGGTTTCTGCCATTTCAGGCGTCGTCGGCCCGGCTTGCTTGAATCCTGATGGTGCAATGAGCAAGGGACTCACATCTGAGTATACCCTTCCACGCTTATGGTGGACAAGCGAGGAGCCAACTCTGAAGGACATTATGGGCGCTATTGCGAGTGTCCAATCCAACATGGCCAGCAATATGAAACCTTGGCGGCCAAGATAGATACAGTGGCGATCGATGTCACCCTCATCAGAGCGGACCCGGGGAAAACCAACGAGCGTGTCAAATCCCTTGATATCAAGACGGCTAGTTTGATCACAGATGTCTCGGATCTCCAGACCACAGTCCGCAATCTTCGGACTACTTGCGAACTGTTCGCCAATCGGCTGGAAGATTTCGAGGGCCGGGCCAGACGCAATAACGTCTGCATCGTGGGTGTCCCGGAGAACTCTGCTGATTTGCCTGTTGATATCCTGGTGGAGGACCTCGTGCTGAAGCATTTGGCACCAAAAGGTTTAACTAAATTCTTTGCTGTGGAGCGAGCTCATCGTGTCCCGGGTGGTAAGCCGAAGTTGGGTGCCGCTCCGCGGCCCATAATTGCCAGGCTTTTCAATTTCCGTGACAGAGACGCTATCCTGCAAGCTTCACGAACGAGTGGACCCACTAAATTTGAGAACGTATCGATTGGTTTTTACCCGGACTTCACTCAGGCAGTCCAGAAACAACGAATGGGCTTCACGGGTGTGAAGAGGCGCCTTTAGAGAACTGGGACTGAAATATGCTATGCTTTTCCCGGGCCGCTTGAGAATCGAGCATGAAGAGCGTGCATTCTTCTTTGACCGCCCCGAGGTGGCTAGTGACTGGTTGGACACTTTATCGACGCGCCATGAGGGCCCGGAGAACTCGAGAGGCGCTGAGGGAGGCTCGGAGGACCAGGAGCAGTGAGTCTACATCGGCGAGCCTGATTCTATGGCAGTGGCTCAGAGACTATGTCCTGTTATGGTGTGAATGCCCGGGGGTGGGGGGGTTTAGGGGATCTTCCTCCTCTGGGGACTTTTCTCTCTTTTGTGTAGGTTAGTTTAATGGGGCGACAAGCACACTGCAAGTTGGGGTGGCTTTTAGGTCTACCGCAGGGGTGCAGGGAGGGGGGTTTGAGTTTGATGGGTACACTGGGGGTGGTGGGGGGTTCTTTTCTCTTTGTTTGTTTCTAGGCTGTGCTTTGTTTTACATTTGCTATCCTGTGGCTGTTTCGAGGTGGGGAGGGCGGTCCGTTTTCTTCTGGGATGGGGGTAGGGGACTTAGGGTGTTGAGCTGGAATGTTAATGGGCTGGGGGACAGGATCAAACGTGGGATTGTACTACAATACTTGAAGAGATGTTCACCGGATGTGGTCTTGCTCCAGGAGACCCACTTGGTGGGCAATACATGTCATGCACTGAACAGACGAGGTTACCGTTTGGTGGCTCATTCCGGCTTCACCTCTGAATCGAGGGGGGGTTGGTATCCTGGTTAGGAACTCCCTCCCCCTGGAGATAGATGGCACGGTGTTGGACGATAGAGGCCGTTACGCAGCCATTCTGGGGAGATGGGAAGGAAAGTTGATTTCCATACTGTCTATTTATGTTCCGCCTGGCCTACAGTCTACTACCTTCGCCGACCTGGGTGAGGTAATTCTGGGTTTGCCTGATGGATTGCTAGTGGTGGGTGGTGACTTTAATTCTGTGGTGAATGGGGAGAGTGATCGTAGCCCCCCCAGGCTCCTCCCTACATCGCAGCTATGGCTGGGGAAATTCTTGGATGCCTTTGGGTTGGCAGACTGTTGGAGACAAATGCACCCTGGCCGGCTTCAGTACACTTTCCACTCGGGAGCCCATGGAAGTCTCTCGAGACTTGATTATATCCTCGTGCCGGTGGTGCAGTTGGTCTCGGTGCGTGAAATCAAGCATTTGGCTAGAGTAATTTCAGACCACTCCCCGCTATGGCTCCACATCGATATACATCTGGGGGCTGTGGGCCGGATTGCCCCGATCAATCCATGGCATTTTCAGAACCCCAAAATCAGATCTGAGGTGGTCAAGTGCATGAACTTTTACTTTACTGAGAATGAGGGATCGGTGTCCTCCCCGGTCTCCCTATGGGAGGCTTATAAAACTGTGATCCGTGGTCAGACCCTGTCTTTGATTGCTGGTGAGAGGAGGCGCAAAAATGAGGAGGTGGAGAACTTGGAGTCTGAGATTGCCGTATTGGAGGAACGGTTGGAAGCTGGGGTTACACCCGAGAAACTGCATGTCTTGGCTCTTAAGCAATCTGATTACAGGGCCTTGGTGACTGACTCGGCTGAGGCAATGAATCGTGTGCAGCAGGGGCGTCTGTATGATGTGGGTGATAAAGCGGGGAAGTTGCTTGCTTGGCTGGATAGGCGTGTTGTGCCTGTAGTTGAGAAAGTTGATGGAACGAGAGTCGTGGACCCGGTTGAGATAGTTGAGGTGTTTGCCCAGCACTTTCGGGTTGTGTACGCGCCGGTTTCGAACATGCCGGAGGGGGACTCGCACTTGCTGCTTCGTGATCTTGAGTTGCCTAGTCTCTCGGAGTCGGACGGGGTGTTAATGCAGGCTGATTTTTCCATTGATGAGGTTGCGCTCGCTATACGCTCCCTCCGCTCGGGGAAGGCCTCTGGTCACAACGGTATTCCGGTTGAGTTATACAAGCTATGCCCGGATAAAATGGCGCCGTATCTGCTTAGTATGTTTGCGGCATCGCGAGACCTTGGATTCCTTCCCAGGGACCAGAGGCTGGCCTCTATTGTGGTTATCCATAATGATGGCAAACCCCGCGAGCGCTGTTCATCGTACCGCCCGATCTCACTTTTGAATGCTGAACCCAAAATATTGGCGAAACTTTTGGCGAACCGACTGATCACGGTGATTAGCGAATTGGTTCACCCTGATCAGTCTGGTTTTATCCCCCAACGCAATACTGCGCTCAATCTTCGTCATCTTCACGGCGCCATCGCGAGGGCGGGGTCTCTCAGCGAGCCGGCCATCTTGGTTTCTCTCGATGCCTCGATGGCCTTTGATACGGTTGAGTGGCCATATTTGTGGGCTACTCTTGCCAAATTCGGTTTTGGTCCGAAGTTTATTGCATGGGTTAAACTCCTATATCAGCAGCCGTTGGTGCAGGTTGTGGTTAACGGTAGGGCCTCGGAGCCCTTTGTTCTCGGGCGAGGCACGAGGCAGGGATGTCCTTTGTCACCGCTATTATTTGCACTTGCGCTCGAGCCCCTTGCCGCCTGGCTCCGTTGGGAGCCTTCACTAAAGGGTATTCGGTGGTCCCCTGACTTCGAAGATCGTGTATCATTGTATGCCGATGATATTTTATTGTACCTGACATCCCCCCGTAAGTCACTAGGAGTCCTTTTTGATGTTTTGAGTTCCTTTGGACGTAACTCCGGGTTGGTTATCAATTGGTCCAAGTCGTGTATCTTCCCGCTGACCGGTGCTCCTCTTTCTCTGCCCGAGTATGCCCGATCCCGGTTTCTAGTGATGGCTTTAAGTATTTAGGGATCTATATTTCACTTGACCCTGTGATACGCTATGAGCGTAACTTGCTGCCTCCACTCGCCCGGCTTCGGTCGGACATCGCTGCATGGTGTGGTCTACCCTTGTCCCCCCTGGGACGGGCAGCCCTGTTCAAAATGATGTCTCTCCCCCGTTTTTTGTATGCCATACAAAACACACTTGATCTAGTGCCGGCTAGCTACTTTCGTGAAATCGAGTGCCTCCAGAGAAAGCTAGTTTGGGCTGCCGACCCCATATTGCGTTGGCTAAGCTTACGTTGCCCTGGTACGATGGGGGCATAGCGTTACCTGATATAAGAAGATACTACTGGGCATCTCAACTGAGCGCTGTGAACCATGCCATGTACGGTCCAGTCCCGAATCCTGCATTCGGGATGGACCGGTGGCTGTTACCCGGGGGAGATTACTACAGGGCTCTCTACTCTCGGGGCGCTAGAAAGAATCTGACGGGACCCACTGCAGTGGCTGTGCGGGTGTGGGGCAGCGCGACCGCGGCTCTGTTTGCTGCGGAGAGGCTTGGTGAATTGTGGACGTCAAAGGGTTTCGATAGGTGGGACTTCATCGGAATCAGCAAGGTAGGTGACCTCTGGGTTAAGAATAGAGTTAAGACCTTTGCTGAATTGAAACAGGAATACAGTTTGAATGACTCGGATTATTTTCGATACCTCCAGGTTCGTCATGCCATTGGGTCGGTTTTTCCGGCTGGTTCTGATATTCCGGAGAGCTCCCCCCTGGAAGACAGGATGCTGGATGGACATATTCCAGATAGCACTATCTCCCTTATTTATAAAAAACTTATCAATACTCGATCAGACTTGCTTGTTTAGCTTCGTGGTGCCTGGACTAACGATGGGCTGGAACTGGATGATGAGGATTGGCAGGCTGCGATATCCTCTCCCAAAGAGGTCGCGATTCCGGCGCGTCTGCGACTCGTTCAGCTGAAGATTCTGCACCGAGTCACGGGTCCGCGATTGATGCATATGGGTTTTTCTGAGGATGGGCTGTGTCGACGTGGCTGTGGTATGATTGCTACCTTCCTCCACATCGTATGGGAATGTCCGGAAGTTGTGTCTTTCTGGACTAGAGTGCATGCGGTGATGAGTGAGGTGACGAATGTTGAACTCCTGCCTGAAGCCAGGCGCTGTCTCTTGAACATATGGGAACCGAACGATTGCACTGTTGCTCAGACTCGGTGGGTCACGCTGGGAAACATGGTCACGAAAAGGGACATTGCACAGTTGTGGGGATCTCAGAGGGCACCATCAGTTTCCAAATGGGAAGAAAATATGGACTGGTGCATGTTCAGAGAGAAGATTGTTTATGTCTCCCGTGGCAGGCCCAAAAAATGGGGTAGGATATGGGACCACTGGAACTCATACCGTGGGGAGATATGTGATCCCCCCTTCACTGGTCCCCCTGACGCTCCTTGTTCTCCTTGAGTATACGTTTCGGCTCCCTCCTGTATCACATTATTGATATGTTTCTGGCTCTGGGTCCCCCTTTCCCCACCCTCTCCCTTATCTCCTGGAGGTTCTCCTCTTTTTCCATATTGTCCTTGATTGCCTCTCCCTGTATCATATGGAACAGACACAACAATTTAGGATGCAGCCTCGTTTTCTTCTTTTTCTTAGATATTTTTGTTTGCTTGTTTTAAAAAAAATGAAACCTTTCCAGATCTTATCGTTATAGATTTGACCAATATCGTGCACCATTGCTGCCGGACCCTTGGTTGTCGGCTGATGAGCTGTGTAATGCTATACTGCATCTTTGATATGTCGCTAGCCGGCCCAGAGGGTTGTAGGCTTGTACTTGTATTTTCGTTTTCTTTCTTGCTAAATAAAGGTTTAAAAAAAAAAAAAAAACACAATATCAAAAAACATTTGCTACGGACCAATGTACACATTCTCATTTTTGAATCACTTCTCTTAACACCCTTATCAGATTCAAAAGACTCCATCCTCTAACGTGCTGCTCACGGCTATTACCTTCTTCACTTATGTGTGCGTCAAGATCGTACTAACGACCATGAACCACAGACCTTTTGTCAATTCGCGGCTCACCCCTTAAGGCTGTACCGCGACCCTGCAGCGGAGTCCGGATGGTGACTCAAAAAAGAGAAAGAAGAAAAAAAGTCTCTTGATCTGAAAAGGTGTAATTCACAACAAAAAATTTAAGTTTATTTGTCCATTGATTTTTCCCTTCTCGGTCTCAGGTTGTAACGCTCTTTGCCAGGCACAGTTTGCTCTTGAAAAAGTGTTTCCGGGTCCATTGTATTCAACTTTCGATGTGATGGCACAGCAGCTTACAAAAGTTCGTCATCTGTACGTTCTGACTGAGTCCATACCAATTGTGCATCACTAAAAGGTACAAATCTAGGAATTCTCTCACATTCAGAATCTGCTATACCTTCCCTCACCCACTTGTCATACGGTAAGGGCAAAGGAACTTTTTTACAATGGGTAGCATGTACCCAATTCTTTTTACCAGCTACCCTAACAGCAGTTCGAGTGACTATCAAAACTAAACGCGGTCCAGTCCACCTTGGCTCCAAGTTCTTAGTTCGTTGAAAAATTTTCGGGAGGACATAGTCACTGGGTTGAATCGTGTGGCCTGGATCCGCAGTCACTGTCGGCAAACTGTCATAGACCTGTTGGTGGAGAACACGTAATTTAGCAGTCAAGTCATGTAAGTAATCCACCAACATAGGGTACTCGATGTCACTGTACTTTTTAGGCCTCGGCACGCCCCAAACATTGGCCGGACGACCAAAAACAATTTCATATGGGCTAAGTCCCACACGAGAATGTACTGTCGTCCTTGTTGACAAAAGGGCCAACGGCAAGGTATCCATGTAAGACCAGAGCTCGCTTGTATTTTAGCTAACTTCAATTTCAGAGTGCCATTATAGCACTCGACAAGTCCAGCGGACCAGGGGTGATTCGCAGCATGGAATTTCTGATTGTTACCCAAACCCGCACACACTTTCTTCATGATTCGACCCACGAATTCACTCCCATTGTCGCTCCATACAATTCTCGGCAAACCATATCTAGGGAAGTACTCCTTGAGCAATACCTTAGCTGTAGACAAGGCAGTATTATCCTTTAGGGGGTAGGCCTCTATCCATCTGGAAAAGGCACAAACAACCACAAGGACATACTTCAGATGGTTGCATCTCTCCAAGTGAATGTAATCTAGCTCTATCACTTCAAACGGATACGTTGGAGGAGCAAAATGACCAGCTGGAGTTCGCTTTCCAGGATTATACATCAGACAAACCATACAATGCTTCACCACATTCTCAGCACATTTAGGAATTCCAGCATTCTGCCATACTGGAGCCAACAACTTGCATATCCCTTTCGAACTAATGTGAGCCATTCCATGAGCCATAGTAACCACTGGGAGCACATACCCATCAGGCAACAACCATCGCTGGTGCTCTGACAACTCAACCCAACAACCTGTGGAATCCAACATAACCGTACTTTCTCTCCACGTACTCACTTCCTTTTCCGTAGCTTCAGCCTGAATTAACTTCATACTTTCTATTGTGTCTTCACACATTCCACCTGATATAACCCAGTTAGCAGGGCCT
The DNA here is from genome assembly GCF_964261635.1 of Lissotriton helveticus. NCBI lineage: Eukaryota > Metazoa > Chordata > Amphibia > Caudata > Salamandridae > Lissotriton > Lissotriton helveticus. Next base: position 1,816,305,898 of record NC_136063.1, read on the forward strand.
GGAGCATACATTCGACTCATCATATCCTTCGCCGTTTCCTTCGCAACTTCATCCGCAAACGCATTTCCTCGGCCCACATCATACACAACCTTCTTATGGGCATTACACTTCACAATTGCAATCTGCTTTGGGAGAGTAAGTGATTCAAGAAGTTCATTCACTAATTGCCCATGCTGAATTTTCGTACCATGGGAAGTAAGAAATCCTCTCTCTCTCCACAAGCGTCCAAAACTGTGAGCCACACCAAACGCATACTGGCTATCAGTATAAACATTCACTCGCTTTCCTTCTGACAACACACACACTCGAGTCAATGAAATCAACTCTGCTGCTTGTGCTGAATTCTGTGCTATACGTGCTGTTTCAACAACTGTATGTAAAGTTGTGACAGCATATGCTGCAGTCGTCTCTCCATTCGAAAGCTTAAAACACGAACCATCTACCCATAGAGTACCATCAACATTTGAAAGAGGAGTATCTTTTAAATCAACTCTAGCCTTCGTTTCCTCCTCTGTCCGGAGAAAACAATCATGCTGTTCCTGAACATCTGTCTCTACAGAAATCGGCAACAACGTAGCTGGATTCAACACATTGCACCTTTTGATGTGCACATGGCTAGCCAAAAGCGTCAACTCATAACCTGACAAACGTGCACTAGTAAGATGCTGTGATTTGGTCCTATTCAATAAAGTATCCAGTGCATGTGGAACCATCACAATCAGCGTATTATCCAATACCAAACCAGCAGACTGTCGGATAGAAACAGCCGCTGCCGCTGTAGCTCTCAAACAACTCGGCAACGCCCTTGCTACCGGATCTAACGTAGCTGAAAAATACGCACATGGGCGTTGCTTGTCTCCAAACTGTTGAGTAAACACTGACAATGCACAACCTTCTCTCTCATGTACATACAATGTAAAAGGCTTACTGTAGTCCGGGGTACCCAACACCGGAGCAGAACACAATGCATCACGTAATTCAGAAAAACTTTTCTGACATTCGTCAGACCAAGGGAGATAATGCGGAGTATCTTTAAGAGTCAAAGCCAACAAAGGCTTCGCTAACAAAGAAAAATTCGGGATCCACTGTCTACAATACGAAGTGATACCTAAAAAAGCACCCACTTCTCTCTGTGTGGATGGCACACTCATTTGGGCAATCGCTTGAATTCGTTCTGGGGTCAATCGCCTTCCCCCCTTCGACAAGAGATGAACTAAGTAGGTTACTTCTTGGCGGCAATACTGTAACTTTGAAGGTGACACTTTATGATGAAGGTCAGACAAATGTCGTAACAAAGAAAGAGTAGCCTCTTTACGAATCTCTTCGTCATCAGCAGCAACCAGTAGATCATCAACATACTGGATAAGAGTAGCACCAGAAGGCAATACAAAATCATCAAGCTGAGTTTTCAACGCCTGACTATAGATGGAGGGACTTTCACAATAACCTTCAGGAGCACGTTTAAACCGGAAGCTTCGTCCTCCTAAAGAGAAGCCGAAAATATCCCTACTTTCCTCAGCGATCGGAATACTGAAGAAAGCGTTCTTCAAGTCGATAACTGAAAACCAAGCAGCCGAAGCAGGGATCAGAGTCAACAAAGCAGTAATGTCAGGGACAACAGGAAACTATGGCACCAAAATTTTATTTACCTCTCGAAGATCGATCACAAACCCGTACACAGGTGGCTGAGAAGCATCAGTACGCTTAAGGACAGGCAAAACAGGACTGTTACACACATTACCTCTCGCTTCTTCAACTACAACCTTCTCAACCAAATCATAGATAATCGCTAAAAGAGCTCTCTCACCATCACAAGATATTTTATATTGCGGAATACGAGGTAGCCTAGCATTCGACTTAAGGGTAACAACATAGGGTGGAATCTGCAAAAGACCAACATCATTGGGACCTGTAGCCCAAAGTGTATCAGGAAGAGAACGCAATCCAGTGGAACACAATCTTTAGAAAAATACATCGGAGACATCACTTTCTTACCCACTGTAAGATGTACTCCCGAAGGAGAACAATGCAATGTCGCATACAATCTTTTCAGCAAGTCCAAACCCAACAGATTCTCACCACAACCAGTCGTTAGAATAAGGGGAGCTTCCAATTCACAAGGACCAATAGAAAGGGGCAATGGACTAGAAACCGGATTACGAACTGGGGCGCCTGAAAATCCTACTGAAACATTGGTCAAGCCAGACAAAGGTGCGCCAGGAAGTTTAGAGTGCATAATAGAACTCTTCGTTGCAGCAGTATCCAAAATAAAAGGTTCTGCCACACCTGTTGTAATCACTTCAACATAAGGTCCACTCTGGTCTACTGGAACTGACACTACTCCCTCACTTTGTCCATGGTTGTCCTAACTATCATTATAACCAGCACTCTCACTCTCGACACAATAATCATCAGCGAAGTACTGGGCAGACTGAACAGTCGGAACATTCTGTCGGTCAAAATAATTCGCAGAATTCTGAGGGGGAAAGGAACGCTCATTCTGGGGAAACACACCACGTCTCCTACCCCTAGGAGCTTGTTGGAAACCACCACGACCTCTTTGACCAGATACACCATTCATATGCTGTAGCAAAACCGAGCAACTGTTCTTGAAATGACCTTCCTCTCTGCAGTAAGCACACTGATTAGGTCCTGGCAAGAATCGCGGAGGGAAAGACTCAGGCTTCTGTAACAATCTCTGAAACTGTGGGGTTTGCTGAAACTGAGGCTGATTTGGACGAGGCGGATAAGCTTGCTGTAAAAGAACTTTTGTTTTTAGGTCTCTAGTTTTCCTCTCTGCTTTATCCTTCTCATCTTTATCCCTATTCTCGTAATATTGTGCAGTAGCCAATATCTGGGCCGACGAAGAAACAGCCCATGAACTCTCAGAGTCCTTTAACTTATTAGAAAGTTCGGGAAGCAAATTAAAGACAAATTTGTCCATGAACAACCTTTGACCACCTTCAGGGCTCATGTCCTGACCACTATGATCGATGAACGTTTCCTCAAACCTAGTAAAGAAATCAGACACACTCTCGTCTTTCTTTTGTTTGCATGCTGCTAACTTATCCCAATTCACTCGTAAAGGAGGCATCATAGTTTTCATTAAATTAATATTCCTACCAGGTGATTCTGCAACTAAGGGTTCAGGTTTGGCACCTCCTACCTGCCGACCATCTGAAGCAGCAATATTGACCTACGTATCTCCTAACTCTGGCGCATGATCCTCATGACAGATCTTCGCCCACAAAGGTTGAGGAACTACATTACCCATCAACATATCTATGTCAGTTAAATTCATAATACACGCATCAACTGTCTGAGACAACTCTTTGTAATAACCAGCAGGATTTTTACGGGGATCAGGTAAGGTCTGCTTAAGAGCCAAGACCTCTGCTCTCTTCCAAGGAACATGTACCCACACTCGCTGAAAATGTGCCGGTACAGCCTGAATACCCAAATTAGCATTAGCATCAACTTCCTCTCTCCATACAGGAGGAACCTCTCTCATAGGATACTGCTTTACTTTCCTCCTAACAGCGGAATCAGGTTCATACAATGTCTGAGGTGGAAGCCTAGATCTGAAAGCAAGTATCATCTCTCTGGCATCTGCAACATCAGACTCCACTATTGTCCCTTTAGCAAATCCTGACTGGACATCAAGCACTTCCTGCGGAATCGGACCCAACTCATTATCTTCCCATTCCCGACGAAGAAAAGTACACATTACATCAAAAACATACCTTTGCTTAGGCGGATCCCACTTTAAGAAAACATCCATAACCGCTTGCAAATCATACCTAGAAGCATTTAAAACCCATCTACGAGCCAATAGATCCAACACTGTCCGCTCTTCCGAACTAGGAAGCTGACTACGACTCTGTTTACGTTCCGAAACAGGGGTCATATTCAGTGACCCAAACAATGGAGACAAAAGATTAGCAACAGTCTCGGTCATTCGTTTTCGAGCAGAAGGAGAAGAAGCAGACATAAGGACAGGAGAATAAGTATTTCGAGGCAAGAGAGGCGTAGGAACAAAAGTAGCAAGAGTCGGAGATACAGGAATAGAAGGCAAACGAGTTTGAGATATAGCTGATAGCAAAGCTGCCGACCCTAGAGGGGGTTGCACCATAGGAGGGAGAACATTCTGTAAAGCAACGGGTGGCTGAACAACAGCAGGAGGCTGAACAACAAAGGGTGCAACAACCGGGGGTAAGGGAGGTGCAGTAGCACCCTGCACATAAGGGGGTGGCAATCTCAATAAATGAGACATCAAAGGATCTTTTTCAGGATCTTCAATCACTTTTGGAGGAGAAGGCGGCAAGGCGGATAACATTTATCGATGGCCATGCAACGCTGTCTATCTAAGACTTCACTCGCACGCTCTTCTCCATCTTACTTAAACTGCCTAGCAGCCTGTAGTACTGACATATTCTTATCTTTCCTATCTCTCTTTGCTTGCTTAATTTCTCGCTGTTTGGCTTCCTTACGCCAAAGGCGGAAAGAGTCAAACATCGCCGGCCGGGCTTTCTTCCTAAATAGCGCAACTTCCAAATTATCTAAAATATTTAATTCGAAACTACCATATTGGGGCCATCGTAAAACACCATCTTTCCTTGTATAGCGGACCCACACTTCGTTAAAAGTGATAGGACCCACTCCGTGTTTTGAATAGAGCTCATAAGTCGGAGTTCCAACCGCAGGTATCGGACACAAATCCTCCAATCGGGAATCCCTGTTGCAACCATAACTAAACCATTTCCTAATTTTGCTAAGACCAGGCATCTTATAGCTCACTAATCTAGCTTCAAACTTCAAGGGGTTATCAACTATCGATACACTCGTAAATATACGAGCCCCTCGGCTTCGGCTATTGCAATATCCGAATCAAAACCAAGAACCAAAACAAAGTCGTGGGAGCGACCCACTTATACTTAACCAAAATATCTATCACGCCACCAGAAGACCGTCTATCGTCTCGCTTTACAAAGGATCAATCAAGGGTCCAAGACAGGATGACAGGACGACAGTCAGGGCAGCAGTCCTTCGTAGCCGTTGGAAAGCCTCGCAGAAAAAACCTTCGGTCCACGTCGACATGCAGGGGTCAATGAAGTGGCGGCCTTCCTCCAGAAATTCCTCACGTGGCTCCTCACAATCCTCGGGCTTGGACCGGTACCACTGAAGTCGCCCGACGTTAGGCGCCAACTGAAGAACCGGGTTTTTCAGAACCCAGCGGCACCAGGGGCACGCCCAAAGTCTTCGGATTCACCTGTCTTGGTATACAGAGACACGGAATACTTCTAGGTGGCGTCAGAGATCAAATTTATTAGCTGCAGCTAGTAACAGTAATCCCAGCAATACAACACGGTGTACAACTCAGGAAACTGCTCAAATTCGTAGAGCAAAACATTACTTTTTATACATATTTTACCCATTATAAATGCACACCCTCTGCGACAAATACTGACGAATGAAATACATTTTCCCACACATTATCACATTACAAAAAGCTCAGTTTACATTGTACCAACCCACAAGTTAATTATTAGGAATGTCCCAAATTCAATTTCCACTTGCTGGACAAACCCATAATTGAAAGCACTACCCATGTAATGAAAAGTCGCAAGGAAAGAAACAATTCAGATGCTGAATAGGATAAGATATGTGCAAGGAAACTAAAGTTGACGATCTCCTGAACATTGATTGGCAATCTCAGACAACGATCAGCTAGAGAAATTGGCTTCGCAAAAGGGTCAGTTTCAGGTGACGGGGTCAGCGTCCTGCAGTTCACTCACGAGTCAGAAAAGGCCTAGTTAATGCGTACATGAACATCGAAGCCCATGCAACTTTGTTCGTTCAGTTACCTCCACGGCCTACGTGAGGGCAACACAAAAATGGCGTCACGAACAACTCAAACAAAATGGAGTCTGGTCCCGAAAATCACGGAACCTCATGCATCACTTAAAATGACAGTACTTATCATTGCTGATAACAATTATAATGCATTGCAATAAAAGCCCCTAAAACGGCATCACAGTTATAAGCACAGGATTAAGCATATACAGCCTGACACCTTAGCAGGAATGTCCAGCAACATGTCCACTTGGCTTATGACTTCACATTACACATGTGGATTTCAGTTCCTCATAAGAGAGAACAGTAGGTAAAGGCACTTCTCGTGAAATTGCATCTCGCCCCCTCCAGGGGATGCCCTTCTCCAGACATCCCCAGCTCAGCCTTTCATATCTTGGTGTAGTCCCAAACACCCCCCCAGCTGAAGAACAGAAGTTCCAGCCACAGAATGCTGTTGACGCCTGTCTGAGCCCTTGAGAGGTTATTTCTTTTAAGTACCACAGAGACTTAGGAAGGGACTTAACATCTTCGTGCTGGGGGAGTCTGTGTTGCTCCTGTAGCTCCCAGTGCACCTTTGTAGGCATTTAGCGGTGACCCCAACCTCGAGGGGCCACCACAACCCGAAATATGGGCATGTTTTCCAACAGGCCTGTCCAGGCGCTGCAAAGCATTATGGGGAACTCTCCCCCCATCGCTCCGGGGAGAGCCGCGCTGCTCGGAATGGCGGCCCTTCACTGCATTTGCCCATCATTGGGGTTCCAGTCCCCCCCGGACCCCGTGCCTGCCCAGGTAAGCTCCTAGCAGCTCGTGGAGCCCACCCCTAGCTTGTGTATGGCTGCGGGAGCTGGAGTGTCTTTTTGGTCTGCCTGTTCCAGCGGCAGACACAGAGGTAGATTCTCCCTCGGTGGGTCTTTGGGGGAGTGTGCTGGCACGCCTTGCCGCTGCTGTGGGGGAGTGTGGTGACACTCCCCTCTGCTCCGTCCGCACATCGGGCCCAGAGTTGGGGTCCCAGGTACCCAGGGACATCTTAACAGGGAGCGCGATGGAGCTCCCCGACTTCCTCCTGTTCTTTGGGGCCCGGAGTTGGGGTCCTGGGCCCATACACAACCATTCGAGCATGCAAATTAGGGGAATCAAAATATCTCCAGCTGATTGGCCCAATAGTTATTTAAATAAAGGTTGAGGGTGTAGGGAATAAACGGGTTAAATGGAAACGCGCTACTGAACAGGTGAGAGCAGGATAGAATGAAGGTGCGGGTTGTCGTTGTCTTCTCCCACTAAGGGTATGATGGAAGGACTGATGTATATTTGCGTGTTTGGGTTAAAACCCTTAGTAATGATTGATGCTTGGCCAACAGTTGATAAACAAGGGCACTAAATAACAAATGGTTCTTTTGTTCCAATTGGAACTTGCATTAGGGGAGTGGCGCTTAAGAATGGAATATTTTGGATATAGATTGAACAGAGTGACATTTTGACAAAATTTGGCTATTATCCCATGAGCCACCATTGGGACTAGGCGGTGTATGGTACAAGGTTCAGGCATGGTATTGAATGGTGGAGGGGAGGTGACCGTATATGCACCATAGGATACAAATATTTATCATTTTTTATAGAGAACTTCCTCACTAATGGGATGAAAAGAGGAAACTCCAGGATGACTAAACGCAGTGAATTGTCAATGTATGAATTTGGGGCATGTTTTAAGTGTAAGGGCTCACCTGGGTTTACTGCAGGGACCATCAATAAGCAACCCTCATTGAGGGATGTCCCCCTGCGCACCGCTTCAGTGTTACCAATTAGGTATTCCAACCAATAATCCAATAAGCTCAAATAGAGTTGATTAAAGTTTTTCTTTATGAATTTACACAAATCCTGTGTTTCTTCATGGAATTGCAATTTTCATTCCAATAAACATAGTTTTATATTTCAATCCAAGTATATATCATTCCACATGATCAGTCCCAATGCATTTCGGACTTTAGTAGTCCTTCGTCTGGGGAATAATCTAAACAAAAGAAATGTATGGTCTGAATTATGGGGGCACGTCTCTGTATCATACAAAAGTGGCAAACATCTATTATTAAACACCTACCAGTCTAACTGGATCATATCACTAGTCATGCACATTTCTCCGAGGTAAACAAGAGAATCCGTGAACTGAGTATCAGTCAAGAAGAATAAATAGACTAACCTTCATCTCAAAGTTAAAAAACGCTGAAACATAGTATAAGTATATAAGATGCACCCAGTGTGATAAATAATATGTTCGCTAGAACGTCATCTAGGTGACAAGCATTTAAAAAAATATAATCGTGCTTGCAGCAGGGCTATGGAATTCGCTCCCGGTATCCATCCGAGCTCTTAATGACCTGTTCGCCTTTAGGCAGGCGATCAAAACCTTCCTGTTTCCCGCTTCTTAATAACCTTCCCTTCTTTTAATATGTGTTATGTTACAGTGCCTGTCAAAAGCGCCAGGACGCCCCTTTGCTGGGGCAGCTGTGCGCGATAGAAATATAAATAACATAACATAACATAACATAACATAACATTGTGCAGAAATCGTATTCTTCACAAAATGATGTATAAACATACATCGTTAGTCACGTAGCTGAAAAATACGCACATGGGCGTTGCTTGTCTCCAAACTGTTGAGTAAACACTGACAATGCACAACCTTCTCTCTCATGTACATACAATGTAAAAGGCTTACTGTAGTCCGGGGTACCCAACACCGGAGCAGAACACAATGCATCACGTAATTCAGAAAAACTTTTCTGACATTCGTCAGACCAAGGGAGATAATGCGGAGTATCTTTAAGAGTCAAAGCCAACAAAGGCTTCGCTAACAAAGAAAAATTCGGGATCCACTGTCTACAATACGAAGTGATACCTAAAAAAGCACCCACTTCTCTCTGTGTGGATGGCACACTCATTTGGGCAATCGCTTGAATTCGTTCTGGGGTCAATCGCCTTCCCCCCTTCGACAAGAGATGAACTAAGTAGGTTACTTCTTGGCGGCAATACTGTAACTTTGAAGGTGACACTTTATGATGAAGGTCAGACAAATGTCGTAACAAAGAAAGAGTAGCCTCTTTACGAATCTCTTCGTCATCAGCAGCAACCAGTAGATCATCAACATACTGGATAAGAGTAGCACCAGAAGGCAATACAAAATCATCAAGCTGAGTTTTCAACGCCTGACTATAGATGGAGGGACTTTCACAATAACCTTCAGGAGCACGTTTAAACCGGAAGCTTCGTCCTCCTAAAGAGAAGCCGAAAATATCCCTACTTTCCTCAGCGATCGGAATACTGAAGAAAGCGTTCTTCAAGTCGATAACTGAAAACCAAGCAGCCGAAGCAGGGATCAGAGTCAACAAAGCAGTAATGTCAGGGACAACAGGAAACTATGGCACCAAAATTTTATTTACCTCTCGAAGATCGATCACAAACCCGTACACAGGTGGCTGAGAAGCATCAGTACGCTTAAGGACAGGCAAAACAGGACTGTTACACACATTACCTCTCGCTTCTTCAACTACAACCTTCTCAACCAAATCATAGATAATCGCTAAAAGAGCTCTCTCACCATCACAAGATATTTTATATTGCGGAATACGAGGTAGCCTAGCATTCGACTTAAGGGTAACAACATAGGGTGGAATCTGCAAAAGACCAACATCATTGGGACCTGTAGCCCAAAGTGTATCAGGAAGAGAACGCAATCCAGTGGAACACAATCTTTAGAAAAATACATCGGAGACATCACTTTCTTACCCACTGTAAGATGTACTCCCGAAGGAGAACAATGCAATGTCGCATACAATCTTTTCAGCAAGTCCAAACCCAACAGATTCTCACCACAACCAGTCGTTAGAATAAGGGGAGCTTCCAATTCACAAGGACCAATAGAAAGGGGCAATGGACTAGAAACCGGATTACGAACTGGGGCGCCTGAAAATCCTACTGAAACATTGGTCAAGCCAGACAAAGGTGCGCCAGGAAGTTTAGAGTGCATAATAGAACTCTTCGTTGCAGCAGTATCCAAAATAAAAGGTTCTGCCACACCTGTTGTAATCACTTCAACATAAGGTCCACTCTGGTCTACTGGAACTGACACTACTCCCTCACTTTGTCCATGGTTGTCCTAACTATCATTATAACCAGCACTCTCACTCTCGACACAATAATCATCAGCGAAGTACTGGGCAGACTGAACAGTCGGAACATTCTGTCGGTCAAAATAATTCGCAGAATTCTGAGGGGGAAAGGAACGCTCATTCTGGGGAAACACACCACGTCTCCTACCCCTAGGAGCTTGTTGGAAACCACCACGACCTCTTTGACCAGATACACCATTCATATGCTGTAGCAAAACCGAGCAACTGTTCTTGAAATGACCTTCCTCTCTGCAGTAAGCACACGGATTAGGTCCTGGCAAGAATCGCGGAGGGAAAGACTCAGGCTTCTGTAACAATCTCTGAAACTGTGGGGTTTGCTGAAACTGAGGCTGATTTGGACGAGGCGGATAAGCTTGCTGTAAAAGAACTTTTGTTTTTAGGTCTCTAGTTTTCCTCTCTGCTTTATCCTTCTCATCTTTATCCCTATTCTCGTAATATTGTGCAGTAGCCAATATCTGGGCCGACGAAGAAACAGCCCATGAACTCTCAGAGTCCTTTAACTTATTAGAAAGTTCGGGAAGCAAATTAAAGACAAATTTGTCCATGAACAACCTTTGACCACCTTCAGGGCTCATGTCCTGACCACTATGATCGATGAACGTTTCCTCAAACCTAGTAAAGAAATCAGACACACTCTCGTCTTTCTTTTGTTTGCATGCTGCTAACTTATCCCAATTCACTCGTAAAGGAGGCATCATAGTTTTCATTAAATTAATATTCCTACCAGGTGATTCTGCAACTAAGGGTTCAGGTTTGGCACCTCCTACCTGCCGACCATCTGAAGCAGCAATATTGACCTACGTATCTCCTAACTCTGGCGCATGATCCTCATGACAGATCTTCGCCCACAAAGGTTGAGGAACTACATTACCCATCAACATATCTATGTCAGTTAAATTCATAATACACGCATCAACTGTCTGAGACAACTCTTTGTAATAACCAGCAGGATTTTTACGGGGATCAGGTAAGGTCTGCTTAAGAGCCAAGACCTCTGCTCTCTTCCAAGGAACATGTACCCACACTCGCTGAAAATGTGCCGGTACAGCCTGAATACCCAAATTAGCATTAGCATCAACTTCCTCTCTCCATACAGGAGGAACCTCTCTCATAGGATACTGCTTTACTTTCCTCCTAACAGCGGAATCAGGTTCATACAATGTCTGAGGTGGAAGCCTAGATCTGAAAGCAAGTATCATCTCTCTGGCATCTGCAACATCAGACTCCACTATTGTCCCTTTAGCAAATCCTGACTGGACATCAAGCACTTCCTGCGGAATCGGACCCAACTCATTATCTTCCCATTCCCGACGAAGAAAAGTACACATTACATCAAAAACATACCTTTGCTTAGGCGGATCCCACTTTAAGAAAACATCCATAACCGCTTGCAAATCATACCTAGAAGCATTTAAAACCCATCTACGAGCCAATAGATCCAACACTGTCCGCTCTTCCGAACTAGGAAGCTGACTACGACTCTGTTTACGTTCCGAAACAGGGGTCATATTCAGTGACCCAAACAATGGAGACAAAAGATTAGCAACAGTCTCGGTCGTTCGTTTTCGAGCAGAAGGAGAAGAAGCAGACATAAGGACAGGAGAATAAGTATTTCGAGGCAAGAGAGGCGTAGGAACAAAAGTAGCAAGAGTCGGAGATACAGGAATAGAAGGCAAACGAGTTTGAGATATAGCTGATAGCAAAGCTGCCGACCCTAGAGGGGGTTGCACCATAGGAGGGAGAACATTCTGTAAAGCAACGGGTGGCTGAACAACAGCAGGAGGCTGAACAACAAAGGGTGCAACAACCGGGGGTAAGGGAGGTGCAGTAGCACCCTGCACATAAGGGGGTGGCAATCTCAATAAATGAGACATCAAAGGATCTTTTTCAGGATCTTCAATCACTTTTGGAGGAGAAGGCGGCAAGGCGGATAACATTTATCGATGGCCATGCAACGCTGTCTATCTAAGACTTCACTCGCACGCTCTTCTCCATCTTACTTAAACTGCCTAGCAGCCTGTAGTACTGACATATTCTTATCTTTCCTATCTCTCTTTGCTTGCTTAATTTCTCGCTGTTTGGCTTCCTTACGCCAAAGGCGGAAAGAGTCAAACATCGCCGGCCGGGCTTTCTTCCTAAATAGCGCAACTTCCAAATTATCTAAAATATTTAATTCGAAACTACCATATTGGGGCCATCGTAAAACACCATCTTTCCTTGTATAGCGGACCCACACTTCGTTAAAAGTGATAGGACCCACTCCGTGTTTTGAATAGAGCTCATAAGTCGGAGTTCCAACCGCAGGTATCGGACACGAATCCTCCAATCGGGAATCCCTGTTGCAACCATAACTAAACCATTTCCTAATTTTGCTAAGACCAGGCATCTTATAGCTCACTAATCTAGCTTCAAACTTCAAGGGGTTATCAACTATCGATACACTCGTAAATATACGAGCCCCTCGGCTTCGGCTATTGCAATATCCGAATCAAAACCAAGAACCAAAACAAAGTCGTGGGAGCGACCCACTTATACTTTACCAAAATATCTATCACGCCACCAGAAGACCGTCTATCGTCTCGCTTTACAAAGGATCAATCAAGGGTCCAAGACAGGATGACAGGACGACAGTCAGGGCAGCAGTCCTTCGTAGCCGTTGGAAAGCCTCGCAGAAAAAACCTTCGGTCCACGTCGACATGCAGGGGTCAATGAAGTGGCGGCCTTCCTCCAGAAATTCCTCACGTGGCTCCTCACAATCCTCGGGCTTGGACCGGTACCACTGAAGTCGCCCCACGTTGGGCGCCAACTGAAGAACCGGGTTTTTCAGAACCCAGCGGCACCAGGGGCACGCCCAAAGTCTTCGGATTCACCTGTCTTGGTATACAGAGACACGGAATACTTCTAGGTGGCGTCAGAGATCAAATTTATTAGCTGCAGCTAGTAACAGTAATCCCAGCAATACAACACGGTGTACAACTCAGGAAACTGCTCAAATTCGTAGAGCAAAACATTACTTTTTATACATATTTTACCCATTATAAATGCACACCCTCTGCGACAAATACTGACGAATGAAATACATTTTCCCACACATTATCACATTACAAAAAGCTCAGTTTACATTGTACCAACCCACAAGTTAATTATTAGGAATGTCCCAAATTCAATTTCCACTTGCTGGACAAACCCATAATTGAAAGCACTACCCATGTAATGAAAAGTCGCAAGGAAAGAAACAATTCAGATGCTGAATAGGATAAGATATGTGCAAGGAAACTAAAGTTGACGATCTCCTGAACATTGATTGGCAATCTCAGACAACGATCAGCTAGAGAAATTGGCTTCGCAAAAGGGTCAGTTTCAGGTGACGGGGTCAGCGTCCTGCAGTTCACTCACGAGTCAGAAAAGGCCTAGTTAATGCGTACATGAACATCGAAGCCCATGCAACTTTGTTCGTTCAGTTACCTCCACGGCCTACGTGAGGGCAACACAAAAATGGCGTCACGAACAACTCAAACAAAATGGAGTCTGGTCCCGAAAATCACGGAACCTCATGCATCACTTAAAATGACAGTACTTATCATTGCTGATAACAATTATAATGCATTGCAATAAAAGCCCCTAAAACGGCATCACAGTTATAAGCACAGGATTAAGCATATACAGCCTGACACCTTAGCAGGAATGTCCAGCAACATGTCCACTTGGCTTATGACTTCACATTACACATGTGGATTTCAGTTCCTCATAAGAGAGAACAGTAGGTAAAGGCACTTCTCGTGAAATTGCATCTCGCCCCCTCCAGGGGATGCCCTTCTCCAGACATCCCCAGCTCAGCCTTTCATATCTTGGTGTAGTCCCAAACACCCCCCCAGCTGAAGAACAGAAGTTCCAGCCACAGAATGCTGTTGACGCCTGTCTGAGCCCTTGAGAGGTTATTTCTTTTAAGTACCACAGAGACTTAGGAAGGGACTTAACATCTTCGTGCTGGGGGAGTCTGTGTTGCTCCTGTAGCTCCCAGTGCACCTTTGTAGGCATTTAGCGGTGACCCCAACCTCGAGGGGCCACCACAACCCGAAATATGGGCATGTTTTCCAACAGGCTTGTCCAGGCGCTGCAAAGCATTATGGGGAACTCTCCCCCCATCGCTCCGGGGAGAGCCGCGCTGCTCGGAAGGGCAGCCCTTCACTGCATTTGCCCATCATTGGGGTTCCAGTCCCCCCCGGACCCCGTGCCTGCCCAGGTAAGCTCCTAGCAGCTCGTGGAGCCCACCCCTAGCTTGTGTATGGCTGCGGGAGCTGGAGTGTCTTTTTGGTCTGCCTGTTCCAGCGGCAGACACAGAGGTAGATTCTCCCTCGGTGGGTCTTTGGGGGAGTGTGCTGGCACGCCTTGCCGCTGCTGTGGGGGAGTGTGGTGACACTCCCCTCTGCTCCGTCCGCACATCGGGCCCAGAGTTGGGGTCCCAGGTACCCAGGGACATCTTAACAGGGAGCGCGATGGAGCTCCCCGACTTCCTCCTGTTCTTTGGGGCCCGGAGTTGGGGTCCTGGGCCCATACACAACCATTCGAGCATGCAAATTAGGGGAATCAAAATATCTCCAGCTGATTGGCCCAATAGTTATTTAAATAAAGGTTGAGGGTGTAGGGAATAAACGGGTTAAATGGAAACGCGCTACTGAACAGGTGAGAGCAGGATAGAATGAAGGTGCGGGTTGTCGTTGTCTTCTCCCACTAAGGGTATGATGGAAGGACTGATGTATATTTGCGTGTTTGGGTTAAAACCCTTAGTAATGATTGATGCTTGGCCAACAGTTGATAAACAAGGGCACTAAATAACAAATGGTTCTTTTGTTCCAATTGGAACTTGCATTAGGGGAGTGGCGCTTAAGAATGGAATATTTTGGATATAGATTGAACAGAGTGACATTTTGACAAAATTTGGCTATTATCCCATGAGCCACCATTGGGACTAGGCGGTGTATGGTACAAGGTTCAGGCATGGTATTGAATGGTGGAGGGGAGGTGACCGTATATGCACCATAGGATACAAATATTTATCATTTTTTATAGAGAACTTCCTCACTAATGGGATGAAAAGAGGAAACTCCAGGATGACTAAACGCAGTGAATTGTCAATGTATGAATTTGGGGCATGTTTTAAGTGTAAGGGCTCACCTGGGTTTACTGCAGGGACCATCATTAAGCAACCCTCATTGAGGGATGTCCCCCTGCGCACCGCTTCAGTGTTACCAATTAGGTATTCCAACCAATAATCCAATAAGCTCAAATAGAGTTGATTAAAGTTTTTCTTTATGAATTTACACAAATCCTGTGTTTCTTCATGGAATTGCAATTTTCATTCCAATAAACATAGTTTTATATTTCAATCCAAGTATATATCATTCCACATGATCAGCCCCAATGCATTTCGGACTTTAGTAGTCCTTCGTCTGGGGAATAATCTAAACAAAAGAAATGTATGGTCTGAATTATGGGGGCACGTCTCTGTATCATACAAAAGTGGCAAACATCTATTATTAAACACCTACCAGTCTAACTGGATCATATCACTAGTCATGCACATTTCTCCGAGGTAAACAAGAGAATCCGTGAACTGAGTATCAGTCAAGAAGAATAAATAGACTAACCTTCACCTCAAAGTTAAAAAACGCTGAAACATAGTATAAGTATATAAGATGCACCCAGTGTGATAAATAATATGTTCGCTAGAACGTCATCTAGGTGACAAGCATTTAAAAAAATATAATCGTGCTCGCAGCAGGGCTATGGAATTCGCTCCCGGTATCCATCCGAGCTCTTAATGACCTGTTCGCCTTTAGGCAGGCGATCAAAACCTTCCTGTTTCCCGCTTCTTAATAACCTTCCCTTCTTTTAATATGTGTTATGTTACAGTGCCTGTCAAAAGCGCCAGGACGCCCCTTTGCTGGGGCAGCTGTGCGCGATAGAAATATAAATAACATAACATAACATAACATAACATAACATTGTGCAGAAATCGTATTCTTCACAAAATGATATATAAACATACATCGTTAGTCACGAGGTGAAATGGCCATCGGGTTACCTTAAAGCATTTGCTCACAGCATGCGCACCTCGCGTGTGTAAGGATCGTGATTCTAAAGTAATCATTCCAACTATAGTACAGCAGCATGCACCGAGTAACAAAAAGTTAAAGTGGCGGTCAAACTTACATTAAACCGCTGCTCGCACCACGCGAACCTCGCGTGTGTTCCAACGCCGATCCCAGTACAGAACGGCTGGTGATTGATAAAGTTAACCAGTGGTGATACGTAGTCATAGAAAAAGGACTACGTTTACATGCAAAGTGGTGGGGGCCATCTTAGAGTGGCTAATCCAAGCGCAAAGAGTGAACAAGAAATAAAAGAACATGCACGTGAGCACGTGGCGGAAGAAGAATAAGGGAGAATGTAATAATACATCATGATGAATATTGTAATGAACATTGTGTGGGCGCAATATGAAAAAAATACTTGACTGATACTCAGTTCACGGATTCTCTGGTTTTTTGTTTACCTCGGAGAAATGTGCATGACTAGTGATATGATCCAGTTAGACTGGTAGGTGTTTAATAATAGATGTTTGCTACTTTTGTATGATACAGAGACGTGCCCCCATAATTCAGACCATACATTTCTTTTGTTTAGATTATTCCCCTGACGAAGGACTACTAAAGTCCGAAATGCATTGGGACTGATCATGTGGAATGATATATACTTGGATTGAAATATAAAACTATGTTTATTGGAATGAAAATTGCAATTCCATGAAGAAACACAGGATTTGTGTAAATTCATAAAGAAAAACTTTAATCAACTCTATTTGAGCTTATTGGATTATTGGTTGGAATACCTAATTGGTAACACTGAAGCGGTGCGCAGGGGGACATCCCTCAATGAGGGTTGCTTATTGATGACTATTTGACGCTGGATTGCCCAGGAAGCGAAGCCCCAGCCTTGCACGCTACAACTTTGCACTTAGAATACTTTATTTGCCATACTCTGCGGTGCGAGTCCTATAACTTGATTGTTTACTGCAGGGACGGCATGAATGAACACGAGGCTAGACCTCAACTTCCCTCTCCTGCCTCCTTCACCCAACATAGTCAAAGCAAAAGAGAGAAGGTGGGGAAGGAGGGAAACAAAACAAGGGAAGGAAGAAGGGGTAGATGTCCGCTGGATCTTCTGAGAGATGGTTCTAGAACCTTAAAGGAGCAGGCACAACGTGAGTACTAAATATAAACACAAACAAGCTAGCTATATACCCCACCTTATTCCTAAGGGATACCTTAAATGGAAGAAGCTGATATGTACGAATAAACAGCTCAGAGGGATGATAGAACACCCCTAATATCTAGAAGGATGGACAAGGGTCAATAAGTAATAGGACTGCAGTAGTTAGCATTTGAAATAAGAGAGAAAGATAGGGTACTAACCCAGGTTAGAATCACCATAGGTATGGAGGACCCCTTAAGTGAAACAAAAAATATACTCATACTCCTATACTCAGGTAAAAACAAAAAAACTCATTTCCCTAAGCAGGAGGAGGTACGGGGCAAAAAAGGGAGAAATAAATCAGGGGTTTAAACTTTTGCAACTGGTACCGACAAGAACTGGACTCTATTATAATGCCAATATGTCTCCTTTATTTAGAGTAACTGGAAAGCAAAAGAATCGCCAGAAATGCTCAAAGGAGCACAGGACCATCAGATAATTACTGTTTCTCTATCCGAAAATAAAGCTGGTATAATTCAAAAAGAACCAAAGATACTGCGATGCTTTAAAACCCTTTGCCTAATTCTATTTCTTGCAGAAACAGGAAGCCAACGGTTAACTCTGACTGGAGCTCCCTAGCAACAAAGTCACCTGGCCGGAGAAGAGCAGCAAACAACCAGCCCCGGAAGAACAACAGAGGACCCAGGAAGCGGAAGAGCTCACAGGAAGCCAACAGCAACATGAGCAAGCGACAACGAGAACTGGACATCAAAGACCGAAACAGGTAAGCTGTGAAAATGTAGAAAGCGGTGGGAGGCCATGCAGGATCTGAACTGGAACGCAAAGCGTGTTACCAGCGTGGATTCTGTCCTTAATTATCCCACAAGAGCTGCCCACTGCCGTTGACAGGGAACGGCGAGCAGGGATCTCTGCTCCGTGTGCAAGTTCTAGTGCCATTAGAGGCGACACGCGCAACTGAGCATGACATTAAGTGCCATAAAAAATCACGAATACACTGGCTACTGTCACATGGGAGAAAAGTAATGAATTGGAATATAGGGGCAGCCTTAGATAGAATGTAAATAATTGGTACGCATCTAAATATTTTGAGATTAAAAGAAGGGGGGACCCAGGGAGAGTCGTGCGCGAGCCGGTCTCTCCCTGGGTAGGTTCGTGCGAGGGCTGGCCACGGACAGGTGACAATTAGGCAGCGCGAGGGACAGAGGCTATAATTAGGGCCAGCGTAGGGCGGGAAAGGGCTCGGGCAGCGGGAGGCGGGTGGCGGGGCTTGTTTTGCGTTTGTGCTTGGGGTGTTGCGTTACCTTCTTTGGCCTGGCGACTGCATGGAGGCATCTTCGGAGGTGCAGAGGGCCATACTGGTCCTGCGAGCGGCGGGCCGGGAGGACCTCTTAGTCCCTGGCGTTTCCAGTGTGGCACGGGTGGGGCCTCAGCGTCCGGCCTGGAAGGCGGCCGGTGGTGTTTCAAAGGCTGTGTCTGCCTGCTTGTCTTCGCAGGCAGACGAGGACGACGGCGACGTGGCCATGCCTGGTGTCGGGTCGGACACCGAGACAGGGCCTGCTCTGGATGCTGCTGACCCCCCCGCGACACCGTCCGCTTCCACTGAGGTATGTCTAGCTCCCTCAGGAGTGGAGTGCGCGAGGGGAGCGGCTGGTGAGCGGCGGTGGCGGCCTGGTGGGCGGGCTGTGCATTTGCGGGGCGGGGTTTCCCTTGGCTTGGCCCGGTCTGTGTCAAGAGCCAGGGGGAGGCCGGGGAGGAGTCTGGAGGTCCCCTCCAGCCCGTGTTTGCCTGTAACTGTTTTCCCCAGTGCCCCGGTGTTTCCTTTGTGCAGAGCGGCTGGGCAGGACATTGCCTAGTGCATCCAGCTTAATGGGCAGACCTATGTTTTGGCCCAACCCACCCAGCAGGCCCAGAGTGTGTGTCATGGCCAGGTAGCTCCTCAGACTGGTTTGTTGGCAGGGCGTGGGGGTGGTCCCCTCCCCTGTGTTGAGCCTAGTAACCCTGGTCTTCCAAAGAGATTGGATTTGTCTGTGCCCTCGGGCTGCTGACTCATTGTCACCCCATGCTACATCTCAGGTGCCCCCCCCGTCCACTCTGAGTCCCTCTCAGTCTTCCTCTTGCCAGATGGGTGGTGGGACCGTTACTGGTTCACGGCTGTTTTTCCCCCAGGCGCGGTTGCCCGTTCCCCTTGTGGCGAGTTTTGACTCACTTGGTCCGGAGGCGGGCCTTGGGCAAGGGTGTGGTCAATGGGTTTGTATTGGGTCGGGTGCAGACTCCGCAGTTGGTCCCCAGGGCACAGAGAGGGCTGTTGGGTCGTTTGGTGTGGCGCAGACGGGCTCGAGCGGCTCCAGAGTCAAGGACACGGCTGCAGTGCGCAGATCTTCGGCTGGTAAACGCAAGTTGCGGGCTGAACAGGGGGCGGTTACGTCTGGGGGGGCTCAGGAGAGGGATCTGGAGCGGATTTCTCTTCTTTTTCGATTGGTGCAGTGCGCAATGAAGATATTCAATGGGAATTTTACGAAGGGGGAGTTGGTGATGGCGAGATGCCTGGTGGCAGTGGGGATTATGTTGGTCATGGAGATATGATATCTTTGGATATTGATGATGATGACTTGGAAGAGGGTGAATTATGTGATGGTGATGTTGGAAATATTGCAGCAACTGTTCAGACGGGTGGGTTGGGGCAATCCAATGTTCTTAGTATTTTGCAGGAGTCAAGTGCGGACCACGCAAAAGTACGACTATCCGCAGCGAACAAGTCAAGACAAGGGGACCCCGCCTTGTTTCAACAGAAGTTGTCTCAGTTGCCAAAAGGTAAGGCAGTTTGGTGGTCTGTTTGGCAACAGGGGAGAGTCTTCCCACTAAGAGTGCTTGATCTATTGGTATTGGGGATGAGGTGATTGGGGCGCAAGTTGCTGCTACAACGCTGCTTGTGCGGCAGGCTGCTGAGAGTGATAAACATGGTGGGAAGGCTGCCAATGTTATGAATGGGCGGGCAGGGGACGCTGCTAAATCCAAGGATCAGGTGGAGGAGGATAAGTACATACATAAGAAATTACCTTATACAGGCATTGGTATGCCCTTGGGTTCTCATTTGTCAGAAAAGAGGAAATCTAGGATTTGGCGTAATGAATTTGTTGATGTCTTTAAATTACTTCATCGCGATATTCAGGCCAAGGAGGGGTCTAAAGAGGAGGAGTGGGAGTTGGCTCAGCGGCCTAGGGTCCCGAAGTCAATTGAGAATTGGACGTCTGCTTTCTTGATCTATGCTAGTGTTTATTGCGAGCAACATCAGGATAAGGCGGTGGCAATGTTCAAGTATGTGGACGTCATTAGGAAGGCGCACAGTTATTTTGGAGGCTATGCTTGGCTTTCGTATGACGAGGAATTCCGTGCTAGAATGAGTTTGTTCCCTGAGCGTTCTTGGGGGGATGTGGATGCTGAGCTGTGGTTACAGTGGATGGCTTTTGCCCAGCCGCCGGCGACTACTCACACGGCTAGTGGGTTGCTGGGCCCTTTCAATTTCGTCCCGCTCAGTTTGGGGCGGGGGTTATGGGCAGGGGGCAGACAGCAACATCCGGTGCATGCTGGCACTATAACAAAGGTTTTTGCACCCGACAGTACCGTAAATATAAACATGAGTGCTCGCAATGTGGGGGCAGGCACCCTCTCACACAATGTTTCCCGGGACAGCGTTTCGGTGACCACGGGAGGGGTGAAGGGGGCAGAGGCCAGTCTTCTCAGTTTTTCCCAAAGGGCTCCTACTCCTATTAAGGTGGCGGTCTTGGAACAGTGGTTGCAGGATTATCCGGACTCTGATGCGGCAAAACGTTTGTCCTGGGGTTTCAAGGTGAGTTTCAAGATTGGATACCGGGGGCCCCGGCAGGGAAGGTGGTCGGAAAACTTGAAGTCCGCAAAGGAGAGTCCCCAGGTTGTACAGAAAAAATTGGAAGCTGAACTTGATGCGGGCAGGATTGCTGGTCCTTTTGTACACTGTCCTTTGCCTGATTTGATTGTTTCACCTCTGGGCCTGGTGCCTAAAAAGGCAGCTGGTGAATTCTGACTTATACATCACTTGTCCTGGCCTGAGGGTTCCTCCATCAAGGATTGTATTTCCCCAGAAGATTCTAGTGTGTCTTACCCTTTTCTGGATGATGCATTGGGGCTGGTGAGATCTGTGGGACAGGGGGCACAGTTGGCGAAAAGTGACATCCAATCGGCTTTCCGTCTTTTGCCTATTCACCCTTCTGATTTTGGCCTGCTGGGAATGCATTCTCAAGGGAAGTTTTATATGGACAAGGTCTTGCCGATGGGATGTTCAGTGTCCTGTGCATTATTCGAAACTTTCAGTACCTTTTTGCAGTGGCGTTTCACTTTCATCAGTGGACATAGGCTGGTCTGTCACTATTTGGACGATTTCCTTTTCATAGGTGAGCGACATTCCGGTCAGTGTCAGCTGGCTTTGCAGGCTTTTCAGGCAATGTCTGAGGAGCTGGGTGTGCCTCTGGCTCCTGACAAAACAGAAGGTCCATGTACCACACTAACCTTTTTGGGGATCGAAATTGATACTCTGGCCATGGTGGCGCGGCTGCCCAGTAACACGGTTCAGGAAATTTCTGCTTTTTTGTTGCTTGTTGTGGAAGAGCGTAAGTTGGAACTCAGAAAGGTACAGAAATTGTTGGGTTACTTGAATTTTGCATGTAGAGTGGTTCGAGCAGTTAGGACATTTTGTAGAAGGTTGGGTATGTCCTTGTCTGGGGCGTATCAGCCACATCATCGTGTGCGTATCACAGCGGCTGTCAGGGCGGATCTGTCAATATGGTTGACTTTTCTGAAAGATTTTAATGGCGTGCCTTTGTCTTTTGCGGATGAAGACACGATTTGGCAGGTACAAATCTACACGGATGCGTCTGGTGCCCTGTGATTTGGCATATTCTGGGAGGGGCACTGGTGCGCTGCAAGCTGGCCTGTTCACTGGCAGCGTCAGCGTCGCAGTATTGCCTTTTTGGAGTTGTTCCCTTTGCTGGTGGCGCTGTACATCTGGGGTGAAGAATTCAGGAACAGGACTGTGTTATTCCATGTTGATAATTTGCCGGTAGTGGAATTGATTAACAGACAAAAAGCAAGGGATTTGCGTGTGCTGAAGCTATTGCGTGCTTTCATGTTGAGGTGTCTACAGCTGAATATAGTTTTCAAAGCAAGACATATTCCGGGGACCACTAATTGTATAGCAGACGCTTTATCTCGATTTCAGTGGAAGGAAATCCGCAGACTGGCTCCAGGGGCAGATCTCGAGCTGACACAGATCCCACAGTACGTATGGGCCTGGGGGGATTGAGGGTCGCCCAGTTGGTCGAGAATTCAGTGGCTGTTTCTACTCGGCGGAGTGACTTGCAAGCATGGCAGGAATTTTTGAGCTTTGGTGATGAGTTTCTTTTTCCAAAGGGGGGGGTTGTCTGAGGAGCAGTTTTTGTTGAGTTTTGTTTTACACTTGGTTGACAAAGGCCTTTCACACAACACTTGGGGCCAGATGTAGGAGCCTAAATACCGGTCGGTAACGGCCGATTTCGGCCGTTACCGACCGGTATTTAAGAATCGGCATGTAGGGGCATTTATTTTACAGATTCGGTAAATTTACCGAATCGGTAAATTTACCGATTCTGTAAAATACCGAATCGGTAATTTTACCGATTCTGTAAATCTAAATGTAGGTGGGACTCTTCTGAGTCCCAAAGGCCATACAGATTCGGTATTTTACCACCCAATTCAATTGGGTGGTAAAATACCGAATCCAGGTGTGCATGCACATGTGTGCATGCACACCTATGCCATGTGACAGACAGACATGCCCTTAGGGCATGTCTGTGTGCCACATGGCACACATGCCTGTATTCGGGGTGCCAGAGGGTGTCAAAGTGACACCCCCTGCACCCTTGCAAAAATCGGTATTTACCGAATCGGTAAATACCGATTCGGTATTGCCCATTGATTCCTATGGGCTTCAAGGCCCATAGGAATTAATGGACAATACCGAATCGGTATTTACCGATTCGGTAAATACCGACTTTTACAGATTCGGTAATTCAATTACCGAATCATCCTACATCTCATACCTTCATATTTACCGATTCATAAATACCGAATCGGTAAAATTCGGTATTTATGAATCGGTAAATAGGCTTTTCCTACATCTGGCCCTATCTCTGGTAAACTGGCAAGGATCTCTTTTTATGGGCAGCTCCGGTGGGGGAGGGATCCGGTGGGGGGTGTTTTGGTCAAATAGGTTTTGAAAGGTTTGGGTAGGCTACAGGCTGGTTCTAAGCGGCTGAGGCAGCCTGTCACTTTTGATTTACTTCAGCAACTGTTGTCCCAGTTATCTTCTTGCTGTTACGATGCTTCTGAGTGTGTCAAATTTAGGTTGTGTTTTGTGTGGTTATTTTTTGGGGCATTTCGGGCTTCAGAACTCTTGGGTTTGCGGAACAGGTCAGGCATGAATAGTAATGAGGTTTTTTTGGAAGGGGATAGATTGCGACTTTGGCTATGAGTATCTAAAACGGATCAGTTGGGTAGGGGTAATGGGGTTTCTTGGGGAGGAGTGGTTTGGTATCTTGTTGCCTTTTTCGGGAATGGGAGGTTTTCATGGATTCCTCTGCTTTTAGGCCGGGTGTTATCTTTTGCCATGCGGATGGCAGCCCAATTTCTGTTTCCCAGTTATTGGCCGTTTTAAGGAAGGTACTGTTGAATTTTGGGCAGAATCCTTTCCACTTTGGCACTCATTCTTTTAGGATTGGGGCGGCGACTGAGGCTGCCAGGTTGGGGTGGGACTAGTCTCAGATACGCAGAATTGGGAGATGGAGGTTGAGATGCTGCGAGAAATATGTTAGAAAGTAGTCCACCTTCGTCTTTTGTTAATATGTGTTTTTTCTCCTAGGTCCTTTGCACTGGATGGTCAGAGATAAACGAAGGGTATGGATTGTGGGACATTCCTTCGTGAAATGGGCCACAGTCTCTGCAGAACGTCAAATTTGTGGGAGGTCTCTGGGTCTCAGCAGTTTAACACATGAGGTCTTTTGGCATGGTAAAGGGGGAATGCGTTGGGGGGGATTGTTTCCTTTTTTGTCTGTACTTTGTGAGGGAGGAGGGGGTCGCCAGACTTGCTAGTAATTCACCTGAGTGAAAACGATCTGGTATCCTTATCTGGTCTGACTTTGATAAAATTGATGAAGATGGATCTGGAAGTCATGAAAGACGCCTGGGCGAGCACCATGGTGATCTGGATGGAATTTGTGCCACGGCTATTATGGAAAGGAGCACGAAATCACACAGCTATGGACAGAGCAAGGAGGAAGCTGAACCAATCTATGAGTATTTACAGTTTGGCTCATCCTCATTTACAGGTTTCTGCATGGCACTTGTTTCGTGAGTTGGGACAGTCCTTTTATTTATTAGAATTGCGTGATTTGATTGCCAAAGTTTTGGATGTTCAGTTGTGGTGCTTTCAGAGTCAGTTTTAATTTGCTCTTTCAGGTGGGGCAGGAAATCTCTAAAGGTTTTCCTGGTTGGCGGGTTTTTAGTTGAGGGTGGGCAGCCTGGAGCGGGTTGGTCCATCCTCAAAGGGCAGTTAAAGGAAATGAAGGGGTATCTACAAGAGTTAGTTGCTTCTGGGTTCGTTAGGGTTAACTTGGTGGGGGGTTTACTCTTGGTAAGGATGCTTAGTTAAGTTGAAGGAATTTTGGTTTAATAAATAAATAAATGAAATATGTTGGTCAGATGTTTTGTTTCACACCTGTCTTAATAAAGTGGCCTTTCCTGCTTACTAAGAAGTCGTGGACAGTGATTTCTTGCGCATGGGGGACCCAGGGAGAGCCGTGCACAAGCCGGTCTCTCCCTGGGTAGGTTCGCGCGAGGGCTGGCCACGGACAGGTGGCAATTAGGCAGCGCGAGGGACAGAGGCTATAATTAGGGCCAGCATAGGGCGGGAAAGGGCTCGGACAGTGGGAGGCGGGTGAAGGAGCTTGTTTTGCCCCACCCACCCTTCCCTCTTTTTCACTTTAGGCCTTTTTTTATTTTCAGTGCTTTAGGTTCTGTTTTAATTTTTGTAGGCTTGCCACGCTAAGACAGGTTGACTTCTTCTTTTTGTAGGCAGGTTTTTAGTGGGGGGTGGGCAGCCTGGAGCGGGTTGGTCCATCCTCAAAGGGCAGTTAAAGGAAAGGAAGGGGTATCGACAAGAGTTATTTGCTTCTGGGTTCGTTAGGGTTAACTTGGTGGAGGGTTTACTCTTGGTAAGGATGCTTAGTTAAGCTGAAAGAATTTTGGTTTAATAAATAAATAAATGAAATATGTTGGTCAGATGTTTTGTTTCACACCTGTCTTAATAAAGTGGCCTTTCTTGCTTACTAAGTAGTCGTGGACAGTGATTTCTTGCGCGAATATGTTTTGATTGTATCAAATCTTTTGAATTGTGGAGTTTTACGAGTGAAGGGTTGTAAACTCTCACACGAGAGTCATTTGTACAATTGTACATTTGGGCAATGTGGCAAAACTAGAATGACAATCACTCACATCCTGGGCCACAGGGATGTTGGATAGATTGGATGTAGGCAGGCTTAATTTATAGAGACATTGTGAGATGCAGCAATCGTTAGGACATTTATGAAGATGTCCGTATTGTACAATTAAATATTAGTGAACCATGTATAAGAGCACACATAGACATATACATTTTTTCCTTTTGTTTCAGCCCTGATGATGTCCAAGTGTGGACGAAACGTGTAGGCTGATTAATTTATGACATATTTTGCTTGGATTCAATATTTTGGAAGTATTTAAAATAAAACTACAGTATTGTCTACAAATCTACGTTTAACTATGGACTTGATTTTTACTAAATCATCACGCCAATAATAGAGTGATTGAAATTGTGCAGAACAATACGCTCCTCTCGAGAAAAGTTTGATTTTTTGAGGATTGTGTTCCTGTGGTGGTGGGACCACGGAGAGTAGAGCGTTGAACAATTATTGTCTTTTAGAACCAACCGTAATTTCTCACCAGTGAGCACATCTCGGAGCCCTCACCACCTTCAAAGTTGGATGCCAGCTTCTTCAGGGACTCCTTGTCCCACAAGCCTTTGCTGCCTTTCGGCCCCACCCCCCCCCCCCAGGAGGGAGGAGCAAGCCCGCACCGGAGCGCCTACAGGCGCGGGACATCACCGCAGGACGCCACCACTTTCAGCTTCTTCAGGGACTCCTTGTCACACAAGCCTTTGCTGCCTTTCGCCCCCCCCCCCCAGGAGGGAGGAGCAAGCCTGCACTGGAGTGCCTAAAGGCGCGGGACATCACCGCGGCGTGGGACGCCACCACTGCCTGCGTCTTCAAGGACTCCTTGTCCCACAAGCCTTTGCTGCCTTTTGCCCCCCCCCCAGGAGGGAGGAGCAAGCCCGCACCGGAGCGCCTAAAGGCGCGGGACATCACCGCGGCACGGGACGCACGCGGGCAGCGCCCGGGCGAGGCCCGGGCCAAGGGCGGGCCCGTCCTTGCCTGTCACTGACAGGAAGAGACAGGGCAGGGCCACCCCCTTGTTTTTTGCCGTGGAAAAATCAAGCAAGGTACTGTTTAATCTTTCCCTACTTCGGGTTTCCCTTACATGACACTGACAATAGACCTGTGAGCAAAGCCCCTCTCTGGCCAACTAACCCCATTGGTGTCCTCGTTCCCTTTCAGTATTATTTTGTGGTGAGTTTGTATCTTTGAATTGTATTATTTACTTTTTCTACTTTCTTGATTTATTGCCTAACAAATTGTGCACCTAACAATCTTTCTTCGTTGGGGAACACTGTATTAAGTACTGTTTGAACAGGTAGTTCTGTGGGCATTAACCAACTTTATTCTCGGTGGCACTTGACTATATGTGGACATCTAAATATGGGGAAGCGGAAGTCTATGGAAGGTACAGGGGGGAGCGGGGGGAGTGGGGTTGGCTTATCTACCAAAGGGAAGAGGGCCAGGAAGTCCCTTAAACATCTAGGCAGTAACTGCGTGCTCGATAGGATAGATACTTTAATAAACGAGTGTGAGGAAATTTTGGAGGGTAGCACCCCAGATCCCTGGCGACTTAGATGATAGATCTTCTCCAAGTTCGGCACCAGCCCAACCCCCTGTTATTGCAACGATGTTCCAAAAGTTACCATCCAAAAACCATCCACTATCCCAAATAAGTCTGATCTTTCTACCCAGATCATGCCTCCAGCTCCCGACATTCACCTTATTAAATCTAACACTACTGTATCCCATGACGTACCTAAATCTGAGCTAACAATCTCATGCTCCAACAGATTTTCTCCCCTTTTAACTATTGTAGATGAGTGCAATGAGAACTCTTTACAGCCTTTGCCTCATGGCTCGGCTGATCCCGTCGGGGGATGTAGCATGGTAAATCAAAATAAATCGTTAAACGCTATCCTTGCTATAAACGCTCTAAGATCAGAAATTGTTGACTTACAAAGATTGATAGAGGACCTCACTACTATAGTTACATCCTTAGCAAAGGAGGCCACGACCCGTAAGGCAAATACTATTCCTGTGCAATGTCTCCCCCCACAGCTTAGTAATCATAGCTGTAAATATTTAGTCTCATCAAGCTCTAGCTCAAGAAATTCCTCCTGTGAAACTAATGCTCCCCATATAGGCACCCCTGCTTTATCATTGCAGAGGAACTCTTCAAACGAGCATTTGCATTTCAGCAGGAATAGGACCAAAAATTCCATACAGGACAGGCTGAAGAGGATGGCCACCTCTCAGACGTCACAGGCCCTTGCACTAAAACAAACTGCCCAGCCTTGTCAGGCTCAACATCATAACCACTCTCTAGCATTTCGCTCTCAGGCACTTCCAACATCTACAATTGCAACAGCCATTAGCAACGGAACACAACCTCAAAAAATATTTATGACTAATGTCCCGAGACCTAATACTACCACTAAAAACACCTTTGAGAGTATAGAATCTTTAATTATTAAAGTAACTCATTGGATTCACCACACTAGGGGGTGCCACTCGGTGATCAGAAATTATATACTCAGAGCTCGGCGATGCTCCACACCGTTCTCCAAAGTTGATGATATTGAAATTACCCTAAAGGACCCAGAGATTGCGGAGAACCTCCTAGCTCTGGAGTATCGCACCTGCCCCCCGAATGGCTCTTCTATACAGTTTAGACATCAGTCCTCACATAAGCTAAGCAATATACACTCCACACAAGCAATAATTCACCTTGCAGGTACATCCTCTTTGGAGACTAATGATTGACTGTTAAAACATCCTCCTCTGACTGTTTTCGCCAACTCTAATAGCCATACACAAGTTTCTTGCTGTTTAGCTGGCAAAAATGGGGTAATTATACACTTTGACAAAGATTTATGCACCGATGCACCTTTCCCCACTGACTCACCACCATTAGAACTTATTGTGGGAAACAATGCTATCTTCCCACAAAGGGCGTCACTCACCACCAGTCAGCAATTAAATATTGTATCTTGGAAAATGGCAGGATTAAATAACAAACTCCTTCTCCCTCATTGGAATGACTTTGTCGGGAATTTCAACATATGTATCTTCCAGGAGACGTGGAGCTTGGAACCCTTATATAAACACGGCTATACATGCCACTTTACCCCGGCAACATCTATTGGGAAAGGGCGCCCTTCAGGCGGCCTGATTGTCTGGACAAGCATAGCTCTTGACTGCCAAATCACCGCCAATACAAGCTTAAGTCCAGACATTTTGTGGCTAAGTATCAGGGCGCCCACGGGTGGTAGCCAGACTGAGCTTTTTAATATATATGCAAGAGGGACTAAGAGTGGCATGCCATCCACTACGATCTCTGCCTTAGAGGAGTGTTTGGACAAATGCCCACCTCATGCAAGAATCATAGTCGCAGGTGATTTTAATTGCACCTTCAAACCCTTGATTGTGGAGGAACCGTTGGAGATCGAACCCCAAGATGCTAGTTGGGCTATACCCCAAATAGATCTCCAAATGAACTCCATTACCATGGAGTATGGCCTAGGAGCCACCAATGGCAGGTCACAATCTGATAAGGGAGGGGCCAATACCTTTAATAGAACTAACAGCCCATCACGGATTGATTATATGCTTTTAGAAATTAGACTATGGGACCATCTCATCGATATGAGAGTGGGCACAACAACAGACAGTGATCATAACCCTTTGTGCCTAACCCTGAAACCCCTTTGGGTTGTAAACTCCACGGAGCGAGCGAACAGGCAGTTCCTGGCAGTCACCAAAAATGTAGTTCCATCAAATTGTAAAAAGATCTTGAAGTACAAAAAGGTAGCATTTAGTGAGAGTAAAATTGCCGGTATTAAACAAGAATTAGCTGCTGGCTTAGCAAAGCTTCAAACTGTGGCAGTTAGTATTACAGGATTTCTAGAAGTACCCGGGATCCATGAGTATACAATCACCAAAATCAATGCATACTTTTTGACCACACTAAAAAAGGCGAAAGCATGCGACTTTGCCAAGGACCCTTACTCCTGGTTTAATAGGGATTGTAGGGAAAATAGGCTGGCCTTAATCAAGGCTATCAAGGGGAAGAACAAAATACAAATTAAAGCTGCTAGAACTTCTTACAAAGTTGCCCAAAGTAAGGCTAAGATAGCATGGGATGTTTCTCGCTGGGAACAGCTAAATGCTGCATGTCTATCTAAGGATAACAATCTTTTTTGGAAACTGGTTACCTGGGGCAGTAGATCAGGCCCGCACCCGCCCGCAAACCACATTACCAGCCAAGTATGGTTCAAACATTTTGAGGGGCTCTATTGTATTGTAGGAGACAACCAAGAGGGTGAACCAACAGGGCAATTCGGGCACCCATTAGAGGAGGAACTCTTCACGTCTAAGGAAGTTGAAACAGTGATAAGTAAAATAGTCCCTGCAAAGGCCGCAGGTCCGGATGGCCTACCAGGCGATCTGCTCCTGGCTGATTGTGTACAATGGACATGCTACATCTTAATACTATCGAAAGCCATAGCTAAAGGTGCATCTGTCCCAGTGTCTTGGAAGTCTGCTGAAATAGTTCCAATATACAAAAAGGTAGACAGGAATGATCCCGCTAATTATCGACCAATAAGCTTGATCGATGCTATGCAGAAAGTATTTGGTAGGATGCTACTGCAAAGGATCCAGGCATGGTCTGAAGAATGGGACATTCTTTTCCAGTTTCAAGCGGGTTTTAGAGCAAAGACCGGGACAATGGATCAAGTGTTCCTGGCTGATTGTGTACAATGGACATGCTACATCTTAATACTATCTAACGCCATAGCTAAAGGTGCATCTGTCCCAGTGACTTAGAAGTCCGCTGAAATAGTTCCAATATACAAAAAAGGAGACAGGAGTGATCCCGCTAATTATCGACCAATAAGCTTGATCAATGCTATGCAGAAAGTATTTGGTCGGATGCTGCTGCAAAGGATCCAGGCATGGTCCGAAGAATGGGACATTCTTTCCCAGTTTCAAGCAGGTTTTAGAGCAAAGACCGGGACAATGGATCAAGTGTTCAGATTTCTTGTGATATACTGGAAGATCGTGGTACTAGGCAAAGGCAGTCTTTACGTAGCATTTATTGATCTAAAGACTGACTTTGACCTGGTCCCTAGATCCAGGCTATGGGACACGCTCGGTGAAATGGGTATGTCCCCCTTTGTCCTCAACTTATTGATTAGATAGCATGAGGGGACCTATGCCCAGGTCAGGTGGGGAGGCCAGGTTCAACTTACCGAGCGCATCACTGTCCAGCGAGGTGTAAGGCAGGGCTGCGTCTTGGCCCCCACCCTGTTCTCTCTATATGTGAATGGGGTCATGGACTATCTTCTAGAGGAGCCAGCGGACACACCGAACTGGGGGGGAAAAAGATACCAACTTTGTTGTTCGCGGACAACATGCTGTTGATATCCAAGACCGTGGCAGGGCTACAGCGCTTAGTTGACAGATTCCACCACTTTTGAGAAACGCGAGGCCTCATCATAAATGCAGGTAAAAAAAAACGCTCTCTCCCAGTAGGGGAGGTGACGGTAAAGTTGTCCACCAATAATGGAAAAGGTTGCCCCAGCTGTCTGGCCCCTGTGGAAAGCATTGCACATATCTTGTTTGCCTGTCCGGCGTACAAATGATCGCGAGAAAAATGGTTGAGCCCGCTCTGCCGGCAGTTTGGAACACGGGATCATCATGTTGCACTCCGAATTCTCATAACTGATACCAGACCTTTTATAACTTGTTGTATGGCAGAGTTCCTGGGCCAAGCGTGGCTGACATGAAGAAAAGCACTTGCGAAGATGATGTAGTAGTTCTATTCGTTCAAACAGCAGCCAATTTTATAAATTATTATCATTTATTGTTGAAAACATTATCTAGTACAAGCATTTTACTCTTTTTTAAATATTGCCAATTCTTCTAGCACTTCAAGTTTTCGCAGTGTATTTTAAAGTTATTTTCCAGTTTTAACTCGATTAATGATGATTAATTGTATTCGTGTCATTGTACTTTTTAACTTTTTAACCTATATGTAGTCTTGTGGGTGTTATTTTTGTTTTGTTTTGTGTTGATTTTATGACATTATGTCGAAATAAAGCTTGTGATGATGATAACAGCAAGCATTTTCCTCAATCCTTAGGTCTGGTTGAGAATTATAGAATAGTAGCCAAACTTCATTGACCTGATTCAGTCCTTTTATTGGTGGTACAAACGCTTTCACTTGAAGTCAAAATTAGTCATAAAGAAAAGGGGTTTAACCGGCTAGCTTATAATCACAAACTGTGGCAGTCAAAATCAACTATCTACTCAGAAATGGTGCAGCTCTTTAAATTGTAAGTATGCATAACAGTTTCAAGTGCATCTTTTGAAGTACATACCAGATCTAGGTAGCAAAGATCCCATAATGTGTATGTTTACTTGGTGTAGGCAGGCCTACTGCTACCAGGAAGTGTGTATTTGACTCAGCTATTTTGTACCAGAACTGACCCTAGGGGATGTGGGATGGGCAAACAAGCACATCCCTATTGCTTACGTCATGCCAATAACAATACTGTTGGTCACATTCTTTTTCAGGTGTTGCTTCTTTGTAGGCCACAGACTGGTATATGTAAACTGGTCTGATAGGCTGTTGATGCTCTCTTGTGAGTACATATCCTGAGAGCCATCTTGTTCTTTCATAAGGGAGAGCATTATATGTGGATGATATTATGACCTCAGAATGATTTGGAATACGTCTGAGATTCTTCCTTTAATTGCAAGTGTGACACATTTTACACAGATTCACCAATAATGGAGAGAATCCTAGGTGAGATATTAGGTATTCACATAGATAGTCTGTTATCCTTATGGATAACAATGACCCTATGGTGGATCGGTGGGTCTTTTTGTCACTCTGACTTTGGCTGTTAGAATTTACACTCTCCCTATGTTCTTGTATCCAATATTACCTTTCTCTTGCCCTGCTTCTTTTTGTGTTCTTTACAAACTCATCTCATCATTAAATTGAGAGGGGAAGGAGTAACCCTGTTTTGGTAGAACAGACTTTCAGTTATTCCTAGGCTCACTCAGTACGTGGTTACATGCACCATTATACCACACATTCACAGCATTTGAATGTCAAATTTGGTCTTTCAGATCTATATGGCAATTGTGCAGTCCTTGTCACCAGAATTCCCGAATGCTACTTCAGAATACATTTTACTGAACGCATTATTATTGCGTGCCACTCTGTGATGAATGACTGCTCCCCCTCCTGTCTTTTGGCTCCTGACTTGCCTCTTGCTAAAAACCCAATTTTTAGGTCTGGTGGTAGCCAGACCTGAAATCAAGACCTTTTTTGATTTTACTAAACTTATATGTATAGCATGCTTCCTTAAAGGGGCTTTCAGCCATCTCTCTTCATTCTTTGGTCTGGTCTTGTGTCATTCACATTTTGCATCCACCAGCACTACAGCATACAGCATGGGGAAATGGACCAGCCTTCTTAAGGCACTGGCTAATCACACTTGTGAGTGACAGCATTTTCCTCTTTCATAAGGAGCACATCCACATACAACTTCCTTTCAGTGCCAGTATTTTTCTTTATTGTTTATAATTTCTTTCATGTTGTCTGCGTTAGAGCCTAGCGTGATCGCAGGATGCTTATGGTGTAACCATAGGGCATATTTTATCTTTATCAGATTCCGCCTATTGATATTGATGTTTTAAATTCCTTGGGAATGGCCTTGTTTGTCTGACTCCTGCTATTTCACATCCCTATCCTGACTGGGGCCATTGTTGGTGCTGGGCCATCTGTCCCAACTTCTAATAGATTTCTTCCTCTTACTGATTTGTATGGCTTAGATTGTCCCCACTCCTTTAATCAGCTCCAGTAATATTCTGACTACTAGGCTGGTGGTTCTCAATTCCATCCCCATCCCAGAGGTTGATGCTGTTGTATTTCCGCCCTCTTACACTAAACTTGTTTCATGGAACATTGCTGGTTTGGGGCCCAAACTTGCTTGCTCTAGTTGGGGTTTATTTATTAATTCATTTGACATCTGCCTGTTCCAAGAGTCCTGGTCGGTAGCTTTGCAGCTTTGTTCAGGGTTTGTTCATTTTTCTTTAGCTTCTACCACTTCTGGGAGGGGTTGACCATCTGGGGGGTTGTCAATTTGGCTCAAAAATACCCTATGCTGTAAGTCCAAGGTGACATGAGCAGCCCTGATGTACAATGCATCTCCTTTTCTTTTCCTTCTGGCAAGGCACTCTACATTTACAATGTGTATTGTAGATCTAGGTCTAATGGTGCAGAGTTGCATGTTATCGATCAGATTGGTCCTTATATGGTAGATCTCCCTCTGGATTCTTTTAAAATAGTGGTAGGGGACTTTAATTGTAGAGTGAAGCTGTTGCCTGTCTCCCAGGATGTAACCCTAGGTGAAGAGTGGAAATTCTATGGTGTTCCTTCCCTCTCTCTCCATCCTGTAAAGTGGTGATCCCCTGTTGTGATACAGTTAAATACACCCACTCTCAGTAACAACCGTAGGGCATGGAATGGGAAAACCAAGTCTGACAGGGAGGGGTCCCACAAGTATCACCGACCGCAGTTCACCAGTCTTATTGATTATATCCTTCTGGATATTAGACTATGGTATTCACTGGTAGGCATGATTGCAGTCCCTAAACAGGATAGTGATCACATTGGGAGCCTTGGGAAACAGCCTCCTGAACACAGATGAACCCCTTGGCAGAAGACCGGCTCCCACCAATACCGGCGCAGACTAAAGTGGAGTTCTCTGTTAGGCTCTGAAGTAGCCCTGGGGAAGGTATTTGAGGGTGTGTTATTGGTTTGACTCCAGTAATTGAATAGATCATTCCCCTTGGTACTCCTGTCACAATACTATGTTTACCACCCTAAGAAATCTATTTTTGGTAGAGTCTAAATCTATTCCCAAAAGGAAGAAAGAGGCTCCCTGATTTTACAAAGCATGTTGAGTGGCCTGGCGTGCCCTCTTCCGATCCACCCAACTTGGCTCTAGAGATGATATTCGGGATGCCAGATTGCTCTATAAGGCTACCATTCTCAGTGCTAAGAGAACATGAGAGCGTTACAAATAGAGTGCAATGTTGAATGCCGTCAAAGACAAGGATTATTGTTTTTTTTGGTGCATTGTTGCAGACGGCGACTCTAGCACTCAAGTCCCATTTTTACAGCAACATTTCTGTCACCTCTTGAGTTGAGCACTTCTCTCAACTGTACTCGGGCATTGGAATATAGTACCTGATCTAAACAGTGTCTTCCAGTCAGGCTTCCCGGGTGGCATGTAATACATCTGTTAGAGCTCTCCTGGTTGAAAAGCCTACTGAGCCAGTGCTAACTTGAATTCACTATATTTCAAGTTCTGTGATCTCTTAAGTGCTAGAGTGGATTATACCAAACAAAGCCCCTGGGTTGGACAAGGTACCCAGGGATTTGTTTAAGTCCTAAAGAGCCCTAACTTATTCATTGTCTATGTGAGACCATTGACTCTGCTGGATCAAAACCCGGGGCATCTCCCTGGTGTCATACGCAGAAGACACCCAGCTGGTGATAGCCCTCTCCAACAATCCCAGCCAGGTAGTGGCAAAATGTAAGCAGGCTCTAACAACCATCTCGGAGTGGATGGCCACTGATTATTTGCAGCTAAATTAAGCCATATCCGAGATCCTTCTCACAGGCAGGGATTCCATCTCTGGGGCAATGAGTGGTGACCTCCTGCTCTTGGAGTGCCCCCCATACCCAAATCTGTGGTGAAGAACTACGGTATAATGTTGGATAATGATCTCACCTTTGAGGCCCACAGCAAATCAGTGGCAGGGAAATGTTTCAGACTATTGCTTGGCCTAAAGCCAATATTAGGTCTCTTTGATTCTCAAACTCTGCAGCTGATCATGGCCAGATTGGACTATTGCAACGTGCTACTTCTGGGTGCCAACAAATCTGTGATCAAAAGGCTGCAGCGCGTTCAGAATGCAGCTGCTGGTGCTATCTTCACCCCTCCTAAACAATCTCATGTCTCCAAACTCCTCTGCTGCCTACATTGGCTACCTCTAGAACAGAGAGTGCACTTCAAAATGCTGTATATCACTCATAAGATACTTTTGGACATGGGCCCAATAATCTTGAGTGATCTATGTTCCTACTATGAACTCACACGAGTACTGCGCTTGGCAGATCTGCTTCTGGCCAGAGTCCCTCAGATACAGAGGGCCAGAATGGGTGGTTGATCCTTCAAGTTGTTGGCTCTCCCCCTTTGGAATCCCCTCCCTCTCGACAACCATCGCAACTCTGATTACCTGACCTTCAGGAGGCTGGTGAAGACCTGGCTTTTCTCCCACTGTTAATTTTCTCTCTCTTTGTCTTTTTACTCTGTGCTCAACTTTAGCCCTGGAACACACTGATGCTGGGATAGTCATGTTCTTCATAAATACTCTAACATAACATGTATGGTGCCCTTATCTTTCCCTGATCTTTAGTGCTATATCGAATGGTGCACCCACCCCTCTCACATGAGCAGGGACAGAAGTTGTTCCAATCTTTAAAAAGCGCTCCAGATACCTAACATTCAACTACAGACCAATCAGCCTCATAGACAGCTCGCAAAAGTTGTTTAGTTGAATCATCTTGATTAACCTGAGCAAGTGGATATCTAATTCAAATGTTCTAACCCCGCTGCAGGTCTTCCGCATGCAATTGCTGTATTTGAAATTTGTAAAACAGGGGTGAAAGACTCTGTGTAATCTTTGTGGACCTCATGTCTGCTTTTGAGCTTGTCCCTAAAACTCCCTGTGGGCATTTTTGACGGAGTTGGGGGTTCCCAAATAACTTCTAAAAATTATTGTTCGATTTTATTCTAACAATTATGCCCAAGTTAGATGTGGGCCACAGGGCGAATTGAAAGATCCCATCCCGGTAAATAGGGAAGTAAGACAGGGGCCTGTTTTGGCCCAAACCCTCTTTCTCTTGTAAGTTAATGATCTGGTATCTCAGCTTGAGAAATGTGCGGGTGATACTCCAAGTCTTGCTGGGGTTAGAATTACGGCCCTGCTGTTTGCAGGCAATACAATTTTGTTATCTAAATCCCCAATGGGGATCCAGAATCTTCTTGATTGTTTTGGATCATTCTGCAAGCAGAGGTGCATGGAGATCAACCTCAGCAAGACTAAATGTATGTGGTCTCATTTACAAACTTTTGATGCACAGCAGCTCGCAGGCCTTTGTGTTGATCTGCAGTGCATCAAAAGAAAATGGGCAGGAATGCACCATTTCTACAAGATATGGTTGATTCCTGTTCTTCTCCCCTGCACACAAACAGCAGCTGTGCGCCAACAGAGACACCCTTGAGTCATGCTGCAAGAGTGCCTGCATTGCGGGGATGACTGTTTTCGTGCAGGAAGGGACACCTTGTCACACAAAAGCAGTCTTTACTGGCATTTTCCTCTTTCTATGCATGCTGCAGAGTATTTCTCCTCGTTGCGCCACTCCTACACCTCCTCCGAGAAGGCGTATGAATCTGATGCATTCGCAGGTTTACGATTCCTTGAAATTCTGGGAATGCTTCAGAATCCATGGGTGTTGCTTGGCAACACCCACAGCAACACCCATGGAATGCCTCTTTCGAGCAGTGTGCTGCGTGAAAGGATCACATATTTACAAGGCCAAGGAAAGCCATGTAAAGTGGCTTTATGTGGCCTTGTAAATATGGTGCAGCACATTGTGCCACGGGAGCATAACAAAAAATTATGCTCTGGCAGCTCAGAAGTGCGGCTAGGGCTTCATAAATGAGGCTCATGGTCTTCAATCCCTGCCTAACATCTCGTTCTTTTCTGACCCTTAATGGTGTGTCACTGGTGAGGGTTACTGTGTTAGATTATTTGGGGGTCATGCTTACGGAACGTTTTGACTTGTCCCCCTATGTTCAGATGCACAGGCTCAAGTTAGAGCAATACTGTGGGGGCATTTTGAGGACTCATCACTCCTTATTTCGTCCAGTGTTCCCGGCCCTTGAAATTGACAAAATCTAGGCTTTCGGGCCGCACCTTATATAGTGGGGAGCTCTTGAGCCCTCAGGATAGTAGACCCCTAGGGGTCCATTATGATGACGGGCGGACTTAGTCCGCCCGCCATCACATCGGGACCCGGGACCGCCCGCCTTAAGGGCGGGGGTCCCGATCAGGGCATTAGGATGTGCCCGCCACACAGGCGGGCGCATCCTGTAGGGGTGCAATTGCGGCGGGCGGAGCAGAAATCTCCGCCCGCTGCCATGTTAAAAGTGCACGTTTTCATTTCAAAGTGCAACATGACAGGCACCGCGCAGTGCCTGCCATGTTGCACTTTGAAATGTGGGGGGGTACCATAGGTACCACCCATGTGCAACCCCCAAGCCACGACTCCCAGGGGGCCCCCAACGGGCCCCCGCAGGGAGTCTCCGCATGCCTTTCCGTGGCGGCATTGGTGAAAGCACATTGTAATATGGCGGGCGGTGTCTAACAGACACCGCCACCATGTTACAGGTTTTCCGCCCCGGCCGCTAGGCGACCGGGGCGGAAAACAGGTGGGCGGTGTTTCGCACCGCCACGGTCCCCTCCGCCATCCTAATATGGCGGAGGGGAATTGTGCTGATGATGTCGGGCGGATTTCCTCCGCCAGGCTGGCGGTAGGCACCGCCAGCCTGGCGGAGGAAATCCGCCCGACATCATAATGGACCCCCTAGAGTTGATAGAAAATCGTTTCTCAAGATGCCTAACTAATCTTCCTGCCAGTACCCCGCTTGTCTCCCTGCGGCTAGATCATGGTCTGAGACAGATCAATGATATAGCAGGGTTAACTCCACTCCTATACTAGCAGAGACTTTGGACAGTCCCTGAGCTTATGCCTTTTCATGAGGTGTCAGAAGACGTCTTTGGGAAGCCTGGTGCCTCTATGATTGCCTGGCTTGGGTCCCAGAAAGCTTGTTTGGGCCAGATTGGGAAGGAGAATCTCCCGCTGACATCAGTTCAGTGTTCAAGTCAGAAATAAAAGGTGCTTACTGGTGTTAGATTGACAATTTACATCTACACGCCCCTAGGGTTGGTTCCCTCACTGCATCCTTTTTGGACTTCAAAGTGGACTACCATTTGGAGGATTTCCTGGACTAGATTGAACCTCCCATCGAAAGACTTTTTATCTTACATTTTGTAAGAGAGCTCTACCCCTTGGTTTATTTACAGCCAAATGGAAACGCCATCCTTATGACCAGGATGGGTTCTACCCATTCTTCTCACAAATGCCAGAATCACTTGAGTATGTTCTGTTCTTCTGCGCTACCTCTCAAGGTTTTAGCAGGAGGTGGATTTTACCAGTCTGCTACAACCTGGATTTTTCGAATTTTAGGACTGTATTTAGAGTACTGCTAAGTGATACTAGGCAGTCTATTATCTTTGCCATTTCCTGGTTTCTACTGTAAAAGTGGAGGCTCAGACAGAAATTGCTATTCTGATGAGGAATTAGAAACAAGACACTGCCCCTTCTTCTTATTCTGTTCTTAAAAATTACTATTGTTTTTAAAATCTTAACTTTAGATTCTTTGCGTCATTTTCTGGAAATGTTTTATGAAATGAGAATTGATGTACAGGTGCTTTTATTGTTTTAAATATTTTTATGCATTGTATTTTACCATGCTCTTTTATGGCCATTGAGCTGAAATATAGATATGACTGACTGGCTATTTCACATTAGCCCACAGGAACTTTGAATATAAGCTAATCAGTGTACTTCATGTTGGAAACTCTTTCTTCCTTTCTTTTTTTCTTTCTTCCTTCCTTTCTTCATTCTTTCATCCCTTCTTTTTCCCCTCTCTCTTTCTTTTTGTCTTCCTGTTACCTTCTATCTTTTTTCTTCTTTTTTCATTCATTCCCGCTTTCCCTCACTCCTGACTTTTTTTCCTTCCATTTTTCTTTCTTCTTTCTGTTTTCTATTTTCTTTTGTCTTTCCTTTTTTCCTTCTTGTCTTCTTATCTTCTCTTCCCTTTCCTTATTTTTCCTTGTTTTCCTTCTTTGTTTTCCTTCTCTCCTATCGTGTTTCTTTCCTTCCTTACTTCTTTCTTTTTTCTCTCTTGACTTCCTTCTTACCTTCATTGTTGCCTTCTTCTTCCTACCTTCTTTCTTTAATTCATTACTGCTTTGTTCTTTCATTATTTTCTGTCTTCTTTCTTATTGCATTTTTTTCTCACTTTGCTTCTTTCTTTCTTCCTTCTTTCCCATTTCCTCCTTTTTTTATGTCTTGCTTACCTTTTTCTCTTCTTTCTTTCTTGTTTCTTTCCTTTTCTATTTCTTTCTTTCATTCTTTTTTACTTCTTCCTTTTCTCCTTTGTCTTTTCCTTTTTTTGTTCCTTCTGTCTTTCTTTCTTGTTTCTTTTTTCCTTTTCCTGCTTTTCTTTTTCCCTTCTTTGTCTTTCCTTCATCTCTTCCTTTTTCTTTAATTCATCCCTTCTTTCTTTTTCCTTCTTTCCTTCCTTTTTCTTGTTTGTTTAATTTAATTATTTTTCCTTATTTCCGTCTATCTTCGCTTCTTGCTTTTTTCCTTCTTTCTCATTCTTTTTCCTTATATTCATCTTTCTTCCTTATTGCTTGTTTTCTTCTTTCTCATTCTTTCCTTCTTTTTACTTAGGTTTCCTTCTTTCTTTCTTTTTTGTTTTTTCCTTCTTTTCATCTTTTTATTTTTCTTTGTACTTCTTTCTACCCTTCCATCTTTCTTGCCTTTTTTCTTGAATTCTTTCTTTCTGTCTTTTTCCCTTCCTTTTATCTTTTTTCGCTCCTGCCATCTTTCTGTCATCCCTTCCTTCTATTGTTCTTGTTCCCATCTTTCCTTCTTTTTCTATATTTTTTCCTTCTTTGTTTTCTTTTCCCTTCCTTTTTTCTTTCTTTCTTCTTCCTAGCCTTCCTTCTTTCTTGCTTGCCTTCAGCTCACATGAACTCTCAATATCTGCTAATCAGTGTGCTCTATCTATCTTTTCAACTTGTTTCTTTCTTTTTCTTTCTTTCTTTTTTCCTCTCTTTCTTTCTTTCCTTCTTCCTTCTTTCTTTTTATTTCCCTTTTCCTTCTTTCCTTCCTTTTTCCTTATTTCTCTTTCTGTCTTTCTTTCTTTCTTTTTCCTTCTTTTTCATCTTTCCTTTTTCCTTCTTTCCTTCTTTTTTCTTTGTTCCTTCTTTTGCCTTCTTTAATTCTTTCTTCACTTCCCTTCCCTCTTTCTTCACTTCCCTTCCCTCTTTCTTTCTTTCTTTCTTTTTTCTTTCTTTCTTTCTTTCTTTCTTTCTTTCTTTCTTTCTTTCTTTCCTTTCCTTTCTTCTTTCTTTCCATCTTTCTTTCTTCCCTTCCTTTTTTCCTTTAGCAGTCGTTATTTCTTTTCTCTTCTTTTTTCCTTCTTTTTTTCCTCCTTTTCTTTCTGTCATTAGCTTACACTAACACCGAGTATACCTAATCAGTGTGCCAGGGGACCAATGTGTCAGCCCAATTCTGTCAACGGCTTACCTCCCTTTCACTTATTGCATGCTGCCCTTTCACAGGGAGCACATACACACACAAAGTAGTTCCCTTCAGTGTCAGGGAGTCAAAATGGTAATGGTTGGTTTTCTGAGACTAAAAACATTTTTGCCTTTAGCCAATTTTTTTTAAAGATTGGTGAGGGCCTGGCCGCTTCTTGAACAATAAAGTTTTAGAACAACCTTGACAAAATAAGCAAGAATTGCCAGGAGGCTGGCAGCCAATGCCAGACCTATTGCTTTTCCAATACTTGTTTCACACTTTCTACTATCCCTTAGCCCAAGTGTCTCCAACCAGTTGATCGCAAGCTACCAGTGCTCATTGACACCTTCGGAGTAGCTCACAGCCTTGAGTTCAGTTTAAAAAATAGCACAGGGTCACATTTTTCTTTTAAAGTTAAGGGAATGCTGTGTTCTTCTTACATTATTTTAGTCGCCAGATGGAGGACCTGATAATGACTAGTGCTGGAGTCAGATTTATGATCCAGAGCACAGAAGTGAAGAACTGAAGCACTGAGGTATTTAACTCAATTTTGGAGTGTGAGAACAACATGATGTTTCTGAATGATTTTATTTATTTATTTATTTTTAAATATTTTATTGATCATCATCATCAGTACAAACAAAAATTTCTTCATTATCATTATTACACAGAGTAAATACATTCTGTAAATGCTTTTTATCGACAAACAAAAAGGAACATCAGAACTGGCAAAAAAAAAAGACACACAAGATGAGAAGAAAGGCTCTGTTAGCCAACTTTGTAAGCAAAACATGTCTTGGGCTACCCATCATTATGTACAACCACTGAGGCTGTCTTAACTTTCTTCCATCCTATTTTTCCACTCTCCCATTGGGCTCCAGATGCGCTTCCCCAGTTGTTTTGCCTTCCAGCCCTTTTTCTCATATAGCCCCTTCTCTAGTTTATATATTGCTAATAGTCGTGAGGCCCATTACTGGAATGTTGAGGGAATTGAATCCTTCCATACTGATGCTATACATATCCTACTTACTGCCATAGCTAAGAATATAAACTCTGGATGATCCACGGGGACCCCCTCTTTCACTACCCCAAGTACCATGACTTCGTCAGTTAATATTACCGATATCCCCATTTCCCTATTCATGAACTGCTCTATAGAATTCCTCAATAGATCTAAATTTGGACATGAAGCAAACATATGTATTGTATCTGCCTTGGTACTTCGGCAGCGTGGACAGGTTATTCCATTTGTTCCCCTCCAACTAGCTATTTTCTGTGGAGTGTAATACAATTCGTAGATAGTTTTGAAGTGTTGTGCCTGTAAATTTGCTACCTTTAATATGGTGTTTCCTAGCTTCACAGAAGTTTTAAACTCATTGCCTTGTAGATTTAGTTTCCTTTGCCACTTTTCTAGTACCTTCCCCATATCATCTACCGAATGCTGATTCAGTTCTTCATATATTTCGGAAATCGTTGTGCCCTCCTCACTCCTTACCAATTCCATAACTTCTTTACTTTTGAATGCCATATTACCCCCCTGCTTTTTTATTAGCGCAGCCCTAACCTGCAGATATTTAAAAAAATCTCTGCGCTCTAAATGATATAAATGTTGTGCCTTATCGAAGGTAATTCCCAATGCATCCCACCGTTGCATAACCTCATCTGCGAACACCACCGGCAGTGAAGGATTTTTAAATAAGGGAGTGTAATAATTCATCCTGCCTATGCCTAATCTTTTCCTTAGGTCAGTTCATACTGACATTGCTGCCCCCAATGTTTTAAATTTTACTCTCTTGTAATAATTTGTCTCGCTATACATTAAAAGCCATCCTTTAGCTGTGGATAGAATAGGATCATATATATCCGGAATGCTCTCGCTATCCCTCCACTTATCCTGCGTGGTGCCCCCCATGAGCCCTCTTATGTACTGGAGTACTGCTGCCCAATAATATAGCCTGAAATCTGGGACTGATAGGCCCCCCCGCTCTTTAGGTAGTGACAAAAATGTAATTGCTCGGCGAGTTCTACCCTTTGCCCGAATAAAACGGTTCGCTATTCCCTCCATCTCTTTAAACCATAGGTCGTTACATTTGAATGGGATTGTCCTAAATAGATATAAGATTTTAGGTAGAAATAGCATTTTTATTAAATTACAGCGGCCAATTATTGTCAGGTGTACTTTATCCATTTTGTCTAAGTCTTTCCTGGCTTTTTTAAGCACTGGGACCAGATTTTTTTCCACTAGCTTACTTAAATCTGAAGTTATTGTTATTCCCAGATAGCTCGCTGACTAGGCCACTCTTTGATCTACCAGCGTGATATTTTTATTAATGACAATTTGTGTCTTCACTTGATTCAATTTATACCCCGACAATACCCCAAAGATGTCGGCTTCTCTTTCTATCTCTATCAGGGCAGACACCGGTTCGGGTGATGTGATCGCCAAATCGTCCGCGTAGCCTAGTATTTTTGTCTCGTAGGCATTAAGTATAATCGGCAAGATGTTTCTATTACCTTCTATTCTTCTTATAAAAGAGTCTATGTAAAAGGCGAAGAGTAGCGGGGAGCAGGGGCCCTCTTCCGATGTTGATCACGCCGCTAACCTCGCTCATCACTCTGAGTCTTATCTTTGGGTTTATATATAACGCCTGTAGCGCTCTTCTGCATCCATCCCCGATGTTTGCCCCCTTTAATGCAGACCATAGGAAGCCCCACGAGACCCTATCAAAAGCTTTTTCAGCATCTAGTAGGATAAGTGCTAGAGGGTCTTGTGAGGCCGCTGCGCCGTCGAAAAGCGTGCAGACTCTCCTGACATGATCTGAGGTACCCCTCCCTGGGATGAATCCGTGCTGCCTAGGCGAGATTATTTTCCCGATTATTGAACTTAATCTGCTAGCTAGCATCTTCGAATATATTTTTGTATCGCTATTCATCAAGCTGATTGGTCTGTAAGAGCCTGGCTGCGATGGGGGTTTATTTTTCTTCAAGAAGACTACCATTGTAGCCTCTCCCCAAGATGCCGGTGGTGTCACACCATCTGGAACATGAATCATAAGTTTTTATAAATCCTCTTGTAATACAAGGAGGAATTTTTTATAAAAGTCTAACGGAATAAGATCGTGCCCCACAGCCTTACCCGCTGGCAGATCTTTAACCGCTCGTTGTACCTCCTCC
Source organism: Lissotriton helveticus (assembly GCF_964261635.1). Taxonomy (NCBI): domain Eukaryota; kingdom Metazoa; phylum Chordata; class Amphibia; order Caudata; family Salamandridae; genus Lissotriton; species Lissotriton helveticus. The sequence goes on from NC_136063.1 coordinate 1,816,350,450, forward strand.
AGAGAAAACCGACTCTCCATAGCCTCCTTATCTTCCGTTGCAAATTTCTCTATAGATGCCGTCCCTAGGTATTGCTCGATTTCTTCCCTAGTAGCCTCTCTATCTGCATTATAGAGTTCTTGATAGAATTCTTGGAAAGTCGCACATATCTCCTTGGGTGTAGTAACTATAATTCCAGTGTTTGTTATGAGCTCAGAGATATCCCCCCTGGTAGCTGCCTGCCTAGTTTTGATAGCTAATAAATGTCCTACCTGTTCCCTGTACTCATGCTGCTCTTGTTTCCAGGCTAAGAACATCCCAGCAGCCTTGGCGGCAATTAATTGCCCTGCAGCTGCCTTGGCTATGGCTAACTTCTGAACTATCTTATTTATATCCTCTTTTCAATCTATAGCCTTAACCAAGTCTTCCTCTAGCATGGTGGTCAGTTGCATCTTTCCCTCCATCGTCACCTTTTCTTCCTTGCTACGTCTGATGAAATAGCTCAGTGTTTCCCCCTGATGCTAGCTTTTAATGCATCCCACACTATCCCTGGTGGGGCTGACCCTCTATTTGTAGCGAGAAAATCCTTAAGCCACTTTTCCATATGTGCGACATGGGAAACAGTCATTACAACGCAACTATTACAACGCAATGCTATTACAACGCAACTATTACAACGCAAAATCTATTACAACGCATGTTTTTACAACGCATGCTTTTACAACGCGAATGCTGTTACAACGCATGCTTTTACATCGTAAATGTATATTTTTTTAATTGATTTAATATCTATGTAAAATTATAGAGGCCTTTTTGAAATTAAAATTAAATATTAATAAATATTGGAAAAATATTGGAAAAATTAATTTAATTAGAAGAATTAATACTCAGGTATCTTTTTTGAAAATATTACAATAATAAATTAATAAATATTAATAAATGTTGGAAAAATGAATTTAATTAGAAGAATTAATACTCAGGTATCTTTTAAGAAAATATAAATGTTTTAACTATATTTAATTATTATTTAATTATTATTTAATTTTTCAATTATTAAAAATATTAAAATGTAATATTTTAACTATATTTAATTACTAATTATTATTTAATTTTTAATTATTAAAAATATTAAAAAAAATAATGTTTACTATTAGTAATTTAATTTATTTTAAAAAATAAAATGAATTTAATTAGAAGAATTAATACTCAGGTATCTTTTTTGAAAATATTAAAATAATAAATTAATACATATTAATAAATGTTGGAAAAATGAATTTAATTAGAAGAATTAATACTCAGGTATCTTTTAAGAAAATATAAATGTTTTAACTATATTTAATTAATATTTAATTATTATTTAATTTTTAATTATTAAAAATATTAAAATGTAAGATTTTAACTATATTTAATTACTAATTATAATGTAATTTTTAATTATTAAAAATATTAAAAAATAATGTTTAATATTAGTAATTTAATTTATTTTAAAAAATAAAATGAATTTAATTAGAAGAATTAATACTCAGGTATCTTTTTGAAAATATTAAAATAATAAATTAATAAATATTAATAAATGTTGGAAAAATGAATTTAATTAGAAGAATTAATACTCAGGTATCTTTTAAGAAAATATAAATGTTTTAACTATATTTAATTATTATTTAATTATTATTTATTTTTTAATTATTAAAAATATTAAAATGTAATATTTTAACTATATTTAATTACTAATTATTATTTAATTTTTAATTAATAAAAATATTAAAAAATAATGTTTAATATTAGATATTTAATTTAAATTAAAAATAAATTAATACTCGGGTATTTATATTTATTTTAATAAAACATTTTAAGAAATAATACTCTGGTAAATTTTAAAGAAGAAAATAGAGATTTAAATTGAATGTTAATTTAATAACAATTATTATTAATTTTTTGAAGGAAAATAAGGTTAATAAAAAAAAATGTAATTATTAAATATTTATTTAAAATATTTTGGAATTTTTAAAAATGAAAGAAATATTATAAGAAGCATTTTTAGAAAATTTCCCATGGTTTTACATTGATTCCAATGGACGGTTTTGTCCTTCGTTTATTTCAATGACTACTCTATAGTAACCGGCGGAACTGAATAACAAGGTCGAAAAACAACAGAAGAAGGAGGGAGAAGATGGAAACAAGACTAGCATACTGGTAAGTGATAATAAACATAATTTATAGCAGTCAAAACTTTATTTTTAAACTTAGTATAATAAAATATAAAAGTAGAAAGACCATGACGTTATAGTTTTAGTTTGCTTTATTTTATTAAAAAAATATCAAAAATAAATATACATTTTTAATAACATTCTCCATATTTTTGTAACATTTTATGTTTAGAAATAACATTTATTAAAAATAATAACTTAGGAAAAAAAAATGTTTAACAAATAGTCCTTTTTTTATCTTGGTAGATTTGATCACGTCGTTACGTTAACGTCGACGTTAGCGGCCATCTTGGATTGCATCGATTGCTGGAAGCAGCTGGAAGCTGATCTGCGCTCAGGTAGGAAACTTACATAACTTTATTTAAAGTAAAAAAAAGAAAATGTATATATATTGTAATGAAAGGATAAGGAGAGGTTGCGGATGTAAAAAAAGTTGTTTAGTGTTTGTTTTCAGCATGTCGCCGACCTTTTTACTTGTATATGCCTACGTCGGGTTATGTTACGATTAAAGTCATGGGTAAAGATGGAAAAATAATTAAGTGTATAATTATTATAAAACATTTTGAACGTTTGATGTTTTGTGTAGAGATAGAAATGTATTGCGATTGAAGTTTTGTAGAAGAGAAATGGGATAGATTTGTTAATTTAGCAAAATGATTGCTTTTGGCTTGGTTGGTAATAAATTACACTGGTTTTTTGAATTGAAAGTGGAAAAAAAGAAGGGAGATGCATTTTGATTAAATTGTTGTACTTTTCGTTTTTGACGTTTGATTGGTTGCATTGGTTTAATATTTAATAGGCCATGAATTTAAAGGAATTATTTTGCGTGTTGTTTTTGGCAAAAACTGGAATGAGATTCATTATGATTTAGTTAGCGAGAAAAAATCTAGTTAGCATGTGATGTTACATAACCGAAAAAATAAATTTACAGGTTGGCAACGTCACATTTGCTGCAAGGGATTTTTGGAAACAAGAAGAATGCAAAAGGATTCGGGCAACGAAGACGGATTTGTTTTCAAGAACGTAATTTTTCTGTTTGAAAAAGTACAGAAAAAAGAAAAAAAAAGAAAAAAAATAAGTTATGATTATGGATGTATTTTATGGCACTGACTTTATGTTTTTTACTTGTAAAGAAGAATGCATTACTCAGGAAATGCATTAAAATATCGATTTAAAAATAAAAAATTGAAAAAAAATCGATTTGATAAACAGTAAATGAAAAATATTCTGATAATTTTTGCAGATTTTTTGAGGTATAAATTTAAGAGATTACAACATTGATCTTTTTTCATAATTTAAAAAAAATGCCAAATTATTTTTTAAAAAAAACCTTTATCAAAAAAACAGTTTTTTTTAAACCAAATTTCAAGCAAGCATCACTTTGGAAAAAATAAGTGGTGAGGAAGGAAAGGACATTTTTTAAAGAACGTTCAAAATGTTTTCTACAATAAATATATTCCATTTTAAATGCAATGGATAAAAAAAAAATATTTTTAAAAAAAAGAAGGAGAAGAGTAACTTATCTTTGGATTGTAAGGGTTATTTTTTAAGAAAAAAATTACTAATGGATCTGTTTACATTGGAAAATGGTGGAACAGAAAAAAAAGAAGACTTCTTAAGGTAAGGGAACCCGACGAAAATAATTTTTGAAAATGTTTAAAAAAAATGCCAATTGAATTAAATGTGAAAAAAATAATTTAAAGCAAAAGCAGGAAAGTAAGTTTGTGAGGATTGATTAGAAATGTAATATGTTAGCAACATTTTCAAGGTAGTCTAATGCCACACTCAACGAAAATTGTTGAAGTACTGCCAATAGTCTCTCGGACATCTCCTTAGCTTGTTTAGAAGGTCGTGGATTTAGGCTATCTGTTAATGCTTGTGCAAGTCTCATTTCTTGAAAACTTTGCTCCTTCTTCAAAGTTTTCAAAAAAGAGTAGAAATTTGGATGATGTTTCCCAATTGTATGACTGAAGGAGTTGTGCCATCCCTCTATGGCATTGTTTGTTTTAGCACCTCCTTCCAAGCAGGTTGAGTAGCAGTTCCACCACTCCACATGGAAACGTGGCTTCCTCCTGCGACCCGATCTGCTTAGATGCCCAATCCATGTGTCCTCAAAGTAATTTAACAAGGGTGCCAATTTTTCTTCATTTTCGACATAATATTCTGATTCAGAAATTGCAGTGTAGTACTCGTCTACACTTTCAGGAGGTACAAAACAAAGTGCTGTTAATTTTTTTAATTCAAATTGTAGTTTGCTATCTGAGCAGTAATCTGAAACTAGGGATGTTTTTTGTAATTTACGCCAATATGCCTGGGAAAAATGAAAAAAACATCCCTGAATTTGGGTATCCACGTACATTTTGTTGATCACATTGATCATAGTCAATTCGAAATCTATAATGATTTTCCTAGGACTTTTCCCGGATGTTTTATCTTTAATCACTGACAAAAATTCAGTGTAGGTTGCAGATTGCTTATCTGGTAGCAAACTATACACTAAGGGAACTACATTTTTGTTAATCTGTGCATGAATGCTGTAAATTTGGGTGAAAGGATGGGGTGTACATTTAAACGTTCCATCCATCATCCAAATTTCAGTATTTTCTAACTTAAAAAGGTTGCGGGGAGTGCTAAAAATTAGAATACGTTTAAGAGGGTTTTGGTTGTCATAGAGTAAGAAAGGTTCATTAGAGAAAGATAGAGTAAGTTCATGAGGAATATTTATGTCTGCAAAAGTTTCAGGGGTAACTGTGTGAGTGTTACTTGCCTGCTTTTTACGTTGAATAATTCTACGCAAATTGGGTATAATAGGCATATTACAAGCAATATGACCAGGGACATGCTGTGCAACCTGTCTTAAAATTGTACCAGGTGTTTCATTGGAGGTGGATGCAATATCTTTCATTTCATTTATTTTTTCACGTATTTCTATCTCCATTGCAGAGGCAGAGTGGTTATGTTCAGTTGTTTTTATTATGTTGTCACTAACAGTAACCGCTCTGCCGCTGCAACGGGAAGAATAATATTGCACACACCTCCAATGTCTCCTTGGTTCACTTATCCTTTCATTACAATATATATATCCACAATGTTGGAGAAGTCTGTTTCCTTTCCTGGATTTAATGTAAGATGCTGTGGCCTGGCTTGACATTATCTGTTGAAAAAATGAAAAGGGAAAAAAAACTATTATTTTTTTCTATGTCTATGTTTTATCTTTTAGAAATGTATAATTATTTTCTTATTTTTACAAGTTTATGGAGTTAGAATAGTAAGTGTCACCCCTACACTATCCAGCACTTACCCTACTGATGCACTTTCATGGAGTTAGAATAGTAAGTGGCACCCCTACCCTATCCAGCACTTACCCTACTGATGCACTTTCTTGGAGTTAGAATAATAAGTTGCACTCCAACACTATCCAGCACTTACCCTACTGATGCACTTTCCTGGAGTTAGAATAATAAGCTGCACTCCTACACTATCCAGCACTTACCCTACTGATGCACTTTCCAGGAGTTAGAATAGTAAGTGGCACCCCTACACTATCCAGCACTTACCCTACTGATGCACTTTCCTGTAATTAGAATAGTAAGTGGCACCCCTACACTATCCAGTACTTACCCTACTGATGCACTTTCCTGGAGTTAGAATAGTAAGTGGTACCCCTACACTATCCAGCACTTACCCTACTGATGCACTTTCCTGGAGTTAGAATAGTAAGTGATACCTCTAAAATTTTCATCACTTACTCTACTGAGGCTCTTTCTTTGCTTTTTACAAACTTTTCAAATCATCTTTTGCTATTTATTTTGCGGATTAGATGTTTTTATTTTTATAAATTACCTTTTGATTATAGAGTTTGCTTCTTTGTCTTCTTTCTGGTCTTCTGACTTCTTTTTGTTTGGGCTTCTTTGTTGATTGCTCTTTCGAGTTTTGCTTTTCAGACTTGGCTCTAGAAAAAAAATTGGAGAATGTTTTAAATGGTTTAAATGTATTCTAAATGTTTCATGTTATTTTCATTTTTGAAGTTTTTGAAGGTGTGCAAAATTACAAAATTATTGTGTTTCAATTTAATTTTAAACACTGTATTATCACAGTTTCATTTTTTTCCAACTGTCTCATCTTTATGGAATTAGAATACTCAGTGGAACCCCTAACCTAGTCAGCAATTAATCTACTAATGCACTTTCTTGGTGTTAGAATAGTAAATGGCACCCCTACACTATCCAGCACTTACCCTACTGATGCACTTTCTTGGAGTTATAATAGTAAATAGCACCCATACACTATCCAGCACTTACCCTACTAATGCACTTTCCTGAAGTTAGAATAGTAAGTGGCACCCCTACACTATCCAGCACTTACCCTACTGATGCACTTTCTTGGAGTTACAATAATAAGTTGCACCCCTACACTATCCAGCACTTACCATACTGATGCACTTTCCAGGAGTTAGAATAGTAAGTGGCACCCCTACACTATCCAGCACTTACCCTACTGATGCACTTTCCTGGAGTTAAAATACTAAGTGGCACCCCTACACTATCCAGCACTTACCATACTGATGCACTTTCCTGGAGTTAGAATAGTAAGTGGCACCCCTACACTATCCAGCACTTACCCTACTGATGCACTTTCTTGGAGTTAGAATAATAAGTTGCACCCCTACACTATCCAGCACTTACCATACTGATGCACTTTCCAGGAGTTAGAATAGTAAGTGGCACCCCTATACTATCCAACACTTACCCTACTGATGCACTTTCCTGGAGTTAGAATAGTAAGTGGCACCCCTACACTATCCAGCACTTACCATACTGATGCACTTTCCTGGAATTAGAATAGTAAGTGGCACCCCTACACTATCCAGCACTTACCCTACTGATGCACTTTCCTGGAGTTAGAATAGTAAGTGGCACCCCTACACTATCCAGCACTTATCGACTGATGTACCTTCCAGTAGTTAGAATAGTAAGTAATACCTCTAAAATTTTCATCACTTACTCTACTGAGGCTCTTTCTTTGCTTTTTACAAACTTTTCAAATCATCTTTTGCTATTTATTTTGCGGATTAGATGTGCCTATTTTTATAAATTACCTTTTGTTTTTGGAGTTTGCTTCTTTGTTTTTTTTCTGGTCTTCTGACTTCTTTTTGTTTGGGCTTCTTTGTTGATTGCTCTTTCAAGTTTTGCTTTTCAGGCTTGGGTCTAGAAAAACAATTTGAGAATGTTTTAAATGGTTTAAATATATTCTAAATGTTTCATGTTATTTTCATTTTTGAAGTTTTTGAAGGTGTGGAAAATTACAAAATTATTGTGTTTCAATTTAATTTTAAACACTGTATTATCACTGTTTCAATTTTTTCAAACTGTCTCATCTTACTGGAATTAGAATACTCAGTGGCACCCCTACACTATCCAGCACTTACCCTACTGATGCACTTTCCAGGAGTTAGAATAGTAAGTGGCACCTCTACACTATCCAGCACTTACTCTACTGATGCACTTTCCTGGAGTTAGAATAGTAAGTGGCACCCCTACACTATCCAGCACTTACCCTACTGATGCACTTTCCTGGAGTTAGAATAGAAAGTGGCACCCCTACACTATCCAGCACTTACCCTACTGATGCACTTTCCTGGAGTTAGAATAGTAAGTGGCACCCCTACACTATCCAGCACTTACCCTACTGATGCACTTTCCAGGAGTTAGAATAATAAGTGGCACTCCTACACTATCCAGCACTTACCATACTGATGCACTTTCCAGGAGTTAGAATAGTAAGTGGCACCCCTACACTATCCATCACTTACCCTACTGATGCTCTTTCCTGGAGTTAGAATAGTAAGTGGCACCCCTACACTATCCAGCACCTACCCTACTGAAGCACTTTCCTGGAGTTAGAATAGTAAGTGGCACCCCTACACTATCCAGCACTTACCCTACTGATGCACTTTCCTGGAGTTAGAATAGTAAGTGGCACCCCTACACTATCCAGCACTTACACTACTGATGCACTTTCCTGGAGTTAGAATAGTAAGTGGAACCCCTACACTATCCAGCACTTACCGTACTGATAATCTCAATTTTTTGATTTGTTTCTGTTTGGCTTTCTTTGTCGACTGGTATTCCCAGTTTTTGTTCTTGATTGGAGGGCTTCAGAAGATAAATTTGAGTATCTAAAATGTATTAAAAACATTTCATGAAAATCTGAGTTGTATTGTTTGTGATCTAGTGATAACTGACAAGTTTTAAATGATAAATAATTGTTATCTTCAAAACATTACATACTTTATTAGTGGTGCATTTTTATTGTGTAGGAATTCTAATTAATTTTCTAAATTAAACTCTAGCTTTCTCTAGAATTGCAACGTTTTGAAATTGCTTAAGTTATTGTTTATTTTAAACCATCCCACATTTTTTGAACAGTTGCACTTTGTAGATGTTGGATTTGAATTTGAAAACTCTACATCATGTCACACTTTCTGTACTGTTGCATTTTCAAGTAGTAAGATCAATATTTAATTCCGTTTTTTCGGTGATAATTTCCTTTATTATTTATACTTTTATTAAATATAACAAATATTTACCTTCTTAAAATGTAGACGATTGTATTTCGGAAATGAATGGATTTTTTCTTATACCAAATTCGTTTTTCTGTGAGAAAATATTAAAATTAAACTAATAGATTATTACATCGGAAGGTGTGTAAACTATTTACTCATGTGTTTTGGTAAATAAGAAAAAAAGTACCTTATTTTAAATCGTGGTGAGTAGTGTTGCTCTTTAGAAAAAAAGCTTTATTTTGAAAAGCTCGTTTAATCGTCTCACTTGGTTGGAGAACTGTTTCTAAAAGAAATAAATATTTTTTGTTGTTTAAAAAAATGTATACTATTTTTCTGAATATAATACTTTATTTTTAAAAAATTACGTTTTAATATTAGTAACGTTTACATTTTTTTGGGATTATTTAGAGTTATTTGTAAATATATTCAGGTATTTCCTTAGTTAAAGTTTAATGTTGTATTATTTATTGTATTTAAAAACGAAATATTTCTAACTAATTGATGCTCAAATGCTATTATCAAACATTTTTTTACTTGGTTTTCTTAACTTACTTGAATGTCGTGGAAAAAATGCTTCAAAGTTGGCTATGGCTGATATCACGTTGAAGAGGTCAGAGAGTCAACTTTTGATGTCTGGTCACTCTGAGAGTTGATAATCAACTGACTTAAAAATGGTGTCTTGCTCGTATTTATAACTTTCAGTCAGTAGCATCATTATTTCTTTAATTTACACCATTAGTTTTCAAATTTTATTTTCATTCATACAATGTGAAAACGTATAATTTAAAATGTTGTCTTTTGAAGTAATGTTTTCACAGTTTCGTTCCGTTTTGGCATCCATTTTGAAAGTATTGTTGATCTTTAATGTCATGGAAATGGTAGATGGACTTCTTTTTAAACAACAGTGCTTAAAATGGCGGTTCTCTGTATGTAAAATGGTTCTGTTTTAGAAAAATGTTTTTTATTCATTTATTTAATAATCGTTTCCATGTTGTTTTGAAAAGTAAACCGTTCTCTCGGTGAAATATGTGAGTTTTCATAAATAAGAGTACTAATTTTGTTACTCGAGTATTGATTTTGTTGCTCGAGTATTAATTTTAAAATCTCTGTGATTTCGGGGAATTTCCGTGCAGTTTATTACCACATTTTAATACACTTCCCCACCCAAAACCCCCTAATTTCCCTGCATCCCGTGGCAGGATTTATTTTACTTAAAAAAAAAAAAATCTTTATTTATTTAATATTTTAAAAAATGCGTTGTAAAAGTATGCATTTTTATGACATTCGGGGCTTTTCCGTGCAGTTTATCTCCACATTTTAATACACTTCCCCACCCAAAAACCCCTAATTTCCCTGCATCCCGTGCCAGATTTTATATTACAAAAAAAATATATATTATTTAATTGCGTTGTAAAGGTATACGTGTTAAAGGATTTCGTTGTAATGGTACTTTTTCATTAATAACTCTATATTGCGTTGTAATAGTATTCGTTGTAAAATATTGCGTTGTAATATCTTATGCGTTGTAAAAAATGCGTTGTAAAAGCATGCGTTGTAATAGCATGCGTTGTAACGTCATACATCCGTGCGACATACCTACTATCTTGCAATAAGGCTCTTTCGAAAGGCCAGCTGGTAAGCCGTGCTTGATTATTTGATATATCAATATCCAGTGTTAAGGGTTTGTGGTCCGACATTACCCGCGGCAGCCTATTTATTTTATCCCATGATATCAGTGCCGACGATACCGAGAAATAGTCCAGCCGCGCTGTAACCTTGTGTGGTGACGAATAATATGTACTACCCCCACCAGCCGGGTTTTGTTGTTCCCACATATCTACAAGACCATTATCCTTCATAATTTGGATCAAAGCTTTATGACTCTTTCTTTTTCGCCCTTTGAATCTCTCTGGGTCATCCTTTAGTAGGCCATATATCCCATTTATATTTAAATCGCCACACATTATTATCGGGAGTGTCCATGCCGCCATCTGCGTGTTAAGTTTATTAAGCACTTCTGGGTTGTCGACTGTAGGGGCATATACAGAGCATAAGGTAAAATTCCATCCCTGAATTTGACATTCCACCATTGCCCAACGCCCATACTTGTCTGCAGAATGTTTTCTTGCAGTTATCACCTTGGCCCGTGCTAATATCCCCACCCCCCGTGTCCTGGTCCCTGGTGTGGTATACGCTAAAAGCTGATAACCCAATTGCTCCAGTAAGGATTTACGAGAAGCTTCTACGTACGTTTCTTGTAAGCATATTATGTCAGCTTGGACTATCCTTATATACTCTTTCAGCTCCCTGCGTTTCCTTCCATCATTCAAACCGCATATATTTAAAGTAATTATCCGCATAACATTTGGTTAAATTCCCCTTCTTTCCCTCTGTGTGCTACCCTTCTATTTACTTTATTGACTGATGATGATAATATTTTCTCTCTATTGACCCCTTGTCCCCACCCTGAACCCCCCCTACAAGAACACCCTCCCCCTCCTGCTCCCCCCTTATCCCCCTCCCCCATATGCAAAAGCAAGCAGACTTAAAGTCTCTGTGATGGTGCCTGGCGGTCGGCCCCCAATTGCCGTACACCTAGATTTGTTTTTCCCTTTGTGATATGTGTGAAGTGCTCGTTTTAGTGTCCCTGCGATTTCCCTTGGAGAGTTCGCCCTCTAAATACTGAATAAAGAAGGGAAAAAAAAAGAGAAAAGAAAAACAGAAAATAATAGGAAAAGGGAGAGAGGAGCCCACTGATTATTCAAGTCTGCAGTCTCCCCCTACTCCTTCCTCCTCTACTCCATTCTATCCCTTAATTTACCCGCATCTGATCTGTTTGTCCTTGTCATGCACTTGCTCAATTTTGCCATCAGACACAAAAAATTCCAGTCCATTATTACTTTAAGTAGCTTCTCCTTCCCCATGAATGTTCAATATTTCCATTTCCATTTCCTGGTTTTCCTAATAATTCTGGTTTTAATGTGTCCATATAAGCTTTAGGTTGAATTTCAGAAAAAAATACCCTAGTGGTATTTTTATAGATAATTTTCAGCTTTGCCAGATTCAAAAGGTATGCCTGGAGACCCATCTGCCGGCAGGGTTCTATCAGTTCCCTCAGGCGCCAGCGTGTTTCAACGGTTGAGTGGCAAAAGTCAGGAGTGGTGAAGAATGACTGGCTTTCGTAGGAGCGTTTAGCGTTTGGTCGGGCCTTAGAATATACTTCCTCTCTTAGCAAGTAATTCCCGAAATACACCAAGATGGCTCTTGGTCTGGATACTCCTTCCTGATGTTTACCTGGGTTCTTTTTTAAAGTCAGCGGAAATCGATGTGCCCTTTGTATTTCCTTCTGCCACTCCCTCTGACTTAATTCCGGAAATGCTCCACTCATTAATTTCAAAACATAAGATCTGATATCATCCCCTTCCACTCCTTCCTCGATTCCCAGTATTCTAAGGTTGTTTCTTCTTTGTCGATTTTCTATGTCCTCCAGCTTCCACTGGACATCTGAATACTGTTTATCATAGGAATCTAGTCTGGCCGTGTCTTTAGCCTGGCAGTCTTCCAAAAGGCTTATACGCTCTTCCACTTGTGCCAACCTTGTGTTCGTCTCTGTGCAGATTTTCGCTACCCTCCTTACTGCACCTTGAAGGTTTTTAGTTGCCAACCTGTTCTTTTTGCTCTTCACCCTTGCCTCTTCCTGGAACTCTTTTATAGAGTCCAAAATTGTCCGTAAGGATGGGGCATCTTCATCTGCTCTTGCAGCTCCCGGCTCCATATGTTCTGGATACACATTCCTTGTGGCAGAATAGTCCCAGTTCAGAGCTGCGCTCAAATGGACTCTGCTAGTCCTAGGCTGTTCTATTTTTTCTTGAGATAGAGAGTGCCTTTGTTTCCTGGTCAGCCTTTTCTTCCGGACTGCGATCTCTCTGTCTTTTGCCCTACCCCACCTCCGGTTTCCGAGCTAATAGTTGAGCTGGCTCGAGACGCGTTTTCGCTGTCCTCTACTTCGTCACCTGAGGGGGTCGGCTCTGATCCGTCAGTCACAGAGAAGAAATTATCCCCGAGTTCTTGGGCATCCTCTGCTCCACTGATTCCGCTGCTGGCGGTAGCCTCTTGGACTAATTCATATGTTGTTCTCTGACCCTTGCCTGTGGCATCTTCGGCGGCAGCAGCACTCTCCACTCCTATCTCCGTGTGAGTTATGATAGCCTCGATTTCTGCTGCTACATCCCCCCATTCTGCCCCCTAAGTGCGTTTTTCTTTACCGACTGCAGCTAGGGTCTTTTGGGAGCATACCGGGGTAGTTTCTTCCCCCCTTAGTGCCGATACTTCTATGGCCAAAGCACCCTTTTTCTTTACAAGTCCTGGTTGGTTGCTGGCTGTTGATTCACTAAGTGGTGATAGTACTTGAAGTGCTAACGCACATGAGCAGCAGTAGTTTTGACAGCATTTGTACAATTGTTCCTATTTTAGGATCATTAGAGCTTAGGGTTTGAAAGGAACCTCTGCAGTAGGCTCATACCGAGCCTGTATCTGTACATGCAGCATTATTAGTTGCTGGAACTTGGGTCTTTGGGCACAGTTTTCTGAAGAGCAGGTAGGTCGTATTTGCCTCTGTGACTGGACAAGGAGTGCTGACAAGGATCTCAGCCTGTGTTTTATCCTTATGACGTGGGGTTCAGAGGTACTGAAAAGAGGTTCATGGTTGACCCTCCCAAATATATTTCAACAGCAGTGTATGCATGGTAACCAAAAAATACGATATGATTCTTACACAACATTATCTGTTGTAATTCTAGAAGGTAACTGAGGGAATTAAAACATATGTTTTGGGGCTGAGACTTGATCTTTTTTTGGAAAAGCATGTCTGTCTCAGAAGAAGTATGAGTATGCAGAAAATAACAGATGCTTCTTATGACTTGGCGATGGCACACATTACATTTTGCATACTTTTAGGAAGTTATTGTTATGTGAAAAACTGCTAGTGTTACGGAGCTGTAATAATAGCTCCTATGTTGATATCTGAGCACTGAACACGTCTGTCAGCAGTAAATGTAGACTTACGATTGGATGACAGCAATAGACAGACATTATTAGAACGAATATCTTTAAAGGGATAGAGTCATTGTGCAAATGTAAAGAAATATGATTGCCCAACTAGTGATTTACAGTACAAGTTCCCATCGAAATATTGATGAAAACGATTCAGCAAGTAATATTGTGAAACTCACGCTGGAGGTCTATTCTGTTAGCTCTAAAGTACTTCTCCGGGCAAGAGGAGAAGTGATTCTTGCATCTCCCTTCTATCACTGGAAAAATACATGTTTATGGCAGGACCCAACGACCAATGCTGCTCAAACCCGTGCTTCTAAATGCAAAATCCTAAAACACTACAGCCAAAACGGCAGTAATCAGCCCCATTTTCTTTCACTGACAATTCCACTGGCTTAAACTTAAGTGACAAATGAAAATGAAATCCGCAGTCAAGATGTAACATACAGCACGTGCTCAAACCTAACCGCAATAATATCTCAAATCTTACATCCTATGTTCAAATCTCAGGTCTGTGTCCTAACACAAGAAAGCCTCCTCATGTACAACCAGCAGTCGCCCTCTACCTTTGTGCAGACATCAAGAGTGTATGTCAGGCTTAGCAAAGGTCAGCCTGACAGACACTCATTATGTTCAGGTCAGGCAGTATACATGCGCTAAAAGTGCAGGCACCTGGCTGCCAAACTGAGAATTTCACAGCCCTGTGGGTGAGACCTTTTCAGCCAAGCAAAGTGCTTGGTGTTCCTCCCTTCATGACAATAGGGAGCATCACTGATAGATTCAGACCTGGGTGCTTCAGTTTTAAGCCCTGATGTGTCCAGGGCTCAGTATCAATCGGTGACACTTCATCACAGAGTGGGGTGGGGACAGCAAGTCTCACTGACCCCACCCTACTCTGTGTCAAATAAGGGACTGTTGCATCCTCTCTTTGGCTGACCATCAGTTAGCTCCTCTCACTGGCTGGCCATCAGTCAGCCAATGAGAGGAGGTGGCAATCATTCCCTATCCGGAACCTCAGGGGTTTCCCTCCTCCCACCAAGATCACTGCTGCCAGTAAATTGCTTTTTTAATGTTTGGTGTGGTCGTGCATGTGTGTATGTCTGAATGTATGTGTATGTATATGTGCATGCTGTGAATAGGTGTGTGCATATATATGTACTTGTGAATAGTGGGCATATATGTGATAGAGCGCCAGCTCACCTGCTCAACATACTCACCTGGGCCCATAAAACTAAATATATATTTAAACAGGTAAACTTACACTCAATCGATTTGTAAATTTTACCATTCAGGATCTATACCTTTAACTTACCAATCCAAGTCACCGATACCTAAAGTCCTAGAGGATCAAGGAAATTAGCAAGAAAATAAGTAGAGTTATTAACATTTAGCATTTTATAAATAACCACAAACTCGGGAAAGGTTTACGTTATTTTATCTAAGTAAAAACTTTAAATGTTTGAAACCATGAAATCAATAATTTCTTATTTAGAATAATGAAGATTGAAACAAACATATGCATTCATTTTGGAATAAAATATCATTAAGCATTAGACAGAGGATGGGTAGAGAAGGGAAAACAATACAATGTCAAACCCACATTTTATAGTTACCTAGAATGGTGTGAAGACCAACCCTGGCCACGGGCTGAGACAAAGGCCAAGAATCCCAAAGTGCAGGTGCCAGCGAGAAAGAACAGGTGCAGACCAGAATCAGGACAGGTTACGGACCAAAATGGATCAGGATAGGACCACCACAGGCTAAGATCGGCACCACAGCTAAAGTTCAGAATGCCAGCATTGCAAACCCTCTCTGCAGCTAATAGTTGAACCCCGATTGGGTCATCAAACTCCTTCCCAGAACCCCGACTGGGTTATCGAATCTTCTGACAGAGTGCTCCGCCAGCACCTCTGCTCTCGATCACCTATTGAGTGCGCTGGGTCAGTGACAGGTCAGCTATTCGGACAAGTCGGACAATCTAACTAACTAAGCCTACCCCAGTTATACTATTTTTCAGGTCAGTGTACCACCCCCCTAATGTTGCAAATGTGTGAATCCCACAATTTTATTGGTCAGAAGACGAGGAGAAATCATCACACCATATTAATATGATGTAACTGTCAATCATGTATTAAAATTGCGTTCCCTCCCATAACTTTATCTTCCCATGTACTTTTTATTCCACCTGGCAGTGAAAGTAAAAATAACAATAATGTTTTAACAAATTAATCAATTCAGCTTCCTCTGGCAGGGTGAGGAGGTCACTTTTTCCATAGTTTCTCAGTCCATGTCAGATTCTGGCACTGGTTCAATGCCATTGACTTCAGGGGCTTGAGTTTCTTTGTGCAGGCGTAGTTCCTCCAAAGATGCAGTTCAGAAGTACAGTTCAGGCCCAAAAGCGATACATGCAAAAATTGGAAGAGAAACAGTTTTAGAAACACAGAATAAATGAATGCACTGTATACCACTTTTCTCTATTCTATTCCCATTGTTTTATTTTAACTATTGCAATAAAGGTTAAGCAGAACAGACAGCTTAGCAAAAGCAGCGATGCAAGCTTCTTGCACGCTATGACACAAAACAGCCATCTTAGTTCTAGTGCGCAGAAGCAAAAGTTTCCCACCACGCGAAATAACACGTCATGCCACGTGAGTGTGACAGACGCATACGCAGTAGAAAATCCCGCGTAGCAGCAGCCATTTTAATGCAAGCAGATTATTGTTAGTAAAGCACATTGTTAAGCTTCCCCTAGATACTAGAAATGTCGTGTAATGCAATTTTAATATAACAAAACATGTTAGTTAGTACATTAATATTATTTTCGAGAGGGCTGAATACAAGCAAGTCACTTTACGTGTGTAATCTTGCTCCACCATATGTGCACACTTGTAAAAGCATGGATGTGAGTGAGTGTATCTGTGGATAAGTAAGTGTATGTTTGGGCGAATGTGGCCCGACGGCGCCCTCCCTGCTGCTGGATTTACTGGCCACCACTGTGTAGATTGTAAAACCATAGAGACTCCAAACTACCCACAACAATATCTCAGATCTAGCATACTAGTGCCGAATTTTGTGTCTGCCTCCCAAAAATAGATGACATCAATACTCAATAAGACATTATTGGCAGATGCACATTTTCTGTAGTAGTATGGTGCTTAATATGGACGTCTTCCCACTATTCATCTAAAAAATTCTGAAGAAAATAAAAAACATATCTTTTTGAGCAGAAATAGTTAAGGCTGTGAAAACATTGCCCACAAGCCTCAAGACCATAGAAAATGAAAGGATCTATTGTTTGGATACATGAGACCATACAAATCACATACATTTAAAATGCTAATACAATTCGATGTGTCTGTCAGATTTTATTTTCTTTTTAGTTAAGACAAATTGTTTCATTTGAAAATTATACTTCATATAATGGATGAAATCAAACCAAGTATGACATTAGACTTATGTAACAAGAATTTCATGCCGTACTGAATAATCCATAAACTATTAAAAAGTTAATCCGAAAATCTCTGACCTTTCCAAAAGCAAAAGTTGAAGCAATTTTGGTATCATTTATCATCATTGACTAAAAGAGGACTGTAAATCAATTTTATATTACTCATATGCAGACTACATAAATCGAAGTGAGGGGCATGAAAAAGCAGGAGTGAGGAGATTTGTTATGAATTATTTTACGTACCAGCTCTAGAGTAAATCTTATAAATACTACTTATAAGGACCCAATCAAGCAACTTCAGCCATTTGTGCCACTTTGCTTATCATTGCAGTTTATGCTTTTTGAGCTATACTGGTGTTTTAAAGGGTGGATGCATAGCTACTTAATCACTTATAAAGGAGTATTCCATACCAGCTGGACTCGCCCTACCGAAATTATTTCACCATTGCATTATTGTACTTACTAGTATTTCTGGTGCATATTTAGCATTTGTGAACAATCTTGGGGGTAGGCAGTTGCACGGGTGGCAGTCTAGTGGTGCAGCTTCGCACCGGACGGCCAGCGACGCCATAAAACTAAGTACCCTCCTCTACGCGCAGCGGACGCGTGCTGCGGAGGCGCCTAAGGAGCGCCGAAGGAAAGCCCGTCTGCGCCTGTCAGCGTCCCGGAGGCGCCCGGGCACGGGCCACTTTCGTCGGGGCTCTTCTTGGGATGATTTCTTTTACAAGGGATGAGCTATTTGCTCTGAGACAGACTAATGGCTCTTGCACTGCGGTCTTTCCTAAACCGCCCAGGTCGATCAATAAATGTCCAGCCTGTGGCTGGCAACCTGGTGATCGCTGCATCGCCTCTCTGATCCCTCCCTCCTCTAGCACTAGGTGCATGTTGCTTAATACTAGATCTTTAAGCAAGCATGCGGTCGATATTTATAACCTTCTGACAGACTCTAGTCCTCAGTGTCTATTCTTGACTGAAACTTGGCTGGGGGAGGGCGCGGGACCAGACATTGCCAGCGCCATTCCCCCGAGCCATGTGATTCACAGGAAAGATAGAGTCAAGGGGAAGGGGGGTGGTGTCGCTCTGGTCGTTGACAGGACCATTGCATGTTCCATTATTCCAGTGGACAATATCACAGGCTGCGAAGTTCTTGCCTTCTCCCTCTCTCTCTCCTCTCACCAATCTTGTATTGGACTGCTAGTCTACAGACCCCCTGGCCCCATTGGCACCTTCCTTGAAGAACTTCACGCACTGATCTCCATATTGTGCCTCAGAGCTGATCACTGTCTGTTGTTGGGCGACTTCAATATCCATATGGATATGGTGGACGACCCAGACAGCATCAAATTTAATGACATCACATCTCCCCTTCAGCTCTTGCCGTACCTCGGCCTTCCTACTCACTGCAAAGGACACATTCTCGATCAAATTTTTTCCACTGTCCCTATCGTTCTCACCTCCCTCACCCCTGTATTGTGGTCAGACCACTTTTTAGCGGACTTTGAGATCCCCCGAATTATTAAGAAAGCTGCTAATGGACACTGGCGTGATGCGTTTCCTTCTAGGGCTTTTGAGAATATTTCTCCAGCCATGCTGTCCAAGGCCCTCGAGACTCACCCTTGCCCACTGACAGGATCACTTTCTTCCGATCTTGATCTTCTTCAGGACTGGCTGACACAGCAACTGGCCATCCTTGCTCCCCCTGTTCAGCCTAAACCTCGCTCTGTGAGGTCTTCTGCCCCTTGGTTCTCACCGGCACTGGCCGCCAAACGCCGACAATGTAAACAAGCCGAATGGACCTGGCGCAAATTTTATGATGCCAGCGCTAAAGAAACCTACAGGGTATTGATCAGGGACTATCACCATGATATCGCAGTTTGTAAAAAATCTTACCTGGCCAGCAAAATTGATGCTGCTTCCAACTTTTGTAAAGAAATCTTTAAAATAGTTAAAGACTTCATTTCCCCTCCCTGGGCTACTCCCAAACTCACTCATTCTGAGCCCTGGATCATTGAATTGGCAAACGTTTTCACTACTAAAATTAGAACTATCCAGGTCTCCTTCGGAACCTCTACTCAGGATCCCTCCCCCTCTCTTACTTTCCCTGACCCTTCACAGATACCGACCACTCCCTCCCTCTGGAACTTCCCTCCATTATCCCTTCTGTCTTCCTTGGACCTGCTTTCCAAATTAAAATCTGGTTCCCCTCTGGACCCGTGCCCTGCTAAATTTCTTGCGCTCATGGCCCCTACCCTTAATCACCTTTTTAATCCTATTCTTAATCTCTCGTTTAGCACTGGGGTAGTACCCCTAGCTTGGAAGCAGGCCCTCATCTTGCCCCTTATGAAGAAAGCTAATTTGAACCCGGATCTTCATCTTAATTATAGACCCATCTCCCTCTTGCCAGCTCTGGCGAAAGTGGCTGAAAAACATGTCCACTCCACCCTGTCCCACTTTTTGGAGTCACATGACATCTTGCATAGATCCCAGTCTGGCTTCCGCTCAAATTTGAGCACAGAAACAGCTTTGCTCGAGGTCACGGAGGCGATCAGAGAGACCCTGGATAGGGGAGGAAAAGCCATGCTGGTGATGCTCGACCTATCGGCGGCCTTCGACACCGTACCCCATGACCGCCTCCTATCTAGACTCTGGGAGATAGGTCTAAGGGGGACGGTGTTCAGATGGTTCTAGGCCTTTCCTCACTGGCCGTCAGCAAAACGATCTGGGCTCCACCTTTTTCTGCCGCGATGCCGCCTCTGGAGGTCGGAGTCCCGCAGGGCTCAATTCTGAGCCCCTCACTCTTTAACATCTAAATGACCCCTCTGGCGGCACTTGCGGAGAACTTTGGGGCTCAGATTGTGTCGTACACTGACGACACTCAACTCCTGTTCACTTGTGACAGGGGTCGGGACTTCGACGGGGCTTCCATCCGGGGTTGCCTTGGGGCTGTGTTTGACTGGTTTAGTCGGCACAGTCTCAAGTGCAACTCCGATAAATCCGAGGTTCTTTTCTTCGGCTGCCCCGCCGACCCCAAATGGAAGGATTGGTGGCCGGCAGCCATGTTTCCTCCTACTGGCGACTCAGGGGCTGCAAAAAACCTGGGTATTCAGCTTGACAACCGTCTCTCCTTTGGGGCCCAAGTGTCTGGATTAGTTGGCAAATGCTTTGCCACTTTAAAGATGCTTAGGAAGTTCCTGCCGTTTCTGTCCCTGGAACACAGGAAGATCACCGTCCAGGCCCTGATTGGCTCCAGGCTAGACTATTCCAATGTTCTCTATCTTGGTCTGCCTGACTACCTCCTATCGCGTCTTCAGGTGGTACAGAACTCGGCGGCTCGTGCCATTTTTGGCCTCCCCAGGAGAGCAAGGGCCAGTGAGCTTCTCAAGACTCTTCACTGACTCCCCATGAAGAAGCGTATCATCTTTAAGGCCCTAACCATTGCATTTAAAACTTTGCATGGTACGGGTGCCCGCTATCTTCAGAAATGGGTCTGCTTCTACTCTCCTGCCAGATCCTTGCGCTCTTCCTCTCAAGCCAAGGCAGTTACTCCCATGATCCGTCGTGCCCGCTGTGGTGGGCGCTCCTTTAAATGTCTCGCCCCGCAGCTATGGAATGATCTCCCTCTCTCTCTAAAATCCAGCCCTAACCTTCTGCCCTTCAGGAAAGTCCTGAAGACCTTCCTTTTTCTGCAATAACACCGCATGCGGAGCTTTGCTTCTGTCACCCATCCGTCTGTCTTTCTTCTGGACTTGCTGAGGCTCTTACAGCGCCGGGACACTCCTCAGAGTAGCCGTGCGCTATAGAAGCACCCCCTTAACATAACATAACATAACATAACAATGTACAAGGGAGTTATTCCATTGTTTTAACAAATGCAATGTGTTTCACCATGTCCAATTTATCAAGCGTTTAATTTTGTGGCATGGTATATTCAATAGAATTTTTTTTTCCAGTCATTGCACATCAACCATACACACACTGCTTTACTTGATGTGTAGTCTGAATCAATTTTTCTTCAGTATATCATAGTAATTGACTTTCTCTTTTGAGTGTAATGAGTCAATGTTTGTTATTGACCAATATTGTGATATATGTTCGCACTTGAGGATATCAAAAGAACATTGTCAAATATTTTTTAACATTTAAAGAGAGAATCTCAGTGTTTGAAAGAGCAAACAACATGCCTTGTGTAAACCAAGCCTCTAGAGGGCTACAATAATACACACAACCCTATTTCGTATACAGCTAAGTATACAACAGATCTAATAAAATGGAAACAGGTCACGGGTACTGATTGGGTGACTGGCCTTTGCCAACTGAAAACCTACCTGTTCTCTAGATTTAGTTTGTCATCTCTTAGGTCTCCTGTCAGTGCTGGGAAGCCCATGTCTGGGTAGCCATGCGCTCTACAAGACCCTGAAATGAAATGGCTTGGAAGATTGAGCAACAGCAATATGAGGTAGAAAACTCTAGTAGAATGAATGTTATGGCAACGTCTTAGCATGGTAGAGGTCAAACATGACAACGGAGTACTAAAATCCTCTGAGTCTCTTAGAAAAGATCACTCTTTAGTGAAAGGTGATTTTTGGAAGTACTTATAGTAACACGACTGAGAAGGTTAAAAAAATATATAAACAGAAATGTTCCTCAGAATATGAGCACACATTAGGTGAATAGAAGCATGGGAGTTGGGAATTCTGGCTTTAGAGACTGTTAGACCTGGCATCTTTTGGCGTGGTTTACCCTCTCTTTTTGACTTCTGACCTCCTGTTTTGACTGTGAGCTCACCTTCCTATTTGTTGGTTTTAGGACTCTAGGCACTTTTTCACTGTTGACCAATGTAAAAGTGCAAGTGCTCTGTGTCTAAAATGTTATAGTATCTGGTCTCTCCATGATTGGCATATTTGATTTACTACAATCAAGACAAAATTTCTCTGTCTGAACAATATATTGAAAGTGTTAATCGTCACTAATACAGGAATATATGTACATGAAAACTGGCCTACTGCAATAGTACACAGGTGAGTTCGATACAAAATGTATCAAATGTATTCAATATATTACAAATATTTGAAAATACAATTATGCTGAACACACAATAACACAAGTGCAACCTAACAACTCACATTCACTATCATTCAATCAGACCAGTACATACCCATACATACACAGACGTCCTAAAACTAAGGATTAACAACATTCTACATGCTGATATATACAAAGAATCAAAGACCCCCTTTGATCCTAAACAGTTAATGTCACTGTATGAGTCCACAGAGATCAAATAAGTGGGAAAAATAATCTGTTCAATATTATTCCATAATTGAAGAAATGTAGTTGACACAAGTCATCAAATGAAAGAATCAAATTCTTCTTGACTGCAGATTTAGGGGTCGCTAGTTGGCACAGGTAGATACTTGTGACAAATATGGACCTTTGCCTCTAGTCAGGGAAAGGGATACATTCCTATCATATCCCCTGCTCACCCCCTTGGTAGCTTGCCACGAGCAGACAGGCGTATCTCAGAGGCAGTGTGTAAAGCATTTGTGAACACATACAGTAATCAAGTGACAACACTACAGATGGACACCACACAGGTTTTATATAAAAAATAAGTATTCTTTATATAGACTTATCACAAGACCACAAACAACAAAAATCCACAATACTGTACTTAAAATGGTAGTTTTAGATTAGTTCTCTTTAGCTCTTAAAATGCGAAAATTTGAGTTAATGTACCTTAAGATGCGACACGCAGGGCAACGAAAGTGTTGCACAGATGGAAATGCGGTAAAGTTCCGGTGCAAAGAAATAAAGACGTCAAGTTCTTCCTGGTGCGGCACGTTTCTCCAATATTGCTAGAAGTCGGTAACATCCACGATGCGACGGCAGTGGCTGCCACGGCGACACGCTTCTCCCTTTTGAGTTGCGCTTCCAGCTCCTTGCGACACGCAGTCCCTCAGAAGTTCCAAAACAGCAGCAGGCTCCTGGGTGAGCTGGGTGTTGAAGTCTGTTGTCCCTGAGACTTCAGCAAGAGGCAAGCTCTTCTCTCATGCCCTTGGAGATCCTTTACAAGTTGAATAAAATGCACACAGGGTCCTTTCTCCTTTCTTTGGCAGTCAGGCAACCACTGCAGGCCAATCCCCCAATTAGCACTTCAGCTTAGGGATAGTCTCTCCTCAGTTTCTTCAGGTTCCTCTCCTCAGCAAAGGTTTCTTCTTGTAGTCCAAAAGTGATCTAAATTCTTGAGATCAGGGACCCAATACTTATACCCCAAAATCCTTTGTCCTCTGAGGGCAAAGGGGCATTTTCCCAGTCCAAAAACAGTTCTGGAGCACTCGGTTGACATGACTACTTCCATCCTTTCACAGTGCAGGGCAGAAACATCAGACGTCCCACAGGAGGTGGAGCCAGCATTGCGGAGGGAAGGCACAGCCCTGGAGCACTCTGTTGACATGACTCCTTCCTTCCTTTCACAGTGCAGGGCATAGACATCAGATGTACCACAGGAGGTGGAGCCAGAATTGTAGAAGGAAGGACAGCCCTATTCAGGTCCCAGGTGCAACTCCTCCCTCCCTTCTAGATGCAGATCTCTCTATTCACCACTGGGCTGACTCATCCTGTCTCCTGGAATCCCCAGCCCTGTCACTCAAACTCCAGACAAGGAATACACAACCTAGCAGAGGCAGGCTTGGATGGTTAGACAAGAAAATACCTACTTTATAGAAGTGGTATTTGCAAACACAGAATGTTAAAATCAACTTCACTAAAAGATGTATTTTATCATTCTGAGTTCAGGCATACTAAACTCGAATGTCTACCATGTTCCCTGAGTCAGTTAGGATTATAATATGTAATAATCTACCAGCCCATTCTGACCTATGGAGAACAGGTAGCCTTGCAATAGTGAAAAACTAAAATGGCTGTAATTCACTATTAGGACATACCACACACACCAGGGCATGTCCTACCTTATACTTAAAATGCACCCTGCCCTTGGGCCTACCATGGGGTGTCTGATATGAAGAAAAGGGAAGGTTTAGGGACTGACAAGTGGGTCCACTTGCTCAGTCAGCATGGCAGTACCAGACTGCGCACAGGCTCTGCAATGGCAGGCCTTAGACACACTTTTACAGGCTGCTTCTGTGGGTGGCACAACCAGTGCTGCACGCCCACTAGCAGCATTAGGTTTACAAGCCCTGGGCACACTCAGTGCACTGTACTAGGGTCTGACAAGTTAACCAAACCAGCCAATCATGGAATCACTAATTCATACATCAATGTACAATAGGAAGAGCATATGTACTTTAGTACTGGTCAGCAGTGGTAAAGTGCCCAGAGTCATAAAACCAACAAAAACAGGTCAGAGAAAGTACAGGAGGAAGGCAAATAGTTCAGGGATGACCCAATAAATCTGAAGGAATTAATGAATATGAATCAAAATCAATGTCAAGGGAAACACGGAGGCCCTGGGTCCCAAGTATTGAATGCTTGATTCAGCAAGGGAAACCACTGGGCAAAATTCCAGCACTATCTCTATTCTCCATCCAGATTTATGGCACTCCGGAGATTCCCCGGGACGGCGTGAGGGGCCCAGGCCCAGTCCTGGGACTGCCATTGTTCTGTATCTGTCTTTTGCACTGGGCACAGTGGTTTCACTTGCTGAATCAATTCATATTCATTCATCCCTTCAGATTTATTGATAGACTTAGTTCGCCCTTGTTATGTTATGTTATGTTATACTCTTTTATATGGCACTCGAATCACCGGGGGGCATCTCAGCGCTTTACTCAGAGTAACCCGACGGGTGGACAGCACAGGGGTGGAGAGACTTAGAACAAGAATGCCTTTAACTGTTTTCCAAAGACCAGGTATGAGGGTATTACTCGCAAGTATGCTGGGAGACTATTCCAATATTTGGGGGCAAGATAGGAAAAGGCCATTCCCCCAGACCTATGGCGTCTAATGCGGGGCACCTGGAGCAACTGCAGCGTGCTGGATCACAAAAGGCGGTTTGGGGTGTATATTTTTAGTTTCTTTTGGAGATACAGGGGGCCCTGACCCTGAAGAGCGCAGAAAGTAAGACAGCAGATTTTAAAAAAGGCTCTCTGTTTTATCGGCAGCCAGTGTAATTTTCTCAATAAAGGGCGTGAGGCGGAGCCTGCCGGCATGTTGAGGACCAGCCTGGCCGCCGTGTTTTGGATTACCTGCAATTTCGTCAGAGAGGTAGTTCCAACCTCTGCCTGCGGCTCATAACTAAGGCTTGGGTCAGGGTTTTGCGATGGTCCATGGGGATGAAAGGTAAGATTTTTCAAAGTAGCCTAAGCCTATAGTAACAGGCACCCGAAACTGAAACTACATGATCTTGCATGGATAGGGTATGGTTTAATTTTATGCCCAAGTTGTTAACACATTGCTTGGGCCTTGGTGACGGGCCTAGTTGTGACGGCCACCAGTCATCCGTCCATACAGCTGCGGCTTTCCCTAGGAGCATGATTTCCGTTTTTCCCGGGTTTAACTGTAGACGATTGTCGGTCATCCAGTTAGATGTTGCGGCAATTCCAGAGACAAAACGGAGTCTATCTGCTTCCAGGTTATGGCCGATGTTAAATAGCAGCTGGGTGTCGTCTGCGTACGAGACTACTTCGAACCCCAGGGCTTCCACCACCTTGGCCAAAGGGGCCATATAGATATTAAAAAGGGTGGGGTTAAGGCAGGAGCCCTGGGGGACGCCCTTGTCTAATGATGTTTTTCTTGCTTGGTGGGGGCCCATAATGACCATTTGTGAGCGGTCAGTCAGAAAATGTTGTAACCATTTAAGAGCTGGGCCACCAATGCCGAAGAAGCTTAGCATCTCCGCGAGCCTTGTATGAGAGATGGTATCAAAGGCCGCGGAGAGGTAGATGCAGAATCAGAATTGCTGAGCCACTCCCATCCACCGTTGTTCTCAGGGAGTCCGTCACTGCTAGTAGGGCCGTTTCTGTACTATAGCCCTGCCGGAATCCGGACTGTGAAGGGTCCAGAATACCGTTTTCCTCCAAGTAGCAATTTAACTGCTTATTAATCATACTTTCCAGTATCTTTCCCAAAAGAGGGAGCAAGGATATTGGGCGGTAGTTGCCCAGCTCCAAGGGGTTTGCCGTGGTTTTTTTAAAAATGGGGCGAACAAATGCTTCTTTCCAAGGTGTGGAAATCATCCCTTCCCTAATAGAGCAGTTTAAAAATGTTTGCACCATTGGGGCCAAAAAATGGGAGAGGAATGACATCATCTTAGGAGGGCAGAGATCTACCGGGGAGCCCGACTTGGCAGACTCTAGAGCTCTTTGTGTCTCAACTAAGGAGATAGTTCTAAAACTTTCGAGAGAGCAGTCGACCCTTGCCATGGCTGCGGTTGGATTCGAAGTACAGGATGGAACTGCCAAGTTGGCTTGAGGAAAATTGCAATGGATTTTTTCTATTTTCTCCTGAAAAAATCCGGCCAAAGAATTGCATAAGTCTTTAGACTCAATGGTGGGTTGCACACATACCGCCGGTTCGACAAAGCCTTTTACAATGTCAAATAGAGCTTTGGCAGAATTATCTGAGTTCTTAATTTGATTTCCGATATATAGGCATCGTGCTGCCTTAAGGTTTTGATGATAGGTCATCAGGGCTGATTTGAAAAGTTGTTTGGACTGAACGGTTTTATGACGTCTCCACTGTCTTTCCAGTCTTTTACAGGAAGACTTTTCCTGACTTAGTTCGGGAGTAAACCACTTGGCTGACGGTCGATTTCGGGTGGAGCTGGGTTTTCGTTTAATGGGAATAATAACATCCAACGCCTTCCTAATCCCTTCATTAAATCCTTCCAACATTAAATCTACGCCCTGTTCGTCTGTCTGAGGGATTGACTGGAACACTGCCTCAAAGGCTTGTGGGAAAAGTTTATTCCAAGGTCTCTGCACAATTGTACGACTTCCGATAGGTAGGCAGTTAGGACCTTGCAGGGGCGGGGGAGATGTAAACTTAATCAAAGAATGATCGGTCCATACAAGGGGCAACGAAGGGTCGTACTCCAATGCATTGATGTTAGTGAAAATTAAATCAAGCGTATGGCCCCCATTATGGGTGGGACCTAGTATTCTTTGCGGAAGCCCGAGCTGTTCAAAATCCGTAAGGAGTTTATTCACCTCTGGTAGAGAGCCCAGCTCCCCATGAAAATTAAAGTCCCCTAAGACCAGGAACTAGTTAACTGCAAGGACATGGGTGGCTATCAGGTCTATTAATCTGTCTGTAAAACCCTTTTTTGAGCCCGGCGGCCGATATACTAAGGCTCCTGACCAGCTCTCAGACGCTGAGAATATCACTTTAAAGATACCAATTTCGAAGTCCTCATCTAATATAGAATTTAACCAAGTGATGTTAATGTGCCGTTTACAGGCTATGGCTATCCCACCCCACGTTTTTCCTGTCCTATCAAGGTGAACAAATTTGTAATTTTGTGGGATGGCTATATTTATAGTCGGTGGTTGGTAGGGGTTAGCCAGGTTTCAGTCATGAAGCAGATTTCAGGAGAATGGGAATTTATCATGTCCCAAATTTCAAACTGATGTTTGGCCAGGGACCTAACATTGCAAAGCAAGTAGGTAGGTGTTTCCTCCGTGATAGGTTTCACGGGGTGACCTACCAGAGCATGGCTAATACATTTGTCGCCCTGAAAGGTGCAGCTTTTGCAAGCCACCAGGCCTTCTAATAGCATCGGTAACTTGTTAGGCCAGTTCAGCATCGCCCCCTGTAGATTAGCAGTTGTTCTCCAGATATCGCGGAGTTCAGCTGAGGAGTAAACTAATCTGCTTGTGGGGGATGAAGCTGACGCAGGTGGAATAAGGGTCCCCGCCCCTCGACCCGGCCTGACGCTGACAGGCGCAGACGGGCTTACCTTTGGCGCACCTTTGGTGCGCCCAAGGTGCGCCCGCTGCACGCGTCCGCTGCGCGGAGGCATCGCCGTATGCCTTTGTATTGACGCCGAGCGCGTCAGCTGACTGTGCACCACCCCCAACGCCCCGCCTCTGAGGTGGGCGTGGAGTGTGTCAGCAG
Source organism: Lissotriton helveticus (assembly GCF_964261635.1). NCBI lineage: Eukaryota > Metazoa > Chordata > Amphibia > Caudata > Salamandridae > Lissotriton > Lissotriton helveticus. Next base: position 1,816,378,774 of record NC_136063.1, read on the forward strand.
CTTGCGGTGAGGTGAGGTTCTCCATGCCTAATCAGGGGAGCCCCCGAAATCCTGCTCAAGTTTGGTAAGTGAAGTTAAAATACACAAAACAAATTTCAGGCAAGCGTTACAACATTAAAATTATTCAAGTGCAGAAGAATTCCTAACCTCCCGGCTTTTCGCCTCAGGAGTATCTGAGTGGGGCGACCTGCTTTTCGAATGCTGCCTTTGTAATGACGCAGAGCGCGTCAGCTGACTGTGCACCACCCCCAACGCCCCGCCTACGAGGTGGGCGTGGAATGTGTCAGCAGCTTGCGGTGAGGTGAGGTTCTCCGCGCCTAATCGGCGGAGCCCCCGAAATCCTGCTCAAGTTTGGTAAATGAAGTTAAAATACACAAAACAAATTTCAGGCAAGCGTTACAACATTAAAATTATTCAAGTGCAGAAGAATTCCTAACCTCCCGGCTTTTCGCCTCAGGAGTATCTGAGTGGGGCGACCTGATTTTCTGATGCTGCCTTTGTAATGACGCCGAGCGCGTCAGCTGACTGTGCACCACCACCAACGCCCTGCCTAGGAGGTGGGCATGGAGTGTGTCAGCAGCTTGCGGTGAGGTGGAGTTCTCCGCGCCTAATCGGCAGAGCCCCCAGAATCCTGCTCAAGTTTGGTAAGTGAAGTTAAAATACACAAAACAAATTTCAGGCAAGCGTTACAACATTAAAATTATTCAAGTGCAGAAGAATTCCTAACCTCCCGGCTTTTCGCCTCAGGAGTATCTGAGTGGGCCCTTGGCTGGAACACAGGCGCTTTCTTTTGTTCTTGTCTTGTTACATTGCGCCCTGAAGAAGGTGAGACCCACATCGGGGTCACACACCAAAATGTGCGTCGGCACTGGAAGTCTTACGTTTACTTGGTTTCCCCCTTTTATGTCAAGAAGAATTTGATTCTTTCATTTGATGACTTGTGTCAACTACGTTTCTTCAATTATAGAATAACATTGGACTGATTATTTTTCCCACTTATTTGATCTCTGTGGACTCATACAGTGTCATTGGAACTCCCACCGTATGATAGCTTTGGGAAAAGTTCCAGACACGGTCACCCACTCGCAATTCCGGTAGTCAGAGTGAAGAGAGCGCTTTTTTTTGCGCTCTCTTCACTCTGACTATCGCAATTCCGGTAGTCAGAGTGAAGAGAGCGCTTTTTTTTGCGCTCTCTTCACTCTGACTACCGGAATTGCGAGTGGGTGACCGTGACTGGAACTTTTCCCAAAGCTATCATACGGCGGCAGTTCTATCTGTTGTCGGCTCTAATATAAGATCCTCTCGCAATATATTCTAAATATTGCCCACCAAATTTATAGGCCCTCTATCAAGAGGCCTGCTAAACACTTATTCCAACTTAAGTAATGGACAAATGTACAGGGAATTCCTTTTTATAACATAGCCCTGACGAAGTTCCTTGAGAACGAAACACGTTGGCTGAGGAGTTTGTTTTTATTGGAAATTCAATAAAGGAATTGTTTAACACGAATTGGACCTTGTGGATATTCTTCTCTGGTGCACCGTCCATTTGTATACGATTTTTCGGATCTGCCTAGCAGTGGAGTGTTGGTTCAGCGCACTCTGGATGTATTGTGCACAGGACATTGACACATGTATCATACTCCATAAGTACTCGTGCATAACCTTGGTCAGCCGTTCTTGCTTTTTTTGTATTTCACTTTCAATATATTGTTCAGACAGAGAAATTTTGTCTTGATTATATTTCTCAGTTTCCCCTGTTTTTTTCTACCTATGTATTTGCCTTAGGGGCCCCTTCTGTGTGAGTGGATATTTGATTTACTAATAAGTTCCTCGTACAGTGTACTACATGTGCCCAGGGCAGTGACGACTGGCAGGGGATGGGGGTGATGACATGGGGAGAGCGGGGCGACAAAAAAATATACACTTACCTTTTGCCGGTCCCCCTTCAGTCCCTTCAGCCACCTTCTCATAGCAGATGGAAGCAGGAAGCACACAGGCTCCCTCCCCTAAGCCAATCACAATGCTTCGATTCAGCACTGTGATTGGTCTGCACGCTGTGGTTTGGCACTCAGATGGTGACTGGGAGACTTTGCATGTTCCTCACCAGGCTATTTAAAGCATGCTGGTGAGGAAGATGCTAAGTGCGCAGAACTGTTTGGCCGGCCCGATATGGCCATCCAAGCAGTCATGTGCACATAAATTGGGCAAACCATATCGTGAAGGAACTCTCCAACCCCAGCTCCAAAACCAACGACATCCCGCCGTCGCAAGCCCTGTGCGACTCTCTTGCCACCTTTTTCCACCGCAAGATAGCAGACATCCACGACAGCTTCAACACCCAGACAGCCCCAACAGACAGCAACACAACAGACCATCCGCACACCATCGACAACGACCCCCTGCTAGCCTGGGCCCGCGTGAGCATCATTGACACCATCAAGACCATGCGCACAATCCACTCCGGCTCTCCGTCAGACCCATTCCCGCACCACGTCGTCAACAGAGCAAGCAGCTCCATTGCACCCCACCTGTGCAACGTCATCAATCTCTCTCTTGAGACCGTGACCTTCCCAGAGATCTGGAAACACGCCTAGATCAACACCCTACTCCAAAAAACTAAGGCAGACCCAAGAGACCTCAAGAACTTCCGGCCCATCTCTCTGCTCCCCTTCCCGGACAAGGTCATTGAGAAAACCGTCAACAGACAGCTAACCCGATACCTCGAAGAAAACAAAATCCTGGACCCTTCCCAGTGTCGTAAATTGACAGCAATGGGTTAGCATTTAGCAGAAGCCATCCTGTATTTAGAAGTTATCTTATCCGCTTTGTGAAAGCCATTTTGTATTTCTGGCAGCCATTTTGTTTGCCATGTGCTCGCCATGTGCTCTGTCCTCCCGCAGTGTTAACTGCTCTTGTAGTCTGCCTAGAGACAAATTATATTTAGCATCTTCCACCTTCGCACATGCCCAGAAGGGCCTAGCTAGTAGAATGCACCTGCTTCTCTAGTATAACTGTTAGGCTTTTTTTGCTGCTGCATGGAGAAGTAACTCTCCTCCCACTTTGTTGAGCAAGCAGATCTTGTATGCCCATCTTAGTCATTTTGCATGCTTACATGACTATGGACTGCCCCTTGGTCTTATGCTGAGTATGTAACCCTAAGCATATATAAAGCCCCAGTTTTCTGTTCTCCTTAGACTGCCTAATTCAGTTGCTAATGCTTCTTTGTGACGTATCTCACTCATTTGAGGTTAATAAAAATGCTCTTTTATATTTCAGCTTCTGTGCCAATTTCTACTTTGTTGGTTTAAAAGGACCAAGTATCAGTGGGACCCCTGTTTCAGGTTTCAATGTTCTTCACCAGTCAGGGTTCCGCAGCAACCACAGCACTGAGACTGGCCTCATCGCCGCCACCGATGACATCAGGTCCCTGATGGACAACAGCGAGACCGCAGCACTCATCCTCCTAGACCTCTCTGCCGCCTTCGACACCATCTGCCACCGCACACTATGCGCATGCCTCCACGCCACAGGGATCCAAGACAAGGCTCTGGATTGGACCACTTCCTTCCTCTCGGGCAGAGCCCAGAGTGTCCGCGTTCCCCATTCCTTTCCAAAGGCTCCGAGATCATCTGCGGCGTACCCCAGGGATCCTCCCCCAGCCTGAAGCTGTTCAACATTTACATGGCCCCGCTTGCACACGTAGCCCGACAGCACGACCTCAACATAATCTCCTACGCCAACGACACTCAGCTGATCCTCTCCCTCACCAAGGACCCCATCACCGCCAAAGCCAACCTCCACAAAGGAATGAAGGCAGTCGCCGACTGGATGAAGACCAGCCGTCTGAAGCTGAACTTGGGCAAGACGGAGGTCCTCATTCTCGGCTCCAACCCTTCAGCCTGGGATGACTCCTGGTGGCTGACGACACTGAGGGCAACCCGACACCCACCGACCAGGCACACAACCTGGGAATCATCCTCGACTAAACTCTCTCAATGACCAAGCAAGTCAACGCCGTCTCCTCCTCCTGCTTCAACACCCTCCGCATGCTCCGCAAGATCTACAGATGGATCCCAACAGATACAAGAAAGACAGTCACCCAGGCCCTCCTCAGCAGCAGACTCGAGTACAGAAATGCCCTCTACGCGGGAGCCCCTACCAAGCTCATCAAACGACTACAACGCATCCAAAACACCTCGGCACGACTGATCCTCGACGTACCACGCCACGGCTATATCACCCCCCACCTGAGAAACCTGCACTGGCTCCCCGTCAACAAGAGGATATCCTTCAAGCTCCTCAGCCACGCACACAAGGCACTCCACAAGACCGGCCCAGCCTTCCTCACCAGACGGCTCTTCTACATCCCCAACTGCCAGCTACGCTCCCTGACCTCTCACTCGCCACCGTCCCGCGCATCTGAAGAACAACCACCGATGGGAGATCCTCCTCCCACCTCGCCGCCAAGACATGGAACACCCTCCCACTGAGCCTACGACAGACCCAAGACCATCTGACCTTCAGGAGGATACTCAAGACCTGGCTGTTCGATCAGTAGCACCCTCCCCCAGCGCCTTGAGACCCTTGCGGATATGTAGTGCGCTTTACAAATGATTGATTGATTGGTCTTGTAACCCCAGCCCCAACCCATCCTAACCCAGCCCAGAGTGAAATATACAATTATAATAAGCAGGTTATTATCATTTAATGTTTCCGCTGCACTGCTCATAAAGCAGTGAAGTGGCGCTCCTCCACCTTAGCGGAGGAGCCGCCACTGGCCCAGGGCCTGTAAATCAAATGATGCTAGTGGATCTGCACCCAAATGAGTAGCTCTTCAAACCTGCCCTAGGCTAGCCACTGAAGAGCCTGGGTGGGCAGTTTTACTCTGTCATGTCAACCTCGCATGTTCACCTCCTTGCCAGGCCCAAACCTTTCCTTTTATTAAATATAAGTCACCTCTAAGGCAGGCCCTACATAGCCCCATGGGCAAGGTGCAGTGTATTTAAAAGGTAGTATCAAAAACAAGAGGGGGAGGTAGAGCTAATCGTTGGATTTATGCTCCACTGGGTATTCAAATAAACAAGAGAAATCCAACTTTAAGTGGGAAAAGGAGAGTGATCAATGGATATTGAAGCACTCAGTGTTTGTGAAAATACCCCTCACACACCAAAAGGCCCCTTGGTGTCATGCTTCATCATCGGGGTCTTCGCACCCCTCTATCGGGATGCGGCGTGCTGCGACCGACGACTACGAGGGAGCACTTACAAAGTTGGCTATGTGTGGTGTACAGTGTGTGGGTTGTGTTACAAGTGAGTAGGGAGTGTTGTGAAAAGTTTTAAAAGGTACCTGGCACTAGAGCGGAAAAGAAAAAAAGTTTTATTCTGTGCTCTGGCTGGTACCGTTAAAAAGAAAGTGCAGGGCGAGGTCAATCTGTTGTATTAATGAACAGGACCTCTGATGTGCTTATGTGTCGACATGTTTCGGAGACAGGCTCCTTCTTCAGGACAGGGGCACAAACTCCCTTCCCTACTCACGTCTTTTGCTACGTAAAACTGTGTATTTACAGAAAAGTGAATTTTACTTTAAATAGGCTAAGTGTGCCTACAGCGGTCTGCTACAAGCACAATGACTTGTGAAGCTTGGTTGTGGGCTTCATGAGCAAGATAGGAACGTCGGGGTGTTGCTCCAATGGCAATATAGTAAGGACGCTCAGATCGCCGCCTTACCCCGTCCGCTGCTCCGCTGGTTGCGGAGCAGCGGACGGGGTAAGGCGGCGATCTGAGCGTCCTTACTATATTGCCATTGGAGCAACACCCCTACGTTCCTGTAGCAGACCGCTGTAGGCACACTTAGCCTATTTAAAGTAAAATTCACTTTTCTGTAAATACACAGTTTTACGTAGCAAAAGACGTGAGTAGGGAAGGGAGTTTGTGCCCCTGTCCTGAAGAAGGAGCCTGTCTCCGAAACATGTCGACACATAAGCACATCAGAGGTCCTGTTCATTAATACAACAGATTGACCTCGCCCTGCACTTTCTTTTTAACGGTACCAGCCAGAGCACAGAATAAAACTTTTTTTCTTTTCCGCTCTAGTGCCAGGTACCTTTTAAAACTTTTCACAACACTCCCTACTCACTTGTAACACAACCCACACACTGTACACCACACATAGCCAACTTTGTAAGTGCTCCCTCGTAGTCGTCGGTCGCAGCACGCCGCATCCCGATAGAGGGGTGCGAAGACCCCGATGATGAAGCATGACACCAAGGGGCCTTTTGGTGTGTGAGGGGTATTTTCACAAACACTGAGTGCTTCAATATCCATTGATCACTCTCCTTTTCCCACTTAAAGTTGGATTTCTCTTGTTTATTTAAAAGGTAGGACATATACTGTGGAGATTTACATGTCCTGGTCGTGATAAACTGCTAAGTTTGTTTTTCTCTATAGCAAGGCCATAGGTTATCTTTGGACCTGCCTTGTACCACTTTACAAGTGTAACCACCAATTGGGAAAAGATAGGAAGAGTAAGTTTGGTGTCTGGACTCACAATCTAAAAACACATCTCTTAGTGAAGTTGGTTTTCAAATTGCAGGTCTGAAAATGCCACATTTAGAAAGTTGGCATTTTCTTACTTTAACCATTCTGTGTTCTCAAAGGGAGCTGAAGTGTGCCCTGCCAATCCTGAAGGCCCATCACCAGGCTGATGGGTCTTCTGAGCTAGAGTGAGAGGGAGGAGCTGACACTAACAACTAAATAGGTATGTGCCTTTCCCCAATCAAAGAGTTGCATACCTTCTTGTAGTGTGTCTGGAACCAGGAAAGGCAGGGTTTTGTGCACTACAAAGACCTTTCTTTGAAGTCTCCCTACTTCAAAGTTATAAGTACTGGACCTCTGACGCTATATACTCAGAACACTTCTAGGCTAAGGATGTTCTGCCAGGAAGAAGAGCTGTTGTGCTGCCAGGAGGGACTGCCACTTTGCTGCTTGCTTTGCTGTGCTGGCCTGATGCTTCTTGCCAGGGAGTGAGAGGACTGGACTTTACACTCTGCATCCTGTATCTCTAAAGGTTCTCCAATGGCTTGTTTGGGCTTGCCTCTTGTTACTGAAGTCTCAGGGATATCAAAGACTTCAGCTGCATCTTGCTACTAGCACCGGGACTTCTCTGCTTTGAGTCCTGATCTGCCAAGTGGTGCCAAATCCAGTCCTGGGGCCTTGGAAGTGAGTGTTTGGTGCTGCAACTCAAAAAACCAACACATAGGCACTGAAGTGTAATTTTGAACTGTTACGTTCCCTGAAAAATCAATGCATTGCCGCTGCCTGCACCGAAGCCATGGACACCACTTGCTGAGTGAGCGACACAACAACCTCTACTTACAAAGCAGCTCTGACTTTGCCGACGCGGCACCTCCGAATCACTAATGCTGTGTGAGTCTCGGACAACAAATCACCGACTTCTGCGATGCCACGTCCCAGGCTCTCACACATCAGGGGCCCTGCGCAACTTGAAACTAATGCATCGACTTCAGCCTAGCGGTTCAAAATTGACACTTTGGAACTGTTGCACAGTGCACTTGACATCGAGACATCAACAACTTTGCCCAACTTCAGAACTGTAGCATCGTCTGTGACCGTGAATGCACCACCTCTGTATTTCAACACTTTGTCACCTAGCATCGACGAATCCAAGGTACTGCTAGCGAATCTGTGTAAATCCTGTATTTGGCCCGTGTTCCATCGCAGTCGGACTGATCTTTTGGATTTGTCCCGGTCAAGCGTGACCAGAAACCCCCATTTTAAGCTTTCAGAGCTTTGCAAAGTTTGCATGTTATGTCTAATTTGATACTTTTCCTATTTTGCATTTAGTTGGCTTATTTTGCTTTGTCTCCCAGTCACCACTGAGACCATTGTGCTCATGCTCCTTATTGCCTTGGCTGTAAAATCTTTGCCTTGTTTCATGTCTGCTCATATCCCATTTTATCAGTTATATGTTAGGTACATAAAGGCCCAACCACTTCCTATTTTAAGTAATTTATTTTATTTGAGAGTTTCTTAAAGTCCATACTAGGCCACAAAGGGAATTAGAGTGCTGTTGAATAAACACAAGTGTAGCTCATAGTGGAAGAGCACAAACACAAGAAAGGATAATTAAGGTCAGTAATCAATTTGTGCGCAACCCTGAAAGCTAATATCAGCAGAGACAGAAGCATCACTCTAAATAGTTCAGTCTTAATATCTAATTAGTAAAAACTAGAAGCATAGTAGCTACCACATTGGGCAGGAGATAGGTCTTTAGAGATGCCTTTAGCGATCATAGAAGCAGTGAGAACTACAGCACAGGGAGCGGGCGACCATTTAAAGGGTAGGAGGCAATTGTTTTCGGCATGTGTGTCACGATATAAAGGACTGGTATAAAGATTTATGAACAAAAAAAAGAGTGTGCAAAATGCGATAGACTTCCAAACTAAAACAAGCATTGGCAAAGCCAATAGGTTTCACCCTGCAAAATCTATTGGTTTTATTAATGTTTCGTTGAAATGTTACAAAGCAGCGATAGCTGCGATGCAGCATGTATTAAATCTTTTAAAAAGGACTGTGATGCAGTCTAACCTGTCTGTGTGATAGGTTTTATTTTTTTAAACCTTATGCCATGTTGAACAGCTGTCAGCGCCGCTCTGCAACATGTCTTTAAAAACATTGTTAGTACCAAGTACCAAGTGGAGAAGTGTGGCTCACTGGTTAGAGGAGGCAGACCCTGAAGCAGAGGTCAGACCCGGGACCAGGGTTCAATTCCCGCCGCGGCAGGGTCTTGAGCCCAAATATCCACGGACTCGATAATTCTCGTTTCGGTGCCTACTTGAATCACGGGTTCACACTCTGCAGCTCTGGGCATTATCCTGCTTAATCTCCACTACGGCCCCCCTGCGGTGGGATGCCTGGCTTCCACCTTGGGGATGCCCATTACGGGTATCTCACAGGGAAAAAGCCAGGACGGGTTCCCAAGGCAAGCGCCGAGATGCCTGCGGGTAATCGAGCGCTATATAAGAACGCATAATAATAATAATAGATTTTGCACAGGTGAAACCTACTGGCTTTGCCAATGCTTGTTATATTCAGGAAAGGGGAGATTAAGTGCTATGCCCGTAGTCACAAGATTTGAACTGAGGCCGAGGCTAAGGAGAGGATGTGGCATGATTACGTTTGCGAAAACTGTCACTCAAAGTGACTTGGCAATGTCATACATTGTCTCACAGTAAAGCAGGAAAATATCACACAAAAGCCGACTGAATTTTGTCAGTCGTGATTGCATTGCATAAATGCGTATTAAATGTCACTAAAGAGTTTACAGCAGAACTAGAATGTGCTTTAGATACAGTCCTTGTGTAAAGTAAATAGTGCTGATGCAAAGTGCTCCAATTCTTTTGGGTGGTGTTGGCACTGTATAAAACTGTGATACAAAAAGGCGACTGGGGCTAATGTAAGGTGCTCCAACATCTTTGGTGGTGTGGCGCTGCCTAAAACTGCACAAACAAATGTGAAAAACAGAGTCGGTTGAGGAGATCTGTGCAATGAAGTTCTGCAGGGCCAACAGCGACAGATGGGAGGTGGACTGGCAACTAATAGCAAATGCGGACAGCCAAAGGGAGAGTAAGTGATTTGCCTATAACAACAAAATGTGTTACTGAGGACGACAAGATAATTTGCCATCCTGTTGGTAGAGGAGGTGGCGTAAGGGCCGCAGGTGCCGATTATGGAGCTGGGAAACTGGGTTTGAGTTTCGGCATTGGCTGAACATCCTTGATTCTGGAAATGTCACTTAATCTACCAGTGCCCAACAAATATTATTACGTCCGTGTTTAAAGGAACTGATGCTAATGTACAGCATTGCAATAACATATTGATGGTGCTAGTGCTATATAAAACTGCACAAAAAAAGTAACTGGTTCTCATGTAAAACACTCAATTACCTTTGGGTGTTTTTTGTGATATATAAACTGCAATAAAATGAAGCAATGGGAAATGTAGCTTTGGGGCAGGCGGGCATCTGTGGACTCCAACAGGAGGGGGCAAGCAGTGACTGGCGAAGATGGTGGGGGGATGGGAACCAACCACAAATGCTGGCAGGTATGGGAAGATTAAGTGATATATGAAGTAATGTCAAGTTGTTGAGCTTACGGCACTTCTGCAAGCACATGAGGGAGAAAGGCGACAACTGGAAGGAGAGAAGACAAACGGCACTCATAATAAAGGAATACAAATATTTAAATTGCATTACATGCACAGCAGCACCAATCAAATGCAGTCGCCAAACATGCTTGCCTAAAAAGAAAAGAGTAGGTCACCCATTAAAGAAGACTGGACCTCCTGTAGCATAGAGGAGGGACCCCATTTTGAGCACACACCGGAGGGCAAGGAGCTGAGCAGGGTGATGAGTAACCACAGGCTTGAACACACAATGGACCTATTGGTTGCTGACCCTAATAAGCCGGTCATCCCCACTTTTAAAGGAAGGGGTTGCAGCTCCTTCATTGATTTTATCTTGGTGTCCCAATTGCTAAAGAATTGGGTACGGGGGTTTTCAATAGAACTAAGTGGTTTTAGTGACCACAACCCCCTAGTCTTGTCCCTATTAGCGGCAAATATAAGTAGAGTCACAAAGAGAGGCGTCGGGTCAACTGTAGAAAAGATCACCGATCAGGGCAGGCGCCTGAAATGGTCGAGAATTGATGGGGAAAGCTTTTACAGGTCCCTAGCTAAAGAGGGCGGACAGCTCCTAGAGAAATGCCTAGACTCATCTATGGAAGGGTCAAACCTAGTGGATCTATTTGAAGAAATGGGTCGCCTAATAGACGGCCTTTTAAAAATGACAGGACAGGCCAAACCCAAAAAGGACCCCAGGTGGTTTGACAGTGCATGTTCCTTCGCACAGAGAAAGCTAAGAGCCTCACTAAGACTGAATCCAAGGGATAAACAAAGGGTGATGCAATGCAGGCTTAACTATAAACAGACGCTAAAGCGACGGAAGAGGGCCATCTAAACTCAAACTTGGGAGGACCTGAGAGGAGCTGCAGAAAGGAAAGACACAATTATCTTCTGGAAGATAATTAATAATCCCTGTTTCCAAGATGTAAACAGTTCTAACGTTCTCCCGGGACAGTGGGTGGAGCACTTCAAAGCGCTGTATAATCGGAGGAATACTGAGCCACTGTATAATGGGGAGAGAACGGGGAGGTGGAATGTAACACTTGAATTCACCCTAGAGGAGATCATTGCAGGCATTATGGGTCTCACCAAAAATAAGGCACCGGGTCCGGATGGGATCCCGCTGGACCTCTTCCTAAGCAAGGTGGACCTGTGGGCCCCAATCCTAAAAAGAGTATTAAATGCTGCTATAGCCACGGGGCTTCCGCACTCTTGGTCAACGGCCACAATAGTGCCCATCTTCAAAAAGGGTAATAGAGATAACCCCCAGTGATACCGCCCTATCTCCCTTATAGATGTCACTGCCAAAATCCTGGGACGTGTTGTCTTAAACCGTCTGATGAACTGGGCTGAGGATCAACAGATTATTACTGATGTCCAATATGGATTTAGGGCAAAAAGATCCACAGCAGACCAATGTATAAACTTATATCTCTTGGTGGCTAAATATACCATTGCTAGTAATGAAACGGTCTATTTAGCCTTTATGGACCTCACCGCAGCACTCGACTGCGTCAACAGGGAGAAGCTTTGGGCCCAAATAAGTAACCTTGGGGCAGACCAGGATATTATAAAAATCTTAAAAGCCTTACACTGGAACACCTTGGCCAATGTAAGGTATAATTTAGAGGGCGGATGTACTGATTCCTTCACCTGCACCAGTGGCATGCGCCAGGGCCATTCCTCTTTTCCCTGTATATAAACGGCCTAGAACAAGCCCTTTTAAGCCTAAATGTGGACTTACCCAGAGTAGGCAGAAGAGCAATTACTGTCTTGCTCTATGCTGACGACGCGGTATTGCTGGCATGGACTCCATGGGGCCTACAGATATTGATAAATGGCTTCGTGGATTTTATGAATGAATTAGACCTGTCAGCTAACCTAACCAAGTCGTATGTAATGGAAACAGGCTTGAAACCACGGAAATGTTTCAATTATAGAATAGGCGAATACAAATTAGAGAAGGTGCAGTCCTTCTCGTATTTGGGCATTTTAATTGATGGGCATCTAAATTTTAAAGCATTAATCGAAGAGCTCTGTAATAGGCTAGTGTCTAGCACAGGGGCAATCATGAATTTTGGCCGTAGACTGGGCCGCTGGTCCCCAGAGCAAATGATGAACCTATACAACTCCATTTTCTGCTCTAAAGGGACGCATGGTGCGGAACTCTGGGGGATCGCCAACTCTGACAATTTGCAGGTGGAGGATAACAAATACATGAGAAGGCTCCTCAAGGTCCCACAGGGTGTCCCCTCATATATTGTGCATGAAGAATTGGGTGGGGCATTTTTAGAGGATAGGCTCCAGGTTAGACCCTTGTTAGCATGGTTAAAGATGTGGGAGAATCTGGAGGCAACACTGACCAGGCAAATAATTATGGACTGCCTTGGTAGGGACAGGGGAATGGACATTCCTTGGCTGAAGTATCTTAAGGCTGTTTTGGAAAAAATTGGCTCCCAAGATCTCTTCCCAAACCCGACCAGAAGGGCAGGCCGGGACAAGGATTGCGTGAAGAAGAGGTTTATTACTTATAAATTGCCTCTAGAGAAGAGAGGGAATGGGGTAAACAGTCAGTCAGAGCTTACGGCCTAGTGAGGTCTAATGAAGGAATGGAACCATACTTAGCCCTCATACACAACACCCATGATAGATTTTTAATATCACGTTTTAGGCTCAACCTTTTACATTATTTATTAGCTGATCCGGCAGGTTTTATTAATTTTGCTGAGCCTAAGGGTCCCTGCGGCTGCGATCAACGTTCTCTACAGGACACCCTTCATTTTGTATTATTGTGCCCTTTTTATTTATTGCCCAGGCGCCTTTATCTAATTAGTCTGCTGAAGAAACTTAAATTTAGGCATGCTAAGGCCGCCCTTTTATATTTACAAATGGCCCAAGATCCTCTGACCCTGCTCTCTATCATGAGTTTTCTAAGATTAGCATTCAAACTTAGAGGAACGAGAGGACTTGCTGGAAGAAGTGGGGACTAGATGGAGGAAAACAGAATTGTAGTGAACGTCCCGGCACCTTTTTCTTTATATTTTTACTTTTCCTGCTGTATAGTTAACAAATAATATATGTATTTTTAGCATTTTAAACTGTACTTTTATGGTGTTTTGTATAATACCGAATAAAGATTGTTGAATTGAATTGAATTGAGTAGGTCAAAAAAAGCGGATGAAAAGTTAAAAAGGAGTACTTGGGCCACGCTCCACTGATAACAAAAACACACAAAGAATAACAGGAAACAGCATGCTGCAACCAACAGAAAAAAGGTAGACAAAGTAGCAAGCACTAAAACAAATGAAAAGTAAGTTCAGGATAGAAGTCCCTTTTAAGATATATATTTGATGACCAGAGATTTCACAGCACGGTGCCGGTTAAACCTAAACATTGACGCCCTTGTGCAAATTGCAAGTTTTGTGGGAATGGGACCTCTTGTTTTAATACCAAAGAGCAGGCTTGTGCCTATTGGCAGAGAGAGACAATAAAAAGTGAACAATGACACAAAATATTGTGAGAAAGCTAGAGGTTTGATGGTTTGGAAATATCACTGTTTGCAAGACAGAATATCTGCATAAACACATCTGGACAAATGCACTTGCAAAATCCTTTTTATGCATGGACTGGAACTCCATCCCTCCAGACAGCAGGACAACTCCATCTTATGATAACTTTAAAAACACAACAAAAGGCATGTTGGTCCATCAGCCATTCACAATCTAAAGAGAACATGTCAGTGCCAAGTTACATTAATTATGAAAATACCTCTCTGAATAATCGATGGGAGCCTGCCATTCCTGCATAAAGGACTGTCTCTAATTTCCCTATTACAGGCAAGTTATGACATCATTAGTTCCCTGTAATAAAGAAATTACGTAGCCGCTCATGTGTAATAAATTATTGCTGTTGAGTTCTGATGTCATAATGCCTGCTGCCAGGAGAGCTGATGGGGAAGGCAGATTACTGAACATAATTTAAGTTGTGCCTTAAAAGCGAAAATGAAACATGGCTTTCCTGCTCGCTTTTTCTATATGAGGAGTGATAAACAGAAAGGAGATATGTATCGCAACACGTTTACTATTTTCACTTTACTTAATTATAGGGAAGATAGAATTGCTCTTTTAGGGCCAGCCCTAGGCATGGGCAGTGTGGGCAGCTGCCCAGGGCCCCGCTCTCAGCCCACAAACACAGGGCTACGCACCAGTGTGTCACAGCCAGGCTACCGCGCACTGGTCCTCTCCTGAACCAAGCTCATTTAATTTGAGAGTAAGGTGCCTTCTTGCAATTGCACCCACAGAAGTGGCCCCTCCCCTGGGCCCCACAAGCATGGTATAGTGAGGTAAGGCCTAGCAGAGGGGGCCCCCTATGGGCCCAGTTGCAAGGAGACACACTCTGCAGGTTTGTCCTGCAATCAGGCCTCCTGCCCTTATGCCCATTAATGGGAAACATGGAATGGACATTGCCCCACAGCAGTTTTAACCCTTTCTGATAAAAAAACAACTCTCACCCAATCAGCCCTTTATGAGCTGCTAAGAGGTGCCTGTAGGTGGCTGAGAGGGAGGGGCTGCAGCCCCGGAGGGGTCGGCACAAAGCAGCCTAAAGGGCATCTATTGAGATGCATACAGCCCTGAATGTGTCAGATCGTATGCAAATTAGAGGGGCCTCGCACATTCCCTTCCTGCCCAGGACCCCCAAAATCCTAGAACCATCCCTGCTCTCTGCATGTTTCTACCCATTCTGAGCTACAGCTTTAAAACTGACTTTTATTAGATGAATTCTAATATCTTTTTCCACAAAAATCTAGCTGCTTTTTGATGTGTTTAATGTTGCACTAACATTTCCAATTGTATTCCTTGTGTTTACAACCATTCTATCTATTTCATATGAAACAGCCCCACACCAAGGATAGAAGTAGTTTTTGGGAAGGGTTCTGCTATGGCCATGTATTATAAGGAATAAAGTAACCCCTGCCATCCATTATAGGGATATTGCAAGTCACCTTGGTGTTTCATGACCGTATAAAGGAACTCTATCTTGTTCATCTACATGGTCACAGAACTCCTCTGTGACTTACAATATTCTATGTGAGGGGGGTACTTTATCCCATATACCCTGTAGGCAACGCATATATGTTATTTTATGTTTATTCAGCTGAGACGCCTGCGGTTACATGTGTTAGACAGTCACTTTGTAGGTTTATATACTTTTCTGGCACACTCCACTAACTGATTAAATAAATAGGCAGCCGGGAGCAGAACACAAGAAATAGCTTTGCAGGAAGCATTGCTAAAGCTCCAGGAAATAAGGGCCTAACCGTAGCTGCGCATGCACACTCTCTCACCCACACACACACTAGAAGAGAATAATTTGACGCTGACCCGTGCACATTTACCTCAGAGGCCCTCCTGCGGAGGAGCCGCTGCTTAATCATCTGCTCGCTGCTATTCTGAGACATCATTTAAATCATCAAACACTCCTTAAATCGTAGCTCCGTCTCCCCCAACAGAGAGAATGAAAAGGATCGCCTTCTCCTGTCAGCGACCGCTGTGATTAGACTGAGGTGCCGTGAAGACCTTTCTACGGAGATTATTAATCATGCACTTTTTCTTTAACAAAAACAGAACTCTGCTTCATTCAGCAGGCAACGCGTTTCCACTCGAAAACATTTTAAGAAGCACAGACCAACGCCGTTAGTAACTGTTAACATGCAAGATTTTACATTTGAACCAGAATAAGAGGCAAATGCTGTTACTGTCTGAGGTCCTCTTTACAAACAGTGCAGTAATTGCGAGATGCGCTCTCCAATCGAGATTTCAACCAATAACAAAGTGCGTCACCGTGCGTGTCTGCACAATTTTCGCCGGAAAAACCTAGTGCAAACCTTGTCAATGCTACACCCCGCGATATTTTTAACTGGAGGGTGCACAATTTCATCCAGGGTTTGAGACCCACGTAGAGTGAGGGCCCATGCAAGATATGGCAGAGACTGAATAATTCCATACACAGCAGTTTGCTCAGCTCCTCGGATGCATGCCAGGCTAGGAGCGCCAGTCTGAAATGGGATGGCGCCAGATTAGATGGTAGGGTCGGTGCCCTCATGGGTGGTACAAAAACATGAAATTGCACCCGTTTGGGAAAAATGGCATGACTTTTGGGTTTGTGGTTCATGTGGGATACTCAGAGTAATTAGGGAACCCAGTGATCAGCTTTGGTTTATAGGGGATTTTCCAAAAATACCTGATGCTGAGTGCTGTGAATAAGGGGAACAAGGTCTGTCTGGGTGAAGACAACTAGGACTGCAGGGTATAATTAGCTCATAATCCACAGTTCATTTTAAAATAGATCAGGGTCCTGTTTGAAAAGTATGCCTTATTTTTACTGGCAGGCAGCTCGAAGCTGCTTTTATAGAGAATAAGTGCACATTGTTATGTTTGTTGCGGCTTATGTAGCTTTTTTCATAAGAGACACATTACTCAGCCTTTTCTTATTTGAAACCAACACAACTCTTTTGAACTTCATATATCTACAGCGCAGGGGAAATGGTAAAAATGTCATCTTCCAAGGCTTCCAATTTCTACTAGACAGAGGGGGGTGCTGTTCTTGCACCCAGGATGGCAAGTACCTGAACTTTGTTCCGGAGTCTGCCAGAGGCTAGGGTCTATTGGGGAAATGAAAGTGTCATGGAGTCTGCACAACAACTGGGTTTTCAAGTTCAAGCAATAATTCTCGCACTCCACAATTTTCCTCTCACTGAATTCACCAGTAAATTCCGATTGGCACTTTTGGAAAACATGCTGCTAGAAAAAGAGCTATATATTTGAAACAAAACTGTCCTTTCGAAAACCAGCCTGGCACATTTAAATGCAGAGAAACTATCTTGGAAGGTGAATTCCCTTTGCTGACATTAGAGGAGAGCTGGAGAGTGAACATGAGGGTTCAGGCTCTGTGTTGAAAAGAACCCCAAAATGAGGCTCATGTGTCATGTCGCAATAAAGACACTAAAATCCTTCAGCATGGAATCTGCTGTGTCAATATTCTATGACATTAAATGCCACTTCCTGCCCCAGGGTGGGAAAAGAAATGAGGGCAGGGGAAGAGGCTTTCTAGAGTAGAGCAAACCATGGACTGCACTTAGGAGAAACTCTGTTCCAGAAGGAATAGAACAACGTGTCAGAAAGGTCCATAGTTCGGTCTGATGTCCATCTCCGCGTCATCTCTTCATGTGGACCAAAGATACAACAGTGCCTAATCAGTCTCTTTGATGACATAGTTCCCCAGATATGTCCAGCACATGTACCTAAAAAATTCAGTGAGGCAATACTGTTTAATAGGCGAGTCAATTGTGATGCCTGACGAATGAAGAGTATTTCCAAATAACTTAATTTGGCTATCATAATTGTTCTAGCAACGAGGTTAACAAAGCAATTATTGCCGGACCACATAAAACGAATTTAAGACGTGTTTGACACAGTTTTTGGCCTGACTGGTTTCTTAAATAGTGGAAGTTCTGCAGCAGTGGCATTTCACCACCTTAGACAGTGGTTGTTTTTTACTGGGAGTATAAATGTATGTGCTGCTTTTATCTGGAAATATAAGAGCATTTGCAGACATCTGTAAAGTAGTTATAAATCAAAGCGCAAGTCACCACAACACAAAGCAAAATAATAACATTAAAACGCATAATAGGGCCCATCGCAGCAAACGGAATGCAACACAATAACCACAGTATAAAACAAAAATAGCACAATATGATAATGCTACACAACAAATGCTCACAAATATTTGTATCATATATTCTACCTGCACAAACTTGCTTTCATAATACTGTGGTAAAAGGTGTTTGCCTGAGCACTGCCTTACTTACCTCCAAGGCGCCAGTGTCCAGTGCAGGACATCTGAAGATGCAATTATTGCAGTCCAACAAATATACTCCTCCAAAATTTACAACTGTCTGCAGGGGTTGGAGGAGGGAAAGCTTCATGAAGAGAACATATTAAGTAGTATAGTCAAGATAATAAACAAATTTATGTTAAGAAAAGTCCCACAGGAGAACGGCAGTGGAATGTGAAGATAGGGATTAATGTAAAGTCGGCCAAAAGAAGGTTTATTTTTGTTTTATTTGCATTAACCTTGGAGTAATTCGACCACACGACAAAAAAAGTTGAGTAGTTTAACATTGTTAATGATAAGCATGGCCTCTGAACTTTCTTTCTGTTTAACTAGCTTAGCAGTGATAAACAGCATGTTTGAGGGACTGTCTTTCAGATGTCAAGGGCGTCTCGTTTTACGTGCTTGTGAGGAGAAGTAGGAAGGACCCGGAAGCAGAGAGCGGCTGCCAGGATGACCTTGGGGTAATTGAATTCCCATCTGCGTACAATCATCAGCGAGACTCCCGCGAAGTGTTTAACGAATTACCACACGGACTGCAGTCTGCGCCCTAACGCTCTTTAACAGACTAGCACATGCGAAGCCAGGCAAAGGGACGGAAAGAAAGAATGATCGGTGAAGGACGCTTTAGCAAATGCAAACGTCCTAGGCGCGTATCCCCACAGTGCTGGTTCGTGATGCATGTTCATGGTTAAGACGAAAACAGGAATGAGTGCTTTTGAAAGAATCATATCTGAACCAAGGGACTTTGATGACATATTATTGCAGTGTTACATGTGCCGCTGTCGCACTGCATTTATTGCAGTTGACAAATATTTAAATGCAGTGGTGTAAAGACAGTTACATCGTTGTATGTGCGCTCCCCACTCTGTTCTTTTTGCATTCTAGGTCGTGTTCTGTCTAATAATGCGTGTTTATCAGATGTTCACAGGTTACGAACATATAATTAGTTAAGGTACATTACAGCATTCTATATTTTATGTTTCTTCTGTTGCAATCGATTTTGCCTCGCCCGTCCTTCTGATTGCTGCCTTGTGTTTGTTAGGCTAGGAAGTTATTTACTTCAAACGTTTTAAGCATGGAGGTATGTAGTGTTCGATGAAGTGGAACGACCCTTCTGATACTGAATCTCATGACTTCTGAAAGGTGACAGGTATGGTATTCATTCTCACATGTGCACTAGTCCTCTTAAACGTGTTATGATCTATAAAGTTCAGGTTGCTTACATTTCAACCAATTTAAAAGTTAATTAGTTGCTTAGTTAATAACAGAAATTCCCTGTTTAATTGTTATGCCATTCGTCAGAACAACATTTTCCTTCTATTTTGAGGTGTTTATACGTTGCATAAGCATTACTGCTCACGAAACATAGATGAAATATGGAGCATTCCATTGTCTTAGAAAACCCACATCCCTCCCTCCACCTCGGAAGACCTTTTTAGGTCTCGCCAACGGAGCGCGCATGCGCTCCATAGGCAAAAAAGACCTCTTGAGATCGCTTTGGCTTTTCAGCCAAAAACGTGCACGCGTTCCATTGTCATTAATGGCAACACGTGCACATGAGGGATCTACTTGCGGGAGCGCGTGACGCCAAATGGCAGCAATTATTGCTCCCGCAAGTGAATCGCGCAGGCCCCCCCTCCTCCCCACCTGCTGCCGCGCGAGGGGCGCGCCTCCTGCGCCTCCTGCTGCCCCGAGAGCTTGTTTTTAGAGGTCACCCCCCAACTCCTGGTGGATACAAAGAAGGGAACACTGATTGCAGCTGGGGGAGGATCCACGTACCACAGTCGATTCTCTGCTCCGATTCTCTGCTCCACTGCAGCCGTTTTCCTGCTGGTTGCCACTTTCCTACTGTTTCCTACTGTTTCCTGCTGGTTTGCCATTTTCGTCTTCGCCCCTGCCCCCGGTTTGGTTGCTGCCGCTGTTGCTACCCGCCGCCGCACCGCCATACCGCTAACGCTCCACTACCGCGGTCCGAGGTTGGCGTGGTTGGCGCTTGGCACTTGGTGTATTGCGACGGCGCTGGGGATTGCCAGGTCTTTGGCTCGGGGAAGGCTCCCGCGTGCAGAAGAGCAAGAGGAGCTGCGCAGATAAGCGCGGATAAGCAGGGGGGAAGAGCTGGTGCACGGAGCGTGGAGTGTGTTGCAGCAGATTGTTTTTCCTGGCGTGGCAGGCAAGGTGATGCGGAAAGCCTCTCTGTGGAGGTAAGAGAAGGAGCCACAAACATTCCTGAAGGTGGCTAAAAGTTGCAGAAGCCACAGAATAACCGTGAGTTCTGGGTTGCCTCCAAAACACGGCCTGGAGCCAGGAGCCAAAAGTTTTAGAACCTTAAAACTTTAACTTTAAAAAGCTTGCGAGTCACTTTTAGTGAGATGGGGCTCTCTGACGAGGTGACATTGGACGCATTGCTGGCTGTTTGGCAAGAGGACCAGAGGGGCTAGAGAACCAGAGGGGATCAGTGTGAATGGTGGAGCGCTGGAGCGCGTACTTCGCCTTCTATACTCTCTGGCTTGATCTCAGAAAAGGTGAGAGGAGTAGGGCAGAAGGCAAGGGAGAGGGGGCAAGTCACAGCCACAGGTTGTGTGACATCACTGATAAAAACCTTGATGATTTGGTCCCCGGACAATTTGAGGAAAAAGGAAAATATCTAGGTCCTCTGTGCTCTACTGGAATATACGCAAAATCGTGATAACTTTGAAGTCTATTGAACGCATATACATCTCTCACCCTCAGTCAGTTCACCAAAACTGTTCACTAAACTGTGGTAGGAGCACCTCTTGCATAAGTTGTTTATCTGCTCAGGACAAATATTCTGAGTGCGCTTCATTTGAAGGGTGCTCTCTGCGGGGGGTTGATTACTACTGTTGGATCTTGTAAACACTCTCATGAAATAATAATGTGCTCAGGAAGGGAAAGGCCACTGGGTCCTCCAACACGAAGGCAACGGAAATCCCAAGCACCGACTATATTAAAAAAAGCCAAAGCATAACCTAAGGATCTGAATCAGACGCTTATATCACCAATAGCGAGGATGTTTGAAAAATCCTTAAAAATCCCTCATAAATTTGATTTCCTAAAGGATCCAACGGGAGCTATGATGTTAATACAAAGTGACCCTGAAATAATAAACTTACAGACACCTATCAAGCCTATAAGTAACCTGATGGTACCGACCAGTCAATTTGGACAAAATCAAGATTATGAGGATAAGATAATCAATGGGGACATTGAGCCCAATACACCAGTGAATCCAATAAGTCAAACACCTACTCAAGTTACCAATCTTGAATCAATGTGTACAACAGCCACATGCAAAAAGGATTCAAACTTAGGGAATATTGAGGACCCCACAAAAAGTGAGATTTTACTTAAAGAAACAATCATGAAACCTGGAAAATTAACAATGCCATCTAGTTTACCGATAGAGGTTAAAGTTAAAATAAGAAAAAATACTGCTCAAAGTTTGGTTCCGACAATTGATAATCATAATATACCAAAAGATAAAAGTATGGATGACTCTTTCCATGAAAGCCAATTTAGGAAAATAGGAAATCCTTCTCCTATGTTGAAGATAACTATGAACTCAAATAGGGATGAAGCTATAAGCCTGCAAACACATTGTACTGATCGGAGCGTTCAGGGAAACGATTTATCCAAACCATTGTTTAGTACCCTAGTCAGGCAACCAGATAAATTAAAATTGGGTGAGGAAACAGCACAACTCATAGGAACTAATCTAAGACGGGACTCGGAATCAATACAATTAGTAGGATCTTACTGCTACAACTAGAACCATCAAAAAAATTCCCCCACTACCAAACAAGAGCCTCGATTGGTTAAAAGCGCTAAGTCCATTGATAATCAGGATTTGGGTTCCATCTGGCATATTTTTTATCAAACTTCATCACTTACCCGTGAAGCACTGACACTTCAGTCGAACAAAATGAATATGCAGATCGAAATATTAGGTACAATGGCAAAAGCAGTTGCAGGGATAGACCACAAACTAGCTGACCTTAATTGTTTGATAACTAGAGCTCAAGCAGATCCATCAACTACTTATATTGAATGCTCCTGTGCATCAATAACTAATAAATTAACAACAATACCTGAAGTTATTAGTACTATACTGGAGGATGTAAAGGCAAGTCATCAATGGAACGGAAACAGGAAAATAGCTGACAAAGAAGGTATATGTTTTACAATAGAAAGTAAGCTCACCAAGATGGATGATCTAGAAGTTCAAAGCGATTTAAACACTAAAGATTGATCTTGCACTCCAACAATTTCAAACACGCAACAGGACATTAAGAAATCTATAAATGGCAAATCGTCTGATCAAGCTGTGAAAAACCCTAAGGATGATAAAGATCTTGAAGATGATTTGGATCTGGTTTCGACACCTTTTATAATGACAAAAAGGCATAGAAAAAAACTACGCAAAGCAAGAAATAAAGCTAAGTCGCAGGATCGAACCGACTTAGAGTCATTCGAGGGAATGAAACAAAATAAAAATTATAAGGGAAAACTACTCTCGAATGAAACAATTGGAATAAAAATGGATACAGGTAGTGATCCGACAATACCAATCATTGCAAAAAAAAACCTCAGTACTTTGATATTTTTGTAAAACCTGGAAACAATATGAATTCTCAAAAAGACCGGAAAAGGAAGACGTCAATAGATAAAGCAATTGTAAGCAATACCGCAGACTGCACATTTGATAAATCACCTGTAGTGCGGAAAAATTTCCAATTAAAGGAGTATGATAATTCTGGAATTGGCTGTGTGGAAAATAGGCCCAAGAAGCATATCCGAAGTGGAATGTTATTTATTTTTTATTTTTTATTTTATTAAGTTTTTTTGGCATCAGCAGAGAGAGAGAAAAGATAAGCATCCAATCAACAAAAGGAACAATAGTATGATTCCAATCCATAATGAGCAGAGTTGCCAAAACTATAGATCAGTTGCTATACACCATAAATCAGGGAGAACACAAAATACAGAAGCGATGACAAAAACTTCTCAATTTCCTATCCAGTTAGTAACTGGAAACCATAGATTACGACCAAATGTCTTCTTTCTTATACCTTTCAGTTTGTATAATGCAGTTTCAAGATAATACATAGATAAGAGCTTATTTTGCCACAAAATAATATTTGGTGGTTCTTCATCAAGCCAGCCAGACGTTATACAAAAACGAAAAACAGACATGCATATAAACACAAATCCAATAACTGGATCTAAAATCGAATTAGTCGCATTTTCTTCACAACCAAACAAAACTAAAGATGCGGTTAATTTAACTGGAATGAACAATTCGGTTGTAAGAAAATGCTCTACATCAGCAATGAATCTTGTCAATTTCGGACATTCAAAAAACATGTGTATTGCATCGGCTCCATGTAGATTGCAGCGACTGCAGCTTGTCCCGCGCCATACACTCCATTTAGCTATCTTCCCTGTTGTATAATAAAGTCCAAATATAGACATATAATGCTGGCTGATGAGTGATCCATTCATTAAAACATTTCTAGCGATTGCTAAACTTCTCTCTATGTTTACACAAGAAATATTCAATTTATTCTGCCATTTAATCGCTACCGCATCTAAATCATCCTCCCTCTTTTTCAAGATTAATTGATACAAAGATCCAATTCTTTGTCGGTGTTTAATCGCTTCTAAAATTTCGATATTCCCCAAGAAAATTAGAGACTGTGACAACTTCTGCAGGCAAAAACTACGTACCTGAAGATATTTAAAAAAATCAGACCGAGGTATATGATAAGTGTGCATCAAATAGTCAAACGAAACAAAATCCTTCTCTGTAAATAAATCTCCCAATTTCTTGATGCCTAAATTATTCCACCTATACATTACCCCGTCCTGAAATATCGCTGGCAAAAAAGAACAATTCTGCAAAGATGTGTATTTCGTTAGATTTATACTAAGTCGAAATTTCCTTTTGACAGATCGCCAAATAAAATAGGCTGTATCAAATATCTTAAATTTAGTCTTTTTGTAGTAACTGGGCTCTATGATCCGATTAAGACATTGTTTCGCCTCTGTCCCCAGGAGCATTTCATAAATCGATGGGGTCAAAAAATCCTCTAAATGATCTTCCGGTAGTAAAAGTACACCCATGTATTGCCTTATTGCCATCCAATGATAAAATTGAAAATTTGGCATGCCCCACCCCCTCTATCTCGGGATAGTTCACAGATTTTTAGCGCTCTCCTTGCCCGACGGTACCCCCATAAAAATCTGGAACTCATTCTCTCTAAACGAGCAAAATAACCAGATGGTATTAGCAATGGTATGGCTCGAAAAATGTATCAGAATTTTGGAAAGATAAGCATTTTTATCAAATTACTATGACCTAAAAGAGAAAGTTTCAAATTGTTAACCCTTTCTAGAATATTATTGGAAGATGCTATTACTGGATCTAAGTTGATAGGAATATTGTCCTCAATAATAGCAGAAATTTTAATTCCAAGATATGTGGCCTCTTTGTCTATCTTCAGATTCTCTGGACATCCAACCACAGAATGTATAAGCTGAGTTTTATCGATATTCAATTTATAGCCAGAGACACGGCCAAATTCCTCCACTGACTTTATAATATTGGTTAGTGCCGTGTTAAGTTCTGCCGTGACCACGGCTATATCATCAGCATAGGCACAGACTTTTATTTCCCAGCCATTTAATTGTACTGTTTAATTGCAGAATTCTTTTCCAGCTTTCGGATAAAGGGATCGATGTACAAAGCAAATAGCAAGGGGGAACAGGGACAGCCCTGTCTCGTCCCCCTTGCTATCCGTACCAGCCCTGACAGAGAGCCCGAAATCCGGATTACCGCAGTCGGTTGGATGTAGAGTGTTCTTATTGCTTTAATGAATTCTCTGGGAATCCCCATCTTCTCCATCACTGACCACAAAAAGGCACAGGTGACCCTGTCAAACGCTTTTTCGGCGTCCAACAGGGCC
Source organism: Lissotriton helveticus (assembly GCF_964261635.1). Lineage (NCBI taxonomy): Eukaryota > Metazoa > Chordata > Amphibia > Caudata > Salamandridae > Lissotriton > Lissotriton helveticus. The sequence goes on from NC_136063.1 coordinate 1,816,403,852, forward strand.
ACCCCGACCGGGGACCCAGTCCCCTGAGCCCAGTCAAGCAGAGATATTATTCGCCTGACATGGTCAGTGGTACCTCTACCCTGTATGAAGCCATGTTGTCTTATGGAGACAATCCCTGTCATAAGATCATTTAGCCGGTTTGCTATAAGCTTCGAGTCAATTTTACTGTCAGTATTCAGTAGAGAGATTGGTCTATAAGACCCCATCCCTTCAGGATTTTTCCCTTTCTTTTTAAAAATGACGGGGGAACGGGGTTTAGAGGGGCACTGGGTTTAGGTGATGGAGGGGTGAAAATGGCACCAGCAGAGGATTTAAAGTTGGCTCTGTCAATATCTAAAATGTATGTTGAGAGGTTTTTCCAGAAAGCTAGAAGTATAAGAATGATAAGAGAAATCAAATACAATGGCTAGAAAGATCAAGATATGTACATTAAATGTATGTGGTTTAAATGATCCTCGGAAACGACAAGTATTAGCTAAGATTATACAGATACTGGGTATAGACATACTTTGCTTACAAGAAACGCACATTGCATGGGCCAATAGAGAATACCTAAAGAACATGGGGATGGAATTTGTAGTTTGCTCCAAACAATCGGGAGTTAAAAGAGGGGTAGCGATATTAAAAAAGAGTGGGTGGGTGGACTGCATAAAGACGGCAGCAGATAAATGGGGAAGATGGGTGTTAGCAGAATTTAAGGGGGGACGGCAGGGGTTTACACTTTGCAATATATATGGTCCAAATTTAGACGACCCAGAAGTATTTAATGTTATTAATTTAGAACTGGCACAGTGGACTACTCCAGTGCTGTTGTCTGGAGATTACAATATCAATGTGGAGTCAAAGGCTGATATAAGATCTAACTCAGCATATTGTGGTAAGAAAAAACTTGTACATACTGCTCTACATGGGCTACTTCTGGAACATGGCCTTTTTGATGTTTGGCACGAAAAGAATCCGAATCATCCAGGGTTTACGTCTTTTTCTGCTCCTCACCAAAAATTTGTTAGGTTGGACTACTTTTTTATTTCACATACTTTTTTAATACAAGCTAAAATGCAGATCCATCCCAAACTAATTTCTGACCACAACCCGGTAGTGTTGGAACTAAATGTTGAAACAGAGGGTAAAATTGAACCATCACGATGGTCTTTTGAGCGCAAATTATTATTGGAGGCAGAGTATTGTCAATATATGTCTAAAGTAATAGAGGAATTTTTTGCCTTCAATAAAGGCACAGCAACCCATGAAATGGTTTGGGACACATTTAAAGCTGTGGTTCGGGGGGAGACTCTCAGTTATTCCGGGTTTAAGCGTAAACAATTCCTAACTGAACAACGGAAGGATTTTGACGAAATAATAAAAGCTGAGGAGAAGCTGGCAGAGACCCTAAGGCAAGGAGGGGAATCAGATCTGAGTAAACTGGCCCAAAAAGATCTCTCGATTAAAAGAGCCAATGCTTATTCTAAAATAGCCGATCTAATCGCTATTAATTACACTCAATATAAGGAAACAGCATATGAGTTTGGGGAAAAAAACTGTAGGTTGTTAGCGAAAAGAGTAAGGGAGAAGCAGGTATATAATGATATCTTGAAAATTAGAGACTTAAAGGGGGCCATACAGGAAACTAGAGGAGGAGTTCTGACTGCTTTCCAAGAGTTTTACCAATGTCTCTATAGCGAGGAAGGGGATTTTATCGAGTCGGGTGAATATTTAAAGGAAACAAGTTTTGTGCCTTTATCGGAGGCTCAGCGTTTCAATATTCTAGCACCCCCTGAATGAGAAGAGATACAGACAGCGATTCTAGGGCTGGCTCTGAGTAAAGCTACAGAGCCAGACAATATACCGTTGGAGTTTTTTAGAACATTTAGAACACAACTTAAAAAAGAACTGGTGGAAATGTGTCAACAAGCTTTTAAGGGGAAAGCCCCACAATCTTGGGCGGAAGCAATCATTGTCATTTCCAAGTGGAATGTTAATAAAGACCGAACAAACAATGAGTTTGTCAAACTCAGAAACAACTACAACTGTAGTAGATAAAAAGGATCCAGGTTTATTGAATAGTGGCATTGCGGAACAACAATCATCGCGAAATCTTAATAAGGATCTAAATACAAAACATCTTTCCACCCAATATGTTTCTTCTAATAATGAACTAATGAAACTATCAGATGCAACAGATCTAATAGAGGATAGAACTCAATCAACAAAACGGGATCATCTAGTAATAGTAAGAAATGGTAATAATAAACGATGTATAAATATAGTCCAGAAAGAACTAAACAATAGCAGTGAAAGGGAACTGGTAACCCAAAGGACGGAACAACTAATTTTCAAACCAGTATATGAGTCCAGAGGGAAACAAGATACGCTAAATAGAGGTAATCTCTTATGCCTATTTAAATCAGTTCCATCACTACCTAATGTGTCAACCAAAGTTATTGAATGTGTTGGCTTTTTACAAAACCCGAAGGGTTCACTGGCATTAACAGTAATAACGGTAACATCCCCATCTGTAGTAGAACAAATTATGAAGGAACAAGAAATCTTTCGTAGTTGGGGAATAATGATTAGTAAAGTTGTACCGAAAGAGTATCCCACACCATTGATAAAAGCAGAAAATATGTTAACATTTGAAAAAGTAAAAAAGGGGTCACCAACCTTCTCTGTATTAAAAAATCTGATACAAAAACTAGATAGAGGTGTCGCAAATCCATCTAGCGACAAAAAGACAGAGAAGGTCAATGGGATAAATGAAACATGGATTACAATGGCTTTACATGGAAATGATAATCAATGACAAGGAAATCAAAAAACACCATTCAAACATTTAAAAAATGACAATGAAACGATAACGATCTGCTCATGGAACATAAATGGAGTAGGCAAAAATCTGGATAATATAACTCAACTACTTAAGTCTTATCAGTTAATTTTACTACAAGAGATCTGGGCAACTGCTCCATTTAGTATTGATGGATATAAAGGATATTTTGAACCTGCGATTAAGCAAAGCAACTACGGTCGCCCATGTGGGGGTTTAGCAATATTCATCTCACTTGATTTTAAAGTTGAACACATGCAATTGGTTACGAACAGCTGTAATGTTCAGACGGTAATGTTAAAATACAAGATACAACAGCAAGAAAAATCGCTAAAGTTGGTTAATATATACATCCCCCCGACATTTACCTCAAGGAAGACCATGTGTGCTACTCTTTCCACCTATCTAGTGGAGCAGAGGATAGAGGACCCCTTCATGGATCTTATAATTACAGGAGACTTTAATTTAAACCTGTTAATACCTTTTACAAGAGACGATGTGACACAGTCACAAGATCAGCAATGGTTAATTCCCGTCCAAGTAATAGATACCACACCTAAACTAAGACAAAATAAAACTGGCCTAAATATAGTGAAGGATATGGAAGCTTTGGGTCTATGAATACTCAACGGTAGGTTCCCAACTGATTCTCCTCCAGCATGGTCCTGTTACACCCACAATGCAAAATCTCGAATCGACTATACAATGGTATCGCTGAATATTTTCAATAACTGTACCGCGTATCACCTAAAAAAGGTCCCAGAGAGCGATCACTGTCAGCAAATAATCACTATATCCCTCAGGAATACAAAATACCAAGAGTATTTAACAACGCAAGGTCAGATCGGAACCATTAATTACCGGAAATTAAACTGGAAACCAAATAACATACGACTGACCAGTGATTTAGCAAAAAAACTGGTTGTTGAAATTTTCCTGGAAACACCGGATATATCTATAATTGATCAATGGGCAAGCTTTATATGCAAACTACGTAACCAACATGCTAACCGCATCGAATCTAAAGACAGATATGTAACTCGGGCAGATAAAAAGGTAACTAACATCAACCTTACTTATCAATCAATCAATCAATCAGGGCATTTATAGAGCGCACTACTCACCCGGAGGGTCTCAAGGCGCTTGGGGGGGGGGGGGTGCCGCTACTGCTCGAACAGCCAGGTCTTGAGCTTCTTCCTGAAGGAGAGGTGGTCTTGGGTCAGGCGAAGGTCGGGAGGGAGGGCGTTCCAGGTCTTGGCGGCCAGGTAGGAGAAGGACCTTCCTCCTGTTGTCGCTCTTCGGATGCGGGGGACGGCGGCGAGGGCGTCGTTGGTCGATCGGAGGTGGCGTTTGGGAGCGTAGAAGTTGAGGCGGTTGTTGAGGTAGCTCGGGCCTTGGTCGTGTAGGGCTTTGTGTGCGTGGGTGAGGAGACGGAAGGTGATTCTCTTGTTGACGGGGAGCCAGTGCACGTCTCTCAGATGTCCGAAGATGTGGCTGCGTCGGGGGATGTCGAGGATGAGTCTGGCTGAGGCGTTCTGGATCCGCTGGAGTCTCTTCTGGACCTTGGCGGTGGTTCCGGCGTAAAGGGCGTTGCCGTAGTCCAGTCGGCTGGTGACGAGGGCCTGGGTGACTGTCTTCCTGGTCTCGGTGGGGATCCACCGGAAGATCTTCCGTAGCATGCGCAGGATGTTGAAACAGGACGCGGAGACGGCGTTGACTTGTCTGGTCATGGAGAGGGAGGAGTCCAGGATGAAGCCCAGGTTGCGTGCGTGGTCTGTCGGTTTGGGTGCGGTGCCCCTTATGTGGTACAGAAATTGAAACGGACTCGAAATAAACTGAGGAAAGAGCTGATAAAGTTTCCTAACAAAGAAGAAACTAAAACTAATATAAAGGCGTTAAATCAAAACCTGAGGAAATTAATCTTGAATGAAAAAAATGAAGCTAACAAAGACCTTTGGACTCGAATGTTTTATGCCTGTAATCAAGGAAACTCAAGGGAATTTTGGAAGATGATAAACAGCCTAACAAGATCAGATAAAGCTGTAGTTTCTTCAGTTTTGACAGAGACTGAATGGGTGAAATTTCTGGCGCTCCATTTAAACTCGGATTGCAGGAAAATGAAGGCAACTATATATGGAAGGAAACATCTAATCCAAAGCAAGAAACTGAACTTGAAATTACTCAAGAACAAGTTGCCAAGCTAATAAAAAAACAAAAAGATTTAGCACCAGGCCCGAACGGTATTCCGTTTGCCCTGTATAAGGAGGATCCAGATATATTGGCAGAACATCTCCCAAAGTTTTCAAAGAAGTAGTCCGGATAGGTGTGATACCTGAAACGTGGAGAGGGTCCCTAATATCTCCCATCTTCAAAAAAGGTGATTGGGCCCTGCCTGAGAACTATCATTTAATAACCCTACAGGACACTGATGCAAAACTATTTGCAGGGATTTTGTTGACAATCCTATCTGACTGAGCAAAGGATAATTACATTCTCCCACCTAACCAAACCGGTTTTGTTAAAGGCCTAGGAACAGCTACCAACATCCTAGCTCTATCTGTCCTAATCGACAAGGCAATTAAAAAAAAACAAGCTTTGTACTTATGCTTTGTTGATTTTAAATTAGCATTTGATTGTGTTGATAGAGAACGATTGTGGGAAAAACTACGTACACAAGGGATTCCACCTTGGTTATTACACCTGATCCGTCTTCTGCATATACACATTTGGGTCAGAGTACGTATTGGGAATGGTCGGTCACTTACCAATGAAATACAAAGGACAGGTGGATTGAAGCAAGGGTGTTTATTGGCTCCTTTATTATTTAATCTGTTTTTAGCTGATTTGATGGAGGCCTTGAATGACATAAATGCTCACCCACCGAAGCTAGCCGATAAACACATATCAAATCTACTCTATGCAGATAATGTGATTCTTTTAAGCAATTTAAAGGTGTGCTTGCAACGTCTAATATCACGCACATTGGAGTATGCCACTGAAAATAGGATGGTAATAAATGAAACTAAATCTAAAGTTATGGTCATCACAAAAACTCAAGACAGAAATATAATTCTAAATGGTTTCTGGGAAAGGAGAACTTGGAACAAGTTGAAACCTATAGATATCTAGGAACCATATTCAATGATTTTACCTCACAGAAACTTGATATCAACAGGAAAGCAAATGCTTTAACAGCTGCATTTAGGACTGTTCAAAAATCAGCAAGTAACCTAACTTATCAACCTTTACTTAAGGCGATATCTGCCAAACTACTACCCTCCCTAACTTACGGCAGTGAGGCCTTAAACGGAATAGATGCAGGTTTCATTAATAATGCTATCTCAAAAACTTTTAGATCTCTATTCTACCTGCCAAAAAATGCGTCACAAGCCCAAGTTAGGCTGGAGTTCGGTTTGAATAATCAGCTGTATGCACGAAAGGGTCATGTAATCAAAGTATGGAATAGAGTGAAAAATGATAAGGAGAACTTGATGTCGCAACTATTGTGGAAAGAAATTGAAGGAAATAATAAATCATCTGCCTGGAGATATCTGGACGGGGCTCTTGACGAATTTGAGGTCAGGGAGATCTGCGCCTCCTCCATAACCCAGGAATCTTTTGAAAAAGTTGTTAATAAAACAACAGACTATCTATCATTGATAAGCGACAAGGCTACTTTAGTCAAAAGGAAGCATGCATGGTCCATAATAAATGGCTACACAAAAAGGAGCGTACAGCAATATTTGGTCACGGCATGGTCATTGAATAGCAAACAGATTTTTATTAAAGCACGATTTGGAGTATGGCCGGGCGAATCCCATGCACCACCATGGAAAAAACTTGAAAACAACATATTGTGTAGGCTGTGTAACTCTGGAGAAGAAAATATTATCCATCTCTTGTGTCTCTGTCCAGAACTAAAAAATTAAAGACTAACAATACTAAAAAGACTACTTAATGAAAGAGGGATAAGGACATGTAGGCAGGCTTTGATCCAATGTCTTTGTTCAGATGAAGTTCTCATTAACTCTGCATTGACAAAATTCTTGACAAAAGTATGGAAAAAATTAGAACAGCATGAAATTGGAAACTAATAATGATTATACTTTCTTTTGAGCCTTAACATATTAATTAAAAAAACAAACAGTTTTTACGTGCTCTGCGACGTCACCACTTCGTCAGAAGTGGGGAGGAGCTGCGAGCCGTATTGTAGCGGCTTTTTCGTTCATGCTGGATACATTTTTCTTTGCTCGTGCATTTTCAGTGCGCTATTTTATTATCTGAATAGTGATTGGTCGTCGCGGTGCTGTTTTTTTAGTAGTCTCCATGTGATAGGGCATATGTAATGTTAGTCGGCCATTTTTGGCATATTCTGTGCGGTTACGTGCACGGCAGACTATTAATTTTAATTAGGAGCTGTCAGAGTGCCCTTGTAATGCAATCCAGATGGTGGGAGCGCGTTCACCATTCTGCATTGCATGTATAGGGCGCGTGTTCGTCTGCAGCGTTTTTGGGGCTGAGAAATGTGGACGTCTATTGTATTGAACTTTTATGTGATTTATCATTGCTCTGAAAAATGTGTGTTTGCAAGGAAGTGTTCCCGATTACAAGGACATGGTGTTCGCTTATTTCCTTTGAAGCGCTGTCTGATATGTATTTCCCTTTAATAGCAACACGTACTTTGGATACCACCACCAGTACTACCACTACCAGTACCCCCACCACCACCAGTACTACCACTACCAGTACCACCACCACCAGTACTACCACTACCAGTACCACCACCACCACCAGTACTAACACCATCAGTACTACCAGTACTACCACCACCAGTACTACCACTACTATAGCCACCAGTACTACCACTACTACAGCCACCAGTACTACCACTACCACCACCACCAGTACTACCACCACCATCAGTAATACCAGTACCACCACCAACAGTACTACCACAACCAGTACTACCAGTACCACTACCACCACCACCAGTACCACCACCACCAGTACTACCACCACCAGTACTACCAGTACCACCACCACCACCAGTACTAACACTACCAGTACCACCACCACCACCAGTACTACCAGTACTATAGCCACCAGTACTACCACTACCACCACCATCAGTACTACCAGTACCACCACCTCCAGTACTACCACTGCTAACACTACCAGTACCACCACCATCAGTACTACAAGTAACACCACCACCAGTACTACCACTACCAGTACCACCACCACCAGTACTACCACTACCAGTACCACCACCATCAGTACTACAAGTAACACCACCACCAGTACTACCACTACCACCACCTCCAGTACTACCACTACTAACACTACCAGTACCACCACCACCAGTACTACAAGTAACACCACCACCAGTACTACCACTACCACCACCACCAGTACTACCAGTACCACGACCACCAGTACTACCACTACCAGTACTACCACTACCAGTACCACTAACACCACCAGTACTACCACCACCAGTAATACCAGCACTACCACCACCAGTACTACCACTACCAGTACTACCACCACCAGTACTACCACTACCAGTACCACCACCACCACCAGTACTACCAGTACTACAGCCACCAGTACTACCACTACCACCACCACCAGTACTACCAGTACCACGACCACCAGTACTACCACTAACAGTACTACCACTACCAGTACCACTACCACCACCAGTACTACCACCACCAGTACCACCACCACCAGTACTACCAGTACTACCATCATCAGTACTACCAGTACTACCACCACCAGTACTACCAATACCAGTACCACCACCACCAGTACTAACACTACCAGTACCACCACCACCACCACCACCAGTACTACCAGTAGTACCACCATCAGTACTACCAGTACTACCACCACCAGGAATACCACTACTACAGCCACCAGTACTACCATTACTACAGCCACCAGTACTACCAATACCACCACCAACAGTCAATCAATCAATCAATCAATGACACTTGTAGAGCGCGCTACATACCCGTAGGGTCTCAAGGCGCTGGGGGGGGGGGGGGGGGTTCCGCTACTGCTCGAACAGCCAGGTCTTCAGCTTCTTCCTGAAGGAGAGGTGGTCTTGGGTCAGGCGCAGGTCGGGGGGGAGGGAGTTCCAGGTCTTGGCGGCCAGGTAGGAGAAGGACCGTCCTCCTGTAGTCGCTCTTCGGATGCGGGGGACGGCGGCGAGGGCGTGGTTGGCTGAGCGGAGGTGGCGTTTGGGAGCGTAGAAGTTGACTCGGCTGTTGAGGTAACTCGGGCCTCGGTCGTGTAGAGCTTTGTGTGCGTGGGTGAGGAGGCGGAAGGTGATTCTTTTGTTGACGGGGAGCCAGTGAAGGTCTCTCAGAGGTCCGGAGATGTGGCTGGTTCGTGGGATGTCGAGGATGAGTCTGGCTGAGGCGTTCTGGATCCGCTGGAGTCTCTTCTGGAGCTTGGCGGTGGTACCGGCGTAGAGGGCGTTGCCGTAGTCCAGACGGCTGGTGACGAGGGCCTGGGTGACGGTCTTCCTGGTCTCGGTGGGGATCCACCAGAAGATCTTCCGTAGCATGCGTAGGATGTTGAAGCACGTCGAGGAGACTTTGTTAACTTGCCTGGTCATGGAGAGGGAGGAGTCCAGGATGAAGCCCAGGTTGCGTGCGTGGTCTGTCGGTTTGGGTGCGGTGCCCAGGGCGGGAGGCCACCAGGAGTCGTCCCAGGCGGAGGGTGAGGAGCCCAGGATGAGGATCTCCGTCTTGTCCGAGTTCAGTTTCAGGCGGCTGATCGTCATCCACTCGGCTACCTCTTTCATCCCGTCGTGCAGGTTGGCTCTGGCGGCGGCGGGGTCGTTGGTCAGGGAGAGGATCAGCTGGGTGTCGTCGGCGTAGGAGATTATGCTGAGGTTGTGTTTGCGCACGATGGCCGCGAGGGGGCTCATGTAGACGTTGAAGAGGGTGGGACTCAGAGATGATCCTTGGGGGACGCCGCAGATGACTTCGGAGGCCTCTGACTTGTACGGTGGTAGGCGGACTCTCTGTGTTCTTCCGTCGAGGAAGGAGATGATCCATTCCAGCGCCTTGTCCTGGATTCCGACGTTGCTGAGGCGCTGTACTAGGGTGCGGTGGCAGACAGTGTCGAATGCCGCGGAGAGGTCCAGGAGGATGAGGGCCGCTGTTTCTCCATTGTCCATCAGGGCTCGGATGTCATCGGTGGCGGCGATGAGGGCGGTCTCGGTGCTGTGGTTGGCTCGGAAGCCGGACTGTGAGGGGTCGAGGGATCCGTTCGTCTCGAGGAAGGCGGCCATCTGCTTGTTGACGGTCTTCTCGATGACTTTGGCTGGAAACGGGAGGAGCGAGATGGGGCGGTAGTTCTTGAGGTCGGTGGGGTCCGCTGTTGGTTTCTTGAGTAGAGCGCTGAGTTCGGTGTGCTTCCAGCTCTCCGGGAAGATGGTGGTGTCGAAGGATGTGTTGATGATGTCTCGCAGGTGGGGTGCGATGACAGCGTCGGCCTTGTTGAAGACGTGGTGAGGGCAGGGGTCGGTCGGTGATCCGGAGTGGATGGAGTTCATTGTGCGGATGGTGTCTTCGGTGCTGATCGGGGTCCAGGCGTGAAGGATGGTGGTGGGGGGTGGTTGTTCGGTCACGGTGTGCGTTGGTTGGTTGTTGAAGCTGCTGTGTATGTCCGTGATCTTGTTGTGGAAGTATGAAGCGAGGGAGTTGCAGAGGTCTTGCGATGGGGTGACGTCGTTGTTTCCTGCGCTGGGGTTGGAAAGCTCTTTCACGATGTTAAAGAGTTCCTTGCAGTTGTGTGCGTTGTTGTCCAACCGGTCCTTAAATGCTGTTTTCTTGGCGGCGCGGATCAGCTGGTGGTGTTTCCGGGTGGCCAGTTTGTAGGAGGTCCTGTTGTCCGGTGTCGGTTCCCTTTTCCAGACTTTCTCGAGGGCTCGGCAGTTCTTCTTGGAGCTCTTGAGTTCGTCGGTGAACCATGGGGCCTTCTTGCTGCCGGGTCTGCTAGGCGGGGTACTACCACCACCACCGGTACTACCAGTACCATCACCACCAGTACTGCCACTACCAGTACTAACACTACCAGTACTACCAGTACCACTACCACCACCAGTACTACCAGTACTACCACCATCAGTACTACCACCACCACCAGTACTACCAGTACCACGACCACCAGTACTACCACTAACAGTACTACCACTACCAGTACCACTACCACCACCAGTACTACCACCACCAGTACCACCACCACCAGTACTACCAGTACTACCATCATCAGTACTACCAGTACTACCACCACCAGTACTACCAATACCAGTACCACCACCACCAGTACTAACACTACCAGTACCACCACCACCACCACCAGTACTACCAGTAGTACCACCATCAGTACTACCAGTACTACCACCACCAGTAATACCACTACTACAGCCACCAGTACTACCATTACTACAGCCACCAGTACTACCAATACCACCACCAACAGTACTACCACCACCACCGGTACTACCAGTACCATCACCACCAGTACTGCCACTACCAGTACTAACACTACCAGTACTACCAGTACCACTACCACCACCAGTACTACCAGTACTACCACCATCAGTACTACCAGTACTACCACCACCAGTACTACCACTACTACAGCTACCAGTACTACCACTACTTTAGCCACCAGTACTGCCACCACCACCACCACCACCACTACCACCACCACCAGTACTACCAGTACCACCACCCCCAGTACTATCACTACCAGTACCACCACCACCAGTACTACCACCACCAGTACCACCACCACTAGTACTACCACTACCAGTACTACAGCCAGCAGTACCACCACCACCAATACTACTGCTAGGGAGTGCAGAGTGCAGAGTGCATAGGGAGTGCAGAGTGCATAGGGAGTGCATAGTGCAGAGTGCATAGGGAGTGCATAGTGCAGAGTGCATAGGGAGTGCATAGTGCATAGGGAGTGAAGAGTGCATAGGGAGTGAAGAGTGCACAGTGCATAGGGAGTGAAGAGTGCACAGTGCATAGGGAGTGCAGAGTGCACAGTGCATAGGGAGTGCAGAGTGCAGAGTGCATAGGGAGTACAGAGTGCAGAGTGCATAGGGAGTGCAGAGTGCATAGGGAGTGCAGAGTGCATAGGGAGTGCAGAGTGCATAGGGAGTGCAGAGTGCAGAGTGCATAGGGAGCGCAGAGTGCATAGGGAGCGCAGAGTGCATAGGGAGTGCAGAGTGCATAGGGAGTGCAGAGTGCATAGGGAGTGCAGAGTGCATAGGGAGCGCAGAGTGCAGAGTGCATAGGGAGCGCAGAGTTACAATCTAACACACATAACTCCACTACACACCACATTAACACACTCCATAACACTTAGCAAAAATACATTACCATTTACAATGCCATTAGCTCAAACTCAAAAAATCCGAGCCCGATTGCATTTCTAATGCTTGTTAATATAGGATGTATACAATTTTAAAGATTTACTGCTATCGAAAATGGATTTTTAAGGATGTATTGTAAATCAAATGTATATAATCTAGTATTGTATGAATTTGCGTTTTTTTGTAAAGATTTTGATTAATCAAACAATAAAAGATCTATCTAGAGGTCAGTGTTGTACATAGAGCGAGGTGCCAGTGGGGAGACACAGGATCTAATAAACGGCTTTATGCTAAAACAACATTATTTTAAGGTTTGTCGTCATCTCTTTTGCTAATTCTATTTTAACATTATTTTAAATATGGACCATTAGTTACTTGCTGTTGGTTAGTATACTTCCTGTTACTTATTCTTGGCGTTTAAGGTGCTTTAACTAAAGTGCGTTAGCTTACATTGGGTTTAGTAAAAGTACAGCTTTGCAGTTTAAAAGGAAAAAAAAGGACTTTGATCGGAATTAGCATAATATATGTATATGGGATACAAATGCGCTTATAAGAAGAGTAGTGGAGAAGCATTATAAGAACAATAACTGCCTTATGTATCGAAAATCATTTTCCTGGACCTGTCAATGGTATAGGATGGTAAAAAATGACAATTTTGACATATTTCTTACTCTTTAAAATGCACAGCACTTTAAAGTTCCTTTTTAGACTTCCCTGCACGCGAAACACTCCCCCACATGCATCAATCTAGGATTTTGCATTTCTTAAATAGCGAAAATTAAGGAATCGCTATTTAGGAAATGCAAAATCCTATGCATCAAGAAATCCTAAAAGTTTTTAGGATTTCTTAATTTTCGGAAATTGCGATTCCTTAATTGCGAATCGCAATTAAGGAATGGCATTACATTGATTCCTATGGGCCTAGAGGCCCATAGGAATCAATGCCGTTTTGCTTTTTTTTTTGCACTCCTGAAATGTATTTTCAAGTGCATGTTTCACACACACATGTCCTAAGGACATGTGTGTCTGTAACATGCAAGTTTAAAAAATGCATTTTTTTGCTTTTTTAAACATTTTCGCAAATTAACACGAGGGTCAACCTCGTGTTAATTTGCACTTCCAATTCAAAATTCGCTATTTTTTACAAATTGATGCATTGCATTTAAGGAATCGCACAAATGCGATTCCTTAATTGCATTTGCATTTTTAAGAAATGCAAAAAATGGCGAATTCGTTCATGCATCCCAAAAACGTATTTAGGAAGTGCAAACGGCCGAATTTACCGATTCGCACCGTTTGCACTTCCTAAATAGGTTGATGCATGTGGGGGTAAGATACAGATTTGAGGCACTGAATGATATCCGGGAAAAGTGCAAGGGAGTGTGTCAGTGAGTCAGAACCTTGACGAGCTCGGAGTTAAGGTTTATAAGAGGGCAGCGCTTTCAGCCTTAGCGCCTCGTTTTGCTCGTCACAGTAGAGTATTTTCTGAAGTATGTACCTTTAGAAGCGCCTGCATGGGCTTTACTGTGGTTAAGATATGAGTCATTCATGGTTCCTGTTGAATAACCCACAGAGGCTGCAGTTTACCTTGCATTGTTTTTATTAAATTATTTGAAAAACACTGCACATATTTTAATTTGCAAAACATGTACCTTTAATGTATGCTTTCCAACTTGGCATTGTACAAGAGTGACAGCCAACCAAAATCATTACCAAAAACACACACTGGGACATCTATTCAAACGCGGACATGATGACCTCATAAATATTATAAGTCTGTGCACAAAAGTGATTCTTCCATCCTGTAATCGTTCAACCAGTTTTCAACCATTCAGGGCATTGGAGGCAAACACTTTATTTGGAATGCAAAATTAGAATCGGTTTGGTTTATGACTAGTTTTAAAAATGCTTTAGTGCTTTAGAGCTATGACACATATTGGTTTCCTTGATGTAATACAAGCATTTGCAATGCAATAGGTCTCGCATTTACGACAGTTTGAGTTATTGGCATTGTAAATGGCAATGACTTTTATTTAGGTTTTGGTTTAAAAAAATAAAAATAAAAGGCATGGTCATTTACAATGCCAACAGCTTAAACTCGCATAAATGCGAGACCTATTGCATTGCAAATGCGTGTTATTAACATTTTGCTGAGCTCAGCAACCTAACTTGTTGCAGCAGTCTAAAGACAAGGGCAGAATAGCAGATAGCTTTGGACACTGACTCACATGATAAAAATGCAATTTTCGGGTTGGATCAGAGTAAGTGGAATCTCACAGCGTGTCACTGGATGTGGTAAGTGTTATGTGCTGCGTTGTTGTTTGCTAGTTCAGCTCCTTGTCCCTACAGACGGACTCAATTAAGGTAATGTTCCACAAATGTCATTTAGGGAGAATAGCCAACTAACTGTGATTGCGTTCTTAATTCCATTTAGTTTTGCGCAGTACTAAATTTCCATAGGGATGGAGCCCTAATGTGCATTTACTCCTAAATAGCTAATTTGTCCTAAAGCTTCATTGGGGGATATCCAAAACCCTATGGTCTCTTCTATCTGATAGCCTGCTGTTATAAATCCATACTATGAGCCAATTTGTTTAAAATTATATCTTTTGCCACAGATTGATAAAAATGCCTTAGGGTACATTACCTAAATTTCTTGCTAAAGGTGGCTTAGGAACATATCCTGATACCAATGGCGCTACCAGCGTAATGTATTTTGAAAGAGCCTTTTTTAAATTTTCACAGACCGTCATTCTGGGGGAGTCTCTAATTCTAGACTATTCATCAATGCCAGGAGTTAAGTGGGTTTTAAAAAAGTATGATTCATGATTCGGTTTAAAAAAAAAGATTTGAGGGAAGACCTACAAATCCTATGCAAAGTTGTATTTACATTTTATTGAGTTTAACCAAATAGTAGGGGACTACATTTGATTTAATATTAACCATGTGCCTGACTACCAGACACTCCCTGCCTCTTTATCTCACTATTGCAGATTAATTGGCACCTGCAAATATGCCCTTGTTCTCAGGGCCAACTTGGAACCAGAACCTGGCAAAATGTAAATCATGCGTGCATTGTACTGTGCAAGAGACTTATGCGCAGGTCTGCCAACTCATATAATCTCACACAATTTTGGCTCACATCACACACTCAACCAGTGAAGAGCAGATATCACACAGTGGTAAGGAAGGCCAGCTGAAAACCCCTCCACTAAATGACTTTCCAGCTATTCTTTAGAAGCCGGAAGCAAAATCAGCCGATTAAGGGATGCAGCATCAGCAAGCCTTCCTCTTTTTTTTTTGGAGGGGGAGGTCAGTGGGGGTAGGGAGCAGAAGTCCCTCCAAGGCAGTTCTGAGCATGAATGTAACAAAAGAAAAGATACCTGCCAGGCAGATTAAATATAGGCCTCACAAGGAGGTCCTTTGATAAATTAGGAACCACCCAAACCAAAATGGATCAATTCAGCACATGATGAAAAGTAAATACACATTTTATTCCATAGAAAGATATTTTTTTCAATATATTAGTAACAACCACATAAAGGTTTTTCTAAAAAACACATAATTTAACAAATATAGTCCCACATATAAACATCATACAAAAACTCTCATACCTTCATACATACCAACATATCAAAAACTCTCATACCACAACCAGGCATCCAATATACAGGTACATAATAGCCATGAGCTGATCTAATAGTAATAGATGGAACACAGTCATCATAGGATGGACAAGGGATCAGTCAAATAAACCCCAGATGACAAAAAACGCCAATCTGTGTTTCGGTGTAAAGCCCCGGACGGGGCTACACCTTCTTCAGGGCAATGATGTACAGTTCACAGTGGGACAAACAATCTGTAGACAAAAAATATATACATCTCAGAGATAATCATTAATGAATGAAACATTTAATTTAACATAGCTGTTTAGGTGGTTAAATAAGGAGCAGAGATATTCAAAGATTAAGAGAAAATAAAGGGCGTTAGACATACTGTAGTCTTATACAAACCGACAACCAAAGTGAATATGTAACTCATAGAGTGCCAATTCACATTATATGTAAATTAGGGATACAGGAGAGAAAATGCAGATATCCAAAGGTAGCGCAAATAAAGTAAAAAGCCAGGTTACACATTAGAACAAAACATATAAAGTGCCCAGGATCATAGTGAGGATGAAAAGGAAAAAGTGAATGGGTAAGACCATCACCCAATGTGATTAGGTCATGCAAGTAGGAGACCAAGAATTTCAAAACGGTTCATACCAATCTAAAATGTAGACACAAACAGATCTCGCAGGGAGTCCAGTAATGTAGAGGTCCTCAAATGGGGAGCTTCAGGAAATGCTCTAGGGAGGACAAAAAATGGCGGCAAAGATCTAACTACTTAAACCCAATATAGTATAGGGGCACTAAAGAGAAAAGCTCCCCACCAACATACCCTAAAGGGTTAAATTCTAGACATATTGAGTGGAGGGGGACCTACCATAGAGGGTAAAGGTGGGCCTACCATAGAGGGCGAAGGACATTCTTATGGACGATCCCCATGTTAAATTCTCTTCAATGGCGCCAAGTCCGGAAGATGACGAAGAGCAAAAGATACCAATAGTTCAGGAGGTATTATCCGCAAATGGATACAGTTCAAGCTGATTTCTTCATTTTCTAAAGAAATGGTTTAAAAAAATGGATCAGTCAATATGAAGCAGTTGGTACTGAAGTACACCATGGCACCTGAAGTTTTAAGAGCGTAATCTGGGGGGACATGCCCTGAGAGATAAGAATAATTCCATAGAGATACCCCGGCATTAAAACATTAGGGTTAAATAACCTAGAGTAAAGGAAAAGTGCTAGGGGTGGTTTCTAATTTATCAAAGGACCTCCTTGTGAGGCCTATATTTAATCTGCCTGGCAGGTATCTTTTCTTTTGTTACATTTTGCCTTCTCCCCATTTACCTGCCGTTTATTAACTGGGGTTCCCCCTTCTGTTGAGTAAGTTCTGGGCATGAAGCCACACTCCTTCTAAGGCCCGCCGTCCTCCTCACATGGTGACCTTGTTTTTGGAGTTGGCAACTCTGGATGCATGGAAGCCTGACCCTCTCCAGTGGGTTGTGATGGGAGACCCTTAACCCCATGGATGCTCAGCATATTCCCCTGCTGTGCTGAGAAATCGGAAATCCCACACAAGATGACGAGCTGGGCTCGTCATGAGCGTGCGAGGAGGCTACTTCATGACGAGCCCAGCTCGTCATGAGCATGGAAGGGGTTAAAGAAATCTTAAAGTAAAATAACCTGAACAGTGTAAACTAAACAGTGTATTACAATACAATTTTTCAAATATATGGGCGATGAGTGCTTTCAAGGATGGTTATGGAAGCCCCCTCTGTGACAGAAACATAACTCCCTAGCTTGCTGCCCACTGGTGAAGTGCCATAATGCCCACACGGCCAGTTTGGCCTGCCTCATGTGATCATCTGTGGGACTCGCATGGCTTTTAACAGATTAGAGAGTAATATTTATAGTACTGTGAATGGTGCAAATTTTTGTTTTCTTTCAATGTTTTCGAAGAAGAGACTGTCAATTAGCGATCCTCTACTTTCTTGCGTTCCTCATGCGAACACTGAGTAGTTCATGAGATTTGGCGTAAATCCTTTCCTTTTGTGTCATTTTGCAACATTTTGTAAACTTTTAGTGTCAGATTTGTTTCCAGCTTAATGCCATTTCTGGCTGCCTGGAGTGTTTTATTAAAACATTCATTCATTTAGTTTTTACCAATGCCTCTCAAAACGTTTTGATAGGATTGAAGATTGGTGTTTCCCTTTAAAAGGACAACTGGTCTGATGCTTAGAATTGGCTGATTTTCCTATTTTATTTAGTTCCACAATACAAAATACGCTTTTTTCTACACTTAAAATTTACCTCGTGTGGGCTCTTCAGAGAACTGTATTAATGGAAACGAAAGCCTCTGTGTAAAGGATGACAAGTTAGCTACGAGAGCAGAGCGAGAGGGCGATAAGCTATCAATAGTCAACTTTAAAAAGAATATGTCAAATTACCCGTTTAATCGAGAAAGAAGAGATGCCAGTGGATCTCACTTGTTTTCTTTTAAATCCGCTCATTTGTTTGACATTCACTTTTACAAGACCGACCTTGGCATATATTTGCGTTCCTGGCTCTGCCTCTGACACCCCGCTTTATTTTAAACCATATTGTATTCTCCCCCTTTTTCGTGAGGTACTCCACAGTAGTACATGTATTTTCAGTTGTCTCCCTTGCACTCTAGTTCAGGAAGCAGCAAACTTGTTGAATATCTTGGAAGACATTTCCTGCTTGACTGATTCCCCTTATCTCTGCCACTACCAGTTCAACAACAGCCGCAGCCCGTGAAGGTAATAGTGGTGGGGCTGGGATTTTGACGTACGATGACGAGGAAAAATTAAATAAAATAATTAATTTTCCCTTGTCATCGTCCGTAAAAATCCCCCCCACCCGGCCCCATCACCCCACTGCTCTTCCTTGCATGGACCACGGCTGTTCATCAATCTCACATGCTTGTGAGGAACAATGTTCTGTCTACGAGCTTGGTCATTTTGGTCAGTGCTCTTTACTAATAGCATAACTTAAACAGTCCTCTTCCTCAATTTCACGCCCATGCCATAGGTACTGTAAGTAGTTAAGGGAGAGGGGGTTGCTGAAGCACCCCCAAAATAAACTTGCTGGAGTTCAGCAGAGAATGAGCAAGAAACATGCCTTTACATTTTGTTTTTATCTTGTCACATTTGCTGTGAATTCAAAGACAGAGGTCAAATGTTAAGCCCTGCCTTCAGAGGAAGGTTGGTGTTTATGTTTCTCTGCCTACAAAGTCAGAAGATGAATGTGAAAATCTTGCTGGGTAATGGGGGGGTAGGAAATGCTATAGGATATTATTTTATTCTAGCCAACAGCAAAATGTAAAAGCCAGTAAGGAACTCTACAGACATTTCAGAATATATCAGAATTAGGAAAGCACAAGTGAAGCACATTTTTTGTAAGTCTTGTGGTGGAGCCAAATATTTGAAAACAATAAAAACAAAAGAATACACTGTCTGATGCTGATCTCCACACATCCTTTGTGAGCTGTACAATTTTATCAGTAAACCCTATGTCTGTGTAAGTGTGATGGTAATGTCAACTGAAAATGTGTTGCCCATTATGGCAGTTTGTTACCACATCATGCATGCTCCACTCTACGCCATTCCACTCTATGACACTCTGCTCTACTCACTGTCACATCACTCTATGGAACTCAACCCTAAGCCACTTTACTTCATTCTACCCCACTCCCTTCTATGCCACTCCACTGTAGAAATTCTACTCCACTCTATGACACTCTACCCTGCTCCATGCCACTCTACTCAACTCTGAACTACTCTACACCAATCCATCCTGTGCCATTTTAATCCACTCTATGAAACTCCACTTAATGCCACTCCACTCTACTTTATGCCATTCCACTCAATGACACTCGACTCAATGACACTCTACTCACTCCACTCTATTCCACTCCACTCTACTCAACTCATTTCTACTCCATTCTATGCCATGCTATGCCGCTCCACTCTAGGACACTCTACACCACTTATCTCTAAGACACTCTACTGCACTCTACGACACTCTACTCCAAACCACTCCACTCTACAACACACTACTCCACTCTACTCCACTTTACTTTATTCCACTCCACTCTATGATACAATACACCACTCTATGACACTCCACTCTGTGACACTCTACTCCATTCTTCACCACTCCACTCTGACACTCCACGCCACTCTATTCCACTCTTTTCCACTCCACTCTATGACTCTCTACTCCACTCGATGCGACTCTACTCTATGATACTACTCCATTCTACGCCACTCCACTCTACCAGACTCTACTGCACTCTACACCCTTCCACTCTATGACGGTCTACTGTACTTTACACCACTCATGCTGCTTCACTCTGTGCCACTTCACTCTAAGCCACTCTACTCTTCACCACTCTATGACACGCCACACTATGACACTTTACTCTATGATAGTCCCCTGCACTGTATACCAATCCATTCCATACCACCTTACTCAACTCTAAACCACTCCACTCTATCCTACGCCACTTCACTTTACTACACTCTATTCCAATCACAACAGTTTACTCCACTTTAGGACAATCTACTCTATGGCACTCTACTCTGCGACACTCTAATTCCTTCTACAAAACTCAACTCAACTCTTACTCCACTCTACTTCACTCTAGGTCACTTTATGCAACTCCTCTCCATGGCAATTTATTCCACTCTATGCCACTCTATTCTACACCACTCCACTCTACTCCAATCTAAAACACTGTACTCCACTATAAAACACTCCAGCCCTCATTTATGAAAAGTGACTCATTGCTGCGAGAAAACAGCTATGCGTCACTTTCCACTGCACCCTCCTTGCGACACCAATGATGTGTCATATTTACCGTATGACGCATCATGTCGCAAGGAGTTACAGATACGTTAGTATTTCTGACGTATCTGTAGGCGCAAAAATGACACATTGCTGGAGTGTGTCACAAAAGTGATGCAGCTCTAGCAATGGGTCATTACACATGGGCAAGTCCCATGTTAAATGTGCCTGCGTCAGTCTTACGCCTGCCGTGAGGCAGGCATAAGATATTGACTCATTTGCGTCACAGAAATAGTGCAGTGAAATCGTACAGATTTCACAGCGTCACTTCTATAGCCCTTTCTTGCGTCGGAAGGCCACCCCCGCATACATTATACCTGGCGCAGGTATAATGTGACGCAGGGGTTTACAAAGTGATGCATCCACTTAGATGCGTCATGGCGCATTTTTTACACCGCTGGTGCGTCACAAAAAGTGACGCCCCAGCGGTGCAAAAAGGCCCATAAATAAGCCCCTCCAATCTATAGCACTCAACTCTGACACTCTACTCCACTCTGCACAACTCGACCCTACATTACTCCACTCTACTCCACTCTATGCAACTCCACTGTCTGACACTCTGCTGAATCTCCACGTTACGTGACTCCACTCTACAATACTTCCCTCAATGACAGAACTATAAGCATAATTAGCTGCTACCACAAAGATAAAAGCACCACCTGCATTAGTAAGTCCATGATGGTTTACATATGGATGGACAGCAGGTCTGCAATTAACAGGAATGAGAAGAACAGGTGCAGCCATTATTAAAACAGAAATTAAAAATGGCTTCTCCTTTTAAACTTTCAAATTTGAAAACCACAGAATTTGGTGCTTCCTAAATACTATGGACGTCTCCATTGGTAGGTGTAAGTGGTATTATGGATACACACAAGCACTACTCAGGAGACCTGTGCAATAAGTACAAGACCATGTTTTGGTCACGCCATGTTACAGGGATTCTGTGTAAACAGAACTATGCATGGTACCACAGAACATCAGTATGTAGGGACTAAGTCGCAATACCGCATCATTATCTATGAGCCCCAATCTAGACTAGCTCAGTGCTTTACCTGCCCTCCTAACCTTCCCAGAGTGACAGGTAAGTTAGCACCCCAGGACCTAACACTCTAGTCCCCTTAGAAAACCATGAAAACAGATTGTCCACCTTTTGCTTTCTCACTCATGCATGTCCATAATAAACAAAACAAAAAAACCACAAAAACTGTTTAAAGTATTTATTGAATTTATTGTGCTTTATTATAAACATCTGCACTGCAACTAGAAAACATATGCATCCTAACAGAGTGAGGAGCATTACAAGTAAACTATAAACAATAAGAAACTGTACCATGGTGAATTATGTTTCTGCCTCAGCCTACCCCCACTATGTAAACACAGTGTTATATATAGAGCTCCGGGTTTAGTGTTGAACTCCATACCTGCTATGCAAAGGTAGTTGTTCTACATGTTAGGCAGTGGATCTGTCTTTCTCATCTGAACCTCTTCTCTGCTAGAATTCCACCCTACTCCAATCCACTCTACACCATTCCACTCTAGAACACTCCACTGCACCTTACACCACTCCACTCTACACCATTCCACTCTATGACACTGTAATCAACTTTTTGCCAGTCCATTCTACATCACTCTACAACATGCTGCACTCTACTCCCCTCCACTCTATGCCACTGTACTTTACTTTACGTCACTTCACTTTACAGCACTCTGTGCCACTCCACTGTATGAAACTATACACCTCTCTATGACACTCTGCTCCATGACACTCTACTCCATTTTACATCACTCCACTTTACAACATTCCACACCACTTTTCTCCTCTCTATTCCACTCTACTCTATTCCACTCCACTCTACCACACTCTACTGCACTCTATGCCACTCCATTCTACGACACTACTCCAGTCTTTGCTACTCCATTATATGCCAGTGTTCTCCACTCTGTGTCACTCTACGTTCCTCCACAACACTCTACTCTATGCCATTCTACGCCACTTCACTCTATTCCCCTCCAATCTACGCCACTCCACTCTACTACAACACTCCACACTATGACACTCCACTCCACTCTACAACACTCTACACCATTCCATTCTACAGCACTCTGCCCCACTGTATTCCACTCAACACCCCCTCCACTCTACGACATTCTGCTTCACTCTATGCTACTCCACTCTATGCCACTCCATTTCACTCCACTCCACTCCACTCTTTAACACTCCACTCTACACCACTTCACTCTCGACACACTACTCCACTATACACATTGCCATTCTATGCCACTCAACGTCACTCCACTATATAACACTCTATGACATTCTGCAACACCTGACTCCACTTCACTTCACAATACTACGCTCTATGACAACTCACTCTAAGACACCCCACAATACAACACTGTACTCCACGTCACAGCACTTCACTTTAGGAAACTATAAATACACTCTACTCTATGCAGATCTACTCCACTCTGTGCCACTCCACTCTGCGACACTTTACTCTACAGCACTCAACTCCACTCTACACCACTCCACCCTATGACTCTTTATGCCACTCCACGCCACTTTACAACACCACTCCACTCCCCACCACTCCCCTGTATGCCATTCCACTCTATGACACTATACAGCACTCCACTCTAAGACACTGTACACTACTTCACTCTATGTCAATCCACTATATGGCACTCCACTCTATACCATTCCATTCTACAGCAGTCTGCTCCACTCTATGCCACTGCACTCTACGACACTGCATTCCACTCCACTCCCCTCCACTTCACTCCACCACTGCACTCCATGCCATTATGTAAGTATGGGAGGCAGACATTTTATTTTTTCAGTAAATGGTCTGGAGTGGTCCATTGCTGACTTAGATACATTGATTCTGGTGGTCCACTTCTTGGAATTTGAGAAAACCACTGTTGAAAAAGAAAGGAAAGTGGTCCATACTCTTGTGTATTGTAGATTTAGTATTGTGTCAAAGATGCACCCCAACCCACACCTATGGACTTCCTCGATAGATACGCCACTACCTCAGCAGACATGCGAACCACAGGCTAAACACCTGAAACCTCCACTCCACCGATGACACCACCTCCACCATGATATCCATCCACTCAGGTACTGCCACAGACCCATGCCCTCAGCATATCTTCAACCTTGGAAATCATAGGACCACCTGTTGTCATGTAGTCATGACAACAGGTGGTTAGCTAGGATCTTTCCTTTAATTCATGGAAGTCCTTTATCCACTTGTATTAGCCTTGTAGTAGTCCTTTTTCTATGTTAACAGTTATGCCCCTTAAAGTCCTTCTTCAGTCTTTGTGACTTCTCTGGCTCAACACCTCTATCACCACCACAAAAGTTCCCGACACCTGGAAACATGCTGTAATCAGACCTCTACTCAAAAAACCCTCTGCCAACCCCAGCAAACTAAAAAACTACCAGCCAATCTCCCTACTCCCATTCCCAGTGACAGTACTGGAAAAGATCATCAATAAGCAAATCATGGCACATCTGGTGGAGAACAAGATACTCAACGCCTCCCAATCCAGCTACTGCAGCAATCACAGCACTAAAACCTCCCTGATCGCAGCCACCGACCACATCCAACCCCTCCTGAACTGAGAGAAGCAGCAGCTCTGGTCCTCCTTGACCTCTTGACAACCTTCAACATCGTTTTCCACCACACACTGATCAAAAGACTCCACCACATCAGCATCCACGGGGACACGCTCAGATGGATCACCTCCTTCCTGACAGGAAGAACCAAGAGGATCTGCCTCCCACCTTTCACCTCCGAACCCAAGGAGATCACCTGCGGTGTCCCCCAGGGCTCATCCCTTAGCCCAACGCTCTTCAACATATGTATGACCTCGCTGGCCAACATCGTCAGATCCCACAATCTCATCATAATTTTCTACGCAGATGACACCCAATTTAGATTTTTCACAGCCTACTGGGCAGAAAATCTGGATTTTATTAAGGACACGGAGGCCAAGATTATGCAAATCTCCTTTATTGCGTAGCTCACAGCAGCAACAATGAAAGATCTAGAACTTGAATAAACATTCCAATATAGAGGATATAGTCCATGAACACACAGTAGACTTCCTTCTTTGTTGCTGCTGCTCACAAGATAAGTACCTTACATTTTCTCTCTGCACTGTACTTGTCTGTGCTCTTCTATGTGTATTGGATTGGGCTGAGGGAGGCTGTATTGAGTGTGTTTTTCCCACCCTCCTCCCCTCTCTTTAGTCAGCAGCCTCAGTAGGATCCCCTTGGGACCTTAAAGGTGGCCAGCCTGATTTTGTAAGGGTTTCCAATTTTTTGTTAATGGTGTCATCAAAGGATCCCATTACCCTATATATAGTTTTGTTGGTAAGGCCCTCCAATTTATCCTCCATGGAGGAGGGAGAAGGGTCAGAAGACATAGCGATAAGGTGAGCTCCAAAAGGATACCTAGTAATGGGCAACAAACTGAGAATGCAGGAATGTTGAGAACAAAATGGTTGCTATGTAGTCATGACAACAGGTGGTTAGCTAGGATCTTTCCTTTAATTCATGGAAGTCCTTTATCCACTTGTATTAGCCTTGTAGTAGTCCTTTTTCTATGTTAACAGTTATGCCCCTTAAAGTCCTTCTTCAGTCTTTGTGACTTCTCTTTTTTTTATTTTTTTTTATTTGTTTGTTAATTTTGGACGACGTAAGAGGATTACCAGAGGACTGCCAGGCAGCGAGAAGAAATACGGTAAGTCAGCGTGAGAGGGGCAGCGAAGAGACGCGGTAAACTAGGACGGGAAAGGCTTTGTGTGTAACGAAGCTCAATTCCTTGTCCAGATACGAGCTTCGGTCCCCATGGCAACGCAGCGCGGCTCTGGGTAGGAAAAAGGCCGCAGCGCTGCCATGGAGACGTGTGTAAGAGACGCGTTAAAGGTACGGGAGCGTAGATCGCGAGGCTGGCGTTTTCGAAAGACGCAGGCCCCGCCAACAAAGCACCGCTCGACTATAAGGGGAATTTCAGGGCGAGGGGCCGGTGTTCCCGAAGACGCAGGCCCCGCAAAGAAGGAAAGAACCGCTCCGCCTTAGGGAGCCGAGGGGGGAAAAGAGAGAGGGAGCGGTGGGGGGGGGGGGAAACTCCGTCCGCCGGCTCCGTCTCAGAGCGGAAGGGATCAGAATCGGAGGCAAAGCCTCAAAAGACCACGGCGAGAACAAGGAAAAACACAAGTAGAAGGGCATAGAATTGCCCAAAGGGAAATAATCAATTGAAAAAGCGCAAAGGCACAAGGTAGTCAAAATAGGCTGCTGACTAAAGAGAGGGGAGGAGGAGGGTGGGAAAAACACACTCAATACAGCCTCCCTCAGCCCAATCCAATACACATAGAAGAGCACAGACAAGTACAGTGTAGAGAGCAAATGTAAGGTACTTATCTTGTGACCAAATCCCAACAATACAAGTTACAAAATGCTCACACAATGTCAGCGCTATGATAATGAACAATGTTAAAAACAAAATGAATAAAAAACGGCGAGTTAATATTTAACGGAGCTAGATAGAGACAGCAAACAGTAGACCAGTGCAATTTCCAAGCGAGCTAAGAGCCAGAACGTGCACTCACTCGTGGGTCAGATACTCACATACAGCTGCGCTCGCTTCCCAGCTCCAAATTAATAGGGGCGGGCGAGCAAAAGGCTAGAGCGTCAACCCCGGTGCAATGCGGCCCCGCCTCACTTCCGGGGACCGCTGGGGCCGAACGCTAAGGGCGGAGACATATGTCAAAAGGTAGGACGAGGATCTCACTATGGGGGAGTGACAGGAACCAAATCCCAACAATACAAGTTACAAAATGCTCACACAATGTCAGCGCTATGATAATGAACAATGTTAAAAACGAAATGAATAAAAAACGGCTGACTGGACTGTGGCAACCACCTCTAGGTAGGAATCGCTGCACACCTCCTACAGAGACTTCAGGCCATATAGAGCGCCGCAGTCAGGCTCATTCTTAGCCTTCCCCGATGAGCCCACATCACACCTCACCTTAGGCAACTCCACTGACTCCATGTACAGAAGAGATGCCATTTCAAGCTGCTTAACCATGCACACAAGGCTCTATACAACCAAAGACTCATCTACATTAACCACCGCCTGATCTTCCACCAACAATTGAGAAGACTATGCTCTGCCTCCCTCTAACTTGCCCATACTTTCTGCATCTACCGAAGCAGAAGTTGAGGATGCTCCTTCTCCCACATTGCAGCAAAGACCTGGAACAGCCTCCCCACGCAACTCAGGACCATCACCTCACTTTTGGAAGTCTATATGGCTCTCAAGAGAAGGCTGTTTGAATGAGCATCTGGGACCTGCAAGCACCTGGATACCCTATCAGGTGATTAGTCGCGCTTTATACATCCTGATTGATTGCTTGGTTTGGAGGACATAATCACTTTTTGCACCCTTCCATTTGTGCTCACAAAATTGTTGACCAAAGCAGCTGTTCCTTCATTGACATTGGTAAATGAGTGTTTCACCTTTTGCAAATTGTCCTGCAGCATGTGTAACAATGGGGTCACCTCACTCATGATACAGTTCTCCTTGTTGACTTCCCACACCAAAATCGTACAAGGCACTAGCATTTTGATCAGGCACGCCACTAGTCCCCAT
This sequence comes from Lissotriton helveticus, assembly GCF_964261635.1. Taxonomy (NCBI): domain Eukaryota; kingdom Metazoa; phylum Chordata; class Amphibia; order Caudata; family Salamandridae; genus Lissotriton; species Lissotriton helveticus. The sequence goes on from NC_136063.1 coordinate 1,816,431,224, forward strand.
TTGTGTACCTCCATCATCATGGCTTTGGCAGCTGTATCCCTTCACCTTTGTAGTGTGTAATCATTGCTAGAACTGTACTCCTCAAACAGGCCTCACAGCATGTAAAAGGTGATTTTCCAATGAGCTGGCATCTCCTGTGTGAGGTCTTTTACAGGGACTTAATTAGTACACTGAATGATCCTCAAGTGTTTCAGGGTTTTAAAAGAATTATTGAAATGTGTGCAAATCCTGAAACAGGTGAATAGTATGTTGCATAATACAGCTTTTTTGGAGGAAGTGTTGCACATTTAGGTTGATGCAATGCATTAAGCATAGGACTTTGAAGTATCCTTTATCGGGCATGGCTTTGACAATAATACTGCCATTGTCAGTGTGCACAAATCCAATGCTGAGACCTCGGGCATGAAACCATTCATAAACCTTGGTACTAAATTATTCCAGGATGTATTCCTGTGATGTTTCCTTGTAGTACATTGCAGCTATTGCATGCCTCCAAATGCCTTGAAAAACATTCTCAATGGTAAGACCAGTGGTTAGCCTTTAGTTAAACCCTTGAATGAGACCCAGTGTGAAGTGATGCACATGTTGTGGTGGTCATTTGAGATACCAGCAGTGATGTCATTAGTGAATTCGCAGACCATGTCATGAATGATGTAATATGTGAGGTCATAAGTTGTGCATTGCGGGGGCGTAACTTCTAGTTAGTTCAGGTGACTATAACTGCTGCATTTATATGGTTTTGTTCATGTGAAATCTGAGCCTTACTTTAAGGTCCCTGTAACCTTTGTGTTTTTTAAGTGAATTTCTATGTTTTTTTAATTCTATTTTCTAAATATAAAGTCTCTGTAACCTATGTTTTTTTATTGAATTTCTATTTTTATTAATGTTATTTCCTAACTGGTTTTTACACATGGAAGGGGGAAAGGCAAATATACACTACTCCAGCCTCCCCCTTTTTACAGCGGTTACGGGACAAAGGGTCCGGCAGAGCTCCACCCTTGACGAAAGTTTGACTAGAGAGGGGCGCTCCCTTTTACTCGCCAGTTTAAGCATGATTACACATAAACTCGATTAACCGAAGTGAGTTACTAAGGGTGACCCTCTCTCTGGGAACTACTGGTTCCAGGGATTCCTTATTTTGGGTAGAGAGGGAATACAAGTCACTGGGTTCAGAAAGGTCCCGAGGAATGCTGCTGTGACCTAAAATTGTGGGCACTTGACACGCAGCAGAAACATGTTGACGATTTGGCAGTAAGGAGGGGTGAAGGAACTCCTAATACTTTCCTGTCACCACCATCCTTCATGTTTTTAACCCTAGTCAGTGGGTCTAGGAATAAAATGTTTGCACAAAGACACCACTGAACTAGTTTTAACCTTCACTGCACTTCTTCTTTCGGTGATCCCAGATTTATTACTATATATAATTTTTTTTCATGTTTGTATTGTCTTCCCCTCCCTTTAGCTCCACCTCAGGTGTTGTTCTGCACAGGGGTGCATTGAAGCAATCCCAATGATGAAACATGTCACAATTATGTGAGTGATTGCAGTATTTTTTCACAGAGCACATGCCACCTCTCTAAACCTCACCGGCTACTCCTCTCTGTATGTGTTACATTTCCTAACTGTAACATCCCTGTAACCCTTGCTATTGGGTAATAGTGTTCCAAGTCTCTCCTTTTTCCTGTTGTGCACCCCTATGGCTATAGGCCCCTTTACTTGTATTAGTCCACTGTTTTTTGGTCTGTTGTTTTGGGGAGATCTCTTATTTTTAATGGGCCTTGCTTTCTGACAGAGCTGAAATGTTTCAGCCCATGCCCAGTGTATTTCCCAGCATGTATATATATTTTTTTTACTTCGAGGCAAAGCGCGTGATATTGACAGACTTTGAACGTTTAATATCATACCCATGTATAAAAAAATGTTTTTTACCTGGAGGCAAGCATGTGATATTGATAGACTTCTATTGTTTGATCTCATGCATTGAGTGTCTCCTAACTCAAGTAGAACAACGTACTTTTCTCCCATTCAGCAGCCATGCCCACTTTCACTTTCGAGGCAGCGGGATAATGGCGGTTGTTCCCTTTCCGACGGCGCGCCACAACTTGTTTTTCTATTTCGGCGGCCATTTGCTGTCTCATCCGGCTCCTGAAATGCGCCTCAGGTTCGCCAAACTTACTGCACAGATAACTGAACTGCACGCATGAACTGCATGGTGTGGTTTCTAGTTAGCGCCGTGCATCTGCACGCTAGTCTCTCCGCTTCCACGCGCTGTGGGGCTCTGGCTCGATGGTGAGGCTTGCCACTATCTCCTGACGGAGCACACCAGCATGCCCGCTCATCCCCTCTTCCGGATGGCCAAGAACTCACAGGAGTCAGTGCCCATGCCTTCACTTCTAGTGAATGCATCAGAGACACAGGTTAAGGCAAGGGACAAGCCACAGGTCCCGCAGTCATGCTGAGCTCAGCTGCCACCCATGGTGTGCAGCAAGCGAGTGGCATTTTATCAATGGTTTTGGCTACACTTTAGGCGGTTCCTTAATTCAGAACTGCGCGACAGCCTGGGAGCCAGCTTCAAGCAATCCGACCCTCTCCTGGTGGGGATCTTGAGGAATGGATTGATTCCCACGATGCACACCATCCGGGACAGGCGGGCCAAGGCAACGCCGCCAGCGGCTAAATTATGTTGGTCAACAGCCTGCTAAATGCTGGACAAGGCTGAGAGCAGCTCAAAGCAACATGATGGGATCCCGTCTGGGGACTCGACCCATTGCCTCGGGCCTACCTGTGGCTTACTCGAGTGAGGCAGGTTTTCTGAGTCGTTGGCAAACCTGTGAAGCAGTATAGGAGCTATCTAAGCTTCTTACATCGCGCCACCATGGGATTCGATCCCAGCTCGCCGCCACAGCACACACAGCCGTGCTCAGCTCCTCAAGAAGTCATTCATCTTCAGGAGTCAGTACATGAGAGTACTGGTATGTTTTAACGTAAACACTTCTGTGCCATATGTGTTTTTTGGACTACTTTTACAGCCTGCTTCAAAATACACACTGGTGTAATACTTTTAGATAGCGCAGGATTTTTAATGCTCCCGCTCTCAAAAAGTATATTTTTGAGATAACACAGCCTACAGCTGCGTTGTGACCCCTAGACTATGTGTACCTTATTCAGCCTCTTCTCCTAATGCTTGCCTGCACCGCCCATGCTTAATTGGTTCCTGTTAATTGCTAAGACTAGCCAAACAACATAGCTTCAGCCTCAGGTTAATAATAAATAATGGTCGGTGCCGCACACCCTGCTGTGATCAGCGAATTCATTTTTTATCAACTTGCTCAGTGTGTCTTTTGAGATAAATTACAGTCTGAAGACAGGTTGTGACCTCTAGGCTATGCGTGTAACCTTCCATTTCCGGTGCTTTGCAGCAGTTTTAAAATCTTTTTACAGTTTCTCGTTACTCAAGTGGGTGTAATTTCTGATATTCATGTTTCCGTTGTTTTCATTGCTCGATTTTCCTTGCGAAAAAAGTGTCACTCATAGTTGTTCCAATGTCACTTATAATTAAGCTGATATTATAAAAATGTCACACATAGCCACCTGAAACCTTGGCAGCTATGACCCCCAGGACCGTGATCATCGTGGCACTGTCCGTGGCTTTCAGGCTCTTCTTCGCCTTCATGGGGACCATAAAGGGGAGTTAAACTGTTTCCACAGCGCCTAAAAAACACGGATCATGTTTGCATGGTTCGAACATGAAAAGTTCCAGAATTAGCAACAGGTGGCTTCATTAACCCTCGGACGAGTGAGAGGCTGTGTGCTGAGCTTTGGAATATTAATTATTAGTTAGATTACATGATATCATATTTTCAGCATTTGTATACTCACTTGTGCCAGTGATGTGCCCTTATATCAGTCAGTTGCCAGTACTGAGTACCAATAAAAGGAAATAATTCTCTCCAGGCTATATGAATCAAACATATTTAATACCATCTAGAAATTAATCAATCCTTTGTTTTATTTGATAAATTCATTTGAAGCACATTTTAGCGAGAAAAAAATTCTCAAAAACATATGAAATACAATATGTATCAAAAGCAAAACAGACAATAAAGCTATATACAATTCTCTGAATTCAAATGTGACACCCACAAACACTCCAGATTCACACTCCAACACTCTTTCCCACATTCATTGCACAAACACTATTCACTTTCACACATATAATCCATACAACACACCATTGCTAATAAAAAGCCGGTGAACCAATTTCTAAATCCCATCGCCAAACGAAAAAAATCACAATCCTTAATAGTGAAGATGTAGGGATGTTTGTAAATTGCCACACTTTCCTACAACAACCAGAAATTAATTCATTCTATCATAGATCTAATAAACATATCTATTTTGTTTGGCAAGGACAAACAGGTAGGGTTGACGCGTTTCAAACCCAACCCTTTGTCGGGTTCTCATCAGGACCAAAAAATTCTGAAAAACAAAAGACGAGCATTCATCAGTATTCGACCTAAAAGCCACGGGGCCGATTTATGTTGGGAATGCGCCACGTTTGCGTCATGCAACTGCGGCGTAAACGTGGTGCATCCCTACGACCCATTTACAACGTGACGAATCTAGGCAGATGCGTCACGTTGTAAAGCCCTGCGACACTTGTGGGCGTTCTGGCGCAGGGTGGGCGTTCCGGGGCAGGTGCGCCTCGCAAAAGTAGCTGAGTGAAATCTATAAGATTTCACTCAGTCACTTTCAGGCCAATGCTGCGTCAAAACCCTGCGCCTGCTTCAAGCAGGCGTAGGTCTTGACGCAGCATTGTAAAGATGGGGCACCCCCGAGCCTTGCTGGAGCTGCGTCGCGCTTGCGACGCAACTCCAGCAATGCGCCACCTTTACGGCACAGATGCATCACGCATCTGTGCCATTTTTGCCCCATGGTGCGCCGCATTGTAAATGCGGCGCACCATGGGTGGCGGAGCAGCGGCGCAAAATAACTGGCGCATCCCTGGGGATGCGCCAGTTATCATAAATCTGCCCCCACATATTTAAACCACCATCAAACACTGGCCACCAGTGCCTTATGCCTACCTGATTTTTTGAAAAGAGAGACTCCTCTGAAGGATGACTTGTGCAGGTGTACACAACATCTACAGGAGACAAGACAATACACAGAATAATCTATCAGCCTATAGTCGGGAGGCAAACTGATTGGTGGAGGGACAGCCTCCTTTACACTTACGTGGACCGGGAGTTCTACAAACTCGAATCTAGGCGACCCAAAGAGAAAATAGATATGAGATATTTGTATCTCCATCGCGGAATTCATACGAAGCAACTAAACGCCTCGAACTTTACCTGAAACTGCTTCTTCTCTCATTACATCTTGCTCACGTCGCCTGGCAGTCGGACGTGTAGCAAATCCTTCCCGCAATCGTCCTCGGGATAGCAGAAGCTGCCGGCGGAATGGAGGATCAATCCATTAGTCAAGCCTCGCTTACGTGTATACCCCACGTGACCACACGTCATATGGCAACCGTTACTATCAACAGACTCGAGGCTCTGAATTCAACCTACCAGTTTCTCATATACCACATAGTACGGTTTGAGGCGATCGAGGTGCAACCTTCATGATTACCCTGCCGCCACCATATCAACTATAATAATTGATGCTTCTGGGAATTGTAGTCAAAATCAACGGCCCGGATGACACGTGGTTATGGCTATTGAATGAACTTTATTAATACATCTGCAGCGTAGCCAAAAACCCTCCATGTGAATGTCAGTATAGTGATTCATGTAACTTTGCCCATCTAATTAGGAGGGTAACAAAGCAATGTGAAATAAGTGGAACGTGAAAAAATTTACCATGAAAGGTGTTCTCTTACTCCAATCCAATCTGCCCTTAAACTTGTTGCGCATTAGAGCGTGCCCTGGAAAATCTGTTTGGTTGGTAAGCTAGTGTCCCGGGAACGGGCGTCCATGCTCTCCTTTCATAGCCTGCTGTTCTCTTTGCAATACTATCTAATGTCCGGAAGATTTCCAACACCTCATTAAGTCCACAAATCGCTGTATCAAACTTCATAATCAATAGCGCTTCACTTTGGCTAAGTTTAGCCTCCATGTCTCCTACTCTGGTGTTAACCTCAACTTTCGAAATCACTGTCTATCTCAAGTCTTTCTCTCAGGCCCGGACTGGCAATGCCGGGCACCGGGCAATCCCCCGGTCGGCTGGACGGGGTGGGGGCCGGTTTGGTGACAGGGGGCCGGTTTTGTGTTGCTGGGGCCAATTTGGAGCCTGAGACGTCACCGAACAAACAACATGCAGCTGCTGGAGTTGCACACACCGTCCGGGACCGTTTCCGACATGCCACTCCCCCGATTTTATTGTATTAATAAAAAATGCACCTGTGACCTCTGACCTCTGACCTGGGTTGGGTGGGTGCACCGTGATGCACGGCGCGCAGTGACGTCTACTCTAAGTCTGCGCGCCACGCTACAGTCAATCACCTTTAGGGTGGAGTCTGGAGACAGACAGCGCAAGCGCATTGGGGGTAGCGCTGCGCAATACAGACAGGCTGGCATGGAGCGGAGCCTGTCCCCGTGTCTGCCGCCCGGCGCGGCACGCCCGCAGCCGAAGGTGAGTGAGGGGCCGTCGGCGTCCCCTGCATCATGCATGAGTTTCCTGGCCCGGGGGGGGGTTTCGGGGGGGGAGTTAGGCTGAGCGTGATAATTGCGACCGGGCCAGGGCCCGGGCTGCAATTTATTGCAAAAGCCATTAGGCCCGGGCCTACCCATGATGATCGGCAATATGAGCAGCGCTGGGTAAAGGAGCAGGTTGTGATTGTAAATAATGAAGGTCCGATCTGTGAACTCAGTACCAGTCCAGATCCCAGTCTTTCAAAAATGCTGGGGCGCTTTACTTTTGGGTGGACAAGCAGCTTCCTAATGAATCGCAGAGGCCTCTCTGCCCCCTTCTCGGTCTCTTCTGTTCTCAGGTCGAGTATATATAACATCTTAAAAAAGAAAGAACCCTCTCATCAACGTCTGGTCTCTCTCTATATATATTTAGGCACATCGGGAAGACACCTGCGCTCAAGGTCACACAGCATGCCTTTGAAAAACAGGACCCAAACAATCCCCAGGTGACTTCGAGCATGGGACACTGCATTGGTTCGATAGCTGCAGAGCCATGCAGTGCCCCCACCTCGTGTACTGGTGCACTACTCCTTGACCCCCCCCCTAGACTGGGTATAGCACAGAGAGTTGTGTATTTAAATGTCATCCACAGAAGAAGCACAGTGTTAGCAGATTCAGCACCAACTAAAAAGGCAATCACCCCTCCTTCTCTTCACCTGATTGAGTACAGTAATAACTATTTATAAACTGTGCGCTTTACGAGACCTCAAAAAAGGCAATATACGTGACTGTCACATTAGAAGGTAGTTTCTACAACTAGACCCAGAGAACACTCTACGTTTTGCACCACCACACTTAATGCACAAACCAAAGCACCCTCTCTCCTCACGACAACTCTTCAGCCACACTGCCCAAGACCCTTGTTTACTTCAGGTAGAAATACCCGAATAATCCGTTTTATAGACCTTCCAGAATGCAACCTACATGCCGACTCTAGTCCGTAATGGTATGTTGTATCATCACACCGGCACCAGGATAGTGCATTTCAACCAGCTGTGTGAACCTGTATTGCTTTCGGAGTATGTATAAGCATCTTCCAAGGTTCTGGGATTCTTATTGACTGGAGCCAGGTGGTTTGTTGTCACTGTGTTGGGGAAGATTTTTGGGTCCAGTAAAGAGAAGCGGAGAGTGTTTGTGTGTGTTTTTTCTTCAATAGCTTATCCAAAGGAAACTGTTCTGTTGAGCGCAATCATTGGCTGATTGAATTGCTTTGATGAAATGCCAGGTAGGTGTTGTCTCCCTCCTACTCTTACCATTCCCTCTATTCCAAAATTCGTTTCTGGACATACTTGAAATGGGTGTGTCTCAACCACAAGACCATCCACACATGAAAAGCCAAACAATTAGCTAGAAAATGAATCTACTTTGTTAATAACTAAGGAGAACTTCCACATCAAAGCTACTCTCAGTGGGACCTCTCCTTCACACTACGTTACCCAATACTTGGAAGGCAGTGTCCCTGCACGTTAGGACCACAACATACCGACATAATGATCACGAGCGACGGTGTTGGGCCCTTTCTGATGTTCATGCAATGAGGGCAAAATGAAGGTTTTGGGCCCTAGTCACCCACTTTGATTTAGAGAATCATTGTGATTGCGTTGTAGCGACACCTTCGGTTCTGGAGAAGGCACTGTGGTAGTGAGGGACGTGATTGCTTTATCATATATTGAGCCACCATTAAAGCACAAACACAACATGGAGCAGCAGCAGCGCCCAGACTGAACAAAGCTCCCTCTCGCTTCCACTTATGGCGCTAACCTGACCCCCCTTTCTCTCTCCCATCGGGTCCCTCTGCACATGGGACTCAGATTCCCTTCCTTACTTCCTGATCAGGCTCCACCGAGTATTTGTAAACGGAGCAACATTCTAGTCTTATTTAGGCATATCCAAGAGAGGTTTATGTAGGGCGCGCATCCAGAACTGAGTTATGTAGGCGCTTTCAAACGCAATTATTAGGGAAAGGAGGCGCACTGAAGTAGTTTAACTGTCTACTCCAGTTATTTACCCGGCTGCATTACTTGCGCCACCCAAATGTACCATTGTTATGCAGACTGCCTACATTGACAACTCGAGAGCAGCCAAAATCAAAAATAAAATACTCCCTGAGAATTACGACAATGATTATAACAGTCCACTTATTTCACCACAGCATTCATTTAAACAAAATGCATTTGAATGAGGGAAATTATTATATCTATAAAAAATTACAATGCCAGAGCAGAAACTCAGTGCCTTTACTATGAATTGAAGTCTTGTGTTCTATCAACTTCACTATGCATCAAATCTATATGGTAATCTCTGTGAAGCGCCTACAGGCACTTAGGTTCTGCAGTGAGCGCTATGGAGAGAGGTATCCATTAATACATAAACATTGAGTTAGGGGGTGGTACGAGGAAACAGATGAAAGAACACCTCTGAGTTCAACAAACTTTTTCTGGATAGAATCAAGTAAGTGTGAAAGTGTGCAATGTTTTATGGAGGTGCTGGCTCGATGTGGAGGGCGTAGAACACCCACACTTCACTAAAATGAGGTAGAAGTGCGTTTTAAAACTATGTGTATGGCCTCTTTCTAACTCAGGAATAAACCTCTCATCTCTCATTTGCAGGCTCACACAAATTACTTTTTCCATTCTACTTATGTTGTTATTGACAAAATATGGTTCATGTCATGCTGACAATAATTGTAAAGCAGTAAAACATGGAATAATTGTGTAAGCAGGTTATGAAGCAAACTCAACTTCCAATCCCGGCTTTCTCTGTTAACAAAAATGTGTGTTCCTGGGCAAATTGTTTTCATGTGCAGAGCTTTATGATCTGCTACAATGATGAGGTGCTTTTAGAAACAAAGATGGGTAGACTGTTGAGTGCTATATGTAACAAAAGCAGACCATTCAGTTCAGCGCATAGAAGCATTTTACTTTATAATGTTTTTGTGTGAACGTATGGCTTTCAAACATTCAAGGTATCCAGGCACTGGACTGTCCAGTGGGGATTAAACAGTCCACCTAACGACTTTTTTGTTTATTTTGTAGTGAATTTATGAGCGTTTGTGTAGCACATGGGCACTATTATTTTGCTCCCAGGACGTACGTTTTGTCTGCCTTCCTTTTTCGTTCTGCAATCCACAGAAGCCCTACATATGCACACATTGCCGTGTTGTTGACAAATTTAGTTAATCCTCTTAAAAGTTTGTGTGTTTAATAAAGAGCAATTTTCCAGCAAGGTTGCTTCCGAGCACTAAAATGCCCTGATACAGCGAGGACAACACACACACAAGGTGGGCATGGTGCAATGCCACTTGGTAGGCATACACCTTTCGTTGCAAGAGCTTTAAATTCTTTAGATGTATTAGTTTGCGAGAGTAGTCCACTTTCAAGTGAGTGCGCCCAGCACCAGCCAAAGACTTTAATGCCTCTGGGCACAGGCCGGAAGCAGAAGCGAAGCTGAAATTTTCACCTGAGTTTTAATTCCAGTTCCCTAACTTGCCTTTATGGTGTGATCATAACCATGAGCTAGCCTCTCAAGTGCTAAAGAAGTGCTTAGAAAACCGTTAATGACCAAAACGAAGCACTGTGCACTCACTACAAACTTGACAACCCTGGAGCTTTAAACTTCTTTATGTGACGAGGGCAGAAGACAGACACGAACAGAATTCTGACTGAGGCAGCACACAAACCCATCTTTGACAAGGAGGAAGGCTGCACCCCTTTAGCGGGCTCTCCCTTGATTTAGTGGACTAGGATGGTTGGAGGTCATAGGTTGCTTTATCCCTAATCGGTAAAGTGGAAATGTCAAACGTAACATTTTCCGTAGTTCGATCTCTTCAGCATCACACAGACAGATCCATCCCATTTTGCGCTCTTTGAGACTGCATGATGCAGAACTTGCACAGATGCTTATGCTCAGTAGAGGCAGACACTTTAAGGGTCTGTGTGCGTTAAGAAAGGACCACAGTCCTGAAAAGTAACACATGCATCATGCCTGCACAATTCACGTGCATCTTGCCTGAATCATCGAGGGCCAGGCTGTAAAGACATATCAGACAGTCATTCAGCAGGCATAGTCATTTTGAAAAGTTATAAGGAATTCTGAGTGCAGGAGAAGAGATTTATAGTCCCGGCCCTCTAAAATAAGTGCAGGTGCTGAGCACAGGAAAGCACTGGCACATATTAAGCACTGGAGGAGGGTAACTGCAATAGGCGCAGGTGACATGTCACCGACTCGACCCCGGCTCTTCTGACCTGTTAAAAGCAGCGTCTGGTCTGAATATCCCTATTACAGCCTTATAAGCCGTCTGGCGCTCATCCACCTACATCAGTGTGGCATGTGTCTCGTTCTTGTCCAGCTGGTGCAGGTTGCCAATGCTTATTTAAGCAACTAACCTTGATAAAACAGTTTTAAAGCACTTACCGTGTCCGGGGGCTCGTCCGGGGCTCCCTCTGGGAATAGCGTCCATTCCTGGATATCAATGCGCATGCGCGGGCGGCCGCGCATGCGCATTTCTCCGGAGAAATGCGCATGCGCGGCCGCCCGCGCATGCGCATTGGTATCCAGGACGACGCTATTCCCAGAGGGAGCCCCGGACGAGCCCCCGGACACGGTAAGTGCTTTAAAACTGTTTTATTAAGGTTAGTTGCTTAAATAATGGATGTAGGGGAGAGCGGGAGGGAGGTGCGTAGTGGGGCCACGCGGAGTGCGGGAGTGGGCGTAGCTTCTCGCCCTCTCCGCGTAGCTCCGCGGAGCCCCACTACGCCCACTACGCCCAGGGTTAATTGTTATAGTGTATCTTTGTGACTGTTGTTACACCAAAACTTGCTGCGTTTATGTATTTGGACATATGGGCATGATGATGAACTTTTGTGTGTTTAATGCGTCTTTATGAATCTACAAGTATTATTTCTGTGAGTACAGGGGTTGTGCAGTTGGGGGCATAGTGTCGCCACCTATGTGGCTTTAGTTCTGTGTTTAGGTGGAACAGATATTATGAGTCTAAAGATTGTTCCCTATTGTAGGCACATTCTATAAAACTATTGTTTTATAGAATGTTGAAATGCATTTTATTATTCTGATTAATGAACTTGCCTTTATAATACTCTGTCTGGAGCAATTGGATATATGAGAATAAGAAGTTGCTACTTCTAATGTTTTGTTGCACTGCTTGAACTGGGTACTGATCTGTTGCTTTTGTGTACATTTTAATGCTGTGGTTTAAGGATTTCCCCACTTATGCAGTGTTGTTTCAGTGGCCCTCTTTGCTTTCTAGGCGGTGTTAGGTGCTGTGTTTATTGAGAGAATGAAGTTGTTGAAACAAGTGCCAAATCTATTACTCTTATAAGCAGGGAAAGTACAGTAAGAGGGAAGACGAGTACAGAATGAGAACAACAGAGGTGTAGAAAGAAGCAAATGAGGTGGAGAAAGAGGACAGAAACGTACAGAAAGAGGGAAGAGAGGTGCAGAAAGAACAAGAGATTTGCAGAATGAGGTCAAGAGAAGTGCAGAAAAAGAAAGAAACGTGCAGAAAGAAGCAACAGAAATGCAGAAAGAGAAAAGAAAGGCGCAGAGGGAAGCAAGAGTGGGTTGCACACCATTAGTACCAATTTAACACCCACATTTAGCAGTAAGTAACAGGTGACCACTCTATGTCTGCAAAGGGCCTTCCACCACGCTGTAACACTTGTTGCTGCATTTCAGCTAGAAACAAGGCTTTTTTTGTTCAAATCTGCAGATTAGGGCGCAGATGAATTGTGTGTCTAACGCAGAAAATGTATAATTGTGGGAAAGTCGGTGCAGCCAAACAGTCTAATAATTCCAGTGGTCCTGCTCATATCTCTGACTAGGTCCACACGTGCTCCTCAGTGATTGCATTTTATTTGTCTCACTGAGTTCGTAGTTGAGCTTCTATGGAAAGGAGGAAGACTAAACTTGAGGTTACCACTCCACAACACAGACTACCATACCACATAATTACTCTCCATAACACATAATCCCACTCTACATACTTCCTATACACTAAATACCACATACTTTCTATCTACATAATTGCACTACACACAACAAACATCCAATCCATTCCAAAAAACATTAGTAAAAACTTTTGCATTTACAAAGCCAATAGCTCTAATTCTCGCAAAGGCGAAACCTATTTCATTGTAAACAAGTCTTTAACTAGTAGTCGCGTTTGGAGAGTGGTGGAGAAAGGGTGCTGGGCCTGCGACCAGCGCTCAGGAATTCTGGTGCATAGGGCTTACAGGAGGTACCAGTAGGGTTTCTTGACCCCAAAGTCCCTCAGGAGCAAATTGGACTTCATCCCCCACCCTGTAGTCTGCCAGAAGGTGCGTTTGCAGAATGGTGGAGAAAGAGGGGCATGGCCTCTGAAGACATCTGAGCAATCCCACTGTGTGGGACTTACTGGAGGTGACAAGAGGGGTAGTTGGCCCCCAAGGACCACCCCACTTGTTATGTCAGGCCCGCCCTCTCTTGCACCACTGTGCAAATGCGCTCCCTGGGGCATTGTAAGTTGGGAATCCTGAGGGTCCTTGGGGGCCAACAAGCCCACCAGGTACTTCCAGTAAGCTCAACAGATCTGCGCTGCAGAGAGATTTAAAAAGGGGCAAGGCCACACACCATCTCTCTACAACGCAGCTCTGTGGTGCTTACGAAAGGTACCTAGTGGGCTCGTTAGCCCCCAGGGACCTCAGTATTGAGGTTCCGTGAGAATCATCATGATGTTCTGGGCGTGATCGAATATGGGCAAGTTTGGTATCTATGAACCGTAAATGACGAGTTTAGTAAGTGTACGCGTTTTCGCTACACTACTTGGCAGGGATCGCCTTATTTACACGTTTCTTCATCTGAACCCTCGGGTTCCATTTTAGATACGGCATCCATTTTGTTTCTTGCCCTCACGTAGTTAGCTAGCAGGCAACTGTCCGCGTCATGACCCTTAGTTCCCAAGCCTTACGGAAGACGCATATTCCTTTCATGCGTCTTTTATGACCAGGGGAATGACACTGCAAAGGCAGATGGCTCCGCTCGAGGGTAATCTTGCCGTGCCGGTCTATTGTTTCAGCCGTGCATGTGCTAGGATCGAATCCTTTGATCCTGTGATCATGCTTCCGATATTACCCTCACACTCTTTTCTCTACTGTTGTCTGTCTTCCTTGCAGCTGTTCTTGTCTCCTTTTTCTTTGCTCGTTTACAACTAGAATGGAATGTGCCTAACGGTGAGAAGATGTGCTTTTACAGTTGGGAACCGGCAATGTTACTGTAATTATGTTCTGGGTTTCAAAAAGCCCTTTTGAAGTTTATTGTGGGAACTAAGTTGTAACCTTTTGTTCGTATGCTGTACAATGACGAAAATGTGTATAAAAGGAGCGATCCACATTTACAATTTGAAGCAGACTCTCAGAACCTACACTCTGTTGTACTTCTTGTGACTTTTGCCTCCCTGCAGTAATAAACGCTGATCTTTGATGCCGAAGGAAGTGTCCCGTGTCTCTGTCATTTGTGCGCCAGAACAGGTAACCCACGAAGGTTTCAGGTGTTGTCCCCTGGCACCGCTGGGCCTTAAATAGTCCAGTCCTTCAGTTGGCGCCCAACGTGGGGCGACATCAGCGGTACCGGTCCAAAGCCTGACGATTGTGAGGAACTTCGTGTGAAATCTCCGAGGGAAGGTGCACCCCGCTTCATCGATCCTGTTGTCAAAATAAGTGGTCCGAAGATTTTTCCCGCGAAGATTCCCGCCTCCTGACGGCTGCGACGGACCGATGCCCTGACTGTCGACCTGTTTTCGGCGCCTGGCGTAGTCGTTTCGTACGGCGAGACGATAGACGGGCCTTCCTGGTGACGCCATTGTACTCTCAGTTAAGTATTTGTGGGTCGCTCCCAGTATCCTTGGTTGTTGTTGAAGCTTAGTTGTTTGCATGGTTCCATTGCATTTGTGGTTCTTAGTTGTTGGTTCTTAGTTGTTATTTGACAGTTGCAATTGCCAAAAACCGAGGGTTTTGTCTTTCACGAAGATTTAGCGCTTCGATAACCCTTGAAGTTTGATACTTGGTTAGTAAGCAAGATGCCTAGCCGTAGTGGTTTCTTTGGTTTCTTTAAATGTTATAATACTGATTCCCGGTTGGAGGACTCGTGTCCTATACCTCCAGTTGGAACTCCAATTTATGAGCTCTATAGTCGACATGGTGTAGGCCCTATTATATACAATGAATATTGGGTTCGTTATACGAAAAACGATGGTGACCTTAGTTGGCCACCACATGGAAGTTTTGAAGTTACGATTTTAGATAATCTTGAAGCTAAATTGTTTAAAAAGAAAGCTAGGCCCGCTATGTTTGATTCCTTTCGGTTATGGCGTAAAGAGGCCAAGCAGAAAGAAATCAAACAGCTTAAGAAAAATAAAAAAGAAGGTATCATTACGATGATGCAAGGTGCAGAACAGTACCAGCGAGATAAAGCAGAAAAAGAAATAGAAGTTTCTACTAGACTGCATCACATGAGGATAGACAAATGTTACCCGGTTTTATCAACCAGTCTTGATAAGAAAGAAGAGGACTCGAAGGAGGATCCTCTGTTAGCGTATTTGATGAAATCGCCACCTCCTTATGCACAGGGTGCTACAGACCCTGTAGTTCCTCCTGTAGTTCCTCCTGTCGTTCCAGCGGCTGCTGGTCAGCCTGTTGTTGGTCCTGCGTTTCTCCCACCACCTGGTCCTATTCCTACTGCTCCTTTGCCTGTACCTCCTCAGTCCATTGTTCCTGTTACCTCAGCTGTCCCGGCTACCTCTGCTGTCCCTACGTTCACTTCTAATGTTGTGGCTCCTGTTCTTCTTTCTCCTTCTGTTCGTAATCATATCCCTAATACTGTCGCTACTCTTTACTCCCCACTTTCGGGATCATTATTTCGATCCGATGTCTCTGAAACTCCTCAGAGGCGAAGTCAAATCCCTGGTGGAAGGGAGAGTGCCACGTTGGTAACTATGGCGCGTAGATGGATAAGACACCCTGCTAACTACCCTCCGCGCATGGTCTTTGATACATTCTCTCAGTTTAATGAGCCCACTCAGAGATTCGTGTTTGAAGAAATGTGTAACTTTTTGAGAGAAGAATGGTATAATGATGATTTAGATAATGTACCGCCCGATATGACTGAACTTCAGAGTCAATTTTCGAACGGTATGATTGTAGGTGGAGATGTACGACGTGCGCTAGAGCGATTGTTAGCCTTTAGATCCACAGTGCCTTCTCGTGTGTCATTTGATGATGACACCGATAATACGAAAACGAACTCTGGTCAGTATCCTATGAGAGAGGTTCAGCCAGTATGGATGCCAGGTGATGCTAATGCTAATCCTGTGATTCTTCCATACTTCCAAAGAGTTTGGATACACCTCCCATGGAAGCGATCAGAAGTTTTGCAGGTGAAACAATCCTTGCCTGATCCACGCAAGAATCCGGCGGGTTATTATAAGGAGTTATCCCAACTGGTGGATGCTTCTATTATGAACCTTGCTGACATTGACATGCTGTTTGGAAATGTCGTACCACAACCGCTTTGGGCAAAAATTCGCCAAGAGAATCATTTACTTGAGTTAGGTGGTGACTGGGCTACACTAGTAGCGGCTGATGGACGACAAATTGGTGGGGCTAAGCCCGAGCAGTTAATTTTGGATCTACCCCAGAAAATCATTACACTTATGAAAACACTCATGCCAGCGATGAAGGTGAATTGGGATAAATTATCGGCTTGCAAGCAAAAGAAAGACGAGAGTGTCTCCGATTTCTTTACTAGATTCGAGGAGGCATTTGTCGATCATAGTGGTCAGGACATGAGTACCGAAGGAGGCCAACGGTTATTTGTTGACAAGTTTGTGTTAAATTTGTTGCCTGAGCTAGGCAACAAATTGAAGAATTCGGAAAGTGCATGGGCTGTTTCAACCACTGCACAGATATTAGCTATGGCTCAATATTATGAGAATAGAGAAAAGGAAGAAAGTGATCGTTCAGACAAGAAAACGAAGGAGCTCAAAACAAAGGTTTTGTTGCAGCAGGCATATCCTCCACGTTCAAATCAAAATGATTTACAACAGCAGTATCGACCACGAGCCCAGTCCACTAGGATGCAGTCGCGCTCTGACTCCTCTGACTTTAGATCTACGCTTGGGTATAATCAGTCTGCATATTGTAGGAGAGAGGGCCATATAAAATTCGATTGTCCCGCTTTACGTGATCGTTATAATAATGCTTCGGCTCGGGGAGGTCGTGGTGGTCCTCAACAGGCCTCTCGAGGTAGAGGTCGAGGTTTCGTTCAAAATCATGAGCGTTCTACTGTTTCATCGGACGCAAATAATTGTTTCGACCAGCGAAATGCGGGGTCTGATAAATCTGCACAGTACCATGTGGACGATTATTACGTTGAGCATGAGATTGTTGCAGACGACCGTTACTAGGACAGCCATCGACAAAGAGAGGGAGTAGTGTCAGTTCCGGTTGATCAGAGAGGGCCTTACGTCGCGGTTGCCACATCTGGCGTAGTTGAGCCTTTTCTGTTGGACACTGGTGCAGCAAAAAGTTCCATCATGCATTCCAAACTCCCTGGCGCACCTTTGTCTGGCTTAACGAATGTTTCCATTGGATTCTCTGGCGCCCCTGTTAGCAATCCTGTCTCTAGCCCTTTGTCCCTTGCGATTGGTCCTCGTGAGCTGGAGGCTCCATTGATTCTATCCACTGGGTGTGGTGAGAATCTTTTGGGTCTGGATTTGTTAAAACGGTTATATGCGACTTTGTATTGCTCTCCTGAAGGAGTGGAGCTTACGTTAGGTCAGAGGGTTATCTCTCCTATGTACCTATCAATGGATAAGTTCCCACCGGAATTGAGTTCTCTTCCTGCGTCTTTATGGGCAACAGGTCCCAATGATGTGGGCCTGTTAAACATTCCACCCTATGTGGTCCAGTTGAAAACGAATGTTCGATTACCGCGTGTACCTCAGTATCGTATCTCTCTTGATGGTGAGCGAGCGCTATTAGCGATCGTTTATGACCTAATTAAGAAGGATGTCATTGAAGAAACTCGGGGAAATGTGTGTAATAGTCCTGTGTTACCCATCTTGAAATGAACAGATCCATCTAAGCCTCCTGTGTACCGTTTTATAATCGATTTGAGAGAAGTGAACAAAATCGTGATCCCACAGTTTCCTGTGGTGCCTGATATCACGGCCTTGCTGACCCTGATTCCAGCTTCTGCCTCCTGGTTCACGGTGATCGACCTAAAGAATGCTTTCTTTAGTATTCCGATCGCTGAGGAAAGCAGAGACCTATTCGGATTCTCATTAGGAGGTCGCAGTTTTAGATTTAAACGCGCACCACGGGGCTATTGTGAGAGTCCATCGATCTACAGTCAAGCCCTTAAAAGTCAACTTGACGCATTCGTGTTGCCGACGGGTGCGGCTTTGATTCAGTATGTTGACGACCTGTTGGTAGCTGCTGATACAGAAATTATTTGCAGAACTGCTACAGTATCGTTGTTGCAACATTTATGTGACTTACATCACAAAGTACTTGCAGAGATTACAATGGTTTTTGGTGGCCTCAACGAGGTCCTGAGAAAAGTATTGTAAATTATGAAATTAATTCATAAAATTAAATCTGGGAGAAGGTCTCGGTAGAATACCATATAGGTCAGTTTTATTACAATATTAAACAAAAATTATGCAAAGAATTAGCAATAGCGATAATTACTTTCTTATCAGGTGCTCACATATGTGACAAAGGTGCTCAAAGTGACTTTAGTGAATATATTAAAAAAGCATTTATATACATTTATATACAAAGATGTCACCACAAGGGTATTCCCACACAAATTATATACAATAAAAAAATGGGGGAGTTTTCCTTGAGTTTGTCGACGGCGTTTCGATCTAGTTTGTTTTAGATCATCATCAGGACGTGAGCTTCCCTGAAACTAATAATAAAATTAAATTTAGTCCTAAGGTATTGTACAAGACAGACCAGTAGATTAATTTGTACTCCCAAAATTCTCTAGATAAAAATACTAGTAGTTAGGCGTTATTAAATTGCCCACACTCACTTAAAAAATAAGTCTTTACACACATTCTTATGGCTGCACAAAAATTGGCAGTTCTAGCACTGGACCTAGCCAGTTGCAGACTAGTTTACGCGCTTTACTTTGCTTGTAAACTTACTTAGAGAAGTGTCACCTTTGATTCCTAGGCGGCAAGGAAATTAATTGCAATGGACCTAGCCAGTTGTAGACTGGTTTACGCGCTTTACTTTGCTTGTAAACTTACTTAGAGAAGTGTCACCTTTAGTTCCTAGGCGGCACGGAAATTAATTGGGCCGGTGTCGTGAATCTACCTTTCTAAAATTAAAAAGGAGGTGATTACATTTAAGGAGGGTACAGTGAATGGCCCACGCAAATTAATTTAAACTTAGCACTTACACGTAATCTATGCAATAAGCGCCAGAAATTGCAGAGTCTAATGTTGTTTGTATTTAGGGTCTTCGTTTCCAAAGCGTTATCTAAAAGAAACAGAAAACCATTTGTGTGACTCATATATTCAGTTGTTTTTTAAGATAAGTCAAACCTTAGCATTCAATCTTAAGACATTTTTACCTCTTCACGTTTTAGAATTGAAGAGCCCGTTTTATTCCTTGGGCCAGGTATAATTTTCGTGGCAGGAAAACGTTACGAGATGTGAGGATTCAATTGCTCGCATCAGTAGCTCAAAGACTGCGTCAATGCGGGAGCTAATCAAAAAACAGTACACGGCAGTTAGATTCGTGTCTTCTGACGGTTACATTAGAAGAAGAGTACGGGGACTAGACGTACCTATCTTAGTTCCAGCACTTACTTAAACACCGCTTAGTTCTGTCCCGTCCGGCAACGTAGATAACTTCACCGATCTGGCGTTCTCTCGAGCACTAGTCTCTTGCTTCCTTGGTGTTTTTAAAGCGCATGCGTCGGCTGGGTCTAACTGCGCACATGCGCGATATTGTCTTGGTGATGCGCATGTCTAAGGTGGTAGTGTCACTAGCGCAAGTTCCGTTTTTTGTCTCCCGGGCTAGTGAGTAAATTATGGTCACATTGTAGGAGCGGGCCACATATTGTTATAATTCTTTTATGCCGGTAATTCTTTTAAGCCAGGAAACAAAAACAAAAACTAACTAACCTATATTGTTTACCTTTGCATGCACAAATACACTTTGTATTTTTACAAATAACAGCCATCATCAGAATTTACAGTTTTAACCAGTTTTTTAACATGAAATTTAAACTGAAAATTATTTCTTTAGCCAGAACTGTTCCATTGATCCAGAGTGTTAAGTCCTTTTTCAATACTTTTACATAGAAAAATCCATTTACACTCTAGACGATTCAAAATTGTCTGCTGATTTCCACCTCTCACATTAGGTACAACATGGTCAATCACTTGCCACAACAAATCATTTTCTGAATGTCCAAGTTCCACATAGTGTTCAACCAAGGGCGCAGTGAGTACCTTACATCGTATTCGACTTCGGTGTTGAGAGATTCTCATCCTGATTTGTTGCGTGGTCTGACCGATGTACAGTTTTTTACAGGGGCATTGAATGCAATACACAACATTTTTTGAGTTACAATTCGTAAAAGATTTTAAATTATACTTGCAATTTTCATACTCAAAAAATTTCGTATTACTCGTGAACAAGCATGCAGTACAATTATTGCATTTATAGTGCCCTATAATTGGTGGAAGATTTAGATAGGTCTCTATAGTTGCATTTTTGTTTTTTGCACAACAAGCGGCTCTCACTAGATGATCTTTCAAGTTATTACCCCTTTTAAAGGAAAATAAAGGGATACCTGTCTCAAGTTCAAGGGGAGCTAGAACGGGCCAGTGTTTTTTAATGGCTTTACAGATCTTATTACTAACAGTGTTGAAAGTTGTTACACACGTTATTCTTTTTAAGGGCTCTTTCTTTTTAGACTCAAACAGATGTTCCCTATGCGTGTACCATGCACGCTTCATAGCTCTCCGTACAAGCTTCCTGGGGTAACCTCTAGTCGTCAATTTAGAGCATAGGATTTCTGCTTCTTGAAAAAAATCCCTTTTAAATTTGCAATTTCGTCTGATTCGAAGGAACTGGCCGTAAGGTAGGCCGTCCCTAAGTGCCCTTGGATGTGCACTTTGATACTGTAGTAACGTGTTCCGCTCAGTGGGCTTCCTAAACAAGGTGGTATACAGTTGTTGCTCGTGACATTTGATAGTTACATCCAAATAGTCAATTTGGTGTCTATCAAAATTATAAGTAAATTTGAGATCTGATTGGCTGTTATTAAGCCACATGCAGTATTCTTTCAATGTCTCCTCCTCACCTTTCCAGATCATTAGTACATCATCGATGTATCTGTGCCAGTTAACAACATTCTCTCGGTAAGGGTTAATAGTACTCAACACCAAATTGGTTTCCAAATCATCTACAAACAATATAGCAAAATTTGGAGCAAAAATGGCTCCCATAGAGGTCCCTTTACATTGTCTGTAGTAAGAATCTTTAAAGATGAAATAGTTTTTGGTTAAGGCAATCTCTAATAGAGTCATTATAAATTCAGTTGGGACCTGATGCGGAGCTGGACGGTTGTTCAGATGTCTGCGAATCACGTCCATTCCTTTTTGCTGAGGTATATTAGTATATAATGACTCTATATCTAGAGTAACCAAAATTTGTGAGTCAGGATTGTACGGATATGATTCCACAAGACTTATTAGATGCGTGGTATCCTTAACGTATGTGGCTGTGTCTTTCACCAAATCCGCCTAGGAACTAAAGGTGACACTTCTCTAAGTAAGTTTACAAGCAAAGTAAAGCGCGTAAACCAGTCTACAACTGGCTAGGTCCATTGCAATTAATTTCCTTGCCGCCTAGGAATCAAAGGTGACACTTCTCTAAGTAAGTTTACAAGCAAAGTAAAGCGCGTAAACTAGTCTGCAACTGGCTAGGTCCAGTGCTAGAACTGCCAATTTTTGTGCAGCCATAAGAATGTGTGTAAAGACTTATTTTTTAAGTGAGTGTGGGCAATTTAATAACGCCTAACTACTAGTATTTTTATCTAGAGAATTTTGGGAGTACAAATTAATCTACTGGTCTGTCTTGTACAATACCTTAGGACTAAATTTAATTTTATTATTAGTTTCAGGGAAGCTCACGTCCTGATGATGATCTAAAACAAACTAGATCGAAACGCCATCGACAAACTCAAGGAAAACTCCCCCATTTTTTTATTGTATATAATTTGTGTGGGAATACCCTTGTGGTGACATCTTTGTATATAAATGTATATAAATGCTTTTTTAATATATTCACTAAAGTCACTTTGAGCACCTTTGTCACATATGTGAGCACCTGATAAGAAAGTAATTATCGCTATTGCTAATTCTTTGCATAATTTTTGTTTAATATTGTAATAAAACTGACCTATATGGTATTCTACCGAGACCTTCTCCCAGATTTAATTTTATGAATTAATTTCATAATTTACAATACTTTTCTCAGGACCTCGTTGAGGCCACCAAAAACCATTGTAATCTCTGCAAGTACTCTCAACCCCAGGTTTTATTAATGGGGTACCCTTGTTCTCTTTAAATACTCTACGCGCAGTGGCCACACTGCAAGGGTTCCGCTCATTGAGTGGTTTGTTTTTGTTGATTCAAGTTATATGTGTTGTATATATTACATACTCCAATTTAGATTGACATGTCTATACCAGTAGGTATAACCTACACAGAAGATTATGTAGCAAGTAAACTCTCAGGTCCTTCTCTGTTGCAAGGCTCCTTACCAAACGTTGGCTTAAGTGTCGATCCGGCCAATGATAAATTATCTGAACTTGAACATCTTAAAAAGAAGCATGTACGTACTGAATTACATGCTCTTATGCTAACTGATTATTTAAGAGCACAAATAATACCAGTGGGCCTTCAAGTACGGAACGTCCCAGCGATTTTTACGCAAGATCCAAAATTTAAATCAGGTTTTGCACACATTGGCACGACGTGTTCGCGCCATTGGATGGTGCTCGGTATCGACACAGCAATAGAACACAGTAAACAAGAGCTTGAACAAATAAGGATTTTGGAACAAGCAATAAGAGATCTTGACTCCCTGGCAGACGCAAAAACCTGCCTAGAAAAAATTGATCGTACTATAAAAGACTTTGAAGCCTTTGAGACCCATAAAAAAACAACGAAAGTTACCAAAGACATTAAGAATTATAATAAAGATAAAACCTATCCCTACCTCCAGGACGATTTTTTCTCCACAGGTGCCGCGGATCAACAACAAAAGTTTCCATCAGGCACCTGGGGTAGGTTTAAGAACAGGGCTCCTGTAACTTTTTCCGTTTCTTCAGCTGAATCAGATGGTTCTGATGGCTTAGAAGGCCCTAGTACCTCAACCTATAACAACTCTCATTTTTTAGGCAGAGGCCAACAGAGGAACCAAGATCCCCCGAGGGGCAGAGGGCGAGGGAGAGGCAGACCCAAACCGAGGTACAATTTCAACCCGGGAGAGCGTCAGACCAGGAATCGCTTTTACCAATGGGGCAATCAATATTAGATAATGTACCCCTAATACAATCAAATATGGAAATTATACCCATATTTAACCTCTCTAGTCACCAACTAAACCCTACAGATGTCTCTCTGCTGAGCAGAGGACTCTCTTTTGTCCCAACTGAGAAACCGAACTGGTTTAATATTCAATCAGAAATGTTTTCTTTTTTTCGCAAAATAAGACTACAAACCTTCTTTAAAGATAGAGAAGCTGTCCAAAAACAGAGCATTACTGGTTTACGACCGCCTTCTTCTTTTAATCCTACCAGCAGTGCTATGCCACCCGAGGTTTTAACTTTTGAGCACTTAATCCTCAGGGATCTGGAAAATCTTAAAAAGGATTACAGGTTTACACCTTTTAACATCAGTAAAGAAGAACGAGACAGCCTCATTGAACTTAAAAAGAATGACAAAATCGTGATAAAACCATGCGATAAAGGAGGCGGTATTGCTATTCAAGACCGTGCCTCCTATGAAGCGGAAATTCTCCGCCAAATAAATAATAGTCTTCATTATGAGAAATTAAGACATAACCCTACTAAAGAAATTGGTGATACAATTCAGCGGATCACCAAAGAAGCGCTAGAGGATGGGTACCTAAGTAAAAATGAGTTTCTGTTCCTTAACAACAAGCAACCCCGAATCCCAGTGTTATATACACTTCCTAAAATTCATAAAAATCAGAAAGCACCACCGGGAAGACCTATCCTTTCAGGATGTGGCTCGGTTGTGGAACCTTTGGGTAAATATATTGATTTTTTTATAAAGGATTTGGTGAAAGACACAGCCACATACGTTAAGGATACCACGCATCTAATAAGTCTTGTGGAATCATATCCGTACAATCCTGACTCACAAATTTTGGTTACTCTAGATATAGAGTCATTATATACTAATATACCTCAGCAAAAAGGAATGGACGTGATTCGCAGACATCTGAACAACCGTCCAGCTCCGCATCAGGTCCCAACTGAATTTATAATGACTCTATTAGAGATTGCCTTAACCAAAAACTATTTCATCTTTAAAGATTCTTACTACAGACAATGTAAAGGGACCTCTATGGGAGCCATTTTTGCTCCAAATTTGGCTATATTGTTTGTAGATGATTTGGAAACCAATTTGGTGTTGAGTACTATTAACCCTTACCGAGAGAATGTTGTTAACTGGCACAGATACATCGATGATGTACTAATGATCTGGAAAGGTGAGGAGGAGACATTGAAAGAATACTGCATGTGGCTTAATAACAGCCAATCAGATCTCAAATTTACTTATAATTTTGATAGACACCAAATTGACTATTTGGATGTAACTATCAAATGTCACGAGCAACAACTGTATACCACCTTGTTTAGGAAGCCCACTGAGCGGAACACGTTACTACAGTATCAAAGTGCACATCCAAGGGCACTTAGGGACGGCCTACCTTACGGCCAGTTCCTTCGAATCAGACGAAATTGCAAATTTAAAAGGGATTTTTTTCAAGAAGCAGAAATCCTATGCTCTAAATTGACGACTAGAGGTTACCCCAGGAAGCTTGTACGGAGAGCTATGAAGCGTGCATGGTACACGCATAGGGAACATCTGTTTGAGTCTAAAAAGAAAGAGCCCTTAAAAAGAATAACGTGTGTAACAACTTTCAACACTGTTAGTAATAAGATCTGTAAAGCCATTAAAAAACACTGGCCCGTTCTAGCTCCCCTTGAACTTGAGACAGGTATCCCTTTATTTTCCTTTAAAAGGGGTAATAACTTGAAAGATCATCCAGTGAGAGCCGCTTGTTGTGCAAAAAACTAAAATGCAACTATAGAGACCTATCTAAATCTTCCACCAATTATAGGGCACCATAAATGCAATAATTGTACTGCATGCTTGTTCACGAGTAATACGAAATTTTTTGAGTATGAAAATTGCAAGTATAATTTAAAATCTTTTACGAATTGTAACTCAAAAAATGTTGTGTATTGCATTCAATGCCCCTGTAAAAAACTGTACATCGGTCAGACCACGCAACAAATCAGGATGAGAATCTCTCAACACCGAAGTCGAATACGATGTAAGGTACTCACTGCGCCCCTGGTTGAACACTATGTGGAACTTGGACATTCAGAAAATGATTTGTTGTGGCAAGTGATTGACCATGTTGTACCTAATGTGAGAGGTGGAAATCAGCAGACAATTTTGAATCGTCTAGAGTGTAAATGGATTTTTCTATGTAAAAGTATTGAAAAAGGACTTAACACTCTGGATCAATGGAACAGTTCTGGCTAAAGAAATAATTTTCAGTTTAAATTTCATGTTAAAAAACTGGTTAAAACTGTAAATTCTG
This sequence comes from Lissotriton helveticus, assembly GCF_964261635.1. Classification (NCBI taxonomy): domain Eukaryota; kingdom Metazoa; phylum Chordata; class Amphibia; order Caudata; family Salamandridae; genus Lissotriton; species Lissotriton helveticus. Next base: position 1,816,456,869 of record NC_136063.1, read on the forward strand.
ATGATGGCTGTTATTTGTAAAAATACAAAGTGTATTTGTGCATGCAAAGGTAAACAATATAGGTTAGTTAGTTTTTGTTTTTGTTTCCTGGCTTAAAAGAATTACCGGCATAAAAGAATTATAACAATATGTGGCCCGCTCCTACAATGTGACCATATTTACTCACTAGCCCGGGAGACAAAAAACGGAACTTGCGCTAGTGACACTACCACCTTAGACATGCGCATCACCAAGACAATATCGCGCATGCGCGCAGTTAGACCCAGCCGACGCATGCGCTTTAAAAACACCAAGGAAGCAAGAGACTAGTGCTCGAGAGAACGCCAGATCGGTGAAGTTATCTACGTTGCCGGACGGGACAGAACTAAGCGGTGTTTAAGTAAGTGCTGGAACTAAGATAGATACGTCTAGTCCCCGTACTCTTCTTCTAATGTAACCGTCAGAAGACACGAATCTAACTGCCGTGTACTGTTTTTTGATTAGCTCCCGCATTGACGCAGTCTTTGAGCTACTGATGCGAGCAATTGAATCCTCACATCTCGTAACGTTTTCCTGCCACGAAAATTATACCTGGCCCAAGGAATAAAACGGGCTCTTCAATTCTAAAACGTGAAGAGGTAAAAATGTCTTAAGATTGAATGCTAAGGTTTGACTTATCTTAAAAAACAACTGAATATATGAGTCACACAAATGGTTTTCTGTTTCTTTTAGATAACGCTTTGGAAACGAAGACCCTAAATACAAACAACATTAGACTCTGCAATTTCTGACGCTTATTGCATAGATTACGTGTAAGTGCTAAGTTTAAATTAATTTGCGTGGGCCATTCACTGTACCCTCCTTAAATGTAATCACCTCCTTTTTAATTTTAGAAAGGTAGATTCACGACACCGGCCCAATTAATTTCCGTGCCGCCTAGGAACTAAAGGTGACACTTCTCTAAGGAAGTTTACAAGCAAAGTAAAGCGCGTAAACCAGTCTACAACTGGCTAGGTCCATTGCAATTAATTTCCTTGCCGCCTAGGAATCAAAGGTGACACTTCTCTAAGTAAGTTTACAAGCAAAGTAAAGCGCGTAAACTAGTCTGCAACTGGCTAGGTCCAGTGCTAGAACTGCCAATTTTTGTGCAGCCATAAGAATGTGTGTAAAGACTTATTTTTTAAGTGAGTGTGGGCAATTTAATAACGCCTAACTAGTAGTATTTTTATCTAGAGAATTTTGGGAGTACAAATTAATCTACTGGTCTGTCTTGTACAATACCTTAGGACTAAATTTAATTTTATTATTAGTTTCAGGGAAGCTCACGTCCTGATGATGATCTAAAACAAACTAGATCGAAACGCCGTCGACAAACTCAAGGAAAACTCCCCCATTTTTTTATTGTATATAATTTGTGTGGGAATACCCTTGTGGTGACATCTTTGTATATAAATGTATATAAATGCTTTTTTAATATATTCACTAAAGTCACTTTGAGCACCTTTGTCACATATGTGAGCACCTGATAAGAAAGTAATTATCGCTATTGCTAATTCTTTGCATAATTTTTGTTTAATATTGTAATAAAACTGACCTATATGGTATTCTACCGAGACCTTCTCCCAGATTTAATTTTATGAATTAATTTCATAATTTACAATACTTTTCTCAGGACCTCGTTGAGGCCACCAAAAACCATTGTAATCTCTGCAAGTACTCTCAACCCCAGGTTTTATTAATGGGGTACCCTTGTTCTCTTTAAATAAATTACATCACAAAGTGTCACCTTCTAAGCTGCAATATTGTTGTCAAGAAGTAACCTACCTAGGTCACTTATTGTCAAAAGAAGGGAGAAGGTTGACCCCAGAAAGAATAGCAGCGATTGCTCGAATGACTGTGCCAAATATTCAGAGAGATGTACGTGCCTTTTTAGGTATTACATCATACTGCAGACAATGGATTCCGAATTTTTCATTATTGGCGAAACCATTGTTAGCTCTTACGTGCAAGGATGTTCCGACTCCTTTGCCTTGGACTGAAGAGTGTCAGAAAGGTTTTTCTGAATTACGTGATGCGTTGTGTTCGGCTCCTGTGTTAGGTACCCCTGACTACAGTAAGCCGTTTACACTATACGTTCACGAGAGGGATGGTTGTGCGTTGAGTGTCTTGACACAACAATTTGGCGACAAACAACGTCCATGTGCATATTTCTCTTCGACCTTAGACCCAGTGGCTAGAGCATTGCCAAGTTGTTTAAGAGCAACAGCGGCAGCTGCGGTGTCTATTCGACAGTCCGCAGGTCTAGTCATGGATAATATGCTTACGGTGATGGTCCCACATGCAGTCGACACTCTTTTGAACCGGACAAAAACTCAGCACCTGACGAGTGCAAGGTTGTCTGGCTATGAGTTGACACTTTTGGCAAGTCATGTTAGGATAAAACGTTGCAATGTGTTGAACCCAGCAACATTGTTGCCGATCAGCATGGAATCAGGTGATGTAGCACCACATGATTGCTACTTAAGAACTGAAGAAGAGACGAAAGGTCGTATTGACCTGAAAAACACTCCATTGGTAGATCCCGATGGTACTTTGTATATTGATGGTTCATGCTTTAAGTTGCCGAATGGTGATGTAACGACTGCGTATGCTGTAGTGACATTGAGTACGATTGTGGAAACTGCGAGATTGAGTCAGAATTCGGCCCAGGCAGCTGAATTGATTGCGTTGACAAGAGCGTGTGTGTTATCTAGAGGAAAGCGGGTGAATGTGTTTACCGATAGTCAGTATGCATTTGGCGTAGCGCATAGTTTTGGTCGATTGTGGAGAGAAAGAGGATTCTTTACGTCGCATGGCACGAAGATTCAGCATGGACAGCTTGTGAATGACCTTTTAGATGCACTTACATTGCCTAAGCAGGTGGCCATAATTAAATGTAGTGCGCATCGGAAAGTGACAGATGATGTGGGCCGTGGTAATGCGTTTGCGGATGAGACTGCTAAGGAGACAGCCAGAGATCTGACAAATCGAATGTATGTTACGAGCTCAGTGAGATGGCCGGCGGAGACTAGCATGTGTGAAGACACAGTTGAAAGTGTGAAGGAAATATAGAACGAGGCCACTGAGATGGAAAAGACTCAGTGGAAAGAAAGCACGGGGAAGTTAGACGGGAATGGATGTTGGGTTGACTTGTCAGAAAAACAGAGATGGATGTTACCGGATGCATATGTGCTTGCTGTTGTTACAATGGCTCACGGCACAGCACATATTAGCGCGAAAGGCATATGCAAGTTGTTGTCTCCTGTATGGAAGAATGATGGGATTACTAAGTGTGCGGAGAGAGTGGTTAAGAACTGCATGGTATGTTTGATGTATAATCCTGGTAAGGGCACCCCCACTCCACCTGGCCACTTTGCTCCCCCTACATGTCCCTTTGAAGTTATCCAATTGGATTTCATCCATATGGAGAGATGCAATAATCTGAAATATGTTCTAGTTGTGGTTTGTGCGTTCTCCAGATGGATTGAAGCCTACCCTCTTAAGAATAATACTGCCCTGTCAACAGCAAAAATCCTGCTCAAGGAATATTTCCCTAGGTATGGAATGCCACGGATTGTATGGTCAGATAACGGAAGTGAGTTTGTGGGAAGTGTGATGAAGAGTGTGTGTCGTGGCCTAGGCATAGTCCAAAAATTTCATAGCGCTAATCATCCTCAGTCGGCAGGTTTGGTGGAAGGATATAATGGCACCCTGAAACTGAAACTTGCCAAAATCCAGGCAACGACTGGCTTATCGTGGCCGGATGCTTTGCCTTTAGCTCTCTTATCGACCAGGGCAACCGTGCACTCTCGAGTAGGGCTTAGCCCATATGAGATTGTGTTCGGCCGTCCTGCGAATATTTGGGGAGTTCCGAGGCCTAAGGAGTTTAACAGAATTGAATATCCAATGTTGATTGACTATCTTTATGATCTGACTGCTAAATTGAGTTTGATTCATCAACAGGTCTCTGAAGCTTTACCGGCACAAACTGAGGGACCTGGTCATCGGCTCCAACCAGGTGACTGGGTGCTTACCCGAAATTTTGAACGAAAACGAAATCTTGAGCCGAGGTTTGTGGGTCCCCACCAGGTGTTACTGGCAACAAGGACGGCGGTTCGACTGGAAGGCAAAAAGCATTGGGTGCATGCCACCCACACCAAGAAAGTTCAATTTCCTTTGCCAGCAGATGCATGGATCAAGAAAGGAGTCGCCTCGACAGAGACCAGTACGGTCCCGGGTTTTATACCATTCAGTGATGCTCAGCTTGTAGAGACCAATTTAGTGCAATCAGACATCCCTGTTGAATCAACCGAAACTTTACCTACGTCATCACTAGTGGAGAGTTCAAGTCCTGGATTATTACCTGAGCAATCGAACACTGCTTTGCCATCTGAACCGTGGTTTGAAGAACAGACTCGACTCGGGAGATGTCGATATTTTCTTCGATCACGCAATAAAGACAAATAAATTAGTTTTATTATTTTTGATTTTACATTACCCCCTCACATTTGCCTTGAATATTGTGGACATTTTATATTGTGTGTACCCTTTTCTTTTCGTGCAGCTAAGAGACTTATATTAAATTGAATGCTCAATTCATTTAAAACCTATCATCTGGGTTGGCCGTAGGGCCGTGCGGGTACTTCCTTCTGTTTAGCAGGTTATTGACACTAGGTCGATTTCTTTTGTCGATTTCTGGGAACTCCTGGGAATTGATAATCGCTACTCAGAACGAAGTGCGTCAAGAACGTCACGGACGGTTTTTAGAGGATGGAATTTACTATGCTGTCGAAAAGAGAGGAAATATCGGCGCAAAGATCTAAATTGCATAAGGTGTTTCGTACAAAATGTTTTTTGTTTCAGATTTTTATGTTGTTCCTAACTGTTTCTATGCTACTGGTGGGTGGAGTATATTTTGGGATTCAATTATTATTGCCTTCCATTTCGCCTACTCCTCCTTCACATGATTTGAATTTTGCCTCCACTATTTCTCCACATTCTTTTCATCTTCTGCCTCAACATGAACAAGTCAGACGTGCGGAATTTATGAATAATTCCTTTGTTCAACTCCTGCATCAGCATCAGTTGGTGATGAATACTACCAACTGTTGGGTGTGTGGGTTAATGCCACATACCATGGATAAGGGTATTCCGTATTTGGTTCTTCCTTATAGCTCCCAAGGGTCGGCTCGGGCATTCCAAACTATGTTCCGTAGTGCACTAGATTCCTACCCCCATCGAGAACCACGCTCAGTAAACCTTGGTCCTGGCCCGTACCACAAGTCTTTGGCGATAGCTATTGCTGATTTAGATAGAGACATTTTTGATGCATCGCTTATCCCAGAGGAGGAGGTGCGAGCATATAAGGATCTGAGTGAGATTGAGTATAGTATCTCAGTGGGTGATAGACAGCTTAAGAGCTAGTCTCCGATTTGGATCGTACCTCACCTTGGTCACTTCTGTCTGCAAGGTCTTGGTCAAAATCCGAGAGCTCAGTTTGGGAAGAGTGCTTGTACTGAGACGTATGTCTTACCGATGCTCTCTTCCCCTGTCTTTTTGACTGCCAAGGGTACTTATTTTGTGTGTCACGATCGTGCTTATACATGGTTGCCTCGTGATTTCTCAGGCACCTGTCATATCGCGAATCTTCTACCACCGACTTTCACTGTCGCCTCAGACTATCACAAGACTAGAGTTGTGAGAGGCGTTATTAGTAGAGAGGATACTGCTGGTCAAGAGGCAGGAGACTTCTTTAAGGGTTTCCTACCGTTTTGGGGTCCTATGGTTAATAGTAGGAACTTGAGACAGCTGACTCGTGTGGTTGAATCGACTGCTAATATCACTGCAAGCGCCCTTGGTAACCTGACAGCAGAGCTTCAAGCGGATAGACTTATGACGCTACAGAACCGTATGGTTCTAGACGTTGTACTAGCAGATAGAGGTGGTGTGTGTAAGGTCATCCATTCGAGTTGTTGCATTTTTATACCTGATAATGCTCCAACTGTCTATCAAGCCATCTCAAAGTTGCATAAAATCTCAGAGTCCATACACGTGGACGAGGGAGATTGGACGCTTCTAGGATGGTTTTGGGGCCTGATGTCGACCTGGGGTTGGTAGATTCTGATGATTATAGGGATTGTTGTGATGTTTGTGTTCACGTGTTGTCTTTGTGTGCAGTGTGGTCCTGCCTTATGTGGCCTTTGTGCTACTACGTGTATAAGAAGGCCATCTGTTACCAAAGAGGCATTGATGGATAGGATAATGTTCCAGCAACACCTGAATGATCTGATGAATATTGAAATCGATTCTGATTTCGACTAGTGCTTGCCTACATGAGGGCAAAAGGAGCGTCTGAGGTTCCGTGAGAATCGTCATGATGTTCTGGGCGTGATCGAATATGGGCAAGTTTGGTATCTATGAACCGTAAATGACGAGTTTAGTAAGTGTACGCGTTTTCGCTACACTACTTGGCAGGGTTCGCCTTATTTACACGTTTCTTCATCTGAACCCTCGGGTTCCATTTTAGATACGGCATCCATTTAGTTTCTTGCCCTCACGTAGTTAGCTAGCAGGCAACTGTCCGCGTCATGACCCTTAGTTCCCAAGCCTTACGGAAGACGCATATTCCTTTCATGCGTCTTTTATGACCAGGGGAATGACACTGCAAAGGCAGATGGCTCCGCTCGAGGGTAATCTTGCCGTGCCGGTCTATTGTTTCAGCCGTGCATGTGCTAGGATCGAATCCTTTGATCCTGTGATCATGCTTCCGATATTACCCTCACACTCTTTTCTCTACTGTTGTCTGTCTTCCTTGCAGCTGTTCTTGTCTCCTTTTTCTTTGCTCGTTTACAACTAGAATGGAATGTGCCTAACGGTGAGAAGATGTGCTTTTACAGTTGGGAACCGGCAATGTTACTGTAATTATGTTCCGGGTTTCAAAAAGCCCTTTTGAAGTTTATTGTGGGAACTAAGTTGTAACCTTTTGTTCGTATGCTGTACAATGACGAAAATGTGTATAAAAGGAGCGATCCACATTTACAATTTGAAGCAGACTCTCAGAACCTACACTCTGTTGTACTTCTTGTGACTTTTGCCTCCCTGCAGTAATAAACGCTGATCTTTGACGCTGAAGGAAGTGTCCCGTGTCTCTGTCATTTGTGCGCCAGAACAGGTAACCCACGAAGGTTTCAGGTGTTGTCCCCTGGCACCGCGGGGCCTTAAATAGTCCAGTCCTTCAGTATTCAAGGGGACTTAATCCCACAACTTAAAACACACCAGGGGGCCCGTTTGCAGAGTGCTGCAGGGAGGGGTCGGGGCCTCCGGGTAAGGTGCCGTTTTTTTTTGTTTTTTTCTTATTATTATATCGGAGAGGGCTGCGTGGCCCTCCTCCCCTGGGCCATTTCTGGCCCCAGGGACCCCACCCCCCGGGGCCCGGCCTTCCATTTTTTAAATTTAATTACGGGATGGGTCTACATGGCCCCTTCCCTAGGTCACTTCTGGCCAGAGGACCCCATCCCCGAGGCCTGGCCACCCTTCATTTTTAATTATAGAGGGAGGGCCACGTAGCCCCCCTCCTCAGGCTACTATTGGCCCCTGGGCCCCCATCCCCAGGGCCCGCCCATTTTTCTTTTAAATAAAGAGGAGGGGGCCGTGTGGCCCCCTTCCTGGGCTAGTTCTGGCCCCGGAGACCCCGTCCTCCGTGGCCGGCCCTTTGTGTTGGGGACCGTGGGGGCCCCCATTGTCCAGCCGGCTCACCGCCTCCTACGGGAGCCGGCATTGCTTTTGAGCAAAGGGAGCTGCTAATATGCAACTCCCCTTGCTCAAAAGCAATCATCTGCTTTGCTTCGTTAAAGCGAGAGCAGGTTTCCCTGCTCTCGCTTCAATGATGCAAAACAGGGTTTGCAATGTCAGGACGGGAGGTGTGCCCCAGAGAGGTGGTGGTACCCAGGGAAGCATGGGGGTGGGTTTGGGACCCCCCATGCATTTATTAAAGAAGCCCCGGAGGTGGTGGTCCCCGGGGCTGTGAGGGACATGTGCCCCTGCATTAAATGTAATAGGCCCCTGAGGCTGCGGGGTCCCCCGCAGGCCCTGCAACATAATTGGTGAGTGCCCCCAGGACCTGGCCCACCCGGGGGCTTTCAAAAACGAAGCACGGGAGCCCGCACTTAGTTTTTTTTATTTTTCTCAGACGTATTTGTGGCCCTAGCATGTATTCATAAATTCCCGTGCTCACTAAGCCACTGGAGTCAAGCTATCCTGGCTGAAGACGGCTGATAGACAGAAACCGGTCCTTGGATGCTTGATTCCAGTTCAGGGAAGACATGGCTTGGCAGTTCAGGCTGGATTGTTCCCATGAGGCACAGGGTCAAGACTGATTTACATATGGCCATGTCCGAACTGAGGCTTGGTGAGCAAAAAAATGATGGATTAAACTCAGATCTGTGACTGGGGATGAATGTTTTGCCATTGTGCAACATTCCTTCCTTCATCTTGTGTGTTTTGCTGTTCTCCCTATGTGGGAAGGGTATGCCGAGACGTGGGTCCCTTGCTCACTAAGCCACTGGAGTCAAGCTATCCTGGCTGAAGACGGCTGATAGCCAAAAACCCGTCCTAGGATGCTTGATATCAGTTCAGGGAAGACATGGCTTGGCAGTTCAGGCTGGATTGTTCTCATGAGGCACAGTGTCAAGACTGATTTGCATATGGCCATGTCGGAACTGAGGCTTGGTGAGCAAAATAATGATGGATTAAACTCAGATCTGTGACTGGGGGTGAATGTTTTGCCATTGTGCAACATTCCGTCTATCATCTTGTGTGTTTTGCTGTTTACCCAGCAGGAATTCAGCCACTTTTAAAAAAACATAAAAGCTTTTTTTGTCATCAGGCCTAGGGCGTCAGGGAGTTTCTACTCTGCCCCCTTTTCTTGGTTTTTAACCTCTTTTTCATTGTTTTCCTGTGACTCAGTTCTACTGAGTCACAAGATGCCTGCCAACACTTCCTGGTTTGGAGTGTTGCTAGCCAATCAGAGTGAAGCTCGTGCCCAGGAGGAGTCACGACTCCTCCTCGGTGCTTAGATATATATATTTATCTTTTTCCAATTTCTCCGGGACTACTGAACGGATTTACACCATTTTACAAAAGGGCTCTTTCTGAACCAATACCTACCTTTCTGCCAAATTTGGTGTAATTCCGTTCAGCAGTTCAGGCTGTAGCTTTGTCTAAAGTTTTGTATGGGAATTAACATGGGAAACGTGTTTTGAGACCCCCGTTTTTCTTGGCTCCCCTTTGACGAATCTCCCCGAAACGTTCAAGACAGGAGCTGACTGGAGGGCAGCACCAGTTTTGAAAACTTCGGCAAGATTCGTCAAACGGCTCCAAAGATATTGGCAAAAGAAAAAACACTTTTTGAATAGAAACAAGGTCCTAACTATAACTAAAATATTTATATATATATATATATATATATATGCTATGTCCTACTGGCATAGGCAGTTATATTTAGGACCATGTTTCCATAGGGAAAGTGTGTTTTGGCTTGCTTATATCTTTGGCATTGAAATGTTTGGAAAAAAGTTCACCGGTGATTCTTGTTGCATATCAAAAGTTTCAGGGTGATCCCTCAAGCAGGGGACAAGAAAATGGGGGATGAAAAACAGGGTTTTTCCCATATTAACTTCCATGGAGATTGTAGACACGACTACTGCCTGTACCGCTGGATGGAATTACACTAAGTTTGGCACAAAGGTAGCTCTTGGTCCTGAAGAAGCCCTTTTTGTTAATTGGTGTAAATTAATTCCATAGTTTTTGATTTATAAAACAATTGTATGCATAGGGACGAGAATCCTCTCAGGGTCTGACAGCACCCATGCTCAAATCTGATGTGCTAACAACACTTCAACAAGGAAGTGTTGGCAACCATCATGGTACTCGGCTTCAGCGGAGTTCCACAATTTGTTTTTAAAACAGAAAAAGGGGCAGGATAGGGACACCCTGACCCCTTAGCTCTGGTCCCTCTAAGACCCTGGTAGGACATAAAAGAATTTTTGAAAAAAGATTTTATTTCAGAAACAGGCTGGAGCTGCGAATACGCTGCAAAAATTAATAGAGCCCCTTACTTGCTGGGTTGCACTTGTTTCCTGCGGGACGGGCTTTGCTCCGCTCATCTCCTCTTGGCCGGGCTTGGCTCCGCCAAGCCCCTTCTGTGTGTGGCAGCGCCTGTGGGCCGGGCTTTGCTCTGCTCTCCCTCTTGGCCGGGCTTGGCTCCGCCGAGCCCCCTGCATTCTACCAGACTACAACTCCCAGCAGCCCCGTCATCGCGAGGCGCCAGGAGGCGCATAAAGGGCCCACCGGAACCTCGTCCCGCGGGACGCGCGTGGGAGTGCTCCGGGAGAAGCCCGGGACAAGGGCGGGACCGTCTGTGGCCATCCGGGGCCAGAAGAGGCCGGGCTGGACCACCCCTCTTGGACATTTCTCTCACGTTCTTAACATGTATTAAGTTTTCTTGGCACTAAATAGCTAATAGTGTATTTTAGTCTCAAAAGCAATCACTGTATTAGGGTTTAATTCATGTCTTATTTAGAGCTCGCTGCAAGTGCTCTTTTTAATTTTTCTTCTCATTTAATGTGTTAATCTCTCTGGCGTATGGTGATATTATTGTTTTGTCATTGGATACTTAATTATACCATTTTAAACATTACAGTGCTAAATAATGGGGAAGAACATTCCTGTTCAATCTGCCCCAGTAACAAAACAAAGGGTAGTTTCTAACCCTCCTCTTCCTAGTCTGACAGCAATTGACCGAAGACTATTGGGGCGGTTGCCTCTTCTATTGAAAGCACAGAAAGGCGTTTATCACTTCCTGCTGGTACTCTTCCTCCTTTACCTGTTACAAACATCTCAATGTTCACAACTAACTCCCAGGATTCGATGTTAGCTCCATCCTTTGTTGCTTTACCCGGGGTACATCCCACTTTACCAACTAATGAGATAGCTCCTGGGATGGCCCCTATATCCTCTGAACCCCTGCCCTCTTTAACAAGATTATCTGTGACCCCCACAATATTTTCAAGTGATGTAATCCTTGATCCTCTTCTTTTGAATGAGGATTCTCCAGAAAAGGTGGGGTGTGACACACCTTTAAGCCCAATCTCTGTCTCTATCTTAAGTGATAACAGCGACAGTCCATGTGTCAGGACTAGAGGGCAGAAGGCAAGACGTAAATCAAAACATATCATTAAGGAAGGTCAAGCCGTAAAAAATGGTAAAGGGAACACTAGCAACAAACAAAGAAAGGTTGTTGAAAAGCCTATTGGGAAAAGAGGAAATAAGGCGAATAACCAGCCAGAAATTGTATTTCCATCAACTAGTGCAAGAGTCTCAGTAGTAGAGGAATCTTCCTGGGAAAGAATTGAGACTTTGTTTTCGGAATTTAAGATGGCCAGAAGAGTAAGATGGGTGACTGTGTAATTTTGTCATTCCGGTCACCACAATTGGTACGCACATTTATCGAGAGGAGTTGCACTGGGACAATTGACCCAGACATTGTTAACATTCTCCCCTTCGGTTTCTTTTATTGTCCATCACGACCAATTAGGTGTCTAGCTCCCCCTTGCCCACCTTTAAATCATGATGGACTATTGGGCAGAAGATATGGTGTCCCAACATATAATCCATTTGACACTCTTAGTGGCTTAGAAAATAATGACTGACTACAGGTAGATGCTACTATACTTAATCCTTTATACGCAGAAGTTGACTGTAACGGGGCGGGCATGCAGACTCCCCATGACAGCATTGATAACTCGGTACGGGACTCTAGGACCCTGCAGGAACTCTCAAACCATCCCCCCCCCTCTTCTCATCCACAGCAAACGGACTTCAGCAGGGCCGAATACGGACTTGGCTCCCGCAGTGAGGAGGACTGTACCTGGCCCTTTAATTCCCAGTCGGAGGATGAGTGGGCGGGATTTCAAGACGACGTGCTGCCGTCAAATACGGAAGTGCCTGAAGACCAGGTGTGCTTGTTCACCCGGAGAGGAGAGAACGTGGAGAGACGGAGAGAAGAGGAGTGGAGCGGTCGGAGAAATACGGAAGAGGAGTCGAGAGGGACAGAGGCTCCTGTGACGGAGGAGACGCCAGGAGGCCAACGTCCCCACGAGCCGCCCGGGGGAGGTGTGTGGCTAGCCCTGGTGCGTGACAAGATCAGGGGCTGGGTGGGACGGAAGGGCGGTTACATTGTATGATAGTGGTATCCCCTTGTCCCGGTTCCCTTTTCCCGAGCACTACCCCTCCCTGCACTTGTATATAGTAGCCATTCACGGGTTGTTGCTCTTTATTCCTCACTCCCTTCCCGTACATCTGCACAGTTGAGATCGCTGATCTCACGAGTTGCCCTCTTTTGTTTATTTGTCCTGAGAGCCGAAAGCCAAGACGGACCCTGACGAATGAAAGCCCCGACGATGCCCGGAAGGCTATCGGGGGAGTGAAACCCCCAAGCCCCAGAGTAGGAGGACCACCAGAAGCCGCTCCCCGCGTAGGACTGCCCCTACCAGGAAAAAGTGTACGGACTACCTTTTTGCAACAATAAAGCCTTCCTTAACAAAGACACGCCAGTTGCCCATTACTCATGTGCCCCTTGCGCCTGCTCCCGTCACATTGACCCTATCCCTTCTGTTAGCAATGGGGAAAATATAAAGGTAGATGAGGGGAAAGTTCCTAATATAGTCCCCACTATGTCGGGGATTGTGGGATATATAGGGGGCTCTGAGGCCCCGCATGGGGGACCAGAGGTAGGAAGTGACCAAAGGATCTCTTCTTTAACAAATGGCTCTGCTTCTGCTGTCTCAGTTACCCCCTTGTCGGCTCAATTGCTATGTAAAATTTCCTCGGGGAATATTGCCGGCATTATATCCAAAACTGCCAATTCAATCTGGTGGGATTTCATTCAGACACAAGACATGCTCTGCTTTCAAGAAACCTGGAGTCTTAATCCGGTCAACTTAAATGGTTTTAGGACCTTTCATACTCCAGCTGTTGACGTTTTACATGGAAGACCAAAGAGTGGTCTGAGTATTTATTTGTCTAATAAGTTGAATCTTGTAAGAGTAATAGAGCCTATTACAGACATTTATTTCCAACTCTTAATACTTGTCCTGGCTTATGATACTCCGATTGCTCTTGTTAATCTATATAATAATATTCCTCCTGGTGATGTACCTACTATTTTAAGTAAATTGACTAAAGCACTGTTTTTTACAGGAAAAAATGTACAGACATGAATTGATGATACTCCTGTTTGGGGATTTTAATTGCACTTTGTGTAGTATGATGAAGGACAATAGGTGTGGAATGACACAGGAAGATGGCTTGGGCCATTTACATTTTAATCATTCCTTTCAAGGGGAACAATTTAATAGTTTGCTAGCTAAATTTTAACCTGGGATTTGCAAATGAAGTTTGTACTTTACCTTCTTCCCTATCTTCAACATTTAATGGAAGGGGTTGTGCTACAACTATCGATTATGCTATTGTTTCTAATAAATATGGTGATAGAATTTATTCCTTTAATTTCTCCGATATTGCATTAAGTGACCACTTCCCGCTCTGTGTGGCCATCCTCCTGCCAACTACGTCCACTCTGATAAATAATAAAAAATGGGACAGCGTGGACGTGAATCTAGCTATTGGTAGCATTAATGGATACACGCTAAAATGGGCTATGGTGGACCAGGCGGAAATAATTAAATCAGTGGTTGGTAAATGCTTACATGAAATAATGATTTGTTTAAGGCAAGATTCTCCTGCTGAAATGCTCCTTGCTTCCTTCTCGTCCATTTCGAATGAAATTAGGGCCTCCCTTGTGAGACAATTTAAAAATCGTAAGCGGGAGGGAGGTTGGTTTGATTCTAAGTGTACTAGGGCTTATGCTCTTCTAAAGAAGGAATTGCATAAGAAACCTAGGTGTGTCGGGGAGGTTGGCAGACTTAGGAAGGAATGTAAAATAGCAATAAAAGATAGAAAGAATATGCTGAGAGCTGAAGCCTGGGAAGCTTTGCATCTTGCTTCTTCTAGGAATGACAGTGCGGGCTTCTGGAAACTCTTCAGAACTCCTTTTCTCAGGGAAGAGGTTGGCCCGAAGTTGGAAATAGCAATTCCTGAATCCGACTGGATTAGGCACTCTTCTGGAGTGTATGAGGGAGAGGGACGAGTGGGTTCTTCGATACACCCCTTGAATACACCACCTCAAGAAACTTGTGTTTTACCTTGGAGGAAGTTGAAAAAGCCCTGTGTGTAAGCCAGGGTGGAAAGGCCCCCGGCCCGGACGGCGTCCCCATAGATATTTTTAAGACTACTTCCTCTTTGTGGGGCCCCCTCCTGGTCCAGGTACTTAACGCTAGCTGTGTTACAGACTTTCTGCCCACTTGGGTGGAATCTGTAATAGTCCCTATTTATAAAAAGGGGGATAGACAAGACCCGGGCTGCTACAGGCCCATTTCCCTCCTAGATTCCTTTACTAAAATAGTGGGTCGGATAGTCCTGGACCGGCTTTTGGTGTGGGCAAGAGAAAACTCTATTTTATCAGATTTACAGTATGGCTTCCGCTCTGGTTTAGGGACAGTGGAACAGGGTTTAAATTTACTAATGCTGGTCGGGAAGTACACAAGGGCCAAGAAGGGTAACCTGTTCTTGGCCTTCGTTGACCTCTCGGCTGCATTTGACTGTGTGATCCATTCCAAACTATGGATTTTATTGGGTCAACTAGGGGTTGAAGAAAATATTATTTATTATCTTAAACGCTTTTATAGCGACGCTTCAGCCCGCGTTCGCTTTGTCCTAAAGGGGGAACGCACCGATAAAATTCCAATTAGGAGTGGGGTCAGACAGGGCTGTGTTCTGGCCCCCTTCCTTTTTAAGTTGTATATAAATGGATTGGAACAAGATCTGTGCAATAATAGTTTAGATCCCCCATATGTAGCTGGCCGCCCAATCCCGGCGCTTTTGTACGCTGACGACGCTGTTCTTATGTCACGTACTAAAGTGGGACTACAGCGTGTGGTAGATAGCTTTTCCCACTTTACGAATGAGCTGGGTTTAAAAGTTAATACAACCAAAACTTTTACTATGCATTGCGGCAGGCATTGTAAACCTAAGAGGGCCATATTTATAGCAGGACAGAAGCTTGAATCTACCAAGCAGTTTTTCTACCTTGGTTTACTTTTTACTCAGAGTGACTCTTGGACGCAGACCGTGTCAGCAAAAAAACTTGCAATGATTAATTCGACTGCCGCTCTCAAGACTTTTTCAAAGAAATTAGGCACTAGACCTCCTGTTGAGCTAATTAAGATCTATAAAGCTAAATGTGTGTCTGGTGCTACTTATGGCAGTGGGGTATGGGGTTTTGCTTACCCCACGCCTATCCAGGTGGTGGAAAACTCCTTCTTAAAGTTTATCCTTGCGGTTCCCAAGAGCACTCCTAATTACAACTGTCATGCAGAATTGGGTCTTGCTTTTATATCTGATCTAATTAAGCTGGAGCCTGTACTATTATGGCACAGGCTGTGGACACAAGAAGCAACAAAGCTTAACAGAGATATTTTGACAGATATTCTAAAATTAGAGGGAGCCATGAAGATACCGTGGCTGAGTTATGTATGCAAATTTTTAACAGATATTGAAAAATTGGACTATTTTCTAAACCCTTCTAATATCTCAGCTATTTCGCGTAAAGATTTAAAGAAGGAGGGTTTAGCTTTCTTGGATTCTTTAAGAGTTACAACTGAGGTATTAAAACCCTCTGTTCTGCAACATGAAATGATATTAACGACTTTTAATATTCAGCCCTATTTAATCTATGTGCTAGATAATTATGAAAGATTCCTATTGTCTCACTTTAGATTTGGAACTTTCCATAGATTGGTCAGTTTCCCTACAGCAAATAATTGGACACATGATTTACCTCCTTGTCCCTGTGATGATACTTCACCCCAGAGTACTATTCATGTTTTCCTCTTCTGTAAATTGTATGATGTGATTAGACATAATGTTTTATTACCTTTTTTGAGAGAGATGGGCCACCGGCAATGCCGTGTGGCCATGCTAAGTATTCAATGTCTAGATAATCATCTGTGTGTTGCAACAACTGTTTTATATTTGAAAAATGTGAGGCGCAGTAGGAAAAGTATGATCACATAAATGCATTTTAAAAAATTCATGATATTATGGACTTTGAATCCCCTGCTACTGATGAATTTTTTGAACGCCATTGAGAAATTGTAAAATGAACTTCTTAAAGATCTTAATGAACTGTTTTTATCTATACTTTTATGATTGCTTCTAAACAATTGAATAAAGTTATATTTCAACTTTTGAATAGAGCCCCCTGGTGGTCCAGGTCCCAGGGGTATTATTTAAAAAAAGGAGAGGGTGCATGGGGCCCTCCTACTGAGGCTCTTGGAGCACCGAGAACCACCACCTCCCCAGGGCTTTATTTTTAAAGAAGGAGGGTGGTGCATGATGTCCCCATCCTCAGGGTCTATGAGCCCGGGGCTTATCGTACCACCACTTCCTTGAGGCAATCAATCATTGTTAAGGGGGCCGAGCAGACCCCATGCCCCAGGGACCACCACCTCCCGGGGGATAAATAACACAAAATGGGGGGCCCCACTGGCCCACCCAGGCCCCAAATATTTTTTGAAATAATGGAAGTGAGGCCACGTGCCTCCTACTGGGCCACCGAGGGATCCAGGGACCTACCTCCCCTGGGCTGGCCCGGAAAAATAAAGGTAAGGGCACCACAGCTCCCCTCTTGGGACAATACATGGCCCTAGGGACTGCCACCCCCCCAGGGCCGGAACTTGCTTTGTCCCACGGTGCCCACCCTCAGGTCATAGCTGTTTGCTTTTGCATGGTGGGAGCTGACAGATCCCTCCAAGCAAAAGCAAACACTTCGGTTCCAGTGGGCAGGAGCTGTCAAAGTGCTCATGCTTGCTGGCAGTGGAGGTTTCATCTCTTTCTCTGCACGCATGAAACTATTACTCCTGCACAGATGGAGCTGCATTTCCAGAAGCTGCCTGCATGCAACACCAATGCCTGCGCGCACAGGAGGCTGGGAGCCAGCTGGGACTGGGGGACCTTGAGGCTCCCCCTAGAGTCACCATTGTGCGCACAACAGGAGCTTTCGCTAGGACCAAGGCACCCAGAGATACGTCTGGGCCCTGGGGGATGGGGTCCGAGAAGGAGGACCACAAGGCCCCCTCACCCATTGAATTATGGCAGGCCTGGGGGGATGGGGTTCCTGGGGCTTAAATCAGTCCAGGAAGGAGGCCCACACAGCCCCCAACCTTCATTGAATCATAACCACCAAGTTTTCAGACTACTAATGTGTGAAATTTCTATGGCTTCAGTGCACTAATGAGTGACATTCAACAGGCAAAAATGTGACACTTAGAGTGACACTTTATCGTAGGGAAATAAATGCCATGAGGTGTGTGTAAAGGGATAAATATCAGAATGTATACCCTTTTGAGCAATGAAAAGCTCTAAAAATATCTTGAAATTGCTGCAAAATCCCTGAAATGAAAGGTTAACACTTGTTTTGTAAAGAACAATAAACCTCTGCCTTTTTTCTGGCAGCCTATGTTAATCTGCTTGTAATGTTATTTTAAAACAGCCAGGAACCTAGTAGCACTATAATCCAGAAGTCTCTATCAACCACTGCAACAATAAGGTCAAAATTATGTTTCCTACTGGTTACACAGAATGTCTATACTGATTACTATAATCAATAGAGGTTTCATTACAGCAATGCAAAAGAATACATGTCCCATCAAATTTGTTTAACTGAGAAGAAAGACATCATTTTAAAATGTCACCAATATGAGGTGAACTTTTCATGAACACCAGTTTAAAATTTCACCAGTATGAGGTGAAATTTTAACCAGCACCAGATTGAGGTGAATTTTTCACTAGTACCAGTTTCAAATTTCACCAGATAGTTGATGAGTCTGACTTTAGTGTGAGCGCATATTTCAGGCGATGCTGACAGCTTGGCTTTTACAGCTGCATGGGGCTGGAAATGCCAGACATCATTTATCATAATTTTGTCATAACTACAATACATTCTGTGAATGAAAGAAGTTCTCTCCTGGCCTCAGTGTGAAATATCAATGAAGAAAAGCATGCCTCTGAACGGTGTAAAGTATCTTGATTATGTTTAAGCACATGCTGTAGAGATCAGATGAACTTCACAGGGCAGAATGTATGGACTGAGACTGAATGACTACTAACAGCTGCCACTGTTCACAAATGTCTTTGGAGTGATCTGCCAGACTGTTAGCTGTTTCCTGCCTTGCTTTGTCTTGAGCTGTGTGCTGTTTGGCGGGGCTGGGCTTGGCAGGAGAGCAACAGGCTACAGTTGCAGAGGGCAGTTCCATGGGGTCACAGGGAGCATCTCTCCTCAGCCAAAGGTTTCTTCTAGGAGAGACAGTAAAGAGTAGTGACAGCCAGAGGCCCATGTGTGCCCCCCAAAACACCCATCTGCAAAAGCACAACCTCACCTGGCAGAAATAGGTCTAAAGTAGCAGGTGTGCTGGAACAGGAGGAGCCACAAACAGGATATGAAATTAGTTATTGTCACACAGATCAGTGGCTTCCATTAAAACAATCCGATTTATGAAACAAGGGGTATAATCAGATAGGTGGCATGCCGCCAGTGGCTCTGTGGCAGAGTGACGCTGTGAAGTGGTCGCACTCACCTGACTCCAGTTGCACATTATTTTGATGGTTCTCCCTGCCACTCACACACCCACTCGCAGATATACACAGGCACTCATACACCCAATCACAGACCCATAGCACCACTCATACAGCCACTCACATACACTCACACACCCAGTCACAGACCCACTCAGACACACAGACACACTCAGACAATCACTCAAACACTCATGCACTCACAGAACTATACAGCCACTCACAGACCCATTCAGGCACTCACACATCCACTCACAGACCCACTCAGACTTTCAAACACCCACTCAGACACCTAGTGAGACACTTATGCAGGCGCTCCCATCCCCACCCAGACACTCACACACCAACTTATACACTCATTGAGACATGCACTCACATACCCACTGAGACACTCACGTACTCACTCACTCTCAAAGGTTACAGGTTACAGTTAGGGATTACAATTTTAAAAACCTTAAAAATTCACTTCAAATACTAAAGGTTACAGGGACATTATAGTTAGTAAACAACATTAAAAAAATGTAGAAATTTACTGAAAAAAACAAAGGTTACAGAGATGTTACAGTTAGGCTCACATTGCACTCATACAAAACCAGTGAAATTCAACAGTAATTGTTTGCTAAGCTAATTATAACTTACGCTACCGCAATGCACTGCTTATGACCTCATATATTACATCACTCATGACATGGTTATTGTTTACAAAACATGTTTGCTCCTAATGCACCATGGCCATATAGAGGTATTAAAAACATTCTAAATGTTTGCATTTCAGAGTAACTCTGTGTGCAAGAGACAGTTGACTTATATTCATTGTGCTCCACACAACCTTTTTAGTTCTGAACAAAATGTTTCCAACAGAAGAAAAATTCTAGGTAATAGATACTAAATTTTGTAAGCAATCTTGAGTTTGAGAGAATAGTGTCAGCATGATAATTGGCAGTTAAGATAGACGAGTGTTTACATCAAGTGCTAACCTATGCATATGTGCTTATTTTCGTTCAGAAGATGGGCTATCTGTAAAGTTTTCACTACAGTTTGAAAGGTGCAGATAGTATGATCTTTACAACCTTCAGATCATGGTTACTGTAAGAGGCTGGCTTAGTATATGGTGCGCAATTATGTAAGTGACCCTGCACTAATCCAGACAACCCTTATGGTGATTTTAGTGGTCAAGAAGGGTCCAGAAGGGGTGTTAAGCCAGCCAGAGGCCCATGTGTGCCCATGTGTGCCCCCCAAAACACCCATCTGCAAAAGCACAACCTCGCCTGGCAGAAATAGGTCTAAAGTAGCAGGTGCGCTGGAACAGGAGGAGCCACAAACAGGATATGAAATGAGTTATTGTCACACAGATCAGTGGCTTCCATTAAAACAATCTGATTTATGAAACAAGGGGTATAATCAGATAGGCGGCATGCCGCCAGTGGCTCTGTGGCAGAGTGACGCTGTGAAGTGGTCGCACTCACCTGACTCCAGTTGCACATTATTTTGATGGTTCTCCCTGCCACTCACACACCCACTCGCAGATATACACAGGCACTCATACACCCAATCACAGACCCATAGCACCACTTATACAGCCACTCACATACACTCACACACCCAGTCACAGACCCACTCAGACACACAGACACACTCAGACAATCACTCAAACACTCATGTGCTCACAGGACTATACAGCCACTCACAGACCCATTCAGGCACTCACACATCCACTCACAGACCCACTCAGACTATCAAACACCCACTCAGACAGCTAGTGAGACACTTATGCAGGCGCTCCCATCCCCACCCAGACACTCACACACCAACTTATACACTCATTGAGACATGCACTCACATACCCACTGAGACACTCATCTACTCACTCACTCTCAAAGGTTACAGGTTACAGTTAGGAATTACAATTTTAAAAACCTTTAAAATTCACTTCAAATACTAAAGGTTACAGGGACATTATAGTTAGTAAACAACATTAAAAAATTTTAGAAATGTACTGAAAAAAACAAAGGTTACAGAGATGTTACAGTTAGGCTCACATTGCACTCATACAAAACCAGTGAAATTCAACAGTAATTGTTTGCTAAGCTAACTATAACTTACGCTTCCGCAATGCACTGCTTATGACCTCATATATTACATCACTCATGACATGGTTATTGTTTACAAAACATGTTTGCTCCTAATGCACCATGGCTATATAGAGGTATTAAAAACATTCTAAATGTTTGCATTTCAGAGTAACTCTGTGTGCAAGAGACAGTTGACTTATATTCATTAAGCTCCACACAACCATTTTAGTTCTGAACAAAATGTTTCCAACAGAAGAAAAATTTTAGGTAATAGATACTAAATTTTGTAAGGAATCTTGAGTTTGAGAGAATAGTGTCAGCATGATAATTGGCAGTTAAGATAGACGAGTGTTTACATCAAGTGCTAACCTATGCATATGTGCTTATTTTCGTTCAGAAGATGGGCTATCTGTAAAGTTTTCACTACAGTTTGAAAGGTGCAGATAGTATGATCTTTATAACCTTCAGATCATGATTACTGTAAGAGGCTGGCTTAGTAATGTAAATGTAAATGTACAGGAATTTATATAGCGCGAATCACCGAGCGGTTTCTAAGCGCTTGCTTAGGGAACCCGTCCTGGTATTCCCCTGTGAGATAACCCCGGCAGGGTATCCGCAAGGTGAAAGCCAGGCATCCCGCCGCGAGGGGCCGTTGTGGAGATTAAGCAAGCTATTGCCCAGAGTCGCAGAGTGTGAACCCGTGAATCGAGTAGGCACCGGAGCGAGAATTGTCGAGTCCATGGACATTTTAGGACTCATGACCCCGCCGAGCCGGGAATTGAACCCTGGTCCCGGGCTGACCTCTGCTTCCAGGTCTGCCTCCTCTAACCAGTGAGCCACACTTAGTATATGGTGCGCAATTATGTATGTGCCCCTGCACTAATCCAGACAACTCTTATGGTGATTTTAGTGGTCAAGAAGGGTCCAGAAGGGGTGTTAACTAGCTTGTTTACCAGAACTAATCATGAAGTCTAGGTTAAAAGAAAAAGAACCACACATTGTACTCATTAAATTAGTTATATTTATTATACACACTTACTAATACATTGGTGTATCTCCTACCTGGAGATATCAACGAAATACACACAATATTTCAAAAGGAGAACAGGTACCTAGCACAAATACACAGTATGGGGAGACCAAGCCATATCCTAATAATCTGGAATGCGAACTGCGACCAAAGTCGAGACTTGACCCATAAGACTTAGAAGAGCTGGAGACCCAAGAAACCACCCAAGGTAAGTACCCAGGAACCCACAGTGGCCATGTGCAAAGTGCAAACGCAGCCGCGTACTCAATGTAAGTCAACAGAAAAGTTGCAGTTTTCAAGAAGAAGGACCCTTCCCAGTGGAGCCAAAAGAAACTCTGTGGAAGATGGAAGTTTGGAGAATGACTCCACCCGTGGATACCCCAGGAACCAGGATATCTACACCAGGGAAGCCAGATGCATAGGTGTGAAGTGATGTCATAAACCGCAGAAGACCACAATGGCGAACTTCAGTGAAGATGCCGCTGTTGAAGAAGGTGAAAGAGTCCGGTGGAATCCAAGGATTTGTTCTTGAAGAGATGTACCTGCAGGAGTGATAAGGAGGCATGGAAGTCCAATGACACAGATGACAGAAAATGCAGGACAGTTGACAGAGACCTTGTTGCTGCATCTGTGAGGACCAGGCAATGCGGTGGAAAACCAGAAGCCATTTATGAGCTGTCCCACGTCGGAAGTCAAGAACCAGGGGGTCTGTATCCGGCGGGAGCACCAACAAACTTGTCAGCAGCAACAGACCTGGAAAACGAAGAAGGTGCAGTGTCGGGACAAGAAAGGTCCAAGGAACTCACCATGTGCAGGAGAGTCATAGCAGGCCCCAAGCAAGCAGGGTAGCCCACTGAGGTCAAAGAAGACTCTCGAGAGGACCCACAAGCCAAAGGCACAGGAGTTGCAAAAGGACCTCAAGCAGCTCACCAAGGATGCAGGCCTATGGTGCAGAGGATGCGGTGAGGATGAAGATTTTGTCAGGAAGAGATGCTAGAGGCTGGAGAGTCTTGTAGCCTGAAGATCTCTGGCGACAGAGTCAACAAGCCTTGGCAACCACAAGTCAATGTAGTGCTCAGGGGTTTTGTCTCATTTGTTCCGACGAGGCCTACAGTGAGAAGACAGTGCAGACCTTGCAGGAGTTGCATGACTACCACCTATGTTGCTGAGCCTTTCAGAGTCTTTGGGACCTTAGGAGCAGCAGCCCGGTCAGCTTTGTTGCGGTACCTGCAGATGCAGGGTAGTGGCTCCTTCACTCCAAGGGAGATTACTTCAGGTGTCTTTGATGCCCACTTGCCTGGAGAAGAACCTGGTTGAAGCCCAGTTGACGCAGAAGACTGGCAGGATGACGAGACCAGGAGCAGCAGGAGTCTTCCTTGATGCAGTGTCAGTTCTAGTCAAAGTCCAATGAAGTCCAAGGTGCCCAGACAGTTGAAGTTGAAGTGGTTTCAGATCTGAATCGTGTCCTATGATGAATCTGAAGAGCCATCCACAAGTAAACCCTTAAGTTCACAAAGGAAAGGGTTGGGACGATTCAGGGGTCCCTCCCAGAGGAGAGGCTGGACAGAGGGGAGGATACTCCCATGCTTTTTGTCCAGTTTTGCACCAGAGTGAGAGCCAGCGGCCTCCCTGAACCGGTTTCATCTGAAAGAGACAGTTAGTTATAGATTCCCTACCTTAGAACTTCCCCCAGGCATCAGTCTTTTTCCTAATCAGTACCCCTGCACATCAGTAGGTGGCGTTGGTCGACTCTGCGTCCTTCGTCGGTGTCGTGGTCGCAGGGACGAGAATGGAGTGCCCACTTAGACATGGCCCCTGCGTGCTGACGTCCCAACTTCAGACCTGCTTCTAGCCCTGCAGCGCCTGGCACAAGATGGTGTTTATGATAGACACGCAACTTGTGTGCTTGGGGTGTGTGGAGCGCGACCACTACCCAAAGTCATGTTCCGAACACCAGGCCATGAACACGAAGACTTTGCGGGAGGGGTCCCGAAAGTTGCTGGAGGCCCTGCGGTCGGATCCTGTTGCTCCCATTCTTGTTCAAGAGGAAGGTCTCCAGGTCGTTCGCGGAGCCCCCACTCCTCGTCGCACTCCAAGTCATTAACATCATCAAGTAAGTCCAAACACAAGAAGAAGGTGAAGAAGCACAAACGCTCTTCACCTTCTTCCTGTCGGTTGGCAGACGCAAAGCAGTACTCAGAATTTGGTTGCTCGAAGGCTCCATCACCGGTGCCTGTTCCAGGTAAAACTCCGCGTCTCCTACCCATTCCAGGAGCCGGAGAGCCCCCTGCTCAACACCCTTCCCCTAGGAGCTAGGTGGTCCAAGCCTCTTCTTCAAAAGGTGCATTCCCTTCTGCCCCTCAAGACAGGGCACCCAAGAAGCTGGACCACCTTGGGAAGCGTGTGGAAAAGTCAGCCCATAATGCACCTGATGCCCAGGCTGCTGGCGCAGGACGCCTCTGAGTTCCCATCTTGAACAATTACCAAATGAAGAGACGGGCACTGGAAGCAGGAAGACAAGGAAAGAGTTTTATTTCTCATGAGGAGAGCCTGTCATTTCGGACGGACACTCGCATAGTGTCTTCAGGAGGTGCTCTAACAAGTTTCTCTGAGGCCTGGTCTTTTATACACTGGTTTAAGACATGTGAACGTTCTTTATTACAATAAAGACATTGTGAAGTATGAAGATAACATCCCCGGCACCCCCCCCCAGTTCCGGCTCATTCCAACACGTGGCTACAGTAGAGGCCCTTACCCTCCATACAATAGGAGGGGGCTGTCACGCAGCTGAGTGTTCTGCTGATTCCTTTGAAATGTGTGCGCCTGATCGAATCCCAGGGGGTGGGAAGGTCATGATCAATAGTAGCTCCTTTGAAGAGGGGCGAGTGCATACAGTAGTGGGCAATAAACTGTATCCTCGGGCTAAGGGATGACCAGCGGTCCGTGCAAACAATCGGGCTCAGAGGAAGGGGTCATCAAAAGGGGGGTATTCATGGAAGGAAAGGAGGTGTTGGTCAGGCGCGGGGTGTGATTCCCAGTGACAGCGTCATGCAGAAGGAGAAGGGTTCATGACTTGTGCATGTGAGAGTGGGGGCGGTCGGGGTGCATGGGGGAAGCTTGCAGGGTCAGGGAAGGGTGCTGATGATCGATCGCAAACAGAGAGACCATGGTACCTAAAAAAGCTGTTGTATATATGTGTGCATGGGTTTATGCTGGCGGGATATGTTTTGCAATACCCATTCTGCTTACGACAAGAGGTACAGTGAACACAAATGAACGCCGCTTATGTGTATATACATTGCCAATTTCAACAGTCGCCGCTTTTTAACATACGCTAGTACATTTGTGTTTACCCCAACTGATGGAGTGTACATATAGTCATGTGCGGCCAATGAAATAACGTTCGTCAAATGCTAGCAAATTGCGCGAAACCATATGCAGTCGATACAATTGGCGGAATGCGGTACATATGAATTTGCATTCGTTGTGTTATTTATACAAATCTAGAGATCGGCATAATACTTAGTCGGGGTCAACCAAGGAATCAGGTTCTGACTTTTTCTCCGATGACATCAACATACAGTAAAAAGTGCTATATGAGACTTTTGGACTTGAGTGACCGATGAAACATTTTTGAAAGCAATAGAAAGTTCAGGAAGGGGGGTCTTAGTGAAAAGGTCTTTTCAACGATGAGCCACCACTGGTAGACTCTGGTAGTCCGTTTTCCTTTCATTGGCGCTTTTGAGCACCGGCGGTGGAGCTATAAGTCCAGCTCGGAATCATCCTTACGCGTTGCAGGGTGCGATCAGTCCTCTGCTGTTAGATCACAGTCCTGTTTCCTAACTGATCTTCTTAGGGGTGCCTTATGCTGGGCACCTGCGTGTCTTTCTTCTTCCGTGGCAAAACCTAATTCTATAGTCAAAAACTTATGTGAAAGAGTTTGTTGAATAATCGAGGGAAGAGAGGGCGGAGTGGGGCCAGATCTTCGAACACACCAAGGGACCAAGGGAGCAAAGGACAACGAGCAGGCAGGCCCATCAGTCGGACTCAAAAGGGGACGGGGACTTCAGGCACGAGTGGGTCAGCAAGTCGAGGGCTTCAAGGCAGCCCTTCATTCCTTCATCTGCCGAGTTTGAGAGTTGTGCCTCGTCCCGCGTCTTGTTGCTCTGCGGCTCCACCTTTGGTTGCGGTCACATGTGCTTCATGATCTGTGGCCAGGCTATGCGTCACGTCCAGCTCCTCTCCTCCGGTGATTGTATCTTTGAATGGGTACAAAACAAGTTTTAGAGAAACTGGTAGGGGAGAACAGTTATACATCTCAATTCCATCCCTATTCCTGAGTAGGTGGGGGATATGTTAATCGATCACAGTCATAAGTCATCACTTATGGAGTATGTAGGAGGGCATTTCTACTGAATTCGTAAACCTATTCGGCGTTCATTCGTGACGTCGTGGGGGGAAATCGCATTCCCATGGACAATGTACTTTCTATCAAACTAAAACTCGAATCGAGTCCTTATTAACCCAAGTACTGACAATCTTACATTTCCCTTCAGGGTCGGCTGATTCTTGCAAGCAGGGGGGTTATCATCATGGGAGGGGGGACAGAGGTAACACATGCTTTACATGGGGAGCGATAGTTAACCAAGGTCATCAATTACGCTTCGGGGATAGCTGAAAGGAGGTGTGGTCGATCGGGAGTAGCGAGAACGCTTTGGACATCCGCACTTAAGTGCAGAGGGGTGGGGCAATCTGGGCATTGGGGATTGTATTTCTAATGAACTGAAAAACAGAAGACCATTGACGTTATAGTCCCCCTATAAAAAGGCCAGATTAGGGGACGTCAGTCGTCTGACCTGTCCTTTCTTTCATTACCAACTCGGGTTCTATCGTTTTGCAGAAAGGAGAGGTAGTAATATGGCAAGTTACAATCGTTTTGGTTCCTGTCAATTTTGCCGAACACCTTTGTGTTCGAAGAGACCCAATTAGGTTCGTGCCGGTGGGGCACAACGTTCTGGCACAAGGGAGGAGGGAACAGGGGGACCCTCAGAGAGAGAGAGAGAGAGAGAGAGAGAGAGAGAGAGAGAGAGAGAGAGAGAGGAGAGAGAGAGAGAGAGAGAGAGAGAGTCGCTCGCACTCTAAACGAACCATTTGGTACACGTATGTCGTGGAGAGAGAGAGAGAGAGAGAGAGAGAGAGAGAGAGGGAGAGAGAGAGAGAGAGACGTGTACAATAATGGTCCATTCAGTGCGCACACAACACAGAACAGCAGGGGTTAAGTAACACGGAGACACAGGCAGAGGGATGAGTAGATCCATACATCACGTACACACAAACTCAGACGGGGGAGACGATACATGTATTATATACAAAAATCCAAGACAAAACATAAAACAGTTATTGGCCAAAATTATCTTTTTCTATATGCTGTGCATCCTTAGCATCCTAAGCTCTTTTTTACCTTTTTCTTCTCTTTTATTCGTCGGCTGCCTTTACTAGTGGCTTGGATTGTACACACTTACGCCGTTGGCAATTGGTCATGAACTAACCTGGTCGGGCTAATGCTCACGGTCGTTTTTTCGAGTCATTTTAGCAAATGTGTTTCCAGGCTAAGACAACAGTTGGTGTCAATTGGAGAACAATGGGGCAGCTTTAAATTACATGTCTATGAGGATGCGAAAAGGAGGTAGTAGGTTTTTAAATATTGGCAATATTCCTAGTCCTCCCGGCGGAGGGTACTTGTGTAAACCTTACCTCGGAATATTCCTTAAACTTTCTCTATTTAGTTAAACGTAGGAATGTATTCATTATTGTACGTCATTTTTGGTTGCATTATTCGGGGTTTGTCGCGGTTAGGTACCATAATCAAACCCTCTTTCCCGTCTCTTCGTCCGCTAGATCACCATTTTTGTACATTAATCGACATTCCGATGTGACCTGCAGAGAGAGGGAAAAAGAAGGGGGCAGGGGCTACATTGATAGACACATTAGCGCACATAAACCCAGAAAGGCTGTTACTTACTGCATACTCGGCCTATCTCCACGGGATGCAGTCCTTGCCAACTGGGCGTTCAAGCCCAGGTGGACCGCTAATGTGACTTTTCTTATACAGGTAGCATACAAACTATAGGCTAAATACCAGGATTTTTAGCGGTTGCTTTTGGCTGTACAAAAAGGAAAATGCACAACTAAAACTTGGACCCTTCATATCTGCAATATCTCTATGTATTATACCTCTTAACCCTTAACTAATCGAGCTAAGTCGTTTTCACCTGTATTTTAGTTATATCGGAAATAGTGATCATTTATTCGAAACTTATCAACCTACGCGTGACAACTATGTTTGCTTTTTCCAAAAAATCTTTAATAAGAATGTCGGTGCACAAATACGGGCCTACAACCCCGTGGGCCGGCCACGGAGCGGGCTGGAACTGTAGATGTGGGGATACTTTATTAGTGAAAAAAAACCTAATGGAGTCGGGGGTCGTTTGTTTTATAATAAAAAGTGCGACAAGTGCAATAAAAACATGTCGAGAATTCAGTGTGAGCGAGTATCATAAGTGTTGAAATTCGAATTTGCAATAATCATGAGGCGCCAAAACTTAACAACAATTCATTGTCCGAATGTTCAATCAGTACCCATCTCATGTCAATTCATTGTCCTTCATTGTCCGAACACATAATCAGTACCCATCCCATATCAATTCATTGTCCGAACTGACAGTATACATCCTATATCAATCCATTGTCCGAACATATAATCAGTACACATCCTCTATCAATCCATATGTTTAAAAACTACATACATATCCCATGACACCAAGGCTGAGCAATCGGGGTACAACAAGGAGTTGAAAGTTTCATTTGTACCGGCGCCATTTTGGGTGCAGTCAGGCAGATCCAGGCATAGTCTAAATCTCCGCTAACTCATGGTTGGCCCAGAGTCTCTTTCGGTAGTCCAAAAGTTCCGTTAAAGGGAAAAAAAGAGAAAGGATCGGTGGTCTGAACCATCAGTCAAAGGGGGAGGGAGGCAACAATTTTTCCTACCGGGTCATGCTGGGTTTTCACCGGAACTGATCCGAACTGTAGTCTGCAGGATTCTAGTCATTCAAACTGAGGCTGGCGCCAGCATGGGAGCGCCAACGTCCCGCGGCTACAGTTTCATCGTTCCACGGGCAATCATGGCAGTCATTCCCCATCGGGGGTGTCTGCGGGGGTCGGGGACTCCCGCGGCTCCTCTAGAATCTTCAAGGTCGTGGAGAACTTTTATGATGGTGGGACTCGTTTCTTAATCAACAAGCAGCCGGGCCATCTCTTCACCCCGGGCCCGCTCCAGCAGGATCGTCCGCCATTTCACGAGCGGGCGAACCCATGTCGGGTGAGTGGAGCGTTGGGGTTGCTGCTGGGGGCCTCCACCTGGGGAGGTGGGAGAGGCCCGTTCGCGCCGTCTCTCCCTCCCAGCGCACCCCACGCCGTTTTCGTCGGTGCTAATATACATGATGGCCGGACCAGGCGATGAGAGAGGGGGGGGTCGGAGGCATGTGCAAGACATCCCCCCCCCCAGTGTTGTCGCAGCCATTATTGAAGAAGTGGCGCCTAGTATGTTTCGGGCCGGGCCTCCGGTTGATGGCGGCCGAACGCTCTTTGCCACGGCCCCAGGAACGGGTCCCTTGGTTCATCCTGGGGACAGACCTTGGCGCGTGGTGCCGCCTTCGGGCTATTTCGCGTAGTGGCCTCTCCACCCCCAGGCCTCTTATGGAAGCTGGTCCAGACTGTCTGAGAGAGGGGGGGGTCGAGGACATGGACATTCCCCCCCCCTGCAACTCTCCAGCGTTGTCGCAGCCGCCACCGCGGCCGGGTCCCGTCGGCCTCGGCCTCTCCTCAGGCCCACCTCATGTGATGATCTCCGGCCGACGGCTGGCAGCAGGACCCGCTCTACATGTGTTGAAGATCTCGTCTTCCGGCTGGGCGTAGCCGCAAACCTGTTGCACTTTGGGAGTTTCCAGAATGGGGGCGGATGTCTGCTGACTTGTATCTTTCCCAGGTTGCCGTTATTGGGGCGTGGCAGGCGGTGGGACAGACATGTTTGGAGCAGTGAGGGGCGATGAAGCCTCGTTGCCTCGTGGCCATCGCAATGTCAAGCTTGGCTTCTCTTATCATTTTCATGTTTCTTATTACGGGCTTATTTCTAACGTTTCTTGTTTCTAGGACAATCATATGTTTTATCATTAAGCATTGTTATCGTTTCCTTATTCGTTATTTTAATAAAAAATTTCATCAGTGGCCTACTGATTTCGTTTTCCTATTCCTTTCTTTCTAGTTTGTTTCATGCTAAAGTTTCTGTTAACAGGATACAGTGATCACTTCGTTATTATTGCATATGTCCTTTTCACTAGGGGTGCTCTCTGGTCGGGCCAGATGACCTACCTCTAGTAAATGGTCCGGGTGGAACTGGTTTATCAATCAGTGGGGAGTAGATAGGCATGACAGATTACAACGGAGGACAAAGGTCCGCATTACCTACCCTTCACTACTTGCAAAGACTAGACAGAGTATTTCTTTTCTATGTTATTTGCAAACAGAGAA
The DNA here is from genome assembly GCF_964261635.1 of Lissotriton helveticus. Taxonomy (NCBI): domain Eukaryota; kingdom Metazoa; phylum Chordata; class Amphibia; order Caudata; family Salamandridae; genus Lissotriton; species Lissotriton helveticus. The sequence goes on from NC_136063.1 coordinate 1,816,487,325, forward strand.
TACCTCCAAAAAGAACAAATTCCAAACAGTCAATGTTCGGACAACCAATCAATCAATGAGGAACGAAATAGGCACGACGGGTTACAACGGGGGCAAAAGCCTGCGTTACCTACCCTTCACTATCTGCAAAGGGAGAGAGAATATTCCTATTCTTCCCCGTTTGTAGGCAGAGAAGATCCTTAAGAGAACCAACTTCGAACAATTCAATGTTCGATCAAACAATCAATCAATGGGGGAGAAAAATAGGTATGACGGATTACAATGGGGGACAAAAGTCTGCATTACCTATCCTTCACTATCTGCAAAGGGAGACAGAATATTCCTATTCTTCCCCATTTGTGGACAGCGAATGTCTCAAAGAGCAATAATCGATAAAAACCGATAACAAACAATCAATGGGGAGAAAAGATAGGCATGACGGATTACAATGGGGGACAAAAGTCCGCATTACCTATCCTTCACTATTTGCAAAGAGAGAGAGACGTTCCTATCTGTCGCTGTTTGCAAACAGAGAATGTCTCCAAGAGAACCAATACTTCAAGTAGCACCCAAGGCTAAATGAACCAATCAATGAACAATACCAGTATCTAAATACCGTTTCCAATATCAACAATCAATCAATCAATCAGATGGATAAAGCCATCCTACCAATTAGACGTAAAGACGTCCTACTTAACCTTACCCGGACCGGACCATGTGGACAGTTCTTCGCCTTCCTTTTTCCAGCGCCCGATCGTTCTCTTTCTCCATGTTTTTACCGCAGCATTCCTGTGGGATTCCAGTCAGGACAATAGGTCACTTGAGAGAGGTCCGTTCGGAATCGGTGAAGTTCATTCAATCGGCAGCCGGACGAGGGCCCTCTCAAGGCAGGTATACTCCAATCATTTAGATGTTCACCCCATCGTCTGGACCTCTCTTACCGGACCTTATGTCGCTGATGGGCCCGACGTTGGGCGCCAATTGTGGAAAAGTCAGCCCATAATGCACCTGATGCCCAGGCTGCTGGCGCAGGACGCCTCTGAGTTCCCATCTTGAACAATTACCAAATGAAGAGACGGGCACTGGAAGCAGGAAGACAAGGAAAGAGTTTTATTTCTCATGAGGAGAGCCTGTCATTTCGGACACTCGCATAGTGTCTTCAGGAGGTGCTCTAACAAGTTTCTCTGAGGCCTGGTCTTTTATACACTGGTTTAAGACATGTGAACGTTCTTTATTACAATAAAGACATTGTGAAGTATGAAGATGACATCCCCGGCACCCCCCCCCAGTTCCGGCTCATTCCAACACGTGGCTACAGTAGAGGCCCTTACCCTCCATACAATAGGAGGGGGCTGTCACGCAGCTGAGTGTTCTGCTGATTCCTTTGGAATGTGTGCGCCTGATCGAATCCCAGGGGGTGGGAAGGTCATGATCAATAGTAGCTCCTTTGAAGAGGGGCGAGTGCATACAGTAGTGGGCAATAAACTGTATCCTCGGGCTAAGGGATGACCAGCGGTCCGTGCAAACAATCGGGCTCAGAGGAAGGGGTCATCAAAAGAGGGGTATTCATGGAAGGAAAGGAGGTGTTGGTCAGGCGCAGGGTGTGATTCCCAGTGACAGCGTCATGCAGAAGGAGACGGGTTCATGACTTGTGCATGTGAGAGTGGGGGCGGTCGGGGTGCATGGGGGGAAGCTTGCAGGGTCAGGGAAGGGTGCTGATGATCGATCGCAAACAGAGAGACCATGGTACCTAAAATGGCTGTTGTATATATGTGTGCATGGGTCTATGCTGGCGGGATATGTTTTGCAATACCCATTCTGCTTATGACAAGAGGTACAGTGAACACAAATGAACGCCGCTTATGTGTATATACATTGCCAATTTCAACAAGCGTACATTCTCTTCCTCTAGCTTGGCACTGTTGCGGGTGAATACTGCATGCCTCTGGGGCTCCTACGCCCATACCATCAGGGATACGCTCTCGCAGGTGCTGCCTCAGTGCCTGGAGGAGGCCCGGGTCATTCTCTCCCAGGCAGTGGTGGATGGGAGAGACACAGCCAAATTCACCATCAGATGTCGACTGGATACCACCGACTAACTGGGCAGAATGATTGCCACGTCAGTAGCCCTTAGGCGCTACATCTTGTTGAGGACATCAACCTGACAGACAACCTTGATAGACATGCCTTTTGATGGCCGTCGTCTCTTTGGTAACAAAGCAGACTCAGCGCTGGAGCGCTTTAAAGATTCTAGGGCTACGGACAGATCTTTGGGCCTCACTGCACATATCTTATGTGTGCTCCCTTCGAGCCTCTTCATAACTGCCCTCTCAAGCTCCTTAGTCTCAAAACTGCCTTCCTTGTGGCCATCACCTCTGCTCGCAGGGGGAGTGAGTTTCAAGCTCTGTCTTCCAAGCCCCCTTTCTTCTTTGTGCATTCGGACAAAGTGGTGCTTAGAACAAGGCCTTTGTTTCTTCCTAAAGTGGTTACACCACTTCATGTTGGACAATCACTTTGCCCACCTTTTTCCCACCTCCGCACCCTTCCAAGGAGGAAGAGAAACTCCACCGTCTGAACCCTAAACGTGCGCTGTCATTCTACCTTGACCACACCAAAGACTTCTGGGTGGATGATCAACTCTTTATTGAATATGTAGGTGCCAAGAAATGCCGGGCTGTTCAAAAACGTCCCGTCTCTCGATGGTTTGTCCATTGCATAGAGATCTGCTATGCATTAGCGAAGAAGGATCATCCAGTGGGGTTGCATGCTCATTACACAAGGGCTATGGCAGCAACCACAGCATTGCCACATGGAGTCTCACTCCTTGATATGTGCCATGCAGCAACGTGGGCATCTCTGTACATATTTACCAGACATTACTGCTTTGACATCCAAGTCTACTTTGCCCCTTTTGTACTTCAGTACTTTCTCATCTGAACTTGGTTCGCAGACACTCCTCCGTTGATGGTATTGCTGAGGTATCTATTTTAAGGTAAGGAATCCACAACTAACTGCTTCTTTCAGATGAACAAGTTACTTACCTTCAGTAATTATGTAGCTGTAAGAGACACGTTAGTTGTAGATGCCTCACCCCTCCACCCATCCTCCCCGCTCTGCGAACTGATATCTAGGGATAGGGACTTCCATACAGGGTTCTAGTTGTGGCGCACCAGTGGTCAGTGTTTTGCATGGCTCTGCGCTTCTGGTGTGGAAAATCGTGTCAGAACTGACATCAGCGCGCAGAGGTGGTGCCTAAGTAGGCACCACAACATCATCCCAGTGACCACGACTCTGACGACAGATGCAGAGTTGACCTACTCCACCTACTTACGCGCATGGGTACTGCTAAAGAAACATCTCTAGATCCAGACTGACGCCTGGGGGAGATTCTAAGGTAGGGAATCTACAACTAACATATGTCTCTTACAGATACATCGTTACTAAGGGTAAGTAACTTGTTCAACTGGAGTATGCCAAATGTTCCCTTCAAAGCAGTCTGGTGGCTTTGGCAAGCGCCCCCAGCCCAATACACTATGTCCTGTATGGGAGGTGGTCACATCTATTGTTCTACCTTCCCCTGCTCGAGCTCAGCTCAGCCGCAGGAGGATAGAATTGTGTCTGTGGTCAGAACTAGCACTTGCTTGCTGATAGACCCTAAAAAAGGTTGGTACCGGGAACACATTGGGTGTCCCTACGGGAGCTCACCAGTACATTAAATCCTACATCCAACACTGGAATCGGTGTTGGGGTAAGATTCCAACATGTTTGATACCAAACATGACCAGGTTTGGTGCAGCCAATATATAGTTAGATATCTCGTAATTGACTTGATGTCCACTATATGTATTAAATGGCTGCTCACACTCACAAGGCCTGGAGAATTGACTCCATGAGTTGTACGTGGTGTCCTGCCCATGCAGGGCACCCTCACACTTATAACCTACCACCCTACCTTCACCCTACCTTCAGGATTGAAAGATCTGCCTCAGGGGTGACTTTTAGGTTTTCAGTGCCGTGACCTCAGATACAGTGACCTCTGTTGTAAGTGGTGCTAGCATCAGTTCACACAGGCTGCAATGGCAGGTCTGTAGTCACAGTTTGAGTGGTCCTTCATGGGTGGTATAATACATGCTTTGTCCAATGGGAGACCCCTGGTGTACCTATGCCCTGGGTACCTTAGTACCATATACTAGGGACTTACTAGGGTACACCAGAAGCCATTTGGGAAGGTACCAAAGTACTTCTCATAGTCACGTTTATGGAGAAGGCACATTGACTGGGGTCCTGATTAACAGGATCCCAGACAGACTAGTCCAAAACGCACTGACACTAGGTAAAAAGTGTGGGTAACCATGCTAGAAGAATCCCACCTTCCTAGAGTTATGTTTAGCAAATGGCATCATATTTGACAACTGTTGCATAGAATGTACATTGTTCTTAGTGGATTACTTTGAATACTCTGTGGTGTATTTCTTATAAGAGTTTAATTGTCTGCAAACAGTGTGGGATAGAATGAACTCTCTCCACAGAGTAAACATTTTTGGAACAGGATAAGTCCCAGTTCGGTGTTCATTCGTTTTTCAATTAAACCATCAAGCTTTTGTGGGATCGCAGTTCTTACCCTGGTACCCACCTTTGGATTGTGAAGGGTCTTGGGACCCACACTTCTGAAAAGATTTTGCGGACCCTTTAGATGACTCTTTACCTTTTTCCTTAGACTGTACCACATCTTTCCCTTGGGATTAGCAACCCCTTTCTCTTGGTCACCCTTCCATGGGACTTCTTGGACACCTAGTCTTCACCCAATGGTCATCTTTCTTTCCCATCTCCTGGGAGAAATCTAACCTAGGTAGACCAAGTATTGATGTAACTTCTTAGAAGTACAGTTACTCAACAGATGCTCTTTTATAAATAAATTATAAAGCCCATCATGCACCTGACTTTCCTTCAACCAACCACCTAGTGTTTTGACTGAAAAGCCTACAACATCAATTTAGGACTGACTCAAGGTTTTCTGAGTCTCACCTGAGCTTAATTCTATACTCCTCTGTGGTGACTCCAAAGCCCTTAATCAGGGTTCCCTTCATGAGGTCATAGGACTCAGCATCTGCCTCATTAAGTGTCAAGAGTCTATCCCCACACTCACTTGAAAACAGCTGCCTAGAGCAGAGAGCCACAATACGTCTGTCTGGGTTTCCTCATCTTGCACTCCTGATCAAAGGCTGTAAACCAATTGGTGAAATCATCACTATCTACATATTTTGGGCCAAAGGCTTTATCTTTCTCCCTATTTAAGATTTTACTACCACCAGAGATGGATAGGCCCATCTCAGCCCTTTCCTTTTCTATGGCTAAGATGTTGGCCTGAAGGGCTACTCTTCTTTTTAAATTTTGAAGATCAGGATCTTCAACTTCTACTTCTTCTGGGGTACTGTCAGAAGTACACCCATACGGGTATCATCAGTATGGGTGTCTGAGGAACCACATCATCCTCACTGACAGCTCCATCCCCTGTAGGGTTTTCTCCCATTGCCTGAGCTCATTCGTGTTTGGCAAGCAACTCCTAGAGATGTGCCATGATGGGTTTAGCCCCCATGACAATATCACAAGCTTTACAGCGGTTCTTAAGTTGTCCTAACATAAGGTTTTTGTATGGGACCAGGTTGAACTCCTGGCTAGAACCCTCTGTAACAGACAAGTGTGTAAAACACTTGGGGCCTGATTCACAAAGGCAAATTTAGACCAAAAATCTGAGTTTAGACCTGGAGTCTAAGTTTAGACCTAAAGTCTAACTTAACTACTACAAAAGTTAGACTATCGTCTCCCTTTAGATTCGGAACAGTCTCAGAATCGTGGAAACAATAGATAACAGTTTCACGAAGTCAAACGTGCATGCTTTGTTTCTACAGAGTTTGCACAGAAATTGAGAGACGGGCGTTTCAAAAAACATTTATTGAACAGTCTTATTTCTCATGCAAGAGATATGAACTGATACAATCATAAAACAGATTGCGAAGTATAATACGTACAGCGTTAGCAGTAATATAAAATAATAATGCAATAGCATGGCTTGTAGCTATGACATATATTCATAAAAATACATACATAAATAACACAGGCTAAAATACTCAACTGGTGCTTCTAAAAAATCATACTCCAGTGTACCTAACCTAAGTGTAGAGGGAAGAAGTAGGTGCTGTTTAGCTATAGTCTAGTTTAGCCAAGAGTTGCCAAAAGTTTCTCTAGGTTCTAAGTCCGCTTTACCTTAGAATGAGTGAAGTTGGAATCTCTTTCCAGGTCTCAATCTCTAACACCCCACAAGGGGAGTCAGAAACACTGGAGGTGGATTCTCTGCGAGGAGGATGACAGCGTTTGGTCAGTGCATCAGGCGGGGACTTGACTTCCTTCCGAACTTACCGTGGCGAGCCGCGTCGTGCAAGTAGGCAGCCAAACCATAGTTTGCCATGGCAAGTGAATGTATATTTATACCTTGAAGGTGTTTAGGAATGCCAGTATTGATGTACAAGTCGGGCATAAGAACGTCATGAATGAACCCCTAAGGAATAGATGTTCATGCATAATAAATTAGTTCTTGTAGAAATCAATATCCAGGCAAGGGGAAGTCCTAAATGCTTAAGAGTCTGGTTTTCCAAGAACTCGTTGTGATGAAAATGAATGGATGTAGTTGACCATGCCTGTGTTTGGTTAGCATGAGCAATGCCTAAATAAGGGCTAGATTTATATGCCTGAATAAGGGCAATGTGAACCGTACCTATATAAGAGCATAAATCGGGACATCTATATACGTTATCTAAATCGACACACAACAAGACCTAAAGATGGTAACTGACTCCTGAGGCGGAAGCCGGGAGCGACGCTTGCTTTTAAAAATTGTATTTCTGTTCTTTTTAACTGTGTTGTGACCCGACTTTTTGCTCCTGGACACTCTCCCCCTGCTCCCCGATCGCTTCTCCCCGCGCAGCCGATTAAGGCGCTGCTGCGGGTCACAGAAGGATTGCCGCCATTCTCGGGGAAGCCCTGGGTCCAGGCCACGCCCACTGCCGTTAGGCCACGCACCTTCCTCTCCTCTCTTAAACGATGTGTTTTCACCGGCCGCGCCAAAGGCAAGCCCGTCAGCGCCCGTCTGCGCCAGGCCGGGTCCCGGGGCCCCTCACCCTGCCTGTTTCCTTACCTACTCACCTAACATACTCCTGGAATGCCACAACGATTGGCCTATTAGTCCATCTACTTTGGCTCGGATCAACTCCCTTGAAATCAACCAGCCTGATCGCGCCAATCCTCCATGCTTGCACTCCGGTCCATGCAAGGTGCTGTCACGCCCTGCCTATTCTCATTCCCGTTCTAAGCATCCTGAAAGTCACCCTCCCACGGCGTCAGTCGCTCTCCTTAACACCCGGTCCGCGGTGAAGCACCAATTAGAGCTCTTTGACCTCCTTGATACCACCAAACCTGAGATCCTGTTTCTTACGGAAACCTGGTACACTGCTGCTTCCCTACCCAATATCCTTATTTCCCTCCCTGATCCCTACTACATCCTCCGCGCTGACCGCCCTGAGGGGAAGACTGGCGGTGGAGTGGCTATGATAGTACGTTCTAATCTCCAATTCCAACTCCTCTCCCACCATCCCATTTCATCTATTGACTTTCTGGTGGCACGCTCGACTAATTTGCGATCCCACTCACCTTTGTGCTCCTCTACCGTCCTCCCCAACCCGTGCCTCATTTCATTCCAGCCATACAGGACTTACTGGCCACTCTGGTGGTTAACAATTCCGCTGTCCTCCTATTGGGTGACTTCAACTTCTGGCCGGGTGACCCACGCGAAGACACCATGTCCAAAGATTTCTCCGACACCCTTCTTTGCCTCAACTTTACCCCTCACATCTCTTCCCCCACCGATACTCATGGGCACATTCTTGACCAAGTCTGGTCTGACAATTTATCTATCTCCATGCCTATCATATCCCCCTGTGTCTGGTCCGACCACTCCCTGATTACCTTTTCCGCCCCCCCTGGGGGTGATTAATACCCCTCTCCCCCCAAAAACATCTACGCTCGCAACTGGAACAGGGTAGATTTGACTGCCCTAGGCCATTCTCTACCTCCTCCGCCCCCACCTTGGCAGACATGCCTCCTAATAGGCAGATAGCCACTATCGACAACTGGCTCTCAGGGGCCTGTAATCAAGTTGCACCTCTAAGACGGGTCCGAATGCGCCGCCCCCACGATGCCAACAGATGGTTTTTCAATGCCCTAAAAACCCAGAAATTAGCACTTCGGCAGGCTGAGCGCCAGTGGCTTTGCAGACACTGCCCTGACCTTAAGATTCTTTATCTGACTCTCCTTCGTGCCTATAAAAAGGCTATACTTACCGCCAAGCTTAAACATTTCTCCCAGAAAATTCATCAGGCAGTTAACAAACCTAAGGAGATCTTTACGATCGTGCATGAGCTTGCTGCCTCCGACAGAGTTGCGCCCAGACCTATTTCCTCCCAACCCCTCTGCAACACCCTCAATGACTTTTTTATTGAGAAGATCACCACTATAAAGCAGAACGTTCCCTTGGCACCACCTTTGTTCCTTTGCCCTCCGTTGCCTCCGCCCCCCTCCTTTATCGATCAATTTCCCTTGATCAGAGAAGAGGTCTTCCGTACTCTCCTGGGAAAAGTTAAAACGGGTTCCCCCGCTGACGTTTGCCCTGCACATATCCTGAGAGAGATCTTCTCTCCCTGTCCAGTCCCTCATATTACTCTGCTTAACACTTCCATCACCTCAGGAATTGTACCTGATGCGTTCAAATCTGCCACTGTAATCCCTATTATAAAAAACCTGGTGCCGATCCCACTGTCCCCTCCAACTTTAGACCCATCTCGCTCCTCCCGCTTCTGGGCAAGATCTTGGAGAGCCATATCACCTCTTCACTCTCGACCTACATTGAGGCCCATCACCTCCTGGTGGACCACCAGGCCGGTTTCCGGCCTGCTCACTCTATGGAATCTTTTGTCCTCTCGGTGGTTGATGAGCTCCGACGCAGCGCCGACACCAACTCCCCCCAGGCCTTAGTTCTTCTTGATCTATCCGCCGCCTTTGACACGGTCGACCACTCCATCCTCCTCAACCGTGTCAGCGGCGCCGGCCTACGGGGGTCGGCCCTGACTTGGCTTACTTCCTTTTTAGCTGACCTCACACAGGCGGTTCGATTGGATGGCTTTCTTGCACCCGTCCGCTCTGTCTCTTGTGGGGTACCCCAAGGCTCCTCCCTTCCCCCCTTTTGTTTAACCTTTACACACACCCCCTTATTGTTGCTTTACAGGACATGGAGGTCACGGCGTTCAATTACGCTGATGACCTCCAGCTCATCTTCAACCTCTCCTCTTCTCCTGATTCAATTTCTAGGGTCCACTCCACTCTCACTTTCATCTACAACTGGATGAACCTCAATCAATTAAAATTGAATCCCGACAAGACGGAGCTAGTTCTCACCGGCGGTCCCTCTAATCCCTGGTCCTCTGCTTTTTGGCCCCCCATCTTTGGTCCTCCCCCGTCTCCCTCTGCCTCCGTGAAAACTCTGGGCATTAAAGTCAGCCAAGACCTCTCTTTGAGCCCCCAAATAAACTCGACAGTCTCCTCTTGTTTCCTGTCCCTGAGAACCATCCGCAAAGTCTCGCGTTACTTCTCGGTTGAAGCCCTCAAAGTCATTGTCCTGGCAATGATCTTATCCCGCCTAGATTACGGCAATGCCCTTTATGTGGGCATCCCTGCTTACGAGCGCCGTCGCTTGCAGCTTATCCAGAACCAAGCTGCTCGCCTTATCTACAGACTCCCTAAATCGGGTCCTTCCACCCCTCTGCTTAAAACTCTCCACTGGCTCCCCATTATGGAACGCTCGCTCTTCAAAATGAGCTGTCTGATCTTTATGTCTCTGGCCGGCACTGCTCCAGCATTCATTAGAACTAAGATCAATGCTTATGTTCCAGCTAGAAATCTCCGCTCCTCCTTCCAGTTACTTCTCCACGTCCCTCGCTTCCGCAAGAAGAAATCGGGTGGTTCCAGGTTCTCGACACTTGCCCCCTTCTTTTGGAATGCACTCCCTCTGTCAATTAGGTCCATTCCCTCCTATCTGGACTTTAGGTCAGCTCTGAAAACCCATCTTTTCTCCTCTGCCTATTCCTCTTAATCCCACACCCCCTCCTTCCTCAGTTTCAGTTCCTTTCTGCAGCGCCAAGAAACCGTTTGGTAGTAGAGCGGTCTACAAAACCCTTCAACTTCAACTTCAAAGTCTAACTTTACTACTACTAAAGTTAGAATATTGGTTTAAGTTTAGACCAAAAGTCTAACTTAAAACAAACGTCTAACTTTAGTAGTGGTGAAGTTAAACGTTTGGTCTAAGTTAGACTTTTGGTCTAAACTTAGACCTAAAATCTAACTTTACTACTACTAAATTTACACTTTTGGTCTAAACTTAGACCAAAAGTCTAACTTAGACCTAAAGTCTAACTTTAGTAGTACTAAAGTTAGACTTTTGGTTTAAGTTTAGACAAAGGTCTAACTCAAACCAAAAGTGTCTAACTTTAGTAGTAGTAAAGTTATACTTTCGGTCTAAGTTAGATTTTTGGTCTGAACTTGCACGTATGCATAAAATAAGGAAGAAGTAGCAGGTTGTCTCTTGTGAGTTCATCATCAGTCCTGTTCTATTTACAGCTATTGCTGTTTGTTTCAGAGCGCACTGTTCAGCTGTGTGGATTAAGTTGTGGATTAAGTTATTGATGTGTCGGGCCTAGTGCCCTGGGATAGCTTGGCGATACAAAAGGGGATGATGGACGGAGTGCTTGATCAAATCAAACACTCACCCCAATCAACTGATCTGGGTTTAATCCATCATCATTCTTTAGTTCACTCCACCACCCCAGTTCAGACATGGCCATATGCAAATCAGGGGAGTGAGTGCTTGCAATGTTCAACACTCCGTCCATCATCCCCTTTGGTTTTGCTTTGTTCGCCCTAAATTGGCAGGGTATGCCCAGACGTGAGTCCCTTGCTCACTTTGCCACTGGATTCAAGCTAGCCTGGCTGATGACGGCTGATCAGCCAAAAACCGGTCACAGGATGCTTGTTTCCGGTCCAGGGAAGACATGGCTTGGCAGTTCGGGCTGTACTGGTCCCATGAGGCACAGAGTCAGACTGATTTGCATATGGCTATATGTCTGAACTGGGGTGCCGGAGTGAGCTAAAGAATGATGATGGATTAAACCCAGATCAGTTGACTGGGGGTGAGTGCTTGCAATGTTCAACACTCTGTCCATCATCCCCTTTGATTTTGCTTTATTCGCCCTAAGTTGGCAGGGTATGCCCAGACGCGGGTCCCTTTCTCACTTTGCAACTGGATTAAAGCTAGCCTGGCTGATTAGCAAGAAACCGGTCCCAGGATGCTTCTTTCCGGTCCAGGGAAGACATGGCTTGGCAGTTCGGGCTGAACTAGTCCCATGAGGCACAGGGTCAGACTGATTTGCATATGGCCATGTCTGAACTGGGGTGGCGGAGTAAGCTAAAGAATGATGATGGATTAAACCCAGATCAGTTGACTGGGGGTGAGGGCTTGCAATGTTCAACACTCCGTCCATCATCCCCTTTGCTTTTGCTTTGTTCGCCCTAAGTTGGCAGGGTTTGCCCAGACGTGGGTCCCTTGCCCACTTTGCCCCTGGATTCAAGCTAGCCTGGCTGATGACGGCTGATTAGCCAGAAATCGGTTCCAAGATGCTTCTTTCCGGTCCAGGGAAGACATGGATTGGCAGTTCGGGCTGGACTGGTCCCATGAGGCTCAGGGTCAGACTGATTTGCATATAGCCATGTCTGAACTGGGGTGGCGGAGTGAGCTAAAGAATGATGATGGATTAAACCCAGATCAGTTGACTCGGGGTAAGTGCTTGCAATGTTCAACACTCCGTCCATCATTCCCTTTGGTTTCGCTTCGTTCACCCTAAGTTGGCAGTGTATGCCCAGACGTGGGTCCCTAGCTCAGTTTGCCACTGGATTCAAGCTAGCCTGGCTGATGACGGCTGACTAGCCAGAAACCGGTCCCAGGATGCTTGTTTCTGGTCCAGGGAAGACATTGCTTGGCAGTTCGGGCTGGACTGATCCCATGAGGCACAAGGTCAGACTGATGTGCATATGGCCATATCTGAACTCGGGTGGCGGAGTGAGCTAAAGAATGATGATGGATTAAACCCAGACCAGTTGACTGGGGGTGAGTGCTTGCAATGTTCAACACTCCGTCCATCATCCCCTATGGTTTTGCTGGGATAACTTGGGTTCTCTTTGTCATCACGGTACCAGTAAAGAGTAATAGTTGGAATGCTACCGTGAGGACAAAGAGAAATCAAGCTACCCCAGGGCACTAAGCCTGACACAATATTTTGTGCATAATTTATTGTTTCGCATACAATTGTAAACTACACCTCCCACAATGCTCCGGTCCGGGTCGCTACTGTCCGCTCCTATCCTGAAAGTCTCGGGTTGATTCGTCAAGCAGGTGCAGAGAAAAAAGGGGGGTCCCAAAACGTGGTTTCCCCATGCAATTTTCCATAGGAACCTTTAGTCACAGCTACAGCCCGAACTGCTGAACAGAATTACACCAAATTTGGCAAAAAGGTAGCCCTTGGTTCAGAGCAGTGTCTTTTGGTTAAATGGTGTAAATCTGTTCAGTAGTTCCTGAGAAAATCAAAAGTAAAATAACATATATATCTATGGCTGCCCAGGATCCGCGCACCCTAAGCGCACCATGCAGAGTACGAGCTGTATGCTAATTGGCTGTCAACACTCCAAACCAGGAAGTGTTGGCCAGCGATCTTGTGCCCCTGTAGAACCGAGACACAAGAAAACAGAAGAAAAAACACAAAAAACATGAAAAGGGGACAGGGTAGAAACACCCTGACCCCTAGGCCTGCTTAGGGGATCCGACAAGGAACCCCAGGGCCCAAAAATAAAATGTATTTTAAAAAACTTGGCAAAATCCACGCAGGGTATATTCAGCCCCTGGGTGGGCCAAATCCCGGGGTCAGTGTAAGAATTGGGTGGGGGCCCAAAGGGGTCCTCCAGCCCCGGGGACCGCCACCCCTGGGACTTTATAAATAATTATGCATGGGGCACATAGCCGCCCCAGCCCCGGGGACCGCCACCCCCGGGGCTTGTAACATAAATAGGTGGGGGGCTCAAAGGCCCCCCAAGCCCTGGGGACCCCCACCCCTGGGGCTTTTGCAATATATGTAGGGGGGCTCACAGTCCCCACCAAGTCCTGGGGACCTCCGCCCCTGGGGCTTCTTCGAAAATTAGTTGGCGGGGGGCTCAAAGGCCCCCCCAAGCTCCAGGAACCCCCACCAACCAGGGTTTCTAATTTTTTTTTTTTTAAACCTGTGTGGGGGTGTTTCAACCACCCACATGCCCTGGGGAACACTACCTCCCCGGGGCTTTAGAAATGGTGGGAGCCCTCAAGGGCCGTGGGGACCGCCACCCCCCAGGGCCGGCTCCTGCAGTGTCTGGGTTGCCCACCCCCAGGACACTGCTCTTTGCTATGGCAGGGCGGGAGCCTCACGGCTCCCGCCCTGCCATAGCAAACTTGGTTTGAATTTTGAAAGAGATAGCAGGGAAACCTGCTCTCTCTTTTAAAATGCAAACCAAATAGCTTTTTAACATGGGGAGCTGCATCTTAGCAGCTCCCCATGTGGAAAAGCAATGCCGGCTCTCGAAGGACGCAATGAACCGGCTTGGACCCACGGTCCCCAACAGAGATGGCCAGCCCCTGGGGTTCCCGGGGCTACAAGTGGCCCGGGAGGGAGGCCACGCGGCCCCCTCCCCAAAGTTTGTTATGTTATGTTATGTTAAAGTTATTTTTAGAGCGCACTTACACCAGACGGTTTCATGGCGCTATGAGCGGGGGGAAGCAGAGACCAGCAGTGAAGGTTGATGAACAGATAGTGCGTTACTCAAAGTCCTGGCAGAAGAGTAACGTTTTCAGGCAGGATCTGAAATGAATGTAGGAAGTAGTTGATCTGAGTTCCAGAGGAAGTGAATTCCAACAGGAGGGGGCAAGGAAAGAGAATATAAGACCTCCGTGTTTCTTGCGAATGAATGTGGGGGTTGTGAGTAGAGCCAGGTGGGAGAAACGAAGATTACGAGAGGGAAGATAGCCTTGAAGCAAGGAAGAAGTAAAGGCTGGACCGAGGCCGGCCAGTGCTTTAAAAGTGATGCAGCCTAGTTTAAATGCACATTGTTTGGCCACTGGGAGCCAATGAAGGCTTTTAAGCATGGGGCGGACATGATGGTGTCTAGGTTGATAATAAATGAGTCTAGTAGCCTGATTTTGTACCAACTGCAGACGACGGAGCTGGTAGGTGGGGATGCCAACGTAAAGTGAGTTGGCCTAGTCAATACGGGAGATAACCAGAGCCAGGAGAGCCAGTGTTAAAGCTTCCGTAGTTAAAAATCGGGAGATCTTACGAATTCTGCGGAGGTGGAATAAGCACGAGGATACCACTGTGCTAATCTGGGACTTCATGGAAAGGTCTTTACAGATTATGACTCCCAGGCTCTTTGCTGAATCAGCAGGGCAGAGAGGGGCAGCAAGGCGAGGGGACAAAAAGTTAGAATTCCACGGATTAGATGTACCTCCGGTCAAGATCAGCTCAGTCTTATCGGGATTGAGTTTTAGGTGATTGGCCTCCATCCAATTACTGATGAGGCACATGGTGGACTGGAAATTATAAATTGAGTGATCTGAGGAGTCGATATCGAAGACCAGCTGAAAATCATCTGCATAGTTAAAAGCAGTGACCTTGTTTCCGCGTAGGGACCGGATGAGGGGAGTCAAGTACAAGTTAAAAAGAAGGGGAGAAAGGGAGGATCCCTGGGGGACACCACAAGTCAGCTTAACTTTTTTTGCAGAGAAATTGGAGAGGCGTACAGCCTGGTGTCGGTTACTAAGGAAAGAGGAAATCCACCTGAGGGCCGGTCCCTGGATGCTGGCGTCACCCACACGGTCGATTAGGGTGTTGTGGTCGACCGTGTCGAAGGCAGCCGACAAACACAGGAGCACTAAGGCCTGGCTGGTATTAAGGTCCGCTCCCCTCCTAAGTTCATCCATAACTGAGAGGATGACTAATTCGGTAGAATGAGCTGGCCTGAAGCCCGTTTGTTGAGGGTCAAGGAACTGGGAACGTTCAATGAATGAACTAAGGAAGTTAGTGACATGGGCCTCAAGCACCTTACTAAGTAAGGGAGCAACGAGATGGGGCGAAAGTTGCACATTAAGGAGGGATCAGCATTGGGTTTCTTCAGATTGGGAACGACTTCAGCTATCTTAAAGGAATCGGGGACTAAACCTAATCTGAGAGAATTATTGAGGAGTGCCAGAGGGGGTTTGGGACAGATGGTGAAAACTTCTTGTAAAATGTGAGGACAACAATCCTTCTTTAAAAGAGCTAAGAACTCGTCCTCGGATATCAAAGGTATTTGGTCCACTACGTGGGAATTTCTGATAGTAGATTTTGGGAAAAAAAATAACAAAGGCCGGCCCCGGTGGATGGAGTCCCCGGGGCCATAAGTGGCCAGAGGAGGGGAGCATCGCAGCCCCCCTCCAAAATAATTTAAAGAAAAAGAAAAAGGCCATTCCACGAGGGATGGGGTCCCTAGGTCCGATTAAGGCCCCCTTCCCAATTTATGATTATTATTTTTTTTAACTCAGGAGACAGGCCCTGGGGGATGGGGTCCTCGGGGCCACATAATTAGAAAAAGAAGGGGGGGGGCTACACAGCCCACTTCTAAAAATAAATTGAAAAAAATAACGGCATCGCGCCGGAGGAAACTCCCCCTCCTTTCATCACTCTGCAAACGCGCCCCCTGGCACATTTGCAGATGGGGAACGAATTCCTCTTAAATACTGGGGTCCCTGGGGGCCAACTAGTCCACCAGGAACCTCCAGTATGCGCCAGGGGACTGAGCTGCAGAGAGGTATTCTGAGGCCACGCCCCTTTTTACACCTCTCTGCAACACAGCTCTGTGGCGCTTAGTGGAAGGAGCTGGTGGGCTAGTTGCACCCCAGGGACCCTCAGTATTCAAGGGGAGTTACTCCCCCAACTTAAAATGCACCACAGGGCACGTTTGCACAGTGGTGAAGGAAGGGGGCGGGGCCAGAGTTGACATATGTGCAAACACACCCTATGGCACGGTTTCAGTTGGGCAATTAATTCCTCTTCAACCCTGAGGGTCCCTGGGGGCCAACTAGCCCACCAGGTACCTCCAGTAAGCCCCAAGGAGCTGCGTTACAGAGTGTTATAAAAAGGGGCATGGCCTCTGAACACCTCTCTGCAACGCAGCTCTCTGGCGCATACTGGAGGTACCCGGTGGGCTGGTTGGCACCCAGGGACCCTCAGGATTGAAGAGGAATTAATTCCCCAACTTAAATGCTAATTTCTAACTATAACGTGCCTGAAACCTATGTTTTTTCAGTGAATATATATATATATATATATATGTTTTTTTTCTTTTTTTAAACCAAAGGTTTTAGGGACGTTGTAATTAGGTTCAAATGTTATACGCATAAAACAATAGAAATTCAGCTGTTATAGTTAGAATTTTTTCAAGTAACTATAACTCGTGCCCTCAGGTAACTATAACTCACGCCCTCACCATGCACAGTTTTCTCATCAATAATTTGATTGCAAAAGTCACAGTGATATTATCAATGATGTCATACAAGATGTCATAAGTGATGTAATATCTGGGGTAATTAGCAGTGTAGGGCGAGGGCAAGTTGAAGTTACCTTAGGGTCCTCCCACATGCCCTGTGTGGTCAGCATGCTGCCCCTGACCCCCTCCCACTTCCCGCCATTGTCTGTGTGTATGCCTTTATAGTCTCGCTGTTGCCCTCGTTGATGTGTTGTGCTTCCAGTGCCCATCCAGCCTGCCCTCCATTGTCAGCTTGCTGCTCCTGCCCTGCCCCCTTGCCACGTGCACTCTGTTTTTCCATGTGCAGGCTCCTATCCCCTCCCTCTCTCCTGCCTTGTTTGTTGTCTGCCCCTGCCCTCTCCTTCATGCCCTTCATGGTCCGCTAGGCTGCAACTGTCCCTCCTGCCTGACCGGTATGGCAGATTGGTGCCCTTGACTCTTTCCCCTCAGCTCTCTGCCCATGTGCATGGCCCTGTTCCCTTCCTATTTCTTTCCATGGTCCATTGTGCTCCATTGCTATTCCACTTGCCCTGTGTGGTGTATTGTGCTGCTGCAACCGCTGATGCCTGCCCTGTAAGATCAGTTTGGTGCCCCTGCCCATCTTCCTCCAGCCCTCTGTTATACGAGTCCATGTATCTACTCCATGATCCAATGTACCATACTTCCCAACATTTTTATCTTGATAAGATGGAGATTTAAAAAAAAAAAAACTAGCACTCTATTTGCTCATTGGATCACTAGGCTAAAGCTGTTGATCACCAGGGAGTTAACTGGCAGTCTGCTGGTGGTGTTGAAAATGCATATTTTGGTCTGCATGTCAAAATGGTTTCATGAAATAGAAGTGAAAGAAATTTGAGACATCATTTAAAACATGTCCTAATTTTTCTTTCTACAGACCTAATCATCTTATCTAAGACAAAATGAACGCCCTCATTTTGTTCCTTACTAAATTAAATCTTTTAGGTTTTATCAGTATGATTCAATCAAGATGGCTTCAGGTGTGCCATACTGTTGTCATAAGTAAGACCGTTAGTACTCTAGTTGTTCTTTAGAACACTCTGGGAGGCTGCAGAAGAACACAGGGGCATCAACTTACAGGCTGATCCTGTTGGAAGTATGTTTTACTAAGAATGTCAGACTTCATTCTCATATGGCAGAGAAAGATAATATGAGTTTACAGAAAATGTGCTCTCATTTTGGCTTCTGGAGCACCTTCCATAACCTCTATGAGACAATCATGAGAAAACAGTTTTTGCTCAAAAATGATTCAAGAAATCCCAGCAGAAGGCTTTTTCACAGGGTAAAATCACCTTAGAACACACCACAATTCCTAAAACTAGTATGGTACAATCAACAAATGATTTGTATTGTAACTAAAATCTGTTATCACCCTTTATACGTTCTCCTTTTGGTGACCCTCAAAACCTGCTATTCACCACAATGCATTTCAATGGGGTACTATCATGTATATTGGTCCCAAGATGGCTGGCAGCACTTTCTGAATGAAGCGCTGACAGCCAATCAGATATCACCAGGAGATCTGTTCTAAGGCTCTGCCCAGATATGCAAATATGGTTTTCCTTTAATATCTTTAAAACTACTGAACTGATGAATACCATATAACAAGAAGAGCTCTTTCGAGACCAAGAGTTTCCTTTCTGAAAAATTTGGTGTAATTCCTTCCAACTGTTTGGGTAGCAGTCGTTTTCAAAATTCCTATGGGAAATGTAATGGGGAATAAGTGCAACGGGACACCCTCTTTTTCTCAGCCCTTGCTTCCCAAATCACCCCAACGCTTTCAACACGGCGGTTGAATTGAGCATTGTACTAATTTGGAGTATTTCATGAAGATTAGCCAAACGGGGCCTAAGTTATTGGCAAGATTTGATAAACAGTGTTATTGGCAAACTGGCAAACCTGAGGCAAACCTCATGTAACGAAACTGGTGCTCATATAAAGCCCTCTGATACCCGATGTCTCTGGCCTAGTTCGCGCTATATAAAACTCTAAAAAAATGCTTTTCCTCACCAGTGGTTAGTTATATTCAGGACCATGTTTTCATAGGAAAAGCTTTTTTTAACTTCCCTACATCTTTGTCGCCATCTGACAAATCGTAAAACAAATTTCCAAACAAAGTGTGCTAGTTAGGATACGTCAGGAGCTGATAAAAAGGGAGATATAAAAGTGTTTTTCCAATGTTAATTTCCATAGGGAATTTTGAATATGACTGCAGCCTGAACTGCTGGACAGAATTACAACAACCTTGGCAGAAAGCTAGCTCTTGGTCCAGAAAGAGTGCTTTTCATGATTTGGTGTAAATCTATTTAGTCGTTTTTGAGTTATTAAAACAAATCCAAATTTGTATATCTAGGTACGCAGATCCTCTGATGATCCGACAGTCCCTGTGCTGAAATCTGATTGGGTACCAACACTTCAACCATGAAGTGTTGGCAGCCATCTTGGAACAGCTGAGTCTCACAAAAAAGTTTGGAAAAAAAAGGAAAGGGGGCAAGGTAGGATTTTCCAGAAATCCTAGCTCTGGTCCTGGGGTCCCCTTAAGACACTGCAGGGCAAAAAAAAATGTTTTTGTTTTTACTGGAGTCACGCTGGATCTGCGGCTCCTGCTTGAAAAAAAAAGATGGTTGAGCTCCGGCGGTTCTCTACAGTTTAGTGCCCAGGTTGGCCATGTCCGGTGGCATGTAGGAATAAAAACAGGAGGGGTGCACAAGGCCTCCCTCCAGGGGCTCTTTTAAGCCACCATCTCCTCAGGGCTTTTATAGTCTCATGGAGAGTGGCTGCACGGATTCTGCTCTATGGGCTCTTTTTAGCATCGTGGACCACTACCTCCCTGGACTTCATTTTAAATTTGGAGGGGGGCCATATGGACCCCCCTCCTGTGGCAGGTTCAAGCCCTGGGGACGACAACCTCTACAGGGTTAAATTAAAAGTGACGGGGGCCCTAGTGAACCCCGGGCCCTGGGGACCACCACCTTTCTGTGGCATATAATATATTTAAAACTGGGAGGGGGGCTGCATGGCCCCCCTCCTGGGCCATATACTGCCCCAGGGGCCCCCAGCTCCCCGGGGCTGGTCTGTCAGATCAAAGGAGGGGGGCATGTGGCCCCCCCTCCTGGAGTCATATATTGCCCTGGGGACCGCTAACCACCGCTAACCCCCAGGGCCAGTTCCTGCTATGTCCTGGGGGCTTGCTGAGAGCTGAGTTTTTGTCTGTTTCCCTGCCCATTCTCCAGCGGGCAAGGAAACAAATGAAAGGATTGCTCTCACAGAGAGGGAGCTTCATGCTTAGCAGCTCCCTGTCTGTAAGAGCAATGCCGGCTTACGCAGGAGGGAGTGAACTGGCTTGGACTGAGGGGCCTTGAGGCTCTCCCACTTGGTCCCAGGGGAGAAGAGGAGAAAGAGGCAAAATAAATGTCAGAAACTAGCACAAAGAAGCAGAATGAAGGTCAGAAACCAGCTGAGACAGATTAAAGGTCAGCAATGAGCAGAAAAGAGGCAAAAAAGAGATCAGAAACATGTAGATAGAGGCAAAATAAAGGTCAGAAGTGAACAGAAAGAGGAAAAATAGAGAGCAGAAAGAGGCAAAATTAAACTCAGAAACAAGCGGAAATACGCAAAATAGAGATCAGAAACTAGCAGAAAAGGACACAATAAGGGTCAGAAACAAACAGATGGAGGAAAAATAGAGAGTAGAAAAGAGCAGAAAGAAGCAAAACAGGGACGAGAATTGTTAGAAAGAGTCAAAATAGGGATAAGAAACAAGCAGAAAGAGGCAAAATAAAGGTCAGAATCGAACAGAAAGAGGTGAAACAGAGCAGAAAGAGGCAGAATAGAGATCAGAAATGGGGCGAAAGAGGCCAAATAAAGTCCAGAAACTAGCAGAAAGAGGCAAACTAGAGACCAGAAAGGATCAGAAAGAGGAAAAATAGAGATCATAAATTAGCAGAAAAAGGAAAAATAAAGGTCAGAAATGAGCAGAAAGAGGCAAAATAGAGATCAGAAACAAGCAGAAAAGGCAAAATAAAGGTCAGAAATAAGCAGAAAAAGAAAAAATAGAGACCAGACACGAGCAGAAAGAGACAAGATAAAAGTCAGAAACGAGGAGGAAGAGGAAAAATAAGGATCAGAAACAAGCAGAAAGAGGCAAAATAAAGATTGGAAATGAGCAGAAACAGGCTAAATAAATGTTGGAAATGAGCAAAAAGAGGCAAAATACAGTCAGACGTGAGCAGAAAAAAGGCTGAAAATAAGAATAACTCACTCAGGCGCTCATACACCCACTCACAGAACAACTCAGATACTCTCATAGCCACTCACAGACCCATTCACTGATGCACCCACTCACAGACAAACTAAGACACGTACACCCACTCACAGCCACAGTCAGACACTCATGCACCCACTTACAGAATTATTCATTCTCTCTCTCACCCACTTAGAGATCCACTGAGAGACTCACGCACTGACTCACAGACCCTCTCAGAGACCCACACACTCACTCACAGACCCACTTAGACACACATCTACCCACTTACAACTCCATTCATACTCTCATAACCACTTAAAAATGTACCCAGACACTCATACACCCACTGAGTTACTCATGTACTCACTCACACACTCAGTGTCCAAGATTAGTGGTTACAATTAGGAAATACAATTGAAAAAACCTTACAAATTCCAAAGAATATAGGGAGGTTATAGTTAGGAAATATAATTTAAAAAACAAAGTTTACAGAAATCTTATAGTTAAGCTTAGATTTCAACCATACAAAATCATAAAAATTCAGCAGTTGTAGTTACCTAGGCTAGCCATAACTTATGCCACCCACAATGCATTGCTATTGACCCCACATATTACATCACTCATGACATGGTCAGTGACATCACTGATAACATCACTCATGACATCTCAAATGACATCACTGATGAGATTATCCATAGACCTATTTGCACACCTTCTCACACCCTCATACACCCTCTTGTGCGCCTACTCACCCACCCGCACAACCACTCACATACTCATTAACAGACCTGTAGCAGTAATCACACACCCACACGCTCCTCCATGTAGCCCTCACACACCCACTCACTCACTTGTACAGCCACTCACACAACCATTCTCTCACCCATACAGCCACTTGTACAACCAGACACTCACCAATATACCAGTCACATAAACACACACTCACCCGTACAGCTACTCAAACACCCACTTACTTACTTACAAAGTCACTCAGACATTTACTCAGTCACCCAATCAGCCCCTCAACACAGCCACTCACTCACCCATACAAGACCTCACATACTCACTAACACACCCACACAACCACTTACATACCTGTACACACATTGTTACAAGCACTCATACATCCACGTACTCACCATACAGTAATTCACATTGACATTCATTCTCACATGATTCCCTCATACCCAATTTTTAAAGAGTGTTCTGATTGACCCAGGGAGCTTTTTTAACCTTGAGCTAACTCGCTACCACAGGAGCCAGTCTCCAGCGGGCTGCCAAAAATATGAGCAAAATGTTGCTGGCAGTCATTACAGGGCTACCTTATAATAATAATAACCTTGAATTTGTAAAGTACACAGCTACCTCCGAAGTGGTTTCCCAGTGCTGGGGGCCCTCAGGAAGATTAAGTGAGCTATTGCTCAGAGTCACATGGTGCTGGGTTGACCTGCCGCTGGCGCCGGGGATCGAACCGTGAACCCCGTGGTCCAGAGTCAGGCCGCTGCGCCACGCCTCTTCCTAAAGATATGGAAAAATATAACATAAGGGGGCAGGGTAGGGACACCATGCTCCCCTAGGGCCCATTGGGGGGACCTTGAGCGACCACCCAGGGGAAAAATGAAAAAAAGAATCAGCACACTCCCACTGGACTGCTGTGGGATCATAAAAAAACTAAATGGCAGCTGGGGCAGCTTTCTTTTGCAAATGGCAGGGGGGCATGCGGTCCATGAATAAGGGGAGGGGATGCCTCACAGTCCCCTTCCTGAGGCATCACAGTCCCCAGGAAACCCTGCCCCGGATCAAAATTATTCAATATGGGGAGAGGCTGAGCAGCTCCCCGAACCATTACAATGCCTGGGGACCCCACCCCCAGGGCAGAAATTTCTTAAATAGAGGATGGGGGCTTGGTGAGAGCATTTTTTTAATCTCCCACCATGCAGAAGCTAACCCAAATCTGTTCCAAATTGACGGGAGCTTTAAAAATGCCTCCACCAGCTGGGAGCAGACTTTTGACCTGTTTCCCTTCCGGCACTGATGTGGACAGGGATGCAGATCAAAATATTGCTCCTCTCAAAAGGAAGTAACATAAGTAGCTGCTCTCTAAGCATGGGAGCAAAGACAGATCCCCCGCTGCCCCCAACAAGTGTATGTTCAGTCCCCTGGGTGGGCAACAGGGCACCCACCTTTACAAATGCTGGCTCTAGGGGATGGGGTCCCCGAGACTGATAACGGCTCATGAAGGGAGCCACGCAGCTCCTCTCCCCTTTATTTTAAGCAGTATTCCATGGGGATGGGGTGCCCAGGTTTGAATAAGGCTCGATGAGGGGGCCCAAGCGGCCTTCTTAATTTAAAAAAAACTTCCCTGGGAATGTTATACTCAGGGCCTAATACGGCTCAGGGAGGGGGGCACAGAGCCTACTTCCCCCTTAATAAAAAAAAGCCCTGGGTGCTGGGGTCTCAAGGCCTAACAAAGTTTAGCGAAGAGTCAGAAATGGTTCCTCATTTTAATAAAAAAAAGCCCTCGGCCATGGAGTACCTAGAGCCTAATACTGGTCAGGGAGAAGGGTGACTTGGCCCCCTTCCCCTTGAAAATACGTCGGACCATGGGATCCCCAGGGCCTAATGTATCTTTGGGACGGAATCACGCGGCCCCCTCCATTTTTTGTAATTTTCATCCCGGGGCCTATAATGGCTTGGGAAGGGGGACCCTGTGATTCCCCTCCCCTTTAAAATAAGAAAAGCCCTGGAAAATGGGGTCCCCAGGGCCTAATAAGGTTTGGGGAGAGGGGTCACTTGGCCCTCATCCTCTTTAAAAAAAATATGAATCTGGAGGATGGGGTACCCACTGCCTTTTAAAAGCCCTGTGACTACCCTCCCCATTAAAAAGGAAAGGCCCTGAGGAATGGAATCCCCATGGCTTAATAAGGCTTGGGGAGGGGAGTCACTCTGCCCCATCTCCTTGGAAAGTAATATGACTCTGGGGGATGGTGTTCTGCCCCCACTCACCAATAATACCAAACACTGCAGGAACAAAGATTATCCCATACCTTTACCCATGCATCTAATACTCGAGCCCATGTATATTAAGGCAAGAACAGAACAGTACACTGGGAGAAGGTGGGGAAAATAAGGGGAAAAGGACACAAGGCGATGGTCTACCAATTCAGGCTCCTCTGTCTGGTTGAGAACAACTTCCAAGGAGATTACTGGCAGCTTCAGAAAAGAAGAAAAAGAAACAAGAAAGGCATTAATAACAATGGAATAAGTGCCAGCTCCCATACACACAGTCCCCAACAGTCATCCACTGGGATCTGTTAAAGCGTAGCTTACCCCAGCACAAACAAAGCGTAATCCTCATGCAATGGATAATGTCCACCAAGTTCTGTGTCCAGCCTTTCATATAGAGGAAAGTCAAATCCAGGAAGAGTGCTGCCCCACCAAGTCTTCAGGGATTAAAACCAATATGGTGAAAAACGCCCACTAAAAGGACAAAGACTAAAGGGATCCCTTTCTACTTTTAAAACCACAAGAACAAGAAAGGTACGTGAGTAGCACCAAAACACCTACAACGAGGTGAAGGGGATACATAAGGTATGTGTAATGGAGGGGATGAGAGGCACGAGACTGAAACGTCTGTTTTCACCAAATGCACCTAACCTCTGTGTGAGTACCCACAACGAGGAAAAAAAGGAGGGGAAGTGCAGAAGTCCAACGAATTTTCAGGTATGTCCCAAAGGGAAAATGCCACTGCAGAGCGCGTTATCCGGCCAGCACTCCAAACAAAGGACCAACAAGAAAATGTCAGTGCGTATCCAGGGACGCTGGTGGCAAAGTTCTTCCGGGGGAGAAATGCTGTAAGAGAAACTAAGCACGGAAGCACTGACGAGCTCACATTAAATACTAAGGGGCAGATTTATGTTGGGAATGCGCCACGTTTGCGTCACGCAACTGTGGCGTAAACATGGCACATCCCTACGACCCATTTACAACGTGACGCATCTAGGCAGATGCGTCACGTTGTAAAGCCCTGCGCCACTTGTGGGCGTTCCGGTGCAGGGTGGGCGTTCCGGGGCAGGTGCGCCTCGCAAAAGTGGCTGAGTGAAATCTATAAGATTTCACTCAGTCACTTTCAGGCCAATGCTGCGTCAAAACCCTGTGCCTGCTTGAAGCAGGCGTAGGTCTTGATGCAGCATTGTAAAGATGGGGCACCCCCGAGCCTTGCTGGAGCTGCGTCGCGCTTGCGACGCAACATCAGCAATGCGCCACCTTTACGGCACAGATGCGTCACGCATCTGTGCCGTTTTTGCCCCATGGTGCGCCGCATTGTAAATAGCATTGTAAATGCGGCGCACCATGGGTGGCGGAGCAGCGGCGCAAAATAACTGGCGCATCCTTGGGAATGCGCCAGTTATCATAAATCTGCCCCTAAGTTCACCACTGATGCATATCCGCAGCTGCACCCTCCCGCTCCAAATGGAAAGGGACACCACAGCAAGATTGCCAAAACAGAAAGAGTACAGGAGGAAAGGAAAAACAGAGCCACTCCTACACTACCTTACCATGGGTCATAACAGATGGGATCCCCACAGCCTTTTAAATGCTGGGGGAGGGGGCTAAGCAGCCCTCCTCATCTTAAAAATACACTTGGGGATGAGGTTCCCAGGGCCATTTAAAGCTTCAGGGAGGGGGGCGCCCATCCACTTAAAAATGCAGGCCTGGGGGATGGGGTCCCCAGTGCCTAATAAGGCTTGGGAAGGGGCGACTTGGTCCCTCTCCTTGTGGGATGGAGTCCACAGGGCCTAATGAAGCTTGAGGAGAGGGGCCCTGAGGAATGGGGTCCTCAGAACCTCATGAGGCTGAGGAAGGGGGGCATTCCCCTTTAAAAGAGATGTTGCCATGGGATGGGGTCCCCATTGCCTTTTAAACGCTTGGGGAGGGGGTTCCCTCCTCCTAAAAAAACACAGTCCTGGTGGATGGTATACAAATAATACTTTATGTTAACAAAAACAAGAATTCACTGAAAAGATACAAAGGTAATGCTATAGTTAGGTGAATATGTCAGTGACACCATTAACCTTTTGAACTATAAAAAACACAGAAACTTACCAGTTACAGTTAGCAGAGCTAATTATAATTGTGTTCCGGGCATGCACTGCTGATGACCTGACATATTACGTCATTCATGACATACTCTATGACATATTTTATGACATCACTGATTACATCTCAAATGACATCTTTGATGACATCACTGATGACCTCATTCAATGAGTGGGTTAGTTTGTTTAAAAGTTTAGATAGTGATGGGTAGGTACCATATTAATTGCATGCCTAATTTTGCACAATTTGTGTCCAGCTTATGGGTGTAAATGTTTACAAAACTAATGTGCTCCTAATGCATCAAAGTTGTGTAAATGTATTGAACATGTTATAAATGTGTATTTTGAAGAGTAGCCCTGTGTGCATGCGACAGTTGACAACTTGTGTTCAGCATGTTCCACACAAGTTTTTAAGCTCTGCAGAAAAAGTTGACAACAGGGCAAAGATTCTACGTACAACATACTAAGTATTGTAAGCAACCTTGAGTTATTAGACAAAATTGTTTCAGCATGACAATTTCTACGTAACATAGAAGACTGTGTGCACCAGGTATTAAGCAGTGTACATGTGTTTGTTTTGCTTCAGAAGATGGGCTATCTGTAAAGTTTTTATCACTGTATGAAGGCTGGAGGTAGTAATATGTTTATCATCTTCTGATGTTGCTTTATTTAAGCAAATTATGTTTGTTGTTGCCTAGAGTGTACATTTTTCTTATTAGATAGTTTTTAATACACTGTAATGTATTTCTCATGAGAGTTTCACTATCTCCAAAAAGTGTACTACACAGTAAACTCTCTCCATGGAGTGAATGCTGTTTACAGTACCCACTTCTCTCATCATATCAACTACATTTCTCAATGTAGGTTTGATGACTGTCAGGAGTAAGATATGATAAAAGCTTTTTGTAATAGAGCATTAGTTTAGGAACAAACGTTTAGTAATTTAAAGAACTTGATTTTCTCTAAACAGTTCTACACAGATTGATCACAATAGGCAATGAGGGCTTCACATATATCTGTAGTTGATTGTTAAATTGAACTACACTACCAGTGAACTGTATGGCATAGGGTAATGAGTGATGTAATATGTGAGGTCGCAAGCAGTGCATGGTGGGGGAGCATAACTGAGCTAACTGTAACTGGTAAAGTTCTGCAGTTTTTGTAATTCAAAACTGACAAATTCACCCAACTATAACGTTACTTTAACGTTTGTTTTTTTACAGTGCACATATATATATATATATATATATATATATATATATATATATATATATATATATATATATATATATATATATATATATATATATATATATAACGCTCCTAGTCCCCTTTCCTTCACCAAAAGAGACACAGCACTCGCGTGGGGAAAGTCATAAGATCTTTATTTGACTTTCGAACGCACCAGACGCGTTTCGGCTTGCGCCTTCCTCTGTGGTACAGGGGTATGTCGGGTGCGGCCATATTTTATAATTAACACGTGATCACATTCAAAATCAAATTCATGAAAACTAACAAAGGACAAATACCTAATGTCACACTTTTTGTAAGCGCCATCTTGTAAGGGTGTATACCACATATTGTATGTTACATCACCTCAATGTCGTCCCTGATTGTATATCCTGGACAGTGCTCCAGTTACGTATTAAGCCCTGTATGGGCTATTGTTTGTTAGTTATCTTGCCCTGAATGGGCCAGTGTGTATTCTTTTGCCCTCCGTTAAGTTACCAAAATGTGCATACCAAAATAATAAATAACTACTAACAATCCATAATAAAATATTACAATTTCATCATTTTTACACTTTAACATTGGAATAGTTGCTCAGCATTTCTGTTCTGTTCTCAGTCCATATATTAATTACTGTAGACCAAACTTTTCATCATGTACTTAATTGCGGTCCCTTAGCATCCTGTATCCTGTACCTGGGTAAAGAGCCCTTTAACCCAGATGAACCGCTAACTCCTCGTGGCTATTGAGACCCCCCAGTGTTTCTCGTTTAAACATTGGGAAGCAATTAAAAATATTCAATTGGATGCAAGCATAGTAGTGAAACCATCGGATAAGGGGGGCAACGTTGTCTTACAAACTTACAAGGCATATAATGACGAAGCAAGGAGACAATTGGCGGACATGAACTGCTATAAGAAAATCAATAAGGAAATATATCTGAACAGTATCACGGAGTGCCATGGATTGCTTCGGAAATGGTATGACAGAGGGCAGTTGGAGACGGAGGAATATCTATATCTAAGATGCATGAACCCGATAACGCCAAGCTTCTACCATTTGCCAAAGGTGCACAAGAGCAACAAGGAACCCCCGGGACGACCAATCGTGAGTGCACAAGGAAGTCTATTGGAACATTTGTCTATATATATTGACTTTTTTCTAACTGATTTTGTGAAAACGTTACGGAACTATATAAAAGATACCAAGAACTTTTTAACGCACATAGAAAATGTGGTGTGGAAGGAGGGTGATTGCATGCTGGTAATGGATATAGCTAGCCTTTATCCCAACATAGGCCACAGAGAAGGTTTAATAGCTATAGAAAGTTTCTTGGAGATGAGATGTGTGAAATTTCTAGAACATAATAAGATGCTTCTGGAACTATTGTCTTTTAGCTTGAGAAACAACATTTTCCTGTATGAGGACGAGTACTACCAGCAATTAACTGAGGTGGCCATGGGCACATGTTACTCCCCCAGTTTTGCAAATCTTTTTGTAGGATGGTGGGAGGAGCGGGTAGCCTGGGCCAACATAAACGGAGAATGGACACAGAACATCGTAGCCTGGTATAGGTATATTGATGACCTCTTCCTGATTTGGAGGGGGTCAATGGACTCAGCAACCAAATATGTAGACAAACTAAATGTAAATGAGTACAACCTAAGATTCACTGCGGAAATAAGCTGTACAAAAGTGAATTATTTGGATTTGGAGGTGGTGGTGGAAAATGGGCAAATCAACACCAGATTGTACCGTAAATCTACGGCAGGAAACTCTATTTTGCATTCAACAAGTAGTCATCCCCCGAGATTAATCCAGAGTATCCCCTATGGGGAATTACTTAGGATAAAAAGAAACTGCTCCAATGACGAAGATTTTGAGAGTAGTGCATTAGCCAGCATCTCTAGATTCAAGGCGAGGGGCTATGGGGACAAAACCTTGGATAGGGCCCTACACAAGGTTCTAAACATACCTAGAAAGGACCTATTAAAAGAAAAAGAGAAAGATGCAACGAAGAGAGAGAATGCGTTTAGAATGATAACAACTTATTCTAGAGGCGTAGATAGACTCAGAATGATCCTGAGAAAGAATTGGAATTTACTTAAAACGGATCCAGTGATTGGTATGGACCTGCCCGCACGCCCGATGATAACTTTCAGACGGGCGAGAGCCTTGAAAGACACGCTTACCAAGAGCCACATAGTAAAGTCAGTGGTGAAACCATTTGGCGAACATCCACCGGGTTTTTACCCGTGTGGAAGATGTAAGGCGTGCAGAAATAGCAAGAAGACGCTGACATATAAAGTGGGGGAGAATGTAATGAAAATAAGGAAGTTCTTGACATGCTCAACACCCTATACAGTATACTGTTTAGTATGCCCATGCGGGCTCAGATACATTGGTAGCACCATTCACCAAACCAAGATTCTCATATTAGAACACTTAAGGGCTATAAACAAAGGGGATGTGAACTACCCAGTAGCCAGACACTTCCAGAAGTATCATGACAGCAATAATGAGCTGGTAACATATTTTGCTTTAGACCAGGTTCCAATAAGCATAAGAGGAGGTGATAGTGTTGAAAAGTCAGCCCATATCGCACCCAATGCCCAGGCTGCTGGTGCAGGGCGACTCTTCGTTTCCATCTTGAATAATTACCAAATAAAGAGACGGGCGCTGAAGGCAGGAAAACAAGAACAGAGTTTATTACTCATGAGTGAGAGCATGTCATTTGGGACACTCGCAGAGTGTCTTCGGGAGGGGCTCTAACAAGTTTCTCTGAGGCTTCGTCTTTTATACACAGGTTTATGACACACACACATCCTTCATTACAATCAAGACATTGTAAAATACGACGATATTCCAACACGTGGCTACAGTAGGGGCCCTTATCCTCCATACAATAGGAGGGGGCTGTCATGCAGCTGAGTGTGCTGTTGATTCCGTTGGAATGTGTGCTCCTGATCGAATCTCAGGGGGTGGGGTGGTCATGATCAATAGTGGCTCCTTTCAAGAGAGACGAGTGCATACAGTAGTGGGCAATAAACTGTATCCTCGGGCTAAGGGATGACCAGCGGTCCGTGCAAACAATTAGGTTCAGAGGAAGAGGTCATCACAGGAGGGGTATTCATGGGGGGGCAGGAGGTGTTGGTCAGGCGCGGGGTGCGATTCTCAGAGACAGAGTCATGCGGGAGGGGAGGGCTCATGACTTGTGCATGTGAGAGCGGGGGCAGTCAGGGTGAATGGGGGGGCTTGCAGGGTCAGGGAAGAGTGCTGACGGGCGATCGTGAACAGGGAGACCATGATACCTAAAATGGCTGTTGTGTACGTGTGTGCATGGGTCTATGCTAGCGGATAACACAGTCAGTCTTTTAGCGATATCCGTTCTGCTTACAACAAGGGGTACAGTGAACACAAATGAACGCCGCTTATGTATATATACATTGTCAATTTCAACAGTCGCCGCTTTTAAACATAGCTAGTACATTTGTGTTTACCCTAACTGAAGGAGTGTACATATAGTCATGTGTGGCCAATTAAATAACATTCGTCAAATGCTAGCAAATTGCGTGCAACCATATGCAGTCGATACAATTGGCGGAATACGGTACATGTGAATTTACATTTGCTGCGTTATTCATACAAATCTAGAGATCGGCATAACACGTAGTCGAGGGCAATCAGGAAAAAATGTTCCGACATATTATAGACTTCAAGTTCTGACTTTCTGTTCAATGACATCAACATATAGTAAAAAGTGCTATATGAGACTTTTGGACTTAAGTGACCGAAAACATTTTTGAAAGCAATAAGAATTGAGGGAGGAATTCAGTTCGATGTAAACGACTAGTCAAGGGGTAGGTAGAAAGTTCAGGAAGGGGGGGGTCTTAGTGAAAATGTCTTTTTTTTCAACGACGAGCCACCACTGGTAGACTCTGTTAGTCCGTTTTTCTTTTCGTTGGCGCTTTTGAGCACCGGCGGTGGAGCTATAAGTCCAGCTCGGAATCATCCTTACGCGTTGCAGGGTGCGATCAGTCCTCTGCTGTTAGATCACAGTCCTGTTTCCTAACTGATCTTCTTAGGGGTGCCTCATGCTGGGCACCTGCGTGTCTTTCTTTTTCCGTGGCAAAATCCCAGTCCATAGTCAAAGTTTATATGAAAGAGTTTGTTGAATAATCGAGGGAAGAGAGGGTGGAGTGGGGCCAGATCTTCGAACACACCAAGGGACCAAGGGAGCAAAGGTCAACGAGCAGGCAGGCCCATCGGTCGGACTCAAAAAGGGGACGGGGACTTCAGGCACGAGTGGGTCAGCAAGTCGAGGGCTTCAAGGTAGCCCTTCATTTTTTTCATCTGCCGAGTTTGAGAGTTGTGCCTCGTCCCGCGTCTCGTTGCTCTGTGGCTCCACCTTTGGTTGCGGTCACACGTGTTCCATGATCTGTGGCCAGGCTGTGCGTCACGTCCAGCTCCTCTCCTCCGGTGATTATATCTTTAAATGAGTAGAAAACAAGTTTTTAGAAAAACTGGCAGGAGAAGACATTTATACATCTCAATTCCGTCCCCAATCCTATGTAGGTGGGGAGTAAGTTCATCGGTCATAGTCAGAAGTCGTAATTTATGAAGTCTGTAGGAGTGCATTGCTTATTGAATTCATAGACCTGCTTAGAGTTCATTTGCGGCATATGATGAGAGAAGTTGGACTTTTATACACAGTGTATTATATCAAACTCAAAGTCGAGTCCTTATATAGAGACTCGCCCTTCCCTTTAACCCAAGCATCGACAATCTTACATTTCCCTTCGGGGTCGGCTAACTCTTGTAAGTGGGGCGTTATCGTCATGAAGAAGGGGGTGGACGTAAAACATGGCTTTCCTGGGGAATGACCGTTAATCAAGGTCATCAATTACGTTTCGTGGGTAGCTGACATGAGGCTGGGGTTAATCGGGGGAAACGGGGACGCTTTGGACAGGGAGCTGGGGTCGATCGGGAGAAGTGGGGTACTCTGGACATTCGTACTCAAGGGCCGAGGGGCGAAGTAATTTGTGCATTGGCAATTGCATTTTTAGCAAACTGAGAAACAGAAGGCCATTTGACGTTATAGTCCCCCCACAGAAGGCCAGATTAGGGGACATCCGTCGTCTTACCTATCCTTTCCTTCATTACCAACTCGGGTTCTATCGTTTTGCAGAAAGGAGAGGTAGTAATATGGCAAGTCACAATCGTTTTGGTTTTGGTCAATTTTGCTGAACACCTTTGTGTTCGAGGAGACCCAATTATGTTTTGTGCCGGGGGGACACAACGTTACCATACAAGGAAGGAGGGATCAGGGGGCTTTAGAGAGTGAGAGAGTGAGAGAGTGAGAGAGCGAGAGAGCGAGAGAATGAGAGAGCGAGAGAATGAGAGAGCGAGAGAGGGAGAGAGAGAGAGAGCGAGAGAGAGAGAGAGAGAGAGAGAGAGAGAGAGAGAGAGAGAGAGAGAGAGAGACCGCACTCTAAGTGGCCCATTCAGTACACGTGTGACATGGAGAGAGAAAGAGAGGGGGAGAGAGAGAGAGAGAGTGAGACGTGTACAATAATGGACCATTCAGTGCGCGCACAACATAGAACAACAGGGGTTAAGTAATACGGAAACACAAACGGAGGGATGACGTAGATCCATACATCACGTACATACAAACTCAGACGGGGGAGACAGTACAGGTATTACATACAAAAGATCCAAGACAAAACATAAACAGTTATTGGCCAAAATTATCCTTTTCTGTATGCTGCGCATCCTTATCATCCTACGCTCTTTTTATTTACCTTTTTCTTCTCTTTTATTCGTTGGCTGCCTTTTACTGGTGGCTTTGATTGTACACACTTACGCCGTTGGCAATTGGTCATGAACTGACCTGGTCGGGCTAATGCTCACGGTGGTTTATTCGAGTCATTTTTAGCAAGTGCGTTTCTAGGCTGAGACAACAGTTGGTGTCAATTGGAGAACAATGGGGCAGCTTTCAGTTACATGTCTATGAGGATGCGAAAAGGAGGTAGTAGGCCTTTAAGTGTCGGCAATATCCCTAGTCCTCCCGTCGGAGGGTACTTGTGTAATTCTTACCTCGGAATCTTCCTTAACCTTTCCCTATTTAGTTAAGTGTGGAGGGTTTAATCATGCGTGCACATTATTTTTGGTGGTATTATTCGGAATGCGTGGGTACCATACTCGAACGCCTTTTTCCCTTCTTCTTCGTCCGCTAGATCACCATTTTCTTTCTTTGTATCTTTAATCGATGTTCCAAGGTGACCTGCAGAAAAGAGGGAAAAAGAAGGGGCGAGGGCAGCATTTAAGAATACATCAGCGCGCATAAACCCGAAAAGGCTTTTACTTACTGCATACTCGGCCTATCTCCACGGGATGCAGTTCTTGCCAATTCGGCATTTAAGCCCAGATGAACCTTTTAGTGTGCGAGAGATGATTATCGGAAGCCGGTGGATAGCATAGGTCACCCAAGTGTGGTATTACGGATCGTATGTAGGGAGGCCAGATGGCACTCCTTTGGAGGGACTTAGGGGCATTTTAGCACAATTTTTCTGATACAGGTAGCATATAAAGTATAGACTGAATTCCAGGGTCTTTTAGCGGTTGCTTTAAGCTGTACAAAAATGTGCAAAGTACATACGACAAAAACCTGTACCATTCATTTTTGCAGTATCTCTGCGTACTATACTTTTTAATCCTTAAATAGTGGTCATTTATTCGAAACTTACTAATTCACACGTGACAATTACGTTTGCTTTTTCCAAAAATCTTTAATAAGAATGTCAGTGCATAAATATGGGCCTACAACCCCGTGGGCCGGCCACGGAGCAGGCTAGGCTTGTAGATGTGGGGATACTTTATTAGTAGAAAACTTAATGGAGTCAGTGGCCGTTAATTTCATAAAAAGTGCGCCAAGTGCAAAAAATCATATTGAATCTTTAGTGTGAGCGAATATCATAAGCATCGAAATTTCGAACTTTCAATAATCATGATGCGCCAAACTCAACAACAATTCATTGTACGAATGTTCAATTAATACCCATCTGATGTCAATTTACCGTCTGAACACATAACCAGTACCCATCCAATATCAATTCTTTGTCCAAACATATAACCCGTACCCATCTCATATCAATTCATTGTCCGAGCTGACAGTATACATCCTATATCAATCCATTGTCCGAACTCATAATCAGTACACATCCTATATCAATCTATATGTTTAAAAAACTTCATACATATCCTATGACATCAAGGCTGAGCAATCGGGGTACAATAAGGAGTTGAGAGTTTCATTTGCATCGGCGCCATTTTGGGTGCAGTCAGGCAGAACCAGGCATAGTCTAAATCTCTACTAACTCGTGGTTGGCCCAGAGCTTCCTTTGGCAGTCCAAAGTTCCGTTAAAGGGCAAAAGAAAGGGTCGGTGGTCTGAACCATCAGTCAAAAGGGGAGGGAGGCAACAATCTTTTTCTACCGGGTCATACTGTGCTTTCACCGGAACTGATCCGAACTGTAGTCTACAGGATTCTAGTCATTCGAACTGAGGCTGGCGCCAGCATGGGAGCGCCGACGTCCTGCGGCTACATTTCCGTCGTTCCGAGGGCAATCATGGCAGTCATTCCCCATCGGGGGTATGTGCGGGAGTCGGGGACTCCCGCAGCTCCTCTAGAATCTTCAAGGTTGTGGAGAACTATGATGGTGGAGTCAACAAGTGACCGGGCCATTCCTTCGTGCTGGGCCCGCTCTTGCCAGGTCGATCGCCATTTTGAGAGTTCGGCAGCTACCGGCGATCGCGGGGTCAAATGAGCGGACGGGCTCCACCCTGCCGGGCGAGGCGTTGCAGCATCGCCACAGTGGAAGAACCCTTTTCCGGGCGCCTGGAGCGCTGAGGGTGCAGCTGGGAAGCCTCCACCTGGGGAGGCGGGAGAGGCTTGTTCGCACCGCCTCTCCCTCCCAGCGCACCCCACGGCGTCTCGCTCGACATTTGTTATGGCCGGACCAGGCGATGAGGATGAGGGGGGGGCGGAGGCATGTGCAAGACATCCCCCCCAGAGTTGTCGCAGCCATTATAAAAGAAAGAAGTGACGCCTGGCATGTTGTCGCTGCCATTACGGAAGAAAAAAGAAAGAAGTGGCGCCTGGGTGGCCTCTCCACTCCCAGGCCCTCCATGGATACTGGTCCAGACTGGGAAAGAGAGAGAGGGTCAACCTGCAATTCTCCAGTGTTACCACCACCGCGGCCGGATCCCGTCGGCCTCGGCCTCTGGTTGATGGTGGCCGGACTGGGGAGAGGGAGGGGAGGGTCGAGGACACGGACATTCCCTCCCCTGAAACTCTCCAGGGTGGTCGTAGCAATCCCCTTGGCCGGGTCCCTTTGGCCTCGGCCTCTCCTCCGGCTATACCCTACGTGATGATCTCCAGCCGACTGTTGGCAGCAGGACCCGGCCTATATGTGTTACTTCCGGCTGGGCGTAGCCGCAACCCTGTTGCACTTTGGAAGTTTCCAGAATGGGGCGGATGTCTGTTGACTTGTATCTTTCCCAAGTTGCCGTTATTTGGGCGTGGCAGGCGGTGGGACAGACATGTTTGGGGCAGTGGGGGGCAATGAAGCCTCGTTGCCTTGTGGCCTTCGCAATGTCACGCTTGGTTTCTCTTACTGTTTTCAGGTTTCTTATTACGGACTTTTTTCTAACGTTTCTTGTTTCTAGGACACTCATAGGTTTTATCATTAAGTATTGTTATCGTTTCCTTGTTCGTTATTTAATAAAAAGTTCATCAGTGGCCTACTGATTTTCGCTTTCCTATTCTTTTCTTTCCAGATGGTTTCATGCTAAAGTTTTCTGTTAACAGGATATAGTGATCACTTCGCTATTATTGTATATGTCCTTTTCACTAGGGGTGCTCTCTGGTCGGGCCAGATGACCTTCCTCTAGTAAATGGTCCGGGTGAGACTGGCGTATCAATCAGTGGGGAGTAGATAGGCATGACAGATTACAACGGGGGACAAAGGTCCGCATTACCTACCCTTCACTACTTGCAAAGACTAGAGTATGGCGACTCTGTGCTCGTTTGCAAAAATAGAGAATACCTCCAAAAAGAACCAATTCCAAACAGTCAATGTTCGGTCAATCAATCAATCAATGAGGAATTAAATAGGTACGACGTGTTAAAGGCTTGCGTTACCTACCCTTCACTACCGGCAAAGGGAGGGAGAATATTCCTATTCTTCCCCGTTTGCAGGCAGAGAAGATCCTTAAGAGAACCAACTTCGAACAATTCAATGCTCGATTCAATCAATCAATCAATGAGGAGAAAAGTAGGCACGACGTGTTAAAGGCTTGCGTTGCCTACCCTTCACTATCTGCAAAGACTAAACAGAGTATGGCGACTCTGTGCTTGTTTGCAAATAGAGAATCTCTCAGAAACAATCAATAAGTAATACTAGTATTTTCAAACAATCAATCAATCAATTTCGCAATTTGTCGTGTGTCACGACCTTACCCGGACCGGACCATGTGGACAGTTCTTCGCCTTCCTTTTTCCAGCGCCCGATCGTTCTCTTTTCTCCATGTTTTTACCGCAGCAGTCCTGTGGGATTCCAGTCAGGACAATAGGTCACTTGAGAGAGGTCCGTTCGGAATCGGTGAAGTTCATTCAATCGGCAGCCGGACGAGGGCCCTCTCAAGGCAGGTATACTCCAATCATTTAGATGTTCACCCCATCGTCTGGACCTCTCTTACCGAACCTTATGTCGCTGATGGACCCCGCGTTGGGACGCCAATTGTTGAAAAGTCAGCCCATATCGCACCCAATGCCCAGGCTGCTGGTGCAGGGCGACTCTTCGTTTCCATCTTGAATAATTACCAAATAAAGAGACGGGCGCTCAAGGCAGGAAAACAAGAACAGAGTTTATTACTCATGAGTGAGAGCATGTCATTTGGGACACTCGCAGAGTGTCTTCGGGAGGGGCTCTAACAAGTTTCTCTGAGGCTTCGTCTTTTATACACAGGTTTATGACACACACACATCCTTCATTACAATCAAGACATTGTAAAATACGACGATATTCCAACACGTGGCTACAGTAGGGGCCCTTATCCTCCATACAATAGGAGGGGGCTGTCATGCAGCTGAGTGTGCTGTTGATTCTGTTGGAATGTGTGCTCCTGATTGAATCTCAGGGGGTGGGGTGGTCATGATCAATAGTGGCTCCTTTCAAGAGAGACGAGTGCATACAGTAGTGGGCAATAAACTGTATCCTCGGGCTAAGGGATGACCAGCGGTCCGTGCAAACAATTAGGTTCAGAGGAAGAGGTCATCACAGGAGGGGTATTCATGGGGGGGCAGGAGGTGTTGGTCAGGCGCGGGGTGTGATTCTCAGAGACAGAGTCATGCGGGAGGGGAGGGCTCATGACTTGCGCATGTGAGAGCGGGGGCAGTCAGGGTGCATGGGGGGGGGCTTGCAGGGTCAGGGAAGAGTGCTGACGGGCGATCGTGAACAGGGAGACCATGATACCTAAAATGGCTGTCGTGTACGTGTGTGCATGGGTCTATGCTAGCGCGAGAACACAGTCAGTGTTTTAGCGATATCCGTTCTGCTTACAACAAGGGGTACAGTGAACACAAATGAACGCCGCTTATGTATATATACATTGTCAATTTCAACAATAGGCTAATGAGACTATGTAGGCTAGAATCTAGGTACATAATAGATCTTTGTACCAAAACACCGGGGGGTCTCAATAGCCACGAGGAGTTAGCGGTTCATCTGGGTTAAAGGGCTCTTTACCCAGGTACAGGATACAGGATGCTAAGAGACCGCAATTAAGTACATGATGAAAAGTTTGGTCTACAGTAATTGATGTATGGACTGAGAACAGAACAGAAATGCTGAGCAACTATTCCAATGTTAAAGTGTAAAATTGATGAAATTGTAATATTTTATTATGGATTGTTAGTAGTTATTTATTATTTTGGTATGCACGTTTTGGTAACTTAACGGAGGGCAAAAGAATACACACTGGCCCATTCAGGGCAAGATAACTAACAAACAATAGCCCATACAGGGCTTAATACGTAACTGGCGCACTGTCCAGGATATACAATCAGGGACGACATTGAGGTGATGTAACATACAATATGTGGTATACACCCTTACAAGATGGCGCTTACAAAAAGTGTGACATTAGGTATTTGTCCTTTGTTAGTTTTCATGAATTTGATTTTGAATGTGATCACGTGTTAATTATAAAATATGGCCGCACCCGACATACCCCTGCACCACAGAGGAAGGCGCAAGCCGAAACGCGTCTGGTGCGTTCGAAAGTCAAATAAAGATCTTATGACTTTCCCCCCGCGAGTGCTGTGTCTCTTTTGGTGAAGGAAAGGGGACTAGGAGCGTTATATATTGCGGCAGCACTTTCCGCAAATACAGCACCCGTGCACGAGTGCGTGAACCAAGTGCGACAGGAGCGAAAAGATATATATATATACACAATATTTAGCTGCAATAATGCGATCACTCAGAGATAAAGCAAACACCAGTGTTGGTATTTATTTCAGGTTACGCGTTTCGCTCGCCGAACGAGCTTGGTCACACAGTGAAACAGGGGAAAAGTAAGGCATTACATAGGCACACATAGAAACTGACATAGGGCCAATACACGGCACATTCTCACATAGCCAAGTGGCATCCATTTTGTAGTGTGTTGCCTATGAAGACATCTGGTGGAGTATTCACTCATACCTCCACCCTCAAAGGAATTGGTCAATGCAATTAATAATTATTGCAATTTCAAATCATATATAACAAGTTAAACCTAGGAAAACAAAATTATATGTATAATGTATGTACAGTTGTTTGTCAAGTTCTTGATAAGTTTAAGGAGAATGAAGATTATTACAGAATAATATCATATTTTCTCCAGGGTTAGCCTTTTGTTACCCAGATATACATTTCATTTGGACTAGTGCCCGTAAAAAGCTATTGGGGATATGTTTGCATTGGAAGTTTCCAAGCGGCCTAGTGCCAATAACCAGAGATTACTCGGTCAGATATCCCACAAAACATGTGAAATTCCACATATATATGGACCAATGGGCTACTGTGAGTCTCCTCAACGTGCTAAATATGTCTGCCTCAATTCCCCATTAATCAAAGCTACATCCACATCCAACAAAGAAATAAAGTGAACAATGTGTGTAAAAAACAAAAAAAAAAGCAGAATTAAAAAGAGATATAGATAAAGTCTCTTATCTGCGCAATCTGGCCTTCCACCATTGTAAAGAAGAAAAGGGTAGGGGGTGGTAAGACGAGAGGTAGTCCTTCTTTATCTGCCCCTTCCTTTTCTCCTGTGAAAGAATAAAACACACACGTTAAAATCCATTAGACATCTTATTATGGATTAAAAACATTTCAAAGCAACCCTAAAATCAAAACCAAGAAATTCGGCGGTCGTCGCTTTGCCCACCTAGCCCCCGCTTTCTGGAACTCTCTCCCTCTTCCCATCAAGTCCAGCCTTACTCTTCTTCATTTCAGGAAATTGCTCAAAACCCTCCTCTTCCCCTCTTCAGGCTAATCCTGCCTCCCCTGACCTTACACTCACTTACTCTGTCACTCAGCGCCAGGAAACCTCCAGTGTCAGTGCGCTTTGTGTCACCTAACATAACATAACATAACACTAGCACAGGTGTACTCTTTTTAAGGGGAATATTCATCGTTAAATAATGAACATGATCTATTACATATGATTATTCGTGGAGATGTATGCTCATCTCCTCATCATAATTCATCCCATCAGGGCTTTTCGTCTGGAGGTCAATAATGTGCCATGATTCTTTCTTGCTCAAATGCAGGACTCTGTTACCCCCTCTCTGTGGATATTCAATTTGTTCAATGGCAAAGAATGCCTAGAGGGAGCGGTTTGAGAGGTGGAACTTCGCAAAATGTCTCGCTACAGGATAGTGTGGGTCTTTGTTAGTTATGGCCCTCATGTGCTCTAACACCCTTATCTTTGTGGCTAGGGTGGTGCTTCCTACATACCTCATCTTACACGGACATTCAAGAATGTAAATGGTAAAGATGGTGCCACACGTGAGGAACTGTTTTATATGCTTTTCTCCTGTGGGGGTGCTGTTGCTCTTCCTCATTGGACTGTTCCTACAGGCCTTACAATGGTCACAGGGGAAGAAGCCATTAATGTTAATCTGTGAGTTAAGGCTTTTATTGGTAATGTCCCCCTTAACTAAAAGATCCTTAAGGTTTCTCCACTTCCTGTAGGTGATCCGTGGTCTGTCCTCTATTGTTTGACCTACCACTGGATCCGCCGTGAGGATATTCCATTTTCGTGTAAGTATTTTGGATACTGCCTTAGATTCTTTATTGTAAGTCAGAATCACTCTGGTTGTATTGTCCTCCACACTAGTTTTTTTACTCAAAGTGCTCTCCCTTTCAACTTTCCCCACCTTGCCTTTGGCTCTCTGTAGGACCCAGTTCGGATATCCTCTTTCTTTGAATCTTTTCATCATGGTTTCTTGTTCTATTAGAAAACTTTGCTGGGTGCTACAGTTTCTTTTCGCTCTAATAGTTCTCCAAATGGAATGCTCCATTTCAATGTTTCCGGATGACTACTGAGAGCGTGAGGCAAGCTGTTCCCTGCTGTGGATTTCCTATGGAGTTTGGTGTTTATTTTGTTTTCGGAGATCTCCACTAGTACATCTAGGAATTCGATTTGGCTCGTGCTGATGTTATATGTGAGGGAGAGATTAAAATTGTTGTCATTCAGTTCCCTGATAACTTCTATGGCGCTCTCCTTGCTGCCATTCCAAAGAGGTCGTCGATGTACCTGTACCATTTGATGACTTTGCTACCATTCGGGTCTTGATCTAGTTTTTGGAGGACCTCCCCCTCCCATACCCCCAGAAAAAGGTTAGCAAAACTGGGGGCAAAGCATGTGCCCATCGCCGTGCCAAGTACTTGTTTAAACATAGTACCGTTAAACAAAAACATGTTATTCAGAAGACAAAATTGCATTAGCTCTAATAACATTTCGGTGTGTTGAAGGTAACACATTTCACGTGTATTAAGATAGTGTTGGCAACATCTTATACCTAGTTAGTGATCAATTATGGAGTACAGTGAGCTGACATCCAGAGAGATCATATGATACCCCTCTTTCCATACAATATCCTTGATTTTATCCCAAAAATCTTTGGTATCCCTAACATGTGATGGCAGTTTCTCAACGTATTCACGGAGGAAATGGTCAATGTATTTCGAAATGTTTTCCGTAACACACCAAATGGAAGATACAATGGGTCTTCCTGGGGGTACAATGGGGTCTTTATGTACTTTAGGTAGTAAATAAAAAATTGGGGTTCTTGGATAATCACATTTCAAATAGCAGTACTCTTCCCATTGCAGAATTCCCTTCCCTTGATAGCCTTTGAGTGTGTCCCATATGTTTATGATACTGTTATTGTACTCCTGCATGGTAGTGGTGACATAGAATCTAGTGTCTGACAGTTGTCTAGTGGCTTCTTGGAAGTATGACCCCCTGTCCAAAAGTAAAAAATGTCCCCCTTTGTCCGCCGGGCAAATAACGATGTTCTCATCTTCACTGAGGGATATGATGAACTCCCATTGTTTTTTAGAAAAGTTAGTTGAATTGTTATTTCTCAGATTTCTACTCTTCTGGAAGTTCATCAGGTCTTGGATGGTTGTTTCACGGAAGGCGTCTATATTGTCATGTGATGTGGTTTGTAGAAAAATAGATTTAGGCTTGAATTTGGTATTAGCTGAACTGTCTGTTCTTATTTCAGATTCAATGTCTAGGTCATGCAATCCTGATTCCTGGTACAGCCCTTCCATTGCCATCATTGTCTCCCTGTCTCTTATACTGAGATAAATGTTTGTCTCATTACTGGGTGTTGTTTGTGGGACCAGGGGTGTACCCTTCAGCATATGCCACT
The DNA here is from genome assembly GCF_964261635.1 of Lissotriton helveticus. Lineage (NCBI taxonomy): Eukaryota > Metazoa > Chordata > Amphibia > Caudata > Salamandridae > Lissotriton > Lissotriton helveticus. The sequence continues at coordinate 1,816,529,628 of NC_136063.1, forward strand.
TTTTCAATTTAATTTTTCTAACAAATTTGAACGTGTCCACTCTGGTTTCGAGATAACTGAAGGAGTTGGTAGGGCAGAAGGAGAGTCCTAAGCAGAGTGTACGTTTTTCAAACATGGATAATGGTCTATAAGATAAATTGATCACCGTTCTATTTAGGGAAACTTATCTTACACAGTGGGTATTTATAGAGTTAGGTCACAGTTTCCATAGAAAGAGAGTTTTTCTCACAATGATGTAATATGTAATTTGATATGTCATCAGGGATGTCATTAATCAATGATGTCATTTAGCATGTCCTGAGTGATGTCCTACATGGGATTATGAGCAGTGCATGGTGGAGGCACAAGTTACAGCAGCTCAGTAAAATATAACTGGTGAATCTTTTTTCCTTTTACCGTTTCTAAACATTCGGTTTTTTTGTTGATTCAACGCCTAAGTGTAACATCCATTTAGCCATGTTTTTCAAAAGCTCTAGTTCTTTAGTTAAAGTGCATAGCTCATTAGAACTTTTCTGTGTGTGTTGATATTTTGTGACAGAGCAAAATTCTAAAACGTGCACTCATGTTCTAGTGCTCACATCCATGAGAAATGTTCCCAGATAACTGAAATACATCAGCATTCCTGTCTCACTCGAAAGACCTATGATCTTCAAATAAAGCAGAGTGCTGACTTGTTCTGCCACAAAATTCATGCATGGCTCACTTGTGCACATGGTGCACAGTCGTTCATCCACCCTCACACATATATGTATCACGCACCTGCACACACACACAAACACACAATCACATAAACTCTTACATTTACCTGTGATGCTAATAATGTCTCCTACAAAGTAATACATATAAAAACATTAAAAATGTAAACCTCATGTTAACAAGATTGAGGGGCCGCGGGTGGTATACTGGGTGGAAGGATCTGAGGGGTTTCTGCTGAAGCAGTAATGTCCTAAGATCACATAATGAAACGGATATGATGTTGTTTAGCCTTGATTACTGGAACAGGAGACGACTGTACTTGTTTGATTTGTTCTCAATGCTTGATCAATTGAAAATAAAAACTGTTTTTAAAAAAAAAATGTAAACCTCGCTTTCATGTCTCTGCAATCTCAATGCAGATCAAGTCCTGTTACCAGTCCAGGATGTCACCACAGTGGTGCATTACCTGTCAAGAAAATTCCAGTGTGGTGGCACATGTCACACTGCACTCTCCGCAGCAGAGGTTCTGCCAGGCTGCAGCCCTTGCTAGGCCTGCTGCTAACATGAAGAGAAGATGGCAGGCCGCAACAAACACCAGTGCAGCCAACATCTATTCCAAAAAATATTGCACGTGGCCCATATGGACCTCCTTATCCGCTAACACACCACCCACCTCTACCATAGCTGTGCCGGTGGGGGTACCCAAAAAACACAAGCTAAAAAAAACACAAGCTAAACTAACATACACGTGGGTGTGAAAAGGAGACAAAAAAGTATGTATGTATGTATGTATTGCGACTTATATAGCGCACGTATTACCCGAAGGCATCAAGGCGCTTGCCTTGGGAACCCATCCTAGCTTTTCCCTGTGAGATAACCCCTACTGGGTATCCCCAGGGTGAAAGCCAGGCATCCCGCAGTGGGTGGGCCGCCGTAGTGGAGATTAAGCAACTATTGCCCAGAGTTGCAGCGTGGGACCCCATGATTAGAATAGGCACCGAGACGAGAATTATCGAGTCAGTGGACATTTTTGGGCTCAGGACCCTGCCGTGTCAGGAATTGAACCCTGGTCCCGGGCCAGACCTCTGCATCAGGGTCTGCCGCTCTAATCAGTGAGCCACACTCCTACACTAAGTGAAAAGAAATTTGAAAAAATGTGAGATATGGGCAGGAATGGAATGGAATGGATGGAGTTGGATGGGCTAGGGGACACAACTAGTAAGGAGCAGGCTAGAGTCAGAGTACCTCTTCATAATCAAAATGGCCACACGCATATATTACGTGTCATGATGTTTTACACTGTTTTATAACTCAAAATGCATCTTGGTGTCATATTTTTGCACGAAAGGTACGGAGACACATTTTGTGTGATTACAGCTCATTTCACTTCATTTTTTTGTGAATGTCTTGTAAGCAGCTAGTAGTAATTATGTGAATTTTGCACATCCTTAATGTGAAACCCAGGTTTGACTGTTAATGGTGCTCAAACAGCTAACAGATTGTGAATGCTTGTGCCTATAATGAATCAATTAATGTGTGTTGGAGATTAAATTTGACATATATATATTTATGAATGGTCTCCCTATTGGGTCGGCAAAACACCCTCTCCACTAACAAAATGGAGGTCAGGCATGATCAGTCGTAGGGAGGTGATAGGGCCAGCTTTACGGTGGTGCGACCTGTTGTGGCCACAATGGGCGCTGACCTCGGGTTGGTGGTGGTGGGGGGCCTGTGTTTAGCAAAAATGTATGAATTAAATCCACATGCTGCACAGTTCCTTGTGCTACATGCTTTCAGGCAGAAATAAAAATGACACTTAATATTGTGATTAATGTTCCTGCTAGAGAGAGAGATCAGAGTTTGGTCTAGCAGCAGCTTTTATTCACCATAAAGTAGCATAGAGTGTTACTATACCTGCTGCAAAGAATAGATCTGTATTTTATGTGGAGAGCTGAGTGGATTAGTAACCCCAGCCTTTACCAGTGCTTTAAAACAAATTAAATGCATGTGGAGGGGACAATGGAGAGATGAGGGGCACTTTTGCTAGTTGATAGTGAGGGAATCCGAGAAGGAGTTTATTTGCCAAAAAAGATTTTCGCACCAGGCACCATCAGCGCTAAAGTCGGCTCTCGCAGGTGACCCTCTACCCAGGAGTCCCCTCGATAGTGAGGCTGCTCAGTGGTACCTGCCAGAGGTGAGGACCACCTTCCCAGAGACTCCCCAGACCAAAATGAATCCTCTTTCCCTACACCATGTTACAGAGGGAAACAATAGTGATGTACTGTGGGAATTCCTTCAGGGATTAATTATTCAATGAGATGGGTGATATTTTCAGAGAGTATAACAGTCTGCCAAGCAGGGGGATGTCTCTTGGTTTTGGGCTCTTTTTTGGAGAAGGAAGGAGGTTATCTGCACTTTCTCACAGTATGAGACCTTGTATGTATTGGACTACGTTTACAGGTTGTCTGTGGCCCAAGCAACAGAGAAATCTCTCTGAGTAAGAGATAACCTCACTCAGTAAGAGATAGGATGAAAATAAAGTCCCAGAAGATAATGAGGCAACGTGCTGCATGTGTTAGAAAAATTCTGGGTGAAAATGTAAATGTAAATGTAGTTGAGCTTATATAGCGCACAGCTACCCGCAGTGGGTTTCCCGGCGCTTGCTTAGGGAACCCGTCCTGGTATTCCCCTGTGAGATAGCAGGGTATCCACAAGGTGAAAGTCAGGCATCCCGCCGCGAGGGGCCGTTGTGGAGATTAAGCAAGCTATTGCCCAGAGTCGCAGAGTGTGAACCCGTGAGTCGAGGTGGCACCGGGGCGAGAATTATCGAGTCCGTGGAATTTTTTAGCCCAAGACCCGCCGAGGCGGGGAATTGAACCCTGGTCCAGGACCGATCTCAGCTTCCAGGTCTGCTGCCTCAAACCCCTGAGCCACACTTCTCCAAAAGTGTGTATTTCAAGGAGAAAACGCAATCCCAGATTGGGAAAAAAGTGTGATACTCGATTCCAAAGTAAGCAGAAAATTGAAATATAATCCAGGTCTATTATTTCTTATCAGCACTGCTCATTTATGGACTTCATTATCCAAGTATTTCTAATTTGTGAACTGCTTGTCTCTTCGAGTTAACAATAATCATGATCATAATCATAATTTGCAGCGTATACTAGAGAATAGCACTAGATTCTATAAAATATAGCTGTTTAATATATTTCAATATGAGTTTATCTGCATAATTGTAATCATCCGCAAATTTTCAAACTCCGCTGCTTGCCCGTATTTTTCTCTTGGGAAAAAAAACACAAAATTCCCGAGAAAACTGCCTTAGTGGTGGCTTAGCAACCGTACACCCAGCCCCCTCTTTTATAAACTTTAAAAGCTGTGTCATGGTGATAGAAAGTCCGCGTCAATCATATCCTTTCCCGCTTTCAATCACATTTTTCTCATCGCCTCTTCTCCATCAGCCAACACCCCCTCAGTAGAATACATTTTTTCACGGTTCTGACACGGCTGTCTCCCCTTGACATTGTTGCTCACCATCCTGATTTCAACACCAATGGAGCCTTGTACCCACCCCTGGGCCTCGTGGCCGTGAAGAATGTCACGCCCCGTCGACTGTAAAGGTGAGAAGAAGCAGCGGATTGCGTTCCGCCTGGCGTCGCTCAGGCTGTTAATTCTTTAATTGTCACGTTTTCAGAAAGCCTAAAGAATAACCCCACATGGCTGTCAACTCACCCCCATCTGGACAGTAACACCTATTTGTGATGTTTCATCTGAACACCTGCGCGGTTGTTGAAATCGCCCATATTCACAACACAAAATATAGGGTCAGATTTGTTTTGGGAAGAAAATGTACGGACTTCCTTGAAGTCGCATCTTTATTTTTTGCCTCTTCATAGATCAAAAAAGGCCTTCCTTGTTTATTTCTGGCCGCGGCGCTCCCTAATCAACATCCGGGCACCCTTTGTCGGACATGTCGTGCATTTGGTGTACTTCCTGATGTGACTTTCTGTGGTTTACATTTCAATTCTTGGCTACTTGGCAGCTAGGCAACCTCGACGGAGAAGCCGCGGATTTTCTGCTTACACAATACGCGGGTTCTTTCACCGCTTGCTGGCACTGCCACACACAGCACAAATTGAGTTGTAAATGTGTAAATTATGCCATCAACACTGACCTGTGACCTGCACAACTAGATTTTTCATTTCCTCTTTTTATTATTTCGTGATTTAACTACGTAGACATCAACTAGGAAATGGTGCGACTAGCAGGGAGCTGTCCTGTAGAAACAGCAGAAATATGTCCCTGGCTGGACGGCATCGCCAGGCCGCAGCGCAGAGAGAGGGCCTCCCTTCAGCAGTTCCCGATGGGCGTAGTCAGCTAACTTCTTTCAGATGCTAAAAATAAACAATTTGGTAACGCTTTGTTTGTGCTATCTCCCTAATATTTGTAATGCGCAGATGTTACCGTATTTAATCTAAGAAAAACACTCATTCCGCACATCTGCGAGTGCACAGAATCGTTCATGCAGTTAAGCTCTCTTTGTAACTATTCTGTTCTGTCTCGTTCCAATGCTGCAGCATAATTATTTTAAATGTTTAATAAGCTTTATTAAGTAAGTAATAATTACATAAGAATCGATCATGAAAGAATAATTATCCGCAATATAATAGAAATGTGTACTGACAAGAATTGCAGAGTAGAAAGCTGTGTACATTTATAGTACTAATAAAGGAGAGAGGGGTAGGAAGGGAAGGGAGGAAACAAGGAGAAGTACTACAGTTCTAAAATTGAAGATCATCAGAATGAATTATAAACATATTAAAACTAAGCAGTTCAATAAATATATTATACAACTTAAACCTATCTTATCTTATCCAAGAGGCAGGGAAAACAATCCAAAACGTGAGAAATGCAGATAATGATAAAGGGGAGGAAAAATTGTAGGGGAGAAGAAACAATGAACAAAATATCTATGGAGGATGAAAATTCGCAGCACGGTTACGTGAAACGTGAAGTGAACATTTAGACCAGTAATTGGATAAAGATAACCAAAATAAGTCCCTATTTACATAATGTTTAAAAGAAGAAGCAAATGCAATGTACCTATCTGTGATAGTGACAAACATTGTTCCACCAGGCCTGAAAGTTTAGATGAGCATTTCCAATTATGTGAGATGTGCTGGAAAGCTAAAGCCGTTGTTGCAAAATAAGGTGGTCCTAAACCTTCATTCAGTATAAGAAAAATCAGAAAACAACATTTTTGGAATTTTGACTTTACTCCTGGATTGTTCACATTTTTGCTTTTCACAGACTTAGTACTAAATGTAATAGACCTTTGCAGGGCCCTGAAGAGGGACATAAAAGAAAGTCCATTCAGCCACTTTCTCATTGTTATTGGTGGTTATAAGGGCCGATCCACTGGCATTCATACAAGGATCCATCTTAAAATAAGCATTGACTGAGCCAATAAGTCTGATCTTTGAAACCTTTGGTTGTCAATGGTTTTCAGTGTTGCAGCCTGAAGCTGTACATCACGGCTAAGGTGGACCCTCCCTAAAAAGACAGTTGATGTTGCAGCTACATTGTTTGCAGGTGTGAAGCAGTGGCTTTTTCTTTTAATTTAATGATCTGAGTTGGATTGGCAAATTAAAACAAGCATTTACAATGCAATGGTCTCGGCATTATTAAAGGTAGAGCTATTGGCATTGCTCATGACCTTTTTTAAAAAAAAATTTAAATCATAAATAAATGGCATTGTCATTTACACTGCCACTAGCTTAATCGTTAAATAAATGGCATTGTCATTTACAATGCCAATAGCTTAATCGCTCGCATATGCATGACCTATTGCATTTACACCCACACAGAGCCACACACGCACACACATACAGAGCCACCCACACAGAGTTATTCACATAGAGCCACCCACACACACAGAGCCACCTACACAGAGCCACCCTCACACAGACAGAGCCACCCACACATAGAGCCACCTACAAAACAAGAAAAACTAGTGCAATCAGGGGGCAGAAGGCAAGAAAAATGAGTGCAATCAGGGGGCAGAAGGCAAGAAAAACGAGTGCAATCAGGGGAGCGAAGGCAAGAAAAACGAGTGCAATCAGGGGGCAGAAGGCAAGAAAACGATAGCTTAATCGCTCGGAAATGCAAGACCTATTGCATTTGCACCCACACAGAGCCACACACACAAAGCCACCCACACACACATACAGAGCCACCCACACATAGTCATTCACATAGAGCCACCCACACCCACACAATCAATCAATCAATGAAAGATCTATATAAACACCAATATCTATATGGTTATGCAGTTTCGTCCTCTACATATTTGCCCATCAAAAAGAATCACTGCAGCTTTATTTAAAAACATGCCATGTTTTTGGCTTTTCAAATATTAATAACTATAAGACATAACTACCGTGTGAGCATAACAAACTGAATTATAGCTAGGTCCTTGAATGGGAGACTTTTACACTATGATACTTGTTGAATCGACCTCAGAAAGATGAGAGGCTGACGCAGCCCTTTATTGACTCAGAACTATGCAGTACACAAGGCTGGCACTCTGCCCACCGATTGATCCTGCGGCAGCTTCCTTCTTCTGTGTCCAAATGGCACGGGGACACTGCTTTAATGTGTCACTAGCAACCGGAAATGCGCTCCTCAGAAGATTATTGCATAGGCAGACTACGTTACTCAGTTTATTTATGGGCCTTATCTGAACACAGCACTGGAATAAGGTACCAGGAACTTCCCTGTCTGAATTAATACTAAAGTGCTTACAACTCATTAACTTTATTATTGTGACTCGGATTATCTTCTTTTTACCACTTAAGTAGTAATTTATGGCTTCAAATTCCTGAAAACATGCTTACACATTTAATCTAAATTAACACAAACAGCAACAATTCCGCTTGAAGTAAAATCAGGAAATTCACTATAAAAACACAGATTGTAAGTGACACAGAAAACACATAATATAACTATTCCCAAAGCAATCACTTCCTTTACTCACAGAACCCATCTTAAGAAACATTGAGGGGATAGGGCGTGATCGAACACACCTCTTATCTGGTCCTACTGGCCCATACCATTCCAAGGCTGCCTATGGGCTGGTGCTGACCAAAAGAACATGTCCAAAGTTCGTATGAGGAGCCTCCAACATGTGAAAGAATTTCAACAACTCAGTCTTCAAGTGCAACTCTTCTTCACCTGGATTGACTAGACAAATTTCGAAAACCAGAACATAAACCCTCATCTAATATTTATTTGGTTTATTTTATAATATGTTCTTTAGTATGGCACTCCGGCTGCCAAGGTCGTATTTCAGAGTACTAAGGGTCAAACACAGAGGAGAATTGGAGAATGAGCAGGTGGCGGGTAAAAAAAATATGTCAATTAGTTTACAATTGATGATTCCTACACAGAGCAGAACAATTTGGTCTTCAGTACTCTTCCGAACTTTCTACATCCATGTTCAAACAGGGTGCAGCGTAAGAGCCTTTGCAGCAAAGGACTCTAACCCTAAAACTGTGGAGCCGGGGGATGGGGCAGCGCCCGGGGGTGACAAGAAGGAGCGCCGGGGGATGGGGCAGGGCCCGGGGGGCCTGGGGGTGACAAGAATGAGTGCCAGGTGACGGGGCAGGGCCCGGGGGAGCCTGGGGGTGACAAGAAGGAGTGCCGGGTGATGGGGCAGGGCCCGGGGGGGGGGCCTGGGGGTGACAAGAAGGAGTGCCGGGTGATGGGGCCGGGGATGGCTCCGGAGGGGGCCTGGGTGGCAGAGGTCTAGCCGGGCAGTGTGGCTGGTACAATAGCGCGGTGTAAGCTCAAGGGCTGGGGTGGGGGGTGCTGAGAGGGGGCCCCTAAGCTGATACATTATTAATAAAAACAAACACGGCCCCCAGTGCCCCCCGACCCTTGAATGCTGCAGCGGGGTGAAGCCTGCGCTGAGATCACAAGTAAACATTGTAAACTTACTGTGTGTAAAGCAAAGGCGGTGGAGCTTTGAGCGTCGCTGCTGTCCAGGTGTGGCGTCGTGTTCAAGAGCTCTATTAAGTGCCGGGAGGGGGGCGGGAAAAAGACACGGCAGGGAGGACAGCGAGACGATCTCATCAGCGGGAGGGGAACAAAGACAGGAACAGCGGGAGGGTGCGTGAAAAAAGACGGCGGGAACGAGGAAAGCGAGAGCAGCCTACCTCAACCTTACCAGCAGAAAAATGGCGGCCTCAAGCTTCCGAAATCTTTCGGATTCGGGGGCGTGTTTTGCTGTCCTGAGTGACGGACCATCGTCACGAGCTAAAGACGGGGCTAAATTGGAGTGACGCATCTCTCCTCCAATGGCTGGCCTCCGTTTAGGAAGCCAGCCAATGGAGGAGTGACGGGGCAGGGAGGCGGGTTAAACAGCACACTAAGAGACATTAAATTCCAACCCCAGACTGTGCAAGCGCACCCTTTAGGTCCTCGACCTAAAAAGTAGTAGTTGTGTATATTTATTTAACAAAGCATGTGGAGGGAAGGAAGATGTAGGGTATGGGGTAAGCAACACAAAGGGTGTGGGATAAATTAAGTTAATAGTGCTGCAGCATTTTTTATTTTGTTATAAATTTACAATAAATACATAACATTCATTTACAATAATATTTAACATAATTTTTTTTTTTAATAAACTTTAAACAATTTCCCTATTCTTTGCAGTTGGGAATTTTTCTGTTCAGTTGTGAAAGTTACTAGATTAACTTCACACTGATAACTTCATTTTGAATTAAAACCTGGGTATATTAAATTCATGTAAAATATTTTTTAAAGATTTATTAAAACAACACATAAAGTCAGACATTTATATTTACTTACTATGTATAAAAGATTACAAAAAGGTATGCATTGAATTAATTTACTTTAATTAAATTATATAAAAAAGTTACATTTAGTTTCAATGCTAGATTAAATTTGTATATTCTATGGGGGCTTTATTTTAATTCCCTGCCTCTATTTTTTCTGCAGGTGTGTGTTGCATAAGCAGTGGCGACTATGTGCGATGCTGGATTCACTCTAAAGGCACGATTCTGATGCAGTTTGGAAAGCTTCTCAACCGAATGGGTTTCGGAGAGTCCAACCAATTGAGCACGATGCATCCAGATGCTTCCTGATACGATTTGGTTGGACTCCCATTGGCTTTAATGGGAGCCTTTGTTCCTAACCGCATCGTACTCGGGCCCTCGGTTGGAAAGACTCGTCCCAATCCGATTTGGGGCCCGATTCCGATCTCGCTAGGAAAGCCCTCCATACGATGGGGATCCGGTTGGCTTTCCGAGCGAAATGTGCTCTGGGAGCCCGGACGAGCGAGTACGATGCTACCACAGGCTTACAGACTCTGTTCGCTCGGTCTCCCATTGAACTCTATGGGAGCCCATGTACAGATGTGTACACAGGCTCCCATAGCAGAAAAGGGGTGGGTGGAGAAAAGCGTACACTCTATGGTGGGCACCCCATGGTGCCCATCACACTGTGCATGCCTGTATCGGGGGGACCCATGAGCGCACCCCAGTGACAGATTCAGAGAACCCTGGGTGAAGGGGAGCCTGCTACGGCCCCCGAAGTATGCTTCCAACAGCCGTTTTGTCTTGCTGAGACTGAGGCGAAGCGGGCGTTCGAATCGTGCTTCGCACTCGCCCAGTCGGAATTCAGCTCCATTGCACAGTACGTTTCAGCTACGAATGAGTCGTTCGGTGCAGTTCAGGTCCGGAAATGATTCCGTTGGCGCTTACGCGATATACGCATCGTACTTGGTTGTTCGGACCTGTGTACGATTTGGTCGGAAATAAGGGCTACGAATCAGATCTGGCAATGCCAAATCCGATTTGGAGGCCTTCTGAGCGAGATCGGAATCGGGCCCTTGGACGGAGCAAATGCCGTTAGGAGGCCTTCCTAACCACATCAGAATCCGGCCCTAAGTCTGAGCAGGAGTACACTTACGACTGTTTTATGTCTTTTGGGGCTGTAGTACCTTTACACTCATTAAGTTGGCTCCACCCCCTATTTCAGGGGCCAGTGATATGTAAGTCCACTCTTTGTAGTAATTTACACTTGGAAATGGTGAACAGCAGAAAATAATACACTTACTAAAGAGTGTAAGAGTAAATTTACACATGTGGATTCATTCAAGTGTAAAATGTGTACATTTACCTTTGTGAATGTGCCTCTGTGTGTCCTATTCCCAGAAAATTATTCTCAAGCAAAATAATATGGCATCATCTGTCCACTCTTATGTTCTTATCAACGTAGTGGAACTGCTGTGCTAGACAGAGCTCTGTGAATTCAATCTGGTCCAAAAGCAGAATATAAAAAATCTCCTAAACTTCTGTAATCATTCAAAAATCTCTTCCATTCATTTGACATATTTTGTTTTCAAAGAGATTGAAATTATGCTCTCTGCTGCGTACATTGGCAGAGTTGCTACTTTATTTTTATGTGGAGAGTTTTATAAACATGCCCCATTGGTATCAGGGCACTGTAAATAGTGAGACCATACCTGTAATATGAACCATTTAAATAATCGTCAACTAACAACAGCATAAACACATACATTGATAGACTGTAACACGTTACAAGAGTCCTATATTGATCCTGCATTGACAGCATCAATAACACACAGATTTTGTTTTCATTGTCAGGTCTACAGGCGCCTTGATGAAACCAGACTTGTAATAACTGTGTCTCACTTAGAGAACTTCAGGTGTGTGACAGTAACATATTATTCATGCTCCAAATCCTTATGTAGGAAGTCTGTTTAATAGAATCCTTTTGACCTCGCTTTTTTAAGGTGCGGGTCGATGGTTTATATAGAATCTCCACTGTCAGAGTTCCAAGTCCTCATGGCAGATCTGATGAAAGTATGAGCATATTTTTTCTTTCTTTTGAATCTCGGAGGTTCCAGAAAGAGGGGCCTGGGGCTCCTTAGGGAGCAGCTGTCTCCTGAGGTTGTGTGTTTTTGTGGCAGGTACCTGGATTCATCTTGGTGGAGGGCTTTGTGTGCCTACCATGCTATTTTCCGCTGGACATTGGCTCCAAATGGGAGGCAGGGTCTGATGTGGTCAAATAGTCTCTCTCCTGTTTTCCTCTTCCCTAGTCTTGCAGGAACATTGAGGGTCACTGTGAGTGGTGGCATTGATGATTTTTGTAAACCTATTAGGTTTGCACTACAATAGCCAATTCTGGATATGACTAAGCACTGTGGTGTTGAAGTTTAGTGGCTAGAATAATCTTTTCCCCTTCTTGAGGTTGAATGTGAAGCACTTACTACATTTGGCTTGCATGTTGAGGTTCCTGTCCTGGGTTATTCCAAGGGATTTAATTGATTTGACGATGATCATTTTGCGATCGGGGGCTTTTAAGTGATTAATCTATTCCTATTTGGGGAGGGAACTGTGGGGAGGGGACTTGAGTAGAATTCTGTCTTTGTGGATTTTAATTTGAGATGGTTACTTGAGAGTCAGGTTTGGGTTAACATTAGGGTTTCATTGAGTCATATGATATCACCTGGGGAGGAAATCTTTAAGTATCATTGAGTGTTGTCTGCGTACATGTGGTACTCCAGGTTAGCTTATCCCAAGAGTAACTGGCAACCTGTTAGATAGTGAGCCACCCAGTTTGATTAGTTGAGCATAATCTTGTAGGAAAGAAGTTAACCATTTGAGGATGTTACCAGATATCCCCATTCTGTATTCTAGTAACTCCAAGAGGTTGCTGTCATTGACCATGTCAAATCCCAATGACAGATCGAGGAGTATGAGTCATTCCTCACCACAATTTTGAGTGCGTCATCTAAGATGTGCAAGAGGGCTGTCCTGGCGCTTTGACCTGGTCTATTTAGCTGATTAGATCTGTCGAATCAGTTGTGTCACTTGATCAATCATCAGACATTTTGGGATGATGCCTTGGATTATGGATGAGTTCACAATCTTAGTCCAGCGTGGTGTAGGGAAGTGACTGTGCTTCTGGATGGTTGAGGAGGAGATAGGGTCATGCAAGTGTGAGGTTGGTTTCATTGACCTTATAGACTCCCATATCTCCTCTTCATTTAAGGTTCTGTACATGCTCCATTTAGCATAATTTTTAGTCTTTGTGGGATGATTGGTGGTTTGAGTCTTGTCAGTTGTTTTAGTTGCCCTTGGGATTGTGTGTAAATTGCTACTCCTATCCCCTATCAGTTCACTGTCTAAGTCAATTTGTTTTTTAAAATACAATATATTGTCCCCTTGACAAAGGATGATAAAGCTTCAAAGTTTGCATATGGACGATTTTTTGTCTTTGTTAAGTTTTTGTTTTTTAATGTGGTTCTTCTTTTCCATATAATCTTGTTGTAGGTGTTTCTTAGCTCCCTTAGATGTTTCATATTCATAGAGGAGGATTCATGTCTCCATCGACTTTCAGAAAGTCATAGTCTCCTTCTTTCTTTATTCAAGATAAGGTTGAACCAGGGGTACTGTATCTTTGCGACTTTTGAGGCGAAGTAAGGCTCCTACATCTGTCATGTAAGTCATTGTCTAGTTGTAGTGCTCTATTAATTCTTGAATGTCCCCAACTTCACTTGGGGGTGTCAGGTCTCTCTGGCACATTGAGGAAAGATCATCAATGTTCAGGTTTCTGGCGTCTCTTATCCAGTGTTTCAGTTTGATATCTTGGATACTTGTTTTCTGTAAGACTGTGGAGATACGAACATGATTTAATGATGGTCAGACCAGTCAGGAGGATTAATAGAGTTAAGGAGCCTTGCTTCTTCCTTTTCTATGATTGGATCAAATGTAGCTCCTTTGGTGTGTGTCTTATACATCTTTGTATATAGTTTAGATCAGAGAAGTAATTTATTAGAGATGAGACATGCCAGTCATTGTTGTCATTCCAGTGGAGGTTGAAATCCCCCCAAAATATGGCATTCACGGTGAGTGTTGGATTGTACATAGACGTCATTTGTGAGTAGTCAGGGGTCGCAGCTGTGACATCTAGCTTGCTCCTTCTACTCCTGACACTTCCTTTGCGATTTCTGGCCTCAGGGGAGGCAACAGTTCGCATCCTCTATTGCGAGGGGTCACAAAGGATGTGACAAGAGTAGCAGGAGCGAGCTAGAAATCATGGCTGCGACCCCTGACTACTCCCAGATGACGTCCATGGGATTATACTGTGATTGCTTCCATTATATGCCTTAAGGGCAACTGGTTATCCCCAAGCAGGTGGTAAAGGAGACATAGTTTTGCTAGTGATCTGCCTGTGGTGAAGTTTTCAACTCCCACATATTCATAGGAGGACAGCTTATCCACAAGAAAAGGCTTAATGTGTAGGGAGAATCTGTGAATTGTAGCTATTCCCTCCCCTCAACCCCCGCCTTTTCTCTCCTGACAATTTAGCTGTTTGATGCCAAAGTCAGGGGTGGTAGGAGATCCATAACGGGAGTGGAAGATTGATTCAATCATGTTTTGGTCAGGAATATTATGTCAAGGTCATGATGAAGGTGCGCTTCTTCCACATCTAAGGCATGTTTAGCTGCCTATCTGCAATTGTGCTTGGTTAGGGATCATCTGTACTAGAACCGAGTTGTCAAGGTTAACATTCTGAGCTTTCAAGAGTGTATTCCATGAGTTGTTATTGACCATTACAGGTATGAATAGATCAGGAAAGCGTGAGTCTGTGAGATTACCTGCAATATTTCCTGGTATTCTTGGGGCAGAGATCCAATGCCCGCAATGGAATGCTGGTTGAGTGCTCTCTTCGGTCTATTGCTATTGTTCAGCACTAGTATGGATGCCCATTGTTGAGAGGTAGATCCTAAGTATGTGAGGGAGTGGCCTTTATGAGTGATAATACATTCTGCATATTTGTCCTTTGTTCTGCTATATGCTACAATCACATTCAGCTGCTAATTAAGGTCCTACCATGGCTTCCAATCAAAGAAAAAATTGAAATAAAGATGCTTTGCTTAGTTCACCCCAGGATACTTTTCTTCTCCTTCTTGTTCTAGGAGACATCTATATATGTCAGGTAGGCTTCCCTGAATCTAATTCTCATTCACTAAACTAGATCTCTTCATGTACATAGCACTACACTCTACATCTCCCCTCCCCGCTCACTCAAGGCTTAATAATGTTTCAGTGTGCCTCCACTATGACCAAGCAGCACTATACCTCATTGACCCACCACCATTTGAGGCCCATTTAACATCATTCCCACTACACCCTTTCAAGGTCATCATGATGTTCAGACAGTTAAAAAAGTGGGGCTTCTTAATTCACTCAACTCAAGTAGGATTCGTTCCAGGACGTTCCTCTAGGAATCACTTACGTACACTGGCGCATACCCTATATTATGCTAAAAAACCTCCCACAAGACGCATTAGCTTTATCACTAGATGCTGAAAAGGCCTTTGACCGCATAGAATGGGACTATCTTTTTAAGGTGCTTGAACATTTGGCCTTGGAAACCAGTTTATTCAGAAAGTATGACTACTATATGATAATCCTTCCGCACAAGTTAATTGTGGAGGCTTCATATCAGAATCATTTCCGATCCAAAGAGGAACACGTCAGGGATGTCCCCTATCCCCACTTCTTTTTCTTTTAGCAATGGAGCCTTTAGCAGCAACGATTCGTCAATCAGAAGCAGTTATATGCATACCCCTCCCTATAAGTGAATCAAAACTTTATCTATACGCAGATGACATAATACTCACCTTAACAGACCTCCCTAATTCATTGCCATCTTTGCTTCAAATTATAGACACATTTTCTTCATTCTCAGGTAATTAAAATAAATTGGGACAAGAGTGAAGCCTTACCCATTTCTGATGGAACCACTAAAGCGGCTATACACGACTTCCCCTTTAATTGGCAACCCTCACATCTTAAATATTTGGGTATCTTAGTGAATAAGGGTATGGAAGGTATGATTACAGATAACCTGAACCCACTGATTGTTCAAATGCAACGTGACTTTGATAAGTGGAACATTTTGAATCTTTCCATGTGGGGTAGAGTTCAAGCTGTTAAAATGGTTACACTTCCTCGTTTTCTATATACTTTAGGTATGCTCCCTCTCCATATTCCCTTGTCTAATTTGAGACTCATAGATTCCAAAATAAAAACTTTATATGGGGCTTAATAAAACCTTGTTTGGCTGTGACTAAATTAAAGGCTCACCATTCTTCTGGAGATATGAGCCTTCCATCCATTGAACATTATAACTTAGCATTGCAGATTTCTCAATTATAATATATGTTACCGGGAGTCTCTGATGTTCCGCATTGGGTCCATTTAGAACACCATCTTTTATCTTCGGGCTCTGATATTTCTGCACTTTATGGCACTAAAATTGCACGTCAAAAACCCACAAACCCAATCCTATCAGCCATGTCCAAATCGTGGCAAAGAGCACACCGTTTATTAGGTTTAAACTCCCATATACATGAAAAGGCACCCATATGGAATAATTCCGGTGTCTGTATTAATAAGAAGGTATTATCATGGCCATTATGGCAAGAAGCAGGTATTCAAACATTAGATCAAATTTTTTATAATGGTGACTTTAAAACATTCACACAAATACAAGAGGAATTCGGTCTTGCATCACATCAACCCTAAAATATAACCAGCTCAAGCAATGTTTTGAACAACAATTAGGTTCACATTCTCTGGTGCTGTCAAATTCACTGATAGTATCATACCTAAATACCTGGGGGAAACATAAAGGAGTGATATCTGGTTTATACAGAGTTTTTACAACACATCTTTTTTCTCAACCTCTAACACAGACACTACAATTTAAATGGCAGTAACAACTTTCAGTTTCTTACACTACTGATGCATGGGAGACAATGATAGAGAATCTAGATAAAGGAACCTGTGAAGCTCGACTTAAATTTTGTCTATTTAAGATTCTTCATGATTGGCATTGGTCTCCTGCAAGATTAAAGAAAGCTGGTTTAATTTCCCATGCCAATTGCTGGAGATGTGATAACACCAACTGTGACTCAGCACACATTATATGTGACTGTCAATTGATTGAACCTTTCTGGGCATATGTGGGAAAAATCTCATCTTCTACTATCCCTTTACATCTTCCCTTCACTCCTGCTGCTATTATCCTTCAGGACCTTAAGTTGTCTCCAAAACTCACCAAACCCCAATGTCGTCTTTTTCACACAGCAATGGCCACAGCAAAAATATGTATTCTACGCCATTGGAAATCTCCATCTCCTCCTTCGCAAGAAGAATGGTTGACAACTGTGTTCCAAACAGCATCACATTAGAGAATAATTTGTAATCTTCAAAATCAAACTGACATATTTCTTCGTGTTTGGTCACCTTTCCTGAATCTAAATAGTGGCATAGATATTGATGGCAACACTCCAGGAGTGGATACTAATACCCCTTGATCTGACATTTGACAATATACTTTCTTTCTTCCTCCCTCCCCTCCCTCCTCCCCCCCCGGATCCCATGCTTTCCTATTATTATACTAACTTATAGTTTTGTTGTACTTTTATGTTATTATTCTATTATCTTATTATTTTCTCTTTTCTAATTTTCTTCTATTCTATTATTCTTACTATATCTTAGTAACATCTCATTTCTCATTTATCTTCATTTAACTTCTATTGATATGCTCTGTTAGTTCTTATATCAACTATTTTTCTATATTCTATTCAATACTTCTTTCTCGATATATTTTACAATTTTCACTTTTACAAATGAATTACTCCTCGAGGGCTAAGGAGATTTGTCATGTTACTATTTTCTATATTTGTAGTTATATGCAATTTTTAATCTTTATACTCAATTTATATATCTATTGAGTTAACCTATAATTGCTTCTTTAAGACTTTTATATTTTTTTTATATGTTGCTTGCATTATTTAAATAATTAACGTTTCACACACCATATTTATTCAACTGTATACCTTACTATTTATCTTTATAGTTGTGTTATTTATTGGTGCATAGTATTTATCATATATACAGTTTATCTTTTTCTTTTCCATATATTTTGTATATTTATTCATATCATTCAAATTGTAAGTTATTATTAACTTTATTGTACTTATGATGAAATTTTCAAAACGTCAATAAAAAATTATAACACAAAAAAAGAAGTGAATAGGGTTGGATATAGCTCAATCTTCTGTTTAATGTGTCATTTGTGTTGTGCTCTCTCCACAAACCTTCAGTGAAGAAATGGCTGCACTTTGCAAGAAGCCCTCTGGAATTTTACTGGAAGCCTCAAAGGTACAGGTTCAATTTGTAACAGGTACTTCAACTTCATGAGGGACACTACAGTTAAACTCACATACAGTATATGTAAATTTCTGTAAGTGTTGGTCATACCATGTATGCAAGACCTCGAATAAATTGCAAGTCTTTGTTAAAAAAAAAAAAGTGGGGCTTAAATTTAAGCCTCTTGCGCAACCAGTACCTCAAATTAAAAGTGATGCACCAGCATAGAAAGAGGCTCATAAATAACCCCAGTATGTTACTAGTCTACTCTACACCTAAGCCAGCGTACTACTGACACCACTCAAAGTGCACTCATGGAGGACTGAATGCCACAACAGCATTAAGGTTTCTTCTGCAACACCTTGCACCTTGTGCCACCTGATTGCACCTTGTAAGTTCTGCATTCAGTTGATGCAAATTTGCTTTAAGTGCTCAGCATCAGGAAAGCTCTCACTGGCAGACATTCTTTGTCATTTTTATGCGCAAATCATTGTAATAATCTTTTCCTTCATTGAAACTTCTGTCAAATAATCATAAATCTATAGGAAGCGATTGAAACCCTGACTGTTTCCTACTTCCTAATTCGTTTTGCATTATAGTTTTCTATAAGTGCCTAAACACACTTGTTTTGGTAGCAGGGTGCTCTATAAGATATTTTCATTCATCCAATTAAAGGACCAGATTACATATCACACATACAGAAAGTAAGGGCAACGAGAGGAAACTTGGGTATACAAGTGAAACATCCATAGTCTCTATGGTATTTAACACAAACTTAAAATAATTTCCAGGAAATAGTATCAGACATACTTCCGAGGACCCTGGTTGTTAATGTGGAATGTATCATAGAAATGAGAGGACGGATGCAATGAAATATGCATTGTAATTTAGGTTTTATTAAATACATGAACACAATTATGAACACATTCAACTTGACAGTGAACATTAGTTCATTTAAATTGTACTTTGTGCGGTGACAGACAATAACAGAGAGTGGGCTCTGTGTAATATGAAGGGTGCAATGTAATGCATCAAAAACATATGAGGCAAACAAGTATGGAAGGTTTAAGGGAATAAACACTTGAAGACTACCAAAACCTTGAGGCATTAGAGAACACGTTTTCCGTTATTGTAGCTGATGTGTGATAAAAAAATAACCACTGTAAGATGCATAGATATGCTGATGTGATGTTTTGCCCTCAGGCTTCTGTTAGGTCGGGCTGCCATCAGGGTGCCTTAGGGTTTTGGTAGGCAGCTTCTGACTTAGCTGCGCAAGGAGACATGGGAATGTGTTTAACAAAGGGTTAGTAGTAGAATACTTTATTTCGGTTGCCATAAACCATCAAAGTGAACATCCAAAAATAAAATAAAATAGACCTAACATTTTTTTCCCTATCTGTGTAACTGACTGTATGAAACTTGACTAGTACACATGTAATTCCTCCAAATAGTCAATAGATACACAATTGACTGGAAGACTGTATACAAATAATTATCAAGGGAATGAAACCTCAATCAAGTTTAAAAACATTATAAATATGCAAATATATAATCCAAAAATATGATTGTGAAAAATAAGCGTACAACATATTTCAACATGCTATCTCCCTTAAAATGTAGCTGTGCCTATGCCAAACAGCTTGCAAAAACTTGCTGACTGCAAAAACAATAGCAGGGTGCGGGTCACTTTTTAAGATTCTATGGGCCCCTAGATATCTTGACAAGCCCAAGGACCGACACATTGGATAAATACATTTACGATGGGACCTATTGTATGCTGGACAGAAAAGCAATATGTGCGTCTCAGTCTCTAAGTCCAAAGCACAAGCAAGGCAAGGGCTGGTAGCCAGGTCCTTGTTCCATTTATCAAGAAGATCGTCAACAGGCAACTGACCTGCTTCCTCGAAGAGAACGCCACCTTGGACTCATCCCAGTCTGGCTTCCCCAGCAACCACAGCGCAGAAGCCGCCCTCATCGCCACCACTGGCGACATCAGGACCCTGCTGCACAACGGCGATACCGCGGCCCTCATCCTCCTAGACCTCTCGGCCATCTTCGACACCATCTGCCACCACACCCTAAGCACAAGCATCCACAACGCAGGGATCCGTGACAAAGCCCTGGATTGGATCACTTCCCTTCTCACCGACAGAACCCAGTGAGTCCGCCTCCCTCCATTCAGATCCGAAGCCACAAGGATCACCTGTGGTGTACCCCAAGGATAAACCCTCAGCCCAACCCTCTTCAACGTTTACATGACACAGCTCGCCAACATCGTCCGATCGCACAGCCTCAACATCATCTCATACGCCGACGACACCCAGCTGATCCTCTCCCTCACCAAAGACCCCGCCACCGCCAAAACCAACTTCCAAAAGGAATGACGGCCGAGGCCGAATGGATAAAGAACAGTCGCCTGAAACTGAACTCGGACAAGATGGAGGTCCACATCCTCAGCTCCACCCCCTCCACCTGGGATGACTCCTGGTGGCCCGCCTCGCTGGGAGCTGTGCCAATACCCACTGACCACGCACGCAACCTGGGGTTCATCTTGTACTCATCACTGTCAATGACCCAGCAAGTCAACACTGTCTCTTCCTCCTGCTTCAACACCCTTCATATGCTTTGCAAGATCTACAGATGAATCCCCACTGGAACCAGAAGGATGGTCACACAGGCCCTCGTCGTCAGCAGGCTGGACTACGGCAACGCCCTCTATGCGGGAACCACAGCCAAACTGCAGAAGAGACTTCAACGCGTACAGAACACCTCCGCACGCCTCATCCTCGAAATACCCCGCCACAGCCACATCACTGCCCACCTTAGGGACCTGCACTGGCTCCCCATCTACAAGCTGATCACCTTCAAGCTCCTCACCCATGCTCACAAAGCACTCCATGATGTGGTACCAGCATACCTCAACAGACGACTTACCTTCTACACTCTCATCCACCAGCTTCGCCACGCTGACCTCGCCCCCACCACCGCATAACGCATCCACCGAATGACCACCGGTGGCAGATCCTTCTCCCACCTCGCCACCAAGACATGGAATACCCTCCCAACCCACCTGCAACAGACATAGGACCTTCCGACCTTCAGGAGTCTTCCCAAGACCTGGTTGTTCGAACAGTAGCAGCCCCCCCCCCCTCAGCACCTTGAGACCCTCATGGGTGAGTAGTGCACTCTACAAATGTTTGATTGATTGATTGAGTTATCAGTAAAGGATCTCAATTGAAGAATGCATAAGTGGAAACGAATATATGAGCATTTTGCTAGGGGAGGAGATATGAAATCTAAAAATCTTTTTAAAAAATGGGACCAATTTGAAGTAAAGATACATGTTAGTCAATGATCCATTTCTTACATAACCTTCATGTATGTGTGCCCAATAGCATGTTTTTAAATTGACAGTAACAACTTGAGATTTACCATTTGGTGCATCTCATAACCCCTTAAGACCCAGTCTCTGGAACCAATGTCAAATAAATTTAAGCCAGGGAACTGCTTTGCGCCCATTAAGTTAAGTAGATTTTTGAGCGCATCTCTATAGTCACTTGACTCCGGTGTGGACTAGAGAGGAACCCAATACATTAGCGGTTTAAGCACTACCTGATCTTGATTCTCTTCAGTCCCAATTCAAAATATAATGGAATTAAATGGGTGCTGTTGGGAACAGAGAACAGCTTTCTTGCAAATTCATTTTCAGCGATGGATAGTGGGTGCAAACAAAGGGGTACTTTAAGAGTTTAGCTGATATTGGATTTCCACCAAAAAGCAGCAGATGTCGGTCCATTCTTTATACATTGCATTGATGTCTATGAACTCTAAATAGGACAACTGGAGCATGCACCACTTTTTGGTGGATATTTCACATTTGACAAATAATAAATGACACCCAAGGTTTACGTTAATGGGGATTGTTACCTAAGAGAGGACACTGGAGCTAGATACTAGTTACAGTTGAATCAAGTTTTAGGAAGAGAAGACAAATGTTTTAAGCTTTTATGAAAAGACAGATCATTTTGGATTAGTCGCGGTTGTTGGGAAATGTCCATTTAAGGGTTAGCTGCCAGATGAGAAGTGTGGCCACCAGCAATGTGAGCTAGTTTAAAGCTAAGGATGTTCAAGTACATCTAACACGATGAATATAGTTGCTGAGCTACAGAATACAAGAGGATTCTTCTTTGGACATTTCTTTACACAAACTTTACCAAATGCCCAAGGTCCTAGACACACCAAAATTGCATTGTATAGGCTGTAGCTTAATATCAACGCAATCAGGACAGAATTAACATCTCAGTTCCTGTGAGTCATCCAGGCAAACATTCAACAGTTGGAAAGAATATAGCATCAATCTATTTTACACACTTTCAGTTTATAGCAGGAACCCCATATCTGAGATTAGGGTGCAACATGGTTTTGGCAGCAGTCTAGCGATGATAGACCTAGGGTGTGCAAGGGAATGGTAAAGATGGTGAGGGGGAATCAATAAAAATAGCAGAGGTACAACTCTTTGTGCCTGTTCGTGCATGTGGGGAGCTTCATGCAAGCAGATTTGTGAGTCGTCCTATAATAAATAGTGTGAGTCAGATTCTTGATATTGAATTTCTAACAATGCATATACCAGCCTTCAACATTAACGGGGGGCAAGTATGTTCTGTGGCCAATGGGATATTTGAAGGCAAGGCAGGAGACAGTAGAAGTCCTTGTGTGTACAATTTATGTCCCTGTCAGAGGGCCCATGTAATGTCAAATTCATCCATTTGGTCATTCCGTCAATATATGAATCCACCATATGTTGCCATTCCGCACATTTCAGCAAATCGCTCAGTAGACAAGGGAACTTTGACAGATGTTCACTGTTGCAGAAGATATGTCATGGTGACTGATGGCAATGTGGACAGCCATATCCTCCAATGGAAGTGGTTTCAAGCATGTAAGTAAAATGATGCAACATGAGTAGTCGGACTGATGGCTTGATAGCAATGTGTTTTGTAGCAAAGAGCACATCCTATATGCACTGCCAGTTGCAAGCAATGTTTGGACAGGGTCAGAGGATATGTATCAGCATTCCTTCTTTCTGCTGGCATTTCCAGCAGTCGCAGAGCAACAGAGCCCTGTCCTAAAGAGCCTGGAAGGAGTCCAGTACCAGTTATGTAGGAGTTGGTAAAATAAGGCTATGACAAAATGTTTTGGCAGAAAAGTCTTAAGTTCTCTTCCAGAGTGACTAAGAAAAGAGATTTAAAGATAGTTTGGTATAGTCCTAATATAAAGACCCTGTATTGGCTCCTTATTCGCAGGTAGGAGAGGGAAGGGCCTAAGAGTAGGTCAAGTGGGTATAGCATTGTTCCCACCATTGACTGGGTCCAAACCAAAATTCTTAAAATTTCCTGAAACAATTAAAGATGTCCATCTACCAGAAATGGTTAACAGTAAAAAATGCCTGTACAGAGCCATACCTGACTAAGAATAGTACAAGCACCTATCAAAAGGCCAGAATTTTTCTGCAGAAGGGCTGGAGCATAAATGAGACAATCTTTAGTTTTCCATTCCAGTACCATTGATAAAACTATTAGGTTTGGTGTGCCGTTTTGTTCCACACACCCGCTCCCACTGCATACATACACACTGCACCCCTCATCAAGTCAGAACTCAAGACCCACACAGCATCAAGCACCCACTCCACACAATAACACTCACTTACATGTGTGCTCCTCAACACAAACTCACTCAGCAAGCACTCCACTGAGATTTGGGACCTCATTGACTCCAACACACCGGACCTTCTCTTCTTCACCCAAACCTGGCTCAACCTCACATCAGTGCTGAACATCACTGCAGCCATCCCGACTGGATAAATCCTGCACCAGGACTGAACCCATAAACCAGGAGAAGGACTTACCATCATCCACAGAGGCACCATCAAGTATACTTCTTACACTGAACCAGAAGACACTTTTACGGTACACATGCACTTCAAGCTTCGGACGGACAGTAAAACTCCCATCAAAGGCACCCTCACCTCTAGTCCCCCAGGACCTTGCACACACTTCAACCATCTCCTCACTGACCTCACTGCACCCTTTTCCATGGGCACCAAAGACATCATACTCCTAGGCGATCTCAACTTTCATCTCGACAAACCCACGGACTCCAACTCCATGGACTTGCTCAAAAGCCTACAGAACATTGCCTCACTCAGCTTGTACAGGGCCCTGCCCACATTGGCCTACACACCCTGGACCCCATCTTCTCATTCAGCAACAAGGTTATAGTCAGCCACATCACATCACTCCACTCACATGGATGGACCACTCCATCATCCACATCCGCATAACATGGCCATCAACCACCCCTACTGAGTCTAGCGACACACCCAAGCTAGTGCTGAATGAAAGTTACAGAAACAGAATACTCACCGTTAGCTAACTAAACTACCCATACCCCACCAAAGACATCATCTGTGATCAAGCAACTTCAACCACTGGATCACCAACTGCAGCAAAACCCTGGTGCTCCTGAAAAACACCAAACCCAAAAGATCTAACAAACAAGCTAGCTGATCTTAGAGAATCCAAGAGACTTTGCAAACATCTTGAAAGGAAATAGAGAACTACCCATGGAAACACTGCAAGAAACATCTACAAGGCCACAATTAAGTACTTTAATTATCAAGTAAACAACACCTACACTAAAGCCCTGACCCTGAGACTCAAATCTAGCGCCAACAATTGCAAGGACCTTTTTGCCATCATCAAGGAAATCACCCCTATACAAGACCTCTCCAAAAACCTCTCTGACTTCTTTCACAAAAGAATCACCAAGATCCACAGCAAATTAAAACCCTAGCTACTCTCCATTGACCTTCCAAGCCTGTAGACCTCATCAATCAAAGACTACCAACTGACAGCTTGGAACACTCTATCCATCAAGGGCACTGGAGCAATAATGAAGACAGTCCACTCAGGGGCTCCCACAGAGCCCTGCCCTTACCATGTCTACAATCTGGGAAGAGCTTCGATTACCAATACACTCACGTCCATCATCAACACCTCCCTCAACACAGCCACCTTCCCAGACAGCTGGAAACACACTGAAGTCATTGCCTGCTCAAAAAACCCTGTTGCACCCCAAAGTACTCTGCAACTCCTAACCCATCTCGCTGCTCCCGTTCTTAGCCAAAGTTATTGAGAAGATAATCAACAGACAACTCTTTGACCGCCTAGAATGCCACAAACTCCTGGACCTCTTGCAAACAGGATTCCGAAGAAACCACTGCACCGAAACAACCCTCATCCCAGCCACAGACAACATACAATCCTCGACCGTGGACAGACCGCCTCTCTTATCCTCCTCAACCTCTCTTTCAATTCCATCTCCCACCACACACCCATCACCAGACTATACACAGCATAAATACAAGGACCACTACTCAAATGGAAGGCTCTCGACGTACACATCAGATCACAAGGAACTCATCTGAGGAGTCCCACAGGGATCATCACTTAACATGTACATCACACCTCTGGCAAACGTCATCAGATGCCATGGAATCCACATCATCTCCTGCTCCAATGGCACATATCTCATTAATTCCTGCTCATACAACATTGTTACCACCAAGACAAACTTCAAACAATGCATGACCAGGATGGTCACTTGGATGAAAGAAAACTGGTCAAGCTTAGCATCAATAAAGCTGAAGTTCTGATCTTCAGGACTAAGAGCTCCCCTTGGGACTCCACTTGGACCGACAACAATCTCAACAAGCCACATGAGGAACCTAGGCCTCATCCTGGACACCAACCTCACCATTAAGTCCTAGGTCAATGCTTTTACCTCATCATGCTTTAACATCTTCGGTATGTCACGCAAAATCTTCGTGTGGCTCTCTCTGGACACCACACGTACCTTCATACAGGCCATACTCACAAGCAGACTGAACTACAGCAACATATTTTAAGCCGGCCTCCCAACTCATCTCCTTCACAGACTTTAAACCAACCAAAATCATGCTGCCAGACTCTTCCACGACCTCCTGCGCCAAACCCTCACCATGCCACTCCTCAGAGAGCTCCACTGGCTTTCCATCCAGAAGTGCTGCAAGTTCAAACTTCTGAGACACGCATTCAGGTCACTACACAACCATCACCGGCTTCACTTCCACCAGCCCATCAGACAACTTCACTCAGCATCACTCTCATTTGCACATGCATGCAAGTCGCCCAATCCTGGAATGACCTCCCTGAACATCAGGGCCTACTTGAATTGTAAAAAAAAGCTGAAGACCTGACTTTTCAATAAGTCTTCTTGTGAGACCATCAAGACTGCCTATATTCAGGCCAGGCCTCACCACATGCCTACACTCACCCATTCAGCACCTGGATACCCTCATGGGTGATAAGCAATGTTCTACAAATCCAAATTCACAAACTGAATTAAAAAAAATAGAGTAACATTTTATAAACAAAGTTACATCAAAATGAAAAATTCAATTGGGGAAAATGGAGATATGAGTTTTTGAAGATTTAATGAAAAATAGAGCCAAAAAGCCCAAAGTGTCAAAGATATTCTTTGGTTTCGGTAGGCTAGGTCCTGGGCACAATTTGAGACTGACCACGATGGGGCACGGGTCGTGTACACCAATCAGCCTCATCTCGCTCTAATATTTTACCTTCTGATTTAGTCTTTTAGGTCCCAATCCACTGCAGCAGTATACTTCAAAGCCTCACAGGGACTCAGGGGTGACTCGTAGTGTATCCAACTACAGAGGCCAGTCAAGGTCCAGGTGCCACTAGTCAACTGCGAACTTCTAGAAAAAGGCCTCCTGCAGCTTGTAGCCACAAAGGAGGTCAGTGAACTGACCCTTGGAGTCCACTTCTTTGTCATGGTTACAAGAGAGTGCAGGTCCAGTCCTTTAGAGATCCTCTTCACTCACAGACAATGTGTCCAAGTCTCTTCAGATGTTCTGCAGAGAGTGTTCCAAAGAAGGTTCCGGGGAGTGCCACATTTATGCACCAGCTAGGGGGATAGGGTGAATCTTGGGCTCATCCTTCCCACTGGAGTAAAAGTTCCTGGGGCCAATCCAATGCACTTTTTCTGTGGTGCTTGTTTGCCTTACAGCAAACAAGCCCAAAATGCATGCCATGTGTCAGAACATTTTTAAGATGGTTAAAGTTTCTGCCACACTAAATCTGGTCTCTGTGTGTGGGGGTGGAGGGAGTTTACTATGGTAATCCTAGTGTCCTCCTACCTCCAACAAAATAATCCAGTTTGAAGCGGGTACTGTACCTAATAGAAACCTAGAGACAGACGTCAGATAGGACAAAAGCTGAGTCCTCCAACAACCAAACATTGAATGCTCAAGATTTGTCTTGTCATCCTGTTCTCTCCCTTTCAAGTGTTCCCCAAGTGTTACATGTAGATCAACAGACCTGTGAAACAATATTTGACACTGTGCTGTCCAAGGAAGGTTCACGGCCCCAATCTTGAATGTGCTATGGAGTTCAGAGGAGTCATGTCTGCCCATTCAGGTCTGTCTATTGCTTTCTGCTGAGAGGCAGTTCACAGCTATTGTGCATGTAGTTGCATCCCTGTAAAATGTACTCCGCGAAGAGTGTGCAAATGAAAAGTACCTTTTCAGATTCTAGATCTAGTTATCAACCTATTTTGATTCTGCCACTTCACTTATTCTTGTTCTTAAAATAGGCTAGAAGCATTTTTACACCTTTGCAAATATTGAACCGAATAACCAATTCAGTGAATGTATGTTGGTTGTTCTTAAGAAGATTAGCAACTATGGGATCTAAATCTACAACCTCCTGCACTGTGCAATTATTCCACATCCTATTTGCTAAAAAATTGAAACCATACTGCATGCTAGCTTATTTGATGTTTTATATATTTCCAAATTATAATTCTTCCATTAAAACCCATGTTACCACTTTTACCTAGAACAAATATTTCCCAGAAAGTACTTCCCTGGTGAATATTTCCATGCAAATTGCCCTCAATGATGTTTCAAAATGCTAATTTGGTCTATGTAAAAACTGAAATTGCTGCTGTTGTGGTAAATGAGTATATAGTGAAGTATAATACAAGTCTTGGGGATTTGGTATCTGTGTAATTTTTGAAATTGTTATATGTATTGGTCACCTTTGAAAACATTTAAAAAGTTATTATCAAAATATATTTTACTTGAAAAGCTGTAAACCTTGGGTGCATTGGCAAACAAAGGGCAAACAAGTAATTGCATAAACCTAGAAGGGTAATAACTCCTGTTTCCCTTGGTATTTGTAATCACTTCAAACCTATTCTAGGTTGACCCATACTCCATAAAAAGCTGCTAAGCAGATACTCAATATGCTTAAATGTTTTTCTTATAAAGTGCACAGCAGTGTTGAGAAATAAAATGTAATTAGTGGGTGAATATTAATTTTGATAATAGAAACTCTGCCTTTAGCAGATAAAGGAAGAGAATTCCATCTTTCCAATAATGAACTGATTTTCTTTAGCAGGGGTGCACATTTCAATGTGTATAGATCTCCATAATAATAAAAAAAACAGATACCTCAGTGTCTTTTTGATTGTTTGTCATAAGTTTTACTTAGGAAGTATGGAGTTGTCTGCAGACTGCCTTCAAAGATAGGTTTCCTCATAACCTCCTAAAGCAGTAAAAACACAATGAATTGAAACCATTTTTCAATATGTTGGGTATTTTGGTTTAAGAATAGCACCAAATTGTCAGCATATAATTTAAGCTTGGGAGTGCCAGACAGGGCTGGTTTGACAGCATCGCTGAATCCTTATACAATGACCAAAGTCTTCGTAAAAAATACCAAATAAAAAAGTAACATTGGACACTACAGCTTGGTCCCTGTCTAATGCTGATGTCATTGCCACTTCTACTGTTAAACACTAAGGGGCTCATTATGATATCGGGCGGATCGCCACCGCCGGGTCAGCGGTGGCCACCGGCGGCCCGGTGGTGGCGATCCGCCGGCAAAATGTCCTTGGTTCACCACCCACCATATTAGTATGGCGAGGGGCACTGCGGCAGACGGAAAGACCGTCCGCCGCCTTTCTGCCGGTCAGATTGCTGGCCGGACGGAAAAGGGACTCAATATGGATGCATGCCTTTCCATGGCAGAGACTCCGCCATGGAAAGGCTTGCGAGAAATCACCGTGGGGGCCCATTGCGACCCGGGAGGTGTGGGTGGCTGCACTGGGGGGTACCCCCCATCATTGCCATGTACAAGTGTGGCGGGTGCATCCTAATTTTCCTAGCCGGACCGCCACAACTTCGGGGGTTGGTCCCGTGCTCCGTTACGGTCCGCCTGCCATCATAACAGGTCCTTAAGTGTGCAATTGCATCAAGATATAAAGAGGTAATCATACTCATAAGAGATGAAAAGCCCATAATATGGAGTAGCTTAAATAAAAATTTGGTTCATGAGGTCGAAAGCCTTCCCAGTATCTAAAGACATAATTGCAGCCAATGTATTACATGATGAAAAGAAATCTATGGCCTCCACCAGAAAATGGGTACTGGAATATAACTGACAATCTGGAATACAGCCATTTTGGCCTAAATAAATCAGATTTTAAATCTCTGAGTTTTGAGTTAATATACAGCGAGCCTTCATCTTTTTGGAGAAAACATATTACGTTCCCTTAATGAAAGATGGGTGAAACATTTTCTCCAGAAAGGGAATGATTGAACGGCTAAGTTCATGGAGCTTCAGTTCTTTCCTAAAAAGTTGCTCCCACATTAATGGAAAGCTGTCTTCTCTAGTCACCTTGCATTCAGCTAAGGTATTTACTATTGAATCTGATCTTGCTCAAAAGGATATATTAATTGTTGAGCCTCAATTAAGAATAGAGAGATAATATTTTCCACACATGTTCTCATTCCTCATAAACTTGTTGGCCCATTGTATTGAAGTTTAGGGAGACCCTTATAAGTAATATTTAATTTAAATATACCCTTTGTGACGGCCACTTTTGATTGTTATTTTTATGATTTTGCAGATTAAATTTGAATTTGATTTATTTAAGATATTCTATAAAAAAATACGCTGAAGGCAGGACCTGAATTGTCTTTGAAACATGTTTTTATTTTGTCTTCAGTAGTCCAAAAAAAAAGGAGCAAAATTGGTTAATAAGTCTTTATAAAATCTCCATTTTGGAGATAATTTAGACTTTGTGATCAGGTGCATAGCCATATGATAAACTTAGTAGAGAAGTTGTGTAAAGTATGGGAGATTAAAATTAATATATGTGAGGAGATGACTGAGTAATGGATACATGTCATTATAACAATATTCAATTATCTCCAGGAATGTAAAATTTCTGAGCTGTCATGAAGGAAAGTCTCAATTCTATTAAGGATGCAGAGACTACAAATCCCATGAGTCTATGTACCAGAACAGCAATAACAACCATGGATGTAGTCTAATGGCTAGGGCGATCAACCTCAATTCTGGGGAACCTGGTTTGAGTCTCGGCAATGACGCTCAACATCCTGTGAATCTGGGCAAATCACTTAATCTCCCTGTACCTACCAAAAATGAATGTGTCCTCATGTAACGCTACTGGTGCTCATGTAAAGCGCTCTGATACCTGATTTTGGGTCGAGTTCGGGCTATATAAAACTTCAAAAAGAAAAAAAATAGAGACAGTCCCATATAAACAATAGCAAGGAACAGCACTTTATCTTTCTTCGGGCGAAACCGATGGTCTTCCGCTTTCTGTGTAATAGTCTTGTTTCTGATCCGATCCTGCGAAGGACAAAGGGAACCACATCAGATAAATTGAGCATCGACCAGAACGTCCAACCACAGTTTATATAGACAAGAATACACCTCAGTGAAAATGTATCAAAGACACATGCCAATAACTCACTAGAAAAACCATGTACCCTGGTAATTGACAGACAACAGCCAGATCAGGCTTCAAAAGGTATTTATACTTATCCAACAGCCAATGGCTCAGATTTCTAGGAAGGGTACGAGCATGAATGACCAACTGGGGAGGGATAATTCTTGCCTCTGCGTCCTTAATAGAATTTAAACTTTCCTTCACGACAGCTAGGAAATGTTACATTCTATGTCGGGCCTGGAGGCTCAGCTCATGCTAGTTCAAAGCTGTTCGACCACTAGTGAGGCCATGCACGAGATAGGCTTGAAATAGAAAGCCTTAAAAGTGGAGTCTGAGGACCAATCCACTGCACTGAGGATGTCCTACAGATGACTCCCCAGTGAAAAAGCTTTTGCCGTCATGGTGCCACTTGTGGAGTGTACTCCAAAGGTTGAGGTGTCCACCCCTGCTTCCTGAAGTGTCCATCTCACCCAACAGGCAATTGTCACGGACCAGTTTGAAAGACTTCTTCAATGACAGAAAAAGTTGTGAGGTACCCAGAGGACGGTACTCTTCTGTCATGGTCTCATATGCCCTGAGACAGCGGACCACAAGCAGCTTAGGGTGGGCCAGAAACGCCGGGTAATAAACTACCCTGGTATTGGATTTTGTGCGTTGGGCAATCGTAAAACACATGCCTTCCGGCATGAAGATGCAAAAAGATATTTCCAATGCCCCCATATCTGATACCCGCTTGCAGGAGATCAGGCACAAACACATGGCTAGCTTTCCTGTTAGTTCTTTCCATGAAAGGTAATGGTTATCCTGCCAGGATTGAAGTAGACTGAGGACAATGTTTACGTCCCATAAAGAAGAGTACTTTGCCCGCAGAGAGAAAGACAACTGATTACCCCTCATCAATTTACAAACCAGGGGATGTTCTCCCACCGGGACCTCATGAAAAGGAACATTCCCTGCAGAGATTGCAGAACGACTGGCATTAATGGACCGTTAGGCTCTTATCAACCAATTCCAATAAATAATTAATTATGTGAACTATATCTGCCCACGTGGGATCCAAACTCCATCATGGACACCAACGTGATCACCTCCGCCACGCCGATTTATAACATTTGACTGTAGAATCTGCCCATGCTTTTCTGATAAGGGAGTAAGCCCCCGCTTAAATGCATGAGATTTCCCAATGACCCCTGTAATTATCCAGGCCATGAGTGTGAGTGTCCCCTCTTAAACCAGAGGGTGCAACTTGCTGCTCAAGTTCGTCAACAGATGAGGAGTCTGGGGTAGTCGGATTGGAAAATCCATGGAAAGTTCCAGCAGAACTGGAAACCAGGCTTGCGACTTCCAGAGCGGTGACACCAGCATCACCTCCGCTTTCTGTTGTCTTATTAGTGCTATCAACCTGGGGATCATGGATAAGTGGGGAAACGCATACCCCCAAAACAGAGTCCAGTCCAGCAGGAACGCGTCTCTCACATCTGCGAGTGGATCTGGCCTTCAGCTGAAGAAACGCGGTAGTTGATGGTTGAGACGCGAGGCAAACAGATCCACTTGACAGGGACCCCAATGTACCATGAGACTCTGAAAGATCAAGGAATCCAGCTTCCAGGTGCTGAAGTCCAGCAGGTGTCTGGAGTGCCAGTCTGCCATCTGATTGAGACTTCCCAAGAAATATTCCGCTGTGACGTACAAGTTGTGCCTGAGACAATAGTTTCAAAAGACCTTGACTAAATCCACCAGAACCTTGGACCTTGTGCCCCCAGACGATTGATATATCTCACTGCAGAGATATTGTCCATCCTCAGAAGGATGGCGCAAGATGCTTTGTTGGCTCTAGACTCTGGATTATGAAAGAACTAGCCAGGAGCTCCAAACAATTGATATGGAGGGACTCCTTGCGTTCTGACCAGTGTCTGTGCATGGTAATGTCCCCACAACGGGTGCCTCAACCGAGGAAACTGGCTTCCAATTTGATCACCAGTTCCGTAGCCGAGCCGAAGATGGCTTTCCCATTCCACACTTGCATGTGCTCTAACCACCAACGCAGCTCTGATTGGGCTTCCGGTGAGAGGGCACTCTGTTGGGTATAGGTCAGACCCCGATGTAAGTTTTGTATTTTTAGTCATTGAAGAGCCCGATAATGAAGGGGACCGGAAAAGATTGCCTGGATCGAGTACGACTAGAGGCCAACAATTCAGGCCCGTGCCACAGGGAGAACATTTATTTCGCCAACGTACAGCGCAGTTCCCTGCGAATCAAGAGTATTTTCTGCTGGGGTAATCGTAAGCATTGCTGCACTGTGTCGACTTCGAAGCCAGGAAAGTCATGCAATGCGCTGGAATGTACACTGGTTTCAGGTCATTTAGGGTAAATCCTAGGTCCTGCAACAGGGCTTGAGTAATTTGAGGTTGTGTAAGTAGCTCCTCTTTCTCCTGGTGCATCAGAAGGATGTTGTCCAGGTAAACTATGAGGCACACAGCCCCGTGAGGACAGACCAAACGGAAGACAGGTGAACTGGTGAGCTGTCCCACTGAAATTGAAGAAAGTGCCTGTGGGGGGGGAACATTGATATTGTCAAATAGGCATCTTTTAGGTCGGGCCGAACCATCCAGTTGCCTGGTAGTAGGACATCTCTGAGAAGATTTACCCCCTCCATTTTTAAGTGACGGTAAACAACACACCAATTGAAATCTCGAAGAATGTTCACTGGCATAAACCCTATGTCTTTCTTTTTTATCAGAAAAAGGTTGCTGGTAAAGCCTCTGGGATGGGGAATTGCAGGAGCGATGGTCCCTTTTTGGAGATCTGCTACCTCCCTGTCTAGCACTTGTGCTCTCTCCCGCGACAAGACCAGAGGTCGAGACAGTTGGTGTGGAGTACCGTGGAATTCTATACGAATCCCAGTGACCGTCTGAAGAAGCCAAGCACCCTGTGTGACCTCTGCCCACTTGTGCATGAACCACTGCAACCTTCCCTTGTAGGGAAGAAGGGATATGCCTTACAAGTGACACCTCCTGGTGAGTGGCTGGCTCCGCAAAATCCACCCTTTCCTCCACGTCACTTGCCGCAGCCTCTCGAGGGATAGAAACCCCTGAACTTTTTCTGGCCCTGCCACTGCATGGAAGGTTTGGTCTGGAGCTTGAGAGGGTTGGAATTGAATGTCCTGCCTGAGGAGTGCCCAATACCTCTTCCGGCCCCTCCAAAAATGTGTTGACTGAAAACTTTCTTGATAGACTGCTGTGCTTTATCTAGGGATGAGAAAGTGTTCATGAACTGGGGCAGTTCTTTAATGAACGGTTCCCCGAAGAGGCCACCGTTCACAACCAGGCCAGCCTCCATGGTGGCTAATTCACCAAGTCTGGGCTCAATATTAATTAACAGAGAACATCTACGCTCCTTTGATAGTGCACAATTTGCATTTCCGAGGAAACTTAAGCCCTTTGGGCCCAGTCCGAGAGTATCACTGGATCAATCAAATGGCTAGTCTCTCTGGTGTCCTCCGCCATGTCTAGAATTTTAGTGAGTGGCCCCAGGATATCCAACACCTTATCTTGGCAAGACTGCCATGAGCGATCAAAACACTTTTTTAGGTCCTTGATGAATTTCATAATAAATGTCACCATTCTGGCTTCAATTTCTGGAGTGTGAGCTACTTTATCCACTAGTGCTGGCCAGGGACACTCTGCCTTCAGTCAGCCGCGGACCTCTTGGTCCATCGGCTTTCTGATGCTGCTGGCCACATAAGACGCCACAGAGTGTATCCAGTCCGCAGAGCGGGGATGATAAATGTCCTCAGGATTCAGCATCCCTGAATTATCTGGGGTGTCAGTCGTTTGAGGTGCCTCCAGCTGGGGTTTCTTAGAACACCCTTCCGGGCACCAGGGTCTACTTGGACCTGGCTCATTGTCCGAGTCACCGTCTACGTTTGTATCTATCCCGGTATTATCTTCTGCCTCATCTTGGGGGGCTGGAATCATAAAATGAGCCAATCAGCTAATTTCACATTCACTGCATTGGTTCTCTGGGGCATATTTCAGCCCCCTGAGTACTGAAGCAGATGGTAAAGGTATCAGTGGTATGTGGGGAATCTCCCCTTTCCAATGGTACCTTTCCCTAGTCGATCCCTGGTAAGGGATCGCTGCAAGAGGGCAATCTCCAACCAGGTATCCACTCCACTAGACACCAGGGACACTTTTTTTTAGGGGAAGCTGCTCCATCGCAATGGACTAGTGTTCCCCCCTCCCCAGGCCCAAAAGTCTTTCTGCTCCCAGGTGGCAGATTGGTGGTTCTTACGGTGGGGGACAAAAAGTCCACCAGACACAAAGGATTTTTGCTGTAGTAAAATCAGTTGGGCTGCCCTCTTAGGTGTTGAGCCTAGCCACCACCCACCCGAATGACCCCCAGCAGTCTTTCTGCCCATGAAAATGTGATGGATTCATGTTGCGTTTTGGGCCGTTTCCAGTGATGGGCACTAGGCCTATCCACACAAATGAGGTACCATTTATATCAGAAGACTCAGGGGAATTTTGGGTGGAAGGAAGTTTGTGGCTCCCTGCAGATTCCAGAACTTTCCATCACAGAAATGTGAGGAAAATATGTTTTTTTTAATTTCAAGTTTGAGGTTTGCAAGGGATTCTGAGTAAAACAACCCCTTTAGAGCCATACAGGTCACTCCATCCTGGATTCCCCTATTTTTCTAGTTTTTAACAATGTTCAGGTTTGCTAGGTTTTCCTAAGTGCCGGCTGAGCCAAAAATCCACATCTGCCCGCATTACAAAGAAATTAGTCCGTTTTGGGTGGAAATATTTACTGTGAGGTACCATTTTTATCAGAAAAAATGTGGGAGCACTGAATGTTAGGATATTTATTATTACCAATTGTATTTCACTACATTTGTGCCTTCCAAATGTAAGCCAGTGTATAAGAAATAGACATTTTGAAAAATACCCTCTAAATGATATGCTTGTACGGGTACTCACAAATTGAGAGATGTACAAATAATCACTGCTTCCAAACTCCATATCATGTGCCCATTTCAGAAATTAAATACGCTACCTTGATACCTGTTTTTCACTCTACATATTTAACCATATGAATTGGTCTATACTGAGTGCAGAATGAAAAACCATTGTACGGTGCAACTCAGTTGTTGGCTCTGAGTATCTTGGGTTCTTGGAAAACCTACAATCCCTATATATCCCCATAACCAAAAGGGTCTAGCAACCATAATGGTATAATTATTTTGTAAATCGCCCATTGTGAAAAAAAGTTACAGGTGAAAACATTGCCAAAAATGGCCGATTTATCCTACTCGTTTTCAGTATTTCTTTATTTCAGCAGTTAGTTTGTTTGAGAAAACCGTAAGGAATCCACTCATATGACCCCTTGCTGAATTTGGAATTGTGTCTACTTTTCAGAAATATATAGCTTTCCTAGATCACCCTTGTGTTTCACACTGGTTTGCACCACAAAATGGAAATAGGTTGAAAGCACAAAAAGTAGAAAACAGTGGGCTACCTCTTTGAAAAATGCCAAACCTGTGGTAATTTTTATTTTTTATTATTTAGCTGTGCATGTTCCTGTAAGTTGGGGAGGTGGTGACTTAAGCACATTGAACCATTCGTTGATGCCTTTTTATGAAAATTACTCTTATCCACAGCACTATTTTCTTAGTCCCCTCCAGGAGAATTCACAAACCCTGGATACCTCTGGAATCCAAAGGATGTTGGAGAAAAATGATGCAAATTTGGCATGGATAGCTTATGTGGATCAAAAGGCATGCAGCCTGATTCATCAAGCTAAATTGCGCCCGCAATCGCTGCGAAAATGCAATTGCGGGCGCAATGTCGGTAATCGGCATTCATCATTAAATCGCAAACACATAATTGCGAATACGCAATAATATTCGCAGAATCCCGGTAGGAGAGCATTAGCGAATCGGAAAATGCGACAATCCACAGATTATGCGAAATAAATTGCGGTTTCGCTATACAATCGCAATCGGTATTCATGAAATACCGCAAATAGAGAAAAACCCAAAAATCGCTGTTTGCGCGGCGCAAATTAAGGACAACTCAAAGCAGGTGGTAACCATAAAAGCCATGGAATTTTTTTTTTCAAAAAACAGTTGTCCAATCAGTAACAGGTTCAGGCCTGACCAATCACACATAAGGACAATCAGCAGCTGCATTAGGAGTTCCACAATGCCAGGAATGTACATGGTCGTCAGGCGCCGAAGGCTACAGCGAGCAGCACGGAGGAGAGGCCAGATCCAGGAGAGGATATTCCGCCAGCGGGTCACCTTGCTGGGCCAAACAAGAGAGCAGATATATGCAAAATACAGGCTGAATGGGGAAATGATAATCCAGCTCATACACGACCTTGACCCCCTGATACAGCACCCAACAAGGCGTACCAATGCGGTGCCTACACATGTGCAGGTATTGTGTAGCCTGCACCTCCTGGCCTCTGGGAGCTTCCAGGGGATAGTAGCGGCTGCTGGGGGGATATCCCAGCCCACCATGTCACGCTGCCTCAAGACTTTTGTTGACGCTATGCTTACCCAGCTACACCGATACATAAAATTTCCCACCAGCCAACAGGAATTGGACTTGACCAAGCTACAATTCTATAATGTAGCACATTTTCCACATGTACTCGGATGCATAGACTGTACCCACGTCGCCATCTGCCCACCAGCTGCCACGGAGTATATGTTCCGCAATCGGAAGTCCTACCACTCCCTCAACATACAGATGGTCTGCAATGCCAAGACTTACATCACTGACATTGTGGCCCAGTACCCAGGGAGTACCCATGACTCCTATATATTCCGGCACAGCGGCCTCCACACACGACTGGCCAGGGGAGACTTTGGGAAAGGACACCTACTTGGTAAGTACACTTTGTCGACAATGTCACATTGCTATGAAGTAGCAGCGCAGCACAGGCACTCACCCTCTGCTCCTCTCATTCAGGTGACAGTGGCTACGCCCTCCGTGATTACCTCCTCATCCCATACCTCAACCCTGCTACACCCCAGCAACGGCGCTACAATGTTGCGCACATTCGGACAAGGAACTGCATAGAAAGGACATTTGGGTTGCTCAAAAGCAGGTTCCGCATACTGCACAAGACAGGTGGGGCCATGTATTACAGTCCTGCAATGTGCTGCCGCATTGTGGCTGTCTGCCAATACTTCATAACATTGCAACCAAGCGCTGGATACCTGTCGACATATCTGGCAGTGAATCTGAAGGGGACGACCGGCCACCTGCTCATGTGCGCCATGCACACGGGGAGAATCCTGCTGAAGTCCACAGACGTCGCAACCACATCACACTGAACAGTTTCTGATGCACCCTCTACCCTCACCCCAAAAATCACAAATGCATGCAAAAATCAATAATGACACTACGCCAATGTGTGCTGCTAAAATAAATATAATTGTTTCATTCACAATAATGGTACCACTTTAAATGTTGTCTTTGCTAACAGTATTTCAGCATACTGCTGTGTGAAAGGACAGGGCAGGCTTATACTCAGCCTGTGCCTGTAAGAGTCATAGAAAGTCATGTGCGCCTCCTGCGCGTACCACCCAAACGCCTCTGTGGCTCATCCTCATCCATGGCACGTGCAGCTGCTGTGGGCCTGGTGCTGCACCTGAGTGCCCCTACGTGTGAGGCACAGTGGCTGCTCAAACTAGATGTCCCCTCACTGGCATCATCACCCCCAACAGTGGCAGGTAGAGCAGGACGGTGTAGTGCTGTCACGGCACTGGTCAGGTGCTCAAGGACCCTGGCCACATCCTCGCAGCACTGGATGAGCTGCTGCTGCTGCGCAAGGGACCGCCGCGACAACTGTGCTGTGGCATTGCTAATGATATAATTGGACCTGGTGTAGGCGGTCAGCCTGGTCAATAGCTGCCGGTGGCGGCGGCGTGCTGCGTTGCGCTGCGATGTATTTGCAGCAGTGCTGGCCACCATGGCTGCAGTCATGCGGGCCATACCCTCCCCCACACCTGCCATGGCTGCAGTCATGCTGGCCATTCCCTCACCCACACCTTCCATGGCTGCCGTCATGCGGTCCATCCGGTCTCCCACTCCGGCAACATTGCGCCCAATGTTGTACAGCTGTAGCTGTATGGCACCTTGCTGCCGTGCTTGCAGCTGATGTATACGGAGCATGCGTCTTTCCACGCTCACTCTCACCAGCTCCGGTCCATTCCCCCTCCTGCTGCTAGGTGCATTGGTCTGCAGGCGAGGCGTGCCACGCCTGCTCTGCTGGCCTGACACAGTGGGTGGCCGCTGTGTTGCCGCTGTCGCAGGCCCTGATGTAGAAGCACCAGCTGCTGGTGGTGTCACGGCAGGCGTTATTGGTGCGGCAGGGGCTGGAGGCACCCTGGTGGTGGACCTGGCTGCGGAAGTATTTGCTGCGCCAGACGCAGGAGGCACCCTGGTGGTGGACCTGGCTGCGGAAGTATTTGCTGCGCCAGACACAGGAGGCACACTGTGGTGGACCTGGCTGCGGAAGTATTTGCTGCGCCAGACGCAGGAGGCACCCTGGTGGTGGACCTGGCTGCGGAAGTATTTGCTGCGCCAGACGCAGGAGGCACACTGGTGGTGGACCTGGCTGCGGGAGTAGTTGCTGGGGCAGGGGCTGGTGGCTGTGTATGTGGCGGCACCTCATCCTCATCCGGTGCCTCCTCATCTATTTGCAGCCTCTCGCTGTCGCTGCTGTCTGCACCACCTGTGAGGGGAAGTGGACGTTCATTAGTTGCATGTATCTGTCACACGTGCAGTTGCTACATGCATGCTGGGTGACATTCCCTGACTGGCTATGGCTTTGCGTACTTTGGAACCTGTCTGGCTGCATTGTGGTAAATCTACATTGTGGCCACACTACATGTCCCACAATGCTTCAGGGCATTACCTGATGTGGAACGATGGCATGACTATGGAACAATATGGGAGGCTAATTGGTCATGGACATTCATAGGGGACAGGGTCGCAGTCGCATGCCACTTACCTCGGGTGTCTTGGGTGGTGCGGGATGAGTCCATATGAGTCACTCCGATGACCGCCTCTGTCTCCAGGGTGTTCTCTACTTGGTCCTCCATGGGGGTGTTTGGAGGGACTGTAGGTTCTCCCCCTCCTGTGCCCGATGATTCTCCAAGGCGCTCAGCCACCCTCTCTTTGGCACGACCTCGGAGGTCGTACCAGCGTTTTTTCAGTTCGTCCAGTGACCTGTCGGCCAAACCCACGGAGATCACCGTGGACGCTATACCCTGCCAGATCCTGCGTTTTTCCTGTTCTGCCACCCTCCTAGAGTCCTTCCCAAACAGTTTGGAGTGGTTGGCCACCACCCCTTCTATTAAATGCTCCAGCTCCTGCTCGGAGAATTTTAACTTTCTCTTCCGCCCTGTGGTGTTGCTGGGCCCAGGAACAGCCTCCTCAGACATTGCTGCACTGTACTTGCTGAGTAGTTTCCTGACAGATTTGCTGGAGCTCTCCCAGTTGCTGACTCGAGGTCTGCCTCACTGTGGTGTATGGGGGTGGGCCCTGGCTGCTTCCTGGTTGTGATGTCATCGCTGTGCTCGACATGCGACTTCCCGTTTTCCCGATCTCGCGCTATTTGAGGTCCCGCTATTGACGATCTCGCTATTAGAGAATTCGCAATTCCGACACGGATGTTGCCGGAAATAGCGTTTTTTATGCGATTTTCGATAGTCGCAACCGGTATTTGCGGCCGCGTGCGATTCGCTTTATTTTCTCTAAATTATTCATGAATACCGTTTTGCGTGTCCTTGATAGCGAGTCGCTATTATTCGCTATTAGGGCCACGCAAAACGTCCCGTTGATGAATCAGGCTGATGGAGGCCAAAGTGCGAACTACCCCAAAAAGCCAGAAAGGACTTGGGGGGGGGTTGGGGGCTGTAGCATGGAAAGGGTTAATAGGTGACTTTGAGAGAGCATATTTGTAGCAGAAATGTAATTAAAATGCCTTGTTTGGGTCTCAGGAAGCAGTGTTTGTAACACTTTAGATGAGTTAGGAGGTGTGCCAATTTCCCCAGTTAGCTTATTTGCAGACTTTGTACTGTTCCATTTTCTTCATTACTTGTACTTTTTTCCTGAAATAACGGACTGAACACTCTTTGTATTGCTATAAATGTGCTATTGACTATTCTCGGGGGAGCAGAGGGCACATGAGCTGGTCTTCCATGGTGGTCGAAGATGCTGTTGCAGGAGAAATACTGCCATCGTCTACAAGCAAACGCTGCTGTGCATCATTCTCTGCAAACTTACTATCAGGCTGATTACCTTTGATGGAACAATGCCTTGGATGTGGTCTGTTTCTTTGAAAATAGAGTTTGCCTGAGTAATCTGAATTACCGCTGGATTTGAGTGAGGTCTGTATCTCCTAATCTAATGATGTTTGGGTCATATTTAAATGAATGATCTATTTATTCGTAGCAAGAGACATTGTCTGTTCTCTTCCCTTAATCAGGTAGGGTGAGTCTTTTCTTAGAGTTAGAAGACTTGTTTTCCTCACCCTTTGGTATATACATTTTTGACTTATAAAGTCCATTTGTTATGAGGCCAGCCTGGCAATTATTTGGACTGAGAACCCATGATAGTTAACCAGTACCTTCCTTGTTCAAGAGTTGCAACAGTGTTCTCTTTTGAAAGGGCATTCCATCTCCCCCTGCTCACATCCGGCCCGTCCTACCTTGGGTCTTCCAATGCACCTGTCCTACTCCATGACCAGTACTCCACGTCGCTGGTACTCCAAACCGTACCCTGAGCTGGGGAGAGTATCCCAAAGGCAGGTGCTCGGTGTCATTGTATCATCTGGATTCCTTTGTTGCTTGGTCCTGAGGTCCTGCGGGCATGTAACTGCCCAAGTGGTTTTATTCCTCCCGTCGGTGACACCTTGCGGCATCTGGTTGTG
Source organism: Lissotriton helveticus (assembly GCF_964261635.1). Classification (NCBI taxonomy): domain Eukaryota; kingdom Metazoa; phylum Chordata; class Amphibia; order Caudata; family Salamandridae; genus Lissotriton; species Lissotriton helveticus. The sequence continues at coordinate 1,816,571,435 of NC_136063.1, forward strand.
CACCACAAAACTTCTGAAATCCTCCAGGTTGGGTGTGAGCCAATGGAAAAGCAGTATCCATCCCTTTGCCTGTCTTCAACATACACATCAGGGAAGCTGACAGAGCATCATTGTGCTTATAAGTAGCACCCATTTGAACACCAGTACATTGCAAATGTTGGCTTCACAAATCGCTGATCAAATGTATACTACCATACATTTGTAAGAATATATGTTGATGTTTGTGAAAAGACATCCACGACTAAACATGCAACTGAGTTAAGCACATTTGATGTCTTTGAAATTATGCTTCCATGAATGAATGAGCTTGTAAGTTGAGGAGTGTGCAGAGCAGCACAGAGATGTTGCCCGTCTCTGAATTTCTCATCTAGGCTTCTGAAGTTTTCGTTCCTTTTGATATTAGCTCGAGTCAAGGACTAGCGCAACATCATGGTGTGCTGTCTGGTACTGTTCCAGAGTCATATTGCAACATCTGTCCCTCCTCATCTCATTCTGGTTCCTGCCCCATTGCACAACCAACGCCCCCCCCCCCCCCCACACCTCCTCCTACCCCACATCCAAGCATCATAGCACACTGCTTCCCACTACCATAGCGCTAGGACCGTGCTGTATGGAACAATTACAACTAAAAAAACAAAATATTCTAACTAATAATTCGTTAATACTTTTTTATTCTTTACTATCGTGCTTCAAAACAACCATTCGACGCATTGATTGTCGATGCAGAAGAAGCATCGAGCATGGAAGGCGCCCAGGAAAATAGCTGTAGCTGTAAAGAGCAGCCTCACAGTAAAGGTAAATAATATTTAAAGAATGTTGGAGTGTTGTTTTAGTGATCATTTGGAGGCACAAAAGCATTGGTCAGGGGCCAAGCCATGGCCAGTAAATAGGAGTTTAGAGTTCCGTCTGTGCTTCGGGTCACGGAGGGGACACGGGCACTTTAAAGACGCTGCCTTCAGCCCTTCTCATCCATCCGAAGGGCCGGCCAGCACTGAAGGGCGCCCTCTCAGGCGGCCCCAAAGTCAACAGTTCAAAGCATAGACCAGCCACAGATGGCCTGAGCGACACATCTGGCAGCCTTCATAAGTAAGTGTGGAAAGCCTAAAGACTAACAAATATTTGTAAATTGTTTTAAACCAGAGGCTCTATCATAACATTACAAGCTTCTGGATCCCTGAAAGATGAGATTCCAGAAACAGATACTGTTACCAAAAGCCTTTTCATGCAGCGTTTTCCTTTTTGTTTTTATGCACGATATTCATATGATGCAGTACAATCTTGAATGCAGTGGGAGAAATGTAGAAATGTACAAAAGAATCTCAAAAAGGGTAATGGTTGGAATATGTGAAAAAAAACATACTGCACCCTTTTGTATTGAAAAGTGATACCTGTACATACTGTCTCTCAAGTCCTTGCCCCCTCGTGGAGCCATGTATGCTCACCTCAAGGTTCTGCGCTGGCTTCACAATCATACATTTTCTGCCTTCAGGGCACTTTGCATAGTTCATAGCGCTTTTCACAATTCTGGTCCTGAGGTGCAGAATCCTTCCATATTCTCCCTAGAGCACCGTTTGGTCAGCCAATGGCAATCCCTATCAGAAACGTTTTAGGAGTACTCATCTGCCCGGCCATTCTTTAAAGATCTTGCCTGCAGGTACTATTTCATCTTTTTTTGGCATTTGTTTATAGCACAAACTCGCCTCAAAAGTATTAACGCTTTACATGACCACCAGTTACATTCCACAACTTCACATTCTTTCTTGTTTTAGTGCTTTAACTGAACACCAATTACATTCCATAACTTCACATTCTTTATGTTTTGAAGGAAGGGGAGATTAAAAGATTTGCCCAGAATCACAGGATCTTGAGCAGACGCTGAGCTTCGAACTTGCTTACCCAGATCCGAGAACAGCAGCGCTGCTCAGAGCACCACATCCTTCTTCCCCCTCCCATCGAGTATCCTGCCACACTCGTTGCTTTTGTCCCCTGTATAGCACCTTTACAACATGGCTAAAAAAACATTGACAAAGCCAATAGGTCTCTCATAGGCCAGACCTATTGGCTTTGCCAATGCTTCTTTTTCTACCTGGCTCCCAAATCTGGTTCACTATTCTGCATTCTTTTTTTAATTCAGAATAATTTTATTACATTTTTCAAACATGCGACATAAATTAGACAATACAAAAACAATGTAAATAGCAATAAAACCTAAACAATTGGAGAATACAAATTATGAGTAAATTATAGCAGGTCTGTGAATTACAATTAGGGCTCCCGGTTTTATGGTATCTATTTTTGGGCCATTTCCGTCTGTATTTATCCATATTTATTTTTTGCCCATTTTATCTGTATTTATCCATATTTATTTTGTGTTTTTCGTATATAAGAAGTTGTAAAACTGTATATTTCCGTATCTATTTAACTGATAGAAGCGCACTCATACTATGATGTCTGTCGTTTTTTAGCTATTTAAGCTGCCAAATATTACATAAGAGTACATCCAATGGTAAATATTAGCATACCATACATGTATGTGACATATTCTGTTATTTAAAGAAATTTCATCTTGTTTTTTAATTTCCCTTACTGTCTATCTACTCAGCTGCTGGCCTATAATTCATGAAAGACTGCACAGAGAATTACTTAAAAGAAGCACACTTTTCTGTATTTATCCACTTTTAAATATAAATGCAGACAGAAAACACATTGTTTTCTGTCTGTATTTATCTGTAAAAATCCGTAAAAACGGAAAACAGGGAGCCTTAATTACAATAAATTAAGAATCAAAAAAGGGAAAAGAAAAATCATTAGAAGGGAAAGGAAGGGGGCAGGGGAAGAGGGCACATAATATATCATCTTAAGGATAGAATAGAGTTACTAAAATACAGATAAATATTGCATATTCAAAATAGAAAAAATGAAACATAACACTATTCTGCATTCTAACAGAAATATTACATCCTTACACGTTTTTTTATTGGGGGGGGTGGGGGGGACTGACAGCAACGATGTTTCAACCCACCTCACTTTTGCTCTCAGATGTTTCAAATACCTGTGCTGTCAGGACGCCCCATGGGGTAAAAAGATTAATTCATTCATTTATTCATGTAAAGATCGATAAATACAATTTTACATATCATAGGGCTTCTCTGTCCAAACGTTTTCTAGCTGTGACATACCTAGAGGGCTCTCAGTTTCATAATGCATTTAAGTCATCTATTCAAATGTTCCCTGTTCAAGAACTTTGAAATCCAAGATAAAGGATCTCTCAAGACTAGGAACCTCATTATAGGTCTCCAAGATTGCAGGTTGGAAATCTTGCACCTGGGAAGTACCCACACTGTGGAATTTGTGATTCTCTGGTTTGGGGATTCCGTCTGGTTTACAAAATACATCTATCGGATTAATATCTGCTCACAGATATCAGTGTTTGTGCAATAATTTTGCAAATGTTTTCCTTCCACTGTCTTTTTCTCAGATATATTCTATTTGTTTTTCACAGGTATAATGTCAGCTAATTTGTCATAAACACGTTTCCCTCATAATCCGGGTTTCTGTACATTTCATAATGGTAGTCTTGCAGTGCCTGCATACAAGGACATTTCAATCGTATTATCCATATGTAGCTGACAAAATCTAAAACAGCAAAATAGTTTTGCAGTCTTCATTTTCTGAGAAATCTGTATATTTCAATCTCCTTTAACTACAAATCCCTGTTTATACTACCAAAAAGTATAACCATTTTATATCGAACTACACATTTCACTAGTCTTAAAAAATTGTTTGATCTGTTACCGACACATCAAAGGGGTAGTATCTGATTCATAAAGGTGAAGATGTGCCTGTGGGACATTTTCCCCTATGGGAATCTTTACTGTGACCTCAAGGAGAGCAAGCAATGGTCGAGAGAACTACTTACTTCTGTCCTTGATGTCCAAATGGGAAACTTTTCTTAAAGTGGAACCGGTCCCTTTAATGAACACAGGCTCCTATCACAAAAAATGTTCCCTGTTTGGGGAGGTCTGTTGGCCCTTGCAGGCCTCCATACGTGCATTTACTGCAGATCACAGGGGACTGAAGATTCCGACCTGCATAATTAATGTTCATTAGACATGTAACTTTGCAACCTTCTATGAATGTACAGTTTGCTATGTGACCAATTAGTAGATAGGCCGCAGAGCAAATTGCAAACGAGCTGGTGCGCAAAATGCTAATCCTTCTTTTGCAAATGGCAATAGTAGATCAGGGTGTATATTACTTGTAAAGGGCCACCTTTTTTAACGCCACCTGCAGCATAGTCGTCTTTCTATTTCACCTGCACCTCTAAAATTATACAATGGACATATTTAGATTTCTTTCACACAGCTCAAAAATTGAGACTTTTCACTAAATGTCCATCATGTTTACACAGTCGTCCCTGCTGCAAGTTGATCGAGCATTCCTCAACATGTACCAAGTATTCTCTTAACACACACACAGCCAGGCCTTTAGACTCACAGCTGCGTTCTGGTCTGTATAAGCTTTCATATATATACATTTGTATGCACAAAGTCGTATAATAAAACAAAATGTGTGTTTGGGACATACCTTAGATATTGCGTGTAGTGTTTGATAAAGGGACATTAAATTATTTGCTCTATCCATGTTCTATTCACGCATCTTATTTCGATGCTTATCCAGGTGCATGGCTGTGAAATCTATTTTAGACCTCACTGCTTTTCGAGTAATATTCATCCATCAGCTGTCTTAGCTGTGCCTGCTCCACTGTGCTTCATCTAAACAGTTTATCCGTATGCCTAAGTAGTGTTAGAGATTATGTTACAGATTTACTTTTGTACCTCAGGTTAAATCACTCAATGAAAGACTTGTAAACAATATAACAAAGAAATACATCCATGCAGACGTACCACTGGATGGTATTGTTATTTTCTTTTTTAATCCTGTATTGTCCTGAAATTTAAAGACTGCAGCAGCAGGGTTTATATAAAACTGTTGCCTTCAGTAATCTGTAGGATAAACGTTTTCTTCATGGCATTTACATTCAAGTATCAATGTACTCTTTAGTTAGTTCCATCCCTCCCTTGTGAAGGTCCTGTGTAAAGGTTGAGTATGCAATGGAGGTTGCTTGTTCGGGGTCTTAGGATACACCGTGAAATGTTTTGGAAAACCAAGTAGGTGTTTTTTGTTAGCGACCCATGACTGGTTCAGTTCCACAAACTCTCTCTCTGCGAGTGTACACAGAGGGCCAGAGGCCATCGGCTGATGACTGATGACAGCTGCCAATCAACGGAACATGTTCTAAATGCTCTTCATAAAACTGTGCATGTTCAGATTGTGCAGCTCACTGCCCCAACCATCAGGAGTTCGCAGACTGAGAATGATTGACTAGTACACCACACTGGACACTCCCGAGATTAGAGATATTCCAGGAACGTACCTCCTGTACGACAATATCTGTGACTTCAGATAGACACAACACAGCTGACGCTGTCCTTTCGCTTCAGTGTAACCAAGAGCTGATTGTTTTAGTAGAGAATTTGAAGAAAGACGTTATGCATTAGGGAGCCGTGAGGTAGAGTGGAATTTCAACATGGTTCAACTTGGGTCACAATTTATATGAGCAGAGACTCAGAAACATTGTGTGCACCATTCGTCTTCCCACAACATCCAGTAGGTAAATGGCTAGTAGGTATTCGGTGGTATGGTAACTGATGCTTGATCAATTACTTATGTATTTGTTTGTTTGTTTGTGTGCTTCTATATATATTATTCTATAGCTCAGAGGTTATCCAAGCAGATGTTAGACCTCTTTACACAAAGTGAGACATTTATGTTTAATTCCATAATGTACAGCAGGGGTCTACAACCTTTTCTGTAATAAGAGCTACTTATGGTCAATGAAAATCTCCCACAGCTACTAATATTAGTGATCTGACAGTGATCACCCCATCCAGGATTGTATGCAGTGGACACATCAGTGCATTAGGATATCAGAACGCTTTACAAGTGAACAGAGGACAGACAACCATATCACTACAAGCTATCCAAGAAGAATTTTGTTTTAAGATGCAAAAACTCATACTTCCAACTGAACTTCTGGGAGACATAGCTAATACCCTCCATATTCCTTTAAAACAACAACAAGTGGGTCAAAAAGAACACCGCATAATGCGGCTAAGAACCAGTCTAACAGGAACTTATACTTGAAAGCAGAGAATGCTTCAGGTCTTTATGCATCACCGTTAAATACATTAAAAGCCTCAACTGAGGCCCTTAACCTGCAGTCAAATTAACGGGACATTCAGATAGAGCTTATAAATCTACAAAATTACTCCACACCAGTTTAGAAACATAGCCAATATTTATCTGAGTAAAATAAAACCAAAAAGACAAAAACTCAACAAATGCAAGTCAAGATATCAATTTAAAAAGATGAAATAAAAAATGCTGTGCTTAGAAGTCTATAGCTCCCACTGAAGTTATCTGGTCGTGCTTCAGTACTTTGGTGGCATCGAACTACAAACACATGGCATCAGAAACCAAGGACACAGCGTCAGAAACCAAAACGTGGTGTTGATCAGTGGAGGTGAGCCGTCACGGTTGCAGGTGAGGCATCGATTTCTTAAGGCGGTGCAGGATCGTTGAAGGTTTTCCCCCGCTGGGATGATGGATTGCACAGAGAATGTGATGTGTCAGTTGTGGGGTGAGACCTTGGTTCCAGAAGGCAATGCAGCATTGAGGTGGCTTCGATGTTGAGAACTCAAGGCGTCGATTCCTCTGCGTTGAAGTCGAACCACTGGGCCTAAGGCGATGCGTCGATTGGGAGTCACGCAGGGCCGATGATGTGGTTGAGTCTGGTAGGGGTATCATGGGTATCAGTGGTGCGGTGTCGATGCTCATGCTGCAGCGGATCTCCGGAGGTGCTGTGGCAAGGACGGGGCTGCTTTGAAGTCGAGGTTGCTGCTTTGCACACTTGGTGCCCAAAGCTTTGGAGCAGGCAGAAGCGATGACTTCTTGACTGCAGCACCAACTCACCTCCAAGCACCCAGAACTGGCCCACTCGGCGATGCCGCGAGCGCAAGGTAAATAGTTGTATTTATTTAATTACTAACTTTACTCCTGTCCGTCAAATGTCCGAGTCCACTACCCTCAACCCTGCCATTCGCCTGACTCACCGCCCCACATTACTCCCTCTGCGAGCCGCCACTGCTCCATACCCAGATTTGGGAGAAACATTTAATCATTTCACTGCAAACGACATGGTCATTTGAAACTCTGCCAGTTGAAGACTAAATACATTATTATGTTATGGCCATAAAGTTGCAGCATTATGGGAGAATAAAAGGAGGGCTTGCAGTTTATGCATCATTATCTTAAAACATCATCTGAACAGCTCCCTCCTTCGTGTCCCGACCTACAAATAATTAAGTTCAGCAAGTGGATTAAGCATGCTTTAAACCCAGTTCTGCTGTTTAATGTTTATGCATATCACAATCCGAAGAAAACACAAGCATTCTATGCAATGCTAATTTCCAGTATGACAGAATTAAGGTTTACAAATCCAGCAAGGGAGATAATCTTGACAATTTAATTTGAACTCCAGATGAAGATGAAAAATAGCAGAGAATCTATTCTGGAGCGTGCAACCACAGTTTGCCTCATATTAAAACGTCATGATGTTAAAGGACAAAGGCTAGTGACAGCCTTGGAATATCTAGGCATGAGAGTTTTAAACGGAAGAGTGCATGGCGACATTCCACTTAAATACACATATAATGGTGCAAGGACATGGTCAACCATCAAATTTAAACACAATTGTATCCCTTTCATTAATTCCATATGTAGGGCAAATATACCACACTAAGGGCCAGATGTAGGTGGCCAAATACCGGTCGGTAACGGCCGATTTCGGCCGTTACCGACCAGTAGTTGGCTTTTGAGATGTAGGGGCCATTATTTTACAGAATCGGTAAATTTACCGATTCGGTAAATTTACCGATTCATAAATACCAAATCGGTAAAATTCGCTATTTAAGAATCGGTAAATTAGAATTACCTACATCTGGCCCTAAGTGACCAGACCACAAATGCAGGTTTGTGCCCAAGTGGATGTCGGTCTATTAAAAGCAACCATTCTAAGGTGCTTAAGGTGGACTAATAATTCATTAACTGGCCTGCCCCACTTAGCAGAAGACCTACTGGAGGCCAGCACTGCGACACGCAATCAAATGGATGTACGGCATTTACAGCTAGCTTGAAAATGCATGAATTCCTAGTTAAAAAATAATACGTGGCAATCAGGAAAGTGCTCTACAGCCCCTCCATTCGAGTGCCAAATCTTTAAAAAGGAATTCGGAAAGTCAATCAGAAACCAGAAGAAAACCAACTCACAATCTAATTCATGGGAAAAAGTAAAAATATTGAGAAAACAGTATAAAAAGCAGCTCTGGGAAGATAGGAAACCAAAGACAGACATGCTCTGTGCAAAGCTAATTTATAGTGCAAATCAAACCAAATCCAGGGTATTCTGGAAGATTAAATGGGCTTGTTAGGCCTAAGGTTTCGGGGACAGGAGAATGTTCAAGGCTTTTGAGCAATGAACTGGGGGCTATGCCCTTGGAACTGATGAGTACATGAACCCTGAAGCACTGGTGTAAGATGAGGCAAAAGGCGGAAAAGCCATAACAAGTGAGCTAATTAACACAAAAGATATGGGAACTCTAATATATCACTGGATACACAAATATATATGGCACATTCACCGAATAAGATAAAAAAAGTTAGATCAGCGGGCGGTGAGATAGAGTGCCTCGGCCATATGGCATACCACAGGCTATTTGTAAACTGGAACCTCATACTGGGCAAATGAGTTATCTTTTTTGTATAAAGGTGTCCAATTAACATGCTCTATCCAGATGAGCTGGCCAGCTTCTATCATAAATTCGGTTTTCAAAGGTGGGGATCATTTCAATCCAGCCAATTATAGGCTCATAGCACTGTTAGACTCAGAAGCTAAATTTCATTCCTCCCTAATCCTAGCAGACCTCATCAAATGGTCTAGTATGAGCGACATAGTCCCAATCAACCAGACAGGATTCAGAAAAGGGTTTGGTACAACTGCGAACATCTTAGCAGTTTCCTTAATAGCAGATAAATGCAAGAAATGCAAAAAAAGTTACCTCTTTGCTTTATAGACTTTAAAGCAGCATTCTATTGTATAGACCACAAGATTTTTAGGAGAAAATTAAGTGAGTGGAACATCCTAGCTAAGATGCAATGAGCTATCGAACAATTGTACACACAAACCTGGATGCAAATCAAGTTGGGATGTGTCATAAGGCTTTCTTGGAAGATTGCCATGGGAAAAAGCCTGAAGCAGGGGTGTGCATTGGAGCCACATTGTTTCAACCTTTTATGGTAGACCTGTCATTGAAGTTTGGTCAGGTAAATTTGCATCCAACACGTTTGGGCCCTCTAAGACTATCACGCCTATCCTATGTGGAAGATGTTGTATTGCTAAGTTTAACAAAAGTTGGAACGCAAAGGTCAGTCATTGAACTGAAAAACTATGTTAATGCTAATAAAACTGAAATCAATGCAACAAAAACTAAAACAACGACCTGGGCCCACAGTTAAGATTCGATTGGACAAGATGCTGCTGGGGGAGATTAACAGCTATAAAAACCTAGGAGTTTATATAGACAGAAGAGCAAACTTCTTTGAGCAGAAACAGTACATGACAAAGAAAGGGAATGCCCTGATCTTTGCAAATTGCACACTTGCCAAAACAGTGGACGGCCCCTCTTTAAAGCCATTGTTGTCAGTAAATACCATTACTTTTGGGAGATCCTTGCACAACGAATACCAATATGGAGGACTCAAATTACGTTTTAGTGAAAAAGATGGTTTAAAGCCCATATTAGATCAGCCTGGACCCCCATACTGTATGCCAAGGGCGTCAGTTATAAGTTTATCCCTCTGACCCTTCAATTGTAGGACTGGTGAACATTGCATACCTTACGTTTTCCCTGCATGATTTCTTGTTTTTTTCATTATGCTTCAACATATGTTCTTTCTCTTCACATTGAGGAAAATGTTTTGTAAGAAAAATTTGTATATTTGAGAATTACTTGCTGGTAGCCTCTCTTTGTTATATAGACATTGAAAGTTTAAAATGTGACTTAATTGTAAGTAAAAAAGATATAGAGGTCATATTTATTGAGTAAAATGATCCTCATGAAAAAGTAAAAACGTGTGTGAATCACGCAGTCACCTATTGTTGTTTTGTGTTTATATGTTCTGGGGTCTATGGTGGTTGTAGTAAAGGGCCCAACCCCCGTAAGTGAGATAAATGTTGTCAGTAATAGCAGCCAAATTGCTACCGACTGTGGCATACGCAAGTGTTGTCATGCTTGGAAAATACGCATCCCTTCTGGATAGACTGCTGGCCATCGCTTTCAAGCAGGCTTTTAGGCTTCCTCAAAATGCTTCACTGGTGCAAGTCTGATTGGAATTTGGGCTTATACATCAGGTACTTGAGAGAATGTACTACGCCATAAAGTACTGGTGTAAAATTAAGTTAAATCAGGCAAGTTTAGTAAATAACTCATTATGGTGGCCCTGGTAAAAGATCATCAATCTACTGATTATAAATATCTTTATTCATCATTAAAATAAACAAATTTACCTGGAATAAGAATCTGCCTTTTTTGATCTGTAGGCAAGTGGTAAATAAAGCCATAAAAATGCATTCATACTTAGATGCCAAAAATAGTCTCAGCTGTTGCTCACACACCTGGATGGTGCTTAGATTGTCTGACAGGTTGAAACCGGCCCCAAACTTAAGTCTTGCATTTTCAGCGCACATAAGGAGAAGGTTGATGGTGATTCTTTTTAGCCAATTGCCATCACTGGTGGGTCACTCGTCTTGGAAATATAATGGCCCTACGTCATATAGGCTTTGTGGATCTGAGAAGAATGACTTTGTACACTTGACTTGTATATGCCCCTCCCTACACAAGGAATGTGTTACTCTACAAAAAAAGAGCTTTAATTCTAGGGGATACATACACATAGGGCAGCCATAATAGAAAGTCTTAATCCTGCTGATCCCCAACTGAATTGCAAGCTGATGAAATATTTGTCATTACTTGAAAAGGAAGTACAATTTAAATCTGAATGAACCATGACATGTCATTAACTCTTTACTGATTGGTTAAGCACACCATTTACAATTTAAAACATGGCTACATCGAACAATAAAATTACAGTAGTAAATGTTAAAAACTGTGGATTTAGAATTACAAAAAATTTGGTGAACCATTATGGGCTAATAATGTTCTACTGGAAGACATCGCTCTAGCTTTCTGATGGTCTGGACTCCAATTTGATTATTGAGTCTGTTAACTCGATGGGGAGGGTTTCGATGTGGATATTGCTTCCAGTTGTTTTGACGCTTTATGGATGAATTTCATAAGCCCAATATTTAGCTTGGTGTTGTCAGGATTAAGAGCTGCCATTATTGCTTGGCGGCAAGATCGAACTCCCAACATGATACATTGTCCTCGCAGCAATGACCGTCTGGCTATGAGCAATGCCGGGCATGCACAAACGATGTGTTCCTTTGTTTCAGACTGGTAACCACATAACCTGCATTCAGCACTGCTACTTGGCCGGCGACATTCGGGGAGGTTTGTCAGAAAGGGCCAGTCACCCATCCTCAGCGCTAAAAACCTATTTTCCAGTTTTTCATAACATGTCTTTGTGAGTGTGGTTAAGTGCCATCAATTGCACTGTGAAATGAACATTGAACTTCAAAGACAGACTGCTAGCCAAGAGCATACCAGAGTTAACCTTGGCTATATTGTCAATAATCGGAGTCAATATTAGTTGGAACGCCCTGATAACTACTTGCGCAAAATAGGGGGTGGCCTGAGCAATATTGCACTTTATTTAGTTGATTTAATCGCCTATTAATTCATTTGAATTGTTGCACTTTATTTAGTTGATTTTACTGCCTCTTAATTAATTTGAATTGTTGCAGTTAACAAGCCAATATCAATTGATCTCGACCTGTGTATTAAAAGGGTCCAAAGTAATCAAGGTTGTATGCAATAGACTCTACTCTGTCTCATTTATTGATTCGAGCATCTCAAATGAAAACAAACAATTGGTGTTGTTTCATATTAAGTAACACTGCATTAACAGTGGTATGATATTCACTATTGATCTATTTTACTCAATGTATTATTCATATGTCAGCTTTATAAGTAACATTGCTATGGTTTTAACTAATCAAACAATAGAAAATTGATTTATTAATGGTTCTAATCGTGTTTGGCGATACTAGTAATAAAGTAGATGCTTGATATCCAACTATTACACTGGTAGTAGTTGGATAGGAGTTGCAAATTCAGAGAGATTATGGCTTGAGTCAAAGCAAACCAAAGTTGATGGGAGCAATTGTACTATTTTAATTGTGGTAATCACCATGCCAACATTCAATGACATGAACCTTGATGGTTTCGAGCCCCAACTTTCACCAAATGCCAAATCAATTGGATTCACCCTGGACACCAACTGCTTCACAAGGAAGCCATTACCAAACAAATAAAGACTGTCTGCAATCCAGCTGTCTCTCCTAAGGAAAGTCAAATCGTTTCTTCCAGAAAGTCACTTCAGAACTGCTGTTCAAACCCTTTTACTAATATAGATCTGAATGAAGTATAACACATGAAAAACGTCTGGATCGCCCAAGGTTCTAGCTCCCCGGCTGTTATGAAAAAGAATGGAGTAGTAACGCTGATTTGCTAAAAAGGCAGGGATGTCCTGTAAAGATATCTCTCACAATGAAAATGGCAGATGGCTACTAACCAAACTAGATATAAATGGACTCGAAATTTATATTGCTAATATAGATGCTCTAGCAGGTGACGACCCTAGTTTCTTGTCTGAAATAAACACAACATTATCTGGGATCACTGAAATAATATCGAGGGACAGAATATCGACCATCAAAAATATCGTTGAGAAAATATCGACAGTCAAAATATCGAGTTTCTATCTACAAACAGGTAAGTACAAAAATATCGAGTTAAAAATATCGTTTACAAAAATATAGTTGTAAAAAATATCGTATTTACTAAAAACAGTGTTAAATTAAATTAATATTAATAATTAATTACTAAAATATACTTACAATTACTTAAATTAACTTATAATAATTAAATAATTAATGAAAGTTAAATAAATATTTTTTTATTTCATATTTATTAAAACATATATATATAGTAACAAAATATAATAAAATAATACCCAAAAACTGAAAACTGACCCTGAACCCTAAAAATACCCCTTTACCCAAAAACCCAAAACTGACCCTGAACCCTAAAAATACCCCTTTACCCAAAAACTAAAAACTGACCCTAAACCCTAAAAATACCCCTTTACCCAAAAACTGAAAACTGACCCTAAACCCTAAAAATACCCCTTTACCCAAAAACTGAAAACTGACCCTGAACCCTAAAAATACCCCTTTACCCAAAAACTGAAAACTGACCCTGAACCCTAAAAATACCCCTTTACCCAAAAACCCAAAACTGACCCTGAACCCTAAAAATACCCCTTTACCCGAAAACCCAAAACTGACCCTGAACCCTAAAAATAAAAACACATTTTTTTACTATCTATATTATATACTTACATATTTTCACTTTCTATATTATTTACAGTCGATATTACTTCACTTACCTTAAAAACGATATTTTGGCTGTCTATATTCTGTCCTGTCGATATTTTGTCCAAACGATATTTTGGAGTCGATATTATGTCCAAACGATATTTTGGAGTCGATATTATGTCTGTGCACCCATTATCTGGACTCCCTGACAATATAAATCTTCTCTTTTCTGGTGATTTTAAACTTGCTATCAACATAATAAATGTCAGACATTCGAGTTTTCATTTTCACTCACACAAATCACAAAAAATGTAGACACATCTACTCAATACACATGATCTAAACAATCCTTAGAGACTACACAACCCTAGGGGCAACGTATTTACCTTCTACTCTCACACTCATACCTTCATGACACAAATAGATTGCCTACTAACCAATAGAGACACAACTCCCAATTACCACCATTTGCAATGCGACAAAAGCAACCCTAAGTGGAACCATAACTGGCATAATATCTAACAAAAATAAAATATTGCCCGGAGGCTGGGGAAACATGGCGGCAGTTTTCTATTTACAGCAGACTGTATTGCACGATTAGTTATCATGACAGAATGTGAGATTTATGTAATTCCTTGCACTTCACATACGCATACACAGTTTGGTTCTCTAGTTGCAGATTCTTGTTCTTCTCGACATACCAATTCTTTCACTCTTTTTTGTCCTATCTGCCTTAACCCGCGATCGGTCGCTTTCATCGTACCCTTATGCTATTGTTTGTTTACTTTTTGGTTCGACTATCACGTGATTTATACTGCTATCCTATCACCACGCACGCTCTGAAATGCATACGGTTTTCGAACCGCCGCATATAAACTTAAACTTTGTCTCTTTATCACTTAACCTGTTTCATGTAATAGGTTATTCATCCACAATAGTAATTACATGCCACGCAACACACTGGATTGTTTATTTTCTTTTTGAATTTTCCGCGCTTCCTACATCACGTGACTACATGACCTTGTTATAATACTTTTTCCGATTGGTTCATTGCCAACTAGACCGGTTCCGCGTTTGGAACGCCGAGAGCTCTGCGCGTTACTTTTTCAGTAAGTTTGTTACGCTGTATCTTTATCCAGTTTCTCTCGTTTCGTAGTTTAATTTAACCCGCTTTCGTCAGCATGATATCCTATTTTTACGTAGTCCTGATACTAGAGTAGATAACACTAGCAATACTATGTTACACATTGTCGCGCATATGGTGTTCGCTTTACATCAACTAAGCATTGTTTTCATTTAATGAACGTTTATTTCATTCGGGTGTTATACAATGTTGTAAGTTATAATGCATGTTAGTTTAATTTATGTGCAATGTGATTTCAACTGTTAAAGGTTCGTTTGCTGAACGCTAAGGTCCTGTATGCTTTCATTTTTTAGTCCCCTGACGAAGGGTTACCCAGACTAACCCGAAATGCATTGGGCATGAAGTAATGCAATTAATTGTTCACGATTTGAATGAACTTCTACAGACATTGTCGATAAAGAAATCTATATGAATAAAAATATATGATAACCTCAAGAACGACAAGACTAGTTCTTCTTTTGTAAAAAAAGACAATTAAATCATGCTAAATGAGTGAAGAAACCCCACGGTTTCATGTTAAATGAGCGCGTCCTTTGTGATTTCTCAATCACACACTCTTTGAATTACGTAAGGCACTGACAGACCAGTGCGACAAGGATCGCGCCTCACTAATTTCTCAAAAACTTTGTCCAAAATTTAAAGGAGTGCACGGAGATAACAGCAACCGGATTCTACTAACCAATAGAGACACAACTCCCAATTACCACCATTTGCAATGCGACAAAAGCAACCCTAAGTGGAACCATAACTGGCATAATATCTAACAAAAATAAAATATTGCCCGGAGGCTGGGGAAACATGGCGGCAGTGAGTTGAGCTGCCGCGGTGCTCCATACCTGGGCTCCCGTTTGCCGTTGTTTTTTGAGCTCTGATGGCGCCAGGGGTATGAATCGGGCCAGGATGCCGTTTTTGATGTTCTAATTTCCCTGGGTCTGCCTGTTTTTTCCTTTTTTGTAGATATTTTGTGTAGCGTTCTTTCCCGCCGCATCTCATGTGCATCGACGGGGCGTGTCTTCCTCTCCCAGCGTCGGCGGCCCCGCTCCCACTGAGCTCGCTCACGGCGCCGCTTCAGGCTCTACCGGGCTTGCGGTGTTGGAGCCTTGCCGCCCTGGAGCTTCGCCTGGGGCGAAAGACCCGTAGTCTTCTCTTGAGTCCTCGCGTTTATCTGCCGGTTCCTGCACCAGTGGTGGAGACTTGAGCAGAGTGGAGGAGGAGGTGAAGGCGGGGGCCAAGGGGACTAACTACGAAGCGGTTGCAGCGGGAGATTCCAGGGGTCCCGGTGAGCACGGTGAGGTTTGCTTTGAGTCTGTGGGTCCTGTGGCTTTGGAACTTTCAGAGGCCACTAACGCATTGGTAGCACCAGTGCAGGCTGCAGTAAAAAAGAATGGTAAGTGCGGGGCAAACCGTAAGGAGGTTAGAAGAGGCAAAGGCACAGGTAACGTGACTGACCCTGAAACAAATATCGGCACTAAGCCTCCTACTTCAGACCTGAGCCCTGCAAGCCTACCTACCAAAAAGAAAGTCTCCACTTATCTGAGCGGCGAGGTTAAAGCCAAACGAGCATATACCTGCAAGTCAGCTAGGGGTCCTAAAGGCTCTAAGGCTGTTATTAACACCGGTTCCAAGATAACGCCATTACTTCGGTCCTATTTTAATGTAATTCCGCAGGTCTTACATCCTTCGGAGCAGCACCCTTCTAAAAATCCCTCTGTAAGTTCGCCATTTCCGATGGCATCCTTAGAGACCAAAGTGTTAGACCCTAAGGCTATATCTAAGAGTACGACAGTGGACAAAGATGTTGTATTGGAAGTTGATGTAGCTACTGCAGAAGGTGAAACTGTTAATATGGTTGGAGGCTTAGCAAATGTCGGGGAGATCTCTGTTTCTGTCTCTGCAATTCCAGAGTCCTTGCATCCCCTCCCGCCTCCCCCTTCACCCTTACCCTCACCAACTCCATTAACCCCATTAACCCCATTACTAGGGTCTTTAAGTGGGGCAACATCGCAAGGGGAGGTTCTACGGGATTGAGTGACCGCTCTTTCCAGCACCCTGGCTGAGGGTTGCAATAATGTGTCATTGGCCACTTCTTTGCAGTCTATGTTTTCGTCCTTGTCAGCGGATATTAAAAAAGGTTTTGAGACATCAGCAGCCAATCAGTCTGACATTAGGAACTTCTGTGAGTCTCTCGACGGTAAAATTGGCGGCCTTACTTCAAGGACAGAGGTACTAGAAGACCCATTAGCTGGTCTCTCCTTATATTTGGACGAAGCTAAGGCAGACATCACTAAGCTTAGAAAAGAAGATTTGATACTGGCTGAGAGAATGGTGTAGTTGGAGAATAATGCCCGACGTAATAATCTCCCCATTCTCAACGTTCCGGAGGGAAGTGAGGGTTCGGATATTAAGCAGTATGTTATTCTGCTGCTAAAAGAGTCCTTAAGATTAGATCAATCAGTTGAAGAGTTAGGCATAGATATCCAACGTATCCATAGAGATCCTTTCAGAAAAAACCCGCAAAGATCTAAACCAAGGAAAATCTTGGTGAACTTTCACACATATACACTTAAAGAGGCTAGTCTTAATCTGGCCCTTAAGCAGAAATCTGTGAGTGGGAAGGGTTTCAATTTCCAGATTAGGTCAGACCTTTCTAGGGCCACTCTTGACAAACAGTGGGAGTTCGGGAGGAGGCTCGAGGCATTTAGGAACGAAGGTGATGTTGCTCAACTAATGTTTCCTGATGCGTTGAAGATTATGCATAATAATAAAATGTATAAAATTAGATCGGTTCAAGCAGCAGACGAGCTACTGATGACTTGGGAAATGGAAAAGGGCCCTCGGGTTAGTGGAGAGTTTGTATGTGCTTAGCCTTAATCCTCATGGAGAGTTTTTGTCATTTTGATTAATATGTGTTGAGAAACACCGATATAAGATTAGAGTGTTTATGTAAAAGAAGAAAGTGGGAAGCAGGAAAGCGTGAGAATAAGGAAAAGAATAGAAAATAGAAAAGGAAAAGGAAAAGGAAACAAGGAATAAAGAAAAGGAACAAACATTTAATGATATAATACTTATCACTTTTTATATTTTAGGGAATTTATTAATAAGTTGATGGCCTGCTGATTCTGGGGCAGTTATTTTTGGCGGATGGTAGGACGGGAGCTCAGAGGGGGCACTATCTTCTGGACTTTTCCGGATAGATAGAGCAAGGGTTTCCCATGGGGGGGGGGGGGGTAGTTTGGGGCACGGGTGGGGTTTGCAAGGTAAAAAATATAAAATTGTCCTCATTTTCGTCTCGGTCTTTGGTTGTTATTGGAAGGATGTGTGTTTATTTGTTTATATTGGAAGGTATTTTGGTGGCTGCTCGGCATTTGGATTAGTGATGGTGGGAGGATTTGCTTTCTATGAATAGGTTAAAGATTCTCTCCTGGAATATCAATGGCCTGCGTGCCAGCCCCAGAAAGAACAAGATAATGCAGTATCTTCGTGATTCTGATGCGCAGGTCATTGTGCTCCAGGAGACTCACCTTACCGAATCTGAGATGCTTTCTGTGGCTAAAAAAAATAGGTGGGTTGACCTATGTGTTTCAACAACGCAATCCATGAATATTAGAGGAGTTGCGATAATTTTTAAGAAATCTATAAAGGCACGACTAGTCTCCAAGTTAGTGGATCCAGGGGGTAGATGGGTTATTGTATCAGTAATTATAGCGGGGGCCCTAATTTGTATAGTGGGATATTATGGTCCAAATGAGGATGACCATTCAGTCCTGAAGTCCATCTTTTCCCACCTACTCTCTTTCCCGGAGCCGACTATTCTGGCAGGGGAATTTAATATAGTTTTGGACCCCTATCTTGACAAAACCCTGACTAACAGGCCTTTAACTCCTTCTAAAACTAGGGCTATTTTGCTTGATAATATGAAGCAACTAGGCTATGTGGATATTTGGAGAATAAGATCAGGTCAAGAACAGTGCATCTCATTTTGCAATTATAAATACCATCATCAATCAAGAAATGATTTTATGCTGATTAGTCAAAAACTGGTTAACTTAGTGCAAAGCATCTCTCACCTTCCATTTCATTTATCGGATCATGCGGCCGTTTTTTTAGAACTGGTGGGTTTTTCCAAAAGCCCGCCGAGAATTTGGTCATTTGACCGTTCACTACTCTCAGCACCAGAAGATATCACCTTTCTTACAATTGAAGCTCAGAGTTTTATGGACAACAATATCAGGTCAGCCTCCCCGGGGTGCGTATGGGATTCATTTAAAGCCTTTTTAAGGGGCCTGATAACCAATAAGGTTACATATAGGAAGAAGATCTATAGAGAGGCGGTTGCATCTATGGAAACCGAGATGGCTAGAGTACAAGCTGAAATCGTCTTGCATCCTGCTGCGCCCCCTGATATTCTACAGGAATGGCAGAATAAGTTACTTATTCTAAAGGGGGAATTAGGCTCAATTTTGAAAGCACGTATTCTTGAGAGATGGGAAGCTAGCAAGCTAGCTCACTTCCAATCTGGAGAGGGGGCCGGGAAATTGTTTGCCTGGAAGGCAAAAACTGACCAGGTTAGGAATATTATAGACTCAATTATTTTTGAGGATGTGGCGTACTCTGCCGATGAAGATATTAGAAGAACTTTTCGGCAATTTTTTCAAACTATATACCATGAAGATAAACATATTGAGGCTGATCAAGTGGAAGACTGGTTGAGGGGGGTGTCTCTCCCTTCTCTGTCGTTGGAACAGAGTGCCTCTCTGGACAAAATTATCACACAGGAAGAGGTCAGACTTGCTATTTTTAGTAGCAAGAAGGGCAAGGCAGCAGGCCCAGATGGCCTTCCGACTGAAATCTACAGGGCCTTGGAGCAGATAACTGTTCCCTTCCTTACCTCACTGTTTAATCAGATCCTCCAGGAAGGATTGTCACCTCCTACTTCATGGAATTGTGCTTCCATAACTTTGATCTTGAAACCGGGTAAACCAGCATCATGCTGTGGGTCGTATAGACCGATTTCCATCTTAAATGTTGACTATAATATCTTCGCATCTGTCCTCGCAAACAGATTGGGGGCGGTAGCAGCAAGCATTTTGCATCAAGATCATAGGGGTTTTGTGAGGGGCCGTCAGTTGTATGAATTAACCTACGATCTAATAGGGGCTATCGATATGGCAACTATGGAGTCTCTCCCCCTGGCTGTACTCACGCTTGACGCTACCAAGGCCTTCGACAGGGTGAATTGGACATACCTGTCGGGGGTCTTGGGTAAGTTTAACATCGGGGATGGATTTCACCGAGCTGTGAGACTACTGTATCAGAATCCTTCAGCTTGCCTGTTGGTCAATGGAGAATTGTCAGATTAATTTAACGTCAGAAGAGGAACACGACAGGGCTGCCCTCTCTCCCCTCTCCTATTTGATTTATATATTGAACCCTTCGCCCAACGGCTAAGGGACAAACTTAACATCAAGCCTTTTGTCTATAGGAGATGGGAGAAGAAGGTGGCCCTGTACGCTGATGATATTCTCATCTTTTCCTCAGAACTTCGTATGGCCCTTCCGTCAGTGATTGCTTTGGCTCACGACTTTGGAGAGATCTCCAGCTATGAGGTTAACGCCATTAAAACGGAGATTATGGTTTGTAACGATCCTGAGCCAGTGGCGGGGGATCAGTTGAGTCTTACTTTACGTTATCTTGGTCTCAACATTGTTAAGGACATAAATAATATTGCTACACTCAACTTCTCTACTGTGGCAAAGGATTGTCGAAGACTCATGCAATCTTGGCCTTCACTTCCTTTGTCTATTCTGGGTAGAGTAAATCTAATAAAAATGTCTATACTACCAAAAATTACTTTTTTGTTTAAAACCATTCCCCTTTATTTTGAGCCCTCTCTTTTATCTAAACTTCAGGGTGATATTAGCTCTTTCATTTGGAATGAACATATACCTAGGATCGCCTGGAAAAAACTTAGGCGGCGTAGAGAAAAAGGTGGCCTAGCAGCTCCTGATCTCCAACTATATGCGTGGGCATTTCAATTCTCCCACGCCAGGATGTTGCTAAAAATGCCCACGAATCTTGGGATTGGGTGTATGTTTGCAGCTTTGCTTAGAGGAGAATGTGTGGACCAGCAGGGTTTTTTGTTTAAATTTGGTGATCCCAAGTTCTTTAAAAAGGTGAAGTTGAAGGTTTTGCAGGGGATGGCGAAAACATGGGTTAAACTTAGCAGTTCTATAAGGTTGGGATATTTTGCAAGTAGGTCGCCATTGTGGAATTCACCTGGGAGCCCGGGTTGGCTTCTTGATAGTCTTGCAACACCATTGAGAGAGGCGGGCTTGGAGGTCTGGGGGGATTTATTCGTAGAAGGCTGCTTGCTCCCATGGGATTCTTTGTTTACTAAAATCGGGCCGGGCCTCTCTAGGTTTAAATATCTTCAGATTGTAAGTTGGGCTCACTCACAGATTTCGGCTAAGAGCAGATTTCCATTAGGAGGGGATAGCCATATAGTGGCCCTGTTGCTGGATAAACCACCAGCCAGAAAGGAGGTTTCATTATGGTACAATCTGTTATTAGAAGAGGTCGATGGCGAATTCCAACTGCCAGAGACGTTGTGGGGTTCCTCCTTTGCTGGCCATAACCTTGAGAACCTGTGGCTTACATCTTTTAAGGTTATGTGGGATATCATGAAGCCTGCTTGGCTTCGTAGGAACCATCTTTTTACCCTCCATAGGCCCTACTATTCACCACAGAGGCTATTGAAATTCTCAAAAGACTCTCCTGTGGCATGCCCAAGTGTGGGTTGATAGCTGCTTCAGACATACATATGTTTTTCGATTTTCCCCTCCTGCTTCCCTTTTGGGATTCAATAAGTGCTTCACTCACGACCGCTTTGGGTTTCCAAGTTTTGATAAACTCTTCGTTCGCAATATTTGGAATTTCGGATGAGGTCCGGGGTCCAGCCAAAAACCTTCTCTTTTATTCTATACTGCTGGCCAGAAGAGAAATCTGTAAGAAATGGAAGGACCCGGCAGCACCTACCCTGTTTGATTGGTGTACTTCAGTTCTGCAAGCTTCAAAGTTGGATTTAGCAAGGTCTGGAAATCCTGACAAAAGAGGCTTTTGGCTCCTTTTGAATTGGGCGTAGTCGTTGTTTTAGACTGTGGGGTTTTTGTTTTGGGTTTTTTCCCCATGGTCCAATGATTAGGCTGCTTGGGTCTCCTTTCTTGATATACCCAACAATGTTGGTTCGCTACTAGTGACGGGTATATGACTGCAGCAATATCACTCTCTAATGGTTACCCTGATGTGGCGCTTTTGGAGTGTTGAGATAATGCTGAGTGGTGACACCGTACAAATAGGTCTGTTGTCCCTACCAGTTCATCTGTGGCAGTATGTCTCTCTCCTTGTGCTACTAGGGGGTAAAGCAAGGGCGAAAATGAGGACCAAAAAAAATAAAAAAAATCCAAATATTCAATGCTAAGCTAAATTCCTTAGAACGAGAAATCAAGACATTTGAAAAACAATATATACATAATAAAAAAGAAGACAGAATTTCAACACTGAAGACTCTCAAATATGAATACAAGATTGTGAGTGAAAGAGTTCACACATGAATTAATATGTCCAAAGCCAAATCCCTTATAGAATGAACAAAAGTGGGTAGAATAATAGTTAGTTAAATACAAGAACAACAAAACCACCACTTCAGCCTTTGAAGAAAAACAAGGTAAAACACATCTCGACAGAGAAAGCATTTTAAAGATATTTCAATCCTTCTTTTCGGGCCTTTATAAGCTTAAACCCCAAAAATATTGAATTGTGTCAAAAATACCTAGCTAATATGAACTTGCCCACACCTGGGGAAGAGGAGATGTCAGAATTAAGCAAAATAAATGTATATCAGAGAGTATCTGTTAGACCTGGCATCTTTGGCGTGGTTTTCCCTATCTTTTTTGCCTCTACATCCTGTATTTTTGATGCTGTGCTGGGTTTCGTTTTTGCTGGTTTAGATGCTTTGGACACTCTGCCACTGCTGATCAGTGCCAGAGTGTAAGTGCTCCCTATGTAAAGTATTATTCTGATTGGATATACATGTTTGGCATATTTTGTATCACCATGAAGTCCCTAGTAAAGTGCACTGAGTGTGCCAGGGCGGGTGATGACAAATGCTACTAGTGGGCCTGCAGCACTGATTGTGCCACCCACAGGAGTAGCTCTAAAATGGTGTCTCAGGCCTGCCACTGCAGTGCCTATGGGCAGTTTAGAACTGCCATGTCCTCCTGGTCAGTGTCCCCACTGACCAGGCTTAACCCTTCCCTTTTTGTGCACATCAGCCACCCCTATGGAAGGCCCAAGGTACCCCCCTGGGCAGGGTGCAGTGTATGTGAAAGGTAGAGCATGTACTGGTGCAGGTAACATGTTCTGGTAGTGAATTACAGCCATTTTCGTTTTTCACTACTGTAAGGCTATCTTGCTCCATCGATTAACATGGGGGATGTGGCTACAGTCGTTAACAGCATTTCTTCTCATAGGAACAAGATAGGACATAAGTATCTAGTATCCCTGAACTCAGAATTTAATAACACATCTTTTAGGAAAGGTTGTTTTTAAATCCTGTGTTTGAGAACAGCACTTTTAGAAAGTTGCTGTTCTCTTGTCTGACCCTTCTGTGTGCCTGGGCCTGTTTGTGTATTGACTGTCTGGTTTGAGAGTGACAGGGGCTGGGGAATTCCCCAGGAGGCTGGATGAGTCAGCACTAGGCTGAATGACTGCATTTGCAACTGGAGTGGTGGGAGGAGTTAGCACCTGGGCTGAATAGGGCTGTGCCTGCCTTCCACAATGCTGGCTCCACCCCCCTGCTGGACGACTGAGGACCCTGCCCCTCACTCTGAAAGGAAAGAAGCAGCCAGCAAAACAAAGTACTCAGGGAACACCCAGAACTGGTTCAGACCGGGCTCAGGGCCCACATGCACAGAGAGAACAAAGACTTTAGGGGTATAAGTACAGGACCCCTGACAACAGAAAATTAGATCATCCTGGAATCAAGAAGGAACCTCTGCCAAGGAGAAAGCTGACTCTGAAGAAGGAAGACTGTCCTGCTGTTGCTCTGCTGGACTGACCTGCTGTTGCTTTGCTGCCAAGGAGAGGGGAAGGACTTTGCTTGTGAGCTGTGTCCCCTGTCTTGAAGGAATCTCCAAGGGCCTGAGTAGAGCTGGTTCCCTGTTTTGAAGTCCCAGGAACAAAAGGACTTCACCCCCAGCTTCCCTGAACTCTGCTGAGTGAGTTCTGTCCTTCCTAGAGTGCTTGATCCAGTTGTGGGGCCTCTGGAAGTTGTACCTGTGCTGGGAAGCTTGAGACTAAGGCTTGAGAGACTTTTGAAACTGAAAAGTGTCGCATCGCTCGCTTGCGGAGCGCATCCCCGACAGTGCGAGAAGTGTTACGCCGCTACGGAGGTCGAGATCGTCGCAGCGCCTGACGCCGCTGCCAGAGACGTCGCATCCTTCATTTGCGGGACGCACCAGACCGGTGCGGGAGAATCGAACATCGCTGCGAGTATCGTCGCACAGCCTGTCGTCGCTGGGTGAGAACGCCACACCGCTTGCTTGCGGACCGCATCACGTCGCTGCGAGCATCGTCGCAGAACCATCGCATCGAGGAGCTGCGAGAGAGAGGATCACCGCTGGACCGCGCTTCGTCGCCCCGGAGATCGTCGCAGCCCCCTTCGAGATCGTCGCATTGTGCCTTTGCGAGAACAGACTTCCTACGGAACCTACGCACCGGAATCCATACAAGTGGCCTTCCTCCCCATACAGACCGGATTCGTCGCAACACGCCCGCTGCTGCAGCGGGGCTGTCGCATCGCCTCCCCAGGGTCTCAGGAGCAACGCATCGCTTGTTTTCCACCGCACCAGCTTCTGCTTTTGGAACTTTGTTGCAACTAAAAGGTACTGTGAGTAAACGTGACGCAACTGTGAACTTTTCACGCATCAGTAGAGAATTCTATCGCAACGTAGAGAATTCTATCGCAACCTAAAGAATTTTAACGCAACCTTAAGAACTCTTTTGAAACCATATTCTTGAACTGTGTATGTTGGATTTTTGTCGTTTTGGTCTTGTGTAGTTTAGATTAAAAATACCTTTATTTTTCTAAACTGTTGTGGAGTCAGTTTGTGGTGTTTTCACTGTGTTACTGTGAGTGTTGGTACAAATACTTTACGTATTGCCTCTGGTTAGCCTAGACTGCTCGTGCCAAGCTACCTAGAGGGTGAGCAGGGGTTATCTCAGTGGGTTATCTCCTTGCCCTGACTAGAAGCAAGGGTCCCTATTTGGACAGTGGTACCTACCTCTGCCAACTAGAGACCCCCAGTTCTAACAGTATCAAAGGCACTAATCTCTTATAAGTGAGAAAGCTCTTGGACACAATGGTTTCAATGCTTCTGTCTGTAAAAACTTCAAAGACTCTCATGCTCAACATTTTGAAGAACTCTTCACCCATTTCACAAAATCTGGAAAGGTGAGAGGTACATCCTCTGAGGTTGCCATAGTTGTTATACACAAAGAAAGGAAGGATCTACCGTTGCCCAAAAACAACAGACTGATATCATGCCTAAATATAGATTGTAAAATATACACCAAATACTTGGCAATGGGTCGAGAAAAAGTATTGCCTACACTAATTCATAAGAAGCAAATTGGCTTCATCAAGAGTCATCTGGCCTCTGATAATATTTGGCTCTTTGCCCAAGTTTTGGAGAAGGAAAAATTACTATATACCCCAATAATGGCCTTGACTCTAGATGCAGAAAAGGTCTTTGATCAATTCTCATGGTGTTTTCAACACACGGTGATCAGGAACTTTGCACTTGGCAAAACATATGAGCATATGGTAATGACCTTATGCTTCCATCCATCCGCACATATTGTTATTAATGGGGACATCTCCAAAAATTTGAATTTGACACAAGGAACAAGACCAGGATGCCCCTTGTCTCCCCTTTTTTCCTACTTGCTATTGAACCTTTACTTTACCATATCCGCACCTCATCTCAAATCAAAGGTATACCATTCGATTCAGGTTTACAAAAACTTGCGGTCCACGCGAAAGATGCATTAATTTTTACACAAGAGGCTGGACAAGCTATTCCATCAATACTGGAAATCATTACTGACTATTCTACAGTTGCGAGCCATACTCTCAAGAATGGCAAAACATAAGCATACTATGTCGCTCAATTATTATGCATCTTCTGGACTAAAATGGCAATCAAAACATATAAAGTATCTATGGATAGAATTCAAGTACACATTTACTGACACAATGGTTCACATTAAGAACTTTCTCACCTCAAAAATCAAGAACGTGTTGGAAGCATGTCCCCTAAATTGTTCACCTGGTGCGGCTGAATTGAATACATCAGAATGATGATTTTCCCTCAGATTAATAACATTACTAGTATATTTCCTCTTTTTCTCTCAGTGAACTTCTATAAGGAAATTGACAAATTAATCTCGGACTACCTTTGGAAAAATAAGCAGGCCAGAATTACTCTAAAATATCTAAGACTGAATAAAAACCAAGGGTGGCCTTAATTTACCAAAGCTTCAGAATTACCAAACCTTCTTTTTATTTAGACAAGCTAGCTGGTGGGTCTCCCCAGAAACATCTCTCTCTTCGCCTGCGCTGGAAATTTTAAATAATTGAATGAAACCCTTCTCCATTCTAATCTACTCATCATATCTAATCTTAATTTTCCATAAACTCTTCACATTTTAACAGATACAATTAAAGCCATTAAAGTTCTTGATCATAAATTTCAACGTGACCGCCAAGGCTCATACACAATATCTCTTTGGCTAAATAGAAGTGTCCAAATAGAAAGGGAAAACAATTGTTTGGAAAGACTGGGCTGACAAAGTCATAAGAACTGTCAATGAGAAAACTAAGACCTATCTAATCTTGATTTTTAGAAATTCTTCAAACTAAAGGCTGCCTGAAAGAAAACCAACCCTTCACATGAAGCTGAAAGTTTCACATATTTGAGGAATATAAATAGCAAGAGTCATCTGGCTGTAACTTCTACAAGGTACTGGGAAAAATACATAATAAATTATCCCAAGCCCTTAACAAGAAATACCCCCCTCTCCCCCATGGAGATGTCTAATACCTTGCCCTCTGACAGATCTTGGGAATTCATATGGTCCAAATGCCCTCAACTCAATATTTCACCAACAATGTATTAATGTAAATACTGCGCTAGTTATAAAAAAAATGGTTAGACATGAATGAAACCACACAAACAAGGCCAGATAAACTTGTCATCTTGCTGGAGCTGCAACCATGCACAGGCTGCTCTAGACCATATGTTTGTTTACTGCGCTAACATTAGGAAATTTTTGACTGACATAGAAACAGTTATCGTGGATATCTTTCAGATAAACACGATTTTGAACCCCTGCACCATCATTCTTGGTCCCTGGTTCTTGGACAATTTTACATTGACCTATCCCTCCTTGACCAGCTCCTGACTATAGGATTACAACTATCTAGTGGGAATGGAAACATTTAAACAACTTTTAATTCCATAAATGGTGGGCTTAGGATTGTTATATTAGCAGTTCGGACAATATTCTCACAACCAATTAACCATCCAAACCACTTTGGAATGAACTTAATTGCAGAGGGTTAAGCCACAAATTAGACCAACATACCCCTCTCTGAATGTGTAGATACACATTTGCAATATACCCCCTTTTTTCAAACATTAACTAAGGACTGGAGTAGTCAGCCATTTCCTTTTCTGGAGGTAACCATTTACCCCTCTTGTACTACATAACCACTACAGCGCTATTAGCTTTCCTTTCCTTTTCTTTTCTTTTTCTTTCCTTTTCATCCCCTTTCTTTTTATATTTAGCATATTGATGAGGTATAATCAACACTTTTTGGTAGTTTTACTTATGTTAAGTTTTTACTGTCTGCTTTAAATAGTATTGTATCATTGTATGCATATAATCTATCATATATACAACCATCTGCATCTTAGCCTATGCTTTCTACTTACTGTTTTTATTTTATTTTCTTAAAAACTCAATAAAAAAATTTGAAGAAAAGAAGTCTGAACTGCATAGAACTTTACAACCTTTACAGATTATTCATCAAAGTTGGAATAAATACGTGACAGTCATGATCAAAATAAACTTGCAACCTTGTACACTCCCAGTATGAATCAATTAGGTATTTTTTAAAGACTGGACAAAAGTGAAGAAGTTCATCTACATCTGGATACTTCAAGGTGCGCAGCCGTCGAGGGACAACTTTCTACTGCCAGTGATTTTTAAGAAATGAGGCTGTCGGGCTGGAAGGAGTCTTCTTTACATCCTATCTCACAATTGCATACTACAGGAGTCATGAAACAATCAAAGGAGATTTAACACAATATTCCTAAAACAGTTCTCCAAATACCTTATCAGACTACTGTTTCTGGACTTTTCTTTTATGTAAGACTTTGTTTATGACCAATAGAGTGCCCATTTGTCTAAATGAGTAAATAAGTGCTCTTCTTGGTTGGTGGTACCAATTTTTAGGTTGAACCTAGCGCAGCGCGCATGCGCTGCCCTAGGAAAACGACTTCTTGGAACCACTCTGGACCCCACCCATGGCGTACGGCTTGTGGTTACGAGTGCTACACTCGTGGGACACTGCAGCTTCACGTTCACATTTGCCGCGCGTGTTCCTTCCGATCTCACCCCATCCGCCTTCTGTTTTTAATTACTGCGTTCACCGCGCTGGTTTCTCTGCCTACCTTTCTCAATTTCCTGCATTCGGCTATTGACTCGGAGAGTCACAAATCATTATAGAACAGGATGGTATGCATGTGTACGACTTGCAGTTACGAGCGCTCCACTCGAGGGACACTTCAGCTGTGCATTCGCGTTCGCCGTGCTTGTTTTTTATATGCACTCCTTCTTTATATATGCACTAATTCGAATGCTTGTAAAAGATCTCCCCGGTGGATCTGATAAAGTAGCGTGTGTAGGAGCTCCTTAAATCAAGATAGGGGTTTCATCCTTCCAAGTTGGATCAAAGAGCTGTACATGTGCAAAACAATTCAGCATTTGGAACTCCTTCGACCTCATGCCACTCTCTACTTAAACCCCTCGCCCTTGTTAGCCCCTTCCACTCTTTCAAACGTCCTCCTCTAACCTCTTCTAAATACCCATTTTTCATGTAAGTTCATTGTGAACGCATATCTTTCCATGCCTGCCAATCTCTCTTCAAGCCTCTTCTTCCTTGCTGTGTTTTCCCCATTCTTAAGCACTGTTGTACACGAGTCCTTTTGATATTATTAGGTCTGGCATTAGCCGATACCTCAGTTATCCGGGTTGCTTTTCCCCTCCCACCATCCCTGCTCCTCTCACCCCGTGCTCCATATTGCTGCTTCCCCTCCCACCCTCATTTTGTGTTGCTTCTTCCGCTCCCACCCTCACTACGTGTTGCTTCTTCCCTTCCCACCCTCACTTTGTGTTGATTCTTCCTCTCTCACTCTCTCTCCTGTGACACTTTTGCTTCATCCTCTCACACCCCTGTAAGCCTGTTTCTTCTCCCCCCTTGCCCCTGTTGCTTCTTCTCCTCCCTCCCCCGTGTTTCTGTTGTTTCTTCCCCTCCAACCGGTGCTCCTATTGCTTCTTCCCATTTGAAACCTCTTGCCGCCGTTGTCCGCTATGTTTCTCCCTGCCAGTCGCACCCTCCCATTTTCTGTGTTGCCTTTCCCCCAACCACCATAAGAAAAAAAGTTGCTAGGATGAAGCCAGCGCTGACCACATCTTAGCCTTTTTGGCATGTAAATAGCACCTAGAATAATGTGCTGCATGGCTAAATACTTACAAGGTCCCAAAGTTAAGACCTATTGGCTATGCCAATGGTTGTTATGAATAGCTGTAGTGAATACTTTCAAAGCCTATTACATTTTTTTAATCAGGCTATTATCATTTGGTGGGGGAAATATATTGTGCATAACTAGTATATAGAAGGACAAACTCCTTTTATCTAGAATGGATGAGAGAAATATTAGACTGTTACTTCCTTGAACAATGCTCAAAAACTTGAAGGGTCCAACACTAATAGGCCCAAGTGGCCTGGTGTTAGGTGCAATATTGA
This sequence comes from Lissotriton helveticus, assembly GCF_964261635.1. Classification (NCBI taxonomy): domain Eukaryota; kingdom Metazoa; phylum Chordata; class Amphibia; order Caudata; family Salamandridae; genus Lissotriton; species Lissotriton helveticus. The sequence continues at coordinate 1,816,601,408 of NC_136063.1, forward strand.
ACAATACCTAGGGTATGTTATTTATTGGGTGTAATAAATAGCACCTGTTAGACGTTTTCCACCAACAAGGGGGCCTCACATACAGATGTTGGTGCTTATTGCACCAAAAGCCTCGTAATTGCCAGGCGTTCTTCTCACTTTAAATTTCAGCTGTTTAAACTGGCAAAATTCAATGGGGAATGAGTTTTTTATCACACCTAGGAATATACACAGAGCTCATATTTTCGATACGTGCATTCAAAGGACACACCGTGCATTATCGGTAGCTGTCAGCCAACACGTAATGAGGGCTTTAGGGTAAATGTAACTGTTTTGAGACTTTTTCTAAATCTAACCGATTAATGTCTTGCTGACTTGAATAACAGCAACAATTATGTTTGATGCATGATGATTTCGAAAGATTGCAGAGCTGAGAAATATCAAATGATACTGAAGAATAAATTGTCTGTAGTTTGCATCGTTGATGTTATCTTTTTGACATCCATTTGAATTTTGCCTATTCAGGGATGCAAAAGTAGCTAGATAATGTCCATTTGATGTGAAGATTAATTTCATATTACAAGCTAAGACTTTATAGCTAGAACCATGTGCTCCATATTCTCCTCCCTAAATAATAGAAATGTGCCATTAGACGAGTATAAGTTCAAAGAAAAAAAATTTCCATTATCCATAAAACATTATCCACGACCTCCACGGATGATAAATTATTCTGCACTCCGGGGCATCCCCCCAAGAGCTGAGACAGCGTGTATATTTTACCTACCTGCTTTAAATTTTAACTGCTTTAATTTTTATCCCACATGTAGCTTGGACCTTTAATGGCGTGCACCTCCTGTAAAATGCAGTCCCCTTGTATTTTTTATCTTCCTGCTTTAATTTTATCCCATATGTAGCTTGGACTTAAGACTGCGTTCTCCTCCCGTACAATGTATCCCTAACTTTCCCAATGTGATCCCTCCCATCCTTACGCTTTGTATTCGTCCCCCTCAGTTCTGTAAAGCGCTCTGATCCCCTCGCGGGTCTGATTCGCTCTCAATAAAACTATAAAATAAATAAATTAATTAAAATGCCCAGTGTCAAAAACAAAGCGGTATAAAAGGGGGTGGTGATGGACGGAGCATCTGAACCAATCAAACACTCACACCCAGTCAACAGATCGGGGTTTAATCCATCACCGTTCTTTAGCCCACTCTGCCACCCCAGTTCAGACATGGCCATAAGCAAATTAGTCTGACCCTGTGCCTCATGGGAACAGTCCAGCCCGAACTACCAAGCCATGCCTTCCCTGGACCGGAAACAAGCTTCCTAGGACCAGTTTCTGGCATTTCAGCCGTCTTCAGCCAGGCTTGCTTGAATCCAGTGGCATAGTGAGCAAGGGACTCACGTCTGAGCATACCCTGCCAACTTATGGCGAGCAAAGCGGTACAAAAGGGGCTGGTGATGGACGGAGCATCTGAAACAATCAAACACTCACACCCAGTCAACAGATCTGGGTTTAATCCATCAGTGGGCTAAAGAACGGTGATGGATTAAACCCAGATCTGTTGACTGGGTGAGAGTGTTTGATTGGTTCAGTTGCTCCGTCCATCACCACCCCCTTTTGTACCGCAGTGTCAAAAACAAGCATGGGAAAAGTTAATGAATCTTGGTGCTAGAGCATGCAGACACAGGCAAGGAAAAATGAACACAATGTGCTGTGTCTCTCTGCAACCTGCTTCTTTCGGTGGCTCCCATGTCTGTACATTTGTATTTATTTACCAAGTGTGTAGTGCGGTACAGCACAAGCACAGCAATTTGGGCAATATTAAACGGCAGCACCACAAGATTTGGGAATAGAATAGGACTCCAAAGTTGAGTGTGCCGGACAGAGACATGAATAATAAAGTATGTGTGAAATTGTGGATGCCTGTGCTACCGTATTTTGCCAGTGCCTGTTGTCAATGTGTTTGAGTTCTCCAGATTTGACCATTTCTGTCTCTGGTCTATCATAGGGAAAATGCATTAATGTCTGTATTTTGAAAGGAAACACACCATTGTCTGCTCAACCCAATTGAGAGGGTTAAGTAGTCAAGGTTAGAGCAGTTTTTGAGGGTATGGAAGGTGCAATGTTATGGTAGGTTGTTGTCCTACTAGGAAGGATTTGAGGTGGATCTGTGGGTGTCTTTGTCTTTTTCACATTGGAGATGGTTAGCTCTGAGAGAAATCTGATCATAAGTTGAGGTGAGTAGACTAGCGCTATAGTTTAGAAAACCATTAATGAAACTCGTTTTGTTATCTGATGGGCCAAAGAAGAGGTTCAGCGTCAGTATTTTAGGTGCATTGTGTATAGGTTCAACAGTAGGCATTAGAATGAGGAGGAGTTTCTTGAGTCATTTATTTTACTTCATCATTTTCAATGACACTCCTCTTTTCAAGATGGATGTTAGTGCATTTATAAAGTAACATCCACGGACACCCTATTTTTCTTTACAACCCTTTAAGGTGCACACATCACATTTAAGAGCAAAAACACATTTCAGTGGAAGATCACCATTGGCGGCGTATTGCCACATTTAGGAGCTGAAATGTACTCCCAATGCAGTCATTGGTATCTTCACCTCACCATCTTCACAATGCAATTTTTGCAAGTGGCCCATAAAAAACCTATTATGTCCCTACCCTGGATTTACTGCTACTGGTCTCATCGGAATAAACTGTCACTAGTAATGAGCGCCGAAATAGCCAGTAGTCAGCTGTGAGACTGTGAATGACACTCCTACAATCAATTGCTGAGGGTACTGACCCGAATGAACCAATGGCTGTAGGGTGCTACTTCATAGTCCCTTTCTGTGTAGGGCTTTTGTGCTGATGACATTAAGTCTGACAGACAGATGAAGTTTTCCACAGCCAGATCTGAAAGCAAACCTAATAGTTGCGGTAAACTCACAAAACTAAACAAGGTTGACCTATAAAAACGAAATCTTGCTCAACAGGCACCAGGGCGTTGTAAAATATGGAAACATCCATTGTTAAATTTCGAATTGCTTTGGGACAAATTGATAAACATTACAAATATGGCATTCCCATTGAGAACTCGATACCACTAAACTTTGCATAGTAATCACATACTCCCCACTCTCGTTGTGTTTCAATACGTTTAAATAATACAATTGTGTGCACTGTTGTAATTAAAAACGTATGTACACGTATACTGTTGACACGCACATTTTGCATTCCTAAATTAGATGAACTGAGATCAACTGGCTAATGGGTCTTAGACCTTTTCTTTTGGACCACTTTGATTGCCTTAGTTCTTCATATTTAAAGGTATTTACCAAGGGCAGCTGCAGCACTGCATTATTGTTCACACCATTCTCAAGCTGATTAATGCCATGTATCCCGCCCGGCTCCAAGAATATTGTCCAGGCTCTTTTACAACAATAGTAGTCCTGTCAGGAACAATATACTATATCAAACTAGAAATCACCCACCCACCTCGTTTCTATAAAAAGGTATGATCTTTATTCTAACTCAAATATGCGCATGTCAGATACTAACATTGATCAGAACCACGCTGTGTAACAAATCAGAAATGACAGTAAAACGAGTGTTCTGTGTATCTTTCTTCGTGTGTTGTAGCCAGCCAAGCTGTCCGCGCGTCTGCAATTACAAGGAGCGCAGCCCTTCTGCCTGTCACCCTGGCCTGCACGTGCTCATAGCCACGCGGTCGGAGCACATGTGCGACCAGGAATATTCCACTGCCGAGACTGCGCTGCACTAACTGCAGCGATGAGCAGGAGGGAGTGAAGAGGTCAGGCGTTTCCATGAAATACTCGGCTCACAGTCATGGCTGCCAAGTTTGCAGTGTCCGTATGTCTGACGTTTCCAAGATTTCAGCGCGCTCATGGGCGGGGGAGGGGGGGGGAGGGTACTGTTCAGGGCCTCCACCTACCATGGGACCCAGGGAGAAGTTCTCTTTTTCTTTATCTTCTGTCTATTACTTTACATCAATATTTAGCATATTAATTAATATTGAACCTGAGGCTTGAAGTTGCAGAAAATTTGTAATAAAATTTGAAGTTGTTCCAAACGTAGGTCCCCAACATTTTTCTTGTACATGGCCCCCAAAATCCTTAAGATGAAACGGCTGCTAATCAGTAACACATCATTGCCTTAGGAGTTACATTTTGAGTGCCAATGTCACTCGCAGGTAAATGCACAATGGTAGCACAATGTCCAGATGAGAGTAAGCTTCCTAAGTGCCTCTACTGGCCTTGTATTGGCATCAGCAATATTCCCTTTCTGTAAAACAGTAATTAGCAAAGCCAATAGGCATCACGTATGCAAGAGTTCTTGCCGTTGTCAATGTTTTAGCAATGTTGTACACCAGAGTGGCTGCTGTTCAGCATGGCTAAAAGTTAGTGTGGTAAAGGAGAGTGGCATGGAGTGGAGTGTCATAAAGTGGAGAAGGGAGGAGTGGTGTAGAGTGGTGTGGAGTGGCATACATTAGAGTTGAGTGGCATGCAGAGGAGTGAAATGGAGTGTCATGGAGTAGCGTACAGCGCTGTGGAGTGTCATGGAGGGAGTAGAGTGTCAGAGAGTGGAAGGGCTGTAGAGTTGATGGACATAAATTAGAGTACAGTGTCAGAGTTAAGTAGAATGTCATAGAGAGGAGTAGAGCGTTGCAGAGTACAGTGGCATGGAGAGGAGTAGATTGTCATAGAGTGGAGTGGCATAGAGTGTTGTAGAGTTGAGTGGTGTCAAGTGGACTGGTATTGAGTGTGATGGAGCGGTGTGGCATGGAGTGTCAAAGGGGAGTGGCATAGAGTCGACTGGAGTTGAGTAGTGTGTCATAGAATAGAATGAAGTTAAGTGGCATGGAGTGACATAGCAGGAGTTGCATGGAATGTCGTGGGGTGGTGTTGTATAGTGATATACAGTGGAGTAGAGTGCTGTAGAGTGGAGTGGAGTGGAGTAGAGTGTTAGTGATGCAGAGTTCAATGGAGTAGAGTATCATTGAATGGAGTATTGTGGAGTGGAGTGTCATAGAGTGGAGTATAGTAGCCTATAGTGAAGTGGTGTGGTGTGCAATAAATATTAGCAAAGTGGCGGAGAGTGCATTGATGTAGAGTACAGTTACGTAGAGTGCAGTCGCATAGAGTACAGTGGTGCATGGTAGATTGCTGTGGCGTAGAGTGCAGTGACGTAGAGTGGAGTAGAATGGCGTAGAATGAATGGCATAGAGTGGAGTTGTGCAGGGTAGAGTGGAGTAGAGTAGGGTGGAGTGCAGAGATGTAGATTAGAGTGGCATAAAGTGGAGTGGTGTAGAGTGCAGTAGCATGGAGTGTAGTGGCATCGAGTTCAGTGGTTTAGAGTACAATAACATAGCATAGACATCAGAGGCATAGAGTGGTTCAGCGTGGAGTGCAGTGGCATAGAATGCAGTGGTGTAGAATAGATTTTTTTCAGAGTATATTGCAGTGGAGTGATGCAAGGTAGGGTATATTGGTGGAGGGTATAGTGCAGTGGTATAGAGTAGTGAGGAGAGCGCAGTGGTATAGAGTAGAGTGGCGGAGTGGCGCAGACTGGAGTAGAGTGGCAAAGAATGCAGTTGCATGGACTGCAGTGGCATAGAGTAAATTGTTTCAGAGTAGAGTGAAGTGCTGTGGAGTGAATGGTGCAGAGTAGAGTGGAGTGGTGCTGGGTAAAATGCATTGGCGTAGAGTGCAGTTTTGCAGAGTGTAGGGGCATAGCATTGAGGAGTACATAGTGGAGTAGAGAGGCATAACTGCACTGCAATAGAATGCAGTGGCTTAGAGTTCATTATTCTCAGTAGAATAATGAAGTGGTGTAGTGGAGTGATGCACGGTAGAGTGGAGTGGTGTAGGGCAGAGTGGAGTGGTATAAAGTAGTGTTATAGAGGGCATTGGTGTAGAGTGCAGTGTTGCAGAGTGGAGTGACGCAGAGTGGAGTGGTGCAGAGTGGACTGGCCTAGACTGGAGTGGCCTAGACTGGAGTGGTGTAGAGTGCAGGGGCAAAGAGTACAGTGGTGTATAGTAGAGTGGGATAGAGTGCACCGAAAGAGAGTGGAGTGGAGTGGTGCAGACAAGAGTAGAGAAACATAGAGTGAAGTTGTGTAGAGCACAGTGCCATAGAGTGCTTTGGTGCACAACAGATAAGAGTGGTGAAGAGTGTAGTGGTGTAGTGTGCATTTGCTTAGAGTGCAGTAGAGTGGTGTAAAGTGATGTAGAGTGCAGTAGCATAGAGTAAAGTGGGGCATAGTATTGTAGCATAGAGTAGAGTGGCATAGAGTTCAGTGGCAGAGAATGCTGTGCTGCAGAGAAGAGTGTTATTGAGTGCAGTGGTGTAGAGTAGAGTGGTGAAGAGTGCATCGGTGTAGAGTGCAGTGGTGTAGAGCAGTGACAGCCAGCATGGCTCATGAGTGGCAGGGATGCCACATGGGGGGATGTCGCATGGGGGAAGGGGGGCTTGAGGGCGCACTGTTAAAAAAAACTTACCTTGCGCCAGTCCCGCATCTCTGCTCCTGCTCACCTCTGAACAGGAAGCACAGCCAAACCCCACAGACCAATCACAACCCTGTAATGCAGCAGTGTGATTGGTAAGCACCTAGGCTCCCCTGACCAATCACAACGCTGCAACGCAGGGGCTGGAGGGGTGGGCATGATCTTCATTCAGGCTGTAATGGAGCCTACATGGAGAAGGGGGAAATGCGCATGACTGGTTTGAGCTGTCAGAGAGGGCCGACCAAACAGTCATTGCGCACTTATGAGTGGGCATACCACTCCTCCCCTGTCCTGCTCCCAGAGCACAGCAGTTCCGCCCACCTGCCTGGGCCCCAAAGCAGCACGAAGAATAAAATGCTAATAACGCAAAGTTATTATCATTTTATGCTTCGTGCTTTGCATGGCTCAAAAACAGTGCGACGACGCTCCTCCGCCATAGCGGAGGAGCCGCCACTGGTGTAGAGTGGTGCAGAGTAAAGTGACAGACTGCAATGGTGTGGCGTAGAGTATAGTGGCGTACAGTGCAGTGGTGCAGACCAGATTGGCTTAGAGTGTCTTGGTTTTGAGTAAAGGGCTGTAGAGAACATTGGTGCAGAGTGCAGCGGTGTGGAATAGAGTGGAGTAGTATGGAGTGTCATAGAGAGTAGTAGCACAGAGTTAGAATAGATTAGACTGCATTGGCATAGAGTAGATTGTTTCAGAGTAGAGCAAAGTGGCATAGAGTGCAGTGGTATATAGTAGAGTGTTGTAGAGTGCAGTGGTGCAGAGTAGATTAGAGTGGATTGCTGTAGAGTACATTGGCATAGAGTGGAGTGGTGCAGAGTTGAGTGCTGTAGAGTTCAGTGGCAGAGTGAGTATTATTGTAGAGTAGAGTGACATAGATTGAAGTGGCACAGTGTGGAGTGGTGCAGAGTAGAGTGGAGTGGTGTGGGCAGAGTGGAATAGTGAAGAGTGATGCAGAGTAGAGTGGCAAAGTGCATAGGCATAGAGTGGAGTGGTGCAGAGTAGAGTGCTGTGGTTAGCTTGCAGTGGCGCAGAGTGCAGGAGAGTTGCATAGAGTTGAGTGGTGCAGACTAGAGTGCGGTGACAAAGAGTTCAGTGGCATAGAGTTCATTGGCAGAGAGGGCAGTGCTGTAAAGTAGAGTGTCATAGACTGCAGTGGGATTGGTGTACAGAGTAAAGTGACATAAAGTGCAATGGTATAGAGTACAGTGGCGTAGAGTGCAGTGGCATGGAGTAGAGGATAGTGGTGTACAGTGTGGTTGTGCAGAGTAGATTGGCCTAGAGTGCAGTGGCATTGATATTGAGTAAAGTGGTGTAGTGAACATTGGTGTACAGTGCAGTGGCATAGAGTGCAGCGTGTTAAATAGAGTGGCGTAGTGTGGAGTGGCATAGAGTGGAGAGGCGCAGACCGTAATACAGTGGCATAGGCTGCAGTGGCATAGAGTAGATTGTTTCAGAGTAGAGTGAAGTGGCGTAGAGTGCATCAGCATAGAGTAGAGTGCCGTAGAATGCAATGGTGCAGAGTAGTGGAGATTTGCTTAGAGTGGATAGGCATCAACTGCAGCTGCATGTCCCAGGCCTGAGCGTATCCTCAGGATCTCACCGATGCTCTTAGGGGTCATCCTCTCGACAGCCCCAAGTCTGGATATGATATACACTCAGACGTTAGGATGATCAAGCGGGGGAAGGGAAGGATGGAAACAGCGGGGAAGGAGACCTAAAAATACAAGAGAAGGGAATGTCACACAAAGTTCTACAGTAATGCACTAATACTATACCTGAGTGAATCTCTGTCTTTCCCTAACCTGTAAAGAAAGAAAATACTGTACTGTAGACACGGGGAGGAGCAGGGAATCACAGATTCATATATTGAAGACTGCAAGGAACAAACATATAATATTTATATAGTATCCTCTTCTACCCTATTAACTACGATAACACTAAACACCGCATCTTTATTATACCTTTATATGAAAGCAAGGCACTTGAATGTGGAAGTGAAGGTGACCACATGCCTCGACACCCCCTGTACAAATGAAAGGAGAATGAGCAGGCAATGTGAATATAACATATGTCACTACAAACGGCAATCTCTTTTATCGCACAATCCAAGGAAAGAGATTTAGTAGAACTGAGAAATATAAAAAAAGAACGAAAAATGTGAGTTCAATATCACTCTCCAATAGAAAGTCAAATCCAAATCAAGGTTTCACACTGTTCTTCCGTGCATGAGCCACTGCCAAACGGGTTCGCCAACAGGGAAGATATTGCCTTTCTCAATAGAGTGCAGGTAAATACAAAGGTGTAACGTCTTGTTTTAATAAGCGCTGTCTACCAAAATGGTTCCCTCGCATGAGTCCATTAGCAATGGTGACTGAACAGCGGACTCTCCAATGAGGGAACCACCAAAGAGCTATGAACAGGTCAAGAAGGATTATCCAACACGGGCAGACCAAACTGTTCGTACAGCGTGTCAAAGAACAATAGAAAAGATAAGCGGTGTCATCTGACACGCCTACCGGACCAATGGATTCCCAGACCAGACACTCTGAATAATCGTCAGCGTCTCCTGACGTGGCAGCGTCCTTTCAACATTCCCGGAAGTGACGTGAGACGTCACGTCTCACATCCGACGTCCTCCAAGGCTGCCGGAAGTTGTAGTTCCCGTTAGCTGTGCTTTGTTCCTGCTTAGGAGTGCGTGAATCCCGTGACCCATGACACCGCATAGAGCGGAGCAATGCACAGGACTGTGCTGTAAATTTCAGTGGCGTACGGTGCAGAGGCATTAAGTAGTGTGTCATAAAGTAGAATGGCAGAGATTGTAGCGTTGCAGAATATACTGTTGTAGAGTGAAAGTGGTGTATAGTAGAGTGGCGTGGAGTGCATTGGCATAGATTTCGGTGGCACATAGTAGAGTGACGTAGAGAGCAGTGGTGTAGAGTGGTGTAGAGTACAGTGGTGCAGAGTAGAATAGGGTGGCGTAGAATGCAGGGTCAGAGTACAATGGCGTAGAGTGCAGTGACATAGAGTGTAGCGGAAAAATAAACACCAAGCTCCCTGAAAGACACAGCCCGACATTTGACCTCCATTTTCAATGCACAACAGACGTGACAAGATAAGAACAAGATTTTAAGGCCTATTTACAGAAAGTGAGTTTGTGGAAGAATACAGTAAACAAGAATTGGGCAACGGTAGGGATATATTTGAGCTGGACAGCCTAAAGCAAATTAAGCCAGCAAATAGAAAGCCAGAAAATGTGAGTTACAAACCACAGAACCAATGGTAAGCAACGGGCAGAATGCATTCCTAGATCAACTTTCTGAATGTCCCACAATATGTCTTTAGCAAAAGTAAGCTGTGACCTAAGGACAGATCTTCAGTATGTTGCACTTCTTCTAATGAGGCAGTTTGGCAGTCAGTTATGGTCTGCAAAGTTGATGGGATGGGGCCCTTATCATCAGACTAGGACCCTCTCCCCTACATTAGGCAGAAGTACAGCCTTCTTACTGTAGGATTATAGGTGAGATTGCGCAACTTACTTATTCTAAAATGTACACAGAGATGCAATAGTTAATCTGTTCAGATGAGACCCAATAGCAGGCTTCTCATAGCAGGCATCGGGGGCAGTGTGGGTTTACTGGCATACACCAGAGAGTGCAAGACAGACCAATATGCAACAGAGGGAGCAGGTTTCCTATTAGATATGCACAATAAACCCTTTTGTTATTATAATAGGTACTTCGTTGCTGCAAAGTAGACCCATTTCATGTTTGACATTCTATGCTAGTTGCGCAGTTTTAGGTGAACAGATGGTAGATGTTGGTTTGGGAAAGACAGTGAGTGACTGTCACAAAGTGTACAAAATAAACATACACAGAGTCAGCTGGCACATACAGGACCCTTCTGGTGGCCTGCCTCGCTATTTCCCCCAGGTTAGCTGATGTCATATCTACTGCTCTTCTTAGGTGCAGAGACATGTGAGAGGCAGCTCCTCAGGTAAGCCCAGAAAAGAAAAGATTTATGAGATACACAGTCGGCCATCCTTGCACAAACATCTAATTTCTGTTCAGAACTAGGGGTCGGCATATCTTTCGCAAATTTGCTGTAGCGTAATTACTGCAAACCTACACGAGGGGGCATATTATCAAGGGGGTTTATCTCCGCTTTTTTGGCTTTAAAAGCCAAAAAAGCGGAGATAAAATTATCTCCCTATTACCTAGCTGTCGCTAACACCAGTTAGCGACAGCTAGTAGGAGATAGCGACCATCTTGGGCCCCACTTTGCATGTCAGTGATATTTATCACTAATGACATGCAAAGTGGGCGTGCCAAGATGTTAGCGACTGGAAACAGTCGCTAACATCGCTATCTCCTATTACCAACTTTTGGAGATATTCACGCTAAGCGCGAATATCTCCAAAAGCTAACACCTGCCCCTGAGCAGTTCTTAGCCATGTTATCCAATGGGAGGTGGAAAACATGGCTAAGAGCATTAGCTCGATAATGCATGAATATCGCTGACTTTTCAGCGATATTCATGCATTGCGGCCGTTTTTTATCGCATTTGCGATAAACCTTGGTAATACCAAGGTTTATCTGCGGTAAAAATCGCCGCAGCTTAGCGGTAAGATTTTCTCTCTAACCAAGCAATAGCGATAATTATCGCTATTGCTTGGTAATATGCCCCGAGATTCGGCTGAATTACACAAGAACAGTTTTCTTACCGCATGAATGCCCGGCTGCAAACAAAATGGACCCAATTATGCATTTTGGGCTAAGAAATAGCACTAAATGCAACAGAACATGCAGAGGAGAGCGATTTTTCCCTCAACGTTTTCCTGGGATTTAGTTCTATTTTCTGAACACAAAATAAACCCTTGTGTCCAAAATGGATGGCAGGATGCCTTTTTGGGCTAAGAAACTTGTGCTAAATGCAAAACAACACGAACAGTAGTGCGAGCAGCTGCCTGCACTTGCTAAATTCATTGTGTCTGTGGTTATTTTGCTCCCACAATACTCTTAATTACGCGAGGGGTTGTATTGGCTTAATTATTGGTAATTCCACACCAAAGAGTAACATGGAATTGCTGAAATTACTCAAATTACTCCGGCGTAATTAAAATTACTCCCAGGCCTAACCAGAACACAGAAATCCTCATATATCACCAGTATTTACCCACCTTCCCAGGACATCGTTTTATTTGCATTACATTAATGTGCTTTGAGGGAGTTCTAGAAGATTCAAAATTGCCTCATGTCATGTGTGACAGAGGCAGCAGTAGATGCGCATTTTGGAAAGTTCAGTGTCACTTTAACATTGGCAAAAATGGACTCAAAATTGCCAGTTTGCAAAGATGGCGAAAATGCTCAGACTACAGTGATACAGATTATTTATAATGGCCATGGGAAAGCTATGGAACTCGAAGTGTAAGAAATTGTATTGGTAGTTGCGGAGGATGTGAGCCCTTCACAAGTAGCACGTCAACAATTGTCTTATTACTGCGAGCCAAGTACCTCATTGTATCACTTGAATTTCTCAGGGTAGCGAAGCAGGGCAGTACATTGCCTAGTCAGGTAGTGAGGGCTAATAATCTCGGTTTACTGGCCCACAACATGAACACTCAATAAATGATTGTCTAGTCAGTATTTTTCTTTTAAAAACCAAAAATACCTTTATTACGTATATTATTAAATACAATGCATTAAATTATTACAAAAATTTACAGTCAGGTGGATGGAATACCTTTGACACCCTCATATCACATGTTACCGCTAGAAGGAAAAATGAACCCCATGATCCCAATATCCACCCACCTATATCATATGCCACATCATAATATAAGGGGTGTCATTTTAAATAAGGAGGCCGACTGGCTTTGTCAAGGGGTCACAGCAGGAATATTAATAACCACATGTTATACTTTTGTTAAGTAACACATTGTAAAGGATGACAATTTATCTAAAGCAGGTCTATTGGCTTTGTCAACACATTAATAACAACATGCTTTCCTTGGGCATTATACCACCATTTAATTCAATGGATTCAATACTATTAGTTATAGGTATTGATTAAAATGGCATGGGCATTGCAGTGCTAATTGGTAAAACTGTTAATAAAGCATTTCAAATTCAAAGCTACCGTAAATATGTGTGGCAAAGTATTCCTTTACTGTCTATAAGCCATGTAATGCAGGGTAAACAGCCATTAGTACGCAACTTTTTGTTCGCATACCATTACAACGCAAGCGTAACAACGCATGCGCTGTAACAACGCGTAGCCTTTACTACGCATGTTATTACTTCGCATGCGCTGTTACAACGCATGCTTTGTATTGTGTTTATGGCTGTGACTGAGGACCCGGCTCAAAGATGGCAGAAAGAAGGCAGCGATGACATAGGTAGGGCAAAGGCGCTGGTGCCCGCATGCGTGCAATTCTGTGACTGAGGACCCGGCGCCAAGATGGAAGAGGCTGTGATGACGGAAGCAGTGGCGAGGCGCTTGTGCCCTGGCGGAACTGCAGGCTCCTGTGCGCTGGCTGGGGGCTTTTTTGGGGAAATCTGCTGCGAATGAGGACCTGGCGCCAAGACGGCAGAGAGGAGGCAGAGATGACGGAAGTAAGAGAGAGGCGCAGGTGCCGGGCCAGATCTGCAGGCTCCTGTGCTAAGGATGGGGGCATTTTTGGTTGACAACGCTTGCAGCCGAGGACAAGGGACGTGCACCGAGGAGAGAGAGGTAAGAGGGGCTGTGTATTTTTAAAGGGTTTGTGTTTGAGGAGTAGTGTTTTTGGGTTTAGGGTAGTGTCAGGGGGTCGTAAAGGGTAGTGTTTCAGTGTAGGGGACGGACTAGCGGTAGGGGTAGGGTCATGCTGGGCATAGTGTTTTAGGGTTTAGGGTAGTGTAGGGGTGGGAGTAGTGTGGGTAGCGTAGTAGTATTTTAGGGTTTAGGGTAGAGTAGGGGTGGGAGTAGAGCGGGTAGCGTATTAGTGTTTTAGGGTTTAGGGCAGTGTAGGGGTGGGAGTAGTGTGGGTAGCGTAGTAGTGTTTTAAGGTTTAGGGTAGTGTAGGGGTGAGAGTAGTGTAGGTAGCGTAGTAGTGTTTTAGGGTTTAGGGTAGTGTAGGGATGAGCGTAGTGTGGGTAGCGTAGTAGTGTTTTAGGGTTTAGGGTAGAGTAGGGGTGGGAGTAGTGTGGGTAGCGTAGTAGTGTTTTAGGGTTTAGGGTAGAGTAGGGGTGGGAGTAGTGTGGGTAGCGTAGTAGTGTTTTAGGGTTTAGGGTAGAGTAGGGGTGGGAGTAGTGTGGGTAGCGTAGTAGTGTTTTAGGGTTTAGGGTAGTGTAGGGGTGGGAGTAGTGTAGGTAGCGTAGTAGTGTTTTAGGGTTTAGGGTAGTGTAGGGATGAGCGTAGTGTGGGTAGCGTAGTAGTATTTTAGGGTTTAGGGTAGTGTAGGGGTGGGAGTAGTGTGGGTAGCATAGTAGTGTTTTAGGGTTTAGGGTAGTGTAGGGGTGGGAGTAGTGTGGGTAGCTTAGTAGTATTTTAGGGTTTAGGGTAGTGTAGGGGTGGGAGTAGAGCGGGTAGCGTATTAGTGTTTTAGGGTTTAGGGCAGTGTAGGGGTGGGAGTAGTGTGGGTAGCGTAGTAGTGTTTTAAGGTTTAGGGTAGTGTAGGGGTGAGAGTAGTGTAGGTAGCGTAGTAGTGTTTTAGGGTTTAGGGTAGTGTAGGGATGAGCGTAGTGTGGGTAGCGTAGTAGTGTTTTAGGGTTTAGGGTAGAGTAGGGGTGGGAGTAGTGTGGGTAGCGTAGTAGTGTTTTAGGGTTTAGGGTAGTGTGGGGGTGGGAGAAGTGTGGGTAGCGTAGTAGTGTTTTAGGGTTTAGGGTAGTGTAGGGGTGGGAGTAGTGTGGGTAGCGTGGTAGTGGTTTAGGGTTTAGGGTAGTGTAGAAGTGGGAGTAGTGTGGGTAGTGTGGTAGTGTGATAGTGTTTTTTGGTTGGGGTAGTGTAGGGGTGGGAGTAGTGTGGGTAGTGTGGTAGTGGTTTAGGGTACTGTAGGAGTGGGAGTAGTGTGTGTAGTGTAGTAGTGTGGTAGTATTTTGAGGTTGGGGTAGTGTAGGGGTGGGAGTAGTGTGGGTAGTGTAGTAGTGGTTTAGGGTTTAGGGTAGTGTAGGGGTGGGAGTAGTGTGGGTAGTGTAGTAGTGTGTTAGTGTTTTTGGGTTGGGGTGGTGTAGGGGTGGGAGCAGTGTGAGTAGCCTAGTAGTGTTTAAGGGTTTAGGGTATTGTAGGGGTGGGAGTAGTGTGGGTAGTGTAGTTTGGTAGTGTTTTTGGGTTGGGGTAGTGTAGGGTTGGGAGTAGTGTGTTGTGTAGGTGTAGGGGTAGGGATGTCACTTAGCTTGCATACTTTTACCACAAGTATGGCTCTACCACGTATGGCATGTGTGGTATTACTATGCGATGTATTGACATACATTCTAATGCAGCATAGAACCTATCACAAAAGGTCCCTGCACTCTCAAGCTCGAGAGCTTTAATGCTCCAACTCAGAATGCTTGAAATAGAGTGAAACCTCTCCTGCGCTCAAGGGCATAAAGCCCGACGAGACTTAGGGTCAGTGTCTGATAAATCACTTCTGGGGAACTGCTGCGCATCATTCAGCTCCTCACACCAATAATGGTTGCTGTTGGTGGTGCCCCTGTGCATTTTAGCGGTACAAAAGGGGGCGGTGATGGACGGAGCATCTGAACCAATCAAACACTCACACCCAGTCAAAAGATCTGGGTTTGATCCATCACCGTTCTTTAGCCCACTCTGCCACCCCAGTTCAGACATGGCTATATGCAAATCAGTCTGACCCTGTGCCTCATGGGAACAGTCCAGCCCGAACTGTGCATTTTAGGGCACCAAAGGAGGAGGAAGGTATTGAAATCAGCCCTCTCACAGGGCATTATGGGGCACTCCTCCGTGGAGCCATAAATATTTTATTAGCAGCCGTGCTGTGTTGTTTTCTTTGTGGCCTTGTGTCGCCAATTTGTTTTTTCTTTAATACCAGGTGCCCCTGCCTGGAAGGGCACCCAGGTGCAGGTAGGGATTGAGGTAGTGTGGGAAACCCACTCACAGCCGCCCACTGGCTCTCTTCTCACATGTGCACCTTGAGTGTGGTGCGAGTGGGAGTCAGAACTTCTTTTGCTGCTCCTGTTGTGGGAGCAGCCTGTCTCCTGCTAGCACTGAAGTGGGAATCTGTGGCTACCTCCCTAGATATGGGCACAGGGAAGGCAGCAAAATACCCCGTGCAGAGAGGTCCCTGTGTCTTGCCATGAGGCGCTCGAAGCAGGCAAGAATCTGTGGATTTCGTGTCACCAGTTGTGCCGTTCCTAGAAGGGCTTCTTCAATGTTTTGTTGCACTGGCCCCTGAGGAGATGGGACCCCTATGGGCAATCCTTATTCAGAGAAGTGGGCCCCAATCACGCCGGCTCCACAAGCAATTAAATGAAATAAAGATGTGTCAACCCCAGGGCCCTATCCCACCCCAAGGGTAATTACAAGGAAATTCTGTGGCGCACTAGATTTCCATTTTTCTTTGTTTTAAAATGCAAATCTTTACACAGGCAAATCTCTGGCCCACTGGGCCAGTTTTCTCCATCTTGTGCTTGTTTGCTCCTGAGGGCCAGCTTAGTCACAAGCATCATTATCAACAGGTCTTCTGGCTTCTAAAGGGACACTTTTTGTGAGAAGCTGGCTTTTCTGGTTCCCTGTGCCAACTTCCTCCTCTGCCTCGTTCCTGGTGCTCCTCTACTGCTGGTGGGGGCTTTTTGTGCATCTCCTTCACAACCAGCCAGCTGAACACCCTCCTGACCACACGTACCACATACTAGAGCCTCTTGGCTATCTTACAGATCACCCGTGAGGGTCATTGGAGTGCTTTTATTTTTAGAGATTTCCAAGGAGAACCAATCAGGTCCCCCAGCAGGTCCGTTCCCCCAACTGGTCCTAAGGGAACATTAGTGGACCACCGCCACCGCCCCTGGAGAGACGCATCCTAGTCTTGGGGGTCAGCTGGAGTCAAAATCCTTAGTCCTTCTTTGCAAGGCATCAGGAGGCTTCTCTTTACCGCTGGGCCTCCTTTTCGCGTTTGTCACCTCTGAGGTCTAGGGTTTTCTCAACTGTCTCTCTCTTATACAGTTCCAGATTACCACGTAGGCAAAGTAGGCACTAGCCTGTGGGTCCCACTCCTTTTAGGGGCCCTGCTACAATGGTTCAAAATACTATTGATTTGATATTGAAAGAAAACTACAATCAAGATTTCTTAAATATTGTTTCCAAAAGATAGAAAAAAATGAATCAACTCAAAGAAACGAAACATTATAGACTCTATAGAGAACATACTGTATTAATGTAATGTATCCATTACCAACTTAAAGTACATATAACAGAGACATTAGAGCCACTTAACAGTTTGTCTCCTAAAAGCTCATCTTCTGACAGATAACAGTTTGTAGAAAATCCTGTGCATTGGGTATTAGGAGATATTTTATGAGATGGACCTTAAAATGTCAACTGTCTAGGGGCCTCCACAGGGTTTAATCTGGCCCTGCTCTTGTGCAGAGATTTAGAAGGGAGGGTGGAAAGTTTCAGATACCAGGCACCCATGGCCAATCCTACAATGCCACATCATTCCTCCACCCCTGCCCCAACCCTCCTGTAGGACATTTTGGGACGACCCAAAATGGTGACTTCAAGTTTTCTCTGGAAAGACCTAATCTAAGAGCCTCAGCTACACCCCTAGCTGACATCCCTGCCTCATCTCTTCCACCAAAACTACAAAGGCAAGCCCCTGTTGTGTTGGCTCTAGAGGTCTGGCCCTCTCCTTTATTTCTACTGGCCTTGGCTGTTCCCGCCTAGGTGCAGTGTGACAAGCTAATTAACAGACGCAGATTTCCTCCCCACCCCTTCCTTCCACAGGAACTAAGTCAATCACTGATAATTGCTACTTTTGTGAGGGGAAGAGTTTGTTCCCTCTGCTGGGGAGCAGAGTAATTAATGTGGCTCTGTAGAGGGGACAGAGGCCTGGAATATGATTGAGTTGATTAAGAGAAATATAACAATTCCTGAAGTCCTATAAGATGTGGATGGAGTGTCTAAAATTCAAACTCAGTGATTATATTGTATCCCAATTTGATACTTTGCTGTACCCCGAGGCCTAAGTGGAGCAAACATTACTTTAGGGCAGATTTGGCCTATATGTATAATAAAGTGAAAGTACTACAGAGTTTCCAACATGCACTGCAGATGCAGATTCATTCAGGGTCAGCACCAATTCTTACAGAGTCACTACTGTGACAGGCTGCTCCTGTGCAGATACAGGGCTGTGCACAATGGTAATCTTATATGCGCGCCAGCACACCTGAGCACACACACCTGCACATGTGTTTACATGTAGCCAACAACCTCTTATCCTAGTTGCACAACAGTGACCTTATCTTAAAAAGTGGACACTGGTGGTTAACATACACAATGCAAACCCTGTGAATTTACAGTGGATAGACTGAAGCAGTGAGACCCATTCACTGTGGAAGTCCATAAAGAGGCTAGAGATGTAAGAGAACATTCCTTGTGGCTTAAATGAGCGGACCCCATCTGCTACACTAAGCTAAAACATTACATTTTAGGTGGTTATAGTCTACCCAGCACCAAAAGCTCCGAAACAATAAGAAATAATCTGGATACATCTGTGTTATAGCCCCTAGTGCACACATAACAGCTGCATACCTTTGAATGGTTAGATAAATCTGTCTTATAATAGTGTCCAGTGCCACGAGAAGAGCTGTATGCCATTGAATGGCTTGAGAAATCTGTTTCTCAAAGTTTCCAGTGCAGATATAAGTGCTATGTGCCAGTTGAAAGATTGTGTGGAATTGCCTGCAGGGTGTCAGGTCAAGGATGTAGTGTGCATGACAAAGCTGTAAGAGCTGCTAGCTGCAGGAGATCCAGACAACGGTGAGTGAGTCAAAGTGCTGGGAGTTTTCCACTGTGTAAGGACTCCATAAGCAAGCACTGTCTTATTTGTTTGTTGAGGATTCAGGATGCTTCATAGTTGCTTGGGAAGACGAGTCACTTGGTGGTGAGCCTGCTGATCCAGAACCTAGAGCAAGTAAATAAATGAAGAGTATCACTACAATTTCCCATTACAGATGACACTTGAGGTACTCTCCTGAGGGCACCATTGCTAAAATAAACAGCAAGCCTTTCAGAAAATTATAGGCAAAGCTCTTAGTGGTTTTGCAGGATTTACCCAGCTTCTCAAATAAGTCTTAATTCTTGATGGTCGACCAAGGAACCTCAAGTTTCAAGAAAAATAGTGATGTTCTTTTTAGTAGGGTATGTAATGCTACCTCATGCCAGGCCTCATCTTCTCGTTACTATAATCACAACTGGAATCTGATGGTCAAAATTGAACACCAGAACTAAAAGAGAGAGAAAAAGCACTGATCATGTGTCCTCCTATTGGATGCATTATATCCAAATAAATGATTCCTAAAGTCAGGAGGTGACTATTGGATTTTCATCAACTGCCCTTCATGGCCAGTGTCATCATTTGGAATTCCAACTCCCCTGTCACAGAACCCCAATTAATGAGAAGGTGACTCTGTGATCTAAGCTTAGGAAGCAGAGAGCCAAAAAACCAAAAAGTCACAATCATGTGACAGTAAGCCTATATTCCTAAATACACAGGCCTAATACAGTGCAATGCAAAAACTAGTGAAAAGTTTAAAAAGGATACGAAGGCATACGAGAAACTTTATTAAAGTACGCCTCCATACCTACTAAAATTGATGCAGGAGCGGCTGTCAACAAATATGCCGCTGATTTTTGGTCAACTAGTTTCAGCCAACAATGGGCAAATTCGCCCTGACTTTCTTCAGGACCTTCTCATAATTATAGCTACTGCAATTAGTGAAAATAAAAAATTAGAAACAAGTAATGTGCACACTGTGAACATACAAAGTACCTCCTTACAGGAAGGGTAAATTCCACACCTGCGGAGGAAAAAACAATGTTTATGCTAACCATCTGACAAAGAACACATACACAGTACAGAACATTACTCTCTCTCATTCTGTAAGTTCAAGGACAGTTGCACTCACCTGTCCTGTATGGGGTCTGGGCCTCACCTCACCTGGTACAGACTCAGGTTTAAGGAGACCCCGCCCTATGAAAAGAACAATTAGAAAATTCGTACATACAGGGTCTCTTTATCCAAATTTACTGGACAACAAAGAGTTATGACGCTCAGTGCTCAAGTGAGCTCTATCTATTAAAAAAAAACACATGCAAACAGGGGGCCCCCGTCATGGTTTAAAGTGGTCTACAGTGATGCCACCAAAAAGTTAGGCAAGATTGATAAGGTGCGTGAAGTCCATAGACGCAGGATGTCTACCAATTTTTAGATGTCATATATTGTCTCACCCAATGCAACCGGAAGAACATAGTCACTCTCATACATATCGTCAGCACTGTTGTTAATAATCAACTATCCATGAAAAAGTTCTCTTGTTGTTAAATAGGCTGTCCCACAAGTGTCGAGCCTAACCTCTTACATCCGCGTGTTCTTAAAGGGACAAAGAGCCAAGCTTTCATTAGTAATAATATGTTTATGTTCAGCGGTCTACCAATGTTTAGAGACAGCATTCGCGGTGTCTTCAAAAGGAGAGGAGATCATCCCATCACCACATCCCCCAAGATCCAAAAAAGCCCGCTCCATGGGCCAAAATGGCAATACACTCTCCTGCCTCAAACTGCAGACAGTTTCACAACCCTTACGGTAAATCCAATAAAATCGGCAGCGCTCACCTGTCCGTCGGTGTCTCGGTACAAATCCCGAGTCAGTGGGAGGTACCGAGAACCGGTAGCAGGCCATCTTCCAGAGGGAACAAAGATGGGTTTTTAGGCTGCAAAGTGATACCCGGGGTCTTAATGATTCGATCCCCTGGACTTTGTTATAATACCGCTGTATTGGCAGGAAGAGGCTTTGTTGACCATCACTCTTACCCTTCCATGACTGTGCTAAATAATCAATCTCTTTGGTTACGCCTAGGTTTTTTACTTTTACTTTTGGCATTCAATATTAATTTGGACTGATAACATTGCTTATATCATGTGAATGTGACCCACAGTTTGGTACATTCATGGTTATATCCCGTTCAGTCTAGGTTCCACGGGAAATCGTGAATAATACACCTGCATTGTTTCCTTTTCAAGTACACTGTGCAATGGTGAAACATGTTTTTGGGACGTGCAGTTTTCTATCTAATACGTTCTTATAATATGTCTTTGCTGGTCAAGAAGAGTTGTCTCCTTCGGAAGACATCGAGCTCCCTGTATTTGTCCTTATACTGACTGCAGAATAGATGTAGGCGTACTTGAACTACTAAAGGTTGCCATACAACGTCACTTTGTAGTTCAGTGATATCCAGGTAGTAGGTCTAAATTCGGGGCTCTGCTGTAGGATGCAATCCGTATTTCCTAATTTATCTAGCACTAAAAAAACTTTTGAAAAACTCGTTATAACAGCTTCAATATTGTTTTGGCTTTGTGATAAAATCGTAGTCAAATTGTACCATTAAGTGAACTACAGATCGTCACTAGATGAGGTCATTTGGTAGTTCCGCGTTTCAACGAAGCACTCTGACGTGAGACGTGACGTGGGTCACGTGACACGGAAGGGGAAGGACGCCGACTTACAAAGATGGCCTGCTACAGGTTCTTGGTACCTCCCACTGACTCGGGATTTGTACCAAGACACCGACGGACAGGTGAGCGCTGCCAATTTTATTGGATTTACCGTAAGGCTTGTGAAACTGTCTGCAGTTTGAGGCAGGAGAGTGTATTGCCATTTTGGCCCATGGAGCGGGCTTTTTTGGATCACGGGGGATGTGGTCATGGGATCTCCAGTCCTTTTGAAGACACCGCGAATGCTGTCTCTAAACATTCGTAGACCGCTGAACATAAACATATTATTACTAATGAAAGCTTGGCTCTTTGTCCCTTTATAAACACGCGGATGTAAGAGGTTAGGCTCGACACTTGTGGGACAGCCTATTTAACAACAAGAGAGCTTTTTCATGGATAGCAACGTTGCAGACGATATGTATGAGAGTGACTATGTTCTTCCGGTTGCATTGTGTGAGACAATATATGACATCTAAAAATTGGTAGACATCCTGCGTCTATGGACTTCACGTACCTTATCAATCTTGCCTAGCTTTTTGATGATATCACTGTAGACCACTTCAATCAATCAATCAATCATTTATAAAGCGCGCTACATACCCGTGAGGGTCTCAAGGTGCTGGGGGTTGGGGGTTGAGGGTGGGAGGGGTGTGCTGCTGCTGCTGCTACTGGTTGAAGAGCCAGGTCTTGAGAAGTCGTCTGAAGGCTAGCAGGTTCTGGGCCTGACGTAGGTTTGTAGGGAGGGTGTGCCAGGTCTTAGCGGCGAGGTAGGAGAAGGATCTGCCGCCGGCGGTGGTTTTCCAGATGCGTGGGACTGTGGCGAGGGCGGGGTCGGCAGAGAGGAGGTTGCGGGCGGGGGTGAAGAAGCTGAGTCGG
Source organism: Lissotriton helveticus (assembly GCF_964261635.1). NCBI lineage: Eukaryota > Metazoa > Chordata > Amphibia > Caudata > Salamandridae > Lissotriton > Lissotriton helveticus. Next base: position 1,816,623,496 of record NC_136063.1, read on the forward strand.
TCGTTGAGATATGCTGGTCCGGTGTTGTGTAGGGCTTTGTGTGTATGGATGAGGAGTTTGAAGGAGATCCTCTTGCTGACGGGGAGCCAGTGCAGGCCTCACAGGTGGCGGGCAATGTGGCTGCGTCGGGGGACGTCAAAAATCGGTCGTTCCGAGGCGTTCTGGATGCGTTGTAGCCGTCTCAGGAGCTTGATTGTTGTTCCTGCATAGGGGGTGTTCCCATAGTCCAGTCTGCGGGTGACGAGGGCATGGGTGACGATTTTTCTCGTGTTGGAGGGGATCCATTTGAAGATTCTGCGGAGCATCCGGAGGGTGTTGAAGCAGGACGCGGAGATGGCGTTGACTTGCTTGGTTATGGAGAGGGCGGGGTCGAGGATGACCCCCAGGTTGCGTGCGTGGTTGGTGGGTTCTGGGGCTGTTCCTAGCGAAGTGGGCCACCAGGAGTTGTCCCAGGCTGATGGGGTTGGGCCGAGGAATAAGGACCTCCGTTTTGTCTGAGTTCAGCTTCAGCCTGCTGTCCTTCATCCATTCGGCGACGGCCCTCATTCCTTTGTGGAGGCTGGCTTTGGCGGTGTGGGGGTCTTCAGTGAGGGAAATGATCAGCTGGGTGTCGTCGGCGTAGGAGATGATGTTGAGGCTGTGTTGTCGTGCAACGCGGGCGAGCGGTGCCATGTAGATGTTGAACAGCGTCGGGCTTAAGGAGGATCCCTGAGGGACGCCGCAGATGATCTTGGTGGGCTGGGATCGGAAGGGAGGAAGGCGGATGCTCTGGGTTCTGCCGGAGAGGAAGGATGTGGTCCAAGCCAGGGCCTTCTCCTGGATTCCGGCATCGGGGAGGCGTGTTGCTAGGGTGAGGTGGCAGACCATGTCAAAGGCTGCGGATAGGTCCAGGAGGATGAGGGCGTCTGTCTCTCCTTTGTCCATCAGGGTCGTGATGTCGTCGGTGGCAGCGATGAGGGCGGTCTCGGTGCAGTGGTTTCTCCGGAGGCCGGACTGGGAGGGGTCCAGGATGTTGTTCTCCTCGAGGTAGCGGGTCAGCTGTCTGTTGACAATCTTCTCTGTGACTTTCACTGGAAAGGGGAGCAGGGAGATGGGCTGGAAGTTTTTGAGGTCCTTGGGGTCCGCCTTGGGTTTCTTCAGAAGGGCGTTGATCTAGGCGTGCTTCCAGCTCTTCGGGAAGGTTGCTGTCTTGAAGGAGATGTTGATTGTCTTCCGGAGGTGGGGTGCGATAGCTGTGCTGGCTGTGTTGAAGATATGGTGAGGGCATGGGTCAGAAGGTGCTCCAGAGTGGATGGAGTTCATGGTCTTGATGGTTTCTTCGACGCTGACGTTTGTCCAGGAGGTCAGGCGACTGGTGCGTGTGGGGGTCTGTGGGCATGTGGTCTCGGGGGCTGATGTGGGGGTGTCGGAGTTGAATCTGTCGTGGATGTCGGTGATCTTGCGGTGGAAGAAGGTGGCCAGAGAGTCGCAGAGGTCTTGTGACGGCGGGATGTCGTTTGTGTTGGAGCTGGGGTTGGAGAGTTCTTTCACGATGCTGAAGAGCTCTTTGGAGTTGTGTGCGTTGTTGTTAAGGCGGTCCACTTGGCGGTCCTGATGAGTTGGTGGTGTCTGTGGGTGGCGTTCTTGTGGGCGGTGTAGCTGTCTGGTGTTTGGTCTCGGAGCCTGTTTTTCTCCAGCTTCCGGCAGGTGCGCTTGGAGGTCCGGAGGTCATCAGTGAACCATGCGGCTTTCTTGTTGGTGTGGTTGGCTGTGGAGGTCTTGAGTGGGGCGAGGGTGTTGGGGCAGTTGCTGATCCATTGTTTGAGGTTGATGGCGGCGGTGTTAGGGTCGGTGGGTGGTCCTAGGGCAAGTGTGTTGGTCAGTTGGTCCTTGGTGACCTTGCCCCAGCAGCAGTGTGGCAGCCGTTGGGTGCGGGGGTGTGTGGCGGGATTTCGGAAGGTGAAGTGGACGCATTTGTGGTCGGTCCAGTGGGGTTTGGTGGTGTGGTTGAAGGAGACGTGGGGGCTTGCGGAGAAGATGGGGTCCAGTGTGTGTCCGGCGGCGTGGGTGGGAGTTGTCAAGAGCTGTTTGAGTCCAAGGTTGGCGAGGTTGTCGATCAAAGTGGTGGAGTTGGCGTCGTTGTTGTTCTCGAGGTGGAAGTTCAGGTCTCCGAGGAGGATGTAGTCTGTCGAGGCGAGGGCGTGGGTGCTGATGAGGTCGGCGAGGGTGTCGCTGAATTGCTGTCGGGGGCCAGGTGGTCTGTAGACGAGTGTTCCTCTGAGGGTGGTGTTGGGGTCGGTGTGGATCTGGAAGTGCATGTGCTCAGCGGTGGTGAGGGTGTCGTCGGTGCTGGTTGATACTCTGAGGGTGTCCTTGTCGTGTATTCCTATAGGTTCTGAATCGATCCCCCTATTCCTGACCCTATTTTGGTTAAACTAACTATCAAGTTAACTAACAGTCAGCCCATGAGGCAAGAACAGCCCCCATGATGCAGATACCGTTATCTGACGCAGTCACACTACGGCACAGGAACGTGTTATCTGATTAGGTCATAACGCTTGAGATCTAATTAGACAAGCGACATTCCTCCAGCCCCTGATAAGGCATACGACGTTCTCATAACAAATCAAACCTATGACAACCTGGAAAATCCGTGCGGCCATTGTTTTGATTTCGCAGAGAACTTTAGTAAAGAATGTGCTAACGAGCAAGTCGTATGACATCTTTATTGACGTATCTATGTCCATCCTTACGTCAATCTCGGCACCTTTAAGGTATAAATATTGCCGATCTTGCCCTATGCAAACACACGCGTGGTGACAAGACGGAGCAGCCATACTTGCCGAAGCCGAGAGCAGAAGCAGACCCCGCTGGCGCAGCCCCGCCTTCCTGACGCGCTGAGAGACGCGCTGCTATCTCAAGCCGAGAGACCCAGCACCGGCGCTTCTGGGCAGCCCTCGCAGGCAGCCTGGAATATCGAGAGCAGAGAAAGAGATACCATTCCTCATTCATCCTAACTTCCAGGTACAGAACTGAATAACCCCTCACAGAGAATTCTTTAGTTATTCACTTGGCAAAAAACAAACTTAACTTAAACTGTAACTTTCTATTCCCGCCCACGCATTAGACTTAGGTCAGGTACACGGGGTAGGCGTATTTAGAAACACCAGTTGAGTACGTTTAGTCAAATGTATATGTGTATGTAAATATATTTTAATCATTTTAAACATCATATGGCTCAGAAACCATATCAATGTTTTTACAGTATTATTTTATACTATTGCTTTTAATGTATGCACTTTACTTAACTATAAGTATTGCAATAATATCGATCCATTTCTCTTGTACGAGAAAAGAGACTGATCAATAAATAACACCTTTTTATTGAACACGCCCGTCTCTTCCTTTTCTCTACAATCTGATGAGACTAAGAATGCACGTACTGACTGAGTAAAATAATTGCCTTGTGCTCACACGACTCTCGAGATTGACTCTTGATTAGGGGAGAGCAAAGTTGTCATGTTCTATGGTTGTCAGAAACGAAATCCCTTCTTGTCTAATCAGGGAAGTTAATTCCTCATTGAACATTCGAGAAAGTTTCTAGCGAACTCTGAGCTACGCTGGCAAACCCAAAAATTAAGTCTAGTATCGACAGTAGTAGACCTAGTTAACGTCTGGTCTAGGCCTTTACTGCTGTAGGTATTATTCCAATGCGCAGAGCCTATTGGGAAAATAGGAGCTACACTACATGGCGCCCAACGCGTTTGGAAAGGGCGATAAAACTAACGTAAGACATTTAGAGTAACTCAGTCGTGCTTTCTCACTCAGACCCCTTTTCCCAAATACTCCAAAGACGTCTGGAGTGGGTGAAAGGTAATATCCTCCAAAACCTCGCAGGAGGGAACTCCTATGTATGGTTCTTGGTATAGTCAACGTTGAAGGATAAAAACATTCCCAAAATATTGTGCATCTAATCTCTGTTTCCATAAAGAAACCTGATCTGCAAACAAACATAATACCATCCTGTCTGTAAAATGGCAGAGAGTGATGATGAAAGAGAGGCAGTTAGATTAGCAACTGAACTCGCAGATGCTGATGCTACCATGCAAGCAGCAGACCCGAATATAACACTCATTCCGGTCATTAAAAGGAGATCTATAACCTTAAAACTTATAGAAAATGGACTGACACCTAGAGGTGGCACAGTCATATTCGTAATCGAGGCACACGAATATCGGCAGACAGAGGTATACTATTCATGGATACATTTTCCAGCAGCAAATGCTGTAACAAAGTACTTCCACTATTACAAAGTAGAGGAACCTCCTGAAACGTACACTCCCTTCGAGGAGGTGGAAGTACCACTCAAATTCCAAGAGCATTTGCTCTTATTTGATGGCGCCCTAAAACATAACAATCACATTACAAGGCTCGGTCCTTTAGGAAGACCAGGAGCAACGTGGCCGGTCTTAGCCGGATACACACCACATCCAGACATCGAAAGAATGCCTGCAGCAGAGCTGTTAATACAGCTAAAACAACTAATAAAAATTCATAGACAATTAGTTCAGTATGTAATGCGGACTTCAACAATTCAGCCAGCGATTAAACTTCCACAGCTGACCCCTCACCAGGGGAACACAAATAAAATTACACCACAGAACATCCAATCCTGCCTAGGTAAAGTTCCAGCTAAACGGGAACAGATACCATTCTGGTTGGCACAGAAAATTACCCAAATAGAGGCGGTGTTTCCTGACACCACCCCATTAGAAAAACACAGGATTCTAACTATATGTCTCCCAATGGGAATCGCACCACACATTGAGGACTGTGACACTTGGGGTACAGTCTTTGCTTCCATCTACACAAAAACGCTTGGTGTTCCATCCATTTCGGTAATACCAGATGTGCTAAAACAAATTCAAGATGAATACGGTCCAGAACCTGCTTTAACTCTTGGTATGAAATTACTAAAAGACTTCAAGCAGGTCTCGGCTATATTATTAAAGGTGAGGCAGCAAACATGGCGATCCGCCAGAGGTTAAAAGAGACAGATATAGCAGACCAACCAGCTGAAATTGCCAGAATCATAGAAAAATCCTATGAAGAACTAGGCAGAGATAGTCTAGGTGGAATACCAGTAAAACCGCAACTGACTACAAGTCCAGAAAAAATATTTTTTAATAATAATTCACCAAAAAAGAACTGGGATGGAAACAAACAATCCAATCCTAAAGAAAAGAAATTCCAGTCCCGAGGGAGGTCTCCCAGGCGAAGAGAGAAATCTCCAAACCAAAGACAAAGGTCACCACAGAGCGACCCCTCTGGGAATAGATATAACCTTAGAAATAGGGATAATATAAAAAAACCTGATAGATATCAAGACATTGATACACGTCCCTCTCAATCTTTTCAGACTTCCTCGCAGAAATCGGAAAGAAGAGGACGATCAGAAGAGCACGCCAAGTCCAAAGACAAGGAACCTGCTCAGCTAAAAAAGAAATTACAATTTCCAAAAAAGAAGGTAGCCAGTATCAAGGTAGTTAAAAATGCCGAGAATACTGAGGACACAACTGAAAAACTGAGAGTGGGCGCAGACAATGCTAGACAGCGCAGCAGAAGTGAGCATAGCTCGCAAAGTCCTTATGAATCATCTGGAGACAGTGGACACGAATGAATATCTTCAAGTGGAAACTGCAGACACCAGAGTTAGCAAACCCCACAAGATATACGAGATAACATTACGTATAGAGGGAGATAAGACTAGGAAAATAAGGGGACTATTTTGGGATAACCTCTCCAAGGGCTATGACATCCTTCTAGCTGAAAAAGACTGGCCACCAGAGTTTGTCAGGGAGTGCCCTCATGGCGAAGAAGTAATTATGCCTGCCTTCTCGAATCAAATCCCGATTCATAAAAAATACACACTTGCTAGAAAGTGGGCAGTGGCCTTAGCACCTGCTTTATATAAAAATCATGTAGGATGGGATGAGGACTCCCCTCCTCACAAAATCCAGTTAAAATCACAACCTACTGCACAAAGGCAGTACCCAATTAAGCAAGAAGCTAAAAAACAGGTAAATGAAATACTAGATCAGCTAGAATACCAGGGGGTGATTGAAACTTGCACCTCACAAATGAACAATCCTTTGTTTCCGGTCTCCAAACCAGACAATTCATATCGTCTAGTTTTGGATTACCGACACCTTAACAGATGTTGCAAAACCTTTGCAGTGCAAAACTCACACAGTGCTGCACTAATGAATAACATAGTGCGCAAAAAATACAAAACAACCTTGGACATCTCCAATGGATTCTTTTGTCAAAACATAGCACCAGAGAGCAGATATTTAACTGCATTCTCAGTAAATGGCACTCAAAAACAATTCTGTCGGTTAGCCCAGGGGTACAAGAACAGCCCGGGGGTATTCTCAGCGAGAGTAACAGAATTACTACAACTATATGATGATGAAGCATTATCTTATGTCGATGACATTTACTTAACAGATGATGACTTGGATACTCACTTGAAAAGAGTGAACACCATAATACTTGGGTTCGCAGCAGAGAGTTACAAATTCAACTTTAAAAAATCCAGAATTGCCCATCTGACGGTTCTGAGTTATCAAGTGAAGGCAAAAGCCTGGCTGACAATTTCCTAGAGAAATGTGCCGTAATCCAAGCTCCTAAAACACTAAAAAACCTACAGTCAATTCTAGGTTTCCTAAATTTCGGAAGAACATACATTGCAAATTACGCAGAAAGGGTCAAACCCCTTTATGATCTAATTAAACCAGACTTTAAAAGATCCAGTTGGACTCAAACACACACAGAAATTTTGAGATCCTTACAAACAGACATGCTAATTAAAACAAAATTAGAAACACGTGATAACACACGCAATCTTGTGATTCGAGTCATCCCAGGGAGATGCGGATTCACATACCTGACTTCTAATGAAGGAGAAAAGGTACCAATTGCATTCAAATCACACTTGTACACAGAAGCTGAACAGAAATTCAGTAATACAGAAAAAATCATTCGGGCAGTTCAAACCGCAATAGCTAGAGAAAAAGACATAGCTGACGGTAGACACATCACAGTCAGAACAGCAGAATCAGCCTTTGAGGCACTAACAACACCTTGTAATTTACCAACAACAACATTGAATCCGGAATGGATACAATGGGTGAATTCAATCACAACGGACAAAGTATACTACTACTTTGATCCAGAACTAGAAGAATTAAAAAATCTAAAATATGAAAAGACGTATCCTCTGCCAATCGACATTCTGCCTCTACGACATTACGCCTGTGTAATCTATACAGACGGACATGCTCAACCCTCCGTTTGGGGAGAACATGCATACAACCCCACATGTGAGATTACAAAAGAAGTGTGGCGCGGAGGTAAACTAAGACCTCTATTAACAAAATCACACTCAGTAGAAACTAATTCAGAACTACAAACTCAAATAATAGCTTTGAAAATGGCGCTAGATAATGCGGATCGCGAATTCCCGACACTTATAGTGTCAGATTCATATTACTGCGTCAAAGCATATAACAAGGATTTGCAGACATGGATTGAGAATGGTTACAAAGGTGACACAGATGCACCAATAAAGCAGAAACTGCTCTGGGAACAAGTAGCTCTTTTACAAAAAGAACTACCAAAGACTCACGTGACACACTCACTGAGTCATCAGCGTGATGGCGTTCACGTTGTGGGGAATTCATTGGCTGAAGCAGCCGCAGCGGCAGCCACTAAACCGGCTCCCGTAGATCAAAAAAAGCGTACATTAAAATACATTGACGGTGAAACAATGCTGGCGGTGAAAACGTCATCAAAAGGCGACTGCTCAGCGTTACCGATCAACTATCCACTCAATTATACATACATGATCGATGCAAACTCTGTCCCTTTTGCTCGAATCCCTGGAGTGGGGGATAGAGTGATTCCAAACATGGACAGGAGAAACTTGTTAATCGCAGACGCACACATGGGCGAGGGTCTCAGACACCTTAAATTAAAAGATTCTCTGGAAGAATTACAATCACGGTACTGGTGGCCAGGCATGAGCCTGCATTACACCATGTTTGTAAAAAACTGCCCAAACTGCAACAGAGATCGCAGTGGGGAGAGAAACAGTTTAATACCTCGTCGTATCAAGGCAGATAATATTACCAGCAAAAAGAATGGCTTGCGATTAACATATACAGGCTAGTTTCCACTTATAATGTAGATCACCAGCACTCGGCTGACGTCCGGACTATTAAACAAGATTTGCGAGTCTAAATGGCATATACGCTAAGAGCATGTTACGTTCGACCATTGTTTTCACTCTGGCACACCAGCCTGGGGGGAAACATGGCCAAATGAGCATAGCCCAGCGGGAATCTTCTCACTTTCTTCCTGAGGGTACTGGATGGTGTAAAGAAAAAACCAAGGCAGAAAGCAATCTATAATGGAAAGGATATTAGGTTCGGGAGCTGGGTGGGTCAAACATCTAATAAGTGTCCAACGTAGTCTAAATAACTTGCCAAGAAATTCTCTGAAGGGATTCAGTCCGTACGAATTATTATTTGGAACTAGGATGTTGATCTCTGACCTTGATAGTCAGACTTCAGTTGTTAAAGAAAAAAGCTTTGATGTCAAAGACCGTTTGGCTATTTTGCAGGACTTAAACAAAACAAGAAAAGACCTGAGCAACATACAGTTGAAACAACAGCCAACGACCACTGAAGAATCACCACCTGTCCCAGCAAGACCTGTCTGGATTCCAAAAGTCGGGGATCTAGTCAGGGAAAAGATCGCGGTAAAGAAGGAATTTGGGCCTTCTTACAGAAAAGCAGTTCCTGTCTTGTCTGTCAACGGGACAAGATCAGTTGTACTACCGCCACTTGCTGGTAAAAAGGAGAACCGAGTTGTATCCATCGACCTGGTAAAACCACAACATGTGGCCGATAACAAACAGTAGGCCAAGTGGACTCCCAATAAGTAGCAGAACACCAAAGTTTGCTACCAGCACAGAGGTCCTAACAAAAAGGCTCATCACATTCGAAACGCCTAAAAAAGAACAAGAAGGACTATGCAACAATGCAATAGAACTCAGACCTCTGAAAACCCAAATAAAGACATTTAGCAGAGACACACCAATCTATACTGAAGTACCAAGTGAAAATGCAAAAAACAGAAATCATGAACCAATTGGAACAATTGACAGAACTGCATCCGGTTACTTCATCAACTTCGATGATTCCTCTGACGGCTTCAGTGAATCAAAGACACAGCCATCATCAAAATCCTTTAAAGACAAAGCGAAGGAACTTTTGAAACATCTGAAAGAAACATATCTGGTTTCTCCATGGATTGAATTTTGGGTGGGTTTTGGTGCATTTATCCTCATACTTTGGCTCATCATGGTATTTACTTTGGGACGCTTCATTGAGGGAAAATATGCTAAAATGGACACAGCAAGTCAGAACATCAACTTGGTCCTCAAACCACACACATCTTCACACGTCGAGAAAAGAGAACTTTCTTCAGCCAACTTCACAGCCAATCCTATACCTGGTGGGGTAGCCTGGGACAACACTGACTATGAAATTTATGGTCCGGTCGAGATCCTGAAATATCCACACCAAATCAAGATCTCCTTGAGTGACTTTGCAAAACCAAACTCATTTGCTGATGATTGGGACTTCGAAAGTATTAACAACATGATGTCTGACTTAGTAATGTCTGCTAAATTTACAAAACATGATTATTTGCAAGGTTCTACAAATTATGATAGTATGTATTGCTATAACCATTATGGTAACCATTTTTTACATAAATCTGCACAACCTAGAAATGTTTTCAGTTATAATCAATGGGAACATTGTGCAACACCTCCAAAAGGGAGCTCAAGAACTGTTTACGACAAATATTCATATTTTTCAGGTTTTAACACAAGTAATGCTGAAACATTTTATTATAAATTGTCAAACAAGACAGGGATGAAAATCATGATAACCAACACAAAATTGATATATTCAGATTCATTCTTTGAAAAAATGAATACATTTGGATTTGATTATTGGGACAAAAATGTTGATTTGAAAAGTGTTTGGGGTACAAAAGAATGGCAAGTACAGGGTATAGAAGCTTTGTTTAGAGCCTGCATGATCCCAGAACAAATGATATTTTTAAATGACACTGTTCAACAAACCACCTGTCTTGGCTTAGCCAAAATCAAAGATTTAATTAAACCGTCTATTCCAAAGCCAACAATGTTTAGCAATAGCTCTGATACAGATGAAGAGATAGACGTAAACCATATACTAAACCAAAACAGAACACATCCTGATTGGAAACAATGGTTGATCTGGCCCACAGATACAAATAACTGTCAAGATAGATTCCTGAATAAAACACAGGGTTTCAAAATGACCAGGCCAGACCCTAGATATCCCCAAAGACATCACCCAGGGATAATAACAACCTACAGTGTGGGCAAATTATGCCTTCAATGGCTACAAACTTCCACACTGCCTGAAATTAAGCAACACCTAACTTTACTTACTGATGGTGCTGACTTGCGTGATTTCATAATGGGACCACGCAAACAGCGTCAAAAGCGTTTCATAGCAGCCTCTGTATATGCAGCATACAATGAGGCCTGGAAGGTTACTCAAATTGAGACAGCAGAAAGAATACGGGAAATTGACCGTATTCATTTGGAAAAATCACTATCTGTAGTGGACAATGGGTTAATGACTCTGTCCTCCAGAATTTTTTCATTGGACAGCATTGTGTCTTCAGCAATCGATATATTATCGCAAGACTTACTGTTATTACAACATGGTCAGTCACAATTGCGTTCCATTGTACAGCTTGGCTGGACGTTACAAAATCTGCGTTCAGGCTACGTGCCTTGGCGTTTAATCAACACAACGTCACTATTCCAAATCTTTAACCTTACTGATAGACAAATCGGTATGGCGCAAAAGGGTGCTGATTATACAATCTTGAGCATTGAAAAACTAGAAAGATTACCAATGACAATGTCAGAACGACCTGTCAGTGAATGGATAATCCACGGAATCATAAATATTCCAATCTCAACCTTCAGGTTTCAATACTGCCAAAAATATATACAGGCTGGCATGTACGAGAAATTGGGAAAGGGGTACCTTAAAACAACTTGGAACCTGCCCTATTCACATGCATGTGTCAGTAATAAAGGACAGAAAGTGTTTCTTAGTGGCAACAATTGTGCTATGTCACTAAGCGGCACGCTTCTGTGTAACGGTATTAGTTTGCACGGAGCCTGTGAAGGGAATTCATACAACTTTTCATGTCACCAGCAAGGCGCACCTGCAACTGAAATAGAACCATTCTTTCAAAGACTCTATAATGGGAGTTACATTCTTATTGTAGACCGCAGATGTTGTAGTCTTATGCCCGGGACTCCTTATCTAGTCACTACGACGGCGAAGGTCAAGTGCTGTGGACGTTCTTTATTCCCCAGCTCCTTTCCAGACAGGGAGGCAAGGGCATGGCCCAGTTTGAAAATTACTTCTATTCGAATAGATACTTTAAGCAGAATGAAAACAGTGCTTCTTCAGACGCCTACAAGGCTCACGTCATCAAAAGAAACGTATGATCTACAAGTCGCAAGGACGACTGCAGAGATACATACATTATTATCAACTAATTCCCCCGTACATTTCGCGGAAATCCTGAGCGAAATCTTAAATATTTCTGATACCACTGTTCGATTTTTGGCGGACTTCCCCTGATCCTGGGACTAATTGCAGGAATCCTATTCTTAGTCCTTATTTTTCGTTATGGCAACCCATGTCACAGATCAAACTCTCGCGACAATGGAAGATACGATCCTAGCCATTGGATACCGGGACCGGATATCAAAAATCCTGGGACTCTCCCGGCTTAGAGACCTAAACATGACTTGGTTTCTATCATTTCGACCAATGTGGCAAAGGTGTGTTTTACCTGTACTAAGGTGTCTGCTATGCGGAGAAGAATGCGTGTTAGACACCTGTCTGACGCTACAATCGGATGCGCCAGTGGATGCAGATACACTGTTGGTTCCTACCAAGGTTCACGCTTTGTGCTGCCCTCAAAGGCTGCCAATCCTGATGACGGCATTCCTGGAATCTTCACCACTGCGATTGAAGAGTAGTGAAGTTCAAGATGAAAGCAGCATCGAACAGGTACGACCTTCTGTCAGCAATGCGAATCAGAATGTCAATGCAGACAATCATGCGCACGAATGCATGGTTACCCCTATTTCCGACTTAGTGGAACTTTCCCATGAAGCTGTTGACAGTTTTTTCGAAAGCCTGAATGATATGATGTTCTCTCCAGAACAGAAATAGAGACTTTTGAGCAAGCTCGCACACGGCGTTCCCTGAATTCGGCCTTCAACTTTAAAAATAAAAGTCACATGAACAATTCTTCCCACCAGTTCACGGACAACAATTTTTTAGCAGCCCCAAATTATTTTTCACAAATTTTTCGGGACACTTATCTTCTGCTTAAAGTAAGAAACTATTCCTAGAGAACTAAGATTCCTATTTTTAGATACTTTATAAACTTTAGTTGCCCGCTGGGATGTTCACAAATATTTTATTATGTGATGAGATGGTCTCGAACTTCCTTTCTGTATAGCTATATTAAGAGCCATTTCATGTGTATTTTTCAAATACCAAATTAGCAATAATGCATACAAATGCGTGTTTACTTTTGCATTTAATTCATAGCTTAAGTGCATACAATATATATGACTGCAATTTTTCAGTATATTTGAAAATTTCAAAATGCATTTATGTATTTGGGGTGGTAAGGTATACACTATTCTCTATAGTATGTTGTACTATGTTATACTATGCATAGATTAGTAAATATGACCATAGTTAGCGTGGAGTGGGTGTCGTGTATTCCTATAGGTTCTGAATCGATCCCCCTATTCCTGACCCTATTTTGGTTAAACTAACTATCAAGTTAACTAACAGTCAGCCCATGAGGCAAGAACAGCCCCCATGATGCAGATACCGTTATCTGACGCAGTCACACTACGGCACAGGAACGTGTTATCTGATTAGGTCATAACGCTTGAGATCTAATTAGACAAGCGACATTCCTCCAGCCCCTGATAAGGCATACGACGTTCTCATAACAAATCAAACCTATGACAACCTGGAAAATCCGTGCGGCCATTGTTTTGATTTCGCAGAGAACTTTAGTAAAGAATGTGCTAACGAGCAAGTCGTATGACATCTTTATTGACGTATCTATGTCCATCCTTACGTCAATCTCGGCACCTTTAAGGTATAAATATTGCCGATCTTGCCCTATGCAAACACACGCGTGGTGACAAGACGGAGCAGCCATACTTGCCGAAGCCGAGAGCAGAAGCAGACCCCGCTGGCGCAGCCCCGCCTTCCTGACGCGCTGAGAGACGCGCTGCTATCTCAAGCCGAGAGACCCAGCACCCGCGCTTCTGGGCAGCCCTCGCAGGCAGCCTGGAATATCGAGAGCAGAGAAAGAGATACCATTCCTCATTCATCCTAACTTCCAGGTACAGAACTGAATAACCCCTCACAGAGAATTCTTTAGTTATTCACTTGGCAAAAAACAAACTTAACTTAAACTGTAACTTTCTATTCCCGCCCACGCATTAGACTTAGGTCAGGTACACGGGGTAGGCGTATTTAGAAACACCAGTTGAGTACGTTTAGTCAAATGTATATGTGTATGTAAATATATTTTAATCATTTTAAACATCATATTGCTCAGAAACCATATCAATGTTTTTACAGTATTATTTTATACTATTGCTTTTAATGTATGCACTTTACTTAACTATAAGTATTGCAATAATATCGATCCATTTCTCTTGTACGAGAAAAGAGACTGATCAATAAATAACACCTTTTTATTGAACACGCCCGTCTCTTCCTTTTCTCTACAATCTGATGAGACTAAGAATGCACGTACTGACTGAGTAAAATAATTGCCTTGTGCTCACACGACTCTCGAGATTGACTCTTGATTAGGGGAGAGCAAAGTTGTCATGTTCTATGGTTGTCAGAAACTAAATCCCTTCTTGTCTAATCAGGGAAGTTAATTCCTCCTTGAACATTCGAGAAAGTTTCTAGCGAACTCTGAGCTACGCTGGCAAACCCAAAAATTAAGTCTAGTATCGACAGTAGTAGACCTAGTTAACGTCTGGTCTAGGCCTTTACTGCTGTAGGTATTATTCCAATGCGCAGAGCCTATTGGGAAAATAGGAGCTACACTACATCCTTGTGGATGAAGGCGATTCCTCCTCCCACTCCGTTGGCGTGGTCTCTGCGGAAGATCTTGTAACCTTCTGGGATGGCTATGGCGATGTCTGGCGCCGAGGTGGTGTTCAGCCAGGTTTCCGTCAGGAAGGCGACGTCGGGGGCGGTGGAGTCTAGGAGGTCCCAGAGTTCGATGGCGTGCTTGCGAGCGGAGCGAGTGTTGAGGAGGATGCAGCGGAGGTGGTTGGGTTCTCTGGTGGAGGGTTCAGCGTGCCGGATGCTGGTGAAGTACCAGTTCCGACAGGTGAAGGGCCCTTGGGTGCGCTTCGGGGTGGCCTGGTATCAGGGGTGGTTTCATCCGGAGTTGAGTGCATGGAGAGTGCTGGAGTCGTAGAGCAGTCTGGTGTTGAAGCGGCTTCGAGGTCCAGGGGTCCTGGCACTGGGCGTGGTCCAGGCACGGACGGGCACAGACGGGCTTGACTTTGGCGCGTCAGCAGTGCGCCCGCTGGGCGCGTCCACTGCGCTTCCGCGCGGTGTCCTCCATAAATGGCGAAGTGGGAGGGAGGAGCAGCTGGGAGAAGGGAGCGGGGCGGCCAATGGGTGGGAAACAGAAAGCAAGGGGGCGGGGCCGTAGGGGAGCAGCGGCGGGAAGCGAGAATCGGGGGCAGAGAAGCGGGGGGAACAAAAACAGGCACAGGGGGAACAATAGGGCTGGAAAAAAACGCACTAAGTTATACAGAAGAAAAAAGGCAGAACACAGATCAGGCAGCACAGGGCTCACCAGCGGTGAACTCGTGGCAGCAGCGGTGAGGGGCAGAAGACACAGGCGCACACGAGGAGCCGTGCGGCGTGTGGAGCGAGCAGGGTCAAGGGTCACAGCTCACCACCGCGCGGTGTCCTCCATAAATGGCCAAGTGGGAGGGAGGAGCAGCTGGGAGGCGGGAGCGGGGCGGCCAATGGGCGGGAAACAGAAAGCAAGGGGGTGGTGCCGCAGGGGAGCAGTGGCAGGAAGCGAGAATCGGGGGACACAAAAGCGGGGGGAACAAATACAGGCACAGGGGTAACAATAGGGCTGGAAAAAAATGCACTAAATGATACAGAAGAAAAAAGGCAGAACACCGATAAGGCAGCACAGGCTCACCAGCGGCGAACTCGCGGCAGCAGTAGTGAGGGGCAGAAGACACAGGCGCACACGAGGAGCCGTGCGGCGTGTGGAGCGACCGGCCCTGCGAGCAGGGTCAAGGGTCACTTTAAACCATGACAGGGGCCCCCTGTTTGCATGTGTTTTTTTTTTTTACTAGATAGAGCTCACTTGAGCACTGAGTGTCATAGCTCTTTGTTGTCCAGTAAATTTGGACAAAGAGACCCTGTATGTAAGAATTTTCTAATTGTTCCTTTCATAGGGCGGGGTCTCCTTAAACCTGAGTCTGTACCAGGTGAGGTGAGGCCCAGACCTCATACAGGACAGGTGAGTGAAACTTTCCTTGACCTTACAGAATGAGAGAGAGTAATGTTCTGTACTGTGTATGTGTTCTTTGTCAGCTGGTTAGTATAAACATTGTTTTTTCCTCCGCAGGTGTGGAATTTACCCTTCCTGTATGGAGGTACTTTGTATGTTCACAGTGTGCACAATACTTGTTTCTTATTTTTTATTTTCACTAATTCTAGTAGCTACAATTATGAGAAGGTCCTGAAGAAAGCCAGAGCGAATTTGCCTATTGTTGGCTGAAACTAGTTGACCAAAAATCAGCGGCATATTTGTTGACAGCCGCTCCTGCATCAATTTAAGTAGGTATGGAGGTGTACTTTAATAAAGTTTCTCGTATGGCTTCGTATCCTTTTTAAACTTTTCACTAGTTTTTGCACTGCACTGTATTAGGCTTCTGTATTTAGGAATATAGTCTTGCTGTCACATGATTGTGACTTTTTGGTTTTTTGGCGCTCTGTTTCCTATGCTTAGATCACAAAGTCACCTTCTCATTAATTGGGGTTCTGTGACAGGGGAGTTGGAATTCCAAATGATGACACTGGCCACGAAGGGCAGTTGATCGGAATCCAATAGTCACCTCCTGACTTTAGGAATCGTTTATTTGGATATAATGCATCCGATAGGAGTACACATTATCAGTGGTTTTTCTCTCTCTCTTAGTTCTGGTATTCACTTTGGACCATCAGATTCCTGTTCTGATTATAGTAAGTAGGTGTTGGGGATTGAATCTGATATAGGTCGGTAAATATGTTCCCTAGGACCCTCTTTCCCTTGTGGAATTAATGTGTAGCACTCATCTTCTCCTTCCCTTTGCCAGGCTCCCCAACACCATTCAATTTATTATCCCCCAAACTGGCTTCCACCGATTTGCACAACTTGCTCAGAGCAGTTGGCAAATGTGATTGTTAATCCCCACAGAATTGGGAATTCCTTGTGGCATTTTACCACGAAAAATTGGTTCACAGTCAGTACACATTTTTGGTGACTAACTAGAAGCAGCCAATTTTAAGTGTGGAAATGAACAACCAGGGTCCGTATTATAGAAAGTGCCCCAGGGGTGCAACAGACATGTGCGCTCACTGTGTGTGCCACTGGGGCACTTAGGTATTACAGAGGGGGCCACAGCCGCGTGTGCATCCTGTTCTGTGATGGAGATAGCGCTGTCGTGCAGGTACCCCCAGCAATATCTCAAGATGTCAATCCTGCATTTGCATGAAAGTGTGGCCCCATGTAAATGAGGGAATCTCTTTACTTCTGCATCTGTGCCGAATTATGGACGCGGGAGCAAAGGCAATGAAGCTGTCAGTAGGTGCACTGGAAGTGTGCCACAAAAAAATATGACACACTGTTAGTGAGCCTCCTGATGGCAGCACTCTGGAGGAAAGCAAGGGGTCCTATGGACCCCCTGACCATCACTTGCAGGTGGAAGCAGTCACTCACTGCACCCACCTACAAGGGGCTCTCTAATCCCTCTTAAAAGTGCAGAAGGGTTGCCGCCTGCACACTTAAATGAGGAGCAGCTTTGAAGCAGCCACACCATAATTCACATAAATGTGCCTGCCACAGGGGAGCACGACTTTGCAGCTTCCCTGAGGGCAGCACATTCCTAATAATAGAGCACACTTTCCCTGTATGCGCATGTTATGCCTATTTAAAGATGCACCATGGCGTAAACAAGAAAGGTGCACTCTATCCATAATAGAGCCCCAAAACTATTCATTCCAGCCACCTAGTATCTCTCAACCTACATCTATACAGGCCATAAGGAGGACAATATTCTTTGGGAAAGAGATGGAAATGGAGAGAAGGTTTCATATGTCTAATAGAATGAGACCCACTGTAAACCCTGTCTCTCCTCTGGGATTTGTGGTGCTAATGTGATACCATGCTGATGGCAAATTAATTCACCTTCAAACTTCCATCCAACATCCACCTTGCAATTCTGGAGGAGTACTGATTACTGTGGTATGATGGCCAAACCTATCGCTTGGAAAGATTGAAGCAATGATGGGATGATATCAATGTAGTGAAATTTATGGGGCAGATTTATGAAGGCCTTGCGCCGCAGGTGCGTCAATTTTAACATGGGAAAAAGTGACGCACCGGCGCCGCAAGGCCTTCATAAATCTGCCCCTATAATTCTATGTGATGAGTTTTTGTCCCCATACACTCAAAATGCTGAAGTACAACCATTGTTCTACATTCACTCATTCCTAACACCAACATTCACTAGAAGGCCTTGGAGATTGAGATGGGTCTAACTTGAGAGAATACATTTCGGGTTACATTGTGTGGGCAAAATGAGTGATAAACTCTAATCCAAAAATAGGTTATGGGGCGGTCAGTATCCTACGCGTATTTTTCCAAACTATTTGTTATGACTAAGGAGATTTCTCCAGTAGGAGAAGGGTTGGGATAACATCCGATCATTGCTCAAGACGCACGATCAAGGTCACAGCCAGCACCGATTCTAAAGAAAAGCCCAGAAAGATGGCTAAAGATGTCCCAGAGAACACACAACGTTGTTAGTCACACTATTCAAAATAAATTAACCTGAAAAGACAACAATATAGAATACAAATGTTCCTCAGAGCCTCCAGAGCCCATTTCCATCGTACCTATAAGGCAGTTTTCATTATTGGTGACAATTTTAATAACAATTTAACAGATACACTTTGGTCTGCTGGGTTCGACATTTATGGATTGATTTATCTTTTTCAGGATTTTAAGTTGCATCTCAAACCATGTTGAAATAACTCGTTCCCAATGCCAAATTCCTATTACCCAAATGTATGGCTGCCTGTCTGCCCTAGAGAACGTTCCTGGGTCTTATGACCTTGCAAGACGTGTGACTGTCACCCACTTCACGGAGCTCTACATTAGCCATAAACAAATGTGACCAGAGTCTGCATTGTCGTGTTCAGTCGACAAGGCAGCTGCTATGTGGCCTCTTTGTGCCAATGACCGCATAATCCATTCACTAGAGAATGTCTTTGGTCCTTGAGAATGTATCTCTGTTTCTCTATCGCTCGTCTGCACTAGGACTGAAGATCATACAATGAACAAATGAATTAATGAATAGCAAAATGACAAGTGAACGATAATAAAACCCAAAAATCCTTCCTAAAAAGGCTAAATAAATAACAGTGTTAAATGTAAAACCGTTTAGTATGACTACGAGATACTTGCAAAAAAAACAATGTCAGTGATCATTGCATACATGCCAATTGTTTAAGCTTCAATCGTATTACTGACTTTGCAGAGTGAGTCATGCAGCCCGGATAGATAAATATTGCAGGACTGCCTGTTTTGTAGCAAAGGGCCCTTGCATTAATGCACGATGTTATGCAAAAAGATTTGTATACTGGAATAAACCTTTTGCGGGGAATGGCACGTGTCTGTGTAAAATAGCACAAACTTCATTATTGTGTCTCATCCCCCATCTGAAGTTCCAAAACTCCGTTCTCGCAGGGTCTCTATGGCACTTCGACAAATAAACTCCTGCTTGTAGAATGCCTGATCTAAACTTGGCATATAGCATATAAAGTGCAGCGTGCCTCTGGTTGGATGCAGTCAACATAATGTTTAGGACCAGGTAGTTGTTCTATTAGGAGGGAACTTGAGGTAATTGAGGCTGACTTAGAAGACTCTATCATTTTATTTATTTATTTGAAAAGTTTTATAAAGCGCGAACATGACCCTTGTGGGTATCAGAGTGCTGTACATAGAGGCAAAAGCATGAAATTAACTTAGTACAGTTGAGGTCAACATTGTAAAACAACAAGGAGTAAACAATCAAGATCAGGTACCGGGTAGTGGGCCCCGCGAGTTCAGTTTCTCATATAGTGCAATATATTTCCTGTAACATTCAGCAAAACAATAATAGAGTGGCTCGTCACCGCATAGTAAAGTAAATGACAAATCTGTAATCGACCCTAGAAGTATTCTTCTAGTATACTTCCGGAAGAGCCCTAGAGTAAAATAACAATTTACCATCCAATCAAAATAAGTAGAGAAAGATATGTTGGGATAAATGTCAAATCTGTCAGCAAGGGGACTTGAAGAAGAGTATGCAGTTAATGCTCACTCAGGAAAAGCCATTTAGCCTGTTTTTTTAAAGAGGCAGTGGAAGGATTGGCTCTAATCTCTGTAGGAAGAGCGTTCCAAATTCTAGGCGCAAGGCCGGAGAAAGCACGTTTGCATATACTTTTCTTTTTGAATTTAGGAGGTTTCAAGAGTAGTGTGGACGTACTTCTTAAGTTCCGACCGGAGCCAGAAAGAACAAGCTTGTTTGCCAGATAGACTGGAGTGTTGAAATGCAGGGCTTTATGCGTGAGGCAAGCTATTTTAAAATGGATCCTGGCTTCAATAGACAGACAGTTGAGCTGCAAAAGGTCAGGTGTGATGCAATCATGTTTTTTGGAGCCTGTGTTGAGCCTGGTCGATGCATTGAGCTTGGCTCGCTTTAGGAAGGGTCACCAAGCCTTATTCACCAGGGATTGCACTGCAGGCTGTAAGTCTTCTCGTGGAAGGAAAGGCTTAATTTTCTTAAGTGTGTTAAGATGAAAGTTGGCACTCCTAATAGTGGCACTGATGTGAGCTTGCATATTAAGGTATTTGTCCACGGTAATGCCTAATGATTTAGCGGAGTCAACCACGTGAGGGGTGCAGTTAAGGGCTGTGAGTTGTTTTAGCCATTCCAGGGTCCGTGCAGAGTGGTTGTGTGGGGCGATCATCAGGAATTCAGTTTTGAGGGTATTCAACAAAACATGGTTCTGGGCTAACCATTGTTGAGTTTGTGAGAGATATGGATTTAAGGTTTTAATGTCCTCCAGAGAGGAGATCTTAAGGTAAAGTTGCGTCTAGTCCACGTACATGTGGTAATGAATGTGAGAATTGTTCAGAATGACAGTGAGAAGTTCCATATAAAGGTTGAAAAGCATGGGCGAGAGTGCGGATCCTTGTGGAACGTCAATCCTGACCGGGGTACTGGATGAGAGGGACTGGTTGAGGTTAATCCTTTGTGTGCGGTTATGTAAGAAAGAGGTAAACCACTTTAGGTCCGGTCCTGAGAGACCAATCCTGAGTTGAAGAAGATTAATCAAGTGTTCATGTTTGATGGTATCGACTGCAGAAGACAGGTCCAGAAGGATCAGAAGACAGGGGGCATTTTGGTCAATGGATTTCAGGGAATCACCCCCAAATGTGAGTTAGTGCAGTTTCAGTACTCTGCCCTGCTCGACAACCGGATTGAAAGAGGTCAAGTAGTTGAAATTTCTCTATATGGTTGCAGAGCTGCTTGTGGACGCATTTCTCAAGCAGTTTGTGTCATGATGTTGATGTTTATTTCGCTTATATAACCTATATGCTTATTTGACTAATGTGATCGCATCCCTTCAGCTTGTTGAAGGGTTATTACATAAATGACGAACCCCAGGTCTGTAAGTTTGTTTTTAACAAGTGCTGCACACCTACCCTTTGAGGAATACTTCTATTATTGGCTTTAAATATATTTACCCATGGCAGGTTCTGGTCAGTCATGGCCAACTCAGTACAGGGTTCAGTGCAGTGATGTCCGGACTGAGTTTAATGCCTGTCCCTACATAGAAAAGAACTAACGGAGTGCCAGGGACCAATTTAAGTAAAGATCAGAAAAGGCTATTTTTGATTATTGGCAAATCCCTCTCCTTAGTATGGCCCTATGGTTAATCACCATAGACTGCCGCACCTACTGTTTCCTGCCTGTAGATTTAGACTGGTTTACGATGTTCTGCTGAGGTCGCAGTACAGCATTAGTTGTTTGATGACAAGATGCTGTTTAAGGAACGGACATATTATTTAAAGCATAGTTTTCGGATTAAGAGGTTACGAACATGCAGATTTGCCATTATTGGATGCCTAGACATAACTGCTCCTCGAATACATTGTAAGCTGGTGAAGTTCTTGCAGGCATTCGAGAAACTCATTAAACAACATGAAGATATGAGTTTTACCTTGTTGTGCGATATATACCAAATTGTTATGGTTTTATAATTAACTGAACAATAAAGTTTAAATTTCAAATTTCAATTTCATTAGTTGTTGATTTCAGAACAAATACAGCCTTTGCTAATTTATGGTTGAAGCACACTCAAGTTTTTGGCCGTTTACTGCAGGAAACTTTCTCAAGAGAGGGCTGGCCTCATTGTCATCAGCTTAGTGTTGGAAGAATTAATGATCGTATCTTTCTATCTACACTAGTTTTCAAATTCCACTAGTAACCCGTCCATGGCATTTTGGGCAACATCTACAAAGAGAAGTACTGACTACTGATGTCTTCTTGTTGCAGAGTTTCAGTACGTCGGAATTCCATTTCTCAAGATGTTAGT
This sequence comes from Lissotriton helveticus, assembly GCF_964261635.1. Taxonomy (NCBI): domain Eukaryota; kingdom Metazoa; phylum Chordata; class Amphibia; order Caudata; family Salamandridae; genus Lissotriton; species Lissotriton helveticus. Next base: position 1,816,645,632 of record NC_136063.1, read on the forward strand.
CAACATTATTAAGAAAAAGACAAAATTAAAGTGGGGCTGAGACACAGCCTTTGCTTACCCGATGGAATAGGAAAAGGTGCCCTACTTTCCCCTTATGCACAATGCATTATTTCCGACATGCAGGCCTTGCACCACCTGCCTGATCAATTCCTAGCTTGTTCAATCCTTGCCATAGTTTAAATCTATTAACTAGGTCAAATGCTGATTTCACATCAATAAAGACAAATGTATATATACAGACAGACATATTTGAATGTATTTAATGAAGAATATATGCACCTAAAGTGCCGGACAAATCGTCCCTAGTCCCTCACGCACAGATGCTTGTGCCTGTGAGGATAGTTTCATTATCAAACCAATTCTACAAAGTATTGATTAGAACACATCCTAATCGTTTGCCCACAACGTATACATGTGATATTGACCTTTAATTAGATGAATCCAATCTGCTGACCTTCTTTTGTGGAGGGTCTGAGATATCAGCATACCAGGATACAGATGTGGAATTGGTCTTCAGAACTGAAATGAAATTAATTCTCACCACAGATTGCGATAAGCTTGAAACAAATTGCCCGGTATAGGGTAGGGCCCCGGGACTCTCTGAGCTGTCTGGGATTGTTTATCTCTCATTGTCTCAGGACAAAGGATTGTCAGCACAGAGATTTGCTTTGCATCACTGATTTTGTCTTGCCATGTTAAAATTTCAATAATGGTCATGCTGCAGTAATGGTCATGCTGCACCATATATGGGCATATTTACAAGGAGATAGCGCCGCAGTCGCATATTTTTTTTTAATATCGCCACGGCGCAATCAGTGCTTCACATTGCTCCATACTTATTAACTGACGCATTGGGCTCAATGCGTCAGTTTATAGAGGCCTGCCTTACATTATACCTGCACCTGGTATCATTTATGCAGGGTAGGCGTTCACATGTTAAAAGTCACATAGAACTGAGATAGTGAAATTTACAACTTTTCCAACTTTTCCTGGAATCGCTCTACGACTTGACTGTGTTGAAAACCCTACGCCTTCTCAAACCAGCTGTAAGTATTGATGCAGGACTTTCAACATGGGACTCTGTGTTCTGACGCAATGCTGTAGTTGCATCAGTCTTATGGCTCCAGCAATGCGTCACTTAAGCGTCAAAAGATGCGTCAGAATTTGTGACACAACAATGAATCCTTGCGCCATGGAGCACTGCATTATAAATTCAGTGCACCCATGGCCTTGTTAGGGCATTTGGAGCAGGCACAAGAAATCTGACGCATCGATTTTGACGCGTCAGTTCTTGTAAAAATTGCGCTATAGTTTCTTAAAGTATGTTACCCATATATCAGCTCTTATATGGTGCTCTGACTTGTTTGCCCCACCACAGTGTACATTAGGAACAGGAGCCCAAAATCGCTTGGAGTAGATATCAATAGACAAAAATCTATGGCCACTTGTTCTTTGCATTTTTCTTTCTTAGTAAGGTTTTATGTTCCCTCCTCAATTGCTTGACATTATCTTGCTCAGAAGGTCCAAACGGCAGCAAAATTTGGCCAGTTGACAGTGCTTTCTTCTTATCGCTGCACTCACCATTAAGCCATGCATGGTTGTTATTTGGAACTTTCCTGCATGGTTGTGTAGATGACCAAAATTCTGACTTTTTTCAATTATTTCCGTATAATAGTCCAAATTAATCTCATTGCCTCCGTTCTTAGCCACACAAATGGAATTAAGTGGTTCTTTTAATGTGCCCATGAACAGCAACCCTGTTTTAAGGTATCTTTCCACATTCCATTGCCCTTATGTTCTTAGCTGGTGTAATTTCTGGAGTCTATGTAATACTATCTAGAATTGTAAGATGTATTATTACACAGTTTACCGGAGGTTTGTGGTTGCTCTCTAAACGTTGCATGACCTTCATATCATAAAATGAACTTCCAGGACTCTAATCAAGAAGTAGTCAATTAGATTTGATCGTCTGCCACATCTAAATAGTGGAACAGCAGGGTTGTCAGAAACAGTATGTCCATTCAATAAACATACATGACAATTCTATAACAAATTAGTAAAACTCTTCCCTCTTTTTGATGTATTGTGACTGACCATTGCCAAAGGTGGGGCACAGAGGCCACAGCCTACTTCCTCCTCAATGATAACCTTTTCCCGGATTCCCAGGAGTAATGCAGAGTAGAAATCACCAGCAAATTTGATGGATTTGCACTGGATTTTATTTTAATTACCCGCCATTCTAGGATTCTATGGTATACTTGACTACATGAATTGTAGCCAGTTGAAATATGAACATTTGCAACAGCTTCTTTAGGCATTTTTGTGTTTGTTAAGCTAACGTGAGCTATTTGTGGGTGCTGTAAATACAAGCAACTGATGCACTTGCCTTTCCAACTGCATGGAGGATTGAATGATGTTACTACGCGAGTAAATACCACTCTGTAGGTTACAACACGGTTGTTACAACGACCGCGTTGTTACCACGCATGGCTCTACATCGCAAGTCGTTTCTACGACTTGCGCTAGATGGCACGCTGGACTTAGGAATAGTATAAATTACTATTCCTACTCCAGTCAGCGCAACAGCAGGGAATATGTTGGACTTAAAATCCAGCACATTCCCTGCTGTTGCACCCCACCTAGCGCAAGTCGTAGAAATGACTTGCGATGTAAAGCCACGCATGGTAACAACGCGGTCGTTGTAACAACCGCGTTGTTACCTACCTGCTTGGTAACAGCAGCATTGTAAATGCTGTTTCCCGTATGGAGACCCACTTTGCTAAACACCCCTTAGGCTTCCCTTTTATGCTTTCATTGTTAGGGTTGGGTGAGTGTTACTTTGCGACTTAACCCACATGTCCTGAAAACAACAAACGTTGTGCAATTTAACAAATGTTTGCAGTCAGAGACATCACATTTAGTACTCAAACTGGTAATGTTCCAAGAGAGAATTGTCATGTGAAGAACGCGTACTTCTTTACGTATCCTATGACACAGACAATTAATTGACATAGCAGACAGAAACACTATAGTGATGAAAGGTGGTAGAGGCTTCATATGGTCTTCAATTTTAGAAACATTATTTAGAGTTTCAGAGCCCTGGCCGCACAATTTCTGCCTTGCTTTCAACTCTAGGTACACTACTGGAGCCTGGGGACAATATTTCCACCACTCTGGTGTTATTTATTTTTTAGTACATTCATGTTCCTAACTTCATTCTGATATTACCAGGCAACCTAAAATAGTCTTCAGGTCGAGGTCCTGACAATGTAAATTAATTTCTGGACTTAGCAGAGATCGTTACGTCTTGCTGATTTTGTTATTCAAAATGTGGTTTGCAGAGTACAGTCAGCAGGATCAGATCAGTACCCATGGAGGTGATTCACGTTCTCCACGATGAGCTTGAGAATAGTGGTTAATTAAAATTCAATCTTGTTTCTGATGTTTATTCTGATGATTATTCCTAATCCTGGAAAGTATTAAAGGCTGACATATTTTATATCATATGAGGTGATCAATTGAAGTAATGGTATTGAATAAAATAAGTTTAATAGGTGTGATCTGTTCAATGTACTATTGCCAGGAGAATTGGGAAATAGATCAGCAAAATACTAGACTAATATGTCCAACCATGCTGTTGAATCAGCATGCCAAGGTCCGTATTGCTAGATTTAGCTTGAAGGCTATAACACTCGTTGGTAGGATAGTGCCAGCGGGTTAAGCATAGTAGCCGTAATGATGGCTGATGCTAAGGTGCTCTGAGACGACTTTCCTGCAGTTGTAGTCACTGATATAGTGGAAGATGAGGTTGCTTGCTCACGTATAAGCACTCTTAGAGGACTTTGGTTGCTGTTGGAAATAAGAATAGTTGCCTTGTTTTTCTGTATCATTTCGATTGACAGCCTACAGGATCTTGCCTTTTTGCTTCTGTTCTTAATTCGTGTTGGTTGAGAAAAATCAGTTAGTGTACCATTATTGGTGGCACTGTGTTCTTTCGATTGAAATACTGGATTAACCAGTTTGAAAATAGGGCTATCCAACTAAGGTTCTGTGAAGAGTTTCTTCAAACATTACACTGGATTGCTAAAGTTAGATGTTTTCTTCCCCTTATTCCTCTTTTCCAAGAGAGACAACCCTGTCTTCATTTCATAATACAATGTCCTTATTAAGCTCTTTGCTTTAGCTGCTGGTGTACATGAGCTCTCCATCAAGAATCATCTTATCAGTTGGTCTTGCACTAGATCCAACTTTAATGCCGTCTACTAATGTTGAATCTGCACCAACACAATGACTAGATTGTTGATTCATTAATGTCATGGCATTATACCTGGGCTCTGGCTTGGTCAAAGCCTTTGGATTTAAGGTTATAAGGCCAGCGATGTAATCTGCACTCGCCAATGACCTCTCTACTGATGACAATATGGATCCTATTATTTTTCTCAGTCCTGTAATGATTTTGAAATTTTAGTACTATGGTTTAAAATGTTGAGAGAGTCATGCATTAACAGTCAATTTGTCAGGAAATGAGGCTCTTTGACCAAAGAATGCATTTGGTGCTTTGCCTGTTGACATAATATCGCACAGGCGACAGACCACTTTGCCATTTTCAGGTACACTGCTAAATTCATTGGTGGTTTTGATGTTTTAGGGCCTGTTTTGATAGAATGGTATTACTTAATTCATAAACACATTAACAAATGCAGTTTACCTTTGTGTACTTCTCCTAGAGAGTGTCACAAAGGGGGACGACTGTGTTGTCAGGATGTGCCATTCTGACAGGATGGGTGGCGGCGGAGCTGTTACCTACATACTTGCACTTCACAGGAGCTGGCTAACCACACTCAAAAGCACTTAACACTAGCTTTTTGTCACCCAAGACATCCTGGAACCTGGGCAGGGAGGAAGGAAATCATAAGAACCATCTGTGGGGTGGAATATCTAGAAGTTTCTCCCACTGCAAAGCTGGCACCAGTTATAAATATTGAACCCTGTGATCCACTCTTCAGTACACTCCTGGACCTGTGGGTACTACAGAAGAAGGACTGCCCTACTGCCAGAGGACTGCCATTCTGCTTGAGACATGCTCTGCTCTCTGTGATGGAAGACTGGACCTGCTTGCTCCATTCATCCCAGGCAGAGTGACTCCTAGGGTCAGGTAGCTGAACCTGAGATTCATGGGTACCACAACTCCAAGAGGTCTCCCTGAAATTGCCCAGCTCTCCTGCTGCACTGAACCTGCTTGGACCTACAACTGGGCCAGCTTAAGCCCTGCTGGCCTCTGCTGGAGTGAGTTTTTGATCCCTAAGAGGTGTACCCCCAGATCCTGGAGCTTTGACTGGCATCAAATGAGGTCCTCCTGTGACGAAAAGGAGAAATCCTGAAGATTTCGGCCCTTCGCAACCACAAACGGGTCTGTTTGTGCTGAGATCTTGCCACCCATGATGACCGACAATATGAAATTCTGGTGAACCTGTCTCTTGGAGCTACAGCAACCACCAGCAATGACCGGCAATGCGAGATCTACTCATCCTCCTAAAGCATTGACAGCCTACTGTGACCGCCAACATGACTTCAGCAAAGACTGTCCTCAATGCCCGATGGTATCTTTGCACTATAGCACTGACTGTCCACAAACACCCAGCCTGCTCTTCGCACTACTGTGATGACCACCCTCAACATTCTCCCAGCTCCTTGCAGCCTTCTCCACAAACAACTGGACTCTTTGCGCCGCACTTTGAGAAAGTAACTTCGTCAGTGGGATTAGCCTGGTCCCTGTGTCCGGCCCACAATATACTTACCTAGATCTTTGAAATTATATCTCACTAGTTCTACTGATCAGATTTGAATCATTTTGGTTTCAAATAATTTATTACATTTTACTCTATTTGTCTAAATTGGAATGGATTTTTCTTGTGTTGTGTTTTCATTTTGCTACTGTTTGTGTGCTGCATAAATACTGTACACATTCCTTTAAATTAAGCTGGACTGCTTTTGTGCCAAGCTACCAGAGGGTTCAGTTCAGTTTAATTTAGTGACTTTATGTGGTTCTCCCAGACAAGGATTGTGGGTGTTGCTTAAGAAGGGCTCACGCCCTCCTCAACCAACAACACCATTTCTCACAGTAGCAGTTTATGCCTGTAATTTATGGAGATGAATTTCGTTTGTGCGCAGTATGTGCCCTGGTTTTCTCCTCTGTTGGTGCATCCAAGACTTGTTCCCATTTCTAAAGGGCTCTTTTATGTGCTGGAGCAGCAAGGTCAGTGTAAATGTAGCACAGACTAGAAACCCAGTCCCCTTCAGTAGTGGTATTTATTATATAAGAAATGCAGCCCCCTGCGAGGCTGCGCTACGTTGCGCGAGAGGGAGAGAGCAGGAGAGCGCCATATTTTTAAATATATGGCTCTCTCCTCCCTTTTCCCTTGCGACGGCGCTGATTTCAGCAGCAGTGGGCCATGCACACAGCTGCAGCACTAGGGTGTGTGCATGAGTGTAGCATAGGTTTTGTACAGGAAGGCTAGCCTTCCTGTACAAAATACTATACTAGACACAAGAGAAAGCTTTCCCCACTTTGTATGCGTGCTGCACAGTGCAGCACGCATGCAAAGTCGGAAAAGGAAGGGGAAATTAAAAATGTACTACGTTTTCAGTAAATTGGGTATAGTATGAGAAAATGTAGGTGGTTGCATGGGATCACCCATGCACCACCCTTGGCACGCCCCTACGGCGCAAAGTAATGCGAAGCAGCGCAATGCGCTTCTTCACATTACTTTTACGTTATTTCCAGCGCTAAGCAGGTTTAGCACTGGAAACTTAATGAGGAAAAAAAGATTTCGCACCGTTTTGGGTCACTTTTGTTACGCAAACAAGGCACAAAATCTTAGTAAATCTCCCCCAAAGGCTGCTCTACCCAATGCGGTCAAACTGCTTCATGACTAGCTTCTCGAACTGCAGGTTAAGCCTATTAGCTATAATTCAAGCCAAGATTTTATTGTTATTGTGCGTGAAGGATAACAAACTATATTCCCTACACTCTTTCTCATCATTTCCTTGCTTGAGTAGAACTGTAATAACAGCTTCCCTTGTGATTAGTGGAAGTGTACCTGTTTCCAGGACCTCCTGTCTACCTTAGCCGGGTGTGGAGTCCTTAAACTCCTTGTAAACTTCTGCCATCAGCCAATCATACATAGGGGCTTTACATCCTGGCAATCCTTCTACGGCTACTATGATTTCTTGAATAGCAAATGGTTCCTATAGGTATGCGCACACCCTACCTTCAATCCCAGCCAGTTCTGACCCCTCCAGATATTCCTTTATCTGTGAGAGGTTCACATCCCTTTGAGAAGTGTAAAAGTTCTTGTAGCAGGTCTGAGACTCTTGTAATTTGGCAACATTGCCACTCACAGTTTCTCCAGTGGCTACTTTCAATGAATGTATAACATTCGGCTGCTGGCCCTTACTGAGGGGCAATAAGAGTGTCCTACGAGACCTCTCGTCCTCTCTAAATTTACCCATCCTAGCATTTCTTCCGAAGTACCTGCTTTCTTTCTCTGCAAGTTCTCCACAGATTAATAAGCTTATTTTTTTCTGAAGCACATCGGGCCCTTACTCTGTTTCATATCTTGTTTCTAATTCTTCTAGCATTTTGCCATGCTTCTCTAGCTGTGTCTCTAATTATCTAAGGACTCCTGTATGTCGGCCCATCGTAACACCCTTGATGTATACTTTATATGACTCCCACAATGTAGCGGTTCTTGATACTGAGCCTATAGTAATCTCAAATAATTAATTAATTGCTTTCAGCTTCTCGTTTTTAAACACTGCATCTCTAAGGGCCTCTGTTGGGAAGTGCCATATATGATGTTGACCTATACGTGGGGGTATCATTAACTGTAACACAACCGGAGAATCATAGGGTAGTGTACCGAACAGATAATTCAGATCAACAACCCATGACATAGCTTCTATCGATATAAGCCAGAAAAGAATGTGTAACTGTGAGTAATTCACTGAGGAGTAATAGGAATATACTCAATTCTCGAAAATCATTCATGTCCAATATGTGCCATGTTCCATGTGTTCTCATGGGAGACATTGTTTAGTTTGCATGCGATACATCGCATACCATTACAATGCGGTCGCCACAACAACCGCATTGTTACATCGCATACGATTACATCGCAAGTCGTTACAACGACTTGCTGTTGGGGGCAGAAGGTGTTGGGTTTACAATCCAACACCTTCTCTGCTGTTGCACAAACTGGAGTAGGAATAGTAAATTATACTATTCCTAAGTCCAGCGCACCCCCTACAGCAAGTCGTTGTAACGACTTGCTATGTAATCGTATGCGATGTAACAACGCGGTCATTGCAACAACCACGTTGTAATGGCATGCGATGTATTGCATGCAAACTAATGTCATATATTCTGCTCTCACTGGCCCTGAATGATCACCCCTGGTAGGGTTAGTACTATCTACTTAGGCTGCATAAAAGTCACCCCATGTAATATTACAGGTATCTTGCTCCCGAAGACTGAACCGCAGTCCCACCTCCCCCCACTCAGCAACATGAGACCTTAACGGGTGAGTAGACACGCTTTACAATAAACTTGATTGACTGATTGATTGAAAAAAAGGGTGTTAACGCCTCCAAAATCTTAGGACAATCAACATTAGACGCATAGGCACTTAATAAAGTAACAGGAGTCTCCAGCAATAAAATTATGTATATAGTTTTTTCATTGTGGTACTGGTGCTTCTCTCTCCATCAAACGGCATGATAGCCTTGATGCACTTGGTTGGGGTAGGAAGAGAGAGGGCAGATCATGGGGAATGAAGATTCATGCTACCAGTTATCCCTGCTCTGCACCTGGGGGGTCCACCGGAGAACACAACAAGGACAGTTAACATATTGGCATAATATGCTGGGATTGGGATCCAGGTACACATCTGGCCCAGTATTCATCCGAAGAAGAAAACACAGCAATATGTGGTAAACTGGCTTAATTGTGGATGTGCTTACCTCTTTGAGCGCTGTGGAACCACACTTCATTTGAACACATAAATGTTACCACTCACATCTGTACATGCAAAGACAATTAGGCAATCGTGATACGGAAGTAACAAACCAAGCTATATATCAGTAGTATCGAAAAAATCATTGTATATGGCCAATTTGATATGGATTTGAGGTTGTCTAGGACGTCTAAACATGACTAACTACGAAATACGTACTCTGCAAATCATGACGGTTCGCGCAAGAACCACACTCCACGCTGTTACTTGAAGCGTAAAAGGCCATTTTATTAGGACAAGGTTGAACTCCTTTAGGCTTTATTACATAGTACAGAAATGCAATAAATATACTTTTCCCCACCCCATACCGACTCATTCTCCATTCCTCCTTCTCAAAACCATCTCACCTGTTTGACTCTTCCCCATTCACTCGGTGACCTCCTTCCTCTCCCCATTCTCACCTTCACTTGCCCTCCGAGCATCCTCTGTTGAATTTCCTTCATTGCTTCCCGCGCCCCGCTATCAGTCACCAGTGTACCATTCTCCCCCTTGAGGGGTGGATCGCCCGTATGTGACTCACCACCCCTCCAAAGTACCGCCACGCCTCTGCCCTGCAACCTGCCCTAAACTGGCACACTCAGACCCAAAACCATCCCAAGCCCCTCACTTAAAACCTGTAGGGTGGGTGGGTGGACAAAGTTTCCTTATGTCCCCCCGGTGGTGCTTGGGTGTTCAGAAGATGCTGTTTCTCCTCTCCTGAACACCTTTATAGGCTTTCCCAGATCCCGCCCCTTGCCCCTCTAATCCCACCCCACACCTTGTCCTTCCGGTCTATGCGCGAATACCCCAGGGGAAGGACTGGTCTGCGACCTTTACTTCCCCTGGGGCCCGCAGTCTGGCTTGAATATACTTCGCAGAGGACGTCAGTCATATGTCTACTAATATTCCAAGTCGCTCTAGGCATGTCTGCCCTGGGCCAACAGCGTTTATAACAAACAGGCCTTCTGCTGGCCACCGTCGCGCTCGAACGATACCTATAGCAGAAAACCTTTCGGCATGTGAAATACGCATCTTTTTTTCTGTTGTTATTCTCTCTTTGTTGTGAGGTGTTGCCATGTCGCGTGCTTCTGTCTCCTGCCCCCGTAGCAGCGCATGCCCCCATGCTGTAAAGTTTGTCTTTCTCTCTATAGATTTTATCAGATCATAACATCAGACAGGAGTCCCGAACTATGCGCTGGCTCCCAGTTTCCAAGGCGAGGGAAATCAGCGTGAGAGATTATTTTGTAGTTTTGGTCCTAAAAGACAGACCAGATAATCCCGGTACCTTTGTTTAGGTTGAACATCTTTCAATATAATATGACCAAAACCAGTAGGTTGAATTAACCTTTCATTCTGTCGATTTCGATTTCCTGTACCCTGTAGCATATTTCGTAATCGTTTTTGGAACTCAAAAACCACTGCGAAGAAAAATACGACTGGATACAAGCATAACTGGGCTAAAATGTTGAAAATATGATTAAAGTTGTTCTCTATCTACCGAACTCGCTCCTTCGGAGACCATTTGATTGCTCGCGGTAATATTTTACAGGCATGTGTGTTGATTGGCCTGGCAGAGGGGGCTGTATTTATTCAACCTCTTCCCCACATCACGAGACCTGTTTGCGGCGCTGTTTATTAGTTTTAATTTAAAGCATGAGCATAACTCACCCCAAAACAATCGCCTCTGCCGTCATAATAAAATAGACATACACAAAACCAATCATCTTTGCCGTCATAATAAATATACATAAACAAAACCACTATTCTACCGTGAATATTCATTTTTTTGCTATGAATCATCAAAACTATGTTTTGACGGTAGAAATGTACTATCTGCATCGGTTCCCCGTTTCCTCGTCACTACATCACGGTTTTTGCATTTTGATTTTGAGGCAAGCTGCGAAGGCGTGAAATGGAACAAGGTCTGCAAGAAAAGGTTTAAGGCAAATACCCAGAATCGTGTGCAAATAAACCGAGCACAAATAAGCAACAGGCTTGCCTTGTTCCGGCATTTTCACTTGTCTATGATAGAGCTTAGTAGAAGAAACAAGCAGGTACAAAATATATATTTTTCAACAGGTCCCATGTTATTTATGCAGCAAAGGCCGTCTTACAAGGCCAGTGCAGCCTTCAGCGGTGTCCCCTGCAGCTACCACCTTGTCTCATGATCCACTCTGTTTTCTATTCCCGTTATAAGCCACATCTTACCTTTCCGTCTGAGCAGGGTCAGACACCTTCAGCAGGGATTCCAGAATTGTAAATGCAGAAAGCCTGCATAGTATGTGCTCTGGCCTTGTGGGAGCCCTTCTCACCCCTTCTCAAACACATTTAAGGCACTTGAGATTTTGCTTTGTACCAGACACATTGGGGAGATGTCCCATTGGCAGGGGCTGGTTGCCTTGATTCTGTAACAATTTGAGCCACTTCGTTACTTTACTGTGCCATCCTTATAACGAATATATTTAAATATTTGACCCACCTCAGTATGGCAACAAAGGCTTTTAAGGCGCTTTTCCCCTCAATGGTAGATAATAGCAATTGTGTGTGGCAGTAGGGGGAACGAGTTTGCCAGAGCCCAATATCTTCTGGGCACCGGTACACTGCGGAATAAGTTGGCCTGGGCCACCAAATTATATGAGTGTGATGTCATTTGTGAAGGTCACAAGCATATGAGAAGGACAGCAAGGGCTTTCCCTCCGAGGTCCTTTCTAGGACTGAGCAGATAATCGTGGTTAGGGGAGGGGATAAAGACAGCTGCCACAGCCCCATGCTTCTCCATAGCCATACTCACTGCCCCAGGAAGGAGCAAGATTATGCTGTTTGTATTTTTAATTAGATGCAAGAAAAAATGCAAACAACACTGTGCTCCTTGCTGGTCTACTCAGATGCAAGTATGTGCAGGATACCCTCTGGTCAGTGCTCAACTCCCTAATGAGGTAGCCCAATGCTCACTTCCAGACCATCTAAATATATATGTGTTTGATGTCACTTCAAGGTCACAACCATATGGTGAGGACAGGGAGGGTTTGCCTCCCAGGTCCTTCCCAGAACTGAGCGTCTAAAGCTAGCCATCACTGGCTCCAGCTTCTTCATCGCCATACTCACTGCTCACGTAAGGAGCAAGATGATGCTGTGTGGATTTTACGTAGGCACACAACAAAATCCAAACAGCCTTTGGTTCTTTGCGGGGACAGAGGCACACAAGTATATGTCCCAGCACTCAGATGTGTTCTTTCCTTAGGATAAAATAGGCTGAGGTTGGACATCAATCTGGACATGTGCACAGTAACTTTCATAGTTGTTTCTTATCAGTTACTAACTAGCTGAGCCTTAATTGTCTAAAACTAAGACAAAGGTGATGCTATTGGGGGTCTTCCTTTAGTTTGGACTTAACCTGGTGGCCCTGTGCCTTAGGCACTGTCCTATCCCCTCCTAAACAGTAAAACATTTTGGTAGTTCCACTAGATGGTGGATTATTCTTTAAGCCCCAAGTTGCTAATTCTTCTGCTTCTGCTTCATGTCTCTTTCACTTCAAAGTGCTGGCCAATATTTTTCCTTTTTAGCCTGAATAGAGGCGCTTCAATGTTCTTCAGAATATTATGGATTTATTTCTTTATTAGAATAATATTCTTTATCTGAGGCTCTTCTATACACAACACATCCCTTACAACTGGTTCAAAACTCCGTTGCTCATCTTCCACTCAAATTATCTTGTGTGTCTTCTACTTTGGGTCATCTAGAGACACTTCTCTAGCTTTCGATACAGAGGAATACCTTGTTCAAGATTCCTTCTATTTGTTTCAAGGCTTTTCACCACATATGCCCTATTTTCCATTAAGCAACAATTCAACTGGTATTCTCCAGTACATTCCTTGTGTTCTTCCAATGCTCATCTTCTTCCAGAAATTACAAAGGTATATGAAGGTGTTTGGGATATCTCCGTACAGGTGTTTATTCTGTGCCATTCCCTATCTTTGAAAGAGTCCTCCATGACCAATTATGTACCGTGTTAGGAAAGCTTTAAAATGTGCCTATCTCATAAGTAATATTTCCAATTGGTGCCTGCTTACATTTTATTTTACTACAACGTCAGGGTGCCTTTGGGTGTTTCTAGTGCTTTATAAATACATGTTCTATGAGTCTTTGTTCGGACACTTCTCCTGATCAGAACAGCACACCAATGGGCGTTGCCAATGGCTAAAGATGGCAGCTGTGCGGTAGCTGAGTTCCGCTGTGCTCCCTTGCAAATCTTCCCTAATCCTGCTCTCCTGTCACCAGTGTCATCGTTGGGATGTCATGGGACCCCCTGGGCATAGTCAACGAAGTGCTGCTGGCGAGAGAAGGTCCCTGAAGAGAGGTGAAATTTGCCATCCAAAAAGGTTGGATATGGCTTCTGTGGTTGAGGAGCGTGAGGTGCTAACTAGCCCGAGCTAGAGCACCTGGCAGAATCACCAATGGGCTGGTGTGAGAGGAACGACCCACTTCTTATCCCTGTGTGTGATACATTGGAGGAATCATGGGTCTCTGCACTTCTCTGAAGGGTGGACGCTCATTTATTTATTTATTTGAAAGTTTTATATAGCGTGAACAAGACCTTTGCGGGTATCAGAGCGCTTTACAACAAATGTGTATAGGTATAACAAATCAATAGAAATAAGCAAGACCATAAGAATAAAATCAAGAAGCTAAATAAAAGAACAAGGCACAGAACGAACATTATGAATAAAGCAGAGCGCATTACAATAAATGTGTATAGGCATATAAAATAAATAAATAAATAAGCAGGACCGTAAGAGTAAAGTCAAAATGCTTAATACAAGAACATAGGATAGATCAAACATTATGGATAAAGAGGACAATATTGATTGGCCGCAAAGGCAAATATAGTTAGAAGGGACAGTCGAATAGGGGTACTCCACAGACAAGTAAAGCAATGTTTATGTAAATTTTGCCATAAGGATGCCCTTTACTTCCAGTTTGAAGGAAGTGGTGGAAGGGTTCCGTCTAATTTCTGGTGGCAGGGCATTCCATATCCTGGGTGCCATTCCTGAATAGGAACAATTATACGTTTTTTTCTTCTTGAATTTTTGTGGTTTCAAAAGGAAGATTTCCGCACTTCTTGTTGATCTTGATCCTCCAGATATTGTGAGTTTTTGTGTGAGATAGCTTGGTGCGCTATGATGTAGGGCCTTGTGCGTCATGCAAACAATTTCCAGGTGGATTCTGGCTTCAAATGGCAGCCAGTTTAAAGATTTTAGATCCGGGGAGATGTGGGCCCTTTTTTTCGAGCCAATGATGAGTCTCGCTGAGGCGTTGGTGGAGGCTCAAAGGGGAGCTGTGGCGGTTTTGGGAAGACCGCATAGTGAGACACTGTCATAGTCCAGCCGCGGTAGAACTAAGGCCTGCACCGCTAACTTAAAGTCATTTGGGGGTAGGAAGGGCTTAAGCTTCCTTAGTGTGTTGATCTGAAAGATTGCTCCCTTTGTTGCATTACTAATATGCTTCTGCATATTGAGGTTACAATCCAAGGTTATACCCAGTGATTTCGCGAGTCCACAATGGTTGGTTGAACATCTAGTGCTGCAAGGTGTTTTATAAAATTGTGCATAGTGGGGACTTTGGCGGGGGGGGGGCAATGAGGAGGAATTCAGTTTTTGAGGCGTTCAGTTTGAGGTGATTCACTGCCAGCCAGGTTTGGGTCGTCTTAAGAGTATTGTTGAGCAAAGTAATGTCATCCAAGGTATTGATCTTGAGGTAGAGTTGGGTATCATCTGCATACATGTGGAATTGCACGTTGGATGTTTGTAACAGATCGGTAAGAGGTTCCATGAAGAGGTTGAAGAGTTTAGGGGATAATGAGGAGCCTTGTGGGACTCCTGGCGTGACCGGAACCGGTTTAAACAGTGTGTTGTTGATCTTGAATTTTTGAGTCCGGATTTGCAAAAATGACGTGAACCAGTCAAGCACTGGGACCACACTGCTACGGGGGCATTTTCGAGCCCTTCCTGCCACCTTACCTGACTGACCAGCTGCCTCCTGCCTCCCCTCCCGCCGCCGCACCTCATTTGCCAACCAGCGGCCGCAGTGAGGAGGGGGGCCCAGGGACATCGGGACTACAGATCCCAGACACCCTAGCGGCGGGAGCCGCCGCCACACGCATTTCCGGCATCAGGAGGCGCACAAAAAGGAACTCAGCCCCGGTAGAGCTGGGGACCACACTGCTTCGGGGGCATTTTCGAGCCCTTCCCGCCGCCTTACCTGACTGACCAGCTGTCTCCTGCCTCCCCTCCTGCCGCCGCACCTCATTTGCCAACCAGCGGCCGCAGTGAGGAGGGGGGCCCAGGGACATCGGGACTACAGATCCCAGACACCCTAGCGGCGGGAGCCGCCGACACACGCATTTCCGGCGCCAGGAGGCGCACAAAAAGGAACTCAGCCCCGGTGCAGCGGGGGACCACACTGCTTCGGGGGCATTTTCGAGCCCTTCCTGCCGCCTTACCTGACTGACCAGCTGGCTCCTGCCTCCCCTCCCACCGCCGCACCTCATTTGCCAACTAGCGGCCGCAGTGAGGAGGGGGGCCCAGGGGCTTCGGGACTACAGATCCCAGACATCCTAGCGGCGGGAGCCGCCGCCACACGCATTTCCGGCACCAGGAGGCGCACAAAAAGGAACTCAGCCCCGATGGAGCGGGGGACCACACTGCTTCGCGGGCTTTTTCGAGCCCTTCCAGCCGCCTTACCTGACTGACCAGCTGTCTCCTGCCTCCCCTCCCGCCACCGCACCTCATTTGCCAACCAGCGGCCTCAGTGAGGAGGGGGGCCCATGGGCATCGGGATTACAGATCCCAGACACCCTAGCAGCGGGAGCCGCCGCCACACGCATTTCCGGCGCCAGGAGGTGCACAAAAAGGAACACAGCCCCCGCGTCGCGGGATCGCGCGCGGGTCCGCGCCGGGCTAAGCCCGGGCAGGGGTGGTGGGCAGTCCGGGCTCGGACGAGGCCGGGCCGGCACCCCCCCCCCCCTGAAAACCTCATTATGGGTAAGAGAAAACAGTTATGCAATGGGGGACAAGGAGATCAGAAAGCAAAGGTACCAAGAAAAGCTGACACTATAATTTCATACCTGACATCAGCTGTGGGGGTTATTAGAAAAGAAATTGCGAATGCGGAAAAAGAGCTGGGCATCCCACCCTCGGTGGCTGAGGGGGTTGAACTGGTCCTGGAAGGAGAAAACCAAGATACTTTGCCCTCACAATTAGCACCCCCTGTTGGATTAAGCCCCTCCACACCGGCAGTACCTGAGCCTAACGTGGATAGCCAGGCATTATTGCCCCCTCATGAGAACGCACCTAGTACATCTGCACAACAGGCAAAGAGGGGTAGACCCACAAAGAAGTGCCAGAGAAAGACTAAACATGGGAACAATCAATCGACTGACTGGGAGGATGGTATAGTAGGCAGACTCAGTGCAAAGATTAATTAGCGCACATCTAGAGCCGGTCCTAATAAGCATCGGCAAGGACATTGTGGATACATTGAACAATTGTGTTGCAGGGTTACTTAAGAGATGTGATGCTTTAGAAGCTTTTGTACAAGAGTATCGGGGGTTGTTTGGCTCAGTGACTTTTTCCCAGCACCCGTCTTTAACTAAAGCAGGGCAAAATACGTCTATGGCCAATGCTAGTCCTAGCAATATTCAACCCAGTACAAATGTATCTGACGCTAATGTAGCCCCAGATGTAACTCCGAGGGTTCTCCCTTCCTTGGGTAAGGCATGAGTAAAAGTAAACAAACAAAAACTGCCTGAATTGAATCAGTTAGTAAATAGGTCAATACCTGCTTACTGTCATGCAAAGCTACACCTCCCACCCGAAGCGGTCCCCTTGGTGGCAGTACTAACAGGGGTTCCACCATTGGGTCTGAACACCGATGAAAGTACTCAGGAACGTTTGAGGAAAACCAGAAGTTGGTGTAATCATTACTCCACAGGTGATACAGATATAGCCGATAGCATAAGCATGGTCAGAAGAGTGGGGTGGGTTGGCCCATGTCAGAAACGTATAGAAGGGGACTGTATTGTCATAAATTTTAATAAACCAAACATTGCGGATCACTAACTTTGGGACGGATCTGAATTATCGAATTCTGGTATTAGGCCATTCCCACTGGGTTATTTTTACCCTCCCCCGCCTAAAAGGTTATGGCATGCAGATGTAGGTCACAGTAAATCACCTGTCTCACATCAGAATGTGGTATACCACCTGCAGACAGCTCCAGTAGTCCGGATCCTGCACCGGACCTCTGAAACCCCGATGTACATGGGCTTGCCATTGGCCAACCGTTTCTCCCCACTATCTGATATCGAGGAAAACGACTGACTAAATGATAAATTGGAGCCACCAAGTCAGATCCAAGTTCCTAAATGTAGTATTGTGAGTTGGAACGTAGCAGGAATAAGAGCAAAAGTGGGCAATGATAACTGGGAGGGGTTCCTAAAAACGTATGATATAATAGCCCTTCAAGAGACCTGGGACCCACAAAACAGTTTTTCTCTGGATGGTTATAGCCACTTCTGTATACCGGCAAAACGCAGCAATGTGGGCAGGGCCAAGGGGGGTTTAATTATTTTGTTTACCTTGGAGTTAAAGGGCTCACTAATACAACTTGATTCAGGCTGTCATAACTGTTTAATAGTGGAATTGACAGTATCTGACACCAACAAAATTTTATTTATTAATTTTTATAATTCTAATGACAATCAATATAATAATCTAGCTTCATTAGAAAAGTTTTTGTCTGTATATAGTCAAGATTTAAATACTTTTGAGATTATACTGATGGGGGACTTCAATTCTCATCCCTGTAATCAACCTTGTGTAAGTACGGGTTAGGAGGGGCCTATATACTCTGTCCCTACTCATTTTGAACATTCCAAACAGGGTGAGGAATTGGAATTCTTTTTGGCCACCTGGAACCTATATGAATCAGGCTGTCGGGAGGGTGGCTGTAGGGCCCCGACGTTTAAGGGGAAAGACGTAAATACAATTATCGATTATATTTTTTTAACATCCTTTATTTTATCTAGGGTTTTAAGGTACAGGACTGTGGTCTCTGCTTTTAGTGACCACAATCATGTGATACTTGAGATGGTGACAGGGGGTCACTTGGGTTTTATGGATGCATCTCATAAGGGAGGGAAGGACGTGACCCCGACAGACCAGGGAAGAAGATTAAAATGGGCCAAAGTAGTCCCCGAAACCTTCCTGCAGGATGTCCCGTCTAAGTCCGAGGTTGTTATATGCCTAAATAACAACACGCAGGGCCCTCAGATGATCGCCGCCTTTGACACCATCTGTACTAATATAAATCAAGGCTTACAGAGAGGAAGAACTCGGAGCACGAATAACGGAAAAAGATGGTTCAATAACAGCTGTTGTAAGGCACATGCCGAACTCCTTAAAGCCTTAAAGGCTAGTCCCAAAGATAGGGGGCTAATAGTCAGACTTATGACAGCTTACAAAAAAGCAATAAATACTAGAGGACTGGAACTAAAGGAGGAAGCGTGGTGTAAACTTTCATCACCTGAGGTCCTGAGAGACAGTGGGAAATTTTGGGCGACGATAAACCAACCCCTGTTCGCGAACGATATGAACTCACCACTCGACTGTAATATACCAGATGATGACTGGATAGCCCACTTTGAGAAAATATATAGTTTGCCAAACAAGGAGAATGGCACAGATCCTACCCTTCCTGAGAGTGTAGTTCCCTCGGTGGTATTTGATGTCGTTGAGGTTGAAAGGGCGCTAGGGGAGATGACTAAGAACAAGGCCCCAGGCCCTGATGGGGTCCCCGCTGATTTATTCATGGCGGCCCCAAAACTGTGGTCAAAAATTCTTACAAATGTATTTAATGTTCTGGCCACAAATAGCTTCCCAGCCTCCTGGTTCAAATCCATAAATGTCCCGGTCTTTAAGAAGGGAGATAGGCAGGATCCCTCTTGTTATAGACCGATTTCCCTGATAGATTCCTGTGTAAAAATCTTGGGTCGGGTCATCCTACATAAATTGATGGAGTGGTTGGAAGACAGAGGGGTCCTGTCTAACGCTCAATATGGATTTAGAGCAAAAAGAGGAACACTCGACCAATGCCTCAATCTCCAGCTATTAATTGATAAGTACACTAAAGCAAAGGAGGGATCATTGTATATGGGGTTTATGGACCTTTCCTCTGCCTTTGAGCTAGTTAACAGGTCAAAGTTATGGCAGATTTTATTAAATATGGCCTTTGACCCGTCCCTAGTATATTTCTTAGCTGACCTTCATTCTGGTCTTTTAGCCTCAGTGAAGGCCACAAACAAGGGGCGCTGCACTAATCACTTTAGATCAGAAAGGGGGGTCAGACAAGGGTATATCTTGCCCCCCTTCTTTTTACTTTATACATTAACGCCCTGGAGCCAGCCTTAGGGGTGGCGTCACAGGACATACCGCGCATAGAATTATTTATTTTATTTATTTAGAAGTTTTCTATAGCGCTAACAAGACCCGAAGGTATCAGAGCGCTTTACAGTAGTGGGCATGAAAAAGAGAACAACATGAAACAAACCCAATAAAAGCAATCGGCGACAGACAATTAGGAAAGAAGAAAAGTTCGGACAGCAGGGCTTCTCAGTACTGGATTCAACAATAACGCATGGATTCTGAGACGTTTGCAGCTCCAAGTTATCCATAACCAAGGGAGCGGATCAGGCACAAGGATTTAAGTTGGCTCTTGAATTCTGCATAGGACGGTAGAGTTCTGATGTGCGGGGGGATGGCGTTCCATATTTTGGGGGCATTTCCTGAGAAAGAGCAATCCGCAGTTCTCTTCCTTCTGGTTTTTGGTAGGATGAGCAGCAGGGAATTAGAGCTTCTCAAGTTTCTGGCTTGGCCTGCTTTTTTGAGCTTGTTAGCCAGGTATTCCGGTTTGCCGGTGTGGAGGGCCTTGTGGGTAAGGCAGGCCGTTCTGAAGGTACTTCGCATTTCCACAGGGAGCCATTCGAGTTCTTTGAGAGCCGGGGAGATGTGATCATATTTTTTGCAGCCTGTGATCATTCTTGCTGCCGCGTGAAGTGTTGTTTTTAGTGGAGCCAGGTGGGATTTGGGGATGCCTGTTAGGATTGAGTTCCCATAGTCCAGTCTTGATAGAACTAGAGATTGCGTGGCTAGTTTGAGGTCCTTGTTGGGAATGTAAGGTTTAATTTTGTTCAAAAGTCTGAGGTTGAAGAAAGCGCTTTTCGCCGAGTTCTTAATGTGATTTGACAGGGTTAGTTTAGGGTCTAAGGTGAAGCCCAGGGATTTAACGGAGTCGGCTAGCGTGAGGTTACCCTTGAGAGCATCGATCGACTTTAGCCACTCGGTGATTTGAGGGTTATCTTCTTTGTTTGAGATGAGGAGTGTTTCTGTCTTATCGGGGTTGAGTTTCAGGTGATTCTTTGTCAGCCAGTCTTGAACTTCATTTAGGACATCGTTGAGTCTCTGGATGTCTTTAAGAGAGGAGATTTCCAGGTAAATCTGCGTGTCGTCCGCGTAGAGGTGGAAGTTGATGTTGGCGTTCCTGAGTAACTTAGCGAGTGGTTCCATGTAGATGTTAAAGAGCTGGGGGGAGAGCACCGATCCTTGAGGGACACCCTTGTTGACTTGCTGGGTATCGGAGGTGAAGTTCTTGATTTTTATTAGTTGCGAACGGTTGTGTAAAAAGGAGGAAAACCACTTAAGAACTACCTCGCCAAGGCCGGCTCTTTCTTGAAGAGTCATGATGAGGAGCTTGTGGTCCACCGTGTCGAACGCTGCTGAGAGATCAAGGAGTATGAGGAGGCAGCACTTGTCAGCGTCAAGAGATCCATGGATGTCGTCTATGATGTTCAACATCGCAGTTTCAGTGCTGCGGCCTTGTCTGAAGCCAGATTGGAGGGGGTCCAGGAGCCATACCAGTTCTCCTGTACGCTGACGACGCCGTCCTTCTGGCACAAACCGCTGTAGGCCTACAAAGACTGTTAGATGCATTTGGGAGTTTTATGGAGTCCCTGGACTTAAAAATAAATACCAAAAAGTCCCATGTAATGCTGGCAGGGAAGTGCTCCAGGAAAAGTAGAGCCAAAACTTTTATTTGTGGTGATTAGGTAATTAATAGGGTGCCTACGTTCCCCTACCTTGGGGTATTATTCGATGAAAGAGGAAGCTGGGCCCCGCAATGCAATAGTAGAAGTATCGCGTTCGCTAGAACGACATCAGCTCTACTGGGTTTTGTAAAAAAGCTGGGGGCCAGACCAGTAGAGGCAATAATTAAGGTATACAAAGCCAAATGTCTTGCGGTTGCCACGTATGGCTGCCCGATTTGGGGTTATTCCCCTCAAGACAGAATTCAGGTGACTGAAAACAAATTCTTGAGATCAGTCTTAACAGTTCCTCAGTCCACCCCCACTTATTCGGTCCATACTGAGTTAGGGGTGGGATACGTAATGGACTTGATAAAAACAGCCCCATTAACGTGCTGGTTGAAGACCTGGCTCAACCAAGAAATCTCCCTGAATCATAGTATACTTAAAGATTGTCTCATGCTAGAAAATGTTAGAAAGATACCTTAGCTCGCTTATATCAAATCTAGCCTGGAGAAAATAGGGCGTCCTGAGCTTTTTCTTTCCCCAGAGATGATAACAAAAATGGACGTTTCACAGACAAAAACTGCTATGATGCATTTGTTATCTCTAGAGAGAGAGGAGGTAGAAATTAGGAGATCAACTGTAAGGGTGAATTACGCTATAGTTAGATCCCCTGGACCTGAATTCTATCTCACCATAGTGAACCGCCCCTATCATCGGCATCTTTTAATTAGATTCCGTTTTAACCTGATTCATTTTTCACTTGGCCTCTTTTACAACTGGAGCACCCCAGATAAGGCAAGTCCCTGTAGATGTGATGACTTCTCGACGCAGGACACTTTACATTTCGTTATGTTCTGCGATTATTACTGTGATATTAGGAAGAAGTTTTTGTTGCCTATTCTGAGGGAGGCCGGGTTCACACAGGTTGGGCCAGCCCTCCTGTACCTTCAACTTTTAAATACTCATCGCATAATATTCTCCGTTGCAAGCTTTTTAGTAGCTGCCGTACGAATCAGGAACAGGAGAGCCAGTGCATTACCTATTTTAGCTAATCTGGTTTAGGATGATTTTTACTTTACTCTTTCATACAATGACACCTATGTAGATATGTGAAGTAATAGAGGCTTGCGCAGCTCTTATCACTGTTTTTATATAATATTTACGTCACAATATTTTTAAATGAAATGTACTTTTGTCCATGGTGTATGTTGTGTAAATATTCTTTTGTATAATTGTATCGTGTCTTTTTATGATATTAATTTATCGAATAAAAGTATCTTGACTGACTGACTGAAAGACCCATTCTGTGTTTTAACAGATCTAACAAGTGTTCGTGTTTGACTGTGTCGAACGCTGAGGAGAGGTCTAAAAGGATGAGGAGACATGCTTCGTTAAGATCAAGGAGTTGAAGTGCATCGTCAATGATGTGTGTCAAGGCTGATTCCGTGCTGTGATTTGCACGGAAGCCGGATTGGTGTTTATTTAGGAGGTTGAAGTGGTCGATATGTTTTGTCAGTTTGTGATGAACACATTTTTTCAGAGGCTTGGCCAGGGTGGGAATATTGGAGATAGGGCGGTAGTTGTTGAGGTCCATGGGATCAGCTGTGAGTTTCTTAAGGATGGGAGACACTTGCCCTATCTTTACTGAGTCAGGGATACAGCCTTGTTGAAGAGAGCTGTTGATGATCTTGGTCCATAAAGGTAGTAGCATCGGTGTAAGATCTTTAATCGCATTTGCAGGGAGAGGGTCAGTGAGGTGATTGAAAGGTTTCACGGCACTGAGAAATTTGCCTATAGCTTCTTCAGAATAGGAGTGAAAGTATGTCCATGTTGCATCATTTTTCACTGTAGACTTGGATGGGATTTGTTGAGAGACGTTTGGGGGTAGGGGGGATTTGGTGAGGGGGCAAGATTGAGAAAGTAGGTCCTTGAGGAGATCTTTTTTGATGTTCTCCGTCTTTAGGTTAAAGTGGTTAGAAAAGTCATTACAAGATGGATGTGGGTGAGTTAGATCAAGAGGCCGTTGAGGTTGGTCCTTAGATTGCGTTTTGATTAATTGAAAAAGTTTTGTTGGTCGATTTCTTGCCTGGTCAAGTTGTTGGCTAAAGAAGTCTGCTTTGGTGCGTTTGACCTTACGAAAATAAGCATTTCTCTTTCTTTTTAGAGTCATGAGGTGCTTGGCGGAAGGTATTGATCTCCAGTTGCGTTCGGCAGTTCTGAGAGAGCATCTGTCCTTTTAAGGAGACTGTTGAACCAAGGTTTAGAGTCTTTTGTGGAGACTCTCTTTAGTTGCAGGGGAGCAAATTTATCAATTATCGTGGTCATGGAGTTTAGGTAGTGGTTGGTGAGGTCAGTTACGTTAGAAGTTCCAGCAGGGGGTAGAAGAAGATTCTTGCTAGAGGCGGGTAAAGTGTTTGTGTTGAGCTTTTTCCAGTCCCTTTTCCAAACCTTAGCTTTTGTTGCTTGGGCAGAGGTCAGCTTAATTGTTTCATTGATGAAGAACGTGATGATGTGATGATCAGACCAGTCGCAAGGGAGGATCGATTACAGATGGGTGGAATCAATCTCAGAGATTATTAAGTCCAAGATTGCGCCTTTGTTGTGTGTAGGACTATTGCATAATTGGATGAGGTCTAAGGCGTTAAGGACGTTTTTGAGGCTGTTGACCACTGTGTCATTAGGATCGTTCCAGTAGAGGAAAATTTGTGTATTTCGTCGACCGGTGAGTGATGTGATCAGGTCCATGAGGTGTTCGGTGAATAGTCGGTTAGCACCAGGTGGGTGATATATGATGTGGAGCGAGCAAACAGGTTTACCATTACTATTGAGGTCGAGGCTGATGTATTCACAGGAGGGGAGTAACGAGGGTATGGCACTATTTATGGTGATGTTGCTCCGGTGTATACATGCAATTCCCCCTCCACTCTTGCCCCCTGCCCTGTCTAGTCTGATGATATCATAGTTAGGGGGAACTAGGATGTCGATGAGGGGCGAGGAGGAATCTGTAAGCCATGTTTCAGTGAGAATGAAGAGGTCAAGGTTAGCCGAGGTAATGAGGTCGGCTATGTCAGTGGTGTGTTTCGATGCCGATCTACAATTCAGGAGTGAGCATTTAAGACGGGGGGTGGCAGGGGATGAGGTGTGTTCCTGGGTGAGATGGACATTGCAGGGATTATTGACAATGACTCCTCTGTTGTTGGGAGTTGAGGGCCGGTGAGGGTTTGCAAGTATAGAAGGGATGAGCTTATGTGTGCGAGGATCGGTGGTAGTAGAGGGCGGTTCGTAGGAGAGCAGGAGAGAGAGAAGATCGGTCTCGGAGAGATGATTGTTAGTACGTGATGGGCGGGAGGGTAGGTTGCGGGAGGGTACTGATACCCATCTGGGAGCCATGTGTTTGGTGCTATTAGGAATGTTGGTACTTGGGAGACAGTGGAGAAGTATGGCTCAATGGTTAGAGTGGCAGACCCTGATGCAGTTGTCTGGCCTGGGACCAGGGTTCAATTCCCGCCTCGGCGTGTCTTGGGCTCAATTTCCTCTGACCTGATAATTCTCGCCTCGGTGCCTATTCCTTATCATGGGTCCCACTCTGCAACTCTTGGCAATAGCTTGCTTAATCTCCACAATGGCCCCAACAGCGCTGGGATGCCTGGCTTCACCTTGGGGGTGCCCAGGAGTGGGCATTTCACAGGGAAAAGCCAGGAAGGGTTCCACAGCAGTATTCGTACAGCGCCAAGACACCTCAGGGTATAAGTGCGCTATACAAGTACGAATTCATTCATGATTTGATAGCATGATTTTAAAAGTGTGGATGTCTTCTTTGATTAGGTGAAGTGTTGAGATGATCTCATCAAGCAATCAGGATATCTGGTCAAGGGATTGGTGGCCGCCCTCACTTGGGGAATGCCCACACCCTCGCCAGTATGCTAAGAACGTAGGGGTGCTAATGGACACTGCCCTCTCCTTTGACCGTCAGGTCAATAGGACTGTTTCCACCTGCTGTGGCATCATTAGGGTCCTTAGAAAGATCGCCCATTATCTTTACCCTGATGCTCGGAAAAAGGCTACGGTGGCATTAGTCTCCTCTAGACTGGACTATTGTAATGCCCTTTATCTGGGCATTAACTAGAGCCTTATCCATCGTCTCCAAATGGTCCAGAATGCTGCGGCGAAGATGGTTCTGAATCTCTCTAGACTTGCTTCAGCCTCTGCAGCTCGGGAGAACCTACACTGGCTTCCCATACACTCCAGGATCGCTTTTAAAATTCTTTGTCTATCTCATGGAGCTTTTTATGATACTGGCCCAGAGGGGATTAAGTCACTTGTACATCTTTATTCCCCTAGTAGATCCCTTCGTTCCTCCAATAAAACCTTC
The DNA here is from genome assembly GCF_964261635.1 of Lissotriton helveticus. NCBI lineage: Eukaryota > Metazoa > Chordata > Amphibia > Caudata > Salamandridae > Lissotriton > Lissotriton helveticus. The sequence continues at coordinate 1,816,671,199 of NC_136063.1, forward strand.
CTTGAGGTCCCCAGGTTTGTAAGAGCAAAATGGGGAGACAGAGCGTTTTCCTCTGTAGCACCCAGATTGTGAAACTCCCTCCCCCCTGAGCTTTTAGACCAACCTTCGCTCGCTCTGTTCCGTAAGGCCTTAAAAACTTGGCTTTTTTCTGAAGCGTACTAGTAAAGCCGACTCTGTCTGACTGTGTGTTGGATGACCTGCCTTGGCGCCTTGATGCCCTTGGGCTAAGTTGCGCGATATAAGACTTTGTTCATTCATTCATTCATCAAGTCTAGTGTCTTCTTGGGTTATGTTGGTGGGGGGAGACGCGCTGGGTGTGTGTGTCTGGGGTGTCATCTGGATGGGTGAAAGTGCAAGTGCCGGGGTGCGTGCGTTCAACTGTGGAGCTGTGTGCGTGTGTGGTAGGGATATAGATGAAGATTGTTGGGTAGAGGATTTGTCATGTCGGTGGGCAGCGGTAGGAGGTGTGGAGGGAGGCTTAAGTTGTTCAGAGGGTGAACTGGTGTCTGGGAATTCAGGGGATGGACCGTGGCGTGCGTGGCACAGAGCTTTGGTGGTCTTGTTGGCTTGTGTCAAGTGCATGAAAGGTGTGGTATAGCGAGTGGAGGAAGGAGGGGGAACTTTGGTGGAACTCGTAGTGGATTCCGTTGCTAATAGGGGTAGGTGATTAGGATAGGTCGGGTTGGAGGGGGATAGGTTGATTTGTATGGAGTCGATGTTAGATGTGGTGTTGTGAGGTGTGACTGGGTTGTGGGGAGAGATGATGCGGGGGGGTTAGAGTGGGAGTAGGGGTGGGGAGCTATGGTCAGGCCTAGGGAGGTGACCGTAGAAGTGTGAGGTGCAAGGGTGGTCTCGTCCATGATGGGTAGGGGGAGCTTGAGCTGTTTCGATGTGGTGAAGTTAGTATTGTAGGTGGGGGTGGGGGTGAGGGTGGACGTCCGGATAACTGGGGTCACGGAAGCAGGTGAATGAGAGGAATCAGAAGGGGGGGATAGATGGGGAGTAAGGGAGGGGAGCTATGGTCCGGCCTAGAGTGGTATCTGTAGAGGTGTGACGTGCAAGAGTGGTCTCGACCTCGGTCATGATGGGTAGGGGGAGCGTGAGCTGAATCGGTGTGGTCCTGCTAGTTGTATAGTTGGGGGTGGACGACCGGGTAACTGGGGGACGTGGAAGCCAACAGGTCATAAGAATCAGAAGCCTGCGGTGGACGGGAGGAGGGGGGAGGAAGGAGGGATATGGCTGTGTCATCCTTACTAGTGTTGGTGAGAGTGTAGGTGGGGCGTGGGGAAATTTGCGGGTTTTCCACTAGGTCTTTAATGATAGGGAAGATGTTGTCTAGGAGGTTTAAACTACGGTCAGTGGCTTGTATGAGGATGGTACCATTATTATAGATAGTCATTGTTGCTGTAGCTTAAAAGAGTTGGGAAGGGGCAATATAAATAGCTAACCCGTGTGCCGATTTTCTAGTAGAGGAGATAGGAAAAGTGGCTAGGAATACTTTCCTCCATTGTGCTCTCCGTTTAGTGTGAAAGATGATGTCTATGGTTGAGTGTCCGTTGCACAGTGAGAAGTAGGGATCGGCGAAGAGGGTTTCAGGGTGCGATTTGATGATGTTGTGTTTGAACCGTTTGGCTGATTTTTTTTGAGAGGCCAGGGGGTAAATGATGTTGTGTGTGTGAATGCCTGTGAGCTCCATGGTATGGGTGGGTGGGTAGGCGACACTGGAGAGGCACCAAAGAGACACAAGGACTCAGGGATGCTGGGGCCAGGGGGGGTCCTAAGAAGGAGAAAGGGGGAGGAGGGAAAGAGTGAAGCAGAAAGGTCAGAGGCTAATGAGAATGGGGCTCTCACAAGGGACTGTGCTGTGTGGTGTGATGTGTTAAGGTGGAGGAATTGAATATTGGAGGGAGTTGTAGCGGTTGGATATTAGTCTGGAGGTAGGAGACTGTTCGAAATGTAAACCTAGTGATTGAATCTGGGGTGGTCAGGTGCAGGCTAGGCTGAAGCGTAGGCTCGGTAAAGGGTAGGGACAAAGAGGCAAAGAGATCGAAAACTTAGAGAAACTAACCTGAAAATAGGCAGTGGAGAGGTAGGTGGTCGAGATTTAAGTGATGTCCCCTTGTGTATTGGCCATTCCAATATGGCCAAATCCTTTGTAAAGATCCTAGTAGGTAACTATGCAGTCCGTTGTCTATTTCTATGACGGTCGTCCTGTTTTACTTTCTATCTGTCTTGTGATGTGAATAGTCCTTTTTCAGTGGTTGGTTTTATGTTCCATGTAGTCCTGTGTCTGTTTCCATTGAGGTAGCCTTGTTTCACTTTCCTTTAGGCATAGGATGTCTTTAGTCCTTTTTTTCTTTCTTACAAGTGTTATGTCGTGAATCAATGGGGGTAGGTGGTGGACTCTGATAAGAATGAGCCCAATCAGGGGTTGACCCAACTCCAAAGATGTTTATATGGTCGGCCATTTTGTTAAAATAAATTCAAAGAACCAACCAAGCTAGCCCAGTAAAATAAATAAAGAAAAGAGCTAAAAACTAAAGATAAGATAAGAAATAAAAATAACAAATAGTAGCATTAAGGTTTTCGCGAAGTCACCGATATGGGCGTTGTTTAATGTCTTAGTTGAGATGCAGGGAACAGCAGGGCCGCCCTTAAATGATCGGTAGCTCTCTTAGAGTTGTGGAAGAAAGCTAAAACAAACATTTCCAAAGAGTACCTTAGAGGCGGTCAAATCGCCGTGCAATCGATGTTGTTATTGCAAAATTAATGTCAGGGGGGGCGGGGCTAGGCAGCAAAGCCTTCGCGCCCAGCCAGGCCCCCAATCCCTCGATGCTCGCGGGGATCGTACCGCAACGTCCCCGCTTCCCTAGAACCGCCGAGGGGCACAGCTAATAACTTGCCCCCCCCACGGAGCTCGTGGCGCGATGTCAGCGCCTCTTCCGAGTCGCCGGGCATTGCTGCGTTCAACCTGGACCCCGATCCCTCAGCCTTTGTGGGGAGACACAGGCGCAATGACCATTCTTCCCGCATGGATGACCCGATGCAGCCTGCACTCCCGCGCCACGATGAAAAGAAAAGAAGAAGCGCGCTGTCCTGGAGTGACCCCGCTGCTCAGGGGGCAGCCCACAACCTTGTCCGGAGGTTCTCAGGACTCGACCCAAGGGACTCTGATTTAACTGGCCCACTCCCCATACAACAGGGTCATTCAGTCTGGTAGGCTCACCCAGAACTCCTTCGGTAGTCTTCGGTTTCATCTCCGTCCTCCGGGGGTGGTGATCCTCATCAGAAGCTTCGACAGCCTCGATGGGGGTCTCTTCCGGTAGTAGATCCTCAAACTCCGTGGGAAATTCAGGTAAGAAATGAGATGTGTATTATAGTCCTGTTACTCTGTTGATTTCCTGTAACGCTGTAGATTTCTGGTTTGCTAGGAGACTGTCGCTTTAAGGATGAAAGAGGTTTCAAGACGTCATTTGGCGAGGGCCTCCCTGGAGGTTGCGTGGGCCTGTGTCCAGAGTACAGTAGATGTAAGCCCTGCGAATTGACAGGGTCTCGGTGTGGGGAGCCAATTACCGAATCTCAGCAGCCGGGGTCAGAACAGCAACCATGACCAAGCGAGACACAAAAGCTGAGAAGGGGCTCCAGCTGCCAGCCATTGGACTGGATCAACGTACAGTCAGAGACCTGAGGGATTTGGTCCAGCTATGCTCAGAGATCTCTATACTGGATCAAAGAAGTATTAATTGGGGGTCTGGAAACAACAGCAGTGGGGGCATACCCAAGGAGTGGAGAGAGACACAGAGGGGGTGATTTATATATTGAAGGTATGTGTATCCTTAAGGAAATCCACAGGGAGATATTTATCTTAGAAAGAGTACGTTGGAAGAAGACATAAACTAAATTTATGATAAAACTAAAACACCAACTTCCTACCTCAAGAGAGACCATAAACATAATTAATAGACCAAGACATGGTGCAAACCTCTGGTGCTCAGAGCACACATCTGCGTACTACAGCTTGACAAAACAGGAAATGCCTTATTCAAAACTAAGCAGAAGTACTACTGGAAATAAGGCTGGTAGGCTTCTTACAACCCAATTGAAGACCAATGTCATCAGGGAGATAAGTTGTGACCTGGGGTTGACGCTACTGTGACAGATAACATGTGACAGGTATATAATTGATGCCTTTCAGACCTACTACTTATACCCCATTTTGTCTTTGTATTCTTTGTGCAAGGGTCTTTGACCCCAGTCCAAACCAGTTCTGTCCTCTCTTGGGCAGTATGACCACAGGGGGTGGAGACAGGCTCTCTTCATGTACAAATAAATCTCCTCCCACCACTCTAAATGCAGCCAAGCCCCATTCAGCTTAGCTCTGAGTCATCCAGGAAGGGCCAGGCACACCTCAACCCCCCAGTGGCAGTCTACAGTAAATGCACATCCCCAGCCCCTGTCACGCCAAAACCAGACAGTCAATCCACAGACATGCAGAGGCTCACAGAACGGTTAAACAAGAAAATGCCTGCTTTCTAAAAGTACTTGTGGTGGGTTGTACTGTAATATAAATACTCTTGTTTGTAAACCTTGTTTGAACAGGGCGTGCTAGGCGGGACGGACTAAGCTACCCTCCTGTGTGTGAACAAAGTATTTGCAGCAAGTGTCAGCATAAGCACTTGACCCTGCCTGCACTGCCTTTGCAAACTGAACAGTTCGCTGAATTTCAATACCACAGTTTCATGTCCTTATACATTTCAATCTAGTTTTCTGAATTTACTTAACAAAACAATTTCAATACTTCAAATCAAATTTTATTTGTTCAAGTTCATACTCATTCTTAGTGTCATATATTGACTGTTATTGCATCCAACAAAACAAATCACTTTGATATATAAAGTACAAAAGTATAGAAATTCACAAATGTCAATTCCGTCGTCAATCCCAATACATTTCGGGATCTGAAGATCCCTTCTTCAGGGGAACTGTAAGAAAACACGTAAAACAAATTGTTTATAAGTCCCAACGTACACTCTTCAAAGTGGTCACTGGTGAAATTTGCTTATGCATAAAAAACTCACTTTAACGCAATAGCATGATACCATACGGTGACAAGAGAAAACCTTCACCAAGTGAGACAGTGAAACAAAGAAATCCAGCATTGTGCTTGAATGACTGTGAAGATCACATTAAATGATCCACTTACCAACTAATGAAATCTTTTTACTGCTCGACGGTGAGATACAGCTATAACTCAATGAGAGTGGACTGAAATCGCAGAGCCTGCAAAAATACGTGCACGAATAAAAAACTTTAGATATTTATACCTGTGTGTACACGTGTCCTACACATACACATAACCTAAATGCATGTCCTGCTTCAATCAAAGATCGTAAACTATTCTAATTAATGTGAAAAACAGTCTGTTGCACTTTGAGTACTCCAAAAATATATAACCAGTGAATAAAAAAATACCTGGTCAATGCAGATGCTAAGCCCAATGGAGGAATGTACAAGCCTGCCCGCTGTGCTCTATAAATGGACCTAATGAAAAAAGCACCTACAAGGGTAAAAAACAAAAGATATGTGTTCAAAGTACTTACAAACTGTTGAAAGACAATACTGCCTGCAAATCAACTGTAGCTACCTGAAAAATGCCAAAAAATGCACCAACTGGTTTGTCTGTTGCAGATAAGCTGGTTGTCAAATAGGGTAAACGTCGAGACCTGAAACGTAACGGAAATGTAAGCTTACTAAAAAGACTCCTGCAACTGTGTAAAGCGGCTCACAGTTTGCCACATAAACGTACACAGTACCTGGAAAAGGAACTGCCTGTACCCAGCTACTTCAGCGTTTTCAAGACATCAAATCAATACGCCTGAATGTATCAACCTATGAGTCAAAAACAACCCAATAAACTGTCTGCTAGAACTGCCCTGATCACATTTACCTTGCACGTTAAATGCTCGACTTCTTCTCTTTTTAGAAAGCAATCCGCCCCAAAAATATCAACCTGTAAATCAAGAATTGACCAAATAAAACAATCTGCTATAAATCTGCCAAACTAGTGGTATGCTATATGCCCCTCTGCGGTAAATATTTACCTAACTCTATGAATGCCGACCTCCGCTCGTGTCCAATGTAACCGCCACTCATTGGCTTGCTCCTACCATTGCTCTGAGTAAAAATGCTTCCGGTCACTAGTGGACAACAAAATCGGACTAAGCCCGTGTGGCTGACTAAAGAACAACTCGTACGGCCATATTGACCCAGTGAAGGAACCGGTTGTTGCTTGCGTAATCGAGACTATATAGAGATGAAATAAACACGAATGACAAAAAATGGTAACTTGCTCTGTGTTGGCAGCCTGCTAAACTGAATTCGACGCGCGATTTTCGGTGATCTACTCCGATGTAGTAAACAACATTGAGGTGATGACAGTACACGTGAAATCACGAACATAGAAGACAGTGCAGAATTTTAGATAGAAAAGTGCATTCTGTGTATTACAACTAGGTATCGCAATATACAATGAATCACAATGCCTATTTACAAAGTTTTTAACGCATAAGTACAACAAGTAAAATTTCTCCAAAGAAAATTCATGCAATAATGCGAATGCTATTAATCTTCAAGTTAAATCATGGTTCACTTTATCTGAATCATCATGTAACTAAGTTAATTGTGCTGTGTCTTTTTTGATTATTATAAACGGCGACCAATGGGTGCCGCATGACAAATAGTGGTGTATTGTGGCTGATTTAAACTGTGTATTAACAGTCATATTGTGTGGATGAGCATATAGCCGGTGGTAACCTGATTTTATAAAAAACAGATCATATCCAATTTGTCATTTAACCCTTTGGGTATCGTTGTCTCTAAGTGTTTTATCCACCAAATTTCTCTCTGTGAGAGCCATTTTGCGTTGTCTCGATCTGGCGTTTGTTGAATTATTTCTAGTACTTGGAATCATAGTTGTGGTATAGTGTGGTTGAATTCTGCCCAATGAGTAGCCAGACTCGAGGTGGTTGATTTGTTCCTGATGAGGCTTTCGTGCTCCGTGATGCGCACTTTGATCTTCCTTTCAGTCTTGCCTATAAACAACTTGCCGCATGGGCATTTGATACTGTACACAACGTATGTTGAATTACAGTCTGCTTGATCTTTGATTTTGATGATCTTCCCCGTTTGTGGATGTACAATGGATGTACCCACAATAACATTATTGCAATGGGTGCAATTACTGCACCTTTTCGTTCCTGTATTCCTGGTGGATGTCTTATCTGTCTTTTTGATGGGTCTTGTTAACATCTCTTTCAGGTTTTTGCTTTTTGTATAGGCAAACAATGGTCTATCTCTAAAAAGACCTTTAAAGTCTTCATCATTTTGAAGTAGTTCCCAGTGCCTGTTAACTATGTTTTTGATTTGGGTAGATTTTGTGGAATTTTTGGTAACAAAGACCATTCTTTCATTCCTCAGACTTACTTTTGGACGTAACAGTTTGTTTCTTGGTATAAGTTTCATTCTAGTTTCTGCGGATTCGATTGTTCTTGTAGGGTATCCCCGTGCAGCAAATCTTTGTTTCTGATTGTCTAGGTCCTTGGATAATTCTGACTCTGTAGATGAAATCCGTTTAGCCCTTACTCCCAATTTCTAAGGGCTACCAAATATTCCACAGAATCTACCCAAATCAAAAACTTAGTTAACATGCGCTGGGAACTACTTCAAAATGATGAAGACTTTAAAGGTCTTTTTAGAAATAGACCATTGTTTGCATACGCCGTCTATTGCGAAACTAACGCTGTGTTAACAGCGTATTCTCAACACGCCGGCAACAGGTGATAGTTTCCTGATAACGGGGCAAATGTCCATGTTGAAATTAACGGGATGCTGATAAAAAATGAAACCCGAACATGAAAAAAGTTGCGAGGGGCCTAACAGCGATAAAAATATCAGCGATAATCAGCGCCTGGCTTGGTATTCCCACGTCAGGCGGGAAAAATTCACCATAAAAGCTGCAAAAAAAATACAAGAAAAATAAAACCCAAACAACTGAGAAGCACCATCGAGGAAGCTGGAGCAACTACAGAGGCCAACCAGAACCCCACAAACCCCCGGAAGACCAGTCAGGGACCTCTGGGAAGGAGAAGGGCAAGGAGAAGAAGAAGAGGAACCCACGATTCAATCCGCAGGAAAACAAGATCCTGATTACAGAGGTGATAGGACACCACCAACAACTGTTCATCACCTCCACTGTGTCATTGGCAATTAAAAATGCAATATGGCAGTCCATCTTTGTCCAAGGTGAATGCAGTCGGAGTGAAGAGAAGGGAAGTGGACAACTGCAAGAAGCACTGGAATGATGTAAAGCGCAAAACCAAAAAGCCTCAATGCAGACTGGAGGTGGGAGTCCAGCGCCATAGCAGGAGCTAGATGAGATGAAATCCACATTTTAATCCACATTTGTAAAGCGCACAATCACCCGCAAGGGTCTCTAGGCGCTGGGGGCCGTCGGGAAGATTAAGCAAGCTATTGCCCAGAGTCACATGGTGCTGGGCTAACCTGCCACCGGCGCCGGGGATCGAACCGTGATCCCCAGATTCCAGCGTCAGTCGCCCTGGCCGCGGCTCCACACCTCTTCCTTCCAGAGGAAATGGTGGAGGAAATGGTGTCCACAGTTATTAGTGGGGAGATGGTGGCAGGAGTTGGGGGACCGTAAACTGCTCAACATGACCTGACCCAACAGCAACAGAGTGAGTAATGACCAAGGACTGGGGGGAAGGGGTGAGATGGGCACAATGCACACATGTATAATTAAGTATATCACAGTGCACACCCACAATGACTCTGGATCATGTCCCTAATCTCCTTGGCATACTGCAGCACACATAGAAACAGCATGTAGGCCCCCGTTGACAATGTGCCCAGAGGGGGCCCTCCCCACACATCCTTAATCTTACAACAAACCCATGCACGTGTGCTGAATCCAGCAAAGCTGCAGGTCCATGAGTCACACTGACAATGCAAGTGACGCTGCATGACGATTAGCATGGCTGCAGTCCAATCATCGAGACATGGTGCATGCCACGACACTGAGGTGGTTGAGTGTGGACCACATCCTAAAGGAGCAGGCCGCACTCTGACACATCCACATGTACAAACAACCCCTGACGTCAACAAGACATCTGCGGACGAACTATGCCCAAGAGTCCCAACTCCCACCAAGAGCCCAATTTACTCAAGTCTGCAACATCTCAGCACTGTATGAGCACAGAAGTGAAAGGCACACCCCCTGAAAGGGATAAGGCCCAGCAAAACAAGGGCTGCAGGGGCGATTCACCCACAATGCAGCACACACACATAAGAATCAGAGCACATCAACATTCACAACAATGTGGTACAAACTGCAACACTCACAACAGAACAGAGGACACAACTGCTACCGCTTGTGTGTAGAAACTGGTCAATCACATTTGGCATAGCAGGAAATTGTGAGTTGATAATGTACAAGTACAACCTCCCATCCCTGATGGTGTAGAAATGTCCACTGTCCCGCATCAAATAGGCATCTCCTCCCAAACAGTCACAATGTACATTGTCATGCAGTCTGTCTGTAAACTTGTCCTATGCATGAACATACATGGAACACACTGTTAAACTGCATCTCCCCTTTTACATTGCAGAGGGAGAACCAACACCTCCTGCAGAGCAGACCCTACATCTCTTCATTGATGATGAAGAGGACCTTTACACCATCAAAGCGGATGCCCTCCAACAGCTCATGGACACCCTCAGCACCCCACCCCCAGGAGCAGGGCAGCCCAGCTGCATCGAGGAGACCCCAGCCCCTGCACAGACCACACAGCAGGAAACACCCACCACCACAGCTGTCTCCCAGGACCCCCATGGCCAACACATGGCATTCCAGTTAGAGGGCCAAAGGAGATGCTGATCAGGTGCGGGTGGGGTTCGACCTCATGGCAGCTAAACTTGATGTCATACATGGGTGTCTAAGTCCCATCATGGACCACTTACAGTCCCTGACGGACACCCACAGTCTGCTCCATGCTCTCCAACAAGCCATGACTGACATCGCTGGAGTCATGACTCTGCGACAAGAACAACTGTCTAGTCAGAGTGGCTCCAGCGATGTCACTCTGGAGTTGGGACACGTGGGGATGATCATGGAGAACATGGAGCAGATGCAGGCAAAAAGAATCGCTGCCACAGCTGCACACCAGCGAGGTGTAGCTGGGATCTTCCATGCCCTGCAGATCCTCATCATGGTATTGCTGCCACAAGGCCTGGCACAGATGAATGCTGCTGCTACTACTCCATCCACATCTCCACCACTTGATGTGTCAGTACCTCACAGTACGGCAGACAACCCACCTCCGGCCCATGATATGGCACTGCCACACAGTGCGGCCGACATTCCACCTCCGGCCCCTGATGTGTCAGTGCCACACAGTGCTGCAGACAAAACACCACCACCCACATGTGAGGCACATCAGAGGACAATGATGTGAATGATTCTGTCTTTGTGGTAAGAAGGAAGCGGTAGCATTCATCTCTGCCATATCGCCTGTTTCAGCTTGGTTCTGCCCTCTGCATCATGCCCTGGAATAACACCTTTCACTGTTCCCCGATACACTCTGCGACACTCACCTTGGCCCTCGACATGGACTGCCATGTTTGGTTTGGTTACCAACGACACAGCAATCAAACTGCGGACTGAACTCTTCCTCTTCAGATGAACTTGTCAATCCCTAAAGGACTCTGGCTGGCCCTCCACAGGGCAACAATGTAAAGTGGGTTTGCATGGCCATGTACTGGTCGAGCTTCAACACTCCACCGAATGTTAATAAAACATTCTAATTCACACAGATGTGCCATGTCTATGATCAAGCAAGTATGCAATTGAGGCTAGACCTTTGGGTTATGCTGCAGCAATGAAGATACACACACAACAGTTGGCATGTATGAGCCAAGACCCGAGCGATCTTGCGCTCCTTTATTGATCCATTCGGCGAGCCTGCCCTCTGGTTGCATGCTACATTGCAACATTGCCGATTAAGGTCCAGGTGGCACCGACACTACAACAGAGACACACGCCATAGTTACTTTTGTGGCCAGCCCATAATTGAACCACACCCAGAGCCCAGAACTGAACCACGACCAGAGCCCTGGGCCATTTCTTCACACTCCTCACACGCCTACGTGTGGGCCGCTACTGCGGCACTGGGATGTAGTGCGCTTCGGAGTACTTCTCCAGACGTTCCACCCAGTCTTTCCAGCGGCCTGCCTGGGATCGGGGTGGCCCCGTGACTGTGAAGGGCTCCACTGGCATTACTGAGGACATGCTGTTGGCTGCTGGAGGCGGACTTGTGGGGTAGCCCCACGGGACGATGACCTGTGGCACCTGAGGCACTGTGTCTGGCATGGGCCTACAGCCACTTGGCGATGACTTGCGGTGCACTGAGGTAGGCCCACCTGAAGAGCTGAGCGGGTGTGCAGCCTGCGAGGATGAAGTAGGCCTGGAGGGCCAGACTGGATTGGATTTGTCTGAGACCTGCTGGACACAGTGTAGGCCGGAGGAAGGGAGCAGTCAGCACACACAGAACTCCGCGGTGCAGTGCCGCAGGGTGCGCTGGGGGCCTGTTGCGCAAGAGCCAGCGATCGGCTTAGAATGCTGCCAATCTCACAGGCATCTGGCTTGAAGATTGCACCGGCACGTGGTGGGCCCTCTTAGAGACACGCCAGTGGCCACAGGTGAGAAGTGAGGCCTGGATGTGCAGGGGAGGGCAATCACTGCTGGGTGCCGGACGAGTCTGGGGACCAGTGGGCTAGGGTGCAGCAGGCGCAGAGGATCGCTCAGGCACCACCGGTCATGGCAACGGCCTCTTGTCAAGGTGAGGGGTGTTGCCCTGGCAGACATGCCCCTGCAGCCAATGACGAGATGTGCGTTGGGTGGCATGTGATGTAGCCACCTCGTCATTGGTGTAAATTTGGCCGTTAAAGGTGGTGGGCCACTTGTGTGCAGGCCTATAGTCAGGATATGGCGGACACAGAGGCACACGCAGTAGTTACTTTGGTGGCCATCCCGGAAGTGAACCACACCTAGAGCTCCAACCTATTTATTCACACTCCTATGCTGGACTGGTGTATGCCAGCCCAGCCCACTACACTTACGCTTACAGGGGGGGCAACATAGCTAAATGTCCAAGGTCTTCCCCACTGCCTGAGGTAACACTGTCCACAACACTACAAACACCAGCAGTATATGTCCACATGGACATGTCTGTGCTCTGCATACTCAATACTGTCCAGCACACCACCGCCACACTTGGCATTGTGTACATTCTTATTCAGGGGTCACTTTCCTCCTTCTCACATTCTTGGTTCTCACCTCTCCCCACATTCTGCAATTGTGTGGCAGAGGGGCTATGCCTTTGTGGATGGTTTATCTACATGTCTGGCCCTTGTTACCACAGTTACTTGTGTTACGTGTGCATTTCCACAGTTGTGAGTTGTACGATTGTGGAGTTGAGATGTGTGATGTGTTCCATTGGTACTTACCAATGAGCAGTCCATTTCCATAAGTGCCATCCTGAAAGCGCTGGTTGATGATGGACTGTTGGAAGATGTAGGAATCATGCACACTGCCTGGGAAGTTGGCGACGACATTGGTGAACAGTCCGCGGTGGTCCACTATTGCCTGCACGTATATGTAATGCGGATCACTGACAAATTATCGAATTCAAAAATATAGACTTACCAAAATATCAATGCCAAAATATAGAATGCAAAAATATTGAATTCCTAACTACAAACAGGTAAGTACAAAAATATCAAATCAAAAATATTGTTGTGAAAAATATAGTTAGTTAAAATATCAATTTTTTTTAAATGTCTTAAAAGTAATTTAAAATTAATTCAATAATAAATATAATTAACTAAAACATACTTAAAACTATTAAAAATTTAATTTAAGTTATAAAAAACAATCCAATTTTATTTTTTAATACATATATATATATATATATATATATATATATATATATATATATATATATATTACCTACTGGCGGTCGCCAGTAGGTATATATAGTTAGGATTTTTTCTCTATGGGTTTTTTGAAAATTCTATGTCTAATAACTTTGGCGTTTGTGGACGGAATTGGCTGAAATTTTCAGGAAAATGGCACATTTTGTTTCTGAGCAGCCCCTGAAAATTTTGGGGGGGTTCGTCAAGGGGGGGCCGAGAAAAAAGGGGGGTCCCAAAACGCGTTTTTCCCATGTTAATTTCCATAGGGCGGTTGGCCTCACTTTTAGCCCGAACGGCTGAATGGATTTGCACGAAACTTGGCAAAATTGTAGGGACTGGTAGCCCGATGTGCCTTTTGTAGGTCTCAATATATGTGCTCCAGTGGATTTTGAGAAATTAACGTTTAAAAAAAGATATATATCTGTAACAGCGGACCGGGCAGCGCTCTGGTTCGCGGACTTTTCGCGCAACGGAGCTTTGTGAAGCGAAGCTGATTGGTTCTCCGGCGTCTGTCAACATTCCAAACAGTCCGTAGCGGCCGCCATCTTGTCTCTCGGTAGGATCGAGAGACAAGAGGAGGTCAAAACAAAGGGGGAAATAACTATAAGGGGGCATAGTAGATCCTCGCTGACCCCCTAGGTTTGATGTGGAGGTTTTAAAAGGGCCCCGCGGGGCAAAAGAAAATAATAATAATAATAATCGAACGGCTGAATGGATTTGCACGAAACTTGGCAAAATATTAGGGACTGGTAGCCCGATGTGCCTTTGCTAGGTCTCAATATATGTGCTCCAGTGGATTTTGAGAAATTAACGTTCAAAAAAAGATATATATCTGTAACAGCGCTCCGCTTCGCGTAACGGAGGTTTGCGAAGCTGATTGGTCATTCTGTCACTGGGCTATAGTTGGGCTACATCTGGCTGATATTTGGGCTACATTTGTTTTTTTGTGTGTCTGGCGGCCATCTTTGGGCTACATTGGGCTACATTGGGCTTCATTGGGCTACATTCGGCTAATTAGCAAATAGCTCATCGCAAACTAGGAATGGTAAAGAATCGCTATTTATTCCTTAAAGTTCGCTATTTAGGAAATGCAAAAAACTTTGATGATACATATGGCGGTTCATCTCTAACAAGATAAGAAGCATAGGGATACATTTATGATGACTGGCGCATCACCAGGGATGTGTTAGTCATTCTGTGCCGCTGTTCCGTCACCTATGGTGTGCTGCATTTACAATGCGGCGCATCATGGGGCAAAAACAGCACAGATGCGTGATGTATCTGTGCCGTAAAGGTGGCGTATTGCTGGAGTTGTATCGCAAGTGTGATGAAGCTCCAGCAAGGGTCGGGGGTGCCCCTGTCGCAGGGTTTCTGTTCTCACACAGAACTGTGGACAGAGGATTGGAACCTCGGCGAATGCATTGCTGGAGTTGTATCGCAAGTGTGATGAAGCTCCAGCAAGGGTCGGGGGTGCCCCTGTCGCAGGGTTTCTGTTCTCACACAGAACTGTGGACAGAGGATTGGAACCTCGGCGAATTAGGGTGTCCCAAAACTCACGTTAGTAATCAAAAACTCCTTAGCAAGCTAGGTACAGTGTCACATTGGATATAACAAACTCTCAATGTTTAGACAATCCAGAATATGAACTTATAGTACCTCAGGATACGTGGAACTCATGAACAGTCGGTCGTTATAGATTTCTTAGAAACCAGAACATGGAGTTAAGAAGAACAGATGTGTATTTGAAATGTTTATTTACTAATGCCGTCTTCTCAGGCGTAGTACCTTAGATAATAAAAGTACACATATTATCAGTAGCAAAATTACCAGCATAGTTACTAGTACATAAAAAGTGAATGGTGATAGTATGTTAACATGCTGTAAATGAATAAGAGTTAGCAACACTTATAAGCAGCCGCGGGCCGTGGAGGGAGTTACGGTGAGGCAGGGAGGCGGGGAGGGGGAGAAGCAGGGTGGAGAATACAAGTACACATATTATCAGTAGCAAAATTACCAGCATAGTTACTAGTACATAAAAAGCGAATGGTGACAGTATGTTAACATGCTGTAAATGAATAAGAGTTAGCAACACTTATAAGCAGCCGCGGGCCGTGGAGGGAGTTACGGTGGGGCAGGGAGGCGGGGAGGGGGAGGGGCATGGTAGAGAGGGCTCCACCCTGCTTCTCCCCCTCCCCGCCTCCCTGCCCCATCGTAACTCCCTCCACGGCCCGCGGCTGCTTATATCTCACCCTCCCTAATACACATATTATATTATTTGCTAAGAAGGTCTCTTTGTGTTGGTTTAGGGCGTGCCCATACTTTAGTGTCTTAGATTTGAAGGAATCACATCAGCATACACCAGCTCTCTCTTCATGTGAACCGCATCAACTGTTGTGTATGTGTGTTCGGCAAAGCAATATAAAACCCGCCTCATGCCCAGAATTGGCAGAAGTTGCACTTATGTTATGAGTATGAAGTCGTGGAGATCAGACCTCATAACAATTCTGTATCGTGTTGTTCTTGAAACTTTAGCACTCGCTGTACAGATATAGTTTAACAAGTAAAGCAGATAGTAGACCAATAACATATTATTCTCATGTAAACCACGATGAACTACTAGGTGGAAAGCTAAAGCAACAACTAAGTGTCGTGTGCAGAAGTTGCAAAAAAGGAAAAATGGCGTTTAAACCGGTAATGAGCCCATGCTAACTTAACACGGTGTAAAGATATCCAGGACCTAGATGACACCTCCTCATGATCCGGAAACGAACTGAATAAGATAATAGAAGTGCCATCTCATGAGAGCAGATTGCAAGTTTATATGTGGACGGTCCGCAAGGTAAAGCATTAAAAACTAGGAAAATTTAATGCTAAAGAAAAATAAAACAGCCAAGTACTTTATCGAGTCTTAAGCCAATAGGCAAGGTAAATAATAAAAACTTGACAAATAAGTCAATGAATTGTCAATGAAATGCTAGTACTCAGCATATCAAACATGAAAAAGGTCTATGACATAACTGTGTATGCAAAATAAGCTGCAACAGCCTCCAATAGGAAGTCACCGTCTTCATCCGAAAACAGTTCAGCCATCCAATTTAAAAGCGGAAAAGAACATACGTGCTCTCCCAGCACCGGATCCTCTATCACCATCAGAGGACAGCTCGGTGGGTTTTCAAGAAAGCTCTGTTCCAAGAAAGACTGTGCTGCCGCCAGTAAATTCCAGGGACCAAGTAGTCCATGCATCAATGCCACAGCCATAATCCTTTCGCCAGGACAAACCAACTCGTGAGTAATGATAGGAGTCATCAGCTGATTAAAGTCGACGTCAGGAGAAACCGGTCCGCAGAGACACAAATCAATGGCCCAATCGAAATCACAGGTCAGGCAGTGAAATACAGGCTGGACACAGGTGAAGTAGGAGAATCGAAAAGATAATCCATATGCCGTGCTTAATATCGCCAACGGCATTGTGCCATAATATTCTAGCATGCGATTGCGGAACAGTGTCAGCAGCTGCAGGGTGGGAGGTTGCATAGGAGGGACATCCATATTTAAAAATGTAAAAAAGCACAAGAGCGTCCGCTGGTAATGCAAGTAAAAATGCCAATCCACGAACCAGAGTGCAGAAAATAGAATGAAAGGAAGCAGGGATGACTCCAAAGATTTTCTCAAATGAAGTCACGAGACCACTGGTAACAACTTTAAAAAAGTGCGCCAGGGACTTTGTGGAGGATGCGTTAAAGATAGTCGGAAACATGTTGCTGAAATTGAAAGGCAAATCTTAATTGAAAAGGGTGTGCACCTCTGTACGGGTGTTCGCTATGTGAAGTACGAAAGTTTCACGGGCCGAACTCAAGGCCACCTCTCTCTGAGACAAAAGAGCTCTTATTCTTGCCATGCCGTTGAAACGTGTCCCAAGGTTGGTATTTGTGGCCAGATTGAAAACTCCCTATGTTCATGTGTGGGAGGAAATAGAACATTTCTGCAGCAAATAACCCGTTCACTTACTGTTACGATAAAAGGAATACTTTTAATTAACTCAGAACAATCTTCATTATTGAGCATCAAATAACTACCATTTTCCAACAACTTGAACGTGGGGATGATAGCAGGAACTGGCGTGCCTTGCAACACGCAAGCCATATTTGGTCGGTGTTTGTTGCATGAACCGTGTAACTGTATGTGCCTACACATTAGTGAATGATCTGGCGTCTCAGTGCATTCCTCTCCATTCAGATAAACTTCTTGATCATCTTTGAAACATCTGTATGTGTATGGAAGCGACCAGACCTCATGAAGAAAAGCACTACCTAAAGGTTCATAACGACCTATTGGTATATATTTCATACAATTTGAAAACGTATATAAAGCAAAAGGCAGCGTTATTAAACCGTGGATAAGGCATGTTGCCAAAAAACCCGCAATCCTCTGCTGATGATGTCACTGAGCATGTCATGAATGATGTAATATGTGACATCATCAGCAGTGGATTACGGGTAATAGTATCTCTAGTTTACTCCCCTATAGCTGTCTTTCTTTTAACATAAGTGTCTGTTTCCTTCCCTTATACTTACTGTTTTTGGTTCGCTTCCGGTTCGCGTACCGGCGAGCGAACTGGGAAGCGAACTAAGAGAAATAGAGGTTGGCACAGTTCCAAATATTGTACCAATTTTTTAATAACGGGGAGGTAGTTCTGAAAAGAACTTTTTTTGTTATTTTTCTGAACATTTTTTTACTGTTTTTGAATTTTTCGGAACAGTTTTATATTTTTTTGGGTTTTTCTTGGAGGGGGCAATGAAAACGATTCATTGTAAAGGGCTCAACAGGAGCAACAAAACAAAAAAAAAAAGTATTTATTATTTTGGGCGTTTCGGACAAACTTGCATATGATAGTCAATAGCTCTGTTGATCAGAGTGATGCTTTTTTGTCCGTAGGAAATGAATCCATCGCAAAATGCGCAGATGTGTTTTACATCACCAAATCTCATTTGTATATTTGGCACCATCTCCCTGCCCTCTGGTCCCGTTACTTCCGGTACAACAGATCTTCTGGCCATAATAGGGAGATTATCTAGGTCGTTCCGAAACTGTGCAGCACTGTAGTTGTTAGGATGCCACCTAGTCATATGGCGATGCATTGTGTAGTTTCCGAAACTGTATTTTTTGTCGGTCCCTCTGGACAGTCTATCTTGACATATAAGGCAAGTTACGTATCTTGCATTTACTTTTTTCTGACCTTAGGGAATTTAAAAAAATTGCCAAATGAAGTTTTCTTTCCGGTGAGACGTCCTGGGCTGCTCAGGCAAAAACTGCCTCTCTTCGTGCTCGTCCTCCTGTTCCTCTTCTTCTTCTTCTTGTTGAATTATAACTTGAGCAGGTGGTCCACTCTTCCTTGGATGTGGTGGAGGTGGTGGGGAAGCACCAGCTGAAGCTACTAAAGAAGCCATTGCTCAGTGATCACAGAGGGTCTTTCTCTCACAATGATGAAAGTCAGAGTGAGGAAAGAAGGAGGGATTTTCATCATTTGGGAAAAACAAGAGTTCTCAACCAATCAAAAGTGTTCATTTTAGATTATATGACCTAGTCTTACATCATTAGGAAACCAAAAGTGAAATGAACCAATGAAAAGTGTTATTACCAAGTCACATGACTTGCTGTGTTTACGTTAAGCGCTTTGCAGGGCCTCCCGGTTTGCTTCCAGAAACCTGCGCTTTGCGACTCGCTTCGCGTACCAGTTCGCTAACGTAGTACGTCATATGACGTATCACGCGACAACGTGAAACGTCATGCGGACGGGAGGCGTCACGATGTTGTTTTGTAACGCGGCACTTGCGGTAAAGAAACGTTTACCGGCTCGCGGTCTATTTCGCGGCATCAAGGTCAGCTAACGGGAAGCTTCCCGATTTGCGAAGCGGGAACGAAGAAAAAAAAATATTAAAAAAAAAAATTATTCATAAACATATAAAATATATTTTTGGATTTAAAGAAGAATACATTTTACAGCTACAGATATTAGCTGTTAAAAAACCAATGAAATTCACAGAAAAAACCATAGGTTATGGACCATATATAGTTAGGAATTAGCATTTACAAAACCTTGAAAATTCACTGAAAAAACCATAGGTTATAGACCATATATAGTTAGGAATTAGCATTTACAAAACCTTGAAAATTCACTGAAAAAACCATAGGTTATAGACCATATATAGTTAGGAATTAGCATTTAAAAAACCTTATTTTACTCACACAAAACCATTGAAATTCCATATATAGTTAGTTGCACTAACTATATATCGCGCACCCGCAATCCACTGCTGATCATGTCACATATTACATCATTCATGACATGGTCAGTGACATCACTGATGACATCACTGATGACATCTCAAATGACATCACTGATGACATCACTGATGACATCTCATTTGACATCATTCTTGTGCTAATACGATAAACCTCTTCAGACTCTAATATAACCTTAGATACACTCAGTGTATACAGACACTCACACACTGCCACTCATCCATGGAGTTACTCACACACCCAGTCAGTCATGCAAAGAAACAATCTCACCTCCATTTCTTCAACTATACAGTTAAACACACCTTACTTATTGAAACATATACTAACACATATTTACTCTCTTATACAATCCCTGATACAAGTTCACAATGATCGATACAACCACTCACTCATTCAGTGGCTCTCATGCACAGTTATTTATATATGCCAACTCTCACATGTACTGTGTTTTACATATGTACTTACTATGACATGTAGCATTGAGATATCCATTCACTCATCAATACACTCATGCACACAGTCAACTGCCCATGTAGCTGTTTCCACATGCACTCTTGAACTCATACACCTAGTGAATAAACTGCTCACACATCTATGCATAGAGTCACACACCTTCCAGCCACCCCCACACAAACTCAATCTCCCATAGAAATACTTGGGCAACCAATTAATAACACATATAGCCTCTCGTATAGCTAATGATCAACACATGCAGCAGTTTACAGAACAACAGACATAATGATGCACAAATTAAGACAGTTTATTCACTAACCCATGCATTCAGTGAGACACATTTAATCACTCACTCATACAGTCAGTCATGCACCTACTAAATCCTTCATCCAGACACTTATACATCCACTCAAGACATATTTTAACTTTACAGAAAAATACAGTCACTGGATGTTGTCATCAGTGATGTCATCAGTGATGTCATTTGAGATGTCATCAGTGATGTCATCAGTGATGTCACTGACCATGTCATGAATGATGTAATATGTGACATGATCAGCAGTGGATTGCGGGTGCGCGATATATAGTTAGTGCAACTAACTATATATGGAATTTCAATGGTTTTGTGTGAGTAAAATAAGGTTTTTTAAATGCTAATTCCTAACTATATATGGTCTATAACCTATGGTTTTTTCAGTGAATATATATATATATATATATATATATATATATATATATATATATATATATATATATATATATATATATATATAAATATACAATATTTTTACCTTAGGATAGCGGAAGGGTAACATTTACTATTACCACTCCAGTGAGTGCAACAGTAGGGAAAAGGTTGGATAGCGTAGGGGTAAAAATGACTATTCCCACTCCAGAGAGTGCAACAGTAGGGAAAGTGTTGGATAGCGTAGGGGTAAAAATTATTATTCCCACTCCAGAAAGTGCAACAGTAGGGAAAGCGTTGGATAGCGTAGGGGTAAAAATTACTATTCCCACTCCAGAGAGTGAAACAGTAGGGAAAGCGTTGGATAGCATAGGGGTAAAAATTAATATTCCCACTCCAGAGAGTGCAACAGTAGGGAAAGTAATGATTTAATATAGTAATAAAAATAAATTAAATATCAATACCGATAAAAAATGTATTAAAATTAATTACCAATGTAATATTATGTAATAATTAATCAATTAAAAATACAAATAAATAATAGTTATTAACATTAATTACCTATTCATAATGAACAACTAATTAATTTTCATTAACAAAAACTAATTAGTAATACAAATTAATACCAATTAATAATTAACAGTAAATTAAATATCAATACACAAAAAGTGTATTTAATATGTAATTAATTACAATTAAATTACTTCCCACCCTATTCCCCTATAAACCCACAACCCGCTACAGAACCAAAACGCAAAATTAAATTAAAAATAATTAGTCATTTTTAAAAATTAATATTTAATTTATTATAATTAAATTATTACTCACCCTATTCCCCTGTAAACCCACAACCCGCTACAGATATTAAATTACACAAAAATTAAATAACATAAAATTAATTAATTAGAAAAAATTACAAAAATAATATACACTTTTCACACATATACTAACATACAAAACACTATAAAAAATTTGATATAATTAAAAATGCGATATGTTGACTTTCTATATTTTAAAAATCGATATTAAATTACTTACCTTCAATTCGATATTTTTCACCAGTATTTTCTGTCCATTCGATATTTTGTCATTCTATATTTTGACTTCGATATTTTGTCCATTCGATATTCTGAATTCGATATTTTGTGTTGTTACCATGTAATGCGTGTGCTTTCTGTTGCATTAATTGTGTGCAGTGTCGGCAGGGGGCACAAGTACGACATGGTTGCAGTCAATTGCCCCAACACGTGCGGGAAGCCAGCTATGGAGTGGAAGCCTTGCTTGGTCTCCAGCTGTTCCCACGCACTGTGGGGGAAGTGAAGGTGTTGGGGTATCAAGCTGATGATGACATACATCCAAGACCGGTGTGAGGAACTTTGATATGGCTGGCTGTGAGACTTCTCCGACTCTGACAGTTGTTGGTTGGAAGGTACCAGAGGCCAATAAGTGCAGCACAGCCAGCAGCTTTGTCTGCGGAGGGATCTTGGTTGTCCACTGTGTTGGTACCTTAAGTCTGTGGGCATTGTGGGCCAGGATGCGGAGGATGGTTGTCCTCTGGAGCCTGTAGTGGGCAATGACATCCTCTGGTGTTAAGTCTCTGAGGTTGGTGCATTTTCGGAAGGTCCGTTGTCCTGTTCTGTGCTGCCTCGGTGGTGGTCCGGGGGGGTGGTCGTAGGAGTGGGGGTAATCCTGGGGGTGGTGGCATTGGGTGTTGTGGCCCTCTTGGGTCTCCAAGCTGCATGATTAGTAGCTCCATGGCATCTGTTGTTTGTCAGATGTGGCTCTGGGCTCGGCTCCCTTTATACTGCAGGTTTTGATCCTGCTTAAGACCAGAAAAAATCAGGTCTTAAGTCCCTGCTGCTAATGTGCCTTATCGTCTGTTTTTGGACCGCATCGCTGATTTGGCTGGTCGTTGAGAATATCGCGAAGTGGTGTTATCGTGAGTTTTTGACGGGAATGCCTACTCTGCATATGACTAGCGTCAGTTGCCGCTGTCAGACTTGGCAATGTTTTTAGCGGCAGCTATCGCAGGTAAACTGATGATGTCGGCTGTTAGCACAGGCTTCTGAATAGGGCGGTAAATCTATCACCACTTTCGTGGCGGAAAAGTGCTGCTAAATCGGCGATGAGTCCTTGAGAATATTCCCCGATATATAGACTTCTCCTCTACTCCTCCAGATTCTGGGATCCTGCAGACTCTACTTCCACTGAAGTTAGTCAAGCAGGAGACCTTAGCATCACAGCTGTAAGCTTTCCTAGACAAGAGCTGAGAAGTTGCTTTCCTCAAATGGAGAACCGTTCCAGATGTTTTACTGGTGGAGACGTTTTTAGGAGGCTTTCAGTTTAAATTAGCCAGTAAGCTGTAAATTGGTTCATCCCTATCATTCATTTTCACAATGGAAACAATAAAAATGATCCTGCTTCTGGTGTCACCAGAGGCGTTTCTAACTTTCGTCATTCTCCAGGAAGGCTATCTGCACCTCTTAATCCATTGGCAAGACAGAAATATCTCACTTTTGCATTCAAAATAATCACAAAGGTGTCAGCTACATTGGTAGCAATACTTTGCAATGATGTTTGACTCTGATCTTGATGATTAAATAGTCCGAACATCACCCATGCAACATACTTTTGAGACAGGTCCAGGGTGTCCAGCCTAACTCAGGATGAAATGTTATAATTAAAATTAGGAAATCATAGGTTTTCTTGGTCTAGGAACTTCAAAACATTTGTGCCTGCTGGTTCAGGATTTTCAGAACATGTGTGCATGATTCATGATAGGCCATTGCAAATTACCATGTTCTCAGAACTGTGTAAACAAAATATAACTTTATCTCTACTATAAAGTGGAATGGAAAGACACAATGTGGTTCAAACACCAAGGAGAAATGTAAGTACCTCTCCTGTTAGTTCAGAGTGTCCACTTGCATTTTGCAAATAGTTTTTAGGCATATTCTATGTTTTTGGTCCCTACCTCACATACCAGTTCAGAGGCAGCCGCAGGAGTATAGCTGTATTTGGGTCTGAAGGCTGAGTCCCTCAGATCTCAGCAGCCTCCACTGGGTTTGATTGGTGGGTTGGTGGCTCAACTGGACAGACCTCCCAAGCAAAGCAGTGACGCAGTCCGCTTCTAGTCTTGGGTTTAGGTGATTGCCGTTGGGCTGTTTCTAAGCATTCTTAGTTCAGCAGGAGGGTTGTAGTGCAATAGGGGGAACTCTGTCAGCGCATCGAGCAGCCACACAGTCATTCGTTCACACCATGGTCATATGCCACAAGCCAGAAGCTTCACCTACAGTGGCATAGTCTGCTTGAGCACACGTGGGGCATGTGCTGCAGGACTATCCACTTACGAAGTCTATTCATGTATACTTTGCCGTGCCATGGGTTTGGCATCAAAAGGTCTGCTTCACTAGCGCAACCACTCAAACACAATTGGGCAAGTGCTGCAGCTGCAACAGCAGAGTCCGACAGGAGCACTTCAGCAGTTGGTCTCTCCAAGCAAAAAGCAGTTACGATATCTGGAATTTCTGTGAAATGGACCCACTGCACTAGGGTCAACTGCTCTTGCCTATATGGGTTATCAGCTCCTCTTTCAGGATTATCTCACTCCTTCCCTTTTCTTCTAGGCAGAGTAATATCAGGTGATACATGACAGGGACAACCAAAAATATCAGAGGGTCTAAAACATCAAAGAAGTGAACGCCTGAAATGAACCAACAGGGGACTATAACACCATGTCTTGTGTATAATCTAAATAAGGTCAACCCTACAACCAACCCACATAGTGGTCAGGTAAGGATGCCCATCAGTCACCACACGGAACCGCCCTTCATCATTTGGGTTTCCTTTTAAGACCACCATTCAGGGTGCCACTTGTCTTTCACAGTGAGGGCCCAGATTGTAAGAAAGCCCTCACCTGATCAGACAGATCTTCCGTGGTCTTTCTTCTCAATTTAGAGGCTGTTAGAATACCAAGGGGGGGACTGATGTCGCAGTGCAAGAAAATAATGTGTAAAGAATAAGAGAAAGTGTATGTTAAAATTGGATGAGGGGGTACTGGAAGTGATTTTTATTCTGGTGCTACCCACTCTACCAATGTTAAAAAGTAGTCAGTGACAATCACAATGTTCTTGGATTGTCTAGATGTACTGTGAGGTCAACATGTTTCAGCAATTAACGACACATTATGTCATTGCGTTCATCAGGACCAAAAACAACTGATAGCTACTGCAACCAAGTGATAGTGCAACAAAAATAGTGCTCAAAACCATATCAGTTAAAACTGATACAGAGATCACCTGAATCCACTAGGTGTCCGTATCGTTTTCTCCACCTTTCCAAGTCATCAGAAATTTCTAGAAATAGTGAAAACAAGGTGATTAGAATAGATATCCTGTCGGTAAACACAGCGTTCACAACCTTGTAGTGGCGTACAATCTCCTGATTTAACAATCCTGGTAATCAGTGTCAGCAAACACATACACTCATAGCAACGTGTTATTCTGTGCTAGTATCTCAACAATGGATTGAATTGTCAAAATTTGCCAAAGGAGAGAGCATCTTTCCCAACTTGGAAGATGTACAGACCTCACCCTACCTGGCCACGGCTCAGGGAGAAAGGGGGAGCACCGCTCTACAGAAGGAGAAAGCAAACACATAGCGAGCTGAGAATGCCACTCCTTCGTTGTTTGTTTAGACAGAACTAAATCAGCACCACTCATTGACATGTAATGCTTAACTTAAACCAGATGACCGGTGACTCAAATGCTCGAAATCGCAGTGGTTCAAATTGCGATGTCTAATGCGCCAGGGGCGCAGAAGTATACAGAAATTTACAGACAATAGGAAAACAACGCGGCCTCTAACTCAATGTCTAGCGAGTTGTTAATATTTCAAAGTGACCGCGCTGCCCTGGTGAACACCCTACCTGTCCGTCGGTACTCCGTGAATCGGCGTCCGAGCCGATCGGGGAGGTACAGGGACAGGCATCGGCTGCAGTATATGACGCATCGCGTTATTCGCCGATTGCCGGTCACGTGATCTTCATGCTGTTCTGTCGCAGTATCTGATTGGCTAAACAGACGGCCAATCAAAAACCTTAGTAACGCGTTGTCAGATAGAAAATAAACACTGCTCATGCATGGGAAATTCTAGAGAGAGATGTTTTTTTTTAATTCAAAATGAGATGTACAAAACTTTAACAGATGTTCGAAACGAACAAAAGAACAAGTGCTTACTACATGAGTTGTTGCTAGTAGTAGGCTATTATCATGAATCAAAGAACATACACCGACCTTTCAAGAGAGAAGGATGATCTCAATGTCGAACAAGTTAACATAAAAAATTGTTCTTTCTTCCTTCCATTACATAGTTAGGAGGAAATTTGGGACTGACATAGAGATAATGATCACATACACCCAGAAAGTAATTCATACATGGAGGCATCTGTAATGGCCATTCCCCGCTCTCACCATATACAGGTGACAATTGTAAAACTTGAAATAAGACCCCTACATAGCCTTAGTTAGGGAACCATACTATAACCAAAAAATTCATAGAATAGTCCAGGGTGTGTCATCGTTAAGCCCCACACGATTCGTACCCATTCTGAAAACCCACTTTTGTTCTTTCAGTAGGAGATATTTGGACACGTCAGTGATGTGTGCGGGGATGTGAGGTTGTTCAATCACTGTCCAGTGAAACGCCGTAGATGGATGGCGTGCCTGTAAAAAGTGATTAGTTAATTTCGTGGCTTATTAGACATCGCAATTTGAACCACTGCGATTTCGAGCATTTGAGTCACCGGTCATCTGGTTTAAGTTAAGCATTACATGTCAATGAGTGACGCTGATTTATTTTTGTCTAAACAAACAACGAAGGAGTGGCATTCTCAGCTCGCTATGTTTTTGCTTTCTCCTTCTGTAAAGCGGTGCTCCCCCTTTCTCCCTGAGCCGTGGCCAGGTGGGGTGAGGTCTGTACATCTTCCAAGTTGGGTAAGATGTTCTCTCCTTTGGCAAATTTTGACAATTCAATCCATTGTTGAGATACTAGCACAGAATAACACGTTGCTATGAGTGTATGTGTTTGCTGACACTGATTACCAGGATTGTTAAATCAGTACCTGGTACACCACTACAAGGTTGTGAACGCTGTGTTTACTGACAGGATATCTATTCTAATCCCCTTGTTTTCACTATTTCTAGAAATTTCTGATGACTTGGAAAGGTGGAGAAAACGATACGGACACCTAGTGGATTCAGGTGATCTCTGTATCAGTTTTAACTGATATGGTTTTGAGCACTATTTTTGTTGCACTATCACTTGGTTGCAGTAGCTATCAGTTGTTTTTGGTCCTGATGAAAGCAATGACATAATGTGTCGTTAATTGCTGAAACATGTTGACCTCACAGTATATCTAGACAATCCAAGAACATTGTGATTGTCACTGACTACTTTTTAACATTGGTAGAGTGGGTAGCACCAGAATAAAATTCACTTCCAGTACCCCCTCATCCAATTTTAACATACACTTTCTCTTATTCTTTACACATTATTTTCTTGCACTGCGACATCAGTCCCCCCCTTGGTATTCTAACAGCCTCTCAATTGAGAAGAAAGACCACGGAAGATCTGTCTGATCAGGTGAGAGCTTTCTTACAATCTGGGCCCTCACTGTGAAAGACAAGTGGCACCCTGAATGGTGGTCTTAAAAGGAAACCCAAATGATGAAGGGCGGTTCCGTGTGGTGACTGATGGGCATCCTTACCTGACCACTATGTGGGTTGGTTGTAGGGTTGACCTTATTTAGATTATACACGAGACTTGGTGTTATAGTCCCCTGTTGGTTCATTTCAGGCGTTCACTTCTTTGATGTTTTAGACCCTCTGATATTTTTGGTTGTCCAGTATATGTATGGGGCATATCAGAGTTTGGTCTTTAAAATCCCTTTTGACCCTAAAAAATTATTGTTGTTGTTTGATACATGACAGGGAGACAGCTCTTCCACCAGATCATACTCCAAGTGATTTACCCTTGCCTATGGGAAGCTGGGTGCGAGGCAGACACCAGCTCTGGTTGCACAGTAGTCCTCAGGGTACTCTCTGGAGCACCCCCCCATTGTCAGAAAGAGCTTGGAACTGGAACAGCGAGTGGATCAGCAGCTCTCTCTCGCATACATGTTCCTCATAAAGGGGATGTGTACTCTCTGTCTGCACATTCAGAACCATTTTGGGTCTGTTCCCTTTTCATGTATTCTCCAGACTCTTTGTCTAGAGTGATGCTCTTCACAGCACAATCATCTCCAGGTTAGAGCATGCAAAATAGACGAAAAAAGAGATGTAAACATCGTGTACCTGGTCAGTCACACTGACAGTGATCAGGAAGAGAGACTAAACTTTGACTCCTTCTAAAAATCCTTTCTTGTTCTGAACAGCAGAGGATGCAGTCCTACTCTTCATCCCCACCATTTGCCAAATTATAGACCTTAGGAGTACTTACCAGCAGCTCCTGCGACAAAAGAACCTAACTGAGGGGCATATTATTTCTAAAAGGAATAGTGTGTCCTCGTTACCACTTCTCCTCTCCCTCCAGTCTTAGAAATGCCAGCAATACACTTTCACTTGCTGGGAAAAAAAACACACCTCCCTTGTGTGCACATGAACAGGCCGGTTACTTCCAAAATTAAACCCTCAGGCCTTTTCCACTCAGATGTACAGCATGTGGTCAACACACATATTATATGCATACCTGCAACCTACTCTAGAATGTTAGCACATGGATCAGGTTTAGCCTGTAGCAGTTAAAATTTACCATGATTAGTCCGTAGGGTACCACTTCTGTGACTTAGGCATAAAGGTCAGGCTACATTATAGGATTATTAAAAGATGGTATGTTGCCGCCTTTGATTTACATGCTGGAACCCATGATAGAGACAGCAGTTGAACAGCATTTATAAGAGTGCACTTGGTGCGCCCGTCCATGTCCAAGACAGGATCAGGACCGTGCTCAAATTAAGGTACAGGCCTAGGACGTCATACGCATGTTAGGCTAGCATGGGGCTTATTACAATAATCCAGAAAACAGGATACCAGATGCTTTCATTTTCATGACAAGGGATATGACTGTAAGCATTGCAGGAGACATTTTCATCCCAACAGGGGAAAATCTGCAAAATTGTACGGTGCAAGGTGGTACGAATCAAACGTTAAATGAAGAACTGTATCAAACAGATTGAACTAGCAAACATTCTTCTCTTTTACTAGAATTCCGAGATTTCAAAAGGTCTCACTGGTTTGGGGTCAAATGGACAATATAACCACAAGGAATTACATAAATCCATTGATCAGATCTGGATCCATGAGACTGATCAAACTCATCTCCATCAATTGTCAGTCACAGGGCAGAATCTCTCTCTGCAGTTCATATATTAGGGCAGGACATTTTTTACAGCTAGATTCATCAAGCTTAAATCCGCTCTCAAAGGGGCAGATTCTCACAATCTGCCCCTTTGCGACCGGTATTTTTGCATTTGGGATGCATCATCCCAAATGCAAAAATAGCTAATTAAGAATTCGCTAAATTGCGATTCTTTGCATTTAAGGAATCTCAAATTCAGATTCCTTAAATGCAATGCATGAAAGTGAAAAAAATAGCGAATTCGCTATTAGAGCACGCAAATTACCATGAAGTACAACTTCGTGGTAATTTGCAAAAACTTTGAAAAATGCACTAAAGTGCATTTTTCAAAGTATCATGTTGCGCACACACGTGCCCTAAGGGCATGTGTGTGCGCAACATATGTGCACACATCAATTTCAGGGGTGCAACAGGGTGTCCTTTGGACACCCCTGCACCCTTGAAATCGCAATCTCAATTTGCGAATCGCTAATTGCGATTAGCAAATTGAGATTGTCTCCCCATTCATTCCTATGGGCCTCTAGGCCCATAGGAATGAATGGGGAGATATTCCTTAATTGCGACTCGCAATTTGCGAGTCGCAATTAAGGAATTATTAGAAATCGCTATTTTTTTAGTGATTTCTTGATGCATAGCATTTTGCTATTCCTTAATAGCGAACCGGTATTTTTCGCTATTAAGGAATAGCAAAATGTGTTCTTGATGAATTTGGGGGTTAGTTTTTCCCACTTCAAGACTATCACCTTTGCAGCACTATTTATTATGGGGCATGTTTATCAAAAAATCATGCAGTGCAGTTCAGCAAGCTACCTTGCTGTGCTGTGTGATGGGAAAAGGATAGGAATGCACCAGCCACGGCCTGTGCAGGTATTAGCGGTGGCGACAGGTGGGGGGATTCCGACAGACGACAACGAGGAAAGATGAATTATTTATTTGATTTTTTCTCGGGTCGTTTATTGAATCCCCCTCAACCCGGCCTCACCGCTCTTACACTCATGGGCCGCTCCTTGAATGCACCATATTTAACATATTACGGCGCATTCCAGTCTTTTCCCTGTACTTGCGCACAACATGCTTTAAACCTATTGCTCACTCTTTCTGAAGTGTGGTGCAGCAAGGAAATGACAAAGTAGGCATTCTTAGTGTTAAAGTATATAAAATTGATTTGCTATTTCATCAGTTTTTAGTGACTTCTCAAAACATATCGCGTATTTACGCTGTGGAAAAATACTGCACCTCCATAATACAAAAATAATAGTTTACAATAAAGAAATTAGACTGGAAAAGGAAGTTGTCTTGATAAATTCAATATTCGAAAATAGGCCATCAAACAAATTATGTTGAGGATTCTACAGAGAGTAACTACAGGATCCAATCAAGAGTGTTAAAAGATGATTGACAAAAAGTGAAAAGGGAACATTTTAAATGGGTTCAAATCTTTGGACCACTAGGAACTGGCTCATTGATAACTTAGCTTCACGGTTAGTTCGGTTCTGTCATTTAAGCTTTCTAGGCAACATGGTATTGGCACTGCCACCTTGCAGTCAGGCCAAAATGAAGTTGGTCTCTTGAGCCGAGGACAGTGGGTATCCATATCTGATTTCTGCAGGACTGCTTCCTAAAAAGTAGATTCACACTGATCCTCCATTACACATTTTATATTTGTGGGTGGGACTGATGTGGAATTTGGCTGAAATGTACTGTCTTCAGTTTCCCATTGTTGACGATGTAGGCCTCATTTATGACCATTGAGTATTAACTTGAATGTGTTTGCAGGATAATGGCTCATGCATTATTTTTATTTATCTTCAAGAGATCTAGTCAAAGTGTTATTTATGGCTTGGTAAACCTGCATGGTTATAAGGAAGGGAAATAAGTAGTCCCAGGGTGTAAAGTCTTAGGGGCATATTATCAAGGCGGGCGATATGAGATTATCGCAGCTTTTGTGGCCGTTTTCGGACGAAAAGCGGCGATAATTTTATCGTCCTATTAGCAAGCTGTCGCTAACAGCAGTTAGCGACAGCTTGTAGGCAATAACGACCGGTTTGGGGCCGCTTTGCATGTCAGCGATATTTTTCGCTAATGACATGCAAAGTGGGCATACCCAAACTGTTAGCGACTGAAAGCAGTCGCTAACATCGCTATCGCCTATTATCAATACAGGCGTAGCGATAAAAAAGTTTGCGCTAAGCGCGAATATCGCCAAAACCTAACGCCTGCTCTGACCACTTCTTAACCTGTATATCCAATGGGAGTTGGATATTCAGGTTAAGACCATATTTGCGTTAATGCCTGAATATCGCTGGATTCCCAGCGATATTCATGCATTTCGCCGCTATCGCCGGATATTTTATCGCTTTAGAGATATACGTTGCTAATAGCACGTTATCTCTGCGATAGAATCCGGCGATGCGCGGCGATAACAAAAATAACACTAAGCTCATTTAGCGATAAATATCCCTAGTTGTTGATAATATGCCCCTTGAATATTTACTGGTACACTTCATTACCGCAGGTATCATGTTCCTCTTTTCATTTCCTAAAGATCCCTCCCTCCTTTCAAGTATGGTAATATACTCTATGCAGTTTCATTTGTGTCTACAGGAAATTGTGGGAGAGACAATAAGTGCATTTACAGCTATTCCATGGCAGAATAGAATACAGTTATAACTATAAGGCGCTGTGTTTTTAATATTCCTTAAAGCTTAAGCCTGTCTCTTAGGAAGTTGAATTATTCGTACCCTCATTACTCGTGGGATGGGACAAGGAAGATGGCCCAGGAGCATTGAAGATTATGTATTTAATTCAACAATACTCAATAAATAGAGGGTGCAGAATTAGCCAGAGTGCTGATGCTGACTTGGGATGTGGACTAGTGGGCTATTAATCATTCAACCAATCAGGGGGATGGTAAGCGTGCTACTCACCCGTGAGGGTCATAAGGTGTTAGGGGTGGGGGGGTAGCAGCTCCGATCAGTCGAAGAGCCAGGTCTTGAGTGTTTTCCTGAAGATGTTCAGGGAGGGGGCATGTCTGATGTTGGGGCATGTCTGATGTTGGTCGGGAGCTCATTCCAAGTCTTGGCTGCGATGTACGAGAAGGCTCTACCACCAGTTATGGCTCTGTGAATGTTCAGGGTTTCGCCGACGGTGAGGTCGGCGGATCGAAGGTTTCTCTTGGATACGTGGAATGTGATTCTATTGTTGAGGTAATGGGATCCGGTGTTGTGGAGGCATTTGTAGACATAGGTGTGTATCCAACCTCTGCAATCATTTAGACATCATTTTGCTGCTCTTTCACTTTCTGAAACACCTTACGGTGAAATGACATCAAAGGGCTCCCTTGGACGGAGCAGTGCATAAATTTGAGACAACCAGCCTTGTGTATGGATGGGCAGGTTGGTGCCACCAGCTAGGAGTTAAGAAGGTGGTGAGAAGAAGGAACATGTGAAAACCTAGTTGGCGAACAGAGCACATTTCCATCCAGGAATGGTAGTAAGCCGAAGCTATGAAGTGTGCACTCACCCCAGGCGCAGCTGAGTTGTAGACTCATTTCTCTGCGTCCACGCCAAGACACAGGGCCTGTGCGGCAGGGCTGTGGCGGATGTTTGTTTTCTTGTGCCAAGACCCATGGTATATCAGTGGCATGGCCTTGGATAGGTACTTATTTGTGGGTATACCAAGCTCCAGGCATTGTGCGGCAGGACTCTGATCACAATTTATTTCTTTGTGCCAAGACCCAGGGCCTGTGGCAGGGCCCTGACCAAAGTGTGCGTGTCTGTGCCAAGAAACGGGTCATAGGGCAGAGTTTCTTTGTACCCCTGTGTCCAGACACAAGGCCTGTGTGGCTGGACATCTGCCAGGCGTTTCTTGGCGCGTGTCGAGATTTCAGCCAAGTTGCATAGGTGAGTATATATAGTACCTCAGATCTGCCTCGTGTTAGAACCCATCACGCCCCGCCTTTTCCTCCCCTTAGCTTGGTGTTTGTTTATCAGGCCAGAACATGGCTCTCTAGATTTCAGAGAGAACGGAAAGGGTTCGACATTAATCTCTCCACGTCCGCAGCGCTGGCACGTCCCGCTGCCTCCGAGCCGGTTGCAGCAAATATATTTTACATGATAAATGGAAGGGGTCAGCCTCGGCGCAATGAACGAGTTCAATTCAATATTTACTTCTCGGCGATGACCTTGAATCGCGCACTGTACAAATCTTTGCAGAAAATTAGCAAAGCAAATATTCAAAATCCATTAATGTAATGGATTCCTCAATGTTGCATACATTTACAGATATGAAATATGTTCTCTTCGACTTCCAGGTGGGGGGCGCTCATTGCGCAGGTGCAGAGTTTTGCACAGATGAATAATATCTGAATTTAAGTAGCTAACGTATCATTTTACCAGAAACAGGTATAATAACTAAGCACTATTGGGTTGCAGTCTCGTGAAAGAGTACTATCAATCACACTCATCCATGATGCTT
This sequence comes from Lissotriton helveticus, assembly GCF_964261635.1. Lineage (NCBI taxonomy): Eukaryota > Metazoa > Chordata > Amphibia > Caudata > Salamandridae > Lissotriton > Lissotriton helveticus. The sequence continues at coordinate 1,816,704,575 of NC_136063.1, forward strand.
TTCTGGTAAACATGTCAAATTTCACACACATCGTCAAACATCCCTTCTCACTTCATCAGCTTTTGTTATTGTTATTGTTTAATATTTCCTCATCCCCTCTGTTCTCCACCGCAGCTGCCAGATTAGCATTCCAGGTGATGAAAGGAGAGTTTTGGGGGCATATCCTTACATATAGTGTTGAAATCAACATTATGAATGAAGCAGTTAATGCTACATGTGTGTTTATTCATCTCTTAGCAAATTAGGTTACCACATTAACAGCTAGATTCATCAACGACCCGTTTTGCGAGTCTTTAATAGCGAATCATAAGGAATCGCTATTACAGACTCGCAAAACGGGATTCATGTAGGAATCGCAATATTTATTGCGATTCCCACTGATTCCTTATTTGCGATTAGCTTAATCGCAAAAAAGGAATAACTTATTTGCGATTAGCAATTAGCTATTCGCAAATAAGATTGCGATTTAAAAGGTGCCAGGGTGTCCAAAGGACACCCTGTAGTACCCCTGATATGCAAATTTACACAGGTGTTGCGCACACACATGTCCAAAGGACATGTGTGTGTGTAACATGCAATTGAGAAAATGCACTAAAGTGCTTTTTTTTCTATTTTTTCGCTATTTACCACGAAGTCAGACTTCATGGTAAATAGCGACCAAAAATTGCGAATTCGCAATGTAAAAATGGTTCATGAATTGCATTTAAGGAATCTCAAATAGAGATTCCTTAAATGCAATTCCTCGCAAATGTGCGAATTCTTTATTAGTGAATTTTGCATTTGGGATGATGAATCCCAAATGCAAAAATTGCACTCGCAAAGGGCCAGATTCTCAGAATCTGGGCCCTTTGCGAGCGCAATTGAGCTTGATGAATCTAGCTGTAAGATTCGGGTTCTGAAAGTAACTCGCAATCAGGATTTGGCTATTGAATGTCTGCTTTTTATGTGCCCGATTCACAGAACTAACTTAAGACAAACTCCTAAACTTACTACCATTTTGGTATTCACAGAAGGCACTTACTCATTTTGGTATTCACAGAAGGCACTTACTCACTTCGGTATTCACAGAAGTTAGTAGTCCTAACTTTAGGACTCCTAAATGCCTTCTGTGAATACTGAAAGTCTTAAAGTTAGGATTTTTCTCAGTTTAGGAGTAGTATAGTTAGGACTCCTAACTTTAGGACTCTTTCTTTCTTTCTTTCTTTCCTTTCTTCCTGAATTTCTTCCTGATTTCCATCCTTTCGGAATTCCTTCCATAGCCTGGAGGTCTGTAAAGGACCGAACTACCAACCAACTTCGATCTCTGTGAGCGAGATGGAAGGCTAAGATTTCCCAGCCTTTCGATATGGGCTTAAAATCCACCATACACAAGAGGATTTAAAAAAACTACAATAGTAGCAATGCCCCTTTCTGGGCGGTCATTTTTATCACAGTCAGTATCTTATAGCTAGTAGGTATGACCAGTGCAATTTCCGGTGAGGTGGATGTTTTTTGCCAGGTTTCGGTTATAAATACCAAACCTAGTTTTGAGTCTGCGATCAAATCCCAGCTTTCTCTACATGCAGTGTTTGGGCACTGCCCTGGCATTGAAATACAAGCAATCGAGAGTGGTCTCAGTGTCTAATACTGACACATACTCAAATGGCTACATTAATGACCCACTATTCCATTTGCATTTCAACCAGGAGAAGGATTCCTCTATCAAACCTGGGGAGCAAATTACATGCTCATCTGGACTGGCACCAGCATGGTCCCTGGCCCTGTTTGGGCACAGATCGACACAGATGGGGTTGCCTTTGGCTCACCCTCCTCTTTTTAGCCCCTTCTCATAAGGTCTGGACCACTAATCTCATAAAATGGCGGTCAGCTGAATAGCCTTCGTGTTTGGAATAGGTTAAAAAACCTACTGATATCCCAAACAGTAATCCACCGTGTTGGGACGGGAAGTCTCCTGCATGTCTCTGGAGAGAGTGCTTCCCCTGCCTTATGCTAATCTCCAGGCAAGTCACTCCAAAGCTACTGTATAGTTTCTAGTTCCTACCTCAGTGAGCATGACAATCATACATGTACACTGAGGGTCTCCCTGTTTACATGGATTGAGACCCTAGAGCTTGGCTCTGAGGTCGAGGGGGCACGCCTAGTGCACCCCTATTTTTCAGAGAGTGGCTACTGCCCTCTCTATTATGGCTGTGGTAGACTGACAGTGGTGGCAGCAATAAATCTATAGTCAGGAGGGGTGAGTCCCTAGGCACCCTCATGACCAAGTCTGTGCAGTTTGCCATGCCTGTGGGCCTGTTGCCTTTGTCTGACTGATGTGTGTTTGAGAGCCCGTGGGTGTACAGGGGAAGAATGGTGATTTGAGCCAGTGTGAGGAATGCGAGCTGTTCTGCTGGACATCCCAGCTCCTCCCTATTTCCTTAGAAAGGCCTGGTGGGCTGGGGTAGACACTCTGCTCTTATCTGGGTTTAGCTGCACTAACTTTGTGGAGAGAATCCTCCCCCACTGGTCAGGGCCTCCTGGGCTGGAGTTAATTAAAATTCCTCTCTAGAGGGTTGCACAGCCTGATATCAGAACAGGACCTGCTACATGCTTTACCCATGCATTGAACACGTGGTGAATGGTTTGTGATTGGAGGTGTATTAAAAGTAGCAGACCCTCTGATTGGATGAGCCTATCAATCAGAGGTGATGAAAGTCTGGCCTGAGTGGTCAGCTGTTGTTCATGACTGGTCTATGGCTGACGAGTGGCCACACCAGAGCCCTCTGACAGTAACCAGCCGCGACCCTGCGGTGTTAAGACAGGAGATAAGACTGTTCACTGCGGTCTGGAAGAAAGGCATCATTAAGGACCAGCTGTTTGTGAGGCTTGGAGGAGCATTCGCTTTGGACCAAGGAAATTACAGACACCTGCCCAAGGTGTGGGAAGGAAGCTTGCGGCACATCACCCACTGTGGAGAGGAAGCTTACAGCACATCACAGAGGCTGGTGGAAAGAAGCTTGCAGCACATGACGAGAGCCAGAGAGGAGGATGCTTGATTCTAGTCCTTGAAGCTGAGATCAAATCCCCTCTAGGCTCCTCCCTTGCGCTGTGGGAGCCTGTACAAGCAGTAACTGAGAAGAGAGGCCAGTGAAGCAGACACCCACCTTTCTTTTTGTGATCTCTGAGGGTATCAGGGTGAACTGGCACTCTGTCCAGCCACTACCCTTCTTCAGCTAGCCAGTGGCTACTGGACTAGTGGGACTCCAGTAAACTGTGCCAAGACATCCGGCACCTTTGATCAGATCCCTGACACCACTAGAGTGGTGTCCTCACTCACAATGGGAGGGCACTTCTGTTGCTTTGGGTGGGGGGTTATGGGGCTGATCATGAACATTTGACTTCACATCATATGCTGAAACTATATCCTTTCAATACAAAGTTTGGTATCAAGGCTCTAGTGAATGAGAACAGCCCTGTGTAACATGATCTGTAATATGCAATGCTTACTGTGTGTTTTCATGTTAACTGTGTTTTTATAGTGCTTGGCGTCTAGGCGCTATAATACTGTTTGGGGTCAGAACTCTGTCCCAGAGGGTTGTAGAGACCTCTAGTTTTCACTATTTATCCTAGTTTTATGTGTAGAATAATTATCTTATGTGTATTAAAGTACTTTTCTTTTATAAAAAGTGAAGCACTGACTGGACATTGAGTCTATCAGCTGGTGGTACGGTTTACACGATATTCTGAATGTCTAACCCCACCTCACCTCCTAGAGTAAGCCTTGGACTGTTCTGTCTCGCTACCCTGAGAGAGTCAAGTGCTGGAGAGGAGTACTTGGTTATCCAGTTTTGGGTCCCTTAGTACTGAGGCCCCAGGACACCAGTGAGGGAACACTCCAGTTGATGCGATTGGAGCGCAGTTACCCCTGAGTGCCCTGGCGCCCAGGAAGCTGGGTCTAACATTGGTGGCAAGCGGTGACGGATCACTAGACTTCAGACTCAGTGGACACTGAGGCCAGTTGATAATTCCAGCAGATATCCATAAGCTATATGTAAAATGGCAGGTAACATTGGAGAGGAATTGGAATTGCAGAACTTGACTGTGGAGCAATTAAAGCAAATGTGTGCTGAAAGGGGGTGGAAGGTCCCAAGGTCTAAGGACAGGGAGCACTTGATTAGCCACATGAGAAAATGCTTTGAGCAAGAGGTCACTGTTGTGCAAGAGTTGGAGAGCACTGTTACCACAAGCCTGCCAAGTCAGTCAGTGCACCTGTACCAGCCCCAAGGCATTCCCCAAGGCTTTCCCCTGTGCTTTCCCCTAGGTATTCCCCTAGACCTGCCCCTAGACTTTCACCTCCCCCTATCTCCAGGGCTACCTTTTCCCCTGTCCCAGGATTCGCCTCCTTAGGAGGGACTGAGCTAGCAAAGACCCTTAAACTTCAGCTTAAACTCCAGGAAGCTAAGGATTTAGCAGAGGAGAAAGCAAGGGAGTTTGAAAGGGAGAAGCTAAGGATGGCCCGCCAGGCAGAAGAGGAGCAGCAAAGGGTCAGACAGGAAGAGTGGGCTTGGAAGGAGAAGGAGAGGGAAAGGGAGAGGCTGGAGAAAGAAAGGGAGAGACAGGAGAAAGAGAAGGAGAGGGAAAGGGAGAGGCTGGAGAAAGAAAGGGAGAGACAGGAGAAAGAGAAGGATAGGGAATTGGAGAAAGAGCGGATAGCCCTAGAGAAAGAGAAGCTCAAGTTAGCAGCTGATAGAGGGCTTAGCTCTGTGGATGGTGCATCCACTTCAAAGTCCCAGAGAAAGGAAAATACCACCAAGGTACCAAAAGAATTGATACACATGTATGTCCCTGGCACTGATATTCTCAGTTGGATGCGTGCCTTTCATCTAGCATGTAAGGCTCAAGGTCTTAATGGTCAATCCAAAGCAGCGACTTTACTGAGTCGCCTCCCTCGGGAAGGGACTGAAGTGATTGAAAGGATGCCTGAGAAAGACAGTCTGACATATGAGTGCATGAAGGATGCTTTGATTAGGCGGTTTGGGTTGAAACCAGCCCAGTACTGGCAGAGGTTCCGTGAGAACAAGAAGGCAGTTCCTTTTGAGAATTGGGTCCGTGACATAGTGAGAGCCTGGAATGAGTGGGTGAGAGGGATGGAAGCAAATGATTACCAGTCCCTAAATCAGGTGATGATTGCAGAGCGTCTCCGGGAGGAGTGCTCTGTCCCACTCAGACAGTATTTGTCTGACCTTCCTGAGAGGGATCCTGAGAAACTTGCAGTGATGGCAGATAAGTGGCTTGCCAACAGAGTGAACAGGGGGCAGGGGCAACCCCTTTCCAAACCCAAGGGGGAGAAGAACTCCCAGCAGGTTGGCCCTAAACCAGAGGGGAAGGACCAGAAGGGTTCCCAAGGCTCTCAGTCAGGACAAGAGTCTAAGGGGAACGGGGCCTCTAGTCAGTACCAGAAGGGGAAAGGAGGAAAGGGTCCTTTCACTCCGAAGGGGATTAAATGCTATAAGTGCCACCGAGAGGGACACTTAAAGCCAGACTGCCCAGTGAAGGATGTGGTGCCAGTGGCACCCGTGATAGCAAGTGTGCTTTCAGTGGGGGCAGACATGAAGGGAGGCCCAAGTGAGTTTAACTTAGTCACCAGGGACATCTGGGAACTTGACCCAGAAGCCCTTAAGCATATTCACCCTAACTCAACGGGGTATATGAGTGTGGCAAGTATCAATGGAAGGAAGGTTCCTGCCATGAGGGATACTGGTGCCCACAGGACTATGGTCGAACGCAAATATCTCAAACCCGAAGAGATCATTCCTGGTTCCAAGGGGTATGGACTTGTAGCTAGTGGTGATGACATGGAGTACCCTCTTGCTAGAGTGGAGGTAGAGGTGAATGGCAGGAAGGCCATGGTCAATGTCGGGGTGCGAGAGAAGCATGGTGCTGGGTGCTTTCTGGGGAATTATCTTGTTGAACCTGGGTTAGTACCAGGCCCTGAGGCCTATATGGCCTGGATTTCATCAGCTGTGCTCACTAGGGCACAGTCTGAAAAACTGCTTCCTAGTGAAGTGGGGACCGCTCTAGTGGAAGAGACACTAGAGGGGAACAGGCCAGAACAAGAACTAAGGGCAGATTCTGAGAAGGCACCTGTCCTGGTGTCTGCACCTCCTGCTCCTGTTGGAGAGGAGGGTGTGCATCCAGAGGCGGATAAGGTGTTGGAGTCTGGGTCCCTGCCAGAGCTGCAGGAGTTGCTTGTGGCAGGAAGACCGTCCCGTGTGGAGTTTTGTAAGGCACAGGCTGAGTGTCCTACACTTGTTGGCCTGCGGACGACTGCTCAGGAGCAGGTCTCCACTGGAGTAGTCGGAAAGCACAAGGTGGCTTGGGAAGATGGACTCCATTACAGTGAGCCTCCTGACCCAGAGCCAGGAACCAGCAAAAGGTTGGTGGTTCCTCAGGTGCCCAGGAATTTCCTGCTGCAGCTAGCCCATGATGTACCCCTAGCTGGGCACTTGGGCATCAAAAAGACAAAGGACAGGTTAGCACCTCTGTTTTACTGGCCAGGAGTTGGTCAGGATGTGGAGAGGTTTTGCCATACCTGTCTGGTCTGTCAGGCCAGCAGCATGTCTGGTGGCCCGATGAAGGCACCCTTGGTTCCCCTACAGGTCGTGGAGGTACACTTAGAGAGGGTGGTGTGTCTTCCCAGGAATGACATGGTTTCTTTACTTGCAATGGCTGAAGAGTTAGAAGAGGAGAGTGAGTCCCTCACTGACTTATTGCAAGGTGATGAGAAGGATGGTTCATTTGAGGGAGTTAAGCTTGCCTCTGAACTGACACCTGAACAGCAGGTGGAGTGTAAAGAGCTGCTGGGGAGATTGTCCCATCTCTTTTCACTTACCCCTGGGCTGACGCCTGTCTGTGCGCTTGACACAGACACAGGGGACACCCTGCCTGCTAAGAAGCAGCCCAGGAAGGTGATCTGGACTGAAGAGTGTCAGAAGGCATTTGATGGATTGAAGGCTGCACTATGCAATGCACCTGTGTTGAAGGCCCCTGATTACAGTCAGACCTTCATTGCGCAGACGGATGCTTCAGACAAGGGAGTTGGGGCAGTTCTTGCCCAGCTCAATGAAAAGGGAAGGGAGCATCCGGTGGCCTTTATCAGCCACCGACTACTCCCCAGGGAGCAGAACTGGTCTGCAGTTGAAAAAGAATGCTTTGCCATAGTGTGGGCCCTTCGAAGATTCTGGCCTTACTTGTTTGGTGCAAAGTTTGTGGTTCAGACAGATCACAAGCCACTCAAGTGGCTTATGGCAATGAAAGGTGAGAATCCAAAGTTGCTCAGGTGGTCCATATCTCTTCAGGGACTAGATTTTACAGTGGAACATAAAGCCGGCTTACAGCACGGTAATGCAGATGGACTTTCCCGCCGGTTTATCCAATCAGATGATCGGTCTTCTCCCACTGGGAAGTAAGTACCGGCCATTCTGATCTGGGGAGGGCATATGTTGGGACGGGAAGTCTCCTGCATGTCTCTGGAGAGAGTGCTTCCCCTGTCTTATGCTAATCTCCAGGCAAGTCGCTCCAAAGCTACTGTATAGTTTCTAGATCTCTACCTCAGTGAGCATGACAATCATACATGTCCACTGAGGGTCTCCCTGTTTACATGGATTGAGACCCTAGAGCTTGGCTCTGAGGTCGAGGGGGCATGCCTAGTGCACCCCTATTTTTCAGAGTTTGGCTACTGCCCTCTCTATTATGGCTGTGGTAGACTGACAGTGGTGGCAGCAATACATCTATAGTCAGGAGGGGTGAGTCCCTAGGCACCCTCCTGACCAAGTCTGTGCAGTTTGCCATGCCTGTGGGCCTGTTGCCTTTGTCTGACTGATGTGTGTTTGAGAGCCCGTGGGTGTACAGGGGAAGAATGGTGATTTGAGCCAGTGTGAGGAATGCGAGCTGTTCTGCTGGACATCCCAGCTCCCCCCGTGCCCCTCCCTTTTTCCTTAGAAAGGCCTGGTGAGCTGGGGTAGACACTCTGCTCTTATCTGGGTTTAGCTGCACTAACTTTGTGGAGAGAATCCTCCCCCACTGGTCAGGGCCTCCTGGGCTGGAGTTAATTAAAATTCCTCTCTAGAGGGTTGCACAGCCTGATACCAGAACAGGACCTGCTACATGCTTTACCCATGCATTGAACACGTGGTGAATGGTTTGTGATTGGAGGTGTATTAAAAGTAGCAGACCCTCTGAGTGGATGAGCCTATCAATCAGAGGTGATAAAAGTCTGGCCTGAGTGGTCAACTGTTGTTCAAGACTGGTCTATGACTGACGAGTGGCCACACCAGAGCCCTCTGACAGTAACCAGCCGCGACCCCGCGGTATTAAGACAGGAGATAAGACTGTTCACTGTGGTCTGGAAGAAAGGCATCATTAAGGACCAGCTGTTTGTGAGGCTTGGAGGAGCATTCGCTTTGGACCAAGGAAATTACAGACAGCTGCCCAAGGTGTGGGAAGGAAGCTTGCGGCACATCACCCAGTGTGGAGAGGAAGCTTACAGCACATCACAGAGGCTGGTGGAAAGAAGCTTGCAGCACATGACGAGAGCCAGAGAGGAGGATGCTTGATTCTAGTCCTTGAAGGTGAGATCAAATTCCCTCTAGGCTCCTCCCTTGCGCTGTGGGAGCCTGTACAAGAAGTAACTGGGAAGAGAGGCCAGTGAAGCAGACCTCCACCTTTCTCTTTGTGATCTCTGAGGGTATCAGGGTGAACTGGCACTCTGTCCAGCCACTACCCTTCTTCAGATAGCCAGTGGCTACTGGACTAGTGGGACTCCAGTAAACTGTGCCAAGACATCCGGCACCTTTGATCAGATCCCTGACACCACTAGAGCGGTGCCCTCACTCACAATGGGAGGGCACTTCTGTTGCTTTGGGTGGGGGTTATGGGGCTGATCATGAACATTTGACTTCACATCATATGCTGAAACTATATCCTTTCAATACAAAGTTTGGTTTCAAGGCTCTAGTGAATGAGAACAGCCCTGTGTAACATGATCTGTAATATGCAATGCTTACTGTGTGTTTTCATGTTAACTGTGTTTTTATAGTGCTTGGCGTCTAGGCGCTATAATACTGTTTGGGGTCAGAACTCTGTCCCAGAGGGTTGTAGAGACTTCTGTTTTTCACTGTTTATCCTAGTTTTATGTGTAGAATAATTATCTTATGTGTATGAAAGTACTTTTCTTTTATAAAAAGTAAAGCACTGACTGGACATTGAGTTTATCAGCTGGTGGTACGGTTTACACTGTATTCTGAATGTCTAACCCCACCTCACCTCCTTGAGTAAGCCTTGGACTGTTCTGTCTCGCTACCCTGAGAGAGTCAAGTGCTGGAGAGGAGTACTTGGTTATCCAGTTTTGGGTCCCTTAGTACTGAGGCCCCAGGACACCAGTGAGGGAACACTCCAGTTGATGCGATTGGAGCGCAGTTACCCCTGAGTGCCCTGGCGTCCAGTAAGCTGGGTCTAACACACCATAAAATTACTTAAAAACAATGCCGCCAATGTTATTTTGCAGTTTCCTTCAATAATACACAGTAATTCCCCAACCCCGTACTTTAGCTTAGGCATACAAATGTGTCAATAAATGTTTCTAAAGAGCTTCAATATAGCAGCAGTAACACGGTGCAATCACGCAAAACAAAGTGCCTAATGCAGTAGGGGTTTTCACACAATTTAAAAACAAGTAGCCGCAGTACCAAGCGGTCTCGCAGTGCCCTCGTCTTTATAGCCCCCTTTCATAAGGGCTGGACCACTAATCTCACAAGATGGCGGTCGGCTGAATAGCCTTCGTGTTTGGAGTGGCTTCAACAACCTACCACTATCCCATTGACATTGGAGGATGGCTACAGAGTTCCACGCCTCCGTGTAGCCATAGGTGACCCGCTGCCCCACCCCCTCTCTGTAATGGCGGAAGGTACCTGGCTTGGCGTCTGAGCCATGAAACAGCAGAAAGTGGAAGCATTTATCCTTTTTTACGAGAAAGACTCAGCGGTAAGCAACGGGGGCCGAGAGAGAGAGGTAGGGAGCCTTCCCTTCTCGAGCGGACCATGTCTCTGGCTCGCTGAGCGCCAAAGGTGATCGCGAGGCACCCGTGGGGTAGCGGCAGACAGGCTTCAGGGCGTTCAGCGCGTTCAGCACGTCTAGCGTGGAGCGGCGTCTTCCGTGTCAACTGAGGCAGATCTGGGCTGATTTTCAGCGTTGGTTCCTGTCGGGCGCAATCAGCGATCCGTGCGGGGGTGGAGGAGAGAGGCATAGACGCTGGACAAGACGAAAAGCGGAAGGCAGTGTGTTTATGTCCTGTAGAAGAAGCTTCGCTGGGAAGGAGAACTAATCCAGGTACTGATCATTTGGGGGCAACTTGCAACTTGCAACACGATAAGGAGCTGGAGGGTGTGTAACTGGATACTGAAAGGCACACAAATTAGCTGTTATCAGTCATATGGAGGGTAAAGAAAATATAAAGGAACCAAAAAACAAACCTGAGAATTAAAGTGGACAGAAAACAGATATATGTGACACAGTGACATTGAGAATAGAAAATAAAAGGAAATTGGCAAACCTCAGAAGAATGTGAATGCTGTTAATAAAGCAGATTCTGTAGCTCGCTTTAAGGCACAGACACGCCTAGCCCAGGCAAAAAAGGCAGCACGTCGGGCCAAAAAGGAATCCAACCTTGGCTCATCAGGTTTTGATACCACCCTCGAAAGCTCGGAAGAAGAGTTACCCCCCACTACCATCTCTCCACAATATGAGGAACATCAAATGACTGATCAGGCAGATAGTACACCAGAAGTGATAGAAGCCACTGTCATATCGACTAAAGTTCAACAGGGAAATCTGGAGTTGAATGGCCCAAAGAAAGGCTTAAGGGAAGTGAAGGAATTTCCATTGTTTGGAAAGAAACCCATTTTGCATCCTTCCTATCTAAACTTAAGCTTAGCTGTAAAACCATCTAAAACGGTACATCAGGGTCTGGATCGGTCTCTTCAGTACATTTACCAGACCCTGTACTAGACCCGGCTCCCAATGAATCGGAAAATGTCATATCTGGTCCTATAGCTGATTATTCGGGAGCCCAGATGCTGCAACCAGAACTGATTCAAGTACAAGCAAAATACTTTGTAGCATCATCAATATCGCAAATATCTTTAAGTATAGGGGAAAAGACCTTGTCTAAGCTTAAACCATCTCAGATTCAAGATGCAATGCTCGATAAGGGGACAGTGACTGATATCCCCTCCAACTTGATAACATCGCAATCGGAGCCTTGGCTGCAAACTCAATCTTTACTCCAACTCGGACCTCAAGGGCAAGGGCAAGTACTGCTAGAGGCTGTATCAGCTCAGGCTCAGATAATCTCTAGGGCTGGAAGCACGAGTCATGGTTTTGATGATCTGCAAGGTAATTTCAGTCAAATGATGGAGACCACGGGTGTGTTCCAGCTAGATATTAAAGACATGATTAACCTGATATTGGAAGAGGTCCGCAAAATGAAAAAAACACAGCAACTGCAACTTGCTGCTCTGCATCTAAGATTAGGGAAAATAGGAGAAACAATGACATGCTTCCCCATCAGACTTCAGGAGGCAGAAGCAAGAATATCGGTGTTGGAGGACCAAATAAATGTGGTAATGAGAGAGGCAAAGGAGGCAGTGAAAAACAAAAACTACCTGGAGAACAAATTGGAAGAGCTCGAAAACCACTCTCGAGGACCAACCTCTGGAACGTGGGAGTCCCACAGGGTATCAAAGGCTTCCAAACCCTCCTCTGGGTCAACTCATTTATTAAAAAGAATGTTCTTCTGGAATTTGAGGGCGACCTTACCATTACGAGAGCCCATCGAGTCCCGGCACAACCTTTTCCCAATTCCACGTGACCAAGAACCATTTTGCAGAATTTCGCATATTTCCGTATTAGGGAAAGGATTTTGACAAGGGCGATTCAGTAGAGACAGTTTGTTGTAAATGAGACCACCAAGTGCCGTATATTTTCTGACATGACTGCCGCTGCCGCTCAAAGAAGGAAACAATTTGTCAAGATCCTTCATTTGTTTAAAGCCCAAGTTGCCCAGGCTTCTATTGCACAACAGTCAAAGTTGAAAGTCCTAGTAAGGGGGAAGTTTTTTATGTTTTCCAACTTAGAAGTAGCTCAGGCGCTGTTAAAAGAAATCTCGTCAGGGTCATGTGCTTAAACATGGTTATGTATAATACACAATGTGTTTTTCAGCCAGTTAATTTTGGTTTGTCTTGAAAAGTATTGTGGGGGGGGCCAGGGGACATCAGGGTCACTCAGGGTGTAATTTCATGACATCCAGGAGGGTAGATGGGAGGGGCAAAATGTAGTTAGCGTGGTTGGTAGGGGTTCTTCCACATTTTGGGGGGTTCTCTTTTTAGGGTGGGCTGGGAGGGCAGGGTGGACTGGGTCAACAGCAGTAAAAAGAGTAAGATCAAAAGGTACAGATATTACAAAATTAGAAGTTCAAGGCTATTTTGCGATTAGAAACCTTGATGGAAACTAACAAATGTAAGATCTTATCAGTCAACACTAATGGAATTTTAAACAAACAAAAATACGGCACCCTTATAAAATGGTTGATAGATTTTTTAAAGTGGTGTTCTTTCAGGAGACACACCTAAAATCAAATTCTCCTAAATTATTTCTATCCAGGTTTTTTTCTCATGTATTTTTTGTATCGGCGGGTTTGGCCCTAAGAGGAGTTGCCATTTATTTTTCCAGAAAATTATCTTGGTAATTTCTACAAGTTCAGAGAGATCCACAGGGGAGATGGCTATGGGTAATGGCTAGGTTACAGGGGAAATGTATGAATTTTGTAAATTACTATGGTCCGGTCTCGGACGATACTTCCAGTCTGGTCAAAATTAATGAGCTTTTGAGGGGGGCTCCTGGGCAGCTTATTGTAGGAGGGGATTTTAATTTCATACAGGATTTGAAAAAAGACAGGTCAAATAAAATTAAGAAACAACTGAAACCGAACACCAAAAGAATTATGGAAGCCCTTAAACTAGAATACCAATTAGTAGATCCTGGCTAAATAGCAACCCAGATAAAACACATTTTACTTTGCTATTCGCATTGTTTTAGAACTGCATCTCAAATTGATTTTTTTCTCATATCAAGATCTCTCCAGGTCTCTCAGATAGATAGCGAGTGTAATCCCTTTTCAGACCACGCAAAAGTTGAGCTTGAAATTGTATTTGGTGAGAAAAACAGAGAGCGGTCCAGGTGGAAGCTGGACCGCACTCTGCTCCAAGATCAGGATTTGGTGGAGGGCTTTAGAGAATGGATCTCCGAATATTTCAAGGTTAACTAAAACACTGCGGAGCCTTTCTCTGTGTGGGACGGGTTCAAAGTGGCAGCTCGTGACCAGATCATCGCCTATACAGCTGCCCAGGCAAATGGTAGGAGGTTTAAAATAGCCAAGTAACAAACTGCAGTTGAAAAAGAATATGCCGTCTAGATCCATCAGTATCCCAATCAACTTGGGCAGGAGAGAGCAGCTCTGAGAGACTTTTTTGTATTGGAGGAAATAGTAGTCCAAAAATGTACCAGCAAAAGGTGTATGAAGATAGCCAGATAGTAGGGAAACTTTTGGCAAACACAACAAGAAAAAGACAGGAGTCTGCAACAATATCAAAGCTACGGGACCCCCAGACCGTCAGGAAGAGGTCAATGGTGATAAGATTCCACAGATTGTTTTAGAACATTTTCACCGTATTTATTCCACAGAGTATTTAGTGGGGGAAGAACTGATCCAGGATTATTTTTCTAATATAGAGATCCCTAAACACTCAGACAACCGGATCAGTCAATTAGGATCTGATATAAATTCTGCAGAAATATTGACTTCTATTACAGTAACAGCTGGGGCAAAAGCATGTGGTCAGGATGGCTTCCCTATCGAATTTTATAAAACCTTTTCAAATGAATTGCTGACACCTTTGAAAAAACTATTTAATTATGTTAAGCATGGAGGGTTGGTTCCTGCAACTTTTAAAGAAGCGATAATTGTGTCATTTGTTAAAAAAGATAAAATTCAGACTATAAGATTTTAATGAAAGTATGGGCCCAACGTTTTTTTATTTGCTGCCCAGGAGGTAATTCATAGTGATCAGACAGGTTTTATAGCGGGAAGATCTATGGTAGCTAATACTGAGTTTTTAATACAGGCCTTGGACTATTTTAATACCAATTTAACTCCGGCATGTATTATAATGGTCGATGCTGAAAAAGCATTTGAACTGGTTAATTGGACAACCCTGTTTTTTCCCTCGGTCAATTCGGTTTCCCAGCTCAGGTTATCGATATTTTATGCAATATTTATCAGGGGGCCTCGGCGCAGGTATTAATCAACACAAAATGAGAAGGATCAATAAAAATAAACCGGGGGACAAGACAGGGCTGTCCACTTTCGCCGCTGCTTTTTACCTTTTTTAGAGAACCATTAGTAATTAAAATCTGAAATAATGCTGCTATCCAATCCCCTATTCCCAGAATGGCTAAGCTGAAACTTTTCCGGATGACATTATTTTATATCTGATGCCCAATAAAGAAAATATGGAAAGTGTATTGAGGGAACTCAGAGATTTTGAACAAATTGGGGGCTACAAAATAAATCCTAATAAAACAGAGGTTCTTGTTTGAGGGTCCAAGCCGCTAATCAAGATCCAGTTAGATATCTTGGGATACTTGTATCTAGCCAGTACCATCAGCTATATCATCTGAATTATACAAGAATGAAAAATAAAATCAAGAGACTTTTAGATCAGTGGCTTTTACTCCCTCTTTCACTAGTCGGCAGGGTTTCACTAATCAAAATGTCGATATTACCGCTGCTTATATTTCTATTTAGTAATATCCCAATAAAAATTAATTTGTCCTTTTTTAAAGAAATGGAAACGATCCTTAGAGGTTTTGTCTGGGGGGAAAAAGTTTTGAGGGTCAAGCTGTCAGTAGTACAATTATCCATTGCCCAGGGGGGCCTAGCCCTACCTCATTTTAAACCGTATTATGAGGCTTCCTTTTTAGATATTGTGGCGGGATTGATAGGATCCAAATGTATTCGAGATAGCTTCTTCTTTGATAAAATGTTACAAGAAATTGGTTCTCAAACTCAAGTGTTTTTAAAAACCTCCAAACTTCCCAAAAAACTAGATACAAGCTGCTGCTGCACGTTATTGCAGGTTTTTTGCACATTGTCTCTTTTTAAATTATTGATGATGACACTGGCTGCTACAGTTTTATCTTTTTTAATCTTGTCATGGAAGGAAGAAGTTATTTAATGTTTTAAAAGGTTTCAATAAACGTGTCTTTGATTTTGATCGTGAAATGTATATTACGTACATTATGCTCTTCTCAATAAAAAATGTAATAAAAAAAAACTACCACTATCCAAACAGTAACCCACCATACAAATACTCAAAAACAATGCCCCCAATGTTGATTAGATTGGATAATCATTGAGTATATGAAATACCAACACTAGCTTATATTACAATAACATTTTAATAGCATCGCAGAATATATTTGTTAGTTTATTACCATAAATTATTTACTAAAATACAGCTCTGTGTACTTATGGCAGACAACGTTGAGGGCCTGTCATCTCATAAGTCTTCTTCTTACAGTATTTGTTTTGAGGTTCCAGCTTACCAACGCATGTTTGCTATAAAAGCTTTAAAAATCCCTGCTTTTAGTAGTTAGAAACAACTTGAAGTTTAAAAACAGCAGTGATTTCGCCCCTGATTACAGAAATCATAAGGCAATAGGGCATATGAAATACAGTGCAAGTGCCTCATAATGAATACATCAAAATATTTTTTAAATATTTTGATAGTAGTTTATCGACAGTTTACTTTTTTAAAAATCACACAAAAACCCAAAGACCTGTTTACTTAAGAAAGATGAGAGTATTCCATGCCATCAAAAAGTGACCACGTTTATTATTGGGCATATATTCTAGCTCATAATTTAGTGACACTTTCAGTGACCTACTACTCCCTCCTTTTCGCCAGATTTAGTTGCCTTTGACAGCACTTTCACAAGCAAGTTATGCAGCTTAGTAAATACTTAGGGCCAGATGAACAAAGCAATTTTGTGGTTGTAAAACCCTCCGTAAAATATGTTTTCCCTATGTATAAATAACATTTTAGTGGTCAATACATTTTTCCAAGACCTACAATGGGAATGCGACCCCATATCGGTTTGCTATTTGGTAAGGAGGGTGTATTGTAAGCATCCCTTCCAAATACTGAATCACCATGAGATGTATCAATGTTTTGCAACTAAAATCTGCTCACAAAACATAACAAAATAAATAGCAAGGACCAGGGGACCACTGTCAATTTCCAAATAAACATTGTTTAGAAAAGAAAAGTACTTTTTAAACACAGACCTATTTTCTTTATTGAAAAAAGGTCCTGTTTAAAAAAATAAATTTGTACTGTAATTAAGAGCGATCACAGACATGGTGGTCTGCTTACCCTAGGAGGCTCCAATCCCTGTAATAGATACAAATTGTTGTGAGTCCTGATTTGTAACCTACCTTATTACTTTTCTTGAGGTAGGTAGGATTACGACACACTCTGAATCAAATGCTTATAAACCGACGTATTTGTACAGAGGTTGTGTCATAAAATGATTTATTGGTTTCAAAAATACTTGTCACAAATTAAACCACTTTTTTGTGAGCATTATTTCGTACATCTGGCCCCCAGAAACTAAACCACAATCAGATCTGTAGAGTCCTAGCATGAACACGGTCTAGTGTTCAGGAGTGATGTAACCCACTTTACACACACCCACCACAGACGTCATGGTGTCACATGACGCTGCTAATAAAAGGGACCGAGCGCACGTGCTCGAGCCCATTCCCACTACCCCTAACTGGTGTCTGTGTGCATGTTATTGCTGCTGTCCACCATGCGGGCCTAGGGCCCTTCCCAACACTACACTGGCGACAAGGCCGGTAGTGTAGCCCATGCGTGCCGCTACCCACAGCTAAACAATAAGAAAAAGGGGAAGAGAGCTGCCCGCCTAGAGGGCATCCCCTGCAGCAGGGCGCAGCGCGCCGAGAAGCCGGTGGGCACGTCGGAGCCCCGCAGCGACCGGGAGCCCCACAGCAAGCCGACCGGAGCCCACCCGCGTCGACCGCCACCAACGAGTGCCACCGGAACGAGCGGACCGCCCAGTGCCCACCTGCGACGGCCGCGAGGCTGCAACCCCCACCAGAGAGGTGCACGGGCTGGGCGGAGCCCACCCGCCACGACCGCGACGGAGCATCTGGCCCGCCGGCCGAAGGTGAGCGCCAGGGGCGAAACGCCCGCCATGAACTATGCCCAGTAGTAGGCAGGACCAGCGGAGCCCACCCGCGGCCTGCCCGAGTCGTCCCCTGCCCCCGCCGCGTGTGTGACGATAAGCGGTGGGGCACAGAGACTGAAGACGGCGTGGGGAAGTGTGGCCGGACCCGCGACCAAGATAAACAACGAGGGGGAGGGAGCGGAGTAGCTAACCGCCTCCCGACCCCCCTCGCAACGTGATCAGCGCCAGCGGAGCCCACCCGCGGCCCGCCGGTGGCTCCCCAACGAAGAAAGAACAAGCCGTGCCAGCGGAGCCCACCCGCGGCCCGCCGGTGGCTCCCCAACGAAGAAAGAACAAGCCGTGCCAGCGGAGCCCACCCGCGGCCTGCCGACGGCACCCCCGAGAGAAAAGAAACTGCAGAGCCAACGGAGCCTACCCGCGGCCTGCGATGTCAGTGGCAGGTCTCCGCCGCGCAGCGTGTGCGAGTAGAAGCTGCTGCGGCGGGAGACCGGAGAGCAGAGTCTGCAGGGCCGGAGGAGTACCAGCGTTTATATAGGCAGAGCCGGCGGAGCCTACCCGCGGCCTGCCTCAAGTGCCCCCACCCAGCGAGGAGTGAAGGGGGCGACGCGCTTCCCCTGCCTGCGGGGGAAACATCACCATTTCTCCCCCCCCCCGCCCGCGTGAGGACTGCCGGAGGCTGCCGCGAGCGAGGAGGGTGGGGAGGTCTACAGAGCCTGCATGCGGCCAGGAGCCGCCGAGTCCACATGTGCCCTCACAGAGACATGAAATGAAAGTGCCGGTGCACCCGGCACGAACCCCCCCCCCCTTGGTGCAGATCATTTTAAGCACAACAGTGCCTTACACCGCAAACCTGCCCCAAAGAGAAGTGTGCAGAACACCTCAAGCACAGCAGTGCATTCCACAGGAAATCTGCCCCAAAGAAGGAAAGAGACTCACTGTGCATCAGCAGCAGCTCCAGCCCCACGATTGCACTGAGGGATGGATGATAGAGTGCAAGGTCCGGGAAGAAGGTATTTAGCAAAGCAAGCTGCTGCAAAAGTGAAGTCTACCGCCATCTAGTGGCCAGAGAGGAAAAGGGCACCTGCATCAATAGGCAAGACAACAAGCACTGCACACTACAAGTCCATTCCGCAATAGCAAGGGGTAACAGACCAAGACTAAACAACGCCCCTAAGGAGAATTTACGACTGCACAGCGAGTAAGGGCGCAACCACGCAGAAGACACCCACAAACACCAGCAAGGAGTCGGCAGCAGCCACTTCCAACGCGACGTGGGAAGAGGCACCAATGCCTCACTAAGCATCCAAGCACTCACAGGACGTCTGGAGGAAACGACTGCCAAGCACCGGAAGAACGTCCAGGGAAAAGACTGCCGCGATCAAAGGACGGAGAGAGCAGCGACGCCTTGTGGCCACAGGCGCTCACCGCAGCATCAACTACTCCCGCCAACGGTCCGAAGCATCAAGTACCTGACGACAGCCAAAGCAGCAAGTACCCAACGTCACGCAACAGGCGTCCCAGAACCCTGAACAGTAAGTGCGCAATCTACGCGCCACGTGGCAACGCACAGCCGCCGCAAGCAGAAAGAAGAGTGCATGCAGCGCCATCGCACAGAACAATCTTCGCGGACGACCCCACGACATGGCGCCTCCAAGTAGCCGATCCGCAGAACGATCGCCCATCAAGTGCCGACCTGCGACAGATCCATGGCGCCTCCCAGGAGCCGATCCGCAGAATGATCGCCCATCAAGTGCTGACCCACAACGGGTCCCCTAGGAACTGTTGTAGCGCAAAGTCCGACAGGACGACCGAAAGCAACCTGCCAGGCATCGGCAGACGTGGACCACCAACCGGTCCAGGACGTTCAACCATGAAAAGGTCTACGGACGTGGACCCCCGAACGTCACCAACAAGCATCAAGAAAAGAAGGTTCGCGACACCAACTCTGGCTGCTGAGGAAGAAGGAGAAAGTGTCCCCGACGGGGGCAAGACCAGGGGTACACATGCAGAGTGCGCGCACTGCATGGAGGACCCAGGTCAGGAGAGAAGACACAAAATCGGACCAAGTGATGTCGCGATGCAGGAGGAAGAAAAGGAGAGACCTGAGTGGCACCTCTGCCACCGCAAAAAGGAAGGAAGAAAAGAAGAGATCCGTGTGGCACATCTGCCACCGCGAAAAGGAAGGAAGAAAAGAAGAGATCCGTGTGGCACATCTGCCACCGCGAAAAGGAAGGAAGAAAAGAAGAGATCTGAGTGGCACGTCTGCCACTGCGAAAAGGAAGAAAGAAAAGAAGAGATCTGAGTGGCACGTCTGCCACTGTGAAAAGGAAGGAAGAAAAGGAGAGATCTGAGTGGCACGTCTGCCACCGTGAAAAGGAAGGAAGTATATCCATGTGGCCTGTTGCCACAGTTAAGAGTAGAAGGAGAAGTCAGGGCGAAGCAACGTCCCCACAGTGAACCAACTTAGGAAAGAGAGAGGAGTGCAGGAAGACCACTCACACTCCCGAAGAGAAGGGAGGCGACAAGTGCCAGGACAACGGTGCGAGGAACACGAGGCCGGAAGAACACCAGTGGCAAAGAAGACCAGCTGACAGACGATGTTTCCGCACACCCAGGATCTGCGGAGAGGAGCAAGCGAGACCGTTTGTGACATCCACCTTTGGGGTCACACGGACACTGGACACATGCCAGCTGTGGTGACTCAGGGGCAGAGGCCTCCGGGACGCAGTCCCCGCGACGAGAGACGGTCCTCCGACGCCCATCCGAAAGGTCCGGGGAGGGCGAAGACATCGCAAGCAAAGACAGAAACCAACAGCTACCTTGGGACGAGGCTGCGGAATCTGAGGTGAGGCACATGGTCTGCTACATACCCCACTGACGGCGGCGCAGGAGCAACCTGATGTGGCACATCCAGCCCAGCGCAAATCCGAGAAAGAGGACCTCAAGGATATCCCGTGGCAGGGGAACACCGACGAGAGGGGTCATCCTAGTGAGAGGGATGCCTTGCAACGGATCTGCCTTTTGCCAAGTAGGACACAGACTACAAGTGAAGCTAAGGCCGAGACCGGAAATCGTGCATTATTCCCCGGCGAACGACAAGAACTCTAACTGCACCCGTCGCCATGGAAGTGAGCAAAAGAGGGACTGTGCGGACAATCTTGTCGCAGAGTCGTCAATAGACTGGTTCCATCGAGCACCCCCAAACCGGTGCCACTGTGAACTGACGTTCCCCGCGGCAGATTGAACATCATCTGTGATTCCAAGCAGCGGCGGATAAAGGGACTCAGCGGAAGTTGAACACTTTACTGCATCCTGATACAGTTTGTTTTTCCCACAGGTTGATTTCCGTATGTGGGTTTTTGCGATTAAAAAATGGGAGGGATGTAGAGTCCTAGCATGAACACGGTCTAGTGTTCAGGAGTGATGTAACCCACTTTACACACACCCACCACAGACGTCATGGTGTCACATGACGCTGCTAATAAAAGGGACCGAGCGCACGTGCTCGAGCCCATTCCCACTACCCCTAACTGGTGTCTGTGTGCATGTTATTGCTGCTGTCCACCATGCGGGCCTAGGGCCCTTCCCAACTCTACAAGATCGAATTGTATTGTTAGAAATTGCTATGAATATACAGTTCAATTTGTTTCCAATGTCACAACTTATATGTTTTTTAACATAAAGATCGTCTCAACTATGTGGTTTCTCAAAAAAGCACATAGTGATAACATGATGTGTTGTCTTCTACATTATGCTGCACAGGTAGCAGGTGCTGTGATCACTGCTAATTCCCACCCTAGCACCAGTGTTATTCATAAATTGCAGTATTGCTAAACAGAACATCATGTGCATATACACAGTTTCAATCCCGGCTGGGCTAGAGCAGCCGTTGTATAAGTTGCAAGGTTCTATGTGTGGGTCACATCTGCACATCTGAAGTACCTGTTAAATCTTGGGGCACTACCAATTTAAATTAATATCTAGCAAGAAGCTATTTATGAGCTAGGTCCTTCACCCCTATCATTTCCAAGATAAAACGTATCTGTGGTCATTAGATGATCTCATGTTGACGTCTTATTTGATTTGATTGGGTGCTCAAGGCAATGTCAAGTTTCCCGTTACGATAACTAGCCTAGGTGATACTAGATGCTTACCTGAGTATCCAGATACCATAAGTCAATTATGGGACAGCTAGGCCACCATTTGCTCGATCAAGATTGAGTTTAGAGGTTAGCCCGGCTGACATTGCCGAACTGCAGCTGATTAAATTGTTTTTTATCTTAGGGCTTTTAAAATTGAAATACTGGTGCTCATTGTTCTCGGCTGCTAATTAAACGGTTTTTAACTTTAGGCTTGTAAAATTGAAATACTGGTGCTCACTGTTTGAATCTGAATCTGTGTACTGCGAGTGTGCAATTTTCCTTTTTTTTGCTCCGCCGGACATCCAGAGACGCCATTTTGACAGTGCGCTCTCTAGTTGTTGGAGCTGTTGACGCATAAAACTGCATGCTGGGCAGATGAGCAGCTGGCGCTCCAGCGGCATGCCACTGGCGCGCCTAAGGCAAGCCCATCTGCGCCCATCACCGTACCGGAGGCAGCCAGCGCCAGGCATGCTGTTCGATCCACTCCTCACCATGAGTCCCCTCGAAAATATAGTTGTAATCATCTGCTGCTGCTTCGGCCATGTCCTTGCCTACCTGCCACAAGGTGGGACGTTCTTTCCCATTCCCCCAAAGTTTGTCAGCAGTGCAACTACCAGGTGGGATCAGATCTGCTGGTCGGGCACCGTCTAGTATCAGGCCCAAATCTGGCAAGGAGGGGCACTTTATTCGGGCAGCTTTGATAAACACCGGCTCTTTGGCGAAACATCACCTGACATTTTGGACCTCCTCTCGGATAATCCAATTGATCTTCTCTTTATTACCAAGACCTGGTTGAATGACTCATCCAACCCAATAGTGCAGATGTCTATCCCAGAGGGCTTTAGGATCTCTCGTACTGACCGCCAAAATGGTAGAGGGGCGGTGTAGCTGTTGTTTACAGGGATAAGTGGGGTTTTAATTGTGGCAAGACCATATTGTTGGGTGACGGTGAATTTCTGGACTTCAGTATTGGCATTTCTCCTCAATCTACGCTAGAGGGACTCTGGTCTATAGGCCTCCTGGGCCTGCGGGGTCCTTCCTCAAAACACTGGATGATGTCATCGTCCCCCGGGCCCTGCAGTTTTCCCAGTATCTCTTTCTAGGGTATCCTAACATCCATCTGGATCAGACTAATTTAGGGGCAACCTGGGATTTCTTGGATTCCCTGAGCCTTGCTCAGCTTACCCAGTGGGTTAGCTCACCAACCCACTGTGGCGGCCACATCCTCGATCCCATCTGCTCCAATTTTCCCATTATAATTGAGGACCCGCTCCCAGTGCCTTGGTTTGATCCCTTTTTATCTTATTTTTCCTGGGCTTCAGAAGGCATTTACTCGGACTTACAGGTCAGAATTAGTCCTGCCACTGCCAAAATTGATCCTCTAGCTTTTAGCCTGGCTTTGGCAGAGTCAAGACCAGTTTTTCTCTCCGATCTGGAAGGTGCTCTAGCTAGCTTTACTGGCTGGATTGTACAGGCGGTGGACAGTCTTTCTCCAGCTTCGTGTCACAGACGGGCCAGGGAGTCGCCCTCTATACCCTGGTTCTCTCCTGAACTGAAGTGCTCAAGCAGTAGAAGAACTATTGCCCATTAACAAAGACAACGCTCAGGGAGGCCCAGAAAACATACCACACTGCCATAGGTCAAGCCAAAGGCCTTTGTTATGCAGACCGTATAGAGTCAGCTAGTAATAACTGTAGGGAACTTTTCTCTATTGTTCAGAGCTTTCTGGCTCCCAGGGCAGAGGCTATCAAGCTCCCTGCCTCCGATACCTGGTCTCCAACTTCTGTATTAATAAGATTTGCTCTCTACAGACAATGTTTACATGTCAGAGCCAGCCTACAGTGGGAGTTGGGCCCCCTGATGCCTCACCAGCTCGCTCTTCTTTGCTGACACCTTTTACATCTATTGACTTACCGGACTCACTTAAATTCTCAGGCCATGAAATCAGGCTCGCCGGTTGATCTCTGCGCTGCTAGGCTCTTGGCCTTGGTAGCAGAGACAGTCAATCTGGAAGTCAACAAGCTTATTAATCTCTGCTTGCAAGAGGCGCTTGCCCCAGCAGAGTGGAAACAGGCAAAGATTTTGCCGCTGCTAAAAAACCTTCATTGGACCCTCGGGATGCGGGGCGCTATCGCCCTATTTCCCTTCTCCCCAGCGTGGCCAAAATCTGTGAGAAGGCTGTCAATAAACAGCTGATTGATTTCATTGAAAGCTCAGGGTTACTCCATCCAGCTCAATCGGGGTTTAGAGCCACTTACAGCACTGAGTCTGCTCTAATTTAAGTCTCCGAAGCTATTCAGCACTGCCTGGATGCTGGTGGAAGCGCTGCCCTTATACTGCTGGACCTCTCAGCAGCATTTGATACTGTTCCCCATTCCACGCTATGTCACTCCTCTGGTACAGTTTGCGGAGGAGTTGGGAGCCAAGATTGTGGCGTACGCCGATGACACCCAACTCCTGTTTACCTGAGGCAAATCAGAGTTTTCTACTCTGGAGGAAAAAAATTGCCTGACAGTTGTTTTTCAGCGGCTCTCAGCGGCTCAGCTTAAATGCAATGAAGATAAGTCGAAAATTCTCCTTTATGAGAATTTTCCTCCAAGGTTCAGAGAGTCACTTTGGCCGTCTGACTATCCATTGCCATCTTCTTCTGGTCAACCAGTTAAGAACTTGGGTGTTCAGTTCAATGAGAATTTATCCTTTTCGACCCAAATCAAGAAGCTGGTTGTGGGATATTTTGGGATATTAAAGTCCCTTAAGAAATTTCTCCCGTTGCTTCCTAGGGCAGTGAAGGAAATGGTGACCTGGGCATTGATACTGTCACGTATTGACTATGCCAATGCTTTTTGCATTAGCCTACCAGACTATACTCTCAACTTACTGCAGGTGGTCCAGAACGTGGCAGCTAGGCTACTGTTTAATATTCCAATTGGAAGCAGCATTAGACAACACCTGCGGATGCTGCATTGGCTGCCTGTCATTAATCGTGTGAAGTTCAAAGCCCTGGTGGGAGCACACCGTGCCTTGTATGCATCTGGGACTGCCTATTTAAGGGAGCGCTTCATGTTTTACACTCCAGGAAGTCCTTTGAGGTCAGCATCCCAGCTACTTGCCCGGATACCTCATGTTCGCCTCCAAAGAATGGGGGGTAGGTCTCTTGCCTTTAGGGCTGCCACAGCCTGAAACTCCCTTCCTTATTCTTTGCGTAGCATTCAGGATCTGGGTCAATTTAAAAAGCAGCTCAATACATTCTTGTTTTAATCATTTTATTCTTCCTAGCACCTCAAGGTTTGCGCCGGGACACTCCCTGGAGTATCTGTGCATGTTATAAACTACAGTAACATAACATAACAGTTTACCATTTAATCACAATTAAATCCAGCAAAATCCTCAGCAGGGTCCCAGTCAATCCCATTTAGGCATTGAACATACAACCCCAGTTTAGTTTATGATCGAACTTCAGTCCCAAGTATTTGTAGGAATTAACAATCCCTAGTTTAACTAGGCCAACGAAGAACAACTGATGCCTGTTACTTCCATACATAATGCAGAGGATCTTTGTTTTGTTCTAGTTTAACCTTGAGACTTTTACTCACTAAATAACCTTTAAAGAAATTCATACCTCCCTGCAGACCCATCAGCTCCTACCCATGATTATCATGTAATCAGTGTAGAACATTGAGTCTAGGTGTTAAACCATAAGAGCTAACCTTCTGGAACCCTCCTCCTGCATATTTCAAGATAGCAGACCTGCCCTCACATGTGCCACTAAAAGTGTACATTAACCAGCTGGTGACAGCCCAGTGATAATTTTTTTCCAATGTGTGCTCATATTTATGATGCTTAAAGCTGTGGAAAAGTGAAGGAGAGCCCTGTACAGCAGAGTATCTGACTCAAATATTGACTGTCTGGCTAACAGAGCTGGGGCCACTGCATTGCCAAAGTTCAAACGTGGTAACCCGTTTACATTTTGAGAACATTTCTACCGTTATTGACCCATTCTAAGAGACTATCCATGAGAACCATGAAAATGTCTTTCATATTCAGGCAGAGCAGTGAAAATATGAAATTATTCCCTGATAAGTTGTCATTATTTTTCATGCAGAGAAACAAGTTCCTTTCCTTTCCAGATCCTCGGTATTATCACAATTTCATTTATTGCGCTGAACATAGGGACCAGTATTTGAATCCACCATCTAATGTACACTTTAAAATCCCAGGTATACAGTTTATTTATTTATTTATTTATTGAAGTTTTGTATAGCGCTAGCTGGACCGGGTGGGTATCAGAGCGCTTCACAGCAAATGGAGAAATGCAACAAAGACAATAAGCATAGAAAACAAGAATCGGACATGATAGGAGGAGAATAGAGACTGTACACCAACATCTAGAGCGCAATAAGAGACGGAGTTCAGGGGCGAATCAGTTAGTTCTGAGTTCCGCAAAAGGATATCTGATTTCTGCTGTTGGGCGATGGGGTTCTCGCTAAGCGCCGGAGCGTTCAAGGAAGAGGGATTTGAGTAGCGCTTTGAATAGTGGGAAGGAGGCGGTCGTTCTGATATGTGGGGGGATGGAGTTCCAAATCCTGGGCGTGTTCCCCGCAAAGAATTTATTTGAGGTCTTGCGTTTCTGTGATTTCAGCGGGATGAGTAGGAGTGTTTCGGAGCTTCTGAGGTTCCTGGATTGACCAGCCCTTTTGATTTTTGAGGCCAGGTATTCTAGTTTGCCTGTATGCAGGGCTTTATGTGTTAGGCAGGCTGTGCGGAAGTTGGCTCGTTGGTCAATCGGGAGCCATTTCAGTTCTTTGAGTGCCGGCGAGATGTGGTCAAATTTCTTTGTTCCTGTGATCATTCTTGTGGCTGCGTTGAGGGTGGAGTTGAGGGGTCCCAGGTGTGACTTGGGTGTTCCAGTCAGTACAGCAAAGCCATAGTCAATTCTAGAGAGCACAAGTGCCTGGGTGGTATGTTTCAGATCTTTGGGGGGGAGGAAGGGTTTAATTTTGTAGAGAAGTTTCAGGTTCATAAACGCGCTTTTGGCGGTTTTAGAGATGTGCTTCTTCATGTCCAGTTTGGGGTCGAGAGTGATTCCTAGGGATTTTGCTGAGTCCGTTGGAGTAAGAGAGACATTGAGGGCATTTAAGGCTTGGAGCCATTCCACTATCTGTGGGTTTTCATCTTTGTTCGAGATTAGGAGAACTTCCATTTTCTCTTCGTTCAGTTTGAGGTGGTTGGCTGAGAGCCAGAGTTGAACCTCCATGAGTGTAGCATTAAGTCTGTGAATGTCAGCGATCGAAGAAGTTTCCAAGTAGAGTTGAGTGTCATCCGCGTAAAGGTGGAAGGGGATGTTGGAGTTCCTTAGGAGTGAGGTGAGGGGTTCCATGTAGATGTTGAAGAGTTGCGGGGAGAGTACTGATCCTTGAGGAACACCTCTGTTGATGGGGAGGGGGTCTGACTCGAAGCTGTTGATCTTTATTCTTTGAGAGCGGTTGTTAAGAAAGGAGGAGAACCATTTTAGGACTGTGTTTTCGATGCCCGCTTTTTCTCGAAGGACATTAAGTAGGAGGGTGTGATCAACTGTGTCGAACGCAGACGAGAGGTCAAGGAGAATGAGAAGGCTACATTTGTTGGAGTCGAGTGACATGAGCAAATCATCAAGGACATTTAGGATAGCGGTTTCCGTACTGCAGCCCTTTCTGAACCCTGATTGGAGTGGATCCAGTAGGTTAGAATTCTCTAAATGTTGGTTTAATTGTGAGAGCACACATCTTTCCAAAATTTTGGCTAGGAACGGAAGATTCGAGACTGGTCTGAAGTTGTTCATGTCTGGAGATCAAGGCCGGGTTTTTTGAGCAGAGGTGTGACTTGTCCTAGTTTAAGGCAGTCAGGGATGTGGCCCTCGCTTAAGGAGCTGTTGATGATCTTGCCCCAGATTGGGGCTAAGGTGAGCTTCAGATCCTTGGTCAGTCTCGAAGGAAGTTGATCGAGGGAGTGAGAAGAGGGTTTCGCTGCGTCGATCAGATTGCTTATCGTTTCAACCTCAACCGGAAAGATGGGGTTACTGAGGGGAAGTGGATGATTGCAGGACTAGGGTTGAAGGAGCGATCGATTTTGGCGATTTTTTAGTTGAAGAAGCTTGCGAAGTTGTCGCATTGGGTTTTGGAGGCAGCTAAGTTGGCTGCATTGGGAATGGAAGTTTGGTTTCTAATGATGTCGAAGAGTTCTTTGGGGCGGTTTATGGCATTGTCTAAAGCAGAACTGAAGAAGGAGGTTTTTTTGCTTTTGATGTGAGTATTGTAAATTTTGCAAGCTGCCTTGAGTTGGTTCCGATGAAGTGCGGAGGGGTTGTTTCTCCAGGTTCTTTCCAGGGATCTAAGGTGTCTTCTTTCCTCATTAATGTCAGTAGAGAACCATGATCTGGAGGGGATGCTTCTGGTTTTTTTTTAGTTTCAGAGGTGCCAGCTGATCTAGGATGTGCTCTAGGTTGGAATGGTAGAGCGAGGAGAGTTCCGAGGTAGAGAGGGGCTCCGACGTGTTCGGGAGGAGAGTGCTGAGTCCTTCCTCAAGCTTGTCTCGGGGAACACTGGAGGTGTTCCTGACCCACTTAGGGGGGGCTTGAGTGGGTGGGAGGGATACGGCCGGCTGGATGATATGAAATAGAATGATGTGGTGGTCAGACCAGTCCACCGGGATGATGTGATCAATCGAGATTGCATTTTTGTTCGCAATGATGGCATCCAGGGTCGCTCCTCTGTAGTGTGTTTCTTCTGAGCAATGTTGGACCAAATCGTTGTCTTGCAGAAGGGAGTTGAGAGATTGAATCAGCGGGTTATTGTGGTCATTCCATCTTAGGTTGAGGTCGCCCATAATTAAATTGTCATCGCCATTAAGTGCGGATTGGGTGATCAGATCCGACAACTGAGCTTTAAATTCGTTGGAATTGCCTGGGGGATGGTAGAGGAGATGGCACTGACGAGAGCTATGACCATGAGATTTGATGTTGACAGACAGACATTCGAAGGAACTGTGCAGGTAGGAGGGAGCTTCAAAGACGGAGAGGTCGCTTTTGTAGATGATCGCTATGCCACCACCTTTGTGTATGGGCCTGTCTTTGCGGATAATTGAGAAGCCGGGTGGTACCAGCATATCCAAAATGGGGTGGGATAGGGTGTTTAACCACGTTTCCGTTATGAAGGCTACATCCAGGTTGTGAGAGAGGATGGATTTAGCTATTTCCGTTGCATGTTTGACAGCGGACCGGCTGTTGATAAGCATGCAGTTCAAGGGGGGGGGGGGTCTTCTTTTGCTTTGAAATTGTCAGGATTGGCTCTGGGAATGGGGGACAGAAATAGAGGGGGTCTAGCAGTTCTATGGATGGGTAGGTCCCTACCTACTCCGGTGATGACTTGGATCGAGGAGGGGAGGGTCGAATTCAGGGGTGGGGCCGGGGTAGGTAGGTTCGGGGGGAGTTCGTATGATGCGGCGAGTCCGCTCACTTCTAGATGGGAGAGGGAGGTTAAGTTTCTGCTGGGAATGACTGTTCTTGACTTCGTCGGGACTTTTGTGAGATGAGGCAGGGAACAGGGGTGAGAAAGAGCCTGGTAGGTACGGGGATGGTTAATCCTAGGGGAAGGCGGAGGGATGTGGAGTGGGGCGGAGGGGGAAGGGGGTAGCTGGAGATTCCCAAGGGCAGACAGGGTTTCCTTCAGTCCAAGGATCAGGGTCGTGATCTGTGCTTCAACAAGGTCAAGGCGGTGCGTTAGCTCGAGTGAGGGGGAGAGGAGGGGAGGATCAGTGGAGCTGGGCCCTGGGTGTGAGGGGCTTATGGGCGAGTTTCCCCTGGGCGGGATAAAAGGAAGGGAGGAGGCTGGATCAGGATTAGGGTTCGGTTGTGAGAGGGCTGTTAAGAGCGGGGAGTTACGGTCCCTTCGGGGGAGGGAGATAACTTCAGTGAAGGGGGAAGTGAGAGCTAGAGGAGAGTGGGATGGCGGGTTGGGTGGTTGAGTAATGGAGTTGTCAGGTCTATATATCAATTGTGGAGGGGTTAAAGTGTGAGAGGGGTTGCTATCCAAAAGGGGGGGCGTGTTCTCTTCGTTAGCGGGTACAGTGTGACCAAGAGGAGTGTGGATTGGCGGGGGTGGAATGGGCGATGGCGTTGTTGAGGGGTCTGGGATCAATGGGGGGCAGAGGCAGAGAGCTGGTGGTACTTCCGGGGCTAGGGAATGGTCTAGGATCTCTAGGGGGGGAGACTGGGAGTTAGAGGAACTTTGTGGGCTAGGGAGTGGGAGGTCCTTTGGGGATGGGATTGGGAGCAACGGGGGGCAGGGGGTCGGGAGAAAGGGGGAGCTGGGTCTGGTGAGGACGAGGTATTGTCTGAGTGGAGGGGTAGGGAAGGGTGGGGATGCTGGAGTGGCTCAATGAGGGTGTAGAACTGAGAGTAAGGGGAGTTACAGGGGCTGGGGAGGGGAGAGTTGGGAATCCTAAGGGGGAGTGAGGGGGGCCGAGTGGTGGGAGGTTGGGAGTGACGGGTGGTGGGTGGGGGTTGTGAAGTATGGGGGGCTAGGGCTGGAGGTAGCAACTGAGTGGTGGAGAGACTAGGTATCGTAGTGGGAGGACAGTTCTGTAGAATGCGAGTTTGTGCAGAGCCGAAACGTTGGGTGGGGGCAGTTTTGAGTGGGTAATGGGTGGTAGCCATCCTAAGTGTGGGAAAGAGAGAGTCGAAGAACTCTAGGTTCTCTTCTTTCACCTGAATTAGAATGGTGCCATTCCTATAAATGGTGATGGAGATGTCTCCTGTCAGGGAAAGATGATTCAGGGGGGCGATTGTTAGTTTGCGGTTATGATCAGTGAAGGTGGTTTTGGAGACGGGGAGGGATGAATTAAAGATGGTGGCCCATACGTCAGGTCTGTTGGTGTGGAAAATGAAGTCCATTTTCTTCTGACCTCTAGTTGTGCAGTGGTAGGTGTCAAATACTAGATTTCGGGGTGTTGCCTAATTATATTCTGTTTGAAGCGTTTTTTAGATTTGAAAGAGATGTTTCGTGGGAACGATATAGCGAAGGTGTTCGGCCCTTGAGGGGAAAGGAGGTTAGAGGAGGGGCAGAGATGAGTGTCCACTTGTGCGGTCGGGGGCATCCTGGCTGGGCGGGGGGGAGGCGAGGCCTCTGGGGGAGTGGGGTGGAGGGCGGAGAGGTGAAGGGTGATTGGAGCGGTGCAGAGGGTGTAACGTGGTATGAGCTGGGGAGTGGTGTATCAGGGAGGGACACGTGGAGTGTGGTCGAGGTTCACGAGGGTGGTGGGGGGGGTAACAGCGAGATAGGTGGTTATCGCCGAGGATCTAGGATGGCCATAGGGTCAGCGGAAGTTAGCACTGGGAGAGCGGTGGTCAGCAAGCCGCGGGGCGCGCTGAGGCCTGTGGAAAACGGGTGAGGTGAAGAGTTCCTGTAGGGGACAGATGACTCTTGGAGAGAGAGGCTGCATGCGTGTATTAGAGTCTGTGTTGCCTGAGGGGAACGGTGTTACCGGTCTATCAATGTGAGGTGGGCTAGACCGTGGGGAGACCAGCAATAGGAGGAAGTGAGTGGACTGGTAATCGATTAGCAAAAGGCGAATCATTCATTTACAATATATTGGGGGCCATAGCGCCGGATGTGGAAAGGAAGTAGCTGCTGGGGGGGGGGAGGCCGAGAGCGCCAGTTGGCTCCTCGCCCTGTGGCGGGGTCCCGGGCAAGAAAATGGCGGGGACTCCTTTTTTTGGCTGGGACTGGCTCATCCTGGAACAGGGAGGGCAGTCATAGGGCTCCGAGCTGGCGGGAGAGGGGGCCGTCCTGCTGGTGGCCTGGACTCTCTGGCCCTACCCGAGATGCCGGTGCTTGGAACAAGCAATTTGAGTGGAGATGGCTTGTGGCCAGCTGGAACAACCCATATCCAAGGTGGCTCTGGAGATCCTGTATTGGAAATACAATTGTAACCTGTGGTGCAAACGAATATTGCACAACCCAATGTATCAATGTGTGTTGGATTGGTTATTAAAGTTGGTTGAATGTTGACAATGCATCAACAAATGAAGAGAGCGTTATCTGAGAATTAATAAAGACTACGCAGTGAAGACCAGACACTTTGTATGGTGCCTTTTTTGTGGTGGGCCAAAAGGGAGGCAAAGTATGGTGGGGACGAATCGCACGTTATATGCCTACTATGAGAGGCCCCCCCGCGTCTAGGGGAGGGGGGCCTTTAGTGGCATTTAGTGCGAGAGGCGGCTAGAAAGAGGCACAGGGGAGTGGTCAACAGGAAACATGAGGAGGTAGGGCGAACCCTTATTGCGTCACCGATGGGCGTAGGCAGCCTCCCCCAGGGTAAAGAATAAGAGGAATGAGCACAAGGGAGAAGCCCTCTTTGTCCTCTTGCCTCGGGCGCCGCGGGTCGCAGCTAGAAGCAAGTTGCCCACCCACCCATCCCTGTTGTTAAAGGTAAAACTGGCGGGGTCCCGGGCAAGAAAATGGCGGGGACTCCTTTTTTTGGCTGGGACTGGCTCATCCTGGAACAGGGAGGGCAGTCAATAGGGCTCCGGGCTGGCGGGAGAGGGGGCCGTCCTGCTGGTGGTCCTGGACTCTCCGGCCCTTCCCGAGATGCCGGTGCTTGGAACAAGCAATTTGAGTGGAGATGGGTTGTGGCCTGCTGGTACAACCCATATCCAAGGTGGCTCTGGAGATCCTGTATTGGAAATACAATTGTAACCTGTGGTGCAAACGAATATTGCACAACCCAATGTATCAATGTGTGTTGGATTGGTTATTAAAGTTGGTTGAATGTTGACAATGCATCAACAAATAAAGAGAGCGTTATCTGAGAATTAATAAAGACTACGCAGTGAAGAACTTTAATTCATCAAGAATTTAGATCATTAAGCCCAAGTGTTTTGGACTTTTATAGTTGCATGATTACTCTGATAATTCCCCCCAAATCAGCATCCATCAGAGGAGCTTTATTATTTGACCATTAAAGTCATCATCATCATAATCTTTATTCGTTCATTTGAATGCATATCATAAAATACACAATATAAGCATGTAAATACTTAGGGCCTCATTTAGAGACGACTTTATGCCTTTGGAACGTCACTTTTTGTGATGTTTCGTGGTGCAGAAGCCTGCGCGATATTTATCAGGCAGCACTAAGCCAGTTTTTTGGCTTAATGCTGCCTGATAAATATCAGTACCTTTAACGCAGTGTTCTGTGTTAAAGGGGTGTGCAATGGGTGTTGCTGGGGGTATTCCCAGCAACATCCATTGCCTTTTGACACTGTCCCAAATTTACGAGAAATCGTAAATCTGAGGCAGCGCCAAAAGCTTACGCCTCCCAGGGGAGGAGTCGGGAGGCACAACGAGGAGAAATATCTTTATTTCTCCTTGTTTTTCCTTTTTCTATGCGTGATGCAGGAAAAAGCCTCTTGGGATTGTTTTTGTACAGAAAGGTTTCCCTTCCTGTACAAAAATAATCATCCCCGTAACGCAGGCACCCTTGCACCATGGTGCAAAGGTACCTGTGTTGGCGCACGGCAATCCATTGTGCGCCGGTGCAGGGGAAAAGGACAGGAACGTGCCGTATCTTACAGATACGGCACATTTCTGCCCCTCTCTTTTGCCGTAGGGTTGCCCTACAGCATAAATGAGGCCCTTAGTTGTAACACGGATAAAAAACAAAATATTAAATTATGTGATCATAATGCATAAGAGCCTACTGCTGTACCTACATCTGGTCAGCCTAATTGCTGTAGGTAAATCATTACCACTCTAGACCTGCTAAATGTACATTTTTGTCACACATGCAATAAATTCCATTTTGTAAGAGAGAGATAACATTTGCAGAAAAACACAAAATACAGCAGGGTCTGGGGCGATACCTCATCACACAGCATATACATATGTCAGATGAAGCAAATTATCCTTAAAGTAAACAAAGTAACCTCCTAATTGAGCCTAACCTAAACCGGGACAACAGCATACGCTCCCAAGTACCTGGAACAAGGCTCAAATAGGTGCCACCCCCAGCACAGTTTGTAAGAGACAATATTCCCTGAGTAAGAGCATCATTAGTTCTCTACGCTCCCTCTGGGCCCTTCTATGGGGTAAAGACACTCCTTGACCAACCGTCTGTCCTTTTTAGAGATATTGGTTGGCTTTTTGTAGATAGGACAGCCTAAGGCAAAACGTGCCTCCCTAATATATTTAAGCAGGCAATTATGTTTTGTTCCCGTAAAAACAAGAACAACAATTCAAAATAGTGTATCTATTTAGACTAGGTTCCTCATTATTCATTCTATTCCACAGCAGCAGGGGAGCAAGGTTAATTTGATCCTCAATGTACTTCAAGCTCAGTTCCTGACGGAAAACAAAATGTGATGTTGACAAAGGAACCCACAATGGCAAAGGAACCCACAATGACACACACTATTTTTCTCAATTTGAATACTGCCCACATCCCTAGAGTCCCATACCCCTGCTCTGTGGGACAGGTTGGGGAGACACTTCTTCCTATAGATGTTGAGTAAGGGGTATAAGGGCTTTTTACGTGTACAGGAGGCAACAGAGAAGATTGAGTCAACTGTGTACAAGAAGTGGCTTATCCTATTACTGAGATACAGTGCTGATGAGCACGCACTATCAGACATTAAACCAACATATGGCAACTGGCTCACTTTCTCAATAGCCTTTCCCCCCAGTATTCATACAACAGGTTGACATTTTTGGGGCGTAAAACTATAATGAAGGTTTTTGACAAATTAGGTTCCCAATCAAGCTGCTTCATAAACAAAACAAAAGTGGAATTCAATGACTTTATGCCATTAGCCGTCCTGGCTAGCAGCACAGCGTCAGCTACGTATAGAAGTGTTGGGATAGGTTTTTTATTAACCACCAAGACGTCTGCACCCAAGTTCACATCTGCAGTTTCCAGACTGTTTATGTAGAGTAAAATCAGGATAATTGCCAGCACCCAACTCTGATGAACTCCTTGTTTAACTGAAAAGGAAACAGAACACTCTCATCGATCCCCATACCCCTCAGAGGTAACCAAATCCCGGAGGAGGCATCTCAAAAAAGTCACCAAGCCCTTCTTGAATTCCTCGGATGTTAAAATATCCCAAGGCTTGGATATACTTACACATTCAAAAGCACTTAATAGATCCATAGTGCTAAATGGAAGGAACTACACTTGGCAAACCTATATTTAGACCTTAGAAGGTGCAAGTTTAAGCATTGTTCTATGATTCGAAGGCCTTTTCTAAAACCATATTGAACCTGTTAGAATGTTCTTCTCCATAGACCAGAGGAGCAGCCTATCCAACACAATTCTCCCAATGATTTTAGTGGTGGAATCAAGGGGGGAGATTGGGTGATAGCACTTTGGAGCCTGCACATTTCCCTTTTTATAAACTGGTACATTTACAGAAGTGCACCAAGAAGGTGGATTGGCAACCTTACAGGCAGAGTTTATAAAATTGGTAACTAGAGGGGCCCAAAACTCTGGATTTTACTTTTATATGTCGATGGGGATCCCGTCAGGCCCAAGTGCCTTTTTGGATTGCTGTTTAGGATGGCATTGACAATCTCCTCAGAGGAGAATTGAATATTCAGGGCCAATGAGCAATCATCCATCACTCTCGCTTGGGTGCAGTCATTGGAACGATAAATCCTATTAAGATTACATATCCATTCCTCTGGAGCTATGTGAGTACTAACTTTGCTGGATGTGGAACCCAGGGAAAGACCAGCATGCACTGCCTTTCAAAAAGCCTATTGCATGACGGGGACACAAACTGTCAATCATAGGAGGCACAGGCGATCCCAAAACATGAGTACAGTCACTCTCCCTGCCACTTCATCAATCATTATTCTCTAGTCCAGACAAAATCATGGATTTGTACCTTGATAAAAACTAATCAGCATGATACTGTAGCTGGAAGGAGGCTTTTTTGGCAAAATGCAAAGAGTTAGTAGGCTTCAAATGTTTATAAAAGAGGCCCAGTTGTAGAATATTTATCGTATCAGACGGTACTGTGCCTGCCGTGGCTTGGGCAATGATTTTTCCAGCACCCAATAGGCAGATGGACGTTGATAATTATACAGTCAACATGGAACTTCCTAGACAAGGGTTCAAACCCCGAGCCTTGTGTACCAAAAGGATCTCCTTAAAAAGATGAATTCCACATTTAACATTGGAGTAAGCCAGTGTGTCACCTTATTTTTAAACTTGAACATCGACTATGTCTTTCCAGAAGTCAAGCTTGGTGTTTTGGCCAAAACTACCACATACGGGCAGAAAGCCGGTAGAAGGTGAAAGACGGCGAAGGAGGCAGGGAGGAGGTTAAAATGAACTTGATCTCTGGGCTAAGATGTAGTGCGATTCTCTACCTAGCTCCTTTCCATTGATGTTTGCTTCCCTGGCGGTAATCTGGGAGTCCATTTGAGTAGAAGTTGCATCTGCACTGGGAGGCTGCCTTGCAGGTCCTATTCCGCACCCCTCGCCATTATTATTCAAACATTTAATAGAGGTGAGGCGATCATGGATGGGGTGCAGCTTTAAAGTGAGTAGGGCATTTTCGATTTTCACCTAAAATATCTCGGAAAGGTGCATTAGCTTGAGACTGTGTTAGATGACATACTAGTCTGATCTGAGGTCAGTGGACTATTTAGCAGCCCTAATTTAAGCTTCTGGGTTCTTTTAGTTGGTTTAACCACTGGGCCAGCTCCAGGAGATATCAGGTCGGGTTAAGCAGGGTTAGGAACCTCCCCTACCTCTGTTAAGATGTCCGCTGTGGCCGAACTCACTCCAGAAAAAACATGGCCTCGACTTGGGAGATCACTTTGAGGCTGTGGAGCCGGAAATAGAGGTGGATCCCCTTCATCAGCAGAGAGAGAAAGCTGATGCTCTGGAAATCCAATCTTCTTTGAGTTGACCCCTATAGCCTGTTTTAGAAATCTGTCAATAGTTATAAAACCATGGGTCTGTGGTGCCACAGCAGTAATTTTTCATTTTCCCATAATTGCTAAGCATTATTGGTGACAGATTTATATCAAATCCTGCTGCACAATGAGCCACAGGTTCTAGCAAATACTCTACCTGGACTTATCTAATTGAGCAAGGTTATCTCCCAAGGAATCTAGCTCTGCCCGGTACAAGTTCACAAACGGGGAGGAAATGAGGCAAGCATGCAGCATCACATAAAATATCTGTGTAGGAAGGGAAACGTTCGGAGAAGAGAAGAAGCCAAAGGGGATGACCCAGCCCAGCCTCTTCCTAGTGATGACGAGTGAAAACAGATCCACTCATGGCCCAGTCTTCGCCAGGTGAACGCCTGGCAGGACCCTGGCATGTCCCCTGACACGGACTGAGCAGGTCACTCATCCTCCGCCCTCGCAGAGGAGTCTGGGCCTGAGGGTCCTAGCCCCCAGCGGTTCAGTAAAGGCATGCTGCACCTCATTCTAAAAGAGCAGGTCAAATCCACCGCTCAGCGCTGTCGAAAAGTCACTCCTCCACCTCCCTCACAGAGGAGTCTGGGCCCTGTGGTCCTGGCCCCCAGCTGCTCAAGAAAGGTGTCCATTACAGTCATAGATAGGGGGGGTTGACTTATTTCCCTCACGTTTCATATGGATATCAACATCGGGGTACTTATCATTTATCAGACTCCATTCAGGAAGCCACAGGGCAAACAGGGGTTAATTAGCCACAACCATGGTGGCTAGGTCCTACTGCCTCTTGGTCAAGTTAATGTATTCCACACCTAACTCCCTGCATGGTACCGGAAAGCAGTTTAAGGCTTATTGGAGAGGTAGGGTGGGGGTCAAAGACGCAGAACTTAATAAGCAATCACAGTAAAGAAAAGTATTTAATGTCAAATCAAAATGAAATACAACTTATGCTAATGGGGCTCAATACAGGATTCAGTATGCCAAAGTCCTCCAGGCCATGGGGTAGGGTTTCAGTTACAGCAATGATGGTGATCCTCTTCATCACATTGCATCGTGAGCCGCATGGTCAGCACACAGTGGTCTTAAGTTTCAGGTTTTTTTCACAGAGTTAGCCACATAAACTGCTGAGGGAGAATGAATGACCCTTCACATCTTGGGCAGCTTCGATTGCTTTTCCAATAGTAGTTGGCTTTTTCTTAGTGTTCCACATGCTGCAAACAAGGGTATGCTTTTCCTCTTGGACAGTCTGCTATATGCAATGCTAGACACACGCCTTACCTATGAGCCGACAGGACTTTACGTGCTAGGCACACAGCTTCTTCGCAAGGTGCACAGACGTCATCAGGAGACTGGCTGTCATGCATACACCACCCATAGTCTCACAGCAGCACTGTGGAGCATTCTGTTAATTTCCCAGTAAAGTAGCTAGGAACTGGATCAAAATTGAGTGCTTTATGTCCCAGTTTGATACTCATTTTCCAGACAGGATATGCTGATTCACTGTTTGAAGCTCTGAAACCAGTTTGAGGTGACTCCCTTTCAAATGTAATTTTCTGGCTGTAGTGCAGACACTGCCCATGTGCAAGGTGATGGCTCTCAAACAGCCGGTATCAATGGTGTTGACCCCAACCAGGAGTATCCAAAACATGGGCATCATTGAGATGTGAAGATTCTGTACCTTGTTTTCATTAGTCTTCCTGAAGTGGAAAATAGGGATAGACAAAAGGACAAGCCCTGCCTAAAAATTTCCCCACCTTTCATAACACCATCTGCTGACTCACCCTCCCTGCCCGCCCCTACCATCCATCAAATGAAAGTGCTGAGGAAAATCCAATCCGTAAATACTTGCTAACAAATCCTCTTATAATTTCTAAAGACAACACTGTCTCTATTCTCCCTTACTTCAGTGTCCGTGTCTCAATCCACCAGTTACACTCTTACTCGCAGAACGGAGGAGTACGCTTCCAGCGAGAACTTATGCCGGATTGGGCAACAGAATGGCGAGACTTGTTTCACACCAAATTCAGTAAAGAAAAAGAGGGATAATCCAGAGGTCATTTCGGGTTGGAATTATCACCGGAATTAAGTAATTTAAAAGACAAGACAATAGCCCTGAAGAAATCACTGGTTCATCCCTTGTAAAGCGACGAAACACGTGTTGGCTAGGAACATAAGGAACTGACTGGGGTGTACACAGACACTATCCACAGAAGACAAAGAAATAAAACAACTATGCAATGAAAAGATATATGACTGTTATATATATTCCTGCCAATTAAGCTTGTATTTTCAACGTGTGCAGAGGAATAGTATTTATTGACCACACATTCGAGATTTTGGTGGTTGTCCCTACCTCCTTGCACGGTGCCAAATTTCAGCTACAACTAGATTTATATGCGAAACGCCTTGTGGCACCACACACCTATTTTTTCACCACTGAGCCTGTAGTACTCACTTTGGTCGCCTTTAGACGAGTCTCACATCCCTAAAGAAGCCGAACAATGGCCCCTTCACAAAAGTCTAGACAATAATGTTGTTGTCATGATTAAACATTACTTCAATCATTAAGGGCCATATGTATCAAGCAAAATAGCGATCGCAAACGCTGAAATTGACAGAATTTCGGCGTTTGCAATCGCAATTTTGCTAAGTGGTATGTATGAAGGCAAATCTGAGTGCAAAATAAGAAATCACAAATTTTGCGATTCCTTAAATGCAATGTAAGAAGCACCATAAAATTGCAATTTGGCCTTAAGGAATCGCAAATTACCACCAACTTCAAGTTGGTGGTAATTTGTGATTTCTTTGAAAAATGCACTTTTTTGCATTTTTCAAAGTGCAATGTGAAGCCCATACATGCCCTTAGGGCATGTATGTGCGCCACATGTGCACCCATGCTTATTTCAGGGGTGCAACAGGGTGTCCTTCTGACACCCTTGCACCCTTGAAATCATGTTCTCAATTTGCGATTCTCTAATTGCTAATCGCAAATTGAGAATGTCTTCCCATTCATTCCTATGGGCCTCTAGGCCCATAGGAATGAATAGGGGGTTATTCCTTAATTGCAAATCACAATTTGAGATTCGCAATTAAGGAATATGTAGGATTCGCAAAATGTAAATCCTACATACATAGCATTTTGCGATTCTCAAATAGCGATTTGCATAAAATCGCTATTTGAGAATCGCAAAAGAAGATTTTGCTAAATATGGCCCTATGGAACACTAAACATGGAATACCGAAAACGGACTAAAAAGAAGTGCTACTGTTTTACTACTACCTAGTATCACATTTTTTTTTATGTTTAAGAAATTTTTATTAAAGTTTACAAGAAATAGTACAATGGAATTCAAGTACTAATTTGAGAATAAAAAAAAAATACAAAATATATTCAATGATAAAAAATGAGTACAGAGAGAAGCAAATGCATACGGAAACAATAAAATGAGAAAGGAAGGAAATGAATGAGAGAGAGAAAAGAAGGGAAAGAGAAGAGAGAGGAAGAAAGAGAGAGATAAAGAGAAGGAAGAAAGTAAAAGGGGGAGGAAAAGAAAAGAGAAGAGAAGAGGGGACTAAAAGAGAGCAAAAGATACGCAGCTATAGAGCAGGAGGAAAGTTGGAAAGATAAGTAGTAAAAGGTAACCAGAGAAGGTCAGATTTTATTTTACTAGAGAGGGAAAGAGAGGAGACAGTAGAGAGCCTATGTTCATCACAAACAAAATTCCACCATGTTGTAATTGAAATGTTAGACGTATCTTTCCAAGAAGACAAAATAACTTTAAAAGCAAGTGCAATAAAGAGGTCAAATAACAAGGAAATAGGAGATGAAGCAGTAATATCTGGCGATAAGGATCTTAAGAAAACATTTTGAAAAGACAACGGAATAGCACATTGAAAAACTTTCATACAAATATCCCAAACTGTTTTCCAAAACGAGGAAACATTAAAACAATCGTACAATTGATGCAATAGGGTACCTTTAACAGTGGAACATGACCAACACATCTGAGATGAGGATGGGGAAATTTTAGAAATGCAAACAGGAGTAATAACAGCTCTATTATAAATAAAATACAGGGAATGCGTAATACGTGCAGCAGGAGAAGTTTTAAACACTTTAGCCCACAGGATTTAGGCCGCTCAGCGATATTAGACAACAATACCTTATAAACATGAGCCGCCTTAGGTCTATGAGTGGGGAAGAGTGAGAATAAAGGAGAAGAAGGGGTAAGTGGAGGCGTATCTACAGGGATGTCAAGGGTTGACAGATGGGATTGTAAAGCACCGGAAATAATGGTATATTGAGCTAGGAAGGAATCAGGTAAGTGGTAGGTATTTTGAAGGGTAGGAAAAGGGATAACAGATCCAAGATGCACCAGCTGATGCACATGAAGGATACCCTTCTCCCTCCAATATTTGAAGTAGAAAGATTTACCCTTATATTTAAGGAATTTATTAAACCAGAGAGATGATAACAGAAAACATTGTAGTGGTGTGAAACCATCGGAAAAGATATTATATAACAGGTATTTTGAGTATTTTAATGTTGGAGTAGCAGACAAAAAGGTACTGTTAGACATGAAAATAACATCTTAAAATGAAAAATCTTTAATGAGAGACCGTTCATAACTAACCCAGGTCGGAATAGGACTGTCCCCAAAATCAAAAGCTAAGGCAAAAGATTGCTTGAGCAAAAAAGCAGAATGATACAATTTAAAATTGGGAAAATGTACCCCACCTTCTCCCTTAGGATGAAAAAGCTTGGCAAGGGCAACACATGGATGTTTGTTGTTCCACAAAAGCTT
This sequence comes from Lissotriton helveticus, assembly GCF_964261635.1. Classification (NCBI taxonomy): domain Eukaryota; kingdom Metazoa; phylum Chordata; class Amphibia; order Caudata; family Salamandridae; genus Lissotriton; species Lissotriton helveticus. The sequence goes on from NC_136063.1 coordinate 1,816,745,852, forward strand.
TGAACAAACGGAGTTGAGTTGGGAGAAGTAAGAAAGGGGAATTTTTACAGGAAGCATGGAGAGTGTGTATAAAACATGGGGGGAAATCATCATTTTTACGGTGTCCAATCTACCCCACCATGATAAAAACAAAGGAGACCAAGTAAGTAAGAGTGACTTAAGCTTGGAGAGGAGAGCAGCAAAAGTAAGTTTAAGTGTATCCCGTATGGAAGGGGCGAACCAAATACCAAGATATTTAATTTTGGAGGGACACCAAGCAAATTCAGTATCATCAAACATGTATTGGTAACAGGAAGAGTTCAAGGGCAACACTTCAGTTTTGGACAGGTTCAATTTATACCCAGATATACTAGAGTATAGCCGTACTTCCTCCAGGAAAGGTGGAAGGGAGTTATTGGGATCAGACATGTAAATTAGCACATCATCAGCATAAGCAGAAAGCTTCGTAGTATGGGAGTTATGCTGAAAACCTTTGATTTGTGTATTAACACGGATACGCTCTAAGAATGGCTCAAGGCAGAGGATGAAAAGCAGTGGGGAAAGAGGACAGCCTTGTCTGGTACCCCTTGATAAGGGAATACATTTAGAGAAATGATTATTAACAAAAATACTAGCTCTGGGACCAGAGTATAAAAATTTAACAAAGGAAATAAAAGAGGGCCCAAAACCAAACCACTGAAGAGTTGATGCGATCAAAGGCCTTCTCGGCATCTAAAGAGAGGGCTGCAAGGGGGGATTTGTATTTTTTAGCAAAAGAAATAACATTAGCAAACATTCTGGCATTATCTGATGCCAATATACCCTTTACAAAACCTACATGGTCAGTTTTAATTAACAGGGGGATTATATTTTCAAGACGAGTGGCAAGAATTTTTGCGGAGATTTTACAGTCATAATTTATTAAAGAGATGGGACAGTAATTTTTACAGTATGAGTCGTCTTTATCAGGTTTGAGGATGATAATAATCAATGCATCCATAAAGGAGCCAGAGGCCTTAGCGTCAGAGATAAAAGAATTAAAGAGCGTAAGGAGGCGTGGAATAAAAATGGAGGTGAAAGTGGTTTAAAACTCAGACTTTTTTAGTGATTTTATCGCATTGAATATCTCTTGGGAAGAGATATCAGCTTCCAAAAGCATGAAATTCATCAGCCAGGGAGGGTGGAGAGGGAAGACCTGAAAAAAAATGTGTCAGATTCTGGGAAGACGGGAAGGTATCATCGGAATAAAGGGATTGGTAGTACTTATGGAAAACATCCACAATGTCTTCATCCGATGAAACCAATTTGTTAGAGGATTCATTCAGGATAGGGCCAATCGTTTTACGTTCTGATTTGATCTTTAAATATACGACCGGCTTTGTTTTGCCCTGGATGGTATTTAGACTTTATTTTGAGAAGTATGTTGCAAGCATCAATCGTAGCCAGTTTATTGAGGTCCGACTTTGCTTGATCAGTTGACGTAGGGCAGAGGACGATTTGGAAGAGAAATATGTGTGCTCCAATTCCTTAATATGGCTAAGTTGGGCTTCATATTTTTTCCGCGTTGCCTTCCTTTTACGAGAAACGTATGAAATGACAAAGGCACGAAAAGAAGCCTTGAAGGCATCCCAATTATTGGGAATAGTAGTGTCAATGGGGTCATTTAAAGTAAAAAATTCATTAGAATGGGCAATGGCCTTCTTGATAAAAACTGGGTCAGACAATAAGGAAGTGTTTAACTTCCATCGACTAAATTGAGAGGAAAGGAGGGAAAAATCAAAAATAGCATGGACAGGAGCATGATCAGAAATAAAAATAGAACCTATATCCGAGGCCTGGATGGACAGTAGCAAAGATTTACTAACAAGAATTTAATCAATCCGAGACCTCGTGTGATGTACATTCGAATAAAAGGTATATTCAAGCAAATCAGGGTTGCATGTCTTCCAAGCATCATACAAAGGACGAGAGGTGATGGCAGACTGAAAGGCTTTGTGAGTTTTGTCCGGGTTAAATTTGGATTTTGATAGCCTGTCAGAAAAGGGATCCAACCATTGATTGAAATCACCAGCAACAATCACATTGGGGCAATCAAGTGATGAAAGTAAGATTTTATTACTATTCCAAAATTGAGGGTCAGGTTTAACCGGGCCATAAATATTCAATAACACAAGGGTTTTATTTTGAAAAACAATCTTTGCCATCACCCATCGACCATCATCATCAGCTTGAGTAGATAAAATTTGCACAGACAATGATTTATGAAATAAGATAGCAAACCCACCTTTTTTGTTGGAAGTAGAGGAATGAACAACCTGACCAACCCATTGTCTCTTCAACTTAAGAGATTCAGAAACAGTGCAATGCGTTTCTTGGAGGAAAACAATATGGGAGTTAATTTTGGACAAATGAGACAGTACCTTTTGACGCTTAATCGGGTTTCCAATACCACGAACATTCCACGAAACAAGTTTACACATAATGTATGTGATACACTTCGGTAAAATACCTGAAAGAAAAAACAAACCATGTAAGGAGAGGAAAGGCAAAAAATGTTACAACGAATACCAGAACTTCCAAAAAGTTAATAAAATAACCAAGAGGGAGAGACATTGTAGAGCAAGAACAAGAACATGTAATACAATCCCAACCAGAAGAGGGATACATCAGGAAAGGGGATACGCACACAAAAAAGAGTTGAAAATGTGGAAGAGACATAGAAGAAGTGGAAAAAGAAAGAAAGAAGAAGGAAGAAAGAGTAGAGGGAAAATAAAAGGGAAGTGAAGAGATCAAGGCAATAGAGCCTGGTCTGAGGAGAAGAGAGAAATTGAAATGGCAGGAGCATGGAAACGCCGAGGAGGAAGCGAACCCCCACGAGCAACACATAAGAAACAAGGAAAATCAGAACCTCAAGAAGGCGAAGAATGCAAAAGGGTAGAGGAGAGCAGAGGAGGAAGGAAGAACATAAAACACAAGACTGTCAACCGGAAGAGTGACAAGAAGAAAAAGATAAATCAATCATTAGTGTCCATGCCAGAAGAAGATACATTTTGCAAAAATGACTGGAGTTTCTGCGGGTCATCAAATGAGCGAGTACGACCATTATGCGTGATTTTACAAAAACATGGATGAAGGATGCCATACTGAATGTTCAATTGTCGCATCTGAGGGCGAAGATTCAGAAATTCTTTGCGTCGAGCATTCGTTGCATTGGAGAGATCTTGAGAAAGAAAAATATTGTGGCCAGACCATATAAGACGCCTTTTAAGTTTAGCAGCCTTCAACACTTGCATTAATTCAGTAAACTCAAGAAAAAGCATAATAATACCACAGGGTTTCGGAGCATTAGTTTGAAGACAACCTAAACTATGATCTCTTTGGATATTGAGAGGATGCGCTGAAGGTTGGAGTTCAAGAAGGTCCATCAGGAATTTTTGTAGAAAGGACACCATATCGGACCCCTCCACATTTTCTGGAAGGCCATATAGGCGTAGGTTATTCCTCCGATTGCGATTTTCAAGGTCCTCGGTGTGGAGTTTCAGTTTGTGAATTTCCTGTTCCAACGCAGGGATTTTGGAGGATACATCTTGGATGTCGCTAACACGTTGCTCCAACTCCAGAACTTTACCATCCATAGCAGCCAGTTTTGCCTCAATCTGAGTGAGCTTAACATTGGTAGCAGACATAAATGGTTGAAGACCACGCACTTCTTCTAGGATGGAATCCAGAACAGGATTTGGCGAAGAAATGGGAGACGGTGGGTCTTTTTTTGGTCTCTTAACTATAGCTCCAGAGGTAGAATGCTTCGGGTGGCAGACTCAAAAGACATGTTGAAAGCTTCAATTAAATGTATATAGTACAGCTATCCTTGCTCAAAACGATGCAAGAAAAAGACAAATGCGTAAAAATACGACACGCATAATAAAAGGCAGAAGTCAATCAGAGACAGGTAGCTGAGATACTATTCAGTATATTCCATCAGGCAAATGAACATATTAGAGAGCAGTCACTGAGATATGAATAACTTCCAATGCAACATAAGGAAACAATGAGGAATAAGAGGCAGTCAAAGTACATTGATGACCATATTGCGCAAAAAACACAAAGTAGACAGTGCGCAATGGAGAAAATGAGCATTTATGACAGGGCGTAGATTAGTGATAGGCAGTAGTATACTTAGATTGCAGAGACTGCTGGGAGCCAAATTGCCAGAAGCAGGAGCGCAAGGACATCACGCTGTATACCACAGTGCTGGAGATGAGTGAGATGGCGGTTACAAAAAGTGATTTTTAAACTTGCCACTGACAATGTCCAAAATAACCAACAGCATGGGGAACGTTGATCTTGTCAGAGTATGAGTAACAGCTATGCTGAAGCCGCAAAATAGGTGGAAAACGGGCTTATACAGCACCCTACAAAATGGCGGGCATTAAAACTACACTGCCGTGTGGAAGGATAGCTGAGAAGCACTTCATTCATAACTCCCATAAACAAAGCTTCAAAAATTGGTGAAAACCACAAGAGAGCATAGGGGAGTCAGAAAAAAAGAATGCAGCAGGTCATTGCTGAGGCGCTGTAGTTTCCGACATAGTAATCTCTCTCATGTATAGGAAGGACGCGGGCACGGCGGCACAAAATGGCGGCCGCCCGCGCCCCCAGGTGAAGCAAATTACCGGGATGAGTTCGGAGCTTCTGGGGCTCAGCCAGAGCCTAACATGGATATCCTCTGTTACTCGGGATCATCTGACGTCTGTAAACAGCAGTAGAAGCCTCTACATTCCGCGACGAGGTCCAATAAACGGGCCGAAGGGTCGCCGCTTCCCGGAGCTCACCGAGGATGCGCCATTCCTCACCGGCGTGTAAGCCACGCCCCCCCTAGTATCATATTTTAAAGTGACGATAGCCTTTCTTTGGTAACTTCCATGCAACCTGCACGCAGTCCTTTAAGGAACAGTTACAGATTGTGCATTTTTAGTGTTTGGCTACTCGGGGAGTTAGATAGTCATTGAATGCTTTAACAAAGTACACTTACATGACCTGTGAGAGACAACCACAATTGAGACACTTGACCTGAAACAAAATGGAGTCCTAAGGCATTTGTGGAATATTCTGCCTCCTGAGGAGTAAGTTATGGGTGGTTGTCCCTGTGAGATCTGTTTCCTCAACCCTCCCATCCTCACTGTCCAAAGCAACCTGCAAACAAGCCTCTACAGACCCGTTACAGTTATTACTTTGTTATTGTTTGGCTACTTCCGTAGTTGGATAGACACACTGATGCCTTGTAACTGTACAGCAGTAAAAAGTTATGCTCATTTGAAATTGTGATTTACAAGACAGAAATTTGGAATCGAGATCTCAAACAAATGCTTGCAAACTGCAGTGATTGGGAGATTGTGTAATTAAATTAGGTTTCTTTTTCAGAAGGTACTTATATGTGCCTCAATACACCGAGGATACACCGAGTATTCAGAATTACATGAGTTACAAAAACAGTGGGGCATATTACCAAGCTATAGCGATAATTATCGCTAAGCTTGGTTAGCGGGTATAATAATATCGCCGCACTCCGATGAATTTTACCGCTGAGATACCTTGATATTATCAAGGTTTATCTCAAAAGCGGTAAAAATCGTGGGAAATGCATGAATATCGCTGTAAAATCAGCAATATTCATGCATTATTGTGACAATGCTCTTAGCCATGTTATCCACCTTCCATTGGATAACATGGCTAAGAACTGCTCTGGGCAGGCGATAGCTTTTGGAGATAATCGCGATTAGCGCGATTATTTTCAAAAGTTGGTAACAGGGGATAACGATGTTAGCAACTGTTTCCAGTCGCTAACATCTTGGCTCGCCCACTTTGCATGTCATTAACAATAATAACAATTATCGCTGACATGCATAGTGGGCCCCTAAAAACCCGCTATCGCCTATTAGCTGTCGCTAACTGGTGTTAGCGACAGCTAGTTAATAGGGCGATAAAATTATCGCCGCTTTAGCGGGAAAAATCCCGCTAAAGCGGCGATAAGGCCCTTGGTAATATGCCCCAGTATTTGTTTCATAATTCATGTAATTCAGGAATGTTTGCTTACTATTCCCATACATCATGCACTGTTCCGCCATCAGCTCGCCCACCAACCCCAAAAAACTTGAGATTCAACCCTTTCTCATCATTTCTCTGTACATGCCATTAATATGCTAGATTTCTACGCTTGATGGCCTCAGACATACAGTGTTTTTTTAACTATGTGGAGCTGCTCTTGTATGCTTGGTCCAGATATGGCAATGGATGGAAACTTGTCATTATGTTTACTTTAGTTATGGCAGTATGATACATTTTAAGGCAAGAAAGAGGTTAGAGATTGAGGGGAAAATTTATTAGAAAATGTCAGAACGCGGAGCAATGCCAAATTTGGCTGCGCATGCTCTGACATTTTCAAAACACAGGGATGCGCCCTATTTACTACAATACGGTGCACCCCTGTGTTTTCCCTAGTGCTGGTGCTAAAATTAGCTGCCTGGTGCCAACACAGGCAACCTTGCACCATGGTCATGGGTGCCTGCATTGGGAATGATTGCTTATGTGCAGAACGGGGCACCTTCCTACTCATAAGCAATCATTAATGGCTTTGTGCACTTTCTATGTGTGCTGCAGAATGCAGCACACAGAAAAAGCAAAAACGAGAACAAAATAAAAGCATTTCTCCTCGTGTACCATTCTAACACCTGCATGGTGTTAGTTTTTTGAGCTACCACAGTCTTATATCTCCTTGTAAATATGGGGCAGCATCAAAAAGCAATGGGTGTTGTGGTGGAACTCTAACAGCAACACTCATTGCATGCCCCTTTGCTGCAGAGGACTGCAGCGTGAATACGCATATTTCCAAGGTGGTGTTAAGCCATGCTAGTAATTATTGAAAATGGCGCTACGCCACAGGAGCGTGAAAAAAAGTGACGCTGTGGTGGCGATAGAGGTGTGTAAATATACCCTTGAGTTCAGCCAGTTTTGAAGTGCACAGTGTAGTGTAAACTTCTTTAGTGCATGAGTTCTGGAAGGTGTGATTCTGTTTGCATCACTGTGTTGAACTGGAGCGCTATTTTATTACGTTTTCTCATGAGATGGAAGAACACTGACAATGCAGTATATAAACTACCATTTTTATGATTATGGCTTTTTATACTTAGTGCTAAATCTTAGTTTTCTCAGAGCTTGTTGTTTTCAACTAATTAATCATTATGCAAATGGATGCTGGGTAATCAAAAGGATTGACGTTACCTCAGGTTATTGGGTCATTCCATTCCAGGATTTTACAACAAGGCGACGAAGGTGCGAGACATGACAAGTGCAGACACAGGGACATCTCTGTATCGCGCTGTGCAGAGGTTTAGTGTGACGCATGGCTTTACCCAGCTGTGGAAAGGTAGGACTATTAGACTCCATTATGTCTGGTTCCAAGCAGAGGTCGATCAACTCAGAAAATCGTTTAAGACCCAAACGCTACAACACATGGATTACCCAAAGTTACAACAAATCATATTTCAGTGGATGCAATCTATCCATATATCAGTGGATGCAATCTATCAAGAAATGAGGTGGCAATGACTACTTCGGGGGAGTTATTCTTAGAACAGTTTTGGCCACTATGGTGAGCAAACAGAGCAGTGTGGGTGAAGGAAGTCATGCACCTTGATCTTTCCTTATATGACATTACACGGGAGGCATCTTTATTGCACAGAGCATGCGGTCTCCTCGTGCACACAGTATAATGCAGTAGCGGCTCCTGGGTTACCTATGCTTGGAGGCCAGGGCGAAGTTGTGCGTTTCAGGTCAGTAATGAGTCTGGGACTTTTCAGTAGAAGCAACAGGAGAGCAAACTCACCTCACCAGGGAATTGGAAGAGTGGAATGCAAGGGAGGCAGACAACGAGCCTTTCAGGCTGTCACAAAATATCTTTAGAACGTCCTAGGTTGATGGGTGGACAACCAGCAGCTAATGTCTGAGAAGACACGGCTGTGAAAGGCTGCTCACAGTCTGCTGAGGCTGTACTGTTGTCACATACGTATTATTGCTAACTAGCATACCTAGATGACCATTTCAACATTTATAGAACTAATTTTGTAAGTTCTTTTAGAGATAGATGGTAATCAAAATATATTATAGTTTATTTTGCGCAAAATTATAATAGGTTAATACGTTACAAGCGGCCTGGAAATAAACTCTATTGCAAGAAAAAAATATGCGAATATGGCAGTTAAGAAAATGTGATGTGGGTGTGCTCTAGTACGTATTTATGTATAATTAATATAAAAGACTTCTCATTTTTATTCGAGTTAACACAATTACAAGTTATTTTCCTTCGAGCAACTACCACCGGTCGACAGTCACCTTTGTTATGGTGTGGAGCCTATGGTATTGCCGGATGCTGTGTTAACATTTTGTTTGGCCAATTAACACACTCGTGACCATCGCATAGTTTGTCATTTACACAGGAAATAAATGCACAAGGAAGGGATAGTCATACTCATGAAAATGGTGATTATCACAATACCATTTGCACAGACTAAATATCAAAACTGTTTTAATGCTAAATGTACTGAATTTCTGATATTTTTATTTATATAGCTCTAAAAAGATGATTATGCAACCAGGTGTCTCTTTTTTGTACTTCTAAGGCAATAATACCTGCAGTATATGGCATATTTCTTAGCGTAACCGGATAAGACATTGTTGTTACCATAATAGGGGATCTAGAAACTCCAACTGCAGTGAATAATCTGCATTTATCCGGAAGAAGTCCCCGGGAAGGAGAAAAAAGCACATTATATGCATGTTTTGACACCCTGGTTCCTTTGAAAGATGCATGCAGGCCTTGGACACGTCTTCAAGCAGAACTATTTGTTCACGTCTCATTGACTCTCCTTGAGTCCAGGCTGCCTAGTGTTGTCTTCACACGAAAGTTCACTGCGTTTTCTTTGGTCCTTTCTTTGTCTCACTGACATGAAACGGCTTATATTGCGGAGCAGGAATGTCAGAGTTTAGATGCACCCGATTTTAAGAGGAGTTACCCAGTTCAGTGGCTCTTAAAATAAACCTTTGCTTTAGAATTTTTCGATCGCAGTGGGTTTACCAGCATGGATTTATGTGTGAAAAATGACTGTCAACCGAGACTAACATGAAGTGCCTAATTAGTAATACTTATCAGCACTTTACTCTGAAATGTATTCTCTGAAAGTATGGAGAGGTGGAATGACAGCGTCTTTGCATACAAAGGACATGTGTGAGCTTTACTTGCAGGTGCACATAATTTATGTCATTGTATGTTAGTGTCCTTGGATGTCTGCGAACTGACTAGAGGCTGCCCTCACTCAGCACCCGGGACAATAGTGCTTATCAGTCGAAATTGTAACAAGTTAAGTTATACAAAACTCGAACAATCACTTAGTTGTTGTTTCCAGAACAGATTGTGAATATAGTAGAAGTTCAAAAATAACACAAACCGCTATTGTTTCTGAAGGAATAATTTATCATTAAATAATGTTTTTCTTCTCTCAGTCAAGTAGGAGGTATAACTGTATCTTTACTCTGTGGATTTTTAGATCCCAGTCTTTGGGAGAAGCACTTAATTAATGTTTTGCAGTTGCAATTTTACACACTACAGAGCCCTATGCACTACATAATGAAGTATATGTAATCAAACTACATCATGATTCCAAAATGACCACTGCGTATTAGGATTTTGTTGTGCACAGTTCTTTGAACTGTAGTTTACTTAACATTATTATATATTGAGTGTACGTGTGTAGTGTGCAGCTTCCTTACACACAAGAAACGAGGCAGGTAGCAGCAACATACAAACAAGCTTCTTTATTTTGCAAGCTTCCGACATACAGGAAACAGGTCTGCACAGCTCCTCTGCCAAAGCAACTCCTACACAGAATGCTGGACAGTGGAACCTAGCTATGTCACCATCTACCAGCTTCTTCATTCAATGTTATTTTGTAAGCCCACAAACATAATACCACCCTCCCTTAACAATAAAAACAGTACATCTTCCCATAACCCCTTGTTCCTAACTAAAGTAAACAAGCATTTGCAATGCAATAGGTCTCGCATTTGCGAGAGTTAGAGCTTTTGGCGTTGTAAAAGCCAATGTCTTTTACTTATGTGTTTTGGTTTGTAGTAGAGCAGATGTATGTGGTGTGGAGTGGAATTATGTGGGTTAGATTGGAAGTGAGTGGTGTGTAGTCTGTTTGTGTAGTGAAATTATGTGGTATGGTGAATAGATAGCAGTGAGAACTGCACAGACTAGATAGAAAGGAAGATAGTGAGGGATAGGTAGTTAGTGCATGAAGTGGTAAACTATATATAGAGGAGCAAAAAGAGTGTATGAGAAAGAAATAAGGGGAGAGCAGGCCACCGATGCATTTGAGGGAGCAGCTGTGTATGCAGAAAACACCCTACAAGAGGAGGAGAGTGTGGGTTTGAGGGACCGAAACCTTGAAAAGGCATGGTAAACAAAATATGCTCGAAGACATGAAGTCAACCATATGCGAGAGGCAGGAAGAGTGAGTGAGTATGAGAAGGAGGGATGAGTGGGAGTGGTACCTAGATGTATGCGGACCAGTGCACCGCAATGGGAGGTACGGCAAGGTAGCATGTGCGAACAGGCAGTATAGAGAGGAGAGAGGGAGTGTGAAGGAGGGATGAGAGGGGGTAGTGGGATTGCTAGATGAGAGGGGGCAGTGGGATTGCGAGATGAGAGGGGGTAGTGGGATTGCGAGATGAAAGGGAGTAGTGGTAGTGTGAGGGGGAAGATCAGAAGGTCATTGGTTGTGCGGGGGAGAGAATGCAAATGTTTGTGGAAGAGCGAGAGAAAGATTGGTTGTATTGTAATTGTTTGTGAAATTGTGTGGCATGGAATTGTGTGGTGTTGAGTTGTGTAGTGGAAATATGTGGCATAGTGTGCTGTGGAATTATGTGGATAATTGATTAAGTGGTATTGAGTGTACTGGAATTATGTGGAGTTTGTGTTTTGTGGAGTTTATTATGTGGAATGGTATTGGTGTTATGGAGTGGCATGTCGTCGAGTTGCATTATTGGTGGTATGCTGTTAAATTTTGTGGCATGATGTGGAAATCTGTGGTGTGGATTGGAGGTATGTGGTGTGTTGCATGTTGCCTTGCAGGTCACAACAGACAAGCCAGAGGGGGCTAAAATTCGGTAACACTGGGTTTAGAGAAATGTAAATGTAAATTTCCTTTGACCGTATACAGAGATATTAGAAACATTAAACAATATCTGCAGGGAATCCCTAACCAATGAGACAGGTCATTCAACTGCCCCAGGAGGCAGAAATAATGGAAAGGTGCAGCAGTGCATCAAATGAAATGAGAAGCCAACACTTGGGGGAGCAGAGGAAACCGTTTAGAATCTGCAAAGACCAGTACTAGATTTACATATTTAAGGACTCCTAATATTTGCAGTAGTTAGATACAGCACTATTACACACAGTACTAGGAGCATCAGTGCGCTTAATGAGCATCTGTATTATAGTGAGAGTAAAGAATAATGACCAAATTGTGGCAGCACTGACCATGATATACACAAGCAAAACAGCACGGCATACACATCTAAAGACTAACATATTCAAGGATATTTTTAAAAGCAACAAGTGTATGCTACTAGCACAAGAGAACAATAAGCACCAGACAGGAAGACTAATGATCATGATGCATAATTAAATTATAAATTGGCACGACTAAAGCCTAACAGTCTAGTTTGGTTAGATAATGGCATGCTCAGATAGGTGTATACAGTAGAATCACGGGACAGGAGATGCAGAACAGCCAATAACATTTGGTGGGAGAAATGTTCCTCTGGCCCGAATGCAAGCCCCTTACTGTTATTTTAAAGAATTATTAACAAAGTAATCAACATACCCATGTCCTCAAGCCAGACTTATGAAGGCGAACAGTCTCATTTATCTCAAGACTAACATTCAAGCTTAAACTGAAAACTTAATTTATATCAACCGATTTATGCAACTCTTAAACCCAGATTTTTGCACATGAAGCCACAAGGATGCAACAAGGCTCTGAAGGGTGCGTAGCACAAGCCCCCCACCCGCACCAGACCACATCAACTACTTCCTGACGCGGCACGTTACAGCCCAGTATAAGTATCCGCTGTGTCGTTTTAAAACGGTTGATGTTCAGGGGCATGGAAACTGAATTTAAGAACAGATGGGGACTGGGATGGATAAGCAAGGGCGGAGATCAAACATGCCATTTTAAATTATTTTGGAGATGAGGGGCAAGGAATGTCAGGAAGTGTTGGCCCATGTTGAAGCAGCAGACTTCCGGGAGATGAGCACGTGTGTTGAGGGGACAGAGTCGTTCCAGAGAGTGCTCATGTGGCCTTCCTCAACAGAAATAATGGGCATTCAAACCCTTAGCGGGGCGTAGTGTGATTTGAGGGGACTCTTTCGATATGTGCCACATAGTTCTTTCTATACGTGCTGTCAGACAAAATCAATAGGAAGCCAAAAGCGAGGACATTCGCAGGTCCGACTGCAGAATGTAATAGACAGCGTGGTCGGTTCCGCACTTCTCGGTTGAGATAACGGTTCTATTCATAGCAGCGCCCACTCAATGGTTTCTTTTTTGAGAAGTCAATAACACCAGGATGATTGAGTTGGGTGTAAGTGATAGCTAATGTAGGACCTAAATAAAGATTGCATTGTGCGCTATAAAAGTGCAGGCGAGAGTATTTCTGTTCAGACGAGCACTTTATGACATTAGAAATCAGCATTGTGTGCTTGCCACAAACTCATAGCATGACTTTCAGGTCTTGTGTTCGGGTAGATTTCCAGTCGGCCATTCTCTCTCGCTTTCCTTTAAGTATGACATGCAAATCTATGTCTGCCTCTTGATAGACAATTGTGCAGCCAGTAGAAAGCAAAAGTGTTTTCCCTCTTAAAAGCTACCTCACCGTGTTCTTCTTGCCTTGGTGATGACACGACATTCGGCGAACATTTTATCGTTTTAAAGTGTACACAGTTTCACAGACTGCCACCCACTGACCTGTGAGCACTTTTAATTTCCATTTCACCCAAAACTAGCAGTGACCACGCGAGCGTTGTCCGGTGGAGGGGTTGGGGAAGGAGGGAGAGAAAGCAAAAGCGCAAGCACACCATGCACGCATTGTGCTGAACGCGCCAGCCCTATGTGTGCACATCGCCTGTCCGGGCGCGCACATGTTTTGTCTCCCTTCGCGCACCAAACCGACAACAATAGTCTCGTCAAGGCGAAGCAACGCATGTGCTGTGTTCGCTAGGTGAGACCTAATAAAGTAGTGCCAGAAAATGTAGCCGCTTAACGATACACATAATGGGTCCTTGCTCCAGGGGCAGGACTAACGCAAGAAGAGGAAGTGAAGCTCAAACATGCTAACAAGTGTTTTTGGAGCTGGTGTGGATTTGAAGTATCAATGAATTGAAAGATTTTAAGGTTTTTACCTTTCAAGGTTTTACTTGCCTAATGTCTTTTGGGACCATCAGCCATGTTTTACTAAAATTGTGTTGTCTTAAAATCCTTTTGTTACAATTGTTTTGTATCTGCACTATGCACTATGATTTTCAATTTCTCTGAAATTGACATCTGATTTTTTCAAACATCAGCTATTAATTTGTTATTAGGGATCTTATAGGGTGCAATGTTTTGTTGTAAGAGTTCTTAACTTGGACAAAGACGTCGTATAGCACAGCTTTCAAATTGACCCACGCTGTAGTATCACCTAATTTACTAGTACTGGTTTTATTGCCCTCAGAAGGATGAAAGACTGAATGGATCCTCCCACCATGACCCAAACCTTCGCACTGAAGGTTACATACAGATCTCTGCCCCATGTAGGCTGGTCAGATCGCTGCATCTTTGCTAGGGATAGCACTGAATCGAAAACTACAACACCCAGAATGCACAGGTTTGCTGAAAGAAAACATATGGTCCATTGAGCTAATATAAGGTCCCTGGTTACTGCGGCCTTGGGGAACTCACCCACCTGGGGGGGGGGGTGCTTTGTTCCTCCCTAGTGCTGATTTACCTTGGTTGCACTCCATGAAATCTCAACACAAACCCCTTCTCTGGTTGCCAGTCCTTCGTCAGGGCTGTGTGGTACTTCTGAAGGAAAGCTCTTTGGCTGCAGGGGTGCAGACCACCCTCTCCTCAGGGCCACTAATGCATTTATGGCTCTCTCAGGGCCCCCTCCAGGAGGCGGGTCAGAGGTAGGCACTCCTCACCTCAGCTCGCGGGAAAGGTTGAACCAAGGGTGAGCACTGCCCCTCCTGTCACAGATCACGTCACCCACGTGTGAAGGATACGTCATGCCCGGGCCAGCAGGACTGTAAATCTTGGCAGCAGGGTGCCAACTGTACAAGAATAAGCTGCCAAGGTGATGCCACCCACAGGCAAGGGCATCGCCAGTGTGTGATATCTGTAGCTTAAAACCCAGCGCATAGAGGCGCTTAAGGGGGAGGTCTGCACCCAATTCTTATAGGGCAAGTCAGCATACGCAGACTTCTTTTTGCCGTTTTATATAGCACAAACTCAATTTTGCCATTTCACATGAGCACCAGGTACGATAAACATGGAGACGTTAATTTTTGGTAGGCACGGGGAGGTTACGCAATTTTCCCAGAATCACAGGATAAAACCTGTGAAACCACAGCTCCAAAGTCAGCAGCTCGGGCCGTTATGCCACATCCACTTGTATGGGGGGGTGTCAGTTTGGAGATTGTCGCATGGCTGTTTAACCTCGCTAGAACGAAGGTTTCATACGGATTTAGTAGTTCTCTTTAAGTCACAAAGACTCTTCAATGTAGCTATACATCTGTCTTTAAGTCTGTCTCTCTACCCCGTGTCATCTTAAGGATTTTTTGTGTCCCGAGTAAGGCATTAGAGCTGTGTTTATGACTTGCATGCCCCCCAAAATACTTTATGCTCAGGACCCTTCACATCCTTAATGTGACTCTGAGGGTGTCATTCTTGGCTGATGCACAATCTTCACTCCTCCCTGTATAAACTAGTGGCGCCGGCTCGTGCCGCGAGAATGAGCGGGACAGCGCACCTTACTCGGGAGACATTCACGCCCGAAAGAGTGCCGGAGGACGCAGCAGACAAGTAAGACTCTCTCTGGTACGGTTCAGGTAACATTGCACGCTGAATTTGGCAGGAGTTGGGAGTGCCACTCCAGTATTGTTGAAGTCTCAAGTGTTTTCACTTTGGGAACAGTGCAGATGCGGACTACTAAGCATTTGGCAGTAATTACAGATATCTAATGTCAGCTACAGAGATGCGAGACCGAGAGGAGGCTGCTCTCAAAGTTTTCAGTGTTGAGCAGACTACAGGAAGCGGCGCGTCTGATCTTATTAATGCATGGAGCGAGGGAGGAGATCTTCCCTCTAAATAAACAAGCTTGTTCCTCGTACTAAAAGGAGGCAGCAGGGGGAGGGGCAAGGGAAGGGGGCGAGGGAAAGCGTTTCACTTGCGAGAGCGAGCAGCGCCAGGAGTGATAATTGCTACTATATGGCACCGCGCCCTCCTGCAAGTGAATCGCCACACAGTGCACGCGTTGCCTTTGAAGGCAATAGAACGCGTGCACGTTTTTGGCTGAAAAGCCAAAGCCATTGCAAAAGGTCTTTTTGCCTATGCAGCGCAAGCGCGCTGCATAGGCGAGACCTAAAAATGAGAAACAAAACTGGGCAGAGTAAAAGCAGAAATAATTAAGAAGGGAAAACAAGGTATGCATGACTATAACAGATTAGTTTCATGACAAAAGCTAAAATAACTTTAACCTACAACGTACTCCTTCAACCATCCAAAGAATAGAGAAGGGAAAACAACATATGCATGATTATAACAGATTAGTTGCATGTGGGATCCTAAAATAAATTTAAACTACAATGTACTTCCTCATCCATACAGATAATTCCCTCTTCCCCTTCCCACAGTGTGACTCAACAGTTTGTGTTTTTTGTGCATCACCCTTAAATCCTCCATCAACATCACTAGTATACTCCTCTGCAAGCCCACTGGGTACATGGGGCATGAATGAATTTGAAATTTATAATGAATTTGAAATTTATATAGCGCTCGAATGCCCAAGGGTATCTAGCATCAGCGATCCCACAGTGTGATGATGTTGATTGATCTCCTGCAAACTTAACCATGTCTTCCAACCAAAGGTAACCTTCACTTCCACTCGCCACTTCACCATCACAGTCCTTCCACTGATTCACAGAACCCAAAGCCACACACTTAAGGTTACACACTTAACCAATTCTAAGTCTAACAGCATTCTGCAAGGTCTCCATCACATGTTCTCATGCAAAAAATTGACTTTCACCCTTTGATACCTCATTAGGGGCTAGATGTAGGTAATTCTATTTTACCACTTCTAAAATACCGAATTTTACCGATTCGGTATTTAAGAAGTGGTAAAATAGAAGGGGGCACATGTAGGTATTTCAGAATCGGTAAATACCGAATCTGTAAGATTCGGTATTTACCGATTCTGTAAATACAGAATCGGTATCCCCCATTGATTCCTATGGGCCTTGAAGCCCATAGGAATCAATGGTGAATACCGAATCGGTATTTACCGATTCGGTAATTACTGATTCCTGCAAGGGTGCAGGGGGTGTCACTTTGACACCCTCTAGCACCCCAAATACAGGCATGTGTGCCATGTGGCACACAGACATGCCCTAAGGGCATGTCTGTCTGTCACATGGCATAGGTGTGCATGCACAGATGTGCATGCACACCTGGATTCGGTATTTTACCACCCAATTGGATTGGGTGGTAAAATACCGAATCTGAAAGGCCTGAGGCACTCAAAGATGTGCTACCTACATGTGCTTTTACAGAATCGGTATTTTTACCGAGTCTGTATTTACCGATTCGGTAATTTTACCGAAATACCGATTCTGTAAAGCATGCTCCTACATTAGAAAACCCTAATACCGGTCGGAAACGGCCGTAATCGGCCGTTTCCGACCGGTATTAGGGCTCCTACATCGGGCCCTAGAGGTTTCCTCACCCATACCCAACCTCCAACTTTTACATGAACTGGTTTGACACTATGGCACTATCATAGGACTCCTTACTCTTAACGTGTCTATTCCAATTTTTTCTTAACAAAGTCCGGCGACCATTGTTCAACTGCACTGCCACACAATCATGCCAGAGTGAACTTACATCTAGGGTTTGTTCCTCTCATTATCATAAACACGGACATGCCTGTAGCATTTACAGTTACTCTATATGCCCACATAGCCTTCCGTACAGCAATCTGCAAATCACAATATTTCCCAACCGCACTCTCAATATCCCCCTTGATCACCCGGTTGAACCTCTCCACAGTACCATTCTGACTGGGATTATAAAGGGATGTCTTATGCTCCACGCCTCCCCTCTCAAAATATGTCCTTGCTGCATTAGAAACAGATTGAACACCATTATCACTCAATAGCATGCCGGTGATCCCTTCCAACCTAAAGGTCCTATCCAAAGATTCTAAAACGGTGGCAGTGTCAGCTCTCTCCACTAAATCCACCACAGGCCACTAAGAAAAAAGGCCCATCAATACGAGCATGTACTCCTACAACACGCCCCAACAGGACCCAACAAATCCACTGCTAGACACTCCCAAGTTTGTTTTGGGTGATAATACATTCATTAATGAGTTGTCTTAATGTAAGCAAGGATTTGTCAGCGCAGGAGCAAACTCCACATGTTCTGACGAACCTTTCCACTCCCTTGTCTACTCCTGGCCATAAAAATAAATCTTTGACAATCGATTTTGTCCTCACAATCCCGAAATGTGCCTCATGACAAAGGTTTAACTTCTTCGCACACAACCCACAAGGAGGAATAATCTTACTTTCTCTAAAGATCAACACTGTCTATGGACAGCTCTGACCTAACTCCTAAAAAGTTCTACACCCTTCTGTCATTTGCTTCTACTTAGGCCAACCCTCTGACACATATTTCAAAATCATAGCAAAATAGCATCCTCCTTCTGTTCCTTCTCCCAATCTTCCTTTTTGATAGCCGGTCACACAGAATCATGTACTAATGCAATTTTATAGTCATTCCAAGGGTCATCGTACCACTTCTCTAGAAGGCAAGGCATCCTGGATAGACAATCTGACATCAGATTGCCCTTGCTAGGAACATACTCTTTGTGGTATATGTAATCCTTCATTCTAATTAGGGGTGAGTGAAGTTCACGAAATTGCACTACATGGAATTCTGAAGAGTACCATAAAAACTCCACCGAATTCTGCAGAGTTCCGCCTGTCCCTATTCAGCTTTCAAATCTGTCCTTCTGATGTACACAGCTGAGCGTATGCCAAATAGCTAATGAAAAGGCTGCACCTCCTCTCCCCTCATAAAACACTGTCACTTGCGGATCGTCTCCTCCTCCAGTCAATAGCTTGTCATCCACCCAGGAGACATTTAACCTTTCCTGCTGGTGCGAACTATAAAATTGGTTATGATTGCTGGTTCTGCAAAACAAGGTTCACAGCCTCGCTTGTGATGTATTCCTATAGGTTCTGAATCGATCCCCCTATTCCTGACCCTATTCTGGTTAACAAACCAACAAGTTAACTAGCAGTCGGCCCATGAGGCAGCAAACCCCCATGATGCAGATACCGTTATCTGACGAAGCCACACTACGGCACAGGAACGTGTTATCTGATTAGGTCATAACGTTTGCGATCTAATTAGACAAGCGATATTCCTCCAGCCCCTGATAAGGCATACGGAGTTCTCATAACAAATCAAACCTATGACAACCTGGGAAAAACCCTGCGGCCATTGTTTTGATTTCACCGAGAACTGCAGCAAAAGAATGTGCTAACGACCTGGTCATATGACATCCTTATTGACGTATCTATGTCCATCCTTACGTCAATCTCGGCACCTTAAAGGTATAAATATTACCGATATTGCCCTATGCAAACACACGCGGTGGTGACGAGACGGAGCAGCCATACTTGCCGAAGCCCAGAGCAGAGCAGACCCCGCTGGCGCAGCCCTGCCTTCCTGACGCGCTGAGAACGAGACGCGCTGCTTTCTCCTGCCGAGAAATCCAGCACCGGCGTTTCCGGGTAGCCCTCGCAGGCAGCCTGGAATATCGAGAGCAGAGAAGAGAGATACCATCCCTCATTCATCCTAACTTCCAGGTACAGAACTGAATAACCCCTCACAGAGAATTCTTTAGTCAGTCACTTGGCAAAAACAAACTTAACTTAAACTGTAACTTTCTATTCCCGCCCACGTATTAGACTTAGGTCAGGTACACGGGGTAGGCTTATTTAGAAACACCAGTTGAGTACGTTTAGTCAAATGTATATGTGTATGTAATATATTTTATTCATTTTAAACCTTCATATGGCTTAGAAACCATATCAATGTTTTTCCAGTATTATTTTATACTTCTGCTTCTAATGTATGCACTTTACTTAACGATAAGTATTGCAATAATATCGATCCATTTCTCTTGTACGAGAAAAGAGACTGATCAATAAATAACACCTTTTTATTGAACACGCCCGTCTCTTCCTTTTCTCTACATTCTGATGAGACTAAGAATGCACGTACTGACTGAGTAAAATAAATTGCCTTTTGTTCACACGACTCTCGAGATACACTCTTGATTAGGGGAGAGCAAAGTTGTCATGTTCTATGGTTGTCAGAAACTAAATCCCTTCTTGTCTAATCAGGGAAGTTAGTTCCTTCCTGAACATTCGAGAAAGTTTCTAGTGAACTCTGAGCTAGCTGGCAAACCCAAAACTTTAAGTCTAATATCGACAGTAGTAGACCTAGTTAACGTCTGTCTAGGCCTATACTATTGAAGGTATTATTCCAATGCGCAGAGCCTATTGGGATAATAGGAACTACACTACATGGCGCCCAACGCGTTTAGAAAAGGGCGATAAAACTAACGTAAGACATTTAGAGTAACTCAGTCGTGCTTTCTCACTCAGACCCCTTTTTCCCATAATACTCCAAAGACGTCTGGAGTGGGTGAAAGGTCATATCCGCCAGACCTCGCAGGAGGGAACTCCTATGTATGGTTCTTGGTATAGTCAACGTTGAAGGATAAACCGTTCCAAAATATTGTGCATCTAATTTTTGTTTCCATAAGAAACCTGATCTGCAAACAAACAAAGTAACCATCCTGTCGGTAAAATGGTAGACAGTAATGATGAAAGAGAGGCAGTTAGATTAGCAACTGAACTCGCAGCCGCTGATACTGCACTGCAAGACGCAGACCCGGATATAATACTCATCCCGGTCATTAAAAGGAAATCTATAACTTTAAAACTTATAGAAAATGGACTGACACCTAAAGGTGGTACAGTCATATTCGTAATTGAGGCACACGAATATCGGCAGACAGAGGTATACTATTCATGGATACATTTTCCAGCAGCAAATGCTGTAACAAAGTACTTCCACTATTACAAAATAGAGGAACCTCCTGAAACGTACACTCCTTTCGAGGAGGTGGAAGTACCACTCAAATTTCAAGAGCACCTGCTCTTATTTGATGGCGCCCTGAAACATAATAATCACATCACCAGGCTCGGTCCTTTAGGTAGACCAGGAGCAACGTGGCCGGTCCTAGCCGGATACACACCACATCCAGACATCGATGGGATGTCTGCAGCAAACCTTTTAACACAGCTAAAACAACTAATAAAAATACACAGACAATTAGTCCAGTATGTGATGCGGACTTCTACAATTCAGCCAGCGATTAAAATTCCACAGCTGACCCCTCACCAGGGGAACACAAATAAAATTACACCACAGAACATACAGTCCTGCCTAGGTAAAGTACCGGCTAAACGGGAACAAATACCATTCTGGTTGGCACAGAAAATTACCCAAATAGAGGCGGTGTTTCCTGACACCACCCCATTAGAAAAACACAGGATTCTGACTATCTGTCTTCCAATGGGAATCGCACCACACATTGAGGACTGTGACACTTGGGGTACAGTCTTCGCTTCCATCTACACAAAAACGCACGGTGTTCCATCCATTTCCGTAATACCAGATGTGCTAAAACAAATTCAAGACGAATACGGTCCAGAACCCGCTTTAACTCTTGGTATGAAATTACTAAAAGACTTCAAGCAGGTCTCGGCTATATTATTAGCCAACATAAAAGGTGAAGCAGCAAACATGGCGATCCGCCAGAGGTTAAAGGAGACAGATATAGCAGACCAACCATCTGAAATTGCCAGAATCATAGAAAAATCCTATGAGGAACTAGGTAGAGATAGTTTAGGTGGAATACCAGTAAAACCACAACTGATTGAAATTCCTGAAAAAATATTTTTTAATAATAACTCAACATCACAGAAAAAGAGCTGGGATGGAAACAAACAATCCAATCCTAAAGAAAAGAAATTCCAGTCCAGAGGAAGGTCTCCTAGGCGAAGAGAAAAATCTCCGAACCAAAGACACAGGTCACCGCAGAGTGACCCCTCTGGGAAAAGATATAACCTTAGAAATAGGGATAATATAAAAAAGCCTGATAGATATCAAGACATTGATACACGTCCCTCTCAATCTTTTCAGACTTCCTCGCAGAAATCAGAAAGAAGAGGACGATCAGAACAAAGAGAAGAGCACGCCAAGTCCAAAGACAAGGAACCTGCTCAGCTAAAAAAGAAATTACAATTTCCAAAAAAGAAGGTAGCCAGTATCAAGGTAGTTAACAATGCCGAGAATACTGAGGACACAACTGAAAAACGGAGAATGGGCTCAGACAATGCTAGACAGCGCAGCAGAAGTGAGCATAGCTCGCAAAGTCCTTATGAATCATCTGGAGACAGTGGACACGAATGAATATCTTCAAGTGGAAACTGCAGACACCAGAGTTAGCAAACCTCACAAAATTTACGAAATAACATTACGTATAGAGGGAGATAAGACTAGAAAAATAAGGGGACTATTTTGGGATAATCTCTCCAAGGGCTATGACATCCTTCTAGCTGAAAAAGACTGGCCACCAGAGTTTGTCAGGGAGTGCCCTCATGGCGAAGAAATAATTATTGAACTGGTGGCACCTCTATGAACCCATAGGTGTGTCTCCCATGGCACCAGTAATACTAAGTGCTGTATTAATAACAGCTCAGTTCGTGAGCACAAATGAATTTACAACGTACAGTTCTTTGTTTTCAAATGACTTATATTTGAATATTCCATCCAATAAATCATGACGTGTAACAACTACTGTTAGTTCCAATGCATTTCGGTGTGTTATATCACCTTCGTCAGGGAACGTCTGTTAATTAAACAAAAATGTATACATTGTAACAGTTCATCTTATCAACAAATAAATTCAACAAATTAATTCTTCTGCTTTTTTCAACATTCATGCATGTTGTTTCAATTTTAAATCGTATCGTCTCCTTGCACTGCGCTTAAAAACACTGTTAGATGCTCAGGTGCTTCATGTATCTAAAGCGGCGCGCCCTTTTAAAGCAAACGGTTCTGAGATCCCATGTTTTACGCTAACTTTCAAGCTGTTACCTAAATTCGCGTTTATGCCAGTTACTCGAGGGCCCTAGGCCTCTCAAAAAGTTTACATTGTGTTACGCTCGGTTTAGCCATCTGCATGCGCCTGCTCACCTTGTTTGCTGTTAACGCTTAAACCCCTCGCTCCGTGTGAGATTCAAACGCAGTATGCGCTGTCAGTAATTTAAAGGAAACTCCCTCTGACGCTGCTCTGTTTGTGCGCGTGCGTTGTGTGTTGCTTACATTTTTTTGATGATTGAGTTTGACAAAACTTTAACGATCATACCTTAACTTCTCTGGCGTTTGCCACCATCACGTATTGAAAGAAACTAGTTGCGACCTCACTTTCTAAACATTTAAACATTTCAGCTACCGTGATCTGTTTAGTCCGATAATAGTATTAGCAAAATGTTATTCATAAGTAACACAAAAATTCAGTGCGGTCGTTTAACCCTTGAGGTTTAAGACTGTTCAAATGATAAATCCAATGGTTCTCGCGTTTCAGTAAGTTTTTCTTGTTTAGTGTGCCTTCTTTCCTGGGAACGACTTCTAGGACACATGCTCTTAGTTGATTCAAATTGTGGCGTTTTTCTGTGAAATGTACGGCGACTGTGGATTTAGTGGAATGAGTTCTGATGTTGCTTTTGTGTTCTGTTAACCTCACTTTTAACTTCCTTTCCGTATGTCCTACATAAACATATCCACAAGGGCATTTCAACAAATATACCACATTGGTGGTGTCACATGTGGCATTTACTTTCAAGGGTATTTTGTGTCCTTTCATAGGGTGACTAATGTTCGCCCCCTTCATGATGTTGTGGCAATTTGCACAATTTAGACATGGAACCGTTCCTCTAAATGTTTGATGTAAGGTGGTGCGCTTGGGTTTCTTCAGTAGCTCACCGATATTTTTTCCCCTTGTGTGTGCAAATAAAGGTTCTTGGTCAAAGATCCCATTAAAATCCGGTTCCATTTTCACAATCTGCCAGTTCTTGTGTATAATTTTTTTGAACCTGGTGCTGACGTTAGAAAACTTACTTACACACGTTATTCTCTGTGTTTTACAGATGGTCTTATAGGTGAGCAATTCCTGTCGCGTTTTACTCTGTGCTCTTGCTTGGGATTTTTTTATCATTTCATCCGGGTAACCTCTTGCGGTAAACCTACTCGCCATTGTTTGTAGTTGTTCTTGGCATACGTGATCCTCTGAGACCACTCTCTTAACCCTCAGAAATTGTGTGTATGGAAGATGTGCCTTCAATGATGGAGGGTGATGACTGGTGTATTGTAACAAGTTATTCTTATCAGTTGGTTTACGATATAAGTTCGTGGAAAGGATTCCATGATTTACAGTGATCTCCACATCCAGGTATTGAATGATGTTATCATTGATATTCCACGTGAATTTAATTCTCTCATTTTTCTCATCCAGATTTTGCAACTGTTTTTCTAATGACTCCTTGGACCCTTTCCATATAATGAACATATCATCGATGAATCTCATGTATGCTAGTAGGTGGGAAGCCCACTCCTGATCATTGTAAATATGTTCCTCTTCGAAAGCTCCCATGAACAAGTTTGCATACGCAGGAGCTGCGCAATTTCCCATAGCTGTCCCATTAAGTTGCATGTACCAACGTTTGTCGTGGGTAAAGTAGCTGTTCATAAGCGTGAATTCCATCAATTGCATCAAAAAGACTTGTAGTTCTTGGGGATAAGTGCTACGTAATAAGGCCCTCTCAATGGCTTCTAGGCCTTCTCTGTGTGGTATCGCTGTATACAACGTTTTTACATCGATGGTGGCCATGATGCAGTCTCTTTCCATTTTGACAGATTGTAACTTTACCAAGAAGTCTGTTGTGTCCTTGATATACGACAAGTTTTTAATCACCAGTGGTTGCAAATATTTGTCGATGAATTTTCCGACTGGTTCATGGATACTCATCTTAGTGGATACTATTGGTCTGCATGGAGGTTTTTTTGGATCTTTATGTACTTTAGGCACTAGGTACATGGTTGGGCTCTTATAAATAAATAAACACCAACAAAAGGGTTAAAAATCCGAATATGACCAAAAAAGAATTTGGAGCAATCGAAAGTATAGCAAACAACCCACAAATCATTTGCCAAAAAGCCGATAAGGGAGGGGCATTAGTAATCATGAACAAGGAATTTTACGATGAATCTATGAATAGTCATTTAAGTGATTCAAACACATACATGGAGATTGACCAAGACCCCACTATGGAAATTTGTAAAACATTGCAAATAATATTGAAACAAGCAACTGACAACGGCACCATAAACGAAAAAACCAAAAGATATCTGACACAAGAGAACCCTAAGAGCCCAACCATGTACCTAGTGCCTAAAGTACATAAAGATCCAAAAAAACCTCCATGCAGACCAATAGTATCCACTAAGATGAGTATCCATGAACCAGTCGGAAAATTCATCGACAAATATTTGCAACCACTGGTGATTAAAAACTTGTCGTATATCAAGGACACAACAGACTTCTTGGTAAAGTTACAATCTGTCAAAATGGAAAGAGACTGCATCATGGCCACCATCGATGTAAAAACGTTGTATACAGCGATACCACACAGAGAAGGCCTAGAAGCCATTGAGAGAGCCTTATTACGTAGCACTTATCCCCAAGAACTACAAGTCTTTTTGATGCAATTGATGGAATTCACGCTTATGAACAGCTACTTTACCCACGACAAACGTTGGTACATGCAACTTAATGGGACAGCTATGGGAAATTGCGCAGCTCCTGCGTATGCAAACTTGTTCATGGGAGCTTTCGAAGAGGAACATATTTACAATGATCAGGAGTGGGCTTCCCACCTACTAGCATACATGAGATTCATCGATGATATGTTCATTATATGGAAAGGGTCCAAGGAGTCATTAGAAAAACAGTTGCAAAATCTGGATGAGAAAAATGAGAGAATTAAATTCACGTGGAATATCAATGATAACATCATTCAATACCTGGATGTGGAGATCACTGTAAATCATGGAATCCTTTCCACTAACTTATATCGTAAACCAACTGATAAGAATAACTTGTTACAATACACCAGTCATCACCCTCCATCATTGAAGGCACATCTTCCATACACACAATTTCTGAGGGTTAAGAGAGTGGTCTCAGAGGATCACGTATGCCAAGAACAACTACAAACAATGGCGAGTAGGTTTACCGCAAGAGGTTACCCGGATGAAATGATAAAAAAATCCCAAGCAAGAGCACAGAGTAAAACGCGACAGGAATTGCTCACCTATAAGACCATCTGTAAAACACAGAGAATAACGTGTGTAAGTAAGTTTTCTAACGTCAGCACCAGGTTCAAAAAAATTATACACAAGAACTGGCAGATTGTGAAAATGGAACCGGATTTTAATGGGATCTTTGACCAAGAACCTTTATTTGCACACACAAGGGGAAAAAATATCGGTGAGCTACTGAAGAAACCCAAGCGCACCACCTTACATCAAACATTTAGAGGAACGGTTCCATGTCTAAATTGTGCAAATTGCCACAACATCATGAAGGGGGCGAACATTAGTCACCCTATGAAAGGACACAAAATACCCTTGAAAGTAAATGCCACATGTGACACCACCAATGTGGTATATTTGTTGAAATGCCCTTGTGGATATGTTTATGTAGGACATACGGAAAGGAAGTTAAAAGTGAGGTTAACAGAACACAAAAGCAAAATCAGAACTCATTCCACTAAATCCACAGTCGCCGTACATTTCACAGAAAAACGCCACAATTTGAATCAACTAAGAGCATGTGTCCTAGAAGTCGTTCCCAGGAAAGAAGGCACACTAAACAAGAAAAACTTACTGAAACGCGAGAACCATTGGATTTATCATTTGAACAGTCTTAAACCTCAAGGGTTAAACGACCGCACTGAATTTTTGTGTTACTTATGAATAACATTTTGCTAATACTATTATCGGACTAAACAGATCACGGTAGCTGAAATGTTTAAATGTTTAGAAAGTGAGGTCGCAACTAGTTTCTTTCAATACGTGATGGTGGCAAACGCCAGAGAAGTTAAGGTATGATCGTTAAAGTTTTGTCAAACTCAATCATCAAAAAAATGTAAGCAACACACAACGCACGCGCACAAACAGAGCAGCGTCAGAGGGAGTTTCCTTTAAATTACTGACAGCGCATACTGCGTTTGAATCTCACACGGAGCGAGGGGTTTAAGCGTTAACAGCAAACAAGGTGAGCAGGCGCATGCAGATGGCTAAACCGAGCGTAACACAATGTAAACTTTTTGAGAGGCCTAGGGCCCTCGAGTAACTGGCATAAACGCGAATTTAGGTAACAGCTTGAAAGTTAGCGTAAAACATGGGATCTCAGAACCGTTTGCTTTAAAAGGGCGCGCCGCTTTAGATACATGAAACACCTGAGCATCTAACAGTGTTTTTAAGCGCAGTGCAAGGAGACGATACGATTTAAAATTGAAACAACATGCATGAATGTTGAAAAAAGCAGAAGAATTAATTTGTTGAATTTATTTGTTGATAAGATGAACTGTTACAATGTATACATTTTTGTTTAATTAACAGACGTTCCCTGACGAAGGTGATATAACACACCGAAATGCATTGGAACTAACAGTAGTTGTTACACGTCATGATTTATTGGATGGAATATTCAAATATAAGTCATTTGAAAACAAAGAACTGTACGTTGTAAATTCATTTGTGCTCACGAACTGAGCTGTTATTAATACAGCACTTAGTATTACTGGTGCCATGGGAGACACACCTATGGGTTCATAGAGGTGCCACCAGTTCAGTTGTTTACTTTACACTCCAGGAGGGGAGTGATTCCCATGTAGCACAGACAAAGAATTATAACCAGGCGGTGCACCACCCTTTTTCACGAAGCTTGAAGAAATAATTATGCCTGCCTTCTCAAATCACATCCCAATTCATAAAAAATACACACTTGCTAGAAAGTGGGCAGTAGCTCTAGCTCCTGCTTTATATAAAAATCACGTAGGATGGGATGAGGACTCTCCTCCTCACAAAATCCAGTTAAAATCACAACCTACTGCACAAAGGCAGTACCCAATTAAGCAAGAAGCTAAAAAACAGGTAAAAGAAATTCTAGATCAGCTAGAATACCAGGGGGTGATTGAAACTTGCACCTCACAAATGAACAACCCTTTGTTTCCGGTCTCCAAACCAGACAATTCATATCGTCTAGTTTTGGATTACCGACACCTTAACTCATGTTGCAAAACTTTTGCAGTGCAAAATTCGCATAGTGCTGCACTAATGAATAACATAGTGCGCAAAAAATACAAAACAACATTAGACATTTCTAATGGATTCTTTTGTCAAAACATAGCACCAGAGAGCATATATTTGTCTGCGTTCTCAATAAATGGCACTCAAAAACAATTCTGTCGGTTAGCCCAGGGGTACAAAAACAGCCCGGGAGTATTCTCAGCGAGAGTAACAGAATTACTACAAATATATGACGACGAAGCATTATCGTATGTCGACGACATATACTTAACAGATGATGACTTGGAGACTCACTTGAAGAGAGTGAACACCATAATACTTGGGTTCGCAGCAGAGGGTTACAAATTCAACTTTAAAAAATCCAGAATTGCCCATCTGACAGTCCTGTTCTTAGGATATGAATTATCAAGTGAAGGTAAAAGCCTGGCTGACAATTTTCTAGAAAAATGTGCCGTCCTCCAAGCACCTAGAACACTAAAAAACCTACAGTCAATTCTAGGCTTCCTAAATTTCGGAAGAACATATATTGCAAATTACGCAGAAAGGGTCAAACCCCTTTATGATCTGATAAAACCAGATTTTAAAAGATCCAATTGGACTCAAATACACACAGAAATTCTGAGATCCTTACAAACAGACATGCTAGTTAAAACAAAATTAGAAACACGTGATAACACACGCAATCTTGTGATTCGAGTCATCCCAGGGAGATGCGGATTCACATACCTGACCTCTAATGAGGGAGAAAAGGTACCGATTGCATTCAAATCACACTTGTACACAGAAGCTGAACAGAAATTCGGCAACAAAGAAAAAATTGTTCATGCAGTTCAAACCGCAATAGCTAGAGAAAAAGATCAAGCTGACGGTAGACATATCACAGTCAGAACAGCTGAATCAGCCTTTGAGGCACTAACAACACCGTGTAATTTACCAACAACAACATTGAATCCGGAATGGATACAATGGGTGAATTCAATCACAACGGACAAAGTATACTATTACTTTGATCCAGAACTAGAAGAAATGGAAAATTTAGAATATGAAAGAACATTCCCTCTGCCAATCGACATTCTGCCTTTACGACATTACGCCTGTGTAATCTATGCAGACGGACATGCTCAACCCCCCGTTTGGGGAGAACAGGCATACAACCCCACATGTGGGATTGCAAAAGAAGTGTGGCGCGGAGGTAAACTAAAACCTCTATTAACAAAAACACACTCAGTGGAAACTAATTCAGAACAACAGACTGAAATATTAGCATTGAAAATGGCGCTAGATAATGCGGATCGCGAATTCCCAACACTTATAGTGTCAGATTCATATTACTGCGTCAAATCATATAACAAGGATTTGCAGACATGGATTCAAAACGGTTACAAAGATGACACAGATGCAACAATAAAGCAGAAACTGCTTTGGGAACAAATAGCTCTTTTACAAAAAGAACTACCAAAGACTCACGTGACACACTCACTGAGTCATCAGCGTGATGGAGTTCACGTTGCAGGGAATTCATTGGCTGAAACAGCCACAGCGGCAGCCACTAAATCGGCTCCCGTAGTTCGAAAAAAGCGTACATTAAAATACATTGACGGTGAAACAGTGCTGGCGGTGAAAACGTCATCAAAAGGCGACTGCTCAGCGCTACCGATCAACTATCCACTCAATTATACATACATAATCGATGCAAACTCCGTCCCTTTTGCTCGAATCCCTGGAGTCGGGGATAGAGTGATTCCAAACATGGACAGGAGAAACTTGTTAATCGCAGACGCACATATGGGCGAGGGTCTCAGACACCTCAAACTAAAAGCTTCTCTGGAAGAATTACAATCACGGTACTGGTGGCCAGGCATGAGCCTGCGTCACACCATGTTTGTAAAAAACTGCCCAAACTGCAACAGAGATCGCAGTGGGGAGAGAAACAGTTTAATACCTCGTAGTTTTACTCCAGAAAAAATCAAGAGTAAAAAGCAAGGCTTGCGATTAACATTTACAGGCTAGTTTCTACTTATAGTGTAGATCACCAGCACTCGGCTGACGTCTGGACTGTTATACAAAGATTTGCGAGTCTAAATGGCATATACGCTAAGAGCATGCTACGTTTGACCATTGTTTTCACTCTAGCCCTCCAGCCTGAGGGGAAACATGGCCAAATGAGCATAGCACAGCGGGAATCTTCTCACTTCCTTCCTGAGGGATACGGGATGGTGTAAAGAAAAAAACAAGGCATAAAGCAATCTATAACGGAAAGGATATTAGGTTCGGGAGCTGGGTGGGTCAAACATTTAATAAGTGTCCAACGTAGTCTAAATAACTTGCCAAGAAATTCTCTGAAGGGATTCAGTCCGTACGAATTATTATTTGGAACTAGGATGTTGATCTCTGACCTTGATAGTCAGACTTCAGTGGTGAAAGAAAAAAGCTTTGATATCAAAGACCGTTTGGCTATTTTGCAGGACTTAAACAAAACAAGAAAAGACCTGAGCAACATAAAGTTGAAACAACAGCCAACAACCACTGAAGAACCACCACCTGTCCCAGCAAGACCTGTCTGGATTCCAAAAGTCGGGGATCTAGTCAGAGAAAAGATCGCGGTAAAGAAGGAATTTGGGCCTTCTTACAGAAAAGCAGTTCCTGTCTTGTCTGTCAACGGGACAAGATCAGTTGTACTACCGCCACTTGCTGGTAAAAAGGAGAACCGAGTTGTATCCATCGACCTGGTAAAACCACAATCATGTGGCCGATAACAAATAGTAGGCCAAGGGGACTCCCAATAAGTAGCAGAACACCAAGGTTTGCTACCAGTACAGAGGTCCTAACTAAGAGGCTCATCACATTCGAAACACCTACAAAAGAACAACAAGGACTATGCAACAATGCAATGGAACTTAGACCTCTGAAAACCCAAATAAAAACATTTAGCAGAGACACACCAATCTATAATGAAGTACCAAGTGCAAATGCAAGAAACAGTGATCCTGAACCAATTGGAACAATAGACAGAACTGCATCCGGCTACTTCATAAACTTCGATGATTCCTCCGAAGGCTTCAGTGAATCAAAGACACAGCCATCATCAAAAACCTTTAAAGATAAAGCTAAAGAACTTTTGAAACAACTGAAAGAAACATATCTGGTTTCTCCATGGCTCGAATTTTGGGTGGGTTTTAGTGCATTTATCCTCATACTTTGGCTCATCATGATACTAACTTTGGGACGCTTCATTGAGGGAAAATATGCTAAAATGGACACAGCAAGTCAGAAAATCAACTTGATCCTCAAACCACACACATCTTCACTCGTCGAGAAAAGAGAACTTTCTTCAGCCAACTTCACAGCCAATCCTATACCGGGTGGGGTAGCATGGGACAACCCAGACTATGAAATTTATGGTCCGGTCGAAATCCTGAAATATCCACACCAAATTAAGATCTCATTGAGTGACTTTGTAAAACCAAGCTCATTTGCTGATGATTGGGACTTCGAAAGCATTATTAATATGATGTCTGACTTAGTAATGTCTGCTAAATTTACCAAACATGATTATTTGCAGGATTCTACAAATTATGATAGTATGTACTGTTATAACCACTATGGTAACCATTTTCTACATAGATCTGCACAACCTAGAAATGTTTTAAATTATAATCAATGGGAACATTGTGCAACCCCTCCAAAAGGAAGCTCAAGAACCGTTTACGACAAATATTCATATTTTTCAGGTTTTAACATAAGTAATGCTGAAACATTTTATTTCAAATTGTCAAATAAGACAGGGACAAAGACCATGATAACAAACACAAAATTGATATATTCGGACTCATTCTTTGAACAAATGAATACTTTTGGTTTCGATTATTGGGACAAAAATGTTGAATCGAAAAGTGTTTGGGGCACAAAAGAATGGCAAGTACAGGGTATAGAATCTTTGTTTAGAGCCTGCATGATCCCAGAACAAATTATATTTTTAAATGACACTGTTCAACAAACTACCTGTCTTGGCCTAGCCAAAATTAAAGACTTAAATAAACCGTCTATTCCAAAACCAACAATGTACAGCAATACCTCTACAGATGAGGAGATAGACGTAAATTATGTATTAAACCAAAACAGAACACATCCTGATTGGAAACAGTGGTTGATCTGGCCCACAGATACTAATAACTGTCAAGACAGATTCCTGAACAAAACACAGGGGTTCAAAATGACCAGGCCAGACCCTAGATATCCGCAAAGACATCACCCAGGGATAATAACCACCTACAGTGTGGGCAAATTATGCCTTCAATGGCTACAAACTTCCACACTGGCAGAAATTAAGCAACACCTAACTTTACTTACTGATGGTGCTGACTTGCGTGATTTCACTATGGGACCACGCAAACAGCGTCAAAAGCGATTCATAGCAGCCTCTGTATATGCAGCATACAATGAGGCCTGGAAGGTTACTCAAATTGAAACAGCAGAGAGAATACGGGAAATTGACCGTATTAATTTGGAAAAATCACTTTCTGTAGTGGACAATGGGTTAATGACTCTGTCCTCCAGAATTTTTTCTTTGGACAGCATTGTGTCTTCAGCAATCGACATATTATCGCAAGACTTACTGTTATTACAACACGGTCAGTCCCAATTGCGTTCTATTGTACAGCTTGGCTGGACGTTACAAAATCTGCGTTCAGGCTATGTGCCTTGGCGTTTAATCAACACAACGTCACTATTCTATATCTTTAACCTTACTGATAGACAAAGCAGTATGGCCCAAAAGGGAGCTGATTATACAATCCTGAGCATTGAGAAACTTGAGAGATTACCAGTGACAATGTCAGAACGACCTGTCAGTGAATGGATAATACATGGAATAATAAATATTCCAATTTCAACCTTCAGGTTTCAATACTGCCAAAAATATATACAGGCTGGCATGTACGAGAAATTGGGAAAAGGGTACATAAAAACAACATGGAACCTGCCCTATTCACATACATGTGTCAGTAATAAAGGACAGAAAGTGTTTCTTAGTGGCAATAATTGTGCAATGTCACTAAGCGGTACACTTCTGTGTAACGGAATTAGTTTGCACGGAGCCTGTGAAGGGAACTCAAATAACCTTTCATGTCACCAGCAAGGCGCACCTGCAACAGAGATAGAACCATTCTTTCAAAGACTCTATAATGGGAGTTACATTCTAATTGTAGACCGCAGATGCTGTAGTCTTATGCCCGGGACTCCTTATCTC
Source organism: Lissotriton helveticus (assembly GCF_964261635.1). Taxonomy (NCBI): domain Eukaryota; kingdom Metazoa; phylum Chordata; class Amphibia; order Caudata; family Salamandridae; genus Lissotriton; species Lissotriton helveticus. Next base: position 1,816,778,975 of record NC_136063.1, read on the forward strand.
GTAACTACGACTGCGAAGGTCAAGTGCTGTGGACACTCATTGTTCCCCAGCTCCTTTCCAGACAGGGAGGCAAGGGCATGGCCCAACTTGAAAATTACTTCTATTCGAATAGATACTTTAAGCAGAATGAAAACAGTGCTTCTTCAGACGCCTACTAGGCTCACGTCATCAAAAGAAACGTATGATCTCCAAGTCGCAAGGACGACTGCAGAGATACATTCATTGTTATCAACTAATTCCCCCATACATTTCGCAGAAATCCTGAATGAAATCTTAAATATTTCTGATACCAGTGGGGTCTCACAAGTATTTAAGACAGTATTTTCGATGGCATTAACACCATTCAAAGCCATACTGGGTATTTTTCCAGATTTCGTCCATTCGATTTTTGGCGGACTTCCCCTCATTCTAGGACTGATTGCAGGAATCCTATTCCTAGTCCTTATTTTTCGTTATGGCAAACCATGTCACAGACAAAACACCTGCGACAAGGGAAGAAACAATCCTAGCCATTGGATACCGGGACCGGATATCAAGAATCCTGGGACTATCCCGGCTTAGAGACCTGAACATGACTTGGTTTCTATCTTTTCGACCTATGTGGCAACGATGTGTTTTACCTGTATTAAGGTGCCTGCTATGCGGAGAAGAATGCGTGTTAGACACCTGTCTGACGCTACAATCGGATGCGCCAATGGATGCAGAAACATTGTTGAGCCCAATCAAGGTTCATGCTTTGTGCTGCCCTCAACGGCTACCAATCCTGATGACGGCATTCGTGGAAGCTTCACCACTACGATTAAGGGGTAGTGAAGTTCAAGATGAAAGCAGCATCGATCAGGTACGACCTTCTGTCAGCAATTCAAATCAGAATGTCAATGGAGACAATCATGCGCATGAATGCATGGTTACACCTATTTCCGAGTTAGTGGAACTCTCCCAGGAAGCTGTTGACAACTTTTTCGAAAGCCTAAACGATATGATGTTCTCACCAGAACAGAAATAGAGACTTTTGAACAAACTAGTACACGGCGTTCCCTGAATTTGGCCTTCACTTTTAATACTAAAAGCACATGAACACTTTTCCCTCCAGTTCACGGACAGCATTTTTTCAGCAGCCCCAAAATATTTTTGCATATTTTTCGGGACACTATCTTCTGCTTAAAGTAAGAACTATTCTTGGACAACTAAGATTTCTAAACTTAGATAGCTTATAGACTTATAGCTTATAGACATTAGCTGCCCGCTGGTATGTTCATTGTATTATATTCTGTGATGAAGTGGTCTCGAACCTTTTTTCTGTATTAAGAGCCATTTCATGTGTAAATCTCATATGCCAAATAGCATTAATGTATACAAATGCGTTATTACTTTAGCATTATTCTACAGCTTGAGTGCATACTATACATATGACTGCATTTCTTCCGTATATTTGAAAATTTCAGAATGCATTTATGTATTTTGGGGTGGTAAGGTATACACAATACTTTATAAATATATTGTACTATGTTTTACTATGCATAGATTAGTAAATATGTCCATAGTTAGCGTGGAGTGGGTGTGATGTATTCCTATAGGTTCTGAATCGATCCCCCTATTCCTGACCCTATTCTGGTTAACAAACCAACAAGTTAACTAGCAGTCGGCCCATGAGGCAGCAAACCCCCATGATGCAGATACCGTTATCTGACGAAGCCACACTACGGCACAGGAACGTGTTATCTGATTAGGTCATAACGCTTGCGATCTAATTAGACAAGCGATATTCCTCCAGCCCCTGATAAGGCATACGGAGTTCTCATAACAAATCAAACCTATGACAACCTGGGAAAAACCCTGCGGCCATTGTTTTGATTTCACCGAGAACTTCAGCAAAAGAATGTGCTAACGACCTGGTCGTATGACATCCTTATTGACGTATCTATGTCCATCCTTACGTCAATCTCGGCACCTTAAAGGTATAAATATTACCGATATTGCCCTATGCAAACACACGCGGTGGTGACGAGACGGAGCAGCCATTCTTGCCGAAGCCCAGAGCAGAGCAGAGCCCGCTGGCGCAGCCCCGCCTTCCTGACGCGCTGAGAACGAGACGCGCTGCTTTCTCCTGCCGAGAAATCCAGCACCGGCGTTTCCGGGTAGCCCTCGCAGGCAGCCTGGAATATCGAGAGCAGAGAAGAGAGATACCATCCCTCATTCATCCTAACTTCCAGGTACAGAACTGAATAACCCCTCACAGAGAATTCTTTAGTCAGTCACTTGGCAAAAACAAACTTGACTTAAACTGTAACTTTCTATTCCCGCCCACGTATTAGACTTAGGTCAGGTACACGGGGTAGGCTTATTTAGAAACACCAGTTGAGTACGTTTAGTCAAATGTATATGTGTATGTAATATATTTTATTCATTTTAAACCTTCATATGGCTTAGAAACCATATCAATGTTTTTACAGTATTATTTTATACTTCTGCTTCTAATGTATGCACTTTACTTAACGATAAGTATTGCAATAATATCGATCCATTTCTCTTGTACGAGAAAAGAGACTGATCAATAAATAACACCTTTTTATTGAACACGCCCGTCTCTTCCTTTTCTCTACATTCTGATGAGACTAAGAATGCACGTACTGACTGAGTAAAATAAATTGCCTTTTGTTCACACGACTCTCGAGATACACTCTTGATTAGGGGAGAGCAAAGTTGTCATGTTCTATGGTTGTCAGAAACTAAATCCCTTCTTGTCTAATCAGGGAAGTTAATTCCTTTCTGAACATTCGAGAAAGTTTCTAGTGAACTCTGAGCTAGCTGGCAAACCCAAAACTTTAAGTCTAATATCGACAGTAGTAGACCTAGTTAACGTCTGTCTAGGCCTATACTATTGAAGGTATTATTCCAATGCGCAGAGCCTATTGGGATAATAGGAACTACACTACACGCTTTCATCTCCCCCTTCATAATATCTCCACCACTATGGCTACAATTGACTTCCTAAAGTGTTGGGCAGAACCACATATCGTGTCATCATAACCTTAGGCACACAGCTGCCTTTTTTAAGAGGAAGTATGTGCACACTACACGACTCGCACCAGTTCAACAGAGACCCGAGCATAAGTGCGTGTATTTTACAGGATGGAAGAGGTTCAAGCTTTAAATCAATCCATTTTTTATTGCATTGAATATTTCATGCAAGCAAGTTTACACCCACTTCTATATTACAAATAATCAAATTGACAGAAAGTGAAAACTCAAATTGTTCTGTCTTAAAAGTAGTACAAATGTAAACACACATTTTAGCTCTTGAATGCTCAAATCGGAAATACAGACTACTGGGTTTACAATGGAAGAGTAGGAAAATGTAATTGTGGGAGCAAAACCAAATAGGTATATTCACCAGATACTCATGGAAGAGACAGATTACTGTGCCTGCAGAGGCAAACATCAGTGAGACAGGTTTGTGTATGTACAGTCAGACATCATTGAAATGCATGTGCATTCAGACACCCCTAATACAAGCCATATATGTACAGTCAGAGATCTCTGACACATGCTGATATTACACACAGTCAGATATAAGTGATATAGGTTTGTATTGAAGTCTAATACACGCTTCAAGGTTTCACACTCACATACTATTTCATTTGAAGAACGCCATGTTTGGCACAGAGGCAAAGCTTTCCAAGGCAAGCATAGCATTAGTGGCAAGTAAAAGTAACAACAGATGGTCACCAGAAAACTGTATGGTTATGAAAACCATTCACAAATTGACATCAAAATGGCCATTTCGCATTAGACTCAAGACATCTGTCTGGCAGAATCGTTGCCCCAGGATACCATGAGCTGACCTGTTCTGACATCAAATCCTATTCATTCTAAAAACCAGAGAAGTAGGACTTCTGCAACATAAAAAGACTTAAGCAACACAACACTGAAGTAGAAGGTTAAACAATACACGTGTGCGGGTAAAACACCTGGAATGGTGCTCCAAACCTCTGTTCTGAATTATTGTTTTAAAAGGCAGTGAGAGGCACTTACTTAAGTGGCGAGTGGCCACGCGAGACATGGATGGGTTCTCTGGAAATCCACAGCCACACTCCTGAAGGTGCAGCAGTAGTTACAGGTGGCTAAAATCATCAGGTCACCCCCCAATTTGCTTTGTTTCAAGCCTTGTTGCAATTTTGAGGAATGCCTAGAGACAGAATAAGGGTTGCTCCCCTCCCAGCAGTATTTAACTCCCACCTCACTTTGACACTGTTGAAAATCCAACTGAAGGTAGGACGGGCACTGGTAAACTCCCGCATGCTGCAGATAGCAAAGTTTTGTCAAACTCTGGGCTCCAAGTGGAATGTGGAGTGCAAAAACTCGGCAAACTCCTCCGGCGCAGCAGAGTTTCCCACCTACCCCTAATTCTCATCTACAACCTAGCAATCCTGGCAGAAGCCATAACACTCCCCTCCATGGTCAGTAACTTAACTAAGGGCTTGTGGTTGCACTGAATGGTAACCGGTCTACCCCAAACAAGAAGAAGACAAAAGAGGTATGGTGTTCCTGGGTGGCAAGTTGGCCATTTGGTGAGTACTCAGAGTGGTGGGGAGGTGGGGAATACCTCCTTTCGGAACTAGTACCCTCACACACCCAGCAAGCTAGGTGTCATGCTTCATCATATGGGTCTGCTCCTCATCGAGCCGGCGCTGCAATGCTTGATGGGCATCTTCTGTTCCTTGCCGTATAGGTGCCGTGGGTGTGAGGGACCTGGTAAGATGTAGATGTTGTGTGTGGATTAAAACAGGTATGGGAATCCTCTATAATTATTTTTATTCTGGAGAGGTCACAAACTTATTAAAAAGTAAAAACAAGGAGGGCAACGATTTTGTTATTTTAATCTGACAAAGATTACGCTCTACCCCTTAGTGAAGCGGTACAAAAGGGGGTGGTGATGGACGGAGCATCTGAACCAATCAAACACTCACACCCAGTCAACAGATCTGGGTTTAATCCATCACCGTTCTTTAGCCCACTCTGCCACCCCAGTTCAGACATGGCCATATGCAAATTAGTCTGACCCTGTGCCTCATGGGAACAGTCCAGCCCGAACTGCCAAGCCATGCCTTCCCTGGACCGGAAACAAGCTTCCTAGGACCGGTTTCTGGCATTTCAGCCGTCTTCAGCCAGGCTTGCTTGAATCCAGTGGCAAAGTGAGCAAGGGACTCACGTCTGAGCATACCGTGCCAATTAATGGTGAACAAAGCGGTACAAAAGGGGGTGGTGATGAACGGAGCATCTGAACCAATTAAACACTCACACCCAGTCAACAGATCTGGGTTTAATCCATCACCGTTCTTAGTAGTCAACATGTTTCTCGCCTATAAATTGTCTCTAATAGATCAGTTGGTGATTCCTCAGGACCTAGTGACTAAATGAAGACTATCTACAGTGTGTGGTGTGGTTCTACATACCACTTCTTCTCTCGGTAGAACGTTGCCCTGGAGAAAAGCAGCCAACCTAGAGTACAAACAAAAAGGATCAAAAAACCAAATGGAGACATTGGTACATGGTCCTATTAATTCCAGTGGGTGTGTTTCACCGTACACAACCACTTTGAATCTATACAAGTGATAAAAACAATGTGATTTCATGCATATCACATTCTAAGTGTGCCTTCATTTATATTAGGAATATAAAAAACTTTGTGTAACCAGATAGAGTAATTGGATATCATGGTGAGTGTGTATCAGCTCACCTCTTAAGGATACAAGTGCTGCTTCATCAGACCACAGTGGAGTATATGGACACTCAACGTAGTGTCGCTGTTTATTAAAAGGAAAAAACAAACAACAAAATGTGCTGGGGGTGGGCTTCTGGCACATAGTTTAGTTGCTAAAGCAATGACTCCAGAGCATTAAAAGTGAAAGTGGGCATGGTTCAGGTTGAAGTACGCCCATAGTCGTGAAACTGGCATCATTGACAAGGTTATTCAACAGGCTCAAAGGTGCCCCAGATCTGCCTGCGTAGCTACTGCCGCCTTCACAACGCCCCCGACATTATGCCAATTGTGTGGTGTGTTAAAAACACCTACAGCGCCCAAGCTATGTCTTAGTGCGGAGCTCTACAGAGCATCAGAGTTCGCATACCCTTCCCAAAGACCAGCGGTCGGTTGTCAGCAATTCCCAGCACCTCTTACCTCTCTTAAAAGCTTGTGGCAAGGCATAGTCTCAACGCCGTGATCCATACTCACCTGCTCCCGCTCAGAGCAGTCCGGCTCACCTACCTGCTCCGCTGCATCAGGAAGGAAAAGACAGGTTGCTGGTTCCTTTCTTAAATACCCTCTCCTAGTGCCGTTAAGCGTGGTAAATCAGCCGCACATGGCGAGTGGTGTAATGGTGTCACTATGACATCATCTTCAGCATAACCATAGAGGCCATCTTTGAATGTGATGAAAGTCTATAGTTCTGGCTATAACCTTGATGTGGACGCGCATCAAGGGCTTCAAAGTTGGCATTGGGGGGCGCAGTTTTCTCACAATGTGAACAAGAGTTTGTACAGTGCAAAAGTTCTCGCGTCACTGCGCTAAATTCTAGCATAGGTTTGTTATCCTATATAACTATCTCCGCGGTACCCCAATCAAATCTACTAAGTGGGTATGCCATATTTCTATATGGGTAGTATATTTAATCATAAAGGGTGTGTGTCGCTCTAATGAATGGTAGTTGCTGGCGACTGCCGATTTGGTGATTCGTATGTTGGCCATCTTAGAGTGTAGAATTGTACTCTATTGTTAGTTATTAGATATGTCATCTTAACATAGCCTAATCTCCATTTCTGATTAGCCTGATGTCGATATCATGCGGCAAATATGTCTTAAGTGGTTAGAGACTAGCTTGGGGTCCTAAGCTGATATACTCATTCATTAGAGTTGTGGACAATGGTTGTATATATCAGATTAATTAATGGTGCTCCAGGGTATGGCGTCATTCAGGCCGTCATTTGCTAAGTCAAGACGCAACACCCACCTTTGTTCAATCCTGAACAGAGCAGTCTGCGTTAATTGTTTGTGAGATTCTAGGATGACCCATCGTAGACTCTCTGGGGGGTGTCTGAGTTCAGAGAAGTGGGTGTATAGATTAGTGGTTGTTTTATGGCAACGAATATTGCTCTTGTGCTCAGTGATTCTGACCTTAATGGGCCTCATGGTCATGCCAACATACCTCTTGTCACAAGGGCAGGTCAGCATGTACACACAACATGGGGTGTAAAAGTCAGTGTGTTTGATTAGCGTCCATGTAAATGTGTCTGATAGAGCCAATTGTTTGGTGTGTCTGGTCTGTGGGTACAAGGTACAAGAGCCGCAGGGATAGTGTCCTGTCACGGGTGGGAGATCCCACAGTTGCCTCTGGTTAGAGATGTTGCTCTTCTTGGGTCTAGTGTGCACCAACATATCTTTCAAATTGTTGGTGCGTTGAAATGCAAATATTGTTTTTGGGTATTGACAGTGTACCCGTGTTCAGAATTGCCCAGTGTTTGTTCACTGCCTTCATTATTAGATTGGATATAGGTGTGTACGTGGTCACACAGGTCAAAATGTCAGTGGGTTCTTTCTCATGTACCTCTAGGAGGCTTTCGCGGTTATTGTTTCTTGCGCAATTCATGCAAGAGAGAACCTGTTTGTTAGGGCATTGTCTCTTCAGAAGATTGTCAGCCAGTATCTCTGCTTCAATTTTGTAGTCCTCTGTAGAACTACAATTTCTTCTGATTCTTAGAAATTGACTGAAGGGATTGTTATTTCTCAGTGTAGCAGGATGATAGCTGCTGTACAATAGCAAGCTGTTTCTGTCGGTGAGCTTTTTGTATAGGGATGTTATTATTCTACCCTCTTGTAATCTGATGGTGAGATCTAGGAAGGCAATGTTCGTGGCAGATATGGTGTGGGTGAATTTCAAGTGCTGTTTTTTTGTGTTAATCCACTCACAAAACTCAGCACATCTCTGTATGTCACCCTGCCAAAAGATGAGGATGTCATCTATGTATCTCTTCCACAGTCTCAGGTTAGCTCCGAAGGGGCTACTCGCATCTTGAATGGTCTCTTGTTCAAACCCCGCCATATACAAACATGCCACACTGGGGGCAAAGGTACTCCCCATCGAAGTACCCTGAGACTGGTGGAAGAGTTGGCTGTCAAACTCAAAAAAGTTTTCCGTTAGGCCCAGGGTGGCACATTGCATGATAAACGAAATAGGTGTCACTGCTGGCCATTCACTCCCACTCTCACTTAGCTCAGATTCTATTACTGTCAATGTCTCTCTCTGTGGGATATTGGTATATAGTTGTTCCACATCCAAGGTGACCAGGAGATCAATATCGCCTGTGTTTCCCATTTCACCTATAACACAGAGGATATCTGTTGTATCCCTGATATATGATGGTGTCTGCTTGACCAAAGGTTGTAGATAATGGTCGCAGAATTTAGAGAGCGGCTCTAGGAGTGAGCCTATTCCTGAAACTATAGGTATGCCCGGGACAGGGGTGGTCCCTTTATGTATTTTCGGCAGAGTGTAAAAATAGGGTGTTTTGGGATGTTTGGTAATCAAGAAATCAGCTTCTTTACCACTGATCCACCCATTACTCTCTGCCTCATAGACCCTGGTTGTTATCTCGGTCGTTAATTGAGTCGTGGGGTTTGTTGTTATTGGAGTATAGAATTTACCATTCCATAGTTGACGTTGGCACTTGGTGTTGTAATCCGAAGTGAATTGTATGACTGTGGCGCCCCCTTTGTCAGCTTACTTTATTGTAATGCTTTTGTCTTCAGTCAATGATCGAATCGCTGCATGTTCTTGATTAGAGAGATTATGGAAAGGAACTCTGGTATCCTGGTTCTTCAGTGCTTTTAGGACAGCTTTCTCAAAGTCACTACCTCCACAGGTACAATGCCACCGGTAGGTGTGAAGGTCGACGGATTACGAAGGCCTGAATCCAGTCTGGCTGGTTCTTCAGTACCAGCGAAGTGGGCTTTAAGGCGTATTTTTCTAATAAAGTTCTGGATTTCGCATTGTTCCCAAAAACAGTCCTCTTTGGGAGTGGGGACATAGCCAAGACCTTTCTCAAGTACCCTTTGTTCCGTAGGTGTCAGTTGTCTATGTGACAAATTAACCAAAAGACTCCTGCACTGTGTTTTGCTCCTGGTTTCCATCATATTTGGTTCCTTTGCCCTGCCACTTGGACTTGTTTTTGTCCTCCTCTTTTGCGCCCTCTTCCTCTGCCCCAGCCTCTGCCTAAAAAGGTGGACTGCTGGCAAGGAAGTATTGCGTTTGGCCATGGGGATACATCGGGAAAGGCCAAAAAGGAGGCTGTGGCATTTTAGCGCCCTTTCACAGGCTAGCACCTTCTTTCCTATTTATGGTATATTTTTCTTTAGCTGGTGACAGGGATCTACACACAAACAGAATAATGCTCTCAGAAACCGGTCCTCGGAAGCTCGTTTCCGGTCCAGGGAAGACATGGCTTGGCAGTTCGGGCTGGACTGTTCCCATGAGGCACAGGGTCAGACTGATTTGCATATGGCCATGTCTGAACTGGGGTGGCAGAGTGGGCTAAAGAACGGTGATGGATTAAACCCAGATCTTTTGACTGGGTGTGAGTGTTTGATTGATTCAGATACTCCGTCCATCACCACCCCCTTTTGTACCGCTCATTATTCATGGCATCCCTCTGTGATGGCACTGCCCCATACCCTTTATTACTTGGCTCGGTTGTCAAAAAACAATCAAATCCTGGGTCAAAACTATCTTTGAAAGTTACCTTTTCCATGTCATACTTAATTCTATGGAACTCTGCTGCACACTGCGGGTCCCACAGAAATGTCAGGTGTTTTTTGAGCAACTGCCTGATGTTATACACCTTGCAGTAAAATTAGGTATGAATTTTGCGCAGTGCTCGGCCATCCCCAAGAACAACCTCACCTCATCCTTGTTTGCAGGCACTGGGATCCCAGTAATAGCATTTAACAATGAAGGTTTCAGTTTATCCCTCCCTTCATCAATCACATCCCCAAAGTAAGTCACACTCCTCTCTGCAAACTTGCACTTGTTCAACTCTAAAGTCAACTCTTTACTATCCAGTGTTCCTAACGCCTTCTGCAATCTCTCATTGTGCCTTGTTCTGTTCTTTTCAAAGACTAAATATCATCCTGAAACAAGATCACTCCACTCTCTCTCCCAAATAACTTGTGCATTAGGCGCTAGAAAACGGCTGCCGCCGATACCAGACCAAATGATATACCTTTAAATTGGAAGCACCCAAAAGGTGTGATAAAGGCTGTGAGCTTCCTAAACATCAGCATGAGAGACATGTGATGGTACACAGCCAAGAGGTCTATAGTCAGGAACCATGTAGCCCTCTTCAAGCATAACACCATCTTGGTGATTTTTAGTACAGGAAAGCGATCGATGACAATATTACAGTAGCGGCTCATGGAGGGAGTGATGCTGGGCGGTGGGGCGGGGAAGGAGCAGGATGGGGGTAATAAACTACGGAATACAGCCGAACGGAGGTAAGTAAACAAAAAAATAAATAAAACGAATTTCGTCGTGTGCGCTGCATTGCGTTTGGCAATATTATTGATCACATGTTGCAAGTCTTGCCATTGCCACGGAGAGCTATCACCACTGGGGAGATCCTTTCCGAACTCGCTATTGGTTTGATTACATCCATTTTCATGCAAGTCTACACAGAGTCGAATCTTGCCATTGCCACGGAGAGCTATTATCACTGGTGAGATCCTTTCCAAACTCGCTATTGGTTCCATTCCAATATCAAACCATTTTCACTAGCTTGTCCAGCTCTTTCGAGACCTCCTCCCATACCATCTTTGGTACCATGCTTAATTTGTTTAGTTTAGGAGTGGCATCACTCTTGAGCACAATGTTGTGCTTAAACCTTCAAGTATCCACAATTGTTTGCTGAACACCTTTGTAAACCTTTTTGCCATTTATTTTCTCACCGAGTTCCCTTCGTCCACCACCAACACTTTCTCAGCGCTGTTCGGATCCAAGACAATGTGCAGGTTAACCTGATCTTGCCATCTCAGAAGAGATGGTCCTCTCTTAGCCACATATAGTTTACCTTTCATATGTCTACCCTTAAAGGAAAAGGACAACCATCTGAAATTTCCCAGAAATTGCCATTCCAAGTAATTTAAGGTGCCTTAAAGTGGTTCAAGCCAGACTAGCTTGTTGCCAATTTGCAGTGTGCAGCTTCCTTACTCACAAGTAATGAGGAAGGTCGCTGGAACGTACAAACAGGCTTCTTTATTTTGTAAGCTCCAGACATACAGGAAACAAGGTTGCCAAGCTCCTCTGACACAGCAGCCCCTATACACAATGCTGGACAATGGAACCTCACTATGTCACCATATACCACTCTCTTTGTTCCATGTCACTTTCTAAGCATATAAACCAGAACAACGTGTGCCTGAATATGTGGGCATGTATGCATTTTGTGTACGTCTATTTAGGGATGGATGAAATAATTCCACCTAGGAAAGCACAGCAGAGAAATTTCATGCAGTCAAATTATTTCCGTGCTTGGAGTGGAATTGGACCTGATCTGCTGCTCAATGGGTGGAAAAAAACACAAAAGCATGGTTGCTTTTCGAAGTACTGTGAAGAGTTAGGCAATTTACTTACCTTAATGCTAACTGCACTAAGGTAAATTCAATACTTAAGTACATTGCCCAGACCTTCGCAGTGTACTTCAAAACACCATCCCTAGTAGAGAGGTCTGTGTGCAGAGACTGAATGGAGGGTTCTCCTGAGAGTCAGGCACCATAGTGATTCTCCTCTGCTGGGGAAGTTAACTGGAAGAGCATGCCAGGGCTGGTCATTGGAATTCAATTAATGTAAGTACTATTGAGCTAATTACAATGGCCAGCCCCTGACAGTGCGTGACGGCACAAGAATTCCTCATTTATTGCATTCCTCAATGTCTAGAATTAGGAATTCTTGTTTAGCATGACATTCCTCCTGCATTCTCCCTTTTTCCAAGAAATGGCAAAATTTGCCTGCAGTTTCTCATCCAATTCCCGTGAATGGGAAATGGCAATTTAGTCCCCCCCTCCCCATGTTTAAAAGTGCTTGTTAGGTATTATTTGGAGTGAGAAGAAGCAGTAATGTGTCAGTCTGTTTACGGAATTTCAGTTACAACTTCTCAGACAATGACATTGAGAGTCATTACATCATGGTTATGCATCAACAATCTTTACATCTAGAGTGTGTTTACATCAGGTATATTTTACTTCACATTATTGAATTATGTTTTTTAATTAAAATCTCTCTCTATATATATATATATAGTAGTTACCAGTGACTGAGATTAATTCAAGCATCCCTTCCATCACTTTTCTTTCATTTTTCATTGTGACACCCTAAGTGCGATGGGATGCCCAGACGTGGTCCTGTGCTAACTGTGCTTCTGGAACCAAGCTGCCCCCAACTGAAGAGGCTCAAGTAGGTAAAAATCCATCGTTGGTTGCTTTGTTATGGTTCAGAGAGGACCTGGCTTGGTAGTTGGGGATAGACTGTTCCAACTGGAGTAAAACCAAGGCTGATTTCCATATGGCTGTCTCTAATCTGAGGTGAAATGGTGGTAAAATAAATGATGAATTGGGATGAGACCAGAGTAATTGCCAGTGGCTAAGATTAATTCAATTACTCCTTCCATCATTTTTTTGCATTCTCCTTTTTGAGAAGGAAACATTGATCTCATTCTAAATGTTCCTTTTCCAATCAAAAATGTAATTCCTCAAAGTATCTTTGTTCAACTCTTAAATATTCCTTCTATAGAGATAGTTTAAGAAAAGGTCTGATCATTCAAGTGTCTCATGGCATCTTCCATATACATGGGTTTTTTCTGCCACAATACTACCTTACCCCCCTGTGTTAACAGGTTTCACTAGGGAAGAGCTATAAGAGCTATAAGTGATCAAATTGTTGATGGTACTTGCAATGGCATCACTTTGCGTTTAATGTACACTTTACTTTTCCTATTTCTCTGCAATTCTTTTCAAATTGGAGACAACTATGCTACTGAACATGTCAATAGTGTCATATAGTAACTGATGTACTTATTTATAAACAGGTCTCAAGTTAGTGTGTGGGTTATATCAAGTGTTTAAAACCTGTTTCACAATTCAGTCCTGACTAATTCAGGTTACAGTGAGCAAAGTTTAAAGGAAGGGGCGCAGCCAACATTAAAGTGATAGTGTGTTCTGGGATGCTTTCACCCAAAAAAATAATAATAATCATAATTAAAGAAAGGTTTTGTAGCGTGGCCGCTAAAATGAAAGTGGGCCGCGCTGTCAGTTAAATAAATAAAAAAAGTAATAACTATATAAAAGCGGGCGTCGTGCTGCGACTACGTGGGCAGAATAGGGGAAGATCATTAAAGGTAATAGTGCTGACCGACTACATAAAGCAAACCCTGTAACAACACAAGTAAAAAGTCCAGTCCTTATGGGAGGTTGCAAATTCAGACAAGGTGGTACATAAGGAGGGACTACTAAGCCAATTGGCGAATAAAAAGCAACAATTTCGAAAGGGCAATAACACAGGAGCCAATTGAAAAGGTGGGAGGGCAATGGGTGAAGCTTCTATTCCATACCTCATAGCATGCCTCGCAGAGCAGCGCATGTGCTGCCCAGGCCCAACCTAAAAATGAATGTGTCTTTGTGTAATTAATGCAATTGGTGCTCATGTAAAGCGCTCCAATAACTTCAGGATAAGTTCGCGCTATAGAAAACTGCAAAACAAAAACGTAAAGCCGTTCCTAAATCAAACAACATTTCAGGCATATTTCTTAAAGACAAAATCACTGAAAATGTTATAGGGAGCGGTTCCATTTGTTTTTTTTAATCTGTACAGAGAGACAAAGACACAACTAGTTCTCTCGGTATAATAGTGGGCGCTAGTAATCAGGGCACAATCCAGATCAAATGGTTCACAAAACTCACCTGACAGTAACTCAGACCTGGCAACATGCCTTTTAAATAGAAAAGAAAAAGCTTAAAAATATATAAAAATTCAAAGGGATAAAACAATCAGATCTACCTATAGTGAGCCGGGCCCTGCGGAGAACCAGGTATATCCAATTTTTGGGAATAACTTGTACAAAAACGTATGCAGTTTAATACTTCAAATCACTCCTTTTCTTCTTCTGGCTCTAATTCGTTGGCCATCATTAGAAGCAAAATTCCCCGGCAACGTTAACTTTCCATCAAATCTCATAAATCTCACATCCACACATAAATGCACTGGCCAAAGGGTTATTTTTTTAAAACTATCTTTATCATTTTATTTTTAGTTTCAATAAACAATTCTCTCATTTGATCAAATATTTCTCAATGTTTAGAGCTTGTTTTCGCTTTACAGGTCTACCTGAGAAACGTAAATAATCAATTTCAAAGTATTTCATTCAATACACATTCATACCACATACTTCATAAATCCAAAACACTGTTCAAAAATCCATACACATATTAAAAAATTGGAAATATTGGAACCATATCAACATTGGCTTGAGCATTTTCATAAATTCATTCAATATTTATCCATTTCAGAATTCTTCTCAAACCAATTATTTTGTCTGTATAAATTCAAGTGTAATGGCAAAAACTAAATGTTCACAGGATATTGTGGCTTAGATTCAATCTCTTCAATGCTCGTTTCTGCTTCAAGCGCCTTCTTCAGGAATGCGACAGTTCAAGAACCCACTCTGGTTCCCATGATGATCAGAAAGGGTGAAATGTCACAGCCTGTATACTTTATACAGAATTCAGCCAAAGCCTCCAAAATGGGATGGGGGGGACCAGCAGAGGTCCTAGTTGCACAAGCTCTGCGAACAGTCCCCAAAAGGTACATAGAAGTACAAATTACACTTGTTCAGATTGCTTTGGTCTATCACCCTTTCCGATGGTCATGGGAAACATAGTGGGAACGTATGAGCTTTGATGGAAAGACAAGGTTGCTGGCAAGATTTTCCTTCAAATTATAGTTTTGGCCTGCCCTAGGAACTTTAAAGTGAAGCAGGGGATCCTGTTTTTAATATCTGGTTCTTTGGCCTACAAAACTACTGAGGCATCTCAGCTTCTCAGTTTCGGTGACATCATCTTAAGGCATCTTACATCCCCAAAATACGGGAATATTATGCAGAGTTCATCATCACAATTAAAGGGTGACACAAATAATTCCATCGTTGCCAGTGACAGAACACTAGGTATAGCAACAAGTTCTCAGAGGTCACCGCTATTGCCGGAAAGAATAAATCTTACAAGCCATCGGACTACGTCCCTAGTGATTTGTCCATCAATCAATTTTTAATCACACCATGTCCACCCAACATTAGCCGGGCTCCATCGACTGTGGTCACCAAGCAAGATCAAAGAACTGGCAATAATGAGGTCCAAAGACAAACCTACAGCCATGATCTCGTAAAACCATTGAATGAGGCGAATGTGACAGGGAGTACTTATTCCTACCTACTATGACAACAGACTACGAAAGCATGGCTTTCTCGGTAGAATTCGCACCAACAATCACCTTCTCTGGCTTGCTAATTTATTCCCAACCCCCCCCCCCCCCAGCCCGGGAGCATTAGGTCAGTTCAACTTGAACCTCTCAAATATAGTCGCCAGCTCAGCACTGGTCTCGGCCAATTTTACGGTGCTGGGCGATTTCAACATCCATCTTGACGATCCCTCTAACCATGTAGCCAGCGGGTTACTTTCAACTTTCCAGGCGATCGATTTCAAGCAAAAGGGTTTCTCCCCACGCACTATAAGGGTCATCTCCTTGATCATATCTTGAGAAACTTAGACAGCCTGGAAACTGGGATCCTACTCCTCTTCCCTGGACAGACCATTCCCTAATCCCTTTAACCTGGGATACTGTCACACCCGTGCCCACCCTGGAACCAACAACTGCCTGGGGTAGGAAATGGTTTAGACTCCCCTCCAATAGGTGGGAGGAAGAATTGGAAGAATTGGAAGCCTCAAAACCTTCTAGTGCTGATAACCCTTATCTAGCCAGCAGTAACTTTAACAGTTGGATTCAAGACTCCATCAACACAGTACTCCCCAAAGAATCTATCCATTATAAAAACAGGCAGAAATTTGCCCCACGGTTTTCCCCCAAATTGAGGGACTCAAAACAATCATGTTGAAGACTAGAAAGGAGCTGGAGACAAAACCTCTCACCTAGTAGAAAAGAGAAATACAGGAAAGCAATCAGACAAAATAAAACCTAGATCAAAACTGCCCAAGCACTTTTTATGAGATGAAAATTAACACAGCTGCAAATTCCCCCAAGGAAATCTTTCACATAGCAAAATCACTTATCACTTCCCCTCAACAAAAGAAACAACATCCGAGGGAGCGCTCACATGTTGTAATAACTTGGCAAACCCACTGGTACCCTTTGGAGGCTTAACCCACTACCGACAGAGGGTATTTGCTTCTAGGAAACACTAGGGAATGCCATAGATGGCTACTTTGATGCCAATACGGATTCAGCGTCCTCAAGGCAAATAGAATGGGAAGAGTTTAAGGTGGGGGTGAGAGGACACCTTTTGGGACAATCGATTAGAATGCAGAGTGAAGTGCATAGAGAACTTGGGGAACTCGAGGTCAGGCTACATGGCCTTGATAATGCCCAGGAAGGGAGGAAGCAGACTCTGAAGACCTTAGAGTAACACATGAGCACTAAAGGTTTACACTAGAAAAGCTCGGATGCCATGACTATAGAGGTTACCTCTCCAAAGTGCAGGAAGAAGAGAGGTGCCTGTGCAGGCTGCTGGCATGGCTTATTAGGCAAGAATCATGAGAGTCACTGATGTCACACACTAAATCTAGAACTGGGGACTCTATATATTCACCTGAACCCATTGATGCCCTGTTTTGGGATTACTATAAAGGTCTATATGACTCACCTCCACCCGTCCCACCAGGGGCCCAGGCAAATTTTCTAGCCACACTGCAGTTACTGGAGCTAGATCAGCAAGCGAGAGAGGCACTGGGAGGCCTGTGTTGGCTCTGGAGATACATATGGCTATTAAGAGCATGGCAATTGGCAAGACCCCAGGCCCAGATGGACTCCATGAAGAGTTCTATTCAGTTTATGCCCCGAAACTGCCCCCACTCACTTGAGGCCCTGTATGCGGAGTCTATACAATTGAGGAAATGACCAGAGTCCACAAGGAATGTGGTTGTGATTCCCCACCCCAAATTAAATATCCAAGGTTCTCACGCTTTGAACTTTCACCCCCTCTCCGTGCTAAATATGAACTTTACGCTACTCAGTAAAATATCGGCTCTCCGTCAAATTCGGTACATGCCCACTCTTATACATGAGGACCAAAATGGGTTCTTCCTGGCGAGGAATACATCATTCAACATCTGGAAGCTTACTCTGTGTTTTACCACCTGGAAATGCAATCCTTTCTGTGGCTTTCGACATGATTAGCTGGGATTTTCTGTTCGAAGTCATGAGAAGGATGGGCTTGGGAGATGGTTGGATTAAGTGGCTTAAACTTTTTTATGCGACACCCACTGCGCGATTCAAAACTGGCAGAACAGAATGTTCACTGTACAAAATGTTTTGGGGTACCAGTAGGGATGTCCCTAAACCCCACTCTTGTTCGACTATTGAACGTCTAGTGGAATTGTTTAGGTGGCGACGGAGGGGTCTGGGACTAGATTTAGGGGCCAGGAACACATTATCTCCCTATAGCCTGTTGACATGTTGCTAAACCTGGAAGATGCCAATGTTGGCTCTCCTATAGCACTTAGTCTCCTACATGACTTTGAGTAACTCTTGGGCCTGAAAGTCAACCAGACCAAAACCTACTTGCTCCTTGTGCATCCTGAAAACCTCATCCACTGGAGCTTCCAGCGGGTCTTAATTGGGCCCAGATCACATTCAGATATCTGAAGATACAGATATTCCACACCCTGGAGGACCTACGGGATGGTAACCTCAGAAAAGCACTAACATCTCTCAGATCCTGTGTCCCCTTTTGGCGCTCCTTACAGCTGCTGATTGTGGCTTGCATCTCTTTGTCTAAAATGGTTATGCAACCGCGCCTACTTTACTTTTCTGTCAACCTCTCAGTGGTGGTGCCCTTGTACTGGTTCCGTCAGTTGAACACCCTGTTGCAAGAGTTAACATGGGACAAGTGCCTTCCAGGGGGTGTCATTACAGACTCTACTATGCCGGGTGGCAGAGGGAGGTTTGGGAGTACCTAATTTCAAACTTTATTTTTTATCCTCCCAGATCCAATGGATCCCTCAATGGCTGGACGGGCTGAGACAAAAGGAGATGGGATCCTCTACCCACATGGGTGCATTACTGGCAAAAATACTATACCCTGCAGTTGAAATCCCCTGCACGACACAATTGTTGACCACCGCATTGCGGTGTTGAAAGCACTGCGTGGTCAAGACAGTGGGGAGCCCTAGTATGTGGCGGAGTTGCCACTGGTGGGTCTTCCACACGGAGACCTGCTAAGGCTCTTCACAACTGATCAATTAGCATCCTGGGCTGATGCATGGTTGGTGACGATAGGCATCTGCTCCTACCCGGATGCTCTTGCCACTTTTGCTGAATGAGTAGCCAGTTCTGTGCTATTGACTGGCCAATTCCTGACTTATGAGGCCTTGGTCCGCATATTCAAAGCACTTTGGGGCATGAGCCCTGAGGAACCTAAGACATGTAGTAATACAATACCTACTTACTTTGGGCACGGCAAGACACTTAGTGAAGTGGTTTTTAAGGCTCGCTGTTGGAGATGACCTGTAGACCCCTGTTAAAATTGTGACAGAATTGGGGAACAATCTTAGATTGGGAGCTCCCAGGCTCAAACTGGAACAAGATAATAGCCTTTCCCAAGAAAGTTTTGAGGAACACAAAACTAAAATACATATAGTTTAACGACCTACAAATCACCTACATGACGTCCCTTAGGCTTTAAGTAGTTTATAGTGGTGAGCCAAGTCATTGCCTGAGCTGCAATCATGTGGACGCAGACTTTATACATATGATATGGGAATGTACTGTGCTGCGTCCCTTTTGGGAAGCGGTCATGGCTGCCCTGGAAACAACGCTGGTACGTGCCCTTGACACCTCTGTAGAGATTTGTCTGCTAGAACTTTTTCCAGGTCCTCCTAAATGAAAAGTGGGAACGAGGTTCATTGACCTGGCGGTAGTGTTGGACACAAGAAGGATAGCTATAGCTTGGAGGTATGGAGATGGTCCTGCCGTGGGGACCTGGGTGAATGATGTAACACAGTGGGCCTGAGCGGGGGGAAGGGACCTACTTAGAGAGGAGTCTTGAAGACTATGGCGACGCCCCAAAGCAGAATTGTGGATGGAGGTCCTCAACACCTGGGAACATCCAGAGAGAGACCTGTCAAGGAACCTAGATGCCCAGGAAGATGAAACAATAGAGGAGAGGTCACTGAAACACATATAATGACCGACAACTGGGATGCCAAGACCTGACACTGTGTAGGACGAGTAATGCAATAGTCATGAAATCGAATGTAGCCTAAAAATATGATAGTGAGCATTGTCACCTGTTCATTTACTGGACCCTGTGCACCCTTGTTGCTATTCGGAGACCAAAACCATATCCAGGGGATAAGAACTGGCTGTGAATGCCTCTCCGCGACTGCCCCACACTGATCACCCCCTGATTCTCATCAACGACACTCCCTGCACCAGTTTCCAAAATGTACACAGTTTGGCATTCTATAATAGGCTTCCCTTTAAATATTCTTAATTAGTGAGGCTAACAATTCATATTGGTACGGTTACACGAAGGTCAAATGATGTAAATGTATACACTTTGGATATCCTTGCTAACATACAGTTTCTGAATGATTGAAAAAACAACATCTGTATCTATATTGTTTGACACCTTTAACATTGCTGTGACTAACGTTTGACATTTATTACATGTAACCATGCGCTTATTATTTCTGAGCCCGAGAACGGGCTACTTATGTGTCGCAACAGACATGTTTATTGAACTGTTATAAATGATAAACTGCCAATAAAAATATGCTTAAAACAAAAAAGATCTAGAGGCACATTCAATCTGGGAAAATAACCTTTCATATGCGGCTATTAAATGTGCATTAAAAATGAAGGTTTTACTGCTAAGCACACATTTTAGATCTGGCCAAAAACAAGCACTCAATCTATACTAAGGATTCATACAACATCATGTCTACCCAGCTATATTTATGAGAACCTTTGCGTAAATCAGTGAGATCATCGATTATTCGCAAGAGGTTTCTTTTGCTTCCAATAAAAGCTGTTGGGGCACAACCATCAATTTTTGAATTACAGGTGCAGACTATGCGACTATGAACAAGAGCAAAATCTACATATTGTCTGTTGCTGACCAGGGATGAGCAGTGAGAGGCATGTATTACTCAAGAAGACCTTTCTCATGCATAACATCAGACAGTACAAGGAAATACTGAAGCACTGTCTTAACTCTCAGAACACTCTAAACCAACTTTGAGTATCCAATTTTTTTTAATGGAAGTTACTAGGAAACTCAACTCCTTGCAACCATAATCGCACCCATAGCCAAACATTCCTAATATATTTGTATTCATTGTATCAATACGGCCAGGGAGAGGGTGTTTCACCCCCAGTGACTGTTCATGTGTAACTTTTGTTTTTAGCCTCTCATTTATCTTGAGGGCAATCTCACTCTGTAAGAGCACCCTTTCCTGTGCTGGTACCTCAACTTATTCACCGTACCTCAACAACATCTTGGGTGATGTCGCTTAATGGCTGAGCCATCACAAATTTTGACGCAAATTTTATTCAAGATGATTGTCATTTTTACCTTCAAATATTAACATATTTATGAATTGTTTACATTTTTATTCTTGCCTAATTCAAAATTGGTAGATTTAAACTGTGCTACGAAAATATTTCATGTGAATTTTGTGTAAGATTTCTAATTAGTCACACATAATAAATGTACTTACTTTCAGTAAGATTAAGGGATTGTATCGCAGGCAGCTAAAATTCAGATATATTCTAGATATGAATACATAATAACATAAGGGGTTCGATAGTGATGAAGAGCTCTACGGTCACTTAGGATGAGGATCTTCTTGCTCTGTTTTCTATAGTTGTATCTTTTAATGCAAATATTTTTTTTTAATTCTCTACAAGTCTATGACATGATGTCCTTATGGAAAATGAACTAAATAAATTTGTTGTCCTCCGCTATTTTGAAGAATCAACTAAAATTAATTTGGGCTCTATCTGGGATAGAAGAATATTATTTCCATTGGAATGAACTGGACTTGACAATGTAATTATATTTTTCCCTTGTCTGCATTATATGACTTTCCCCACTTGGGCATAAAGAGTTCTGGATTCACATTTTATTACACATTAGAAATTTGAGGACTTCCAACAAAAACAACGATAATTCATTATGTCGCACTTGCTGGATTTGCTCATGGCATTTATAGTTCCCATTTGGGTTGAATATAATTATGTACTGCTTTTTGTACACAAAAATACTCTTAGGACTTTTGTTTTTAATATAGGTACAACTTTTTCCTCGTGATATTTACCACATTCTAACCTATATTTTGAATGTTGCAGTATATATAGCAATTTATATAACTGCTATAAATGATTATCGAAAGACGCAAACAAAAAAGAAACAGAAGCCCTCCAAAGGTCTTGTCCTTCCACATATTAGCCAAAATGTGTTAAACTTAGTAGGATTGTTTGGTGGGTGTATCTATGCCTGATGAGGCCGTCTATCCAGTGATTGATGAACACCCATATATAAAATACAATAACCAAGCATTTTTACAACCAATTGTTTTTAGTATGAATAATGATCACATTGTCTGACATAAATCAAGTTTATGCAGTATGAGAACTTCATGTAGTTTTTCAAGTTCAACATGCTTTATTCTGATGTTTGAATCTTATTTTACAGGTTTGGTGCACTATAATACTAATTAATGCACAGAAACATTATTTAATCATATGTATCAAAAACATTATTCAAGCATCTACCAAGTGTGAGGATGACGTTCACTCTTGTGTATCGCTGTACTAGTGAAACATAAATTGGAAAATGACAACAGCCACAGTAAACTATTCCGGTTTTCTTGAGGAAACATTTTATTAAAAAAAAATCCACAATTATTCCATCTATATATTATGGGGTTTGGGCACAGGCAGAGTGAGTGGCACTAGAGAAAATTCAAGTTTATAAAGTCAATATATAGGATGAGAAAATGTGGACATTTATTGAAAATGTGAAAAAGAGGCAGCCCAGTGGGGTTGCTGATCTAAGGTAAGGTCTCAGATATCTTTGGCCTCCCCCTAAAGAAACAGGGATGAGACAGAATACAGCAGTTGCCAAGTGGTGGCTAAAGAAAAGCAAGGAACATTGTATCACGTCTCAAGGGCTACACTACAAGGGCTGGTACTTGGTGACTTCCATAACAGTACTGGAAGCAAGAGAACATTATAATAGCCATGGATTAATAGTTTGCGGACATTAAAAGCAGAAGGAAAAAGGTATGTAAAATTGGGAAGAAAGCACCTTGTTTGTGGAATGACTCAAGATGTAGGGATGTAGGAATGGATTTCTAAATGAGAATGGACCTTTGGTAAGTCACCAGTTACTAGGGTAACCCTGTCCAGCAAAAGAGTACATGTGATTCAATAAAATACCTTTTAGGTTTCAAGGTCCTAAGTTGAGAGATGATAGGCATCACTAATAAGTACAAGAATGAAACATGTATGAAGTGGCATTCTAAAGTTGATCAAAAGCTTCCCAGGAGGCTCTACTACAACTCTGTCAAATACTTTATTGAATAGGTCATCAGTAATTTGTTTATTTATTTTATTTGAAGGTTTTATATAGCGCAAACAAGACCCTTGCGGGTATCAGAGCGCTTTACATGTCATATATTGAACAACAAGTATAAGCATAGAAAAAATACAATTGTAGGTGATTCAGAAATAGGGTGCTCCATAATACAAACTAGTAATTAAATACAGTGCTCACTAATATCTACTAGTGAGTAACGACCAGTCATAGGTAAATCATTCAAGTAAATTTCGCCATGAGAATCGCTTTCACTTCTTTTTTGAAGGAAGCAGTGGAAGGGTTCAGTCTTGTTTCTGTAGGCAAAGCATTCCAGATCCTGGGAGCCGTTCCAGAAAAGCATTCCAGATCCTGGGAGCCGTTCCAGAGAAGGACCGGTTGTACTTTTGTTTTCTTGGCAAAACGTTGTGGTTTTGTAGTGTAGTGCCTTGTGCGTCATATATGCGATCTTCAGCTGAATTCTAGCATCAAATGGTAGCCAGTTGAGTGCTCTAAGGTCAGTAGAATTTTATCGCACATGGACGGGTACAGGAGAAAAAGAGCAAAGTGCTTTTTGACAAATGGTTCAGGGCAGTGGGTGGTTAGATTGTCCTCGGGAGAATGATAAGAGGCTGATAGGTTCAATTGCAGTCTATCTAATCCCAGTAGGACACTTTTTTAAACAAGAAAAAGGGTGCACTTGCTATTGAGTGGACAAAAATGCCTTGTGCTTCTCAAACGTTATCCATGTTTATGAAGTCAGTTATATGGGGAGGGGAGAAGTAGCTAATTGAGCAACTAAATACTTGTGTGGTTCAAAGTAGGTTTAGGGTCAAATAAAAATTATTATGTAGGTGCAATTATTGGAAAGTTCAAAGAAGAGGAAAGATCTTACTTAAGTGACATAAAGTGGCTGAAGCAGTATCCTCGTGGTACAATAAACGCCACAATCTTAGACGAGTCATTGGTGTGCTGGTTGCATTAAATAATTGTTTAGAGAGGCTTTGCATAGGATCTAACCCTTGCTTTGAAGTTGTGAGGGAAAGTTTGTATAGGGGTCCGAAAAGAAAAAGTGGAGTGGATAGTGAAAAACATAAATGATCTCAGTAACACACACCAGATAAGTTGATTATTATTTGAAGCAAGTAGCCTGTAAAACACGTTAACACATTCTGAGATATGAAAAGTTCACATTGTAAGTGAAGAGAGGAGAGTGTAGTACCTTTCCTCTTAAATAACATAGATTCCATCATTGTTTGGTCAAAAAGAGGTCATTGTTATAGTGTGAATGCAGGTGAGGGCAAATATGTTACCCCTCAAGTGGTGCCCAGAATTAATATATTAGTACAGTCTACATTGAGCCAGTTGGTATTATGTACTTAGAATTGTAGTAAATTTCTAGTGACACTAGACAGTGTTCTTATATACAAATACTGTCTGTGCCCCATTCTGCAGAAATCTTGGTTAGGTGGAGCAATGAACTGCAGTCACTGGGGATTATTGCTATTCGAGCAAATAGGTTGGTTTTGACTTTCATTTTGATGGTGCTGATCCAGTCCTGGGCCAACCTCTTTCCATTTAATTTCCGATCAGTCTTTTCTTTGTCAACTGAGAGGTAAAAGGAGTTGGCATTAGTAAAACACATCTATTTAACAGTGTAACCCATCTGGCTACACATTAAGAACTAGGACTCAAAGAATACATTTAAAAGGTTTTATTGCAAGTTAACAGTTAGGATAATGTCAATTAATCTCAATACCCTGCTGTAGAGATACAGGACCAAAATGGGATAGGTACACCTCCTAAAGAAGTTTAGGTGCATCAGAATGAGGCAAACAAGAACTTCAGTCACAACAATACAGAGAATTAACAGTAGAATCTGGTGTCCAGAAAAGAATCTCGGATCCTTTCTCTTGAGCATGAGTAATGTCTAAAGTCATTCAATTTAAGCCTAAACCATCAAGGGTGATTAAATATAAAGGGATCTTAAACAGGTGGAAAAATGCAGAAAAAAAGAAATATGTGGGAAGGTGTCAACATTGCAGAAGCTCCGTCAAAAGTCTTCTAGGGATAGGGAAGTAAGTGTAAGCCTAAACCAAACTCAGCAAAGAACTAAAGGGGAAAGCATAAAAGTCTGTACCTCTCATTGCTCAAAGGAAAAGTGGCCAACATCAACCAGTGAGAACACTAGTTAATACCACACACATCTTCTGGGTAACACCCCTTGTTCACGCCATCAGGGGCTCCTTTGTCCTCTCCATTCTCACGCTGTGAGCTGCAACATTGGTGTTTTCTCTAAGACCAGTCCTCTGAGCGATATAAACCTTGGATACCTGCAAATTCTCTGTACATTACAGAAAAGGGACTGTAAATTAACTCCCTGGCTCTCCATATTCTTTGTCAAGGTCCTCTTCTCAGGCTCTCTATCAGTACTGTGTTACAGCTATTATTAACCTAATAAACCATGTGAATGTACCTGCAAGGAAAAATGCATGCAAGCAGAAATGTAAAAGCAGTATATTATGCAGGAAGAAATACAGGCCTACTCATGTCAAACTTTAATTTATTATTCAGTGGTGCACATGACTATGTGCCATTTGTGGACATATTCCTAATAATAAATGAAAATGTCAGTACACAAATTCAGAACTAGATTAATGTTGCAGTTTAAGAAAATGTAATGTAACTTTGAATATATCAGTATAAATGTGGATGAGAATTGCATTATGCATTACATTAATTACATTATTACATTATATATTCTAAAGAAAACATTAGTGAAAGTGTGAGGATTGGTAACCTAGTACCAAATAGCAAATTGGGTTTTCATTTTGGTATTAGGAAGGGTTGTGTCTAGGGTGTCCCTTCCTAATACCAAATTGTGATGGTATGTGAGAATGTTTTGTGACTGAAATGTGCTTACACAACATTTACATTTTATCACCTACTTCAAGTAGGCGGTAACAGATTTGCAATTAGGAACGGGTCCCTTGTGGATGATTGTAAAAACATTTTTAAGAGTGGGCAGTGATCCCAGTAAACAACAATACTTTGAGAAAGTGCGAAAAGCACTTAGGGCCAGATGTAGGTAGGGAAAGGTTTATGATTACCAAGTAGCAAATGTTTGCGATTTGCTATTTGGTGATCGCAAATACTAGTGTACAAAAGTGTGCGTTAACCTTTCTGTGATTCCCAGGGGGTCACAAATATACCTACCTCATTAATATTCATGAGGTAGGTCTCATTTAAGACCCATTGTGAATTGAAGGGATGGGGGCCTGCTGGGGTCAGCAGACCACCATGTCTGTGATTGCTTTTATATGAAGCAATCTTTTTTTTAAAATGCAACCCATTTTCCATAAAGAAAAACAGGATGCGTTTATAAAGAAAAAGTGAAATTTTGCAGTTTCATTTTTTGGGAGTTCCCTACTCTTAAAATATATATGTTTTAACATTCTCAAAGGGGAAGGGTTCCCCAAGAAACCCCTTGCCCTTTGCAAATGGATTAACACCACTTTAAAACTGGTGGTGAAGTAATACTGTCTTGTGACCAGAATTATTTTGCAAAACAGGAATAGATATCATACTGATTCGGTATTTGGAAGGGAAACCCTAAACATTCCCCTTTCAAATACCGAATCGCAAATGCAAAATGTGATTCTGTAACAAGTTACCCTTTCTTATTTTGCACATTTGAAAAAAAGCATTTTTCAGGTCGTAAACGGCCCTATTCTGTGAATCAGGCCATTTGTGACTGGAAACATGCTTTGTACATCTGGCCCCATATTTCTTTAGCTATATCCAACACACTTATTAATGCTGAATAATGGCATGATAAAACCTTTCTGGTATTGTCTTTAAGAAACCATTAAAAATAAGTTATCTTAAATACCTGTCAATGTGATCCTCATGAACATGCTAAAGTTCTTAATGCTGCTATATATTCTTCTATGTTTTCAGGGCTGTACTGCAACTGTGAAAAAGATAGCAAAACATAAATGTTGGTTCATTCATTTAGGTTCAGGATCAAGGCTCATATGGTGCACTGGAAATATTAATAATGAACTCACTAAGAATTGCATTTTTGAAAATTTTGAAATGTAAGTAATTCATAGAATTAATTTACATCAAAGACATATGAAGGTTAAAACTAGACAAATTATATTTAACTCCTTGGATGCACGGGAAATTTTCCCGCACTGCGGGAAAATTCCACGTGTGTGCAATTTGGACGGCTCCTGGCCGTCCGACTCACACGCCACTCATTGCGTCGGACGGCCAGGAACCGACCGACGCATCCAAAGGGTTAAAAAGCTAAACATCTTCATTTAGTCAGGGTCTGGTAAGCTTCCATTGAGATACCTTCTTTACTGATGGAAGGTAACATAGGGACAAATCATAAAATAATTCTATGGGTGAATATCTGTGTGCTCATAGAGTTATGCTTTTGTCTCTGCATACATCTCAACCAAGAAGCAACTCAGCAACTCCAGGCAAAGATTTGCTCCTAATAGTAGGAATACCTGCCCTACCACCTTTTAAATCATGGGGTGGGAACATGTAAGATGCAACATACAACCCTAAATTTACTACTAAGAACTTTGGGGAACATTTTAGACATTATTCACAAATTGTAGTTCTACACAGCATAGGCAAAGACCTCTGTGTACAGTATTTTAACTTCAAAATAACCCACACCTGTCAAATGTTACTACTATGCCATCAGTGATGTCACTGACCATTTCATGTGTAGTGTAATATGTGAGGTCATAAGCAGTGCATTGCAGGAGCATAAGTTACATTTTGCTCAAGTAACTATAACTGCTGAATTTCAATGGTTTTGTATGAGCGGGATCTGAGCCTAACTACAATGCTGAAGAACCGTGTTATTTAATACCCAGCGGCGCATGGGGCACGCCCAAAGTCTTCGGGTTCCACCTGTCTTAGAATACAGAGACACGGGACTCTTCTTGGTGGCGTCAAAGATCAAATTTATTGGCTGCAGCCAGTAACAGAAGTCCTAGAAATCATCACGGTATGAGTTCTCAGGAGACTGCTCAATTTTACACAGCAAGTCATCCCTTTTTATGCCAAACATTATGCTTCAGGCAAACAATCCTTGTTTACAGTTTAACCAATCACATGTTTCCACAACAAAAGTATTGCATGACAGTAAAACCCACTTTTCAGTTGCCCAGCCCATGATCAATCATCGGTCAAACCCAACATTCTTCTTTAGACAGGTCAAACAAACCCATAATAAAAAAGGCCACAACCCAATCATAAATAGACCATAAAGAAAGGAGCAGAAACAGGTGAGAGTAGGATATGGCATATTTGTGTGCAATAAAACTTTTACGATGTCCTGTGCTCTGATCCTTAATCTGATCAGCTAAAGGGCAAGAACTGGTTTAACAAGGTCATGCTTCAGGCAACAGGGTCAGTTCACTCAGGTCAAACAGGAGTCAGCACGAACTGGAGCTAAGGTGTACATGTACTTAAAAGACTTGTTCAGCCACAGTCATCGGCCTATGTGAGGGCAACCACAAAATGGCTGCCATACACAAAATGGAACCCAAGGGTTCAGAACGAAATCCCTAAATATGTAGTGAATCCATCAGTCTAACATGACGAAAACACTCATACTTGCCGCACTAACTAGTTACGGTTCGCTAATATCAAATTGATAACGAAACCATGACCTTTATGAAACGGGTTCAGAATTCACGGAACCTCAGACCCTCCTTTGCCCTTACATAGGCAATAACCTAAACTCACGTCAATCTGAATCCAGGTCTATATTCATCAGATCATCAAGAGGTTGCTGGAGCATAATCCTATTACTTAGTACCTCTCTTGGGACAGGTCTCCTTGCATATGTAGTAGCACAGAGGCTACATATAGCAGGAGCGCACTGCACACAAAGACAGAACAGGAAAAGAATCGCTAAAGCCATCCCAATGATCATCAGAATCTTCCATCCCCAGGTCGATAACAGTTCTCAAAACCATCCAATCAACGAACAATCTCCTTTATCCACATTTATAGACTCAGAGATCTTATGTAACTTAGAAATGGCCTGCTATACTGTAGGAGCATTGTCTGGTATGAAAACGCAGCAACTCGATTGGATCACTTTACATACCCCACCTCGATCTGCAAGTATGACGTCTAAAACCATTCGATTCTGTAACGTCATAAGGCGATCCGGTTGAAGCTCAGCGGTCAGATTACTAAGGGCACCGGCAGTTTCATTTATGGTGGATTCAACCACACTCGTTAAAAGCCGTAAGTTTCTACTGTTTGCCATAGGTCCCCAAAACGGCAGGAAACCCTTGAAAAAATCTCCCACTTCTTGTCCAGTGGTATCTTCCTTACTGAAGACACCCCTAACGACTCTCGTTCAGTGGTAATCTACGGCAGCAGTGTACGTCGGAGGCAACAAATATGCAACATAACATGTTCCCGAAAAATCAGGGGGCAACCATGTATATGCTCTATCATAGCAGACAAAATACGTGCCCTTAGCTGCTAAAAACGGTGGGGAAGTTTGGGACGCAAAGACATACGTCTGAGTACAAACACTCTTCCCTAACTGAGCTCTCGGATTCTTGCCTTTCCCTTGCAGACAAAAATGACCACGATGGGGTACAATCCAAATCGGAGGTGACCTTTTTCGTCTCTGCTACTCACCCAGACTAATACTATATCCGGTTGCATTCCAACCAACATATGCTAGTAACTCATCCTTGGGAATAGTCTCATACGTTTCGATATCTATACTCATATCTGTAATTCCCTTCACCAAGGCTTTATTACTGAGTTATCTCTCATGGAACGCAGGGGATAGATTTCGATGGCATAAATAAACATCGTCTGATGTAACTGAATGGCAGAACCAGATAAGGAATACCTCTATCCATAGTATGTGGCATAAGACCACACACCCAACAATTAGTGGTGTTTACTACTAACTGGTGTTGATGGAGAAGTTGCACAAAGGAATTATTCACAAATTCTGACCTTCTAATCTGTTCGTGTTCAGGTAAAGTATGAAAAGAATGCAAAGAAGTAGTAGCAGGTAAAGTCGTAGGTTGGAAAATGGGTGCAGAAATCAGTTGAAGAGAAAATACAAACCAACCCACCAAAGCTAACGTCATGCTAAAAAACATCAAAAGACATGTGATCAGAAAACATTTGCTATGCATAATTTTACACAGTTTCTTCTTAAAGTTAATTTTCTCAACGGCTCTCTCAATCTGAAAATACTCCATCCTCTAACCGATGCTGTTCACGGCGGTTGGTTTTCCTCTGCTAAGGAATGCTTCTGTCAGCCCAGGGAACTCCCTTAGACCAACCAGAACCATTGACCTTGCGTCTTCGGCTTGCACTCTCTAGTCTTCATACCGTGACCCTACAGCTGAACCCGGATGGTGGTTCACAAAAATATACCAAAAAAGTTTCTTGGCTGAGAGAGTTCAATTCCTGAGAGAGTTCAGTTCCAAAAATAAAAAAAAAAGGAATTCATTTATTTTATTAGTCCATTGTTTCTAGGACGTAGATTATAACGCTCTTTTCCAGGCCTCGTTTGAGGCTGAAACAACAGTTCAGGTTCAGTAGTGTCTAATCTTTGAGACACAGGCACAGCTTCTTGA
Organism: Lissotriton helveticus; assembly: GCF_964261635.1. Classification (NCBI taxonomy): domain Eukaryota; kingdom Metazoa; phylum Chordata; class Amphibia; order Caudata; family Salamandridae; genus Lissotriton; species Lissotriton helveticus. Next base: position 1,816,809,541 of record NC_136063.1, read on the forward strand.
AGGACATCGTCATCTTCTTTCTCGGAGCCTCTCCACACCAACTCAGCGTCACTAAACGGTGCAAACTTCTGCACCCTTTCAGTCTCTGAATCTGCAATACCTTCACGGACCCACTAGTCGTACGGCAGAGGCAACGGCGCCCTCTACAATGTACGCCGTGGATCCAGTTTTTCTTCCCGAAAACCTTTACTGAAGTCCTCGTAGATAGCAGGACTTGGTACAGTCCATTCCAGCGGGGCTGATCATTCTTAGTCCGCTGAAAATTTTTCACCAGGACCCAGTCACCGGGATTGAGGATGTGACCTGGGTCCGCAGAAGCTGGCGGCAATTTATCATGAACCTGTTGATGTAAGACACGCAATTTAGTCGTCAAGTCATACAAGTAGTCCACTAGCATAGGGTATTCGATGTCACTAAACTTCGTTGGCCTCGGCATTCCCCAAACGTTTGCCGGACAGCCAAAGACAATCTCAGGCCTATCTGGGAATGTACTGTAGTTCTAGTCGACAAAAGTGCCAACGGTAAAGCATCAGGCCATTGAAGACCAGTGCTCGCTTGAATCTTAGCCAGCTTTAACTTTAACGTGCCATTATAGCACTCAACTAAACCAGCTGATTGAGGATGATTCGCAGCGTGGAATTTCTGGTGAATTCCCAACCCTTCACACACTCTCTTCATCACCTTCCCCACGAATTCACTTCCGTTATCACTCCATACCATCCTTTGCAACCCAAACCTAGGGAAATATTCTTTGACCAGGACTTTAGCAGTGGACAAGGCAGTATTATCTTTTAGGGGGTATGCTTCTACCCATCTAGAAAAGGCGCAAACAACTACAAGGACATACTTTAAATTATTGCACCTTTCCATGTGGATGAAATCCAATTGCAAAACCTCGAACGGATACGTCGGAGGTGCAAAGTGACCAGCTGGAGTTGGGGTTCCCTTGCCAGGATTATACATTAAACACTCCATGCAATTCTTGACCACATTCTCCGCACACTTGGGAATTCCAGCATTCTGCCATACTGGAGCCAACAACTTACAAATCCCTTTCACACTAATGTGAGACAAACCATGTGCCATCGTAACCACCGCAAGCACATAAGCATCTGGCAACATCCATCTTTGGTGTTCTGACAATTAAACCCAACAGCCAGTCGAATCCAATCTACCCGTAGTTTCTCACTTTCAGTAGCTTCAGCCTGTATTGATTTCACACTCTCAATCGTATCTTCGCACATTCCAACATCACCAATCCGTCTCGCAGGGTCTGCAACATACATTCGACTCATCGGATTTCTTGCTGTGTCTTTTGCAACTTCATCCGCAAACACATTACCACGGCCAACATCATCCGTAACCTTCCGATGAGCACTACACTTCACAATTGCAACTTGCTTCGGCAAAGTAAGTGACTCGAGAAGCTCATTCACCAAATGTCCATGCTGAATCTTAGTCCCATGGGATGTGAGGAATCCCCTTTCTTTCCACAAACGTCCGAAACTATGGGCAACACCAAACGCATACTGACTATCGGTATACACATTCACTCTCTTTCCTTCAGACAAAACACACACTCTCGTTAATGCAATCAATTCCGCTGCTTGTGCTGAATTATAGCTCACTCGTGCAGTTTCAACAACTGTACTTAATGTCGTCACGGCATATCCTGCAGTCGTGTCACCATTCGGAAGCTTGTAGCATGAACCATCAACCCATAACGTACCATCAGGATCCGGAAGAGGAGAATCTTTTAAATCGATCCTACCCTTCGTCTCCTCTTCCGTCCTCAGAAAACAATTGTGCTGTTCCTGACCATATGTATCCACAGACGTCAGCAACAATGTTGCTGGATTTAATATATTGCATCGCTTAATATGCAAATGACTAGCCAAAAGTGTCAACTCATAACCCGACAACCTCGCACTAGTAAGGTGCTGAGTCTTGGTACAATTTAACAAGGTATCCACTGCATGTGGAACCATCACAATCAACGTATTATCCATCACCAGTCCAGCAGACTGTCGGATAGAAACAGCCGCTGCCGCTGTAGCTCTCAAGCAACTCGGCAACGCTCTAGCTACCGGATCTAAAGTTGACGAGAAATACGCACATGGACGCTGCTTATCACCGAATTGTTGAGTCAAAACTGACAATGCACAACCCTCTCTCTCGTGGACATAGAGTGTAAAAGGCTTACTGTAGTCGGGAGTACCCAACACAAAAGCAGAACACAATGCATCACGCAACTCAGAAAAACGTTTCTGACAATCGTCAGACCACGGAAGAGGATTCGGTGTATCTTTACAAGTCAAAGCCAACAGAGGTTTCGCTAATAGAGAGAAATTTGGAATCCACTGCCTACAATACGACGTGATACCCAAGAAAGCACGCACTTCTCTCTGTGTACTTGGCACAGTCATTCAAGCAATCGCTTGAATTCGTTCTGGGGTCAACCTTCTTCCCTCCTTTGACAAAAGATGACCTAAGTAGGTCACTTCTTGGCAACAATACTGCAACTTAGAAGGTGACACTTTATGATGCAAGTCCGACAAATGTTGCAACAAAGAAATAGTAGCTTCTTTACACATTTCCTCATCATCAACAGCCACTAATAAATCGTCAACATACTGAATAAGAGCAGTACCAGCAGGCAGCACAAGAGTATCAAGCTGAGTCTTCAAAGCCTGGCTATAAATAGAAGGACTTTCGCAATAGCCTTGGGGAGCTCACTTAAACCGGAAGCTTCGGCCTCCTAAAGAGAAGCCAAAAATATCTCTACTTTCCTCGGCAATTGGAATGCTGAAGAAAGCATTCTTCAGATCTATAACCGAAAACCAGGCAGCTGAAGCAGGAATCAAAGTCAACAAAGCAGTAATATCCGGAACAACTGGAAACTGTGGCACGACAATCTTGTTAACCTCTCTAAGATCGATCACAAACCTATAAACAGGTGGCTGAGAAGAGTCAGTGCGTTTCAGGACAGGCAAAACAGGACTGTTACACACATTACCTCTCGTTTCTTCAATAACATCTTTCTCAATCAAATCATAGATGATCGCTAAAAGCGCTCTTTCACCATCGCTAGAAATCCGATATTGGGGAATACGCGGCATTTTAACATTCGCTTTAAGCGTTACAACATAAGGTGGAATCTCCAAAAGACGCACATCATTAGGACCAGTAGCCCAAAGAGTATCAGGGAGAGAACGCAATTCCGGTGGAAGACGATCTTTAGACAAATACATCGGAGAGATCACTTTCTTACCCAATGTAAGCTGTACTCCCGAAGGAGAACAACGTAATGTTGCATGCAACCTTTTCAACAAATCCAAACCCAACAAATTCTCACCACAACCTGTCGTTAAAATGAGAGGTGCTTCCAACTCACAAGGCCCTATAGAAAGAGACAAGGGACTAGAAACTGGGTTACAAACTGGGGCGCCAGAGAATCCTACTGAAACATTAGTTAAGCCAGACAAAGGTGCGCCAGGGAGTTTAGAGTGCATGATAGAACTCTTCGCTGCACCAGTATCCAAAAGAAAAGGCTCTACCACACCCGATGTGGCTACTACAACATAAGGCCCACTCTGATCTACTGGAACCGACACTACTCCCTCTCTTTGTCCATGGCTGTCCTAGCCATCATTATAATCAGCATTCTCACTCTCAACATAATAGTCATCAGCATAGTACTGAGTCGACTGACCAGATGCAATTTTCTGTTGACCAGAACAATTCATAGAATTATGTGGGGGAAAAGAACGTTCGTTCTGAGGAAACGCACCATGTCCTCTACCCCTAGACACTTGCTGAAAACCACCACGGCCTCTTGGGGCCGGCATACCACTCGCGCGTTGTCATAAAACAGGGCACTCATTTTTATAATGACCTTCCTCCCTACAGTACGCACACTGATTCAAACCCAAGGGGGGTTTTGGAGGAAAATACCCAGCGTTCTGTTGCGGTCTCTGAAACTGTGGAGGTTGCTGAAACTGTGGGCATTGCTGTGACTCTTGCTGATTCGAGCGAGGCGGATACGCCTGCTGCAAAAGAACCTTTGTCTTTAGGTCTTTAGTCTTTTTCTCTACTCTGTCTTTTTCGTCCTTATCCCTATTCTCATAGTACTGTGCAGTCGCCAATATCTGGGCCGACGAGGAAACAGCCCAAGAACTCTCAGAATCTTTCAACTTATTACATAGTTCAGGGAGCAAATTAAAGACAAATTTGTCCACAAATAATCTTTGCCCACCTTCCGTACTCATATCCTGACCACTATGATCTATAAATGTTTCTTCAAACCTAGTGAAGAAATCAGATACACTTTCATCTTTCTTCTGCTTACATGCTGCTAACTTATCCCAATTTACTCGTAAAGCAGGCATCATCGTCTTCATTAATTTAATAATTCTGCCAGGTAGATCTGCCACTAGAGCTTCAGGTTTAGCACCACCAACCTGTCTAGCAACTGCAGCAGCGATATTCACCCATGAATCACCTAACTCAATCGCATGATCCTCATGACGAATTTTTGCCCACAGAGGTTGAGGTACCACGTTACCCAACAGCATATCTATATCGGCTAAATTCATGATGCATGTGTCAACTGTCTGGGACAACTCCTTGTAATAACCAGCCGGATTTTTACGGGGATCAGGTAAAGACTGTTTAAGGGCCAAAACTGTCACGATCGGCCTCCACAGGATCAGGGCGATGCTCAAAGGGGTCCACCTCTTGACTGCCCGAAACTCTGACTAATTGTATACACAGAGCCTCTAGGTAATCAAGCGAGGGAAAGGTAAGGGAAGGGGCTGGAACGGAAGGGACCACTGAAACGAGAAAAAACAAAACACAATGTTATAGCAATGATCTCTGACTACTCTCATATATTTCTCGCTAGTAGAACACCTACCCCAGTTACTTCACTGGATGCAACCCCCTCTCTTGGGTGTATGTGGTAGATACGTCTCTATCCTTACACCTAACAATCTGAAAGAAGCAAACAGGATTATTCCTTGTCAATACTAATAGAGTTCTGATATCACTGTAAAGGCACCATACATACCAGTCCCACTTCCCTTTCACCACTAACATAAAGCCCTTCTCCAGTAACCGGTTATTGTAGAGTAAAAAGCAAACAAAGTTCCACAGTCAATAAGTAACCCATAAGAAGACTGATAAATCCGCCAGAAACAGACCAGTTCAAATCTTCCAAAACCAGAAGTCAGTAGTGCTTGAAAACCATCCAAAGCAAAGTTCAGGAAATGAGTTCTTTGTTCCAGTCCCAAAACAATGCAGCAAGCACAGGAAAAGCACAGTTACTTATCTTTCTGCAGGAGTCCGGAAAGGGTAGAAGCCGCCCGCTACGTGAATGATGGATCAGCGTCTCAGCCGAGAACGCTTGCAGACAGAGTCCGCCGCAGCCGCGGGCGGTATCTTCTGATGTCCTTTTCCGGCTCGAAGTGAGGCAGCCGCCCCCTCCGTGGACTAAGACTGAGCGTCTCAGCCGAGAACGCTCACAAGCAGAGACCGCCGCAGCCGCAGGCGGTATTGCCGGAAACAGATTAGAGTGAGGCAGCCGCCCCCTCCGTGAGTGATAACCGAGCGTCTCAGCCGAGAACGCTCGCAGGTATAGACCGCCGCAGCCGCAGGCGGTACTAACAAAGGAATCCTTCCCAAGCTCGGAAGAGAGCAGCCGCCCCCTCCGAGAACGAAAGTCCAGCGTCTCAGCCGAGAACGCTTAGCTAGGAATAATCCAGGAATCACAACAGAACCACGAGGCATCCAGAACACAGTTCCAAAAGGAATCACGTACAACTCTCGTCTGCACCCCGGAAACCTATATACTGTAAGCTCCTCCTACTACAGGGCCTTCTGAGAGTTGTAGTCCGTAGGCGCAGCATGGCAAACCGTGACAGTATGCCCACCTCCCAAGCGCCTCCTAGCACCAGGCTTGCCCGGACAACGAGCATGGAAACAGCGCACCGCACGTGGGGCATGGACCCCCAAGCTCGGTTCCCAAGAATCATCCTCCGCCGTGTAGCCCTTCCATGACACCAGGTACCAGAGCTTCCCCCGCCGATAGCGGGAATCAAGGATCCTACTCACTTCGTACTCCAACTTCCCATCCCGCTGCACCGGAGGCACCGCCTTGCGACGCGCAGACTTCGCTGGTTTCAGAAGGCTGCAGTGGAACACCGGGTGTATCCGCAAGGAGGCAGGAAGCTTCAATTTATAGGCCACAGGATTGATTTGACGCACCACCTCGTAAGGACCGATGAACCGGGGATGGAAGATGCTATGGAATCGAAACCGAATGTTCTTGGTGGATAGCCAGACCCTGTCACCCACTCGATACAGCGGTCCCACTCGCCGATGCTTATCCTCCCATCTCTTATAGGATGTCTTAGCTTTCTCCAGTTGAGCGTGGACCCTCCGGTGCATCAGCAGAAGAGCCTTCACCTGACCCAACACCGTAGGATGATTCGACACCTCACTAGGGATCGTCAACGGCTGGGTGTCAGCATGGTAACCTCTATTGGCCTGAAATGGCGAAACACCCGTCGAGCTGTGCCAAGCGTTGTTATACGACAGTTCCGCCAACCATAACAACGACACCCATGAATCAGCTGCTTCCTCCGCGTAGCAACGGAGATACTTCTTAAGGGTCTGGTTTAGTCTCTCAGTCTGACCATCAGACTGTGGATGGAAGCTGGTAGACAGCGCATCCTTGATATGCAATGCCTTACACCACATGTGCCAAAACCGAGCCACAAACTGAGGACCCCGGTCCGACACAATGATCTTCGGAATGCCGTGTAACCGCACCACCTGCGTCAAGATCAGTTGCGCTGTTTGAGCCGCCATAGGCAGATTCCTACACGGAATAAAGTGTCCCATCTTTGTGAAACTGTCTATCACCACCAGAATAGCGTTGCTGCCTTTATCCATTGGTAGACCAACAACAAAATCCATGCTAATAACCTGCCATGGGCGTGAAGGCGTAGGAAGAGGCATTAACAATCCTTTGCTCTTGGCTTGTTCACTCTTCGCCCGGGCACATGTTTCACAACGGTCAACCCAATTTCTCACATCCTTATTCATCCCTTCCCACCAGAACCGCCGTTGCATGGCGTGGATAGTCTTTTGCTGTCCCGGATGACCCGCCACCATCGCATTATGACACCAGTTAAACGCCAACAACCTCAAAGCAAAGGTGGGGAGATACAGCCGGTTCTGGTATAGCGGAATGCCATGTTGCAGGGAACGATGCGGATCCAACTTGGCCCACTCCTCCCATTGAAGAGGAGACCGGTTCTTGGAAACCTCCTCCAGAAACGTATCAACGGTACTGGCACACACTACTTTATCAGGAGACAGTATGGATCTAGGTTCCGCCAGTAACGGAGTAGCCAAGTCTGTTTGTCTAGAAAGAGAATCAGCCTTTCGATTTTCCGCACCAGGACGAAATGTGATTACAAACTCATATCCAGAAAAGAATAACATCCAGCGCATTTGCCTTTGAGACAAATGACGGGCGGTTTTCAAAAACTGCAAGTTCCTGTGGTCAGAATACACTGTTACTGGATGTTGGCCCCCCCACAGGTAATGCCTCCACTCTTGAAAGGCTTTTTTCACTGCCAAGAGTTCCTTTTCGGCTATAGTATAATTCACTTCGGCTGAAGTGAGTTTTTTAGACAAAAAAGCCACTGGATGGAGCTGTCCTGTTTGCTTATCCCTCTGTGACAACACTGCCCCTATCGCGATGTCTGATGCATCCGCTTCCATGATAAACGGCACGTCCATCTGAGGATGTCTTAAGATGGGTGCAGAGCAGAAAGCCTCCTTCAACTGGTTGAATGCTTCCATAGCATCCGTCGTCCAACAAAAAGGCGCCCCCTTCCTCAACAACCGGGTTACTGGAGAGATTAGCTGGGAGAAATGGGCAATGAATCTCCGATAGTAATTGGAGAAACCAAGGAAGCACTGAACATCTCTCACATTCTTTGGAGTCGGCCACTCACTCACAGCCACCACCTTTCGCTCTGCCATTCGAAACCCGCTAGGCGTTAGTATAACCCCCAAAAACTCCACTTCAGTGACACTGAACTCGCACTTGCTGAGTTTGCAGTATAATCTATTGTCCTGTAGCCTTTTGAGAATCAACAGTACCTGACTGACATGCTGAGCAGGCGACTTGGAATATATCAATATGTCGTCGATGTATATAACAACGAATCGATCGATGTACTCCTTCATGATGTCGTTTAAGAAATACTGGAATGCCGCCGGGGCGTTGCACAACCCGAATGGCATCACCAGGTATTCGAATAACCCAAAACGAGTCTTAAAAGCCGTTTTCCACTCATCCCCCGCCCGGATCCGCACCAGATGATAGGCACCACGGAGGTCTAACCGAGTGTAAATGGTTGCCTCTCTCACCTGATCCAACAGGACGGGAATGAGTGGAAGCGGGTATCTGTTTCTCACTGTGACCTTGTTCAACTGCCTAAAATCGATACAGGTACGCAATTCTCCATTCGCTTTGGAAATAAAAAACAGAGGAGAAGCTGCTGGTGACCTTGACGGGCGTATAAAACCAATAGAACAAAAATTATCCAAATAAGTCTTCAAATGGGCGGTTTCGGACTCGGACAAGGCATACACCCTACACGAGGGCACAACCGCCCCCTCCACCAGATCGATCCGACAATCGTATTCACGGTGAGGTGGAAGCATCTCTGCCTTCACCTCACTGAACACGTCCTCATACCCTGCATATTCTCCCGGCAAGACCACCTCCTTTTCCGCAGCAGTAGCGATCTGATAGGCCTGGGCCAAGGACACCGTATGTGAGTCCTGTGCTTTCATACAATGTGTAGTGCAAAACTCTAAATTAAACAGCAACGTTTTCTTTTTCCAGTCCATACTCGGATTATGGTGCCATAACCACGGCATCCCCAATATTACCTCATATTGAGGAGCCTCAATAATATTCAACACAATGACCTCCACATGATTCAGCGGATACCCAGACATAGTCAACTCCAAAGCCTCAGTATGTTCCACTACAGGCCCCGATTTGAGCGGGGTGCCATCCACTGCCAGAACGGTTTCAGGCTGAAGAGTTGGTACCTTCCTCAATCCCAACCTATTCACCAACCCGCTGTCGATAAAGTTTCCGGTTGCCCCTGAATCAATCATACACCACGCCTGGCTTTGATGAGGCCCCTTACCCAAGAACATGGAAACCACTACATGCGATTCAGTGTTATTGCATAAAGCAACCTCCAAAGAAGGGATTTTCCACTCCTGTTGAGCGATGCCCGCTTTTTCTACTCTCTTAGGGTCCGCCTGTACCTCAGGAGGCAGTGCCGGGGACATAACCGCCACCTGTTTGCCTGCATAAAAAGGAGACTTTTTCTTTGGTTTAATCGTGCAATCCTTAACATAATGTCCCTTCTTCCCGCAGTACATGCAGAGACCCTGCGCTCGTCTGACCTCCCTTTCTGATTTAGACAGAGGAGGACGAATGGCCCCGATATCCATTGGTTCTACCACACTGTCCTTGGGTTTGTCTTGACCGACTTGAGCCATCCCAACTCCTGCTCTGTCACTTCTCTTCCGTTCCCCACCTCTTTCAGACATACGATGATCTAATCGCAACGTAAGGTTAATGAGATCAGTACAAGTAGTAGGTTGAGGGTCGATTTGAGCAAGGACATCCTTGATGTCCTCGTTCAATCCCTGATAATAGAGCGCCATTCTTTTCTCTTCTGGCCACGCCGTTTCTACAACAAGCCTATTAAAGGTAGTCATATAGGTTACTAAGTCGTTCCTTCCCTGCCTCAATCTCAGCAATTCACGATCAGCACTTAGAGTAGTTGCACGTCTGTCAAACACTCTCTCAAATTCCTTTCTAAAATCATCCCAGTCTGCCAACAACGGATCGTCATTTCTCACTAAAGGAACCGCCCAATTGGCAGCATCCCCAGTAAGATACGAGATAGCAAATGCCACTCTCGACAGATTAGTAGGAAAGGAGGCCGGTCTACAAGAGAAATGCAGGGTAATTTGTGTCAGGAAAGTCTGGATTTTCAAGGGATCGCCCGAATACCTCTCTGGACTGGCCAAGGGTATAGGTGGAGGAACCGACACCTGTATTTGGGAAACTCCTGCTGAGGCATCAAAAGGGTTTCTACCTTGCCTATCCAGCCTGTCTTTTAACGCAGCTGTTTCTGCCTTAGACGTAGCCAATTCCTGTTGGACCAAAACCAAGGCCTGCAACACATCGTCTAAAGAGGCCATCCTTTCAGCAACCCCTGACCAGGTGGAGCCCACTACTTGGGTACGTGATTCTGTCACGATCGGCCTCCACAGGATCAGGGCGATGCTCAAAGGGGTCCACCTCTTGACTGCCCGAAACTCTGACTAATTGTATACACAGAGCCTCTAGGTAATCAAGCGAGGGAAAGGTAAGGGAAGGGGCTGGAACGGAAGGGACCACTGAAACGAGAAAAAACAAAACACAATGTTATAGCAATGATCTCTGACTACTCTCATATATTTCTCGCTAGTAGAACACCTACCCCAGTTACTTCACTGGATGCAACCCCCTCTCTTGGATGTATGTCGTAGATACGTCTCTATCCTTACACCTAACAATCTGAAAGAAGCAAACAGGATTATTCCTTGTCAATACTAATAGAGTTCTGATATCACTGTAAAGGCATCATACATACCAGTCCCACTTCCCTTTCACCACTAACATAAAGCCCTTCTCCAGTAACCGGTTATTGTAGAGTAAAAAGCAAACAAAGTTCCACAGTCAATAAGTAACCCATAAGAAGACTGATAAATCCGCCAGAAACAGACCAGTTCAAATCTTCCAAAACCAGAAGTCAGTAGTGCTTGAAAACCATCCGAAGCAAAGTTCAGGAAATGAGTTCTTTGTTCCAGTCCCAAAACAATGCAGCAAGCACAGGAAAAGCACAGTTACTTATCTTGCTGCAGGAGTCCGGAAAGGGTAGAAGCCGCCCGCTACGTGAATGATGGATCAGCGTCTCAGCCGAGAACGCTTGCAGACAGAGTCCGCCGCAGCCGCGGGCGGTATCTTCTGATGTCCTTTTCCGGCTCAAAGTGAGGCAGCCGCCCCCTCCGTGGACTAAGACTGAGCGTCTCAGCCGAGAACGCTCACAAGTAGAGACCGCCGCAGCCGCAGGCGGTATTGCCGGAAACAGATTAGAGTGAGGCAGCCGCCCCCTCCGTGAGTGATAACCGAGCGTCTCAGCCGAGAACGCTCGCAGGTATAGACCGCCGCAGCCGCAGGCGGTACTAACAAAGGAATCCTTCCCAAGCTCGGAAGAGAGCAACCGCCCCCTCCGAGAACGAAAGTCCAGCGTCTCAGCCGAGAACGCTTAGCTAGGAATAATCCAGGAATCACAACAGAACCACGAGGCATCCAGAACACAGTTCCAAAAGGAATCACGTACAACTCTCGTCTGCACACCGGAAACCTATATACTGTAAGCTCCTCCTACTACAGGGCCTTCTGGGAGTTGTAGTCCGTAGGCGCAGCATGGCAAACCGTGACAAAAACTTCTACTCTGTTCCATGGCACATGTACCCATACTCTTTGAAAATGTGCTGGTATAGCTGGGGGAACATTATTCGCACAAGCAGCTACCTCATCGCGCCATACTGGAGGAACTTCTCTCATCGGATACTGTCTCACTTTCCTCCTAACTGCGGAATCAGGTTCAAACAGTCGCTGAGAAGGGAAACCGCTCCTTAACGCAAGTCCCATCGCAACTGCATTCTCAATTCCGGGACCCACTATCGTCCCTTTCGCAAACTCAGACTGGACATTTAGCAATTCTACAGGGACTGAACCCAAATCATTATCTTCCCATTCCTCACGAAGGAAAGTACACATAACTTCAAAAACATACCTTTGCTTGGGTGCTTCCCACTGCTGGAAAACATCCATAACTGACTCTAAGTTATACCTCGAAACATTCGAAACCCATCTGCGAGCCAAGAGATCTAACACTGCCGTTCTTCGGGACCAGGTAGCTGACTACGCATTTGTTTACATGCAGAAACAGGGGTCATACTCAATGACCCAAAGAAAGGAGACAAAAGACAAGTAACAGTATCAGTCATTCGTTGTCGAGCAGAAGGAGAAGCTGTCATAAGGACAGGACGACAAAGTATTTTGAGGTGATAGAAGCGTAGGGTTAGTAGCAAGAGAAGTTGAAGGTACAGGAGAATAAGGCAAAGTAGTTCCAGAAAAAAACGATAGCAAAGTCGGCGGCCCCAGAGGAGGCTGCGCCGTAGGAGGAAGAACCAGCTGAGGAGGAGCCGGAGGCGGAACAGCAACAGGAGGTTGTGCAATTGGAGGTTGCGGAGGTGCTGTAGTACTCTGTGCATAAGGGGGTGGTAGTCTCCACAAATGTGACATCAAAGGATCCTTCTCAGGGTCCTTCGTTACATTCTCAAGAAGAGTTGGCAAAGCTGGATAACATTTATCAATAGCCATATTATGTTGCCTATCTGACACCTCAATTGCTTTATCTTCTTCGTTTTCTTTAAACTGCCTAGCAGCTTGCATTATTGATACATCCTTTTCTCTTTTATCTCTTTTAGCTTGTTTAATTTCTCGTTGTCTAGCTTCTTTACGCCAAAGGCGAAAGGAGTCAAACATTGCCGGCCGGGCTTTCTTCTTAAATAGTTTAACTTCCAAATTATCTAGAATCTCTGTGTCATAGCTACCATGATGTGGCCATTTTAAAACACCGTCTTTCCTAGTGTATCAGACCCATACTTCATTAAACGTAATGGGGCCCACGCCGTGTTTAGAATAGAGCTCATAAGTCGGAGTTCCAACTGGAGGTATCGGACATGAATCCTCCAATCGGGAATCCCTGTTACAACCACAACCAAACCAAGTACCAAATTTGCTACGATTTGGCATCTTCGCTCACTAATCGAGCTTCAAACTTCATGGGATTATCTCTACCGATACACTCGTAAATATACAAGACCCTCGGCTATGGAAATTGCAATTTTCAAATCAAAACTAAGGACCAAACAAACTAAGAACCAAAGGACCAAAAACTAAGGACTGGGAGTGACCCACTTATACTTAACTGAGGTATCAGTCACGCCACCAGAAGACCCGTCTATCGTCTCGCCGTACAAAGCATCACAAATGGGTCCAAGACAGGGCGACAGTCAGGGCAGCAGTCCTTCGTAGCCGTCAGGAAAGCGGGAAGCCTCGCAGAAAAGACCTTCAGTCCAGATTTGGCATGCCGGGGTCGATGTAGTGGTGGCCGTCCTCCAGAATTTCCTTACGAAGCTCCTCACGATCTTCAGGCTTGGACCGGTACCGCTGAAGTCGCCCCACATTGGAAGCGCCAACTGAAGAACCGGGTTATTTAATACCCAGCGGCGCCAGGGGCACGCCCAAAGTCTTCGGGTTCCACCTGTCTTAGAATACAGAGACACGGGACTCTTCTTGGTGGCGTCAAATATCAAATTTATTGGCTGCAGCCAGTAACAGAAGTCCTAGGAATCATCACGGTATGAGTTCTCAGGAGACTGCTCAATTTTACACAGCAAGTCATCCCTTTTTATGCCAAACATTATGCTTCAGGCAAACATTCCTTGTTTACAGTTTAACCAATCACATGTTTCCACAACAAAAGTATTGCATGACGGTAAAACCCACTTTTCAGTTGCCCAGCCCATGATCAATCATCGGTCAAACCCAACATTCTTCTTAAGACAGGTCAAACGAACCCATAATAAAAAAGGCCACAACCCAATCATAAATAGACCATAAAGAAAGGAGCAGAAACAGGTAAGAGTAGGATAAGGCATATTTGTGTGCAATAAAACTTTTACGATGTCCTGTGCTCTGATCCTTAATCTTGATCAGCTAAAGGGCAAGAACTGGTTTAACACGGTCAGCTTCAGGCAACAGGGTCAGTTCACTCAGGTCAAACAGGAGTCAGCACCAACTGGAGCTAAGGTGTACATGTACTTAAAAGACTTGTTCAGCCACAGTCATCGGCCTTTGTGAGGGCAACCACAAAATGGCTGCCATACACAAAATGGAACCCAAGGGTTCAGATCGAAATCCCTAAATACGTAGTGAATCCATCAGTCTAACATGACGAAAACACTCATACTTGCCGCACTAACTAGTTACGGTTCGCTAATATCAAATTCATAACGAAACCATGACCTTTATGCAACGGGTTCAGAATTCACGGAACCTCAATGCTCCTGTAACATTTCTTTTTTTACTGTGAATTTCTACGTTTTTGTAAATTGTATTTACTGACTATAATATCCCTGTAACCTTTGTTTTTGTTTGTGAATTTCTATGGTTTAAAAAAAATGTATTTCCTAACTATAACTTCCCTGTAACCTTCATTTATTTTCAGTGAATTCTAACAGTAACTTGTAACATTTTACAGTGGGTGTGAGAGTGGCTTTATAGGTAGGTGAGTGGGTGTGGGTTCTGTGAGTTGGTAAGTGAGTGGGTCCGTAAGTGTCTGAGTGGGTCTGGGAGTATGTTCATGAGACTCTGAGTGGGTCTGTGAGTGGGTGTGTGAATGGATGCATGAGTGTGTGACTGGGTGTGTGTGTCTGAGTGGGTCTGGGAGTATGTGCATGAGGCTCTCAATGAGTCTGTGAGGAGGTGCATGAGTGTCTGAGTGTGTCTCTCAGTGGGTGCACAGAAAAAAAATAGAGGGGCACATGGGAGCATGTCCTTGTGCCAGCTCTCCCTGTGATGGTCCTCTTGTCCAGCTTGCCTGCACTTCGTTACCATTTACTGCCTTCAGATTTGTGCCTCCTCTGCTCATTTTCTACTCATTTTTCTTTCTCTTCTCTGCTTGCTCCTGCCCTCTATGTTGCCTCTCTCTGCTCATTCTGCCTGTTATTTTGGGTCTTTCTGCTCACTCCTGACCTTTTTTCTGCTTCCTGCAGCTCATTTCCGACCTCTATTTTGTCCTCTTGCTGCTAGTTTCCCACCTCTATTTTACCTGTTTCTGCTCATTCTGCCCGTTTTTATGCCTCTTTCTGCTCGCTACTTGCCTTTATTGTGCCTCTTTCTGCTTGTTTCTGACATGTATTCAGCCTCTTTCTGCTCGTTTCTGAACTTTATTTTACCTCTTTCTGCTCGATCCTCACCTTTATTTTGCCTCTTGTTTCTGCTAATTTCTAACCTTTATTCTGCCTTAGGCTGCTTGTTTCTGACCTCTTTTTTGCCTCTTTCTGCTTTTTCTGACCTTTACTCAGCCTCTTTCTGCTCTTTTCTTAGCTTCTTTTTGCTCTTTTCTCATCTTTATTTTGCCTCTTTCTGCTTGTTTCTGACCTTTATTCTATCTCTTCCTGCTAATTTGTGACCCCTACTTTGCCTCTTTCTGTTTGTTGCTGTCATTTATTCTGCCTCTTTCTGCTCGTTTCTGACCTCTATTCTGCCTGTTTCTGCTCGTTTCTCACCTTTAGCTCGCCGGTTTCTGCTCATTTCTTACCTTTATTCTGCCTCTTGCTCCTTGTTTCTGACCTCTAGTCTGCCTCTTTCTGCTTGTTTCTCACCTTTATCTTGCCTCTTTCTGCTCATTGCTGACCTTTATTCTGCCTCTTTCTACTCATTTCTGACCTCTATTCTGTCTCTTTCTGCTCCTTTCTGACCTATATTCTGCCTCTTTCTGAACTTTATTTTGCCTCTGTCTGCTCATACCGCAAACATGGGGTGCCTCAAGGCCCCTGCCATCCCAGCCTCCTCCCCGCCTCCTGCGAAAGCCGACATTGCTGCAGCATGGAGGGAACTGCTGGAAAAGCAGCCCCCTCCATGCAGGAACCAAAGTTTGATCTCTTTTCCTGCCCACATGTTTGCAGGCAGGGAAAGAGATGAAACCGCCGCTTCCAGTGGGCAGGAGAACTTTGACAGCTCCCGCCTCTGGAATCAGAGTGTGTGCTTTTGCTTTGCTGGAGCTGTCGCAGCTCCCAACAAGCAAAAATAAACAGCTTTGTCCCAGGGTTGGGCACCCCGTGGCATAGCAGGAGTCGGCCCTGGCAGATGGCAGTCCTCAGGGCCATTATTGGCTCCAGGGTGGAGGCAAGGCAGCCCCCCTCCTTTTAGTTTCAAGCGCCTGCCCCAGGGAGGTTGTCTTCCCCGGGGCTGAGAACAGCAGAAGAGGGGGGCCACGCCGCCCCTCTTCAATAGTTTTAACATATTTGTCCCTGGGGAGGTGGTGGTCTCCAGGGCTACCCCATTGACCATTATTTAGCCTCAGGGAGGTGGTGGTCCCCAGGGCTCATGGGTCCCCGTGGGCCTCCATTTCTATTTGTTTAGTCCCAGAGAGGTGGTGGTCCAAGGTGCTGATAGAGCCTTCCAAGGGGGGCCCTGTGCGCCCGACTCTTTAAAAAAAAATAAAGCGCTGGGTAGGTGGTGGTCCCCGTGGCTTCTAGAGCCTTAGGAAGTGTTACGGGGCACTCTCTCCTTCTTTTAAACAATGCCCGAGGACCTGGTCCTCCCTTGGGCTTTTCCCCATATAAGCGTGGGAACCCATGCTAGTTTTTATTTTTTTTGCCAGATTTGCAGATCTTTTATGATTTCTGGTGAAAATTAAACAGAAAAATGCTTTTTGTGCCCTGACGGGCTCCATCTGGGACCTCAGCATCAGAGCTCAGGGGTCATGGTATTCCTACCTTGACCACTTTTCTTTTTTTTTAAAACCTTTTTGTGGGACTCAGGTAAAGCCGAGTCCGAAGATGACTCCCAACACTACTGCGTTGAAGTGTTCCCAGCCAATCAGATCTCAGCATGATATTGGAAGGGTTTGTGGAGCCTTCACTGCCTTAGATTTATACATTTGTTTTTTCTTTAATATGTACACAACTACTGAATGGATTTACATCAATTTACAAAAACGCCGCTTTCTGAACCAACAACTATCTTTCTACCAAATTTGGTGTAATTCCTTTGAGCAGTTCGAGCTGCAGGCGTGTCTAAATTTTCAATGGGAATTAACATAAAAATGCACTTTTTTAAACCGTTTTTTTTTCACTCCACTTGACGGATCGCTCAGAAACTTTCCCTGCACACTTACTTTAGACAATTTGGACTATGGAAACTAGGTCCTCACTGTAACTACCTACTGGCAACCGCTAGTCAGTAATATATATACATATAGCTATAAATACTGATAAAGACATAGATATAGATTTATGGATAGGGATATTGGTAAAAATGAAGGTATGGTTAGCATTGGTCATAACACAAAAACATGTTTAAAAAAACTGGGAAATTCACTTAAAAGCCACAGTTTATATGGAATTATGGTTACGAATTACTGAAAAATCTGAAAAACCATTAAATGTTCAAGTTATGGTTAGGAGCACAATCCATGAGTGAGACAACTGCACAATAGTCATACAGACCTTCACTTGCAACACCAAATGCACTTTTCCACCTTTTACTGCTCTTGCACTGTACATTAGGACTCAGTCAGTTTTGCAGAGCTCGCAATTCTTGGAAATCATGGACGAAAAAGGCTCTAAAAGGTTTGACACCTTTTTCCCTTTTGGTCTTTGAAGCAAAAAACTCCAGGAAATCTTGCTCCACCTCACTTCGAAGATGAGTCTGTGGGGTATATTCACAAGAACGTGTGATAACTACCACAAGAGTAGCGTAACGCAATAACCCTGTGTCAACGTGGAATTCACAACAAGGCGGTAGCATGCGATAGACACCAGATAACGCAGCTAAAATCAGTGTGAAAACCTACACCGGGCTGCAAAAATGAGAAACGCGAAGCCTGCTAATTCCACACGTTTTACGGGAAAATGCACTATAAGAAAGAGAGAAAAAAAAGCATTTCAAACTGTGTAGCACCATGGATGCACCCGGTCCAAGTGCAGAGGACAAGCCGAACCCCACAAGCCTCACAGAGGATCAGCAAGGAACCCCGTGCTCGGGGAAGGGCAAGGACAAGAGGAATAGGAAGATAGGGTTCAGTCTGCAGGAAGATCGGACCATCGTCACGGAGGTCACAGGACACTACCAACAACTGTTCGGCACCTCCAATGCGGCACTGGAAACCCAAACGGAAATATGGCAGGCCATCATCAACAACGTCAATGAAGTCGGAGTGGTGAGTAGGACACCGGAGGAGGTCAAGAGGCGCTGGCATAAAGTGCACAGCCAAACCAAGGAGAAGCTTGCCGCCAACAGGAAGGCAGCAAGGGCGACTGGAGGTGGGAGACCTGCGACACAGGAGGTGACTGATGAACTGGAGGACATGGTGGCCACTGTCAGCAGTGTGGAGACGGTGGCAGGAATTGGGGGCCTGGACACAGCGCGATACGACCTGACCCAACAGCAACAGGGTGAGTAACGACCAGGAACGGGGGCGGGAGGGGAGATGGGCACAATGGCACACATGCACGAATACGTGTAGCACAGTGCACCCCCACAATGATCTTAGAACATGTCACTGAAAGCTTTGACACACTGCAGCACACATAGAAACACCAAGTAGGCCCCTGTCCACAATGTGCACAGAGGGGCCCCCTCCATATCCCCAACATCACAATGCAGCGCAGGTACTACCACACATCCATCATGTAGTCGAACAAATACACTGACTGCCATCAAATAGCCAGCTACCCCAAAACAGCCACAATGTACATTGGCATGCAGTCAGAAAATATACATCAGCAAATTTCTAACATGCATGTATGACTCTGTAACCCTGCTTCTCCCCTTACACATTGTAGAGGGAGAACCAACACGTCCTGCAGAGCAAACCAGACACATCTTCAGTGACGAGGAAAAGGACCCCCTGCTCATCTGCACCGACACCCTCCAACGGATCGTAGATAGCCGCCATACCCCATTCCCAGAAGCAGGGCAGGCCAGCTGCCCTGAGGTGAGCCCACCACCTGCACAGACCACACGGCAGGAAACACACATCACCACGGCTGTCTCCCAGCACCCCCAACCAATTCATGGAGTTCCAACAACGTATGTGGCGTTGCCAGGTGGAGTTGGCTGACCAGCTGCGGGTGGGCTTCAAACTCTTTGCCGCCAAACCCGATGCCATACGTGGGTGTCTGAGTCCCATCAGGGACCTCATTCAGTCCCTATCAGACACCCCCTGCATGCACCATGCACCAGCACAGACCTTGGTTGACCTCGCTGGGGCAATGAACATAATACAAGAGTTGTGTTGTCAGACAAGCACCAGCGATCAGAGCACAGGGTTGGCACAGATACAGAGGTCAATGGAGACCATGGAGCAGATGCAGGCTGGAAGTCTGTCTGCCACGTCTGGACACCAGCAAGTAGTAACTGGGAACCTCAATGCCCTGCAGTACTTCATCTTGCCACGTCTACGTGCATGTGTATCCCTGAGACACATGGCAAATTGGATGACTTTGAAGGTGAGTACTAGATGTGTCCCCATTGCACATCATCAATAATCTCACGGCACCCCACACTATAGCCCCACGTCCATGTGTTGAATGGGGCTATGGGTAGGAGTGACCAAATCTGTAGTAGCCCAGGAGTGCTGTCCTACATCACATGTTATGTTATGTTATGTTATGTTATGTTATCATTATTTATAAAGAGCGACAATTACCCAAAGGTGTCCTGGCGCTAAACCACTAATTCTCTGAGATTTAGGTGAGCTATCTGGGTTCAGTGAGTGAACGGCCAGGTCTTAAGGCCTCTTAGAAAAGTGAGTAGGTCTGTGGCATTTCTTAAAAATGAGGGAAGCTCGTTCCAGGCTTTGGCTGCACAAAAAAGGAAGCTTTTCCCTCCCCATGTAGATTTTTTAATAGATGGCACAGTCATCAGCTTAGCTCCTTCGGAGTGCAGAGTTCTGCTCGGTGTATACCATTTTAATTTCTGTTTAAGAAAATCGGGTCCTATCCCGTGTAGTGCCTTAAACACCATACTCAGGGATTTAAAACGTACTCGATGCTTGACTGGTAGCCAGTGAAGTTTCTTTAATTCCTTGGAAATTGCAGTGCTGTGACAACAGTACTGCACGTTGCAAACCCACTTACACACATCTGTGTGGCTACATTCCGTTATGTTGTATGACAGTGCTCCACATGGTATGGGGTTGCACACCATACTCACATTGTTGTAGTCACGTAAGTGTACATGTCGGCCAGCACCTATCCCATGACAATGTCTGGCTCACAGAGGTTGAACTTGCATAAGGAACACACCACCATTGCACATGTGTCAGTCAATTCCTCCCTGTGTAGGGACGATGCTCGTTGCAGCACACGAGTGGACAATCAAATGAACACACCGCACACTTAGACACCAGTGGGGTGACATGGAGTTTATTGGAATGAGCGTGTTAGTACGAACGATGCAACAGCCACAATAGGCAGGGACATGCTTACGATACTTGCACGCAGCAGGGGTACATGTCGAGGTTCAGACATTTTTTTTTTAAATGGACGAAGATTATCACGGATGGCAACGCTCCAAGCCCACCATGCCATGCTGGATGAGTCATGTGTTGTTTGGCATCTGCCGATTGTCCAGTGTGAGGGGGCACAACTCACTGCCCAAGGGATCTGCAGGGTGCTCTGCCACCGGGATGCGCATTTTGTCTGCTCTGCTGGCAGTGCTCAGGTGAAAGGGTTCGACGTGTTCACATGTTGTGCCACAGTGCTGTGTGTGTGCTGTCTCCCAGCAGTGTGTCCGCATTGGCAACATTGCCAATCAAAGCTTTGTTGCTATGACTACGGACCTACCTCACCTTGCGCAGGTGTGTGTCCAAGCGCGTTGCTACACGCACATGCATCCAGGGATCGGACGAAGGCAAACGTGTCCTCTGTTGTGGTGGCACATGAGAACAATCCCCACATAGCAACATGTCATTGGGACCTGTGTTGTGAGTGCCAGCTGCCCTGCGAGGCCTTGCGCTGCTTGTGCAGTCTCACTCCGTCTCTCTCCCTCGCTCTCTCCCTCTCTTTCCTTTGTTGGGCGCATGGCACACCTTCTTCTGTTGTATTTCATCTTCCAGGCTGTGTCCTATGGACTGTCCAGTGTGGACCTGTTAGGACTCAATCGAATGGTTGTGTAATATTTTTGTTTATATGGTGTTTGTGTTGGTGATTGCATTGATGTATGACTGGTCCTCCATTTTCTTGCCAGGCATGTATGTTGATTTTCCTGCTTGTGCAACCTGAGGCAACATATTTGTTTTGTGATTCATGGTCTTGGTGTGCAGTTTCTTGGTCCAGATCTGAGGGTGGGCCCGGGGGGGGGCGGGGGTTTGCAGGCATGGGTGTGGTGTTGGTGGGTTTTGTGGCCCTCTTGGGTGTCCATGCTGCATGTTCAGTTGCTCCATGGCATCTGTTTGTCTTCTGGTGTGCTGTGGGCTGAGCCTCCCTTTTCTGGTGCAGACTGTGGTCCGACTTTGCACCAGGTCAGAGCAGGTGTAAAAGTCCTGCTGCTAACATGCCTTATCGCATGTTTTGTGTTCTTCTGGCCGATCTATCTGGTCATTGTGAATGTTGAGGTGTGGTGTTGTTGCGGCTTTTGTCATGGCAATGCCTACTCTGCATTAAAGATAGGTGCGGGGGTCCTCTGTGGCAATGTTTTTTGCGGCTGCTATTGCGGGTAAACTGCTGCTGTGGGCTTTTTAGCACCAGCTCGTGAATGGTAGGGTAAATTTATCACAACTTTGACTGCGATAAAGTGCAGTTAATTCCACAATAGCTCCTTGTGAATATGCCCCCTTAGTTGGGTTGCTTTGGCACCCTGTCCTAGTCCTCCTGAAAGTGAAATATCTCAAAGTCTGAACTCCACAAAAAGCAGATTACCTTGTCCATGTTCACACTCAAAGTCTAAACTAACATGTATCTGGTAATTTAATTTTAGCACCAGAGCACACTGTTTTTGTGTCTTTGCATTCTGCATGCATATCATTCATTCATTTAGTTTGTGCAAGCTTGCAAAATGAATCACACACTTGCTCTTGTGAGAGATTGGATTCTCACAATGTTATGTTGGTTCTTAGTATTGGAATGTTCAACGCACATCATATTATAACAAATGTTTGATTTCAATGTTCATAAACATGTTGTAATAAACTAAAATAGGTGTTTTAGGATGGAAACAGCACAGCCAGCAACTTTGCTGTCTGAAACTACTTCCTCAGGGTTGTGAATAAAAGAAAACATCAAGGTATATATTAAAAAATGGCAACTGCTGGTCACAAAACTCCACTACATATTGAGCCTTCAAAAACCAATGGAAATGTGTGAATGATAAAAAACGTGGGAATACACCACATTGTGCACCATACTAACGCCTCCTGTAATGGTGTTTAAAATGGAAAGATGTAAAAAAAACATGTTAGTGCAACTATTGAGAGGCAAAAGGTGATGTATGAAAGTATTTGTCAAGAAAGGAAGAAATGTAAAAGTTAACAATCTCAAGGGAATGTAAGTTTTAATGCCATCAAAGAAACAGAAGAAGACAATCATTAAAAGAATAACTGGGGAAATGCAAAGGCGCATTTGCCAATTGTTACGCCCTCCATGAGGTTTCCTTCAGTGGTGCCAAATAATTAAGGCTCTCGTTTTTATGATATTTATCTTTTAACTGTATTTCTCCATATTATTTTGCCAGCTTTTCAGTATTTTCCCATATTTAGTATGTATTTTGTGGATAAATTAAGTTGTGAAATGGTATATTTCCACATTTATTTAACTTACAAGTGAGCACCCATACTTTGATGCATATCATACTTTAGCAAATGTAGGGCTAGATGTAGGTGGCCCAATACCGGTCGGTAATGTTGAAATTCGTTAAATTTCAATGTTATCGACTGGTATTTTGGCATTTGAGATGTAGGGAGGATTCGGTATTAAGGAATCAGTAAATACCGATTCCTTAATACCGATTCCTTATGGCCTTGCATTTAAGGAATCGGTAATACTTAAAACAGTGCACCTCAGCCTTAAGGAATCACTATTTACCACCAACTCCAAGTTGGTGGTAAATAGCGATTTCCTTTCAAAAATCACTTTTTTGCTTTTTGAAGTGTGCCATGTGGCACACATCCATGCCCTTAGGGCATGCATGTGTGCCACATGTGCACACAGGCACATTTCAGGGGTGCAACAGGGTGTCCTCTGGACACCCTGGCACCCTTGAAATACCTCCCGGTATTACCGATTAGGTAATACCGAATCGTAATGCAGAATGTCTTCACATTCATTCCTATAGGCTTCCAAGCCCATAGGAATGAATGGGTTGGTATTTGTTATTACTGAATCTCAATTACCGATTCGGTAATAACGAATATTAAGAATTCTGTATATTTGACCGAATTCTTACCTACATCTAAAATACCTATTCCTAAATACCGAATCGGTAAAATTTGGTATTTAGGAATCAGTATTTCCCAGTTACCTACATCTAGCCCTAAGCTGCCAAATATGCAGTAGGCAACGGAGACCCGCACACAGCCACACCCGAAGAACGAACGACGCCATGGAGCTACTCATCATGCAGCTCGGAGCCCCAACAAGGCCATTACACCCACCGCCACCACCCCGAGGACCGCCACCACACCCTGGACCGAGACCCAGACCTACCCCCCCTGACTCCTCAGACCACCACAGAGGCAGCGCAGAGTAAGACAGCGGACCTACCACAAACGCACCACTCTCACAGACCTAATGTCTGAGGAAGTCATTGCCCACTACAGGCTCAAAAGGACAACCATTCACCGCATCCTGACCCACACGGCCCACAGGCTGATGATCCCAACACAGCGGAGAACCAACATCCCTCCGCAGACAAAGCTGCTGGCTGTGCTGCATCTGTTGGCCTCTGGTACCTTCCAACCAACAACTGCTACAGTCGGAGGGGTCTCACAGTCAGCCATATCAAAGTCCATCACACCTGCCATGGATGCCATCCTCAGCTTCATACCACAGTACCTTCACTTCCCCAACACTGCCCAGGAACAGCTGGAGACCAAGCAAGGTCTATCCGCCATAGCCGGATTCCCGGCCGTGTTGGGGGAAATTGACTGCACACATGTCCCACTTGTGCCCCCTGTGGATACTGCACACTACTACCGCAACAGAAAGCCCACGCATTCCATCAATGTGCAGGCAATAGTGGACCACCGGGGACTCTTCACCAATGTTGTCGCCAACTGCCCAGGAAATGTGCATCATTCCTTCATCTTCCGACAGTCCATCATCAACCAGCGCTTCCAGGATGGCACATATAGGACGGGACTGCTCATTGGTAAGTACCAAGTCAACTTACCACACATCACAATGCCTCCACAGCACAATGCACAACTGCGGGGTTGCACACGTGACCAAACCATATTCAACATGTCAAACTACACGTACACATACCAGACACAACCACAACACTCCATGGTCATCCTGTCCTACCCCTGCACCCTATACAGACTGGTGGTGTAGTTGCCAGCATCAGCTCATCCCTGCAGGTTGGCGAACACTCACCCCACATACAGCCAGCATAGGCGTCACTGGATTGGGGGACCTGCCATCACAATCTGCCGAACCAAGTATTGACTCTTTCCTCCCAGCACTGTCACAGGTGATCAAGGATGATGACACTCCTCCGAGATCCGGACACACCCGCCCAGAGACAGTACAATGCAGCCCACATACGCACAAGGGGCATTGTGGAACACACATTTGGCGTGTTGAAGTCACGTTTCAGGTGCCTGGACGGCACAGGTGGGAAGCTCCTGTACAGCCCGGACATCATGTGCAAGCTGATCGTTGCATGTTGTGTGTTGCACAATATCTGTGTTTGCACCAGGGACCCATGGATCCCAGTTCCAGAGGTACCAGCCAATGATGGCGGTGATGGGGCAGGTGGCCCACATCCTACTGCAGCAGCTGCAGGAATGGCCGTAGGAATACCATCATTGACACTTACTGCTCATGAGCACGTCCCATTGTCTCTATCCATGCGAGAGTAGAAAATGTCCAAATTCACTACATGTGTGAATAAACAATTCTGCATGTCTCAGCTTGTACTTGTACATTTTGATGTTATATTTCCCTGCATTCCAGCTGTGATTTGGCAGGTTGTGCACATTTGCAGAACCAGTTGTGTCCTTTGTTCAAATGTGGTGGGGTGCTATTTGACCCGAGATGTTGTCACTGCCGGGGTGCACTCCTGATTGTGTGCGTATGCTGCACAGTGGGTGTGTCGCTCCTGCGGCTCTGCTCTGTCTGCGACTGGTCTATTTCGTGCGGTGTACCTGTCGGCTCTGTTCTTCCACGGTGCTTGGATGTTGTGGTGTACATGTTGTACTCTGCAGTTGGCCTGGGTGCATTCGTCATGCTCAGTTGTTGATGATTTTTGTTCAGTGGCATTTTTGGTGTGCTGGTCTTGTACTGTTTTTCTGCATTGCACGTGAGTATTGCTGCTCTCGCGCTGGTTGTCACTATTTTCTCATACGCTTGTGGCCATCGCAGGTTTTGGCGCGTTGGGGAATGTGTTGTTTCGCGGACATTGTCTGCAGTGTCTGCAAACTATCGCATGCTAGCGCCGTATTGTGAATTCCACGTTGTCACAGAGTTATTTTCCCGCGATGGGCTGCGATGCTGAAAGTTGCGTTATGCTACTCTTGCGGTAGTTATCACACGTTCTTGTGAATATACCCCTTAGTGTATTACATCATGTTTATCAACAATGAACTTGAACAAATGTTATAATATGTCGTTTGTTGCATGTTCCCATATTAAGAACCAACATAAATATTGTGATAAACCAGTGTATTTCATTGAGATGGATATAAACAAGTTTCTTTCTTGCTAACAATATTGTGAATGACTGTATTTTCGGTGTGCTCCAGATTCCAATAGCATGTTATAGTAGTCATTGCTCTCTCAGTTGACTAATTCACACTGCACTGCAGTGTAGTCTGTGGTAGCACCACACAATGTTTAGTTTTTTATGTACTGACCACATCTGTAAAGGAATACATGTGCATGTATATGTTCTCCACTGCCGCATCCTTGTAATAGTAGACTTGAGAATGTGTACTTATTTTCTATTAGATCTTTTAATAATATTGTGTAATATTCCCATATGTTTTCGAGTGCTATGTTTAGTGGCATAACCTAATTTAAAAAAAAATGAACAAAGAACATGAACCTTTTACAATATTTCTCCCAAAGTTCTGCATTGAGAATATTACAAATGCTTGGTCTAAACTCTGGCAAATGCCTAATCTATATAGCTGTATTATCCCCGCAAGCATATTTATCTTTTACGTATGGGTTTACAGTGGGATTTATCTGCCCTCCACATAATATACTTGAGTCTCAATCTGCCTCGGCAGGAATGGTTCCAATTTGATCTAGATATGTGTTGTCCTCTTGTATGTTCTTTTGTTTAGAAATTTGATGTCTGAAAGTCGACAGAGTTATCGCTTGATGATTCAGAAGTGTAAGTGATAGGAACCATGTAAAGCAGTGTATTTGAAGGATGGAACTACTGTAGCTCTACAGGATGGATCTGAGTGAAATATCTGAAATCCTAGAAATTGTCAAAGCACTGGCAGCATATCAGAAAGGCCTACAGGAGAGCTGGAACCTCAGTGAGGAGGAACGTGAAAAGAAGAGCCTTTTGGGTGTACTGCAAGAATCCAAAACATATATTTGTACCTCCAAACATCTTTATATTCAGAAGACAACATCTCTGCTCTATTTCAGTTCAGGTGAAGAAAGCAATTCATCCAGAACTATTTGTAGTGCGCCGTTCTCTAATCTCGGCTTGTAAGACTACATCTCATTATGTCTGTGGTGGTGTTTCAGTCCTCTATGTTCCGAAATGCATGTATATGCTGAAAAGGAAAGAGGCACCTGAAAGGTTTCATTAACTTAATCTTTTCCAGGTAGAATGATACCTACCCTTTCTAGTGTATTGTCTGTTTTTTTGTTTTTAGTCTTAGGCTCCTGTCAGGGTGGTGTCATCCATTCTTGAAGGCATTTGAATTGGATCCATTAATCCACAGTGTTATATGTTGTACGTAGCTCCTCGAGGATTACAGCCAATGAATGGTTCACTTTTAGAGAGATAAAGAGGTTTTCAGGGTTTTCTGCTAGTGTTGTGTCAGATTATTTTAAGGTTCTTAAGCCTAGTAGCTTTTGGGCTTCACATAGCCCTCCACGTGAATAAAAGCACTTTGCAATGCAAATTCAAAGTAGGACAAGATTATGCAAAGCAGCCACAGACCTGCCAACTGCCCTCGTGCTACTGTGTGACAAATAATATCTGATCCCTTCACACGGTCACACAGTAAGAAGCCCGTATCACACTGTGGCAGACAAAACAAGTGGACTTTGAGCTAGTTTTTGGAGGTTCTGAACTACTGACATCTATTAAAGGGTGTAAAAACACAACAGGACATCGGCACCACCCTCAGCAAGCTTTTTATTTTTTTAAGGAGGAGGTATGGGGGAAGGGCAGGGGCAAAATTGCCTCTGGGTACTTCTTGGCATGAGGCCTCACCCCCTCCAAGACTTAACCAACTACTCACACAGTGAAATTTGTAATTTGGTTGGCCGGTTTCAAGCCATCCGCACTGAAGAAAATAACCCTTGCTATTCACAGCTGAAATGTACTAAAGCAATGCAGTATTAGCAACTCTAGCGAGTCACAAAGAAACATACCAGCAAATGGACATTCTCTCCTCTGTTGGGCTCACAAGGAAATGCATCAAAACATTGAGCTTCTGAGGTTTGAAAGATAAAATGATTCCTGCCAGCCCTTGACAGGACAGCATCCAGTACCGGGATACCTGTCCAATAAATAATGCAATAATGCAACTGCAGATGGTGGGCTGGGGGAATGATGGTACAGGTCTCGTATGGGAGTAGAGCGTCGACGTTTCGACTCGGCTAACGCAAGGAAGGTGATTTAGCTTAGTAACTTATATGCATCAAGCGTTTTTGCATTCGCAAACGGTGCGAATCGCAAAATTCGTCCGTTTGCAAATGCAAAAACCTTTTTTGGGATGCATCATTTTTTTCCATTTTTTGCAATTTAAGAAATTGCAATTGTTTGCGATTTCTGAAATTGCGATAGCATTTAAGAAATCACAAATTTTGCGATTTCTTAAAAGCTATGCATGATTTTTTTTAAATTGCGAATTCGCAATTAGGAAGGGGGAAATTACCATGAAGTAAACCTTCATGGTAATTTGCGAAAAGTTTCAAAAATGCACAAAAGTGCATTTTTGAAACTTATATTTTACACACACACATGCCCTTGGGACATGTGTGTGAGTAAAATGTACTTATGTGACATTTCAGGGGTGCAGGGGGGGGGTCCTTTGGACCCCCCCTGCACCCTTGAAATTGCATTCTCATTTTGCGATTCCTTAATTGCGAATTCGCAAAATGAGAATGCCTTCCCATTGATTCCTTAGGGCCTCTAGGCCCATAGGAATCAATGTAAAGCGATTCCTTAATTGCGATTCGCAATTAAGGAATCGCAAATAAGGAAATTTAAGAAATCGCAAAAACGTTTGCGATTTCTTGATGCATAGGAATTTGCGATTCCTAAATTGCGATTCCCTAATTTTCGCAATTTAGGAAATGCAAATACCTACAATGATGCATGTGGCTGCCTTTCTATCCCTAGGTTGCCTTACCCCGTCCTGAGAAGACTCGCAGTTGAGGTATAAATCACCCTCCTTGCGTTAGCTCAGTCGAAACGTCGATGCTCTACTCCCATACGAGACCTGTACCATAATTCCCCCAGCCCACCATCTGATGTTGCATTATTGCATATAAATTGTATATAAGAATTTTATTATACAAATGTTATTTATTGGACAGGTCTCCGTGTACTGGTCTGCTTTACCAGTCGATTTTTGAAATTATTTAAATTGTGTATTTTTCCAACCTAGTCCCTTTCACTTGCACTGACCTATCACGCGCACACCTACCCCTTTCTTTCCTGTTTGCAACCTATTTTCAGCATCAGAATTGTGATTTGGATTCTATATATAGAATAAACAGTTTACTTTCAAAACTGTTTTTGCCGCTCTTGGTTTACATTCACTGTATGTGATGAGATATACTCGTAGAACATAGTATCTCCGCTGAGGGTATTAACACACCAGTGATGAAGACACACTCAACACACAACAGTTATATTTGAATTTATTTTGCATCAAATAGAAATCACGGACCAATCCTTTTCATTCCTGCATTATACCCAGGTCTGTGGAATTTTGGGTAACCCATTAATTGTAACACTTCCATACTTTCCGGCTGATAAAAATGTCTTCCTTTTATTCTAGCCAACTTGCAGAAGTCTTTAGTTTCCTCACTCATTATGTCCAAATTAGACTATTTGAATGGTCTTTACCTCAAAGCCCATCAACATTCTCTAAATAAGCTTCAAACTCTGCAAAACGCAGTGGCACGTTTGCTTGTCAAAATCCCCAAATACCAATCAGTTTCCAAATTTTTAGGGAAGCTTCATTGGCTGCCCATCAGGTCGAGGATATGTTTCAAGGCACTTTGTATTGTCTTTAAGGCGCTTAACAATCGCAGTTCTATCTATCTGCAAAACAGTTTCACTCAGTACACGCCTGCTAGATCTCTCCACTCTGCCTCTGCGTTCTTAGTCATTGTCCCCAGATTCAGGCACACTTCAAAGGCTGGCAGAAGTTTTATCTACAACGCCAAAATGTGGAATAACCTCCCTCTCGCCATTAAGGCTCAGCCTAATCTTCTGGCTTTCAGGAAGGTCTTGAAAACTTGGTTATTCTCTTAGTTTCCTTGCTTTTTCTTCTTGGTTTTCTGTCTCACCATTCTTCCTATAGGTATCTTATGTGCAGCTTTGCCAGCACCTAGATGCCTCTAGGCATTCGACCGCTCTACAAAACCTCATAACATAACATAGCAAATGTAGATTATGAATGATACATCTTCAGTCAAGAACACCAGAGACTAGGTGAAACCATTAATGAATTTATTGAGAGACTGGATTTCCTCAGAAAGCACTGTAAGTTAGATTAATTTAATTATGAGGAAGCTACACTCCTTAGAGTAATAGATGGACAGGGTGCCGCTCGCAGCGGTAGTTTGGGACTACAAACGCCGCCACCGGACGGGAGTGAGGGAGACAGCGGGACTCCATTGCCCAGGAGTCCCCGCACCTACCATCAGCGAGCTCCTCCCCCTGCGTTGCTTTGCCCTTATTATTGGCCACGTCCACCGCGACGCGGGACGCGCGCGGGCGTGCACCGGGCAAAGGGTGGGCCCGTTTGAGCCCGTTCGAGACCGGACAAGACCGGGCCGGGCCTACTCTCTAACATCTGGCCTGAAAATCGGAAGTAACAAGTTGCCTGGTAAGTCCACTCTTTGATGCTATCAATAGGGGCTTTGAACTGTGTTCAAACTTTCAGAGATGGCGACGGGTACCACTAAGGACAAGTCGAATTTGAAAAGCGGGGGCATGTTGGGAACATTGGACTACTTTTTTACCAAAGCATCAAATGTTCTTGAGCAGGAAATTGCAGTCGCAAAACGGCGGCTATCGATTTGCACACTTGTGCACTCCCCCTGCCGGGGGCTGCTTTTCTAACTGTTAACTCATCCGCACAGGGTGTCAAACTCAATGGAAACCTCTCAGACACCCCTGGTAATAGACCCAAGGTCACCAGTTGAGTCTTTACACCCGAAAACGAGGTCAATGACTGCCCACTTGTCAAGGAAAAAGGATCTTAACACCTAACCCCAAAAGAGCAGCAAAAAAGAAACGGAATACGGGTAATTGTATGAAAAAGCCCCCCACCAAATCAAGAAGAAGAAGGCCGGAGGAATATGACTCTAAAACTCCGGGTCCATGTGAAGTCGGAGAAGAAGCACACATTGATGTGGATCCCACGACTGGTGATCCACAGACTGCTCAAGTCCCCACAATGAACAATGACTTTTGGACTAAAGTGGGGGTTGAGCAATTGACGCTAATTTATTGTCCCTATCTAATCCTTCTAATCAATCTAAGGGGGTGGCAGGAATTCAAAAGAGGGCTTGTGACAAATGCCTTCCTACGATTCCCACTGGTTTGCCTGGAGAGGGCCTAGCTGGGCTGGTTTCACGAGACCCCGGCGCCGAACTGTCAGGCCAGGAGGACAGGTCAGTGGGCTAGGGACAAGGGGGCGTGTAGCTTCTGCTCCCAATGCCAGCCAGGACCCAAACCCACGTCCAAAACCCGCATCAAGTAAGTCCCCTAATACACTCCTACAGTTACAATGTCCAGGTAACCTAAAGCCCCTTCAGATCAATCTTCCATCAGATTCCAATCCCTATGTGTTGGTTTTATCAGGGGTCCCTGTATTGACCAACGAGAAAGAGGAGTCGTATACCTCTCTTAAGAACAAGGTTACAGATTGGCTCAATAAACATAGGCCCTTGCCACCAACCGTAACCAGTGAAATATTACTTGTTCGAAGGGTTTCTTGGTTGGGCAGTAGGGCCAAGGATTTAAATGGGGATTGCGTGCTAATTAACTTTAGACACACGGACGGTGTCTCACATCTGCCATTGGGGTCAGTCTAGTACAAATACAGCCATACAGATGCTACCTCTGTCATACTTTTATCCCCAGGGGAAAACCGGCTACAGCCAGAGTACTGAGCAACCCTGGAATCAGGTGAAGGGAGGAAGCGGTCCGGGGTGACACAGAGACCTTCCAGGCCCACCGGCCTTAAGCCTACAAAATAGGTTTAGCAGTTTAGACCAGGTGGACTGATGGTGGCCCAATCAGGGGAACTCAGATGGGGCAGTGCTCGACATTGCTATGACCGATACGACTCTGGCTAGTTTCCGAGGTAAAAGGAAAATAGACAGCACTAGTATACAAAGGTTGGTGGGCGGATGTGGGAAGTCTACACCAACACTATTGCTCACTAATAGTAGCCCCACTGGTAGATACAACAAGCCCTGTGTTTCTGTAGTTGAGGTTATTAACACATCTCCAGAGTACCCAGTGGTGGGGATTAACATGGAAAGCATGAACTCACACAGGGAAGATGTTGAGGGCCTTAGGCCGAATTCACTTAAAATACTATCATGGAACCTGGCCGGGCTCCCCAGCAAATTGACCTGCCCTGATTGGGGCTCTTTTGTGGATAATAGTGATGTCTGTCTCTTTCAAGAGACATGGGCACGTACTGAGTCACACCGGACAGGCTTTGCTACATTTTCGGTTCCGGCTGTCTGGGGCGGGAGAGGTCGCCCGTCTGGGGGCCTCACCATATGGGTTGGTACTCACCTTTGTTGTACAATCAAGGTCTTGAATACTAACTCGATAGACATACAGTGTGTGGTCCTTACTTGGCCAGACACACTAAAACTTGCATTGATCAATGTATATTCTCGTCCCGTAAGTCCAGCAAGTGAGTCCAGTACCATTGAGGATCTTCTCCTCTTCATTTCAACAATTCCGACTGGTGCTCGACTGTTGGTAGGCGGGGATCTGAACTGTCACTATGAACCCCTTAACGGTTTAAATGATGATGCATTTAATGCTGAGGACGAGCACTGGTCTATACCTGCAATCCAGGCTCCCTCACCAAAGGCTTGGACCCCGTTAACCATTCAAATTTTGTCACTTACTTTAAACTATTCCCTACGGGCTTGTAATGGTCGTACTCCTTCTGATACCCCAGCAAAATATACTTATAATAAACCGGGACAGATATCTCTTCTTGATTATATACTGGTGGAAACAAGGCTGTGGCCCCATGTCATTGATTTTAATGTTGTTACAAGAGCAGATAGTGATCATAATGCTCTTATTTTACAATTGGGCTTACCCTATAGCTGTGGAAGCGAAGTTGCATCTACTGAAGAGAATGACAGCAATCTTACTGTCTCTAATGACAGACGCAGAGTCAGCTGGCGTAAACTAGTCGAACATCCGGAATTATTAGGGAATCTTTACAATTCAATTCTTCCCATGTTCAGTGAGCTCGCAACACTAACTGGCCAATCTCTATCCCAAAATTATCTACCTCAACTAGAGGAACTTAATAATAGGGTTTCTCTGATTTTAGCCGAGCTACTGAATCCACGGGTAACTGGGAAGACCAAAAGGGCTTCACACTGCTCTTGGTTTACGCCAGCCTGCAAGCGGGCAAAACAAGAGCTTTTGTTGGCAATCAAGGACAACAACAGAACTAGAATCAAAATTAAGAGGGTAGAGTATAAGAGGACAGTTAAATGCGCCAAGGAAGAATGGGACCGCGAAAAATGGTCCGGTCTTTCGTTGGCACTTGAGGCTAAGGATTTCCGCAAATTCTGGAACATAGTTTATAACGGTACTGGCGAGCTGAAATCAGCTATCAAACCGAACATAGCCCCTGAAGTCTGGGAAGGTCATTATCGGGTTTTATATTCTCCCGAGGGTCTCACCAACCACACAGTGGACTCAGCTGTCCAGGCTGCTGTCCTATCCCACCATGAGACGACTGAGTTCACTGTGCAAGAAGTTTGTAATGCCATCTCCAAACTTGCCTCTGGGAAAGCCCCGGGCCTGGACAAACTTCCTGGGGATCTCTTTAGGCAGGAGCCGGGAATCTGGGGCCCTTACTTTCAGATAATGTTCAATGCAATTCTGAGAGGCATGTCGGTTCCATGTACTTGGCTGGGCGCAGAGATAGTGCCCATATTTAAAAAGGGCTTGCCTCTGCTCCCATCCAACTACAGACCGATCAGCCTCATTGATGTTCACCAGAATATTTTTGCCAGACTCATATTGGACCAGATCCAGGACTGGATGGAAGAGTCGGCAATTCTCAGTCCATACCAGGCGGGGTTTAGAAAAAATACCTCCACTGTGGACCAAATTTTTCGGCTCCAACTACTATACTGGAAAACAGTGAGAATAGAGGGTGGCAGCCTCTATACGGTATTTGTAGACCTCCGCTCCGCCTTTGATCTTGTCCCCAGGGTCAAACTTTGGGCCATCCTTCTTGATCTTGGTATACCTATACACCTACTGACGGTTCTGATGAGGCTCCACGAGGCGAACTTTGGGCAGGTCAGGTGTGGGGAAAATGGTTCACTTTCATCTAGATTTCCCATTGACAGGGGGTAAGACAGGGTTGTGTCCTTGCACCGACACTCTTCTGCCTCTATGTTAACGGAGTGATCAAGCATCTTAATGATGTTTCCGACAACGATGCTCCAAAGTTGGCCGTCAACAGGGTACCAGCAATTAAGGTTGCCGATTATACCCTTTTGCTGTCCAAAACCCCGATGGGGATTCGGAGAATACTGGATGGTTTCCAGGATTTTTGCAGCATTCGTGGCTTGGAGATCAACTCTTTAAAAACAAAATGTATGATCTTTAATCCACCACGAATGACCAGGGCGAATCCCAGCTTGGGGCCGATATTCTTGGAAAGGGTCAGTATCTTTGATTACCTTGGGGTCACATTAAAAGAAAATCTTACCTGGGGCCCCCAACAGATAAAATCCCAGTTAAAACTGGCCCAACTTTCGGGTGGCATCCTCAAAACATCTAATAAATCTTCAATTAAAGCTCTGAGACCACCTATTGAGATTTATAAGGCAAAAGCTAGGGGTGCTATCATGTATGGGGGTGTACTGTGGTTTTACTCATTGACGTCTGAAATCATCATGACCGAAAACAAATTTCTAAGACGGCTATTAGCTCTACCACCGAGTACACCGCTGCTTTCCCTGAGGCTCGACCTGGGTATAAGATCAATACAAGAAGAGTTAGCACTCAAACCCTTGAGATTTTGGCACAGACTCTGGGTCACCCCGGAGCTGCTACAATATAGAGACGAACTCAAGGAGATTTTGTCTTTTCCCGGCTCGGGGAAATTCCCCTGGCTTGCTTACATAAAGAAAGAATTCATAAGGTTAAAACTTCCAGAACTTTGGTTTAATCCAGAACAGGGGTGTATCAAACTTTCACGCACACAGCTCACGAATGTTTTCGTGCAGATAGTCTGGTCACTTCTCAAAGCAATCCACATACGAGTGCTATAACAGCCTCCTTTCTTCTGGTTAAAGATTCTTACCTCTACGAGGAATTTCTAGATAACATCTACCCTGTAATGGCAAAAAAATTATACGTGCAGTGGAGACACAGTGTTTTGCCGCTCCGAGCCTTCACCTGCAAGTGGTCACTCTCTGCCCCGTCTAGCTGTCCAGCTTGTAAATCTGCCATTGAAAATGAGTTGCATGTACTATTTTTTTGCCCAGGTTACTCTAAGGCAAGGAACTACTGGTTGGTCCCCCTATGTAAAAACCTGGGCCTTTGAAGATGCATGCAGGCATTTAGAATTCTAAAAACTGACACTACTGGATTGACTGTATTTGCCGTGTCAAAATTTTGGCTACTATGTGGTTTAAGCGCTGGTTACTGATTGAATGAACCTGTATCCTTAGCCCATGGCAAACAGTGTCTTTTTACATGTTCTTAAATGTCAGATGATACTATTTATTGTTTTAATTTTTTTTAAATAACGGCTGATACCTATGTAACCTGTTTAACCCTTTTGTGTCGCTAATTCTGCTGTAATTGCTTCTCTCATGATGAACTTATACTGCTATAATATTATAATGTTTTTTTTAACTATTGTCTTCTTTTATGGCACAATGCCGAAATAAAGATCTTTTGAATGAATGAATAGATGGACATCTGTCAGATTTCTTTCCCCGACGAATGCTGCAAAAAACTCTAAGCTTAGACCAAGTCCTCATTGCTTCTTGAGCTAAAGAGCATGCTAAACGACTTGCAGCTGACATGGAGGCAGGTGGTGCCCAGAGCGTGTCAGCGATGAATATGAAGCGTAAAGCCCAAAGGTGGGGGACACAAAGCGATGTCTCCACAGAAAAAGAAAATGTGCTTCGGATGTGGATGGTTGTTTACACACAACGGTAGATGTCCTGCCATTGGACAGATTTTCAATGGCTGTGGCCAAGAGAACCATTTTGTGACGGTTTACAGGGTGACGGGAAAAGGGAAAATTGGGTGTGTCACACCGTGAAGAGAAAATGGTCAACCGAGCGTTGCAACTACAACATTTGGCTCACTCCCACAAGGTCAGGCTGTCACACCACCTGATTTACATTGACACCAAACGAAGTCGATCGTCATCAAAATCATCGTCAAAGAGTTCTTCATTGTCGGATTCAAGTGAAAGTGACAATGATAACAGTGCAATGTCGATGTTTATTTGCACATATGGAACTAGTTGAATGTGAGAGAAAACACAGACGAAAGAAATAGCAGCATGAAAAAGCACCAAAGACCTACAAACACTGTCTGAAGAATAACCTGAAGTTAAATGGGTGTTCGATGCCTTTCATTATTGATGAACAAAGCAAACACAAGGTGATGATGGAAGGAGCACTGAAACTTTTCAGACACTCACCCCCAGTCTCAGATCTGGTGTGAATCCATCATCATTCTTTAGCTCACTTTGCCACCTCAGTTCAGACCCTGCTATATGCAAATCAGTCTTGACCTTGTGCCTCATGGGAACAGTCCAGCCCGAACTGCCAAGCCCGGTCTTCCCTGAACCGGAAATAAGCATCCTGGGACCAGTTTTGGGGTCCCACCCCCATCAACCAGGCTAGCTTGAATCCAGTGACAAAGTGAGCAAGGCACCCAAGTTTGGGCATAGTCTGCCAACTTAGGGCAAACAAAGCAAATACAAGGAGATGATGGATGGAGCACTAAAACTTATGCCCAGACGTGGGTCCCGGGCTCACTGTGCCACTAGAAAAAAGCTATCCTTGCTGATGAGGGGTGAAACCCCAAAACCGGTCCTAAAATGCTTGGTTCTGGTACAGGGAGGACCTGGCTGGACTACTCCCATGAGGCACAGGGTCAAGACTGATTTGCATATGGCCAGGTCTAAACTGGGGTGGCATGCTGAGCAAAAGAATTATGAATTTAACCCAGATCTCTTGACTGGGGGTGAATGTTTTGATTTGTTCTGCATGCCACCCCCCATCTATTGTGTGTCTTTTGCTTTCTCGCTCTAAGTGTGCCGGGTACGCCCAGACGTGGGTCCCAGGCTCACTGTGGCACAGGAATCAAGCTATCCTGGCTGATGATGGGTGAAACCCCAAAACCAGTCCTAGGATGCTTGTTTCTGGTCCATGGAGGACCTGGCATGGCAGTTCGGGCTGGGCTGTTCCCATGAGGCACATGATCAAGACTGATTTGCATATGGCCAAGTCTAAACTGGGGTGGCATGGTGAGCAAAAGAGTGATGGATTTAAACCAGATATCTTGACTGGGGGTGAATGTTTTGATTTGTTCTGCATTCCGTCCATCAATTGTGTGTCTTTTGCTTTCTCGTCCTAAGAGCGCCGGTTATGCCCAGATGTGGGTCCTGGGCTCATTGTGCCAATGGAAGCAAGCTGTCCTGGCTGATGAGGGATGAAACCCTGAAACCGGTCCTAGGATGCTTGTTTCCGGTCCAGAGAGGAGCTGGCTTGGCAGTTCGGGCTGGACTGTTCCCATGAGGCACAGGGTCAAGACTGATTTGCATATGGCCAGGTCTAAACTGGGGTGGCATGGTGAGCAAAAAAATTATGGATTTAACCCAGATCTTTGTACTGGGGGTCAATGTTTTGATTTGTTCTGCATTCCGTCCATCAATGTGTGTCTTTTGCTTTCATTATTGATAGCATAATGTCGATCAATATTATACCTGAGGAGAAATATCATGAATTATCTCCAATGTCACAACAGATACAATCGAAAAATAAAACATGTACATGGAATGCGTCAACACCTTTTAAAAGTCAAGGTTCAATTGTAGCTGGAGGGCGCTAGAGGGCACACGAGTGGAATGGCAGCCATTAGGTGAGGCTCCTACTCCCCGGATCCTATATCCTTCATCAATCCTGCCAAACTGGGAAGAAAATGAGCTGTTGTGCGCTACAAAGCTTCCTTCTATTGTGAAGCACACTCGTTGAAAATTTGGGAAGGATCGGCTGATGTGTGCCGGCTGACGGAGGCTCTGAAGTGCCGACCGGCTGCGGGACAGGAGCTCGTGGAGTGGCGCTGAGCGGCGACAGAGAGCAGGAAAGACCGCGGCTCGCCACGGATACAGTAGGTCCCGGGAGAGACGGAGAGGTCGCTACGGGTGACTGCGGCGCTGAGGGAGGCTGACGGTCTACTATCCTATTGGACGTCGCTATACAATGCCATAGGTACATACCCTTATCCTGCAAAGCGCGAAAACAATCCTAAGTGCACAATCGGAGAACCGTTTCGGCTCGACGGCGCCTGGGGGCTGTGGCTTCACAGAAATGCCGCGACGCAACCGTCGCGTATCCGGCTTTGCGGGGTGCGGTGCTGCGGGGGCGAAGACGACTGTGCTGAGGCCTCGGATGGTAGTGCTGCTACCATCCATACTGAGGGAACTGTAAGGCCCAATTGGATGCGTGGTCCACGAGGCCCACGTGTGTGCATATCGCTGCCTTGCATATCCCGGATCGTAATGAATGGGGCTCTGTGCTAAGAACTGACGGTGCTAATTAGGCGACGGCCTGTTCACTGAATCCAGGACAGTGGTGACCCTATTTAAGTGGTGTAGCGCCTACTTGAGTACCACGGCAACCGTAGAGGTGCTGATACCGGGGCCTGGCAGGGACAGGTGGGGGCTGAATGCTGACAGTGAAGAACACACGTCCCAAAAAGTTGCATACGCTATAAATACCACCTCCTGCAAACGTGCATCCTGGTGCAGACACCGGATTAGCACATAGGCGATCCTCTGAAGCTCACTGTCAGTGAGGATATTATTGTAGAGGACATTGTACACCAGGCGTCGGCCGGACCTGTGTGAGCCGCCCCTTTGGTCAGTTCCCGACCATAGTGCAAAGATGGGGAAGCCGGATGCGCGGCAGCCTAGGCTCACCTTCGAAGCGGCAAAGAAAGGGCCTAAACCACCAGCTGGCAAGGGGTCCTCAGAGAGCCCGGATGCACCGGGAGGAACCGAGGACACATCGGAGTTGGACATGCGCCAAATCCTACTGGAAATGAGGCAAGGATTTGCCACCGTGGTGGAAAAGGTGGACAGGATGTCTTCTAGACTGGATGCCCTTGTACATAAGGTGGACCAGCACGAGGATCGAATCAAAGAGGCGGAGAGGAGAATCTCTGAAGCGGATGACATAACGGCCGGTCACTCCACACAGCTGGCAAGAGTGGACAAACTACTACGAGATATTGCCGCTAAGAATGAGGATTTGGAAGCCCGGGGGCGACGCAACAACATCCGCGTCACGGGCGTTCCCGAATCCACAGACACTGGGCGTATGGAGGACTATATCGAGAAGCTTCTACTTGCCTCTATAGGTGCCGACAAGTTCTCTGCGCAATTTATAGTTGAGAGGGCGCATAGGTCCTTGGGCCCCATACCAAAGCCCGGAGCCACCCCCAGGCCCATTATCGCGCGGTTGCTGAATTATCACGACCGGGATGTGGCGCTAAGGGCTGCGCGAACCACACAAGAGCTGACATATAATGGGGTTTCCTTCTCCATCTTCCCGGATTTCACCCCAATGGTGCAAGAACAACGACGCAAATTCCTCGGGGTGAAGAAAAAGCTGCGTGAGGCACAAATCGACTACGCGTTGTTATACCCCGCCCGCCTCCGAGTGACGCACCAAGCCAAACAACATTTCTTTACGAATCCTCAACAGGTGGAGGAATTCCTGCGGTCTTGGCGGAGAGGAAACAAGGGCGGACCGTCTCGAGATGCTGCGCGGCGAGATCAGGACCAAGACATAGAAAATGATGATTGATAACCACAAATGGACTGCCGGGGATAACATGGATTGATCTCATATGGTGATATGATATTGACAATTAGGATTGTACTTTACTCCCAGGGCGCTCACGATTAATGATATACGTTTCAGGAGAACGCAGATCGCTGAAGACAACAGATTCGAAGTAGACCCAGTGGTAATGTATGTCGGGGACCGCTCTCTCTCCTCGATTGGCGCCTAGTGGTGGTACAGGTTCGAAGGCGCGAGGGGAAGAGAGGGGTCGTGATGCTCTTTGGAGGTTCCCCCAGAGGGTGTTCCCCCACAGGGTATTTTTTCTTTGTTGCAGTTATTGGGGTTGTGAAGAACATGGGGGCGGGAGGGAGGGATACCTATACTGGCAAGTTGGGGATGCTTCAGTGGGAGGGTGGGGTACATCTCGGTATGAGTGGAAAGAGGGGACTACCTAACTGTTATGGTCAGGGCACAAGGCAGGCAAAACTCGAGGGGGTGGGAAGGATGGGGAGGTCGGGATGGTCCCCAAAAGCGATGACTTTGCGGACATTGGAGACAAACTGTACTGATGGTTACCAAAGGAGATGATTCGAATAAATTGTTAACGATACTGTCATGGAATGTTAGGGGTCTCAACAATCCTAGGAAATGTAGACAAATATTGGCATACCTCGATAGACATGGTGCACAGCTGGTGCTGTTGCAGGAGACGCACACTCCCCCACATACCACTCCTTCATTCGCGAGCCGATGGGCGGGGTGCAGATACTTCTCGTCCTATTCCTCGTACTCTCGGGGGGTTGCAATATTGATTAAACGTAATGTTCCCTTCTTTTTACAGGGTAAGGCAATTGATGCAGCAGGCAGATATGCAATGGTTTGGGGCAGGCTTGGAGACTCCACAGTTACGATAGTGAATTGTTATGCTCCCAATGTGGACACGCCTGAGTTCTTTGCACTTCTATGGGGTAAAATACTAGATGTTGGGTCCACACATGTCATATGGGGGGGTGATTTTAATGTGGCAATGGTGCCTACGGTGGACAGGGCGGATGGCATGGCACAATATCACCCTAAATCGAGAGAGGTGCTGCAGGACATAATGCTGGACGGCATGCTAGTAGATAGCTGGAGACACTTACATCCCCGGAAGCTTGAAGGTACACACTTTACCTCACATACAGGGACCTGGGCGCGGTTGGACTACTGTCTCCTGAAACATCACTTTGCGGGCACTGTAACCAGTGCGACGCACTTGGCCCGCACGTATTCGGATCACTGCCCTGTGGTATTTACACTACAGATTCCTGGCCTGGACCGCCCCAGACCGCCTTGGCGGTTACAACCCACGGCGCTTCTGGACTTACTATTTAGGGAAGAATTGCGTAATGACATTGCTGAATTTTTCCCACGTAACTATGGCTCTGTCGAAAGCGTAGAAAATATCTTGGAGGCCTTTAAGGTCACGGTGCGTGGATGGTGTATTTCGAAGGGATTTGGTGTCTTGCGGGACATTCAACGGACGATTAGCAGATTGGAGTCCGAACTGAGAGACCTGGAACACAGTATGCAGAGCAGTGACAGTCAGGGAGCGCAAGCCTCGTTTAGGTGTAAGTTGACAGAATATGAAGCGGCTCCCAGATTCTTACTCCTGGGCCTCTCCCTGCCCTTCCCTTCCTAGCATAAATAGGTTTCTCTAGATTGTATGCAGCTATTACATTCGCCAACCAGGTTTGCATTAGCGGGGGGGTCTTGTCAAGCCATGCCCTTGCTAGTGGTAATCTGTATACTGACATGACGACAAACAAGAAGTCAGCCTGTACAAGATTACTTCCTTCTGGTCCAATTCCCAACAAAATCCAGATCGGGGCTAAAATTATCTGTATCCCTAATGACCTACCCAGGAAACCCTCTATATCTTTAATTAAAGTATGAAGCTGTGGACACATAGCGAACATGTGAACGATATCTGCATCAGGGGAATTGCACCTAGGACAAGTCGTTCCCTCAGAACCCCCCCATTTAGCAATCCTCGCTGGCGTGTGGTAGAGTGAATATAAAGTCTTATAATGATGGGATTGAAGGGGGGCTGAGCACAAGATAGTGCGGCCCAGATCCAATGACTCTTTAAAGGCTTCCGGTTCAGCCTCTAGTTTCTCTGTCCACTTACTACTAATTTTAACCATGTCATCCAATTTGCCACTTACTAAAGATGCGTATCCTGTCCTGATCGTAGACTCCCCACCACTAATTATATTCTCCATGAAATTGTTACAATTATATCCTGCTGTGCCCCCCTGCTTGTTACTCAAGAAACTCCTGACCTGCAAATACTTAAAGAAATCTCTTC
Organism: Lissotriton helveticus; assembly: GCF_964261635.1. Classification (NCBI taxonomy): domain Eukaryota; kingdom Metazoa; phylum Chordata; class Amphibia; order Caudata; family Salamandridae; genus Lissotriton; species Lissotriton helveticus. The sequence continues at coordinate 1,816,851,770 of NC_136063.1, forward strand.
TGTCTACTCTATATTTACTTACAAGGTCCCCAAATTGTTTAATTCCCTCCTGATTCCTTGAGTTGCCTATCTGTCTAATCCCTTTAAACTCCCAAGCAGCCATTACGGAGTCAGAAAAGATTTCTGGTGGAAAGGATTTGTTATTTTATAATTTAATATACCTGTTATATCTACCGAGGCCCGACTTTTTCAGAAAGGCATTCCATATTTTAAGAGCAGCACTAATAGTCTTTGACTGTTTCCTTCTAAAGTGACCTAACTCGGTGTAATATAAGAAGCAATTTTCTGTCTCTTGCCCTAACAATACTGCATATATTTCTGTAGACATGGTTGTTATTTTCTGTAGCAGACCACCCCCTCCAATCAAACCCTGCATATATTGCAATGCAGCCGCCAAGTAATACAACCCAAAATCTGGCGCGCCCCAACCCCCTCTTTCTCTTGGTAGAGACATAAATCTATACGCCCTCCGAGTTCTTCCATGAGCCCATATAAACCTATTTAGGGTGCCTTCCAACATATTAAACCATTTGACCTCAAAAAACAGGGGAATCGATCTAAACAAATAAAGAAACTTAGGTAAAATCAACATTTTTAAAACATTTGTGCACCCTACTAAAGAAAAATGTAAATTATTCATCCTCTCTAGATCTTTTTTAACTTTAGCCAGTAACGGAGCCATATTGATCTCAACCACGGTATCCAAGTTCGTGGAGATTAAAATCCCCAAATATGTTGCAGAACCGACCACCCTGGTGTCAAAGCACCTAGTGAAGTGATTCCTGACAATTTGCGTCTTGGACTTATTTAAGCTATATCCCGAGACTTGGCCAAACAGATGAGCTTCTATTTCCACCCCCCTAATAACCAAATCTGGATCCGGAGTTAGTATAGCCATGTCGTCAGCGTAAGCTAAAGATTTAATTGTGTAGCCGTTCAATTCCATTGGTGGTATTCGTTCATTTCTTTCTAATCTACATAGTAGTGGCTCTAGATATATTGCAAATAGTAGTGGGGATGACGGACACCCTTGCCTCGTCCCCCTTAGGATTTTAACCGCCTCTGAATGCCCCCTGTTTACTCTAATTTTTGCGGTGGGATCGTTATACAATGCTTGTATGGCTGTTATAAAGCCTTCACCAATCCCACTCCACCTCAGTACTGCCCATAGGAATTCCCAGGCGACCCTGTCAAAGGCCTTTTCGGCGTCTAAAAAGAGTGCTGCGACAGGGTCGCCCAGGCCCCCTGCAGCATCAAACACAGTGACAACCATTCTGACATGCTGAGTCGTGCCCTTCCCAGGTATAAAGCCGTGTTGTGAAGAGCTAACCAAATGTTCAATACTCCCTGCAAGCCTTTTTGCCAACATTTTTGAATATATTTTAACGTCTGAGTTCATCAGAGTGATAGGTCTATATGAACCAGGAAGTGTTACGGGCTTCCCTTTTTTTGCAATGACGATAATATCCGCACCGCCCCAGGACTCTGGAGGTAGCCCACCCCGTTGTGTATGTATCATAATGTCAAACATGTCGACCAACAAAACATTTTGAAACACTTTATAAAATTCAACCGGGATTTGGTCTGGCCCAGTTGCTTTCCCTGGGGGGGAGGCTACCCAAGGCTCCAAACAGCTCCTCCAAACGCAGTGGGGCATCTAAGGCCTCCTTCTCCTCAGGGGACAAAGAAGGGGAGAGAATATCGCAAAGATAGCTATCTATCTCATTTTTGCTTATTGCATCACCCATGGAATATAAATCATCATTAAATTTCCTGAAAACTTCCCTTATCTGGTCTGGCTCTGTAACAGAAGCCCCCAGTGAATCTAAGATCTCCTTTATATCGGTTGCAGCTGTCCGCTGCCTGGTTCTCACTGCCAAGATGTGGCCAACCCTCTCACTCAGTTCATAGACTTCCTGTTTTTTAACCAAATAATTCTCAGCTGCTTTGCTACTGAAGCCTTCTATAGCATCCCCTTTGAGGGCTATAATTTTAAGCAGGAAGGGCTCCAATGAGACATTCTGTCTTATAGCTATAACTAATTTTCCTTCCTCTACAGTTAACCTTTGTCGGATTTCTTCAATTTTATTTCTTTCCCTTTTTCGTTTCGCCAAGACATAACTCATCGTCTCCCCTCTTATGCCGGCCTTGAAGCAGTCCCAAACCGCCCCTGGAGATGCCGAGCCTCTATTTATATCCCCAAAAAACTTTATCCAGGCTTCCATATGCTTCAGATAAGCCCCATCTTTTAGTAGGACACGTTCAAAAGTCCACTGTGTGTTCCTACTCTGAGCCCTAGGGATATTAAATATTAACACCAGGGGGCTGTGGTATGAAATAATCCTAGGATGTTTTTCCACTTGCACACTAGAGATTAAAGAGTTAGAAACTAAAAAATAATCCAATCTGACCAAAATTTTGTGAGGGGCAGAAAAAAAAGTACTGCCATCCAAAAAGGGATGTTGCTTTACCCATGGGTCAACTAAAGAATTATGTTGTACCATGTTGGCTAAGGCACTGTATGTCTTTTTCTTCCTCCCTATATATCTACCACCCGGCATTGTAAAAGAACTTTCAGGATCATGAATGTTGAAGTCCCCACAGCATACAATGGGTTCTGGCCACTGGGCAAGTTCTACGTCCATGAACTGCCAAACATCAGGATCATCATCGGTGGAGCCATATATTGTAACTAAAGTAAACCTCACCCCTTTCAAGCATATTTCCACTATAGCCCATCTACCCCATTGGTCCTCCTTCTTCCTATGTACCACCACATCTCTATTCCTCCCCAAAATTGCCACCCCTCTAGTCCTAGTTCCTTGTTTACTGGCTGCTAATACTACAAATCCTAACTGATCCAAAAGGTATACTTGCTTAGCCTCAATATGGGTCTCCTGGAGACATACCAAATCTAAATGGAGAGCTCTCAACAATCCCGCAACTTTTACTCTCTTATTAGCATCGTTGAGGCCGCATACATTAATTGAAAGAATCTTGCAAGACATTAAAAAACGTCATGCTCTGCTCATAAACCATCCTACACTAGAAAAAGTATAAAAAATATGAAAACAACATTCTGCCTTCTTTATGCATTGCCTGTACTGCTTGTATTGTGCCCAAAACTCAGTGAAAATGTGTGTTATAACAACAGAAAAACCAACAATTTTAACCATTTTAGAACCCCCAGCCCCCCCCGCCCTTGCTTTACCCTCCCCTCTCTGCCCCCCCCCACTACAGGCAAATAGGTCAGAAATGACCTATATGTGACCGTATCTGGGTTGCTACAGTCGCACCCCTCCCCCATCACCACTCATCAAATAATAACTCCCCCACCTCACCCAATAAAGGTATACTACCAAGCCCCAGGTACCTCATAGTACTACTCTTGGTACTGCTCTTGGTGCTGCTACTTCACTACCCAGCTAGCAATCCAATACAGTCTATTCCTTGTACTACCTATTTTTTCAATTCTTCCATATATTGCTTTGCTTTGATCTCTGATAGAAACATTCTGACTCTCCCATTTGTTACTACTTTCAGTTTGGCAGGAAATAGTAAATAGGCCTCTGATCCCAGAGCCTGGAATTGCGAGATTATCTGCCTCAACCTCCACCTTCTCTCGATTGTCACATGACAAAAATCTGGCCTGGCAAACAATGTAGTACCCTCAAAAGATCTCTTCCTGTCAGGCCTTGCCTTGTCAATAATTTCTTGTCGTAACAAAAAGTTCCCTACGTATACTAGGATAGCTCTGGGGAGAGATGCATGACTACCTCCTTCTGCTCCTTGCACCTTCCTCTGCGTGAAGGGGAACCTATGTGCCCTCTGAATCTCCTTGTCCCACTGCCACTGGGACTCCGGAAATGCACCCTCAAGTAAATTTACCACAAAACGCCTGGTGTCTTGCCCCTCCAGCCCCTCAGCCACACCCAGAAGTCTAACATTGTTGCGCCTCTGACGATTTTCGAAGTCCTCCATTTTCCACTGGAGGTCTTCCGAGAGCTTTTCCTGTGTTGACTTAAAAGATTGCCAGTTCCCAAGATCATCTTCAAGCCTACCCGTTCTCTCTTCCACCTCTGTTACTCTCCCTACTAGGTCATCATAGCGCTTATTTGTTTTTTTTAAGGTCAATTGAATTTTTTTAGAGTCCTGTCTTGCTTTCCGGCTCACTGATCTGGCCTCAGCCTGCCTTTGCTTCAGCATGTTAAACAAGAGATCGAATGGGGCGCTGTGCTTAGAGGAGCCTGCCTCCTCCTCCTCCTGATATGTCTGAGAGGTTGCTGAATAATCCCACAGAAGCCGCTTCTCAGTATCCCCTGGGGAACCTGCCATTTGTCTACTCGGTTTTGTCTGTCTTTTCTTTTGGGTGGGGTCATTACCCATATCAGTGCCTGAAGAACTGGAGCCTGACAGAATATCCACATCAGCGTCACCCTCCTCCTTCGAGGACTCTTCACTAGGCTGTACCGAGTCAGAATCTTCATTTAGCGAGTAAAAGTGCTCCCCTTCCACCGATCCGACATCCCCTTTCTTCTCCATTACATGAGTTCCTAAGCTCTCAGCAGTACACAGATCTCTATTTGCGAGACTGACTGAACTCCCCCAGGTGGCCCTGGTGTTTTTTGTTGCACGCAGCTCCTCCTCGAGCGACATAATGGCATTCATCATGTCCGCATTACCAGTCTCACCTTTGAGTGTGCTCCCCACTAGCGCTGGCACCGCGCCCCCTGAATTTGAGTCAGGAGCTACTTCTTTCTGGTTCTGTATCTGACCTGCATCCTGGGATAATTGCAACAAATACATTGTGTGTAGAGAAGAACATTATTAATGCCCTGTATTTGAGCTTATGAGAGCCAACAACAAAGAAATATAGGTCAAGAGGGAGTGTTGTGCTTGTACTTTTGGTTGTTCTTTCCCCCTTCCTCCCTAACCTTTAAAGTATATTTTTTAGTGGGTCGCCTTGCCAGCTTAGTGACTTACCTATTCTACAGGCAGTGTTCGTGGGCATGCACACAGGGTGTGTCATGTTGACGTTTTAGTTTTGTCTGTACCCAAAAAAATGCAGCCTGCAATGGCAGTGTGTGTGTGTGTTGAGGTGAGGAGTCCCTGAGGGAGGAACAATACAAGCTGCAGGCCCTTAGTAAAAGTGGTACCTTTTACAAGGGGTTTACAAGTGGGCCAGAGGCGTGCCAATTGTGCAAACAAAGGTACAGTTTTGGGAAAGAACACAGGCCCTGGGAACCTGATTGGCAGGGACTCAGGGCACACTAAGTCAAAGTGCATCAGTAATCAGGCAAAAAATTGGAGGGTGGCCATGCAATAAAGAGCACTTTCCTACACACCTCACCTATGGAGATCACTGACACTTCGACTGCCAACGCCCAGTTTCCTATAACCAGATCAGGATGTGTGATCCAAGCGCCACGAAAGCTCATTGGAAAGCTATAGGTGTATATGTATTTATTTGTTAATTTATTGTAAAAAGTAATCACTTTTTATTTAACTAAGGGGAGATGTAGTGTTGTGTAAATAAAGAATGACTGAACCCTTTTGGTTCCTGATAGATTCCATAGACCTGTGATGTAGGCGTTGGAGTGTAATGAACTAAATGCAGGTTTAGAACGTTGAGTTCCTGCTTACATGCTGAAATGCATGTGTAGCATAGTCATTGGCGAGTGGCTGGGGTGGTTAAGACGCTACACCTTGCACGCTTCAGACCCTGGTCACAATGATGTCTATAGGGGCATATTAAATCCAGTGTCTCATTTATTAATTAGGACATGTGTGTCTCAATGCTCACAGTCTCTTTGCAAAACAAAGATTTATGCTTTTGACACTGTGGAAAGGTAGATACTGATCACACCACAATGTGTCAGTGTCACAGCACTGAGGTGCAAGCTGCCTTTTATATACAGCGGCATTGATGTTTTTGCTGAACACATATCATATGGAGCAAGACAAGAGTGATCTAATCACTAATTTCTTAATTAATAATACTGTTTAACTAATGAATTGGTTACACAATTTGTTTTTTTAATGATATGTGTATTATCCTGTAGCAGACAACACACATATATAGTTTAAAGGTAAGCATGATTTGCACGGAATCGTCTTGCTGAAAATGAAAACCTAGTCTGCAACGCGGGTTGCACCAGCATCAATCTACCGGCCCGTGAGGGGCATCTAGCGAAGCTGAGGATCCTTTTTTCCTGACCTGCTGCCCTGTCGCTTTGGCTGCTGCTTTCCTGCTCCCTCTCCGCCGCCGCAGGCTGTTCCAACTTTCCTGCGGCCGCTGTGTGTGGGGGAGGCTCGTTGACATCAGGGTCACTCAGGACTACAGGTACCAGCCTGCTGGGCGGCCGGAAGCTGACACCCGCTGAACCGCGCTAGGAGGTGCTAAAAAACCGGACTCTTCCCCGGTGGAGCGGGGGACCTAGTCTGCAACGCGGGTTGCACCAGCATCAATCTACCGGCCCGTCAGGGGCATCTAGCGAAGCAGAGGATCCTTTTTTCCTGACCTGCTGCCCCGTCGCTTTGGCTGCTGCTTTCCTGCTCCCTCTCCGCTGCCGCAGGCTGTTCCAACTTTCCTGCGGCCGTTGTATGTGGGGGAGGCTCGTTGACATCAGGGTCACTCAGGACTACAGGTACCAGCCTGCTGGGCGTCCGGAAGCTGACACCCGCTGAACCGCGCCAGGAGGCGCTAGAAAACCGGACTCTTCCCCGGTGGAGCGGGGGACCTAGTCTGCAACGCGGGTTGCACCAGCATCAATCTACCGGCCCGTGAGGGGCATCTAGCGAAGCCGAGGATCCTTTTTTCCTGACCTGCTGCCCCGTCGCTTTGGCTGCTGCTTTCCTGCTCCCTCTCCGCCGCCGCAGGCTGTTCCAACTTTCCTGCAGCCGCTGTGTGTGGGGGAGGCTCATTGACATCAGGGTCACTCAGGACTACAGGTACCAGCCTGCTGGGCGGCCGGAAGCTGACACCCGCTGAACCGCGCCAGGAGGCGCTAGAAAACCGAACTCTTCCCCCGCGTCGCGGGAGCACGCGGGAGCGTCGCCGGGCTATGCCCGGGCAAAGGGCGGGCAGTCTGTGGCCGTACGGGGCCGGCAGAGGCCGGGCTGGGCTTTCCCATTTTTCGCCCCTGTTAGGACTTTATGGACGGTAAAGGAACCTATAGCTGGCTACATCAATATACTGTCTCCTTTTGTTATTGCTCTAGCAGCCCGCACTAGGCACTCGCGGGCATTAGCGTTTGCCAATAATTACATCCCAGGGGGCAAAAGAAAAGCTACTGGCATACCCAAGGGTAGTAGTCATCAAGCTAAACAGCCTAGGAGCAAAAAATCTGCACATGGGCTGGAGCACCATCTGGGTAATCCGGGCAATGCTGTTAACACGGATCCCGAAGCTAGTGTAACTTTAAGCAATGTAAGAGGGATAGAGTCCAACACATTTAACCCAGGGGGGATTAAGCACGATCTTAGGGAACATATTGAGTGTAGGCTAAAGCACTTATTTCCCCTGTTTTAACTAAACTTGAGGAAATAGGTAATAGACTTTCTGCTATTGAAATCAAATTGCAGCAGCGGCCAGTACCGCTACCTACCCCCAAACCACCGGAAGTACCATGTTTGAACATTATTCCACTCAATTTAACTGACCAGACAACCACCACTGTAACCACTGCCACGCAGGCTAGAGTTGTTAATGCCCCGCCTAGAGCCCAAAACCTAATGAGTTCTAAGCGAGTAGCCAAGCCGGGCCCTGTTGGCCCAGTGGGTAGTTTATATCCCCCGGATCAGGCCCCCCCTTCAGATTTCTCATTACTCCTTCCTCCAGAGTCATGCCCTTACACCGTCATTTTGGCAAATGTTCCTAAACTAGAAGATCGAAAAACTGAACATTGGTCCGCCCTGAAAAAAAAGGTGCTCCATTTCTTAAGTAATAAAACTGTTCTGGGTGAGCGTCTGTTTGACAACTTCAAAATGGTGAGAAGGGTTCTCTGGGTAGGGAAAACTAAGAAAACGTTGACTGGTGATTGTGTTGTGGTTAATTTTGGCTCTCCCAAACTAGTGAATCATATACTAAGGCAAACTGGTTCAGCTTTAATGAATCATGATCGTGTCAATGTTCTTCCATTAGGGTATTTTTACCCCCTCCTAATATTAGCAACTCTCCTATTGTCGAATGCCCTCTCATAACCGTACCCACTGGCCACATTTCCCTAAGTAATAGGTACGATCTATTAGGTTCCCTTGACCAAAACGATTGCCTGATTGCTTTGGAGCCACTAGCCAAGGCAACTTCCCCCATTGCCTCTCATGAGATTAGTCCACCAGTTCCCTTAGCGGCACAACCCTCAAGTTTGTGGATAGAGGGGGGATCCATAACTAATTTTGCCATTAGTGTGTTGTCTTGGAATGTGGCGGGCCTCCCGCCTAAATTGAACAATCCTGAGTGGTGCCTATTTATTGATCAGCATGATGTATGCATGTATGCATGTTTCAAGAGACTTGGGCAAGATCCAAGTCTGTGAGTTTGGGCTTTGCCATATTTGATAAACCAGCTACCTACCTGGGCAAGGGGCGACTGTCAGGTGGTTTGTCAATTTGGGTTGGCACGCACCTAGGGTGTGAGGCAAAAGAATTAGATACTGAGTCCATGAACATTTTGTGTGTGGTCCTTACCTTGCCTGACGAACTACCTGTTGCCTTGATTAACATTTATTCTAGACCTGTTGCAAGAGGTGCCACCTCCCTAACCCTGGATGCCCTGTCTGCCTTCCTAGAAACAATTCCCCCTAACACAAGGATGATCATTAGTGCCGATCTTAATACCCAATTTGAACCCCTTAAGGGTTTGGCACCTGGTACCATATATGATGAAGATCATCACTGGTCAATCCCAGAAACTAGCCTCCCACCTGTTATTGCCTGGACCCCATTAGTATTGCAAACAAATGCCCTTTGTTTAAAATTTTCTCTTCGGGCTTGCAACGCCGGTTTCCGGCAGGCACCCCCTCCAACATTACATTTAATAGACCAGGATCTACATCAATTATCGATTATATCCTTGTTGATACTGGTATTTAGGATCGAGTTCTTGGATTCACTATTAGTCCCCGCAGCGATAGTGATCATAATGCCCTGCATATAAATATCTGCCTTTCAACGGGCAAAAAACAGGATTTAACGGATGGGAATCTAGTTCCCGCCCTAGTACAAGTAAATAGAGGGAGAAGGGTACGCTGGGGGGATTTCACAATCTCCCAAGAAAAGCTGGCCAGCCTCTACCAGACTGTACTCCCTTTTCTTGCTAAAGCAGACATACTAGCTACTGAAACATGCTCTCTGGATTTTGGGCTAATTATTTCTAAAAACCATAAAGAACTGATGGATACTTTGGCTCCCTTTTTTATTAACTATAGTAAACCAAGGGACAAAACCAAGCCTAGCCACCAATGGTTAAATGGCAATTGCAGAGCTTCCAAGCAAAATTTACTGAATGCAGTTAAGGGTAACAAAAGGACAGATTTGTTGGAAGCACGGGCCGCTTATACTAGGGAACTGAAACAGGCCAAAACATGCTGGGAAAACCAAAAGTGGGAAGATATTAGGGCAGCCCTGTTAGTACGGGATCTTAGAGCCTTTTGGAATTTGGTCAACGAGGGCTCTAGGAACTACAAATCTGCCATTGAGCCAAATATTAGCGAAGATGTTTGGGTTGCCCACTTCCAACCACTGTATGCTCCCCCAGCAAATGGCGCTCACAATGCAATAGAGGGAGGTCATGAAGAATCAAGTGGGGTCACTGGGCCACAAATTCAACTTAGTGAAGTAGAGTTTGCACTGGAGAATATAGCTCCCAACAAAGCACCAGGGTTGGACAGAATACCAGGAGATCTTTTTCATAGCGAAGTCACAGTTTGGGGCCCTTATCTTACTTTGTTTTTTAATGCACTTTTGGAAGGCATCCCCGTGCCCCCCACATGGGCGGGGGCTGAAATTATACCCATTTTTAAAAAAGGGTCCCCACTCCTGCCATCGAATTATCGGCCCATAAGCCTTTTGGATGTAACCCAAAAAATCTTCGCTCGTGTTCTTCTCGAGCGTTTACATAGATGGATGGAGAATCATAACATTTTAACTCCACTCCAAGCTGGGTTTAGAGCACGGACATCTACGGTCGACCAGATTTTCAGATTACAAATGATTCATTGGAAGATCGTGAGTATCGAGAGTGGCACTCTATACTTAATCTTTGTAGATCTGAAATCTGCGTTCGACCTGGTCCCCAGAGAGAGGCTGTGGTCGATCCTTTTGGAGATGGGGGTTCTGGCTTACCTATGTCACTTGTTTGCTCGCCTGCACGAGGGCAATTATGCCCAAATCAGGTACTGCAAACATGGCAATCTCACATCCCCAATCGCAGTTATGGGAGGAGTTCACCAGGGATGCGTCCTGGCCCCAACACTCTTCGTTTTATTTGTTAATGGACTCATTGACCATCTTAACAAAGGTCTTAACATTGATGCCCCCAAATTGGCAGGGCGCAGTGTACCAGCCCTGATGTTTGCAGACGACACGTTGTTGCTGGCCAAGTCCCCTATGGGTATCCAGGGGACGCTCGACAACTTCGTTGTCTTCTGCAAACATCGGGGTCTGGAGATAAACCTTCAGAAGACCAAATATATGGTCTTTAATGGCAGTAAAAGCACATGCAGCAATCCGACCCTGGGGGGCCAACCACTCAAAAGGGTGGTGGTGTTCGACAATCTTGGCATCACCCTGACGGAGAGCATGGATTGGGGAGCCCAGATTAACAAGTGTAACCTGAAGCTCACCCAGGTGTCGGGAGGTATCCATAAATTCTTTCAGGGGGCATCTCACAAGCAGATCTATGCCCCTATGGAGGCCTACAGGGCACAGGCAAGAAGTGCTGCGTTATATGGCGCAGAAATTTGGGGCCATTGTGCACTCGGATCCCTTGAACGCACTGAGAATGCTTTCATTAGACAGCTTCTTAGCCTTCCCATAAGCACTCCCCTGATCCCGTTGAGAATGGACCTAGGAATCAGACCAATCACCGAGGATGCCGCACTTAGACCACTGACCTTCTGGAGACGTTTGTGGAGCACTCCCGAGCTAGCCCCCTATAGTGAAGAATTAACTGAGATATTGGGGCTGAAAGGGTCGGGCAAGATACCCTGGCTGAGGCACCTTAAGGCGCTATGTTTAGAATTGGGACGTGTTGATTTGTGGGATGAGCCCCAAACTGTGTCACAATCACTAAATAGGAATACACTGGTGACTGCCTATAGGGAATACCGGCTGTCCAAGATGATGCGTAGCTCTTCATCGGGACGGCTTACAAGTGAATTCCTTCTATTTAAAAATATCTACCAGGCAGAGCCCATCCTGGATAGCATCCAACCAGTGCTGGCGCGAAAATTGTTTCTCCAGTTCAGGTATGGGTGCCTCCCCCTACGATCGTATGTTAAAAAATGGGGGGGACAGGTAACGATTGAATGTCCTGCATGTGGTTTAGTGGACGAAACTGAGGTACATGTTCTTTTCCAGTGTGACTCCTATAGGTCGTTAAGAAAACGCTGGCTTGTACAAATTTGTAAGAACATGGGCGCAAGACACTTTAGTGAGGCTTATAGAAAATTGAAAACTGAGTTCCACCTCCCAATAGTCTATATAGTTTCCCGTTTTTTATTCTCAATGTGGTGTATGAGGAGGAAGTTTTTGGAGCTATTCGCGTAGTGACTGAATATAGTACACGGTCTGCTCAGATTCACCAATACTTTTAAAATGATCTACGGTAACTCATTTTTAACTGTATTTTTTTAAATTTTTTTTTAAAGAAAAGAGTATTTTCCCCTGTTTTTAAAAAATTATTTTATTACCCATTGTGGCTTTTAGCAATGTTCTTAATTTTCTTCCTTGTGCATAAGTATTGACCATACGCATTTGCATTTTATTGTAACTGTTTGCTCTATGGCGACTGGATGCAAAATTGTACTAATGTTGTTAATTCCTGTGATAATGATAAATGTTTTTTAATCTTTGTGATGCTTTTATGGTCAATGTACCGAAATAAAGCTTTTCAAAACGAAAACAAAACGAATCTATTAGCTGTTGTACAGCGCAACATGTTAAATATGTGGAAATGTGTCCCATACATGTGCGGGGATTTATTTAGGGATCCAGGGGACCCGATGAACCGAGATTAAGCGGCTACTTTCACAGCCAGCAACCAAACGCGAATCGGAGACATATCACAGGGGAGGTGCACTGCCAGGTTGGCATTCTATACTTAAATTGGTGATTTCTGGCTTGCTGCGCGTTGGGTGGTGTTCATTTAATTCAGGTATTTTCAAACTGACCCTCTTTCAGTTTACAGACGCTTCTCTCCACTCTTCAGAGAAATAGGAATCCTTCAGCCTGGTGTGAGCGCCTCTGCGCCTGCATAATGTCAATCTGTCATAGGGATTAATGGAGCAATTGTAGTATTAGCATGTCTTGCAGTGCCTGCTGTGAAATTTCACAGTCAATCCCGAGCTGAAGCACGCTGAGAATATATGCCTATGTAGACTCCGGCCCCAGATGTTGGAGCAGGTCGGCCTCCCTCAGATTTCTGGCATGCGATTTAAATCCCTGACTTACATTAATATGTGTAATGCATGTTTGAAATTTTGTAAGTACGTTTCAATATGTAGTGACAAATACTGCAGAGGTGACTTAAGCATTTGTATTAAATCCAGACAAAGAAAATACAGCAGTTATTATATTTGGTTCCTGTAACAAGAGCACAGATAATCATGAAAAGAATGGATGTTGAAACACTTACCGTGTTGCTGGCAGCTAAGTGAGAACTAGCGAATTTGAAAACAATTCTAGATCCTTTGCTTAATTATCAGTTCATTTATTTATCTACTTATTTATTTAATTGATTTGTAAATCCCTAGCTTGTGACATGCCGTCACTTTTTAGTGCCAGATCTTTCATTGTAATGTTACCTTCTCATGTGGTTGTCAGCTGGAGTACGTCGATTCAAAGCTCCAGTAGTTTGAAGGGGATTTTGCAGTATCTCCAGGCCAGGAGAAGGACCCAGTTATCTAAATAGAAGGAGGCATGATCCCTGAGCTTCTGCCAGGTGGGGTAGGCCTCATTGAAGAGGCCGATTTCATGTTTCTATTGAAGAACATCACGTTCGGCTGCTATTGTTGGTCTATATTGGGTGAGTTTACCAGGTGCATACAGAGAGTTCTAACTGAACTCCATGGGATTTCTGAGTGAATCTGTATTCGATTATCAAGTTTGCTTTGCTTGCTCAGGGGAACTGACTTGGTGTGTAAGTCAACATTAGGTTTTGTTGGTATTTCAGACCTGTTCCATCCAGTGGCTTGAAGACTATGAGTAGGGCTGTGATCTGATAGGATTTCTTTAGACTGAGTCCTATTCTGGCTCTTTGATTGTTTATTCTCTGAGGTTTTAATGCGTCTTTTTCTGTGCTCTAATTTAGAATATATTGCAACAGTGAAGTCGAAAAAGATCAGCATCATGGTAAGTTCAAACCAGGTTTTTTTTTCGGTGATCTTTAAGATCATCATGAGGTTGGTGCTTTTGATTACATTTGAGATATGGTGTTTAAAGCACAGATATTTATCAAACCAGATCTGGAGGTTTCTTATTCATTTGGAGTTGAGCCGTCACTTAGTTCTCTTGACCAATCGTACAGGAGGTAGCTTACTGTAGTCTTGCCAGTCATCAGGATTTTGGTTTTTGATATATTTAGATGGAGAGAGCTGTCCTCCATCCAATGCTAATATTTTCAGACATGTTGTAATGTTCATATTTTGACTTGATTGGTCATCTAACCCGGCGTGGATTTGAATATCACCTGCATAAAACTGGAATTGAAGTTGGTAAAGGGTGATGATGTTTCCTAAGAGTCTGATGTACATTTTAAACAGTAATAAGGAAGTTCCTTGAGGCATCCTGAGCTATTGCGTTTCTTGGTCAAGGAAAATTAAGCCGTTTTGATTTCATTTATATTATTCAGAAAATGAACACAGAGATTAGAGCAGAGGATTCTCTCTCAGCATTGTCATTCTAACGTTTTTGTTTATGTAAAAAGACTTGATGTGATAATGTATTTTTCTCTTTTGCTATATCTTTACTTTAAATCTATGTCTTTACTTATTAGTTATTAGTTCCTGTGGATGGAATTAAATGTAATGCTGAAACTGTGCTGGATGTTTTAATATAATATCCACTTACTATCAGCGTATTTTTACAATTGTACATTTTCCTATGATGAATATTTCGCCTGTATGGGCTGTAAGTTCACTTACTTATTGAGCATATACCATATATTGTAACACCTTTTAAGATTGTTCATTTCACGATGCTTACTTTGCTTGTTGTGAGATGAGATTGGATGTTTATTCCACGAAACGATGAGTTAAGACATTTTCCAATGCCTTTATCTAATTCTAACACCATTAAGATAGTATATATGATAGCTACGTTGACAGGAAGCAGAATAGAATCAGTTATTCGTTCAAAATTGGTCGAAACTGTAACAGTGGTCAAATTAGCACAAGATGGTGACCTATGAGTAGCAGTGAAATGACAAAACTTTAACACATGTTGCATAAATAAAATTAGAAAGGGAAATAAAAGGAAGGTGTCTGTCCTCGCCAAAACGGTTTCATGGCTGCTCTGCAAAGTCTGCAATTTTATAATAGAGGAAAAGGAGATGACCGAGAATTTCTAGCAAGAAAATGCGTTCCTGATGAGACATTTTTGTAATTTTTGCAGTGCGCTCACGAGAAAGTAATAGATTTTCTCGAGATCTGTTACTTATAATTGTTTCTCTCTGTGTAAAAATGGATCCTACCTAACTGTGGGATGAATGTTTTTAAATTGTCCAACAGTGGTGATACATACAAAGCGAAGTTATATATCTGTTGTATTCATAGCTAATATATTTTTCTTCAATAAAGACAGCTCTTCTAATTCACAGATAAGTAAAATGTTCATTTTATTGCAACAATACCTGATGAGGTGAAACAATTAAATGAAGGGCAGACTGTGTGTAGTTTGAAAATGTGACATTACAATAATATACAATAAAGGTAATAAGATAAAATGGCCCCAACTTAGACTGTTATTTCCATATGTGGCACATCAACTGAATTCTGGGTATCCACAGACCCTAAATAATCACTGGATTGATTTACAATTTGCAATTTATGATGTCAAAGCAGAGCAAATTCTGAGATTCTGCATATTCAAACACCCCTGCTTCACTTCACACACACACTCATTAATTTACTCTCAGGGGTTGAAAGGATCCATTAATTTGGTGTGGCTGCGGAAATGCAAAATGTATCAAAATGTAAAAATTATAGTTGTTTAAATTAAATCAGATAAATTATAACCCCAAACTATGAGTATGTTGCATGATGAGTATATGTGATAGAAAAACAGAAATAGTTTTTGAAGCTGTGTGGGTGGTGCTAAGGAGATTTCAATAATGCTACACATACCTTGACCATTGTTGGTCAAGCACAGGTCATTAAATGAGGAGCAATCTTATGCCCTCATATATCTATGAATTGAATGTCATTCTCCCCAATGCCTGGGTGCATCAGATTCAAATACCCCTGCTTCACTTCACACACACACTCATTAATGTACTCTCAGGGGTTGAAAGGATCCATTAATTTAGTGTGGCTGCGGAAATGCAAAATGTATCAAAATGTAAAAATTATAGTTGTTTAAATTAAATCAGATAAATTATAACCCCAAACTATGAGTATGTTTCATGATGAGTATAGGTGATAGAAAAACAGAAATAGTTTTTGAAGCTGTGTGGGTGGTGCTAAGGAGATTTCAATAATGCTACACATACCTTGACCATTGTTGGTCAAGCACAGGTAATTAAATGAGCAATCTTATGCCCTCATATATCTATGAATTGAATGTCATTCTCCCCAATGCCTGGGTGCATCAGATTCAAACACCCCTGCTTCACTTCACACACACACTCATTAATTTACTCTCAGGGGTTGAAAGGATCCGTTAATTTAGTGTGGCTGCGGAAATGCAAAATGTGTCAAAATGTAAAAATTATAGTTGTTTAAATTAAATCAGATAAATTATAACCACAAACTATGAGTATGTTGCATGATGAGTATAGGTGATAGAAAACCAGAAATAGTTTTTGAAGCTGTGTGGGTGGTGCTAAGGAGATTTCAATAATGCTACACATACCTTGACCATTGTTGGTCAAGCATGGGTCATTAAATGAGGAGCAATCATATGCCCTCATATATCTATGAATTGAATGTCATTCTCCCCAATGCCTGGGTGCATCAGATGTCTAGGGGTGGTATGCATTAGGCTATCCCTCCTAGTCATTAGTGCAACACTTTCCTTCAATCCTTCCTCTGCCCTTTACCAACCTAGACATGGTGACCTAGTTCACTAAAGGGGCAGTCTAGATGTCGATCTCTAGGAAAACAACTTACAAAATGGCTAATGTGGAGATAGAAGTATGTGCAATCCAAATTCTTTAAACACTGGCATTATAACAGCAACTTTTGAGACAGTTCTTTGTTATGCACTCAACAATGATAACACAGCCTCTCGTTCAGAGAGGGAACTACAGACAATGAAAGTAGCATTTAACTTTAAAGTAGAATGCAGGACTACTAGTCAGAATCAGTATGCAAAAATGAAAGGCTGTGCAGAGGCTATAGATTACAATAGGGAAGTAAGTGCTGTTCAACTATTGAAATGGCCATTCTGATCAATTTTCCCCTGGAATTAATCATCATACAAATATACACTGTTGCAATATCCTACCCCATTGTCAGATTGGGGAGAGGGAGATAGACGGGAAGAGAAAAGTGAAATGCAACATCATAATGAATAAAATAAGTAGTCATCTTAATTCCCTAGATTGGATAAGGTTATACATGTTTGTTGTGGTGCAGCTGGGGGAGAGCATTAACGGCACTTGAGCTGTTTTTTTAATGCGAGGTAGACTGAAGAATCTCTCTTGGTATAACCTTTCTGTGGTCAGTAAAAGTACGGTCTAAAATAGAAGTAAATCCTGGTTTTCTACCAGATTAAAGCTGAAGTGACAGTGAATAGGCCACCTGCGCATTTGTCCTGATGTCAGAATTGCAGACTGTGAGCCACATGTTTCCCATTGCTCAATCAACTGTAGTTCCTCTGTATATGTTACACTTCACCACTTTCTTTCTCCACCTATCCTTCCAGCAGCCAGAGAAATAAAGGGTCACCATGTGTGCTTCAGTATACTCCCATTGCCCCAGTAGCATTTTAGTTTCTCCAATATTCCCATTTTATAGTTTTGTGTATTGGATACTCCATCAGAAATGTAATGGATATCCTGTCTGCTATATAATATAATCCACTTGTAATACTAATGGCTGGATATCTGTCACATTTGTGACGGAGTTTCCCATCTACCAAACTCTAAGTCAGGCCCTTAGTTTCTCCCTAGGAACCATCTACCTCAGAATCTCAGTGCCACCTACCTCAGTTCTCCCTGCACTATACAAGTGTCTACCAGCATCCCCATGGCACTAGTACTGTGATGGTTTCTGGTGTCTTCTAGAGCCTCCAGTGACTACAGTGTTAACCAGTATTCCAGCAGCTCTTCCAATACCACCCAGTGCTCTCCGGCATTCTACCAGTGTCTTTGTTGCTGAATAATGGCATTTGTTCCTAACAGGTGCTGAGATGGTCAGTGCTAAAAAAAAAAAGTTACATTCTAGGGGTGTGCTGTTGCATATCATTGACCTCATTCTTGCAATCAAAATATTCCATCTCGTTTTGGGAGGCCAGATCACTGTGCACAAAATGATCTACACTCTACGGACACAGAGTTCAACCTTCTGTCCAGCAAAGTGAACTTCTTACAAGAACTGGCACACCACTGAGCCATGCATAGCCATATTGTAAGAGAGTTTCTTAAAAGTAATAGGAAATTAAATTACCTCCATGAGTTAAATGCTACCCCGATGTCGAGACCATATTATTGTTTTTTTAATGGAATATCTCTGCATTAAAATGAGTAAAGTCATTACATAAAACCAAATGATGTAAGTTAATGTCCCATATTTTCCATGAAGTTTCCATGTCTCCATGTATCAGAAAGGCATTTTCCAAAACTAATATCCAGATTTTCATTGATGCAATGAAGAGCTCAGTCTTGAGTTTGATCTTGCGCTAAGACTTAAACAATGCAGTGATAGTGAGGTGGGCTTGTGAGGACTATGAATGGTCTTCCCATTCTCCAGCTGGGACAATCAGTGTGTTAACCAGTTTGAGAAATGAACTTTATATTACAACATAATGCTTAACATATGTTTCATTCAGTTAGCATAACCAGGTCACACAAGGCCACATTATGTAAAAGTGCATGTTTAAACGCTGTGTAGAAGCATTTGTTTTCAGTTACATTCCAGAAAATTAATGAAATTCAGCTCCACCCATGGTCTGTCCCTGCATGTGTAAAGAAACATTTTTCTCTAGCTTCCTCAGCTGAAGGGGTGTGTTTTGAAACATTACAAGGTATCTGATGTATCTGTTGCTGTGTGCAAGTTAATAGCCAATGAAATTATGTGCAAGTCCATGTTATTTAGGATAGATTGGGAGCTAATTTGATTGGTTTCCTGTGCAAGTAACATTTAGTGCTGCCTTTTTACGTAATGTCATGCTATGAAATTTTGTGTTTTTATTGCCTGAAACATTATAAAAGATGTGCTATTTGGGGAGGAGTTCATACATGTATTCAGCACCTTCAGCTACTTAGTCATTCTGTTGCTGCACTAGAGAGGGCTAGATGTGCATGGTCCTTTTATTTTAAGGCTTGTTATTATTAATTTGACTATTGCCATATGTGCTGTGCTTACCTAATTTATTTACGGCACATTGCATTATTGAATTTATTAAAGGCTTGGTGTACGCTTCTAACTAGGTTTTCATTTTCTGTAATGATTATTTTAATGTTTAAATAAATCCACATACTTAGAACTAGAAGAAGCCTAGTTGTGGATATTTTCCTTGGTGGTATTAGCTGATAATTTGACCACAGGATTCTCACTTTCATGTGAGTTGGCTTTCCTTAATGTTTATTAGCCCGTAGCCTCAAGACAAGCATATACACTCTTACTATACAGCTTTGTAGTTGTACAAATAATCATTATAAATCAGGCAGTCAGCCAACTATCCCTAGGTTCGCATTTTAATAAGTAGATTCTTTTCAGCTTCGCATGTGCAGGCAACTGAATATTTGTAAAACTCTGATTTTGTGTGGGTCCTCTTCAGAAGAATGTCAACACTAATGACTGGAAACATGATCACATGGCATCTCAAGTCTGGAAACTTTATGTCCTAAATAAATTAAACTGCTGAACAACATGTTACTTTGGCACCAGTGATCAATGCAAGGTGCTATACACATTGCGCCACTATCTTTTATCATGTTTTGGTCATGAAAGCGAGTGCAATCAATCATGATAAAGATGCCATACAGGGAATTCTTCTATTCAGGATAATAACATAAGTAGATTTTGTGCGGGAGACAGACTGTGTTTGCTCTCTTTGGCAGTGCTTAGCAGGACAGGAGTTGCTGGAAGAACCCTCTACCCACTAGTTATAAAAACGATTGTGGCGGGCCAAGTTGGCCTAAACTAATAAAAACAAGACATACTAGGACAAGCGCAAAAGGGAGATGTCCCAGATTCATGAGAATTTAAACAAGCATTGAAAATGCAATAGGTCTCGCAATAGAAGAGTTTAACATTTTTCGTTTTGCAAATAGATGAGTGGCGTTGCGTGGATGAGTGGCGTTGCGTGGATGAGTGGCGTTGCGTGGATGAGTGGCGTTGCGTGGATGAGTGGCGTTGTTTGTGTGAGTGGCGTTGTTTGTGTGAGTGGCGTTGCGTGTGTGAGTGGCGTTGCGTGTGTGAGTGGCGTTGCGTGTGTGAGTGGCGTTGCGTGTGTGAGTGGCGCTGTTGTTTGAGTGGCGCTGTTGTTTCAGTGGCGTTGCGTGTGTGAGTGGCGTTGCATGTGTGAGTGGCGTTGCGTGGTTGAGTGGCGTTGCGTTGTTGAGTGGCGTTGCATGTGTGAGTGGTGTTGCGTGGATGAGTGGCGTTGCCTGTGTGAGTGGCGTTGCGTGTGTGAGTGGCGTTGCGGGTGTGAGTGGCGTTGCGTGTGTGAGTGGCGTTGCGTGGCTGAGTGGCGTTGCGTGGGTGAGTGGCATTGCGTGGGTGAGTGGCGTTGCGTGGTTGAGTGGCGTTGCGTGGGTGAGTGGCGTTGCGTGTGTGAGTGGCGTTGCGTGTGTGAGTGGCGTTGCGTGTGTGAGTGGCGTTGCGTGGTTGAGTGGCGTTGCGTGGTTGAGTGGCGTTGCGTGGTTGAGTGGCGTTGCGTGTGTGAGTGGCGTTGCGTGGCTGAGTCGCGTTGTGTGGCTGTGTGGCTTTGCGTGGGTGAGTGGCGTTGCGTGGGTGAGTGGCGTTGCGTGGGTGAGTGGCGTTGCGTGGGTGAGTGGCGTTGCGTGTGTGAGTGGCGTTGTGTGTGTGAGTGGCGTTGTGTGTGTGAGTGGCATTGCGTGGTTGAGTGTCTCGTCTTCATAAACGTTGGACAGAGTAGCGGATTGCCTCGTTGACAAAGGCCACATAAATTAGACAAACGGAAATCCAGGTAAGCACACACTGACACGGGAACTGAACAGAAAAAGACAAGCATGCACATGCATTAAAGGACATACACACAAGCCTATGAAAACACATACAATGCTAAACTAAAGCACTAGTTAGTCAGATGAGACGTTATGCAAACCTTCTTTACACAGTAATCCCGCACCAAAATTAAATAGCAGGGCTAGATTTTCCTAGAGGTTAGAGAAGCTATGTGGCCTTTAATTGAGATAGATGGCCGCGTATGACAACTCCATGTTTGTTCTGGAGTGGTTTATTGTCCCAGGAGAGCCGCAGAGTCTCATGTGAAGCAGAGGGTTGAGGAGTGTCCGCATTTTGGCAGCCCCTTTATAACAAGCATGAGATGGGACCCGAAAACACTGGAATGAGAAGGGGCTGAAAGGAGCTAGTGACAGAGTTCAACTGGAGGAGAGGTGGGCAAAAACAATGAAAAGGTGGACAAGGGAGGAGAGAAGGAAAGGTGACAGAGAACTGCTGGAGGAGCAAAGAGGAGAAAAGAAATGCGACACGGCGGGCAGGGGAGGGGGCGGAGCGGGTAAAAAAAAAAACAAGACGGAGGGAAAGGCAGATAAGGGGAGGGGGGAGGAGAAATGCGACACGGCGGGCAGGGGAGGGGGCGGAGCGGGGAGAGGGTGTGAAAGCAGCAGGGGACTGGAGTGCGGCTGAGGGAACTGATGTGCACGCGCTTTTAAGCTCAATGAGCATGCGCATTGAGCTTAAAAGTCACGCCACGATTCCTTGCAAGTTAGTTAAAGAGTGGTTAAGCCCCAATAGTCTCGCAAGCTCGATGCGCATGCGCATCGACAGGCGAGACCTAAAAACCTATGCAGTAAAGTGTGGACTCATTTTGATGTTTATCCACTATCTTTTACTTTTGCCAGTGTCTGTATGGTAAATCTGATCTTTAGGTAGATGGATCCGCGTGCTGAACAGTAACTTTAATTTCCAACTTGTGTTAAACTTTGTGGACAAAGTAGCAAATATGTACTTCTCACAGAGCTAATATTCGGCAGACATTCCTTTTTGTGGCTCATCAGATGACAATCATTTCTAGAATTGTGGTTCATGGTTTAATTCAACAAGAAGATTTTTTGCCATCATATTTCCCAATGAACTCATTAGCTCTACCACCTAATTGCTCTCAATGTCTACATTCTGTTATGTATTAGAAGATGCAAGCACATGCCAACAGATTTTACTTTGCAGTGCTTCTGCTTTCTATGGTTAAAAAAAGGTGGGCACTTGTGGGTAGCGGACATATACTGAATCACATGACCTTTCTTGTAAGTTCGGTAACGGGTATCATGCACCATCCTTTCTAACTAGGGTGTAGGTGTGGGAGCACCTCCCTGCTTATTTAGCTTCTGAGTTGAGACTTCGCCAAGGCTCACAGAGATGTTAGTATCGAGTCAGTCCTCCATTTTAATAGAGCCTCAATTGTCAGACAGATAGGTCTTGTGGTTTCTAGGGATCTACTAATTAATGAGCCTTGTTTGAGATATAGCTGGACATGACTTTTGGGGGAAACATGGCGGCAACAGGCTGAGCTGCCCTAGTGCTCAGGACTCGAGCGCTCGCTGTGCCTGATCTTTCTTCGATAATGGAGGCTCAAGACGCCGATAACTGAAGAGCATAAGACCTGCCTACCTGAGACAAGCACAGGAGATAAGCAAAAACTTTATTTTGTCAGTTTGCTCGCATTTCCGTATTTGCCGTACTCGCCCTCCTCCTCTATGTGGGGGTAGATTGCCGGTTTGCGGTGAGGTGTTTTGACGGAAGGCGGAGACCCGGCGTTGACACACCGACGCGTTTCTTTGTCCGGGCTTGGTTGGGCGGATTTCGCTAAGTGGAGCGGAGTGACTGTTACCACTCCGGTGCTCCATTCTGGCGGGGGTGCTTTCTCTCCCTCCTTGCGGCTCTTTGTTTTCAACGTGGCTCCTACTCGAGGATTTTTCCTCTTTCAGTTAGAGGGGGCGGCGTGATTCCTTTGCCTCGTTTGGCTAGCCGCGGTTGTTTTGTATTTGGGCTCTTGGAATAGTGCCCACCTGAAGAAACACATTTTTCCCTTGTGTCGATCCTTGATGTTCTCTTTTTTCTTCGGATTGGATTTTTAGTGTGTAACCTGCGTATACAATACTGCGCAAAGCAAGACACTGACACCGAGTGCTGCATCGATCACCTTGTAAAATCGGTAAAGGTAGCTATTATACACTAACTGTTCTGACTTTTGTCAAGAAAATTGCACTGTTAATAACTGACTGCGCAGAGAGGATCCTTTCTCAGAGAGGATCCCTATACACTTAAGTATACGACTTCACATTCAGGCAACCTGTTGGATTATTTTTTTTTCCCCTTATTTTCTTCTTGAGGGTGGGTCGCCAGAGCTAGGTGGCAGTCCCGATCTTCTATGTGTTTGGAAGAGGCAGCTTTTATCAGCTCTGCTGCCCGGCCAGCGGCAAGGTTTGCTGCGCTGGGGGTGGGCCGCCCTGGAGCTCCGTAAGGGGAGACGGATTCGGAGCCTCCTGAAAACCACCCAGATAACTCGGAGCTTCGATGAAGTTGAAGATACCAGTCTTTTAGTTCCTCCAGAACAGCAGACGGAGGGAAACCTTGACCAGGGGGCAGAAAATCATGAAATATTGACCGACTTAGCACCCCCGAAAACGTGCTCGACAACGTGCCCTCCATCAAGGAAGACAGGAAAACCTGGCGCAAGAGTAAAAGCAGCTCTTAAAGTACGGGAAGTCCCTGTGGGGTGTGCGACTGTCACGCTGGTAGTAGCTAAAAAATTAAAGGCTAGTGCTGCTTCTGGCACAAAGGGGAAAGACCCTGGGTTATGCCTGCGGCCTAAGCCCCAGATTGGGGGGCATGCTGGTTCTGAAGATCTTGTTTCCCCTTTATCAACAACAAGGGGTGTGAAGGGAGTAAATAACTGGTTACAAGGCTTGAGCCACAGTTCTACTGAGTCAGAAAGAAGCAGCAGGAGTAAATCTTCCTCCTTTTTAAGTACTGAAGTGAAAGCTAAGCTTACAAAAGGTGGTAAGACAGCCAAAGTTATCAAAGCGGCTATCTTGGGCGCAAGCACAAGTGTAAAAATAACCCCCTCCTTAAGGTCTTACTTTAAGGTGGTTCCCCAAGTTTTGGATCTAGCGAAAGACCGACCTCATATGGAAGTTAATGTCCATTTCGATTTCAGCCATGGCCTCGCTTTCTTCATGGTCCCTGAGACCAATACACCTGATCAAGATAACATGTTTTTTTTGGCGGACAAAGGTATAGAAGCTGTAAGTGGGTCTATATGCTGATCACGAGGGTTCGCTCCAACAGTCTGTCCAGGCTCCAGACTCCAGACTGGCTCCAGACTCTATGGCGCTCTTAGGCCTACCAGATGCAGGGGTGGCTCCACAAGACGATCTAGCTCCATCAGCTAGTGCCCTACAGGGAGATGTTAGCCCAACTCTAAACGGAGTTTTCGTTAAAATCTATGTTTGCTTCCTTATCTCTGGATATAAAAAAGGGGTTTGAGGTCTCGGCGGCTAACCAAACTGAGATTAGGAATTTTTGTGAATCCTTGGACAATAAAATTGATACCCTCAGTTCCAGGACTACGGCCTTAGAGGAGACTGTAGCAGGCCTCTCCTTGTATCTAGATCAGGCCAAGACCGACATCGTCAATCTTAAAAAAGATGACCTCACCCTCTCTGAGAGAATGGAGACATTGGAAAATAATGCAAGACGTAATAATCTTCGACTCCTTCACATTCCTGAAGAGAGTGAGGGATCGGATATAAAACAATACATCATTACACTTCTAAAAGATTCACTCCATCTCGAACAGTCAGCGGAAATTTTGAGTCTGGATATTCAAAGAATCCACAGAGAGCCTTTTAGAAAAAGTCCCCCAAAGATCAAAGCCCAGAAAAATCCTAGTCAATTTCCACACCTACTCCCTTAAAGAGAGGATTCTTAGTCAGGCCCTAAAACATAAGTCGTTGAGTGGAAAGGGTTTCACCTTCCAAGTTAGATCGGACCTCTCAAGGGCAACCTTGGATAAACAATGGGAGTTTGGGAGGAGACTGGACGCTTTTAGGCAGTTAGGTGCCTCTGCCAGCTCAAGTTTCCGGCCGCATTGAAGGTTATGTCAATAATAAAATGTACAACACTAAATCAGTTCATGAGGCGGACAAATGGTTGCTAGCCTGGGGTAAAAAGGACGGTCTACCAATCTAGGCGGGGGGTGTCCGCTGGCTCTCTGTCTCGATTCTCGTTTTCTTTTAATTAAAATGATAAAAGGAAACTTAGGTATAACTTTAGTTTCTTTTTCTTTTCCCAAAGTAAAATCCTGCATGGCTTATTCTTCTCCTATTATATACAAGTTCGAGAAGTGTAGAGAATGGGAGGAGAAAGAAGGTAAAAAGAAGGAAGAAAAGGGGGAAAAGGGAGAAAAAGAAGAGAAGGGAAGGAAGGGTGGGAAAGAGGAAAAAAGAAGAAAAAAAAAATGAAGGAAGAGAAAAGGAGAAAGGGGGGCACGTTATATTAAAATAACTTCAGGACTTCTGTTAAAAACCCCTTAGATATTTTGAGCTCTCTTAAAATGTCATTAATATTGCGAGCGCTCCAGCTGGGCACTATCTCTGGACATGTTCCAGACAGATAGGGCAAGGGTTTCCCAGGGGAGGGGGGGTTGGGTGGGGTCATGGGGTAGTAGGGTGGGTGTTGCAAGTGCAAAAAATTAAAAACTTCCTCATTTCTTCTTTGGTTGTATTTGATTATTTTTTCTTTTGTACTAAGATGATCTTCGGCAGGGCTGTGTTAATCTTCTTTTGTCTTTCTCCATTCGTGGTGGCCATTGGAAGGGCGATAGGGAAGTGGCAATCCCTATATGAATAATTTGCGGCTTATCTCCTGGAATGTCAATGGTCTCCGCACACGTCCCAGACGCACACGTCCCAGAAGAGACAAGATTCTGCAATATCTCCGTGATTGTGATGCGCAGGTCATTGTCCTCCATGAGACCCACTTGATAGAACAAGAGTTGCTCATTTTGGTTAAGAAGAATCCGTGGATCGACTTCTTTATAACCACAACGCAATCCAAGAACAGCAGAGGGGTCGCAATACTGTTTAAAAAATCCCTAAAAGCCCGGTTAGTATCTAAATTAACAGATTCAAGTGGAAGATGGGCCATTTCCACAGTGAGTACCCTAGGTGGTCAAATTACAATTGTAGGATATTATGGCCCGAATGTAGATGATCCTTCAGCTTTAGCATCTGTCTTTTCCCATTTGATTTCTGTTCCGGAACCTATTATACTAGCGGGTGACTTTAATATAGTCCTTGACCCTTTATTGGATAAGTCCCCTCACAATCGGGCACTGACCCCTTCTAAATCTAGGTCCTTGTTATTAGCCAATATGAAACAATATGGTTATTTGGACATCTGGAGGATACTATCTGGGCAACAACTGGTTGTATCATTCAGAAACTATAAATATCGTCATCAATCTAGGATTGACTATATTTTGATCAGCCAGTCATTAAAAAGCCTGGTTAAAAACATCACTTACCTCCCATCACATCTGTCTGACCATTCAGCTGTTTCATTGATTTTGGCAGGCTTTCCACATGTACCCCCTAGAAGTTGGTTGTTTGATCGGTCTCTGCTCTCAAGACAGGATGCGATCTCTTCCTTGCTAGAGGAAAGCATATGCTTTGTGGATCATAACATCGGCACGGCCACTCCAGGTTGCCTATGGGATTCCTTTAAGGCCTTCCTTAGGGGCCAAATCACCTGCAGGGTCTCCTATATGAGGAAGGTATATAGAGAGGAGGTACTGCTAAGGGAGACAGAGATAGGTAGGCTACAAAGAGAACTTGAACTACAATCATCAGCCTTGCCTAAAGTATTACAAGATCTTCAGAATAAACTGGTTAGAGCTAAAGGCGACCTGGATTCTGTGTTGAAGGCACGGGTATTACAGAGATTGGAAACTAGTAAAATCGCCCACTTCCAATATGGTGAAGGTGCAGGGAAACTTCTTTTCCTGGAAGTCTAAGATCGATCAGACCCGTAATAATATTTCCTCGATTTTTGATGACAACCAGGTTCACACCTCAGATGAAGAAATAAGAACAAATTTTAGGTCCTTCTTTCAAAATATCTATAAGGAAGACTTGAATAACAACCAGGATTCGATTACTAATTGGCTGAATGGGGTATCCTTGCCTACATTGACTTCCGATCAATCCTTATTTTTAGACCAGACAATTGCTGAGGATGAGGTAAAGAAAGCTATAATAGACAGTCAGTCTGGGAAGGCAGCGGGCCCCGACGGCCTTCCGTCTGAAATCTATAAGCTCTTAGAACAGGCGATAGTGCCATTCTTGACGTCTTTGTTCAATCAGATTCTTCAGGAAGGGATATTACCTCCGACTTCCTGGGACAAAGCGTCAATCACATTGATCTTGAAACCAGGTAAACCAGCGTCTCTCTGTGGATCCTACCGCCTAATCTCCATCTTAAATGCCGACTACAAAATCTTTGCCTCAATTATGGCCGATAGGCTGGGCATGGTAGTGGGGGATATTTTACGTCAAGATCAGAGGGGTTTCATTAGGGGTCGGCAACTCTATGAGCTGACTTAGATGTTGCAACATCTACTGGGTTGCCTTTGGCTGTTCTTATGTTGGACGCGACCAAGGCCTTCGACAGGGTGAACTGGTGATACCTGGCGGGGGTCTTGGTCAAGTTCAACGTGGGTGCAAGTTTTCGGCGAGCAGTCGGCCTACTTTATCAAAATCCCTCCGCCTGCCTTTTGATTAACGGCTCCCTGACGGACCCTTTTAGCATCACCAGGGGTACGTGTCAGGGCTGCCCTCTCTCCCCCCTCTTGTTCGATCTCTATATCGAACCCTTCGCTCAACGCCTGCGGGAGGATACCAGGATTAAATCTTTTAGGTATGGGGGTTGGGAGAAGAGGGTGGCCCTATATGCGGACGATATTTTGATTTTCACTTCCGATTTAACAACAGCACTCCCCTCTGTTATTGAACTAGCTACGGACTTCGGTGGTGTCTCGGGATACGAGGTTAATGCCTCCAAAACCGAGATTATGACCTGGAACGACGGAATTTTACATTCTGCGGTTCAGCCCAATTTGAATATGCGCTATCTGGGGATAGTAATCGTCCAGGACATTAATAAAATAGTCGAGATCAACTTCTCCGCCAAAGCTAAAGAATGTCGCCAACTCATGCGATCTTGGTCAACTTTGCCTCTTTCTATTTTGGGGAGGGTTAACCTTATAAAGATGACCATACTGCCGAAGATCACCTATTTGTTTAATACAGTAAAAAACAGTAAAAAAACTTTATTTGATCCAGACCTCGACTGAGGTCAACAAATACAAAATTAAAATAATTTCAAAATCTCATAAAAATACTTGGCTAAACAGTTTTGCTTTTTTTAAACTCACTATAAGATGGTACAGTGGTGATGTTCAGCCACCAACTCAGACAACATTAAAGTGGATTTGATAAAATAAAATAAAATCTTTGGGTTGTGCTTCTTGTTTAAAACAGCTTTAAGAAGCTTTTTAAAAATTTAAACAGGTTATGACAAACATATTCATTAACCGGAGAGTTACACAATGTAATCAAATCTTGAGCAGAGAAAGCATTATACTTTAGTTGAATTGGAGTTATGTAACGTCGGCTGGCCTTAACTATGCTCTCATTAGTACAGATTAATAGATCGTGGAGCAAATCTTGTTGCCCACCTTTACAAAGTTCACATATACCTTTAGGGTTATTAGTACCATCCCAGCTAGCTGAGAAAGTAGCTAAAGGGAGTATGCCCAAACGTAAAAGTAAAATACACCGCCTTACGCCATGCTCTAATTGAAAAAACAAGTAAGGGACAGAAGTTTTAAGTTCCTTTTGTTCAGCGAACCGTTTATAGTGCTTCAATTGAAAACAGTGATCTTTATCAGACTCAAAACTAATTCTAGGGGCCAGATGTTTCAAAAACAGTTTCAGATGTGCTGGAGTCCACTCCTGTAAAATTGCAACCGTGCATTGTGAGACCTCCAAGGCTTTTGCCATATTCTTATTTGAGGTGTACCCAGACGCTTCCTCTCTAAAAAACTCCAATTTTAACAAATGTCTTAAGGTGTCTGGGGCTGCGTGTAGCAGATTGTATGCCCACCTGATAATATTACAAATTACTCTGGCAAAAATTCCCGTAACCGATAGCTCAAGACGAAGGGCTTGAACTGTGACCGACTGTGCCACTTTTATCAATTTTCAAAGAATGGTCCCTTCTTTTACTTTTAACGATTGCCACGTTTTAATTTGAGAATATTCCATGGCATATGATAAGATCGGGGGATTTTCATATTATAGACTTCCAGCAATGACTAAAAGTGTCTGTTTCCTGTAGAAAAATACAATCTCTGTAGAGCCCCATACAGGAATCTGTCTTCCGGTACAGGTGGCAAAGGTGGGCTTTATCTAGGAGGTTGGAAGTGAATATTCGACCCAGGTACTCGTACTCACTTATGGACTCTATTTGCTTGTCTCCTAGAGACGAAGTGTAAGGCAAAAGGTTCCTTCAGCCCCTAAAGGGGAGTACTTTAGTTTTATTGAGATTTGGCATCAGGAAGGTTTCGGTTGCATAGAGATTTAGTTCATTCAAAGATCTTTGTAGACCTATCGGGGTCTGGTTGAGAATTACGATATCATCTGCGTACATTAAACACAGTATATCTACTTGAGCTAATTTTGGAGGAAAATTATTTCTTTGAGAGAGACGCCTTGGTAGATCGCTGATGTAAATAGAAAATAATAAAGGAGCTAATAAGCATCCTTGTTTTAGCCCATTCTGCAAAGGGATGGGTTTGGTTAGGCCTTTTTCGCCCCCCATTTGAACTCTGCACCATGTAGATGTATGTAGGGTGATTATTATTGTTAGGAGATCTTTGGGTATCCCTAATTTAGACAATTTTCTCCAAAGTGTCGGACGGTCTACGCTATCGAACGCAGTCGAAAAGTCGATAAAAGTATAATATAAAATTTGGTCATTTGACTTTACAAACTTATCTAGTACAGTTTGGAGCACAGCAGTATTGTCCAATGTAGACTGCTTTGAGCGAAACCCAGCCTGATACATAGGGATTATTTTCTTGGAAAAAGCCCAGTCTCTTAAGTGTTCCAAAATACAAGCAGCAAAGATCTTGCCGGAAGCGTCTAGGAGAGCTATTTGCCTATAGTTTGCCTGGTTTGATCGGACGCCTTTTTTTACAAGGGGTACGACCACGCTCCCTCGCCAAGATTCAGGAATTTCACCACTTTCCAAGCAATATGAAAAAGAGGGGCGAAAAATGTTCCCCACTTGTCATAGTTTTTTTGTAAAACTTTGATAGGAATCTTATCTGGGCCCATTGCCGATGTAGACCTGGCAGAAGAAATCAAAGGTGAAATCTGAGCGGTTGAGATTTCCATTGACTTTTGTTTGGGGAGTTTCATTGATGCCTGATCCAGTCCTGGGAATAAAAGGTCTTGATGATTGGATTTATACAGCCTTAAGATATACTTTTCCCAATCTGATGAAGATACAGGAGTTGCTTCAACCGATTTTTGAATCCCCATCTGCGCAGAGATTATTTTCCAGAATGCTTTATTATTGTTATTGTGCTTTACTGCTTGTTGGATGTCTACCCAGACACAATCACTCATAGCTTGTCTTTCTCTCGCCTTTTTCCGTTGGAGTTGTTTTTTCAGTTTCCTTATTTCTCCTTGTCTATAGACGCTAAAATAACTAAATTGCATTCTAGTCAATTTATTTAATTGTCGAGAAATATTGTTCTCCAGAGTTTTTCCTATCTGGCATGTTTTAACACATTTGCGTCTAGAAATACTACCTTGGAGAGAGGCGACTACCGTCTGCAAGGTCACCTCAAATCTATTTATTGGATTACCGGATTCGCTTAGGGATGTTAGCAATTCTTGTGAGATCATATGATTTGTTTTACTAATAGCTTTAGAATTCCAATGAATCCTTCCTGTTTTCTGATTTAAGGCTGCCTGGCCTTCATAGGAATGGAGTGACCACGGAATGGGGTGCTGAGTATGAATTTGAACTTCCACAGTAAGTAATGCATGATCGCTTTCATGTGAATGTCTAGTAGAAAGCGATTGAACCTTTGAGAATAAGTTTAGGCTGCAGATGAAATAGTCTATGATAGAAGACTTAGTTGGGGCCAATCTGGTGAATGCCGCTGGAATATCGCCCTCTTTTCTCCCATTAATTATTACTCCATTAATTGCTTCAATGGATGACAGCAACATTTTCCCCCTTTTATCTGCTTTTAATTCATCAGGAAAAACAGGAGCTGGAATCTGGCAGGCTTCTTCATGTGGAGATTTCCCCCTGCTATATATTAGTGAATTTGAGATCTTCCCGTTGAAGTCTCCAGCCATTATCATCATAGGAAATCCCCTTACTACTAATATTGATTCGATTTCCTTGAATGCTTTAATCAGGATTTGATCTTGTAAGGTTCCTGGTGGAAAATAAATGTTAAAAAGTAAGAGTTCAGATGAAGACTCCAATCTTTCTTTCCGACACTTAATGCTGATGCATTGAACATTTGGGAGTGATAGGTCGATTTTCTCCTTGTCCCAGTCAATCTCTTCTCTCAATAGGATTGCAGGGCCTCCTTTTGCGTGACCTCTTCTGGAAGCCTCTGCTGCTTTTGCAAACACCACGTAATCTTTTTGCGCAAAAGTTGTTGTTGACCATGTTTCTTGAAGTAACATTATAGACGGTGGGTGTTCCAAAATAAAATGCAATTTTTCAGTTGTCTTTCCCGCGATGTTCCATGATGTAATACCAAGGCTAGCGCTAAAAGGGTAGTTTCAGATCTTTGCCCAGCTTATTCCTGTTTAAAGAACCCGCTATCCAAGTCCAGGAATTTTCATCCAGATACGGTTTTTGCCGTAAGCCCGATCCTTCCGAAATTTGCCGAACGCCATCTTTTATAGAGATCTGCAGGGGAGTATTGTTTAATAAAATACCTCTTTTTTTCAATCCATCAATTTTAGTTAAATTGCAGAGCGATATTAGCTCATTTATTTGGGCCCAGCGCGGCCCCAGGATTGCCTGTAAAAAATGGAGGCGTCGAAGGCAGAAGGGAGGGTTAGCAGCCCCAGATTTCCAACTTCATGCGTGGGCACTTCAGCTCACACATTCCCGCATGCTATTGAAAACTTCTACCAACTTCGGGATTAGTTGTATGTTCAGAGGTATGCTAATTGGGACAGGGTTGCCTCAGGAAGGTTTTCTTTTCAAATTTGTGCACCCGAAATTTTTTAAGAAAATTAAACTGAAGGTCTTGCAGGGCATGGTTAGAACATGGACTAAGGTTAGCAATACCATGAACTTAGGATACTGTTCAAGTAAAGCTCCTTTGTGGGACTTGCCGGAGGGCCCCAGTTGGCTTAGTGATAGCCTTGCTTTACCTCTGAGAGAGGGGGGGTTGAAAGTTTGGGGTGACTTATTTGCGGAGGGGGTCCTCTTATCTTGGGAACTGTTAAGTATTAGAACAGGTTTTGATTTATCTAGGTTTAAGTACTTACAGACAAGTTGGGCCCACGTGCAAACTACCAGCAGGTTTAAGCCCCCTTTAGGGAAAGGCAACAACCTTGAGTCTCAACTTCTAGCTAAAACTCCAGCAAAAAAAGGAGATTTCCTTTTGGTATCACCTAATGCTTGATGAGTTAGATGGCGAATTCCAACTCCCTAATAAAATCTGGGGAAGTTCTTTTCCAGACTTGGATGTTGAGTCTCTCTGGCTCTCCTCCTTTCAGACATTGTGGGAGATTGTGAAGCTGGCATGACTCTGAAGGAACCATCTTTTCTCATTGCATAGGGCTTACTACTCGCCACAAAAGCTGTCAAAATTTGCTATTGATCGACCAGTTGCCTGTGCAAGGTGTGGGGAAATGGCGGCTACGGATATACACGTTTTTTGAATGCCCTATACTATTTCAATTTTGGGACTCCTTAAGTACCCTACTTACAACCTCCCTAGGTCATCAGATTGTGATAAATCCTGCATTGGTAGTTTTTGGAGTTATGGAGGGTGTGAGGGGCCCTTCCAAATGTCTGCTATTTTACGCAATGCTTCTGGCCAGAAGAGAAATTTGTAAAAAGTGGAAGGAAGCCACACCACCATCCCTTTCTAACTGGAAGACATCTATGCTACAGACCTCTAAACTAGACCTAATGAGATCAGGCAATAAGGGCTTTTGGCATCTCCTCAAGCTGTACTAACTTTGAATCACGCAGGTTTTTTTTTTTTTTTCCCCCGTTTGGTCCAATGATTATGCTACCTTCGGAACCCTTCGCTTTGGTCCTGGCTGGTTTACCTTGCTCTGTGGACTAAGGTCCAATGGCAGGTCTTCCCGGGTAGCAAAACTGTGCCCTTAAGGTTGCGGTCTGGTAGTCTTTGTGATTGCGATTTCACTGTTTAGGTGGCGAGGTACTAACATTTGTGCTGCTCTACCTATCCGGGTATCTGAGGCAGTGTCTCGCTCTCTACTTGACTTTATAGATGCAACCAGGGTAGTCAATGAGGACACAAAAAAAAAAAGAGATATAGCTGGACATACTGGAAAACATCACAGCATATATATAGAATAGGTGGTGGTATTTACATTTACATCTCACTGTTACCTCTTTAGCGTGTATTGATTGCTGGGTTGCCCATTGCACCTCTCTCCAGTATGAATGCCTGCCTCCTTACTTACTATATCCACCATGAACCAACACCAAGGAGGGGAGACTGGTTGAGGGAAGGAAGACAAGTCTCGGAGATGGAGCATTTGCATCTCTCTGGTCAATGAGGAAAATGTGGTGGATTGCTTGACCCAGTGTCCATTTCTTTCTCATAGTTGCATAGGAGAGGTAGGTGAGTTACATTGTGATGGGGGTAACCCTCCCTATCACTTCAAGTCAGAGCTTGCCCACTCTTTGAGGATATATAACTGAAGTCTACGTGCCACTTGGCCTGTAAATACCAACTGGTGAGTGTGGAGGCTTCTGCTGTGAGTATTGATTTGCACTTATTGTGAACATCATGACAGCTCTCATTCAGTTCGTTTATTTTCATTCGGTGCCAGATGTCACCTTTTCCTTATTTCTATTAGAAAGTGAGAAGTTCCTAGAGCACATGCATAAATGCTGATAGTATTGTGACCTACCATTCTGTAGGTTGAAATGTTTTCTGCTTATATTAATGGGAGCAGCCATTGCAAGATGACGTCTTACTGTTCAGGCTTTTTGTTTACAAAGCTGGAGGCTTATTTCAACATTTGGATAGAGCTGACATATTTGTGCCATGTTAGTTTAGCCTAGGAGTAGGCTTAGTGTCTCTAAACCATGTCTTATTTCCAAAACATTAGATAAAATCAGTATATAAAGCCCATAATTTGAACACTGTTCAGGAGAGATGTTCGCCCTTCTATTATCATCAGAGATCAAAACAAATTTCTGACCATTCTTAATTGGAGAGTTGATTCCAGAAGCAGTGCAATAGGTGTCCTTCAGTGTCAGCACATATTCTGCTTTCTCGATAGAGCTCTTATAGGGAACACCGGACGCCAGCTAGTCAAAGGTATATTGTGCAATATATCTCTAAACTCTAAAATTCGAAAGACAGGTTTGCTATTTAATGGTCTAGCTCATTTTAGTATAGCACTTTAGGGTGATAGGATGCCAGAAATTTGCTAACAATGTTAGAAACATTTATCGTGTTTTCGCTGACCATTACATGATTGCCTGCTTTTATGTCGGTATTCTGTGTGGTTTCTGTACACATTTTATGCACTAGACTGATTTTAAAATATACTTTTTAAACTATGTCCCCGTTTCGTAGTGGTATTTTTGAGAATGTTACTTATAAATGAAAGACTGTTTGGATTTCCACTGTGTCCCTGAACTCATCAAGAGGGACGGATAGTAACCTGAACACACGGCAAGAGCAAGCTTGCCCAGTGGGCTCGTGATAGGGCTGCGGTACAAGCAGCTTTTTAATTCTGTGTTGGTGAATTAAACCTAATCCTTGCATCAGAGGGTTATAAATGCACCTCCTGTGACTTACGGGACTCCCCAAATTTTGCATCTTTTGGTGGTTAATGTCGGCCTCAGATTGAATAGTGTTTGATGACACATTCAAAAATACTTTTATTACAAATATTCAGAGATGTCCTTTGTAATATTGGTTGCTTCCTTCATACGAAATTCCTGTTTACTGTAGTTTTGTCAAGCTTGGCCCTCAAAAGGGATTTTCTAGATTCTGTGGTTTCTACTATTTGAATCTCATGTTTATTTAAACTACTTATTAGAAATGGTGGCTCATGTTGGGATAGGGGTAAAGTAAAGAGCAACAGTTACACCACATCTGAAAGACAGGGGTGTCCTGATAATGGGGGTGCAGTGACAGTTGTGGTCAATGCATATGCTGCATCCGCCTTTGAGCTACTGCAACAGCTGTGCCTGCACAATATAGGATGGATCAGTAGTTAGGAATCCCCTTGACCTACCAGGAACACCAACATTTGTTTGATGGTCAATTAACACACACATCAGAATGTCAGACAAGGTCTTTTAGAAGCTAAGGGGCCACATGATCAGTTTTGCCTGCATATACACATTTTGGTACTCTAGTATAGTTACAGCATTTGTAGGATACAAGTTTATTAAATTAAATAGTATATCTTTACAGGCAACTTAGACAGAATGTATTGGAGAATTTATTAGGCACAGAAGTTCCTATAGGACCTGCAAGTCTACAATCTACAAACAGGCTATAGACTAAAAACACTATAATGGTCAAAGTGCCTGTGAAACATGAATAAATCACCTTTCCAATTGTTCATAAAACCAACCATTTGGAAACCGTCTACCCACACACAGTTCTCCACGGCAAGCATAGATCTCTGATCACCGTCTTCCTTAATTATGTTCCCCATATAAAATCTATTTTTTGAACTAATCTGTAGCCTAGGAAATGCATTGGAAACGTTATTATGGAGAGAAGTTTCACTGGATCAGCATGGGACATCTTGAAATGGGCATGAATAGTGAGGAAGTGTTATCATGTAAGAATAATAGTATGCTGAAATTTTGTTTCAAAAAAGGTTTCGAGGATGAAATGTTTTGAGGCCAACTTGTAATACTGTTTACGGCTAAAACTATGGGACCACTGCCTGGCCATAAAAAATATTTTCCCCTGCATTTCCCCCAATATATTCCCCTGTATTCCCCTTGGGACCTCTTCCCATTTGTGAGTGCATTACCACCCTCTTGAATAGGGCTGTAAATGTTTTGTGACCACAGTTGTGGTTGCAAAACATTCTTACATAGGGTAGCGTGTCGCAATTAGGAAGGGATGCCCTTGGAATGCCCCTTCCTAATTTTGAGTTGCAAATCCTATTTAGCGAGTTGCAAATAAATTGTGACTCACTAAATAGGATTTGTACATGGCCCTATTAGTGTTTGCATGCCAAATGGGTCGCTAACCCATTTGCGCATGCATAAATGGGTTGTACATTTGGCCCTTGGAGTTTGGGCTCTCTGAGTTCAGAATTTAAAAACACAGCTTTTAGTCAAGGTGGTTTTAAATTGAGTGTTTGAAAATAGCACTTTTAGAAAGTCTGCCTGTGGAATCATCTGGACTGACAGCTGGGTTGGTTGTGATTCACTCTAGACAGTCGAACAAAGGGAGCTGAGGTGTGCCCTGCATATCCTGATGGCCCAGCACCAGGCTGATGAGGCCTTCTGAGCTAGAGTGTTGGGAGGAATTGTCGCTAACACCTGAATAAGGCTGTGTCTGCCCTCTCATAATGCTGTCGCCGCCCCCTTGTTGTGTGTCTGGAGAAAAGGCAGGATAAGGCAGAATCTTGTGGACAACAAAGACCTTCCTTTGAAGTATGCCTACTTCAAAGGCCAAAAGGGGCACCCGTATTGGACCTATAACCCCAGAATTTTAGAACACTTCTGGATTGAGGACTCTGCTAAAAAGTAGAGCTGAAGAGCTGCCAGGAGGAGTAGTGCCCCTTTGCTGCATGTTGCTTTGCTGGGTTGGCCTTCAGGTGCTGCTTCTGTCTGAGGGCAGTGAAATAACTGGGCTTTGCTTTTGAATCCTGCTTTTCCAAGGTTCTCGAAGGGCTTGTGTGTGCTTGCCTCCTGTTGGAAGTACCTGAACTCCACTGCTGGAAGGTCTGACCTGCCAGTGGCTGTTCAGTGTTGGGTCTTTGGAGGTTGTTCCTACTGCAAAAGACTGCAAATTTACACAATTCCCTTCCAGCACCTGTTTTTCTGACGCAGCAGTGCCATAGGGAAGACGCTTCCACGCACCGCCGCCATGCAGCTGAAGAAATCGATGTATCACCTGTTTGCAGCCTGATGAACAGCTGCAGGCCGAGTCCAGCAACTATGTCTCCACCAGGTGAAATCACTGCACTGACACTGACTCAGACCCTGCTGTGCAGCTGGAAGAGTCGACGCATCACCGGTCAGCGGCTGCAAGAATCAATACTGTGCCTGTTTGCCTCCGCCTCGACCCCCAGCACATCCTGATTTCCACGCATCACACATGTGGTCCAAAATTTCCATTGCACCACCCGCAGACAAGAATTGTTGGGGGAGGTATGGGCAGAAACAGAATCTAGGAGGCTGTGTATGTTTCTCAATTTTTACTTGTTTTATTAGATTATTTTGACTTTTAGATGGATTGTAATGATATTGAGTCTGAGTTCTCCTTCGGCACAGTGATGACTTCTTCTTCTTTTACCAGCTGGACTTCGCAAGTTTCCCCCAGGATGCTGAAAGAGAGGAGAAAATGGCAATTAGTATTTGAGCTTCCTTTCTCTGAATAAGTATAGAATCCTTCACCACACCTGGAAGAAAATTTGAAAAGACTATCTCACTGTGTTCTCTTTTTTGATTAACGAAAATTGGAGACCAGAAAAGATTACAGCCAAAAATAAAACTCAGGGGCATATTATCAAGGAAGGGCGTTAAAATTATCGGCGCTAAAACGGCGATAATGGGCTTGATAATATGCCGTAGAGAATTCCAATAGAAGCCCATGTTAACACAAGAACATGGGCTTCTATTGGAATTCTCAAGAGCATATTATCAAGCCCATTATCGCCACTTTAGTGGCAGTTTCCTGCCGCTAAAGCGGTGGTAATATTAACGCCATTCCTTGATAATATGCCCCTCAATCGCAAGGGGCAAATTCCTCTATTTTTCCCCTCTTCTGATTCCCCTGAGTCGGAGGGAAACACACTCATTCAGGAGAGGAAATCAAAGCCCTTTTGGAGAACCCATAGGAAAACACACACAAAACAATGAGGACTGGGTTACTTTGACCAAATTCCTAAAAGACAAACTGATGACCTTATTTTGTCTGTATGAAGTCA
Source organism: Lissotriton helveticus (assembly GCF_964261635.1). Lineage (NCBI taxonomy): Eukaryota > Metazoa > Chordata > Amphibia > Caudata > Salamandridae > Lissotriton > Lissotriton helveticus. The sequence continues at coordinate 1,816,890,030 of NC_136063.1, forward strand.
TCTTATTCCCAGCATTCTTCCGAGGGAACCTAGTGTCATAATCTACTAGGACCAGGGCGTAACAACATTCGCTACGAGAGGGAAGAAGGGGTCTGATTATGTCCATTCCTACCCTGGAGAAAGATTCTTCTATTACTGGTAAGGGTTTTAACGGTACTCTAATTGGGAGGGTTTGACTATTCCTCTTACAGGTAGGGCATTCCCTACAATATTTGTATTGCATAATTCCTGGTCCAATAAAATATCTCCAGTATAATTTTTTCTGTCTTCTCTTCCCCAATATGTACTCCTAATAAATGACTGTGTGCAAGAAAAATTATCTTTTCCTGGTATTGTTGGGGAACTAACAATTTTGGGGCCCGATCTTTTCCACCTTTCCAATACAGTAACTCTTTTTTCACCATAAATTGGGGACCTACTTGCCTTAGATCTTCATTGGAAGAGGCTCTGTTCTAGGCCTTCCGTAAGTTGGAATCTTCTTTCTGGGCCGCATGAAATTACCCCCAGGTCCCTCCTGACCTCGTCCCATTCCTTAAAATATGGAGATGACCATCTCCACGACAGAAAAAAGAAAAGGAGCATGCTGGGATACCCTACCTGCTCCCTCCCACTGGGAGTACTTAAGCGGTACCATCCCAGCATGCAGCCTGTTCTTTTTTCTGTCTTCCGACAGAATGGATGGAGTTTTGCTGTTCTCTTACCTGCGGTGGCTTTAGGGTCGTCTCGTCGGGCTGCTGGGCTGTCCTCTCTGTCCCTGAAGTCCTCTTCTCTGTGGGACGCGTCGGGCTGCTGGGCTTCTCGACATCCTGCTCCGCGGTCTCCTGGCCTGCCGGGCTTGCCGGGAGCCGCGTTGGATGCCGCCCGGCCCTTTGCGGCTGGGGCGCTGGTTCTGCCGGTCCTCTTCCGGGTTGCTTTGCGCGTCTCCCTGGGGCTTGGCCGGTGGTGGGAGACGCGCTGCTGCTGGAGTGTTGCTGGTTCCTGGGGGGCTCTGCCGGGCTTTGCTCCTCGGTTTTCCGGCTTCCATGTCTTTACCCTTTCTTCGTTCCCCGACATGTTTCTCCGGCCATTTGCGGGACTTGCTTGGTGGGGTGCCTGACCTGCTGCCTTGTCCTGGAATGCCGACTACAATCAGTTCGTCGTGGCCGTACCGCTGGCTGCCTTTTCTTGTGATTCTAGTGACACATGGTTCACTAACAGGAGAAGCATGCTACGTGTTGTGTCCACGCCTGGATGGAGGTCTGGCTGCTGGTCTTCGAGGTCCTGTTGGCTTCATTTCTGTTCTGGCATTGCTGGATGCGTGTTCCTTGCTGTGCCTGCCGCCCGCACATTTCTGGCTGTGTTGGTGCTGCTTGGCCGTGTGGCTGGCTGGCTCCCTGATTCTGGAGGTGCTATGCCGTTCCGCTGTGCTGCGATCCCCTCGTGCTGTGGAGCCTTTGCAGTCTCTTTTCCGGCCTTCCTCCGAGGTGTGGTCTGCTCTGCCTGGCGCTGATGTCCTGGAGGGCGCCTGGGCGGTCTCTTGGAGGGCGGTGGGCTGTTGGGGCGCTCCTCCTGCCCTCCTGGTGAGTACCGCGTAGCGGTTCCTGTTTCTTTTTTGCTGTGTCCCGTGTTTCCTGCTGTCTTTCTTTTGCAGGTTCCTCCTGGGCCTGGTCCTGGGCTCCCTCCCTGAGGCCGGTGTGGTTCTTGCTGTGGCCTCTGCGGGGGGGGGACTTCTCTGCCCGGCGCTGGTGTTCTGGTGGGCGCCTGGCCTGTCTCTTGGGGGTAGGGAGGGGTGCTTTTGGGGCCCACTTCCTGCCCTCCTGGTGAGTACCATGTATGGTACGTCCCTGTTTCCTTCCTGTTCACTGTCCTTCTTTGCTGTTTGGCGGTTGGGCTGTGTCTGGGCGGGTTGGCCTTGATGGGCTTGGTTCCGTCTTTTGGCCTGTTGTCCGTGACTGTTGCTGGTGGGAGTCGTCCTTTGGGCGTCTCTCTGCCGGTCGTGTGGGGTGTGTGCTGTTTTCCTCTGTTTCCTCCATGCTGTAGTCACCTGTGCTGCCCTTGCTCTTCGGCTGCTGGGGTTGCTGTTACGTGCTTGCTGCCTTGGTTTGCCTTCCCCGTGCCTCCTCGGCTGGTTGAGTTCTGTTGGTCGAGGCGGTGGGCTGGGGGTGCGTTCTTCCTGCCTCCTTGGAGTCCTTTTCTCCTCCTCTGGAGTTTCAGCTTTGGAGTGGCCCTGGGTTCGGGTGGGCCTCCTCCTTTTGGCTCTCTCGGGGGTTCTCCGGCCCGTCTTTCTTGCCGGGGGGGGGGTCCCTGTTGCTTGGGCCCCTCTGCTCTGCGGTTGTTCTGCCCCTTTTGGGGTGCGCTTGCGCCCTTGGTGGGGTGGCCATTCCCCCTTTTTTTCTTTGGGGTTGGGCGGTTCTTCCTTCCTGCCTGCGCCCTGGTCCTCTGTGTTCCTGGGTCACCTCTGTTTTCTCCCGCGTGCCGTTGGCGTGCCTCTTTGGTTGGCTTGCCCTTGCGGCGTGGATTGTGTCTTCCTGTTCCCCTGGCCTGCGTGCTGTTTTGGGGGTTCGGGTTGGCCCTTGTCGGGCTCCTGTTTCTGACCTTCTCCTGCTGCTGCGGTTCCCTGTGCTTTCTGGTTCCAGGGTTCTTGCTGCTCTGCCTTACTGTTTCTGTCTGGCATGCTGGTGCTTGTCCCTTGGTGTTGGATCGTTTGCCGCTTGTACTCTGCGGCTGTGTTGCCCTGTGGCTTTGGCTTCTGGTCCTCCTGCTGCCTGGCCGTCCCTGGTGGGGTGTCTTCCTGCGGAGCCGTGGCTCGCTTTCTGCGGCCTGCTGCCCTTTGGTCCCTGGCGTTCCTGTGGGTTCGGTCCTGGTGCGTGCCTGTCTGGTTCCTGCGGTTTCCGCTGCTGGTCGCTTCTTGCTCCCTCTGGGATGCCTTTGCTTGGGCTCTGCTCAGGGCTTCTGGCTTTCGGCGGGTTCCTGTGTCCTCCCCTTGTTTCCTTGTCGGGGAGCTGTTGGGCCCTTCCTCTGTCCTGGTGGGCCTTGTCCTTGTTTAGCTGTTGGCTTCGGGCCAGACGGGTTGGGCCCCTGTTGGGTCCTGTTGTTGGGGGATTTGCTTCTCTCCTTCTGCCTGGTGGGGTTTGGTTTCCTGTTGTGGTTTCCTTCTCCCCTCTTGTGTCTCTGGTGGGTTTGTGCTTTGGGGCTTTGCTTGGCTGGCCGCTCTTGCCTCCGGTGGTGGCTGGGTCGTTTGTTCTTCGTGTGCCTGGCTCCTGTGTCCCGCCCTGTTTGCCGGTCCTGGCTGGGCTGTGCCCTTTCCCTTCTGGTGGGTTTTTGGGTGTCGGTCTCCCCGGGTGTATGGCCTCTCTGCTTCTTCCTTTCGCGCCTTGGTCCCTGCCCTTCTGTTGGTTCGACCGGGGTGTGTGCCTGTCTGCGTGCCGGCCTGCCTGCCAGCCTGCCTGCGTTTTTTTTCTCGATGTTGGGCGCTTCTTGCTCCCTTCGGGTGCTTTTGCTTGCCCTGTGCTCGGGGTGTCTACCTTCTGGTGGTCCCTCCCCCCCCGGGTTTCTGGGTGGGGGGGTGGGTTTGTCGGGCCCTTCCTCTGTTCTGGAGGGCCTTGGCCTTTTTGGTGGTGTTGGCTCGGGGTTCTCCTCGCCTGCCCTCCTGTTTCCCTCCGGTGGTGCTGGGATTTGTTGATCGTCCTTGGCTTTTGCTTTGGGTGGCCTCTTGTTCTTGGGTTGTTCGGCTCTTGTACCCTCCCCTGTTGGCCGTGCCTTTTCCCTGCTTGTGGGGTTGGGTGTCTGCCTTTCCTGGTGTGTGGCCGGGTTTCTGCTTCCCGCCCCTCTCGCTCTGCCTTGGGTTGCGGTGGGTTTTTGCTTCGGGTCTGGGGCTTTGTGGGCCTGGCGTTTGGCCTTGTGCCGCGTGGGCTGTTTTCGGCCTTTGCTCTCTTGTTGGTGCTGGGGTGTTCCTTCGCGCTCCCTTCTTGCGTGGTGCACCTTGGGCTTCTTGGGGCTTGTCTCCTTTGCTTTCGGGTGCCGGGGTTTTTTCCCCGTGTGCTCTGGGAGCCGGGGCTCTGCCTCTGTGGTTTTGCCTCCCGGTCTCCGTTTTGGCGTCCCGTTCGCTTTGTGGTTGGGTCGCTGGTGCTCTCCCTTGGTGGTGTTGAGCTTTGTGCTGTGTGGCCCTTCTTTGCTTGGGGTCCTTTTTGGTCCCTGCTGGGGTCCTTTCCTGGCTGCTCCTTCTCTTGGGCTTTGTCGCGGTCCTGGGTTGGTCTTCAGTTCTTTCCGGGTCCGCTCCCTTCGGTTGGCTTTGGCGCTGGGTCCGTTTTGTGGGCTCTGGGCTCCCTCCCTCTGGTTCTGCTTTCTGGAGCGGTCTGGCTCTGGTTGGCTGTTGTGCTTTCCTGGGCTCCTTCCTGGTTGGAGGTTCCTTTTTGGCTCTCCTTCTGGGTCCTGGTGGTCCGCTGTTGTGTGCCTCCTGGCTGGCTGGCCTGCCTCTTCTGCGGCTGGTTTCTTGGGGTTGGGCTGTGGGCCTTGTTGTTGGTCCTCTGCTTTTGGGGTTTCGCCTTCTGTGGTTCCGTGGTGTCCCCCTTTTTCCTCATGGGGTCGGTCCCTCCTTTTTCGGTTCTGGGGTTTTGGTTTCCCTGGTTCAGTGTGGACCTTTGTTGCTGCGGTTGGCCTTTGGTCGGCCCTGCCCTGTGGCCTGGTTCCTTTGTGGTTCCTTGTTGCTGCCCTCTTTCGGTTCTGCTGGGGGCTTCCCCTGCTGTGTGGGGGTCGTCCTTCTGCTTTGTTCCTTCCTGGTCCTTCGGCTTCTCCGCCCTGTGCGGGCTGTTCTTTCTGCCCTTGTCCTTTGGGCTGGGTTGGCCTGTTGGTCTCTGGTTGTTTGGCGGCCTGGTGGGGCCTGGTTCCGGGGGCTTCGCCCTTGGGGGTTTCTCGCGGGTTGGTTGCCCTTTCCTGGCTCCTTTCTCAATTGGGTCGCGCGCGCTTCTCCTGGCCTTCCTTTGGTCGTGGGGGGGGGGTCCTTGGTTTTGGCCCCTCTGCTTGCTCCCTTGGGGGCTTGGCTCTGCTTCTGTGCCTCCCTTCCGGCTTGCCGGGTTGGTGGTTCTTGTTTTCGTGGCAGTCCCCTTCTGGCCTTTGGGGGTCTTAGTTCGGGTCTGTGGAGTTCTGTTTTCTGGTCTGGTGCCCTTGTTGTTGGTGGGGTTCCGGAAGGCCGGCTTCTCTGCTTTGGTATTCTCCATATTTTAAGGAATGGGACGAGGTCAGGAGGGACCTGGGGGTAATGTCCTATTACTTACCGGTAATCTTCATTACTCCTGGTCCCGTTGACCTCGTCCCATTCCTTACTTCCCTCTCTCCCTCCCTTGCGGCCGGACTTCCTGTTGTTGGCTTGGTGTTTTCAGGCTGCATGCTGGGTTGGTACCGCTTAAGTACTCCCAGTGGGAGGGAGCAGGTAGGGTATCCCAGCATGCTCCTTTTCTTTTTTCTGTCGTGGAGATGGTCATCTCCATATTTTAAGGAATGGGACGAGGTCAACGGGACCAGGAGTAATGAAGATTACCGGTAAGTAATAGGACATTCCCAATCACGCTCTCGGACACTGGATGAAGTGGGTTGAGTTAACGCAACTTGGGTCCAGTTTTGTTTCTCTTTTCTTTTCCTGTCATTTACTCTTCCTGTCTCTTCCTGAGGGCAATTCCCTATCAGCTAGCTGTGAAAACTGGACCGTTCCGTCTATTCATCCCCCTCAATCCAGGTCTCTTTTATGAGTTCATTCATATTCAGATAGTCATTTTCCAAGACAAGGGGTTCAGGTAATTTTGGAATCAATCCTACTTTGAGGGTTATCGGCTCTACAGATGGTTCGTGTAGTACACACACCTTAGTCGTCGGATATTGTTTATGGTCTCCATGCACACATTCAATGTTTACGATTCCTGTGGTATTTTGAACTCTTCCAGGGATAGCCTGGGGCTGCATGACAATCTGAAGGCACCCAGTGTCCACCAAGGCCTTCCTATAATCTCCATTATCTGACACTTGTTGATGATAACGGGGTGGGTTAGGTCCCGATGGAATGCAAAGGAAAGATCTGGCTAGTCCTACTTCCACGAGGTCCTTTTTTGAGGACATGTGTGCAATGTGTCAAAACAAACCGCAGTGGAAACATTGAGGCTTCTGATTAGGTAGGGCGTGGACTGGTGCGGGTAGGGGTCCTGGTAGTAATGTTACATTCTCAGTTTTCCTCATGGAAAGGGTTTTGAGTGGTCTCGAAACTGTCCCTCCTACAGATCTCCAATGGGTTTCTTCTTGTCCTTTTTGTATTTCTTGCGCTCTATTTTAGGCACTAGTGATCTCCACTGTTCACTCCAAGTTGAGCTGAGTGTGTTGTCGAATGCATTTTTGTATGGGGGTGTGTAAGGAAAACAAGTACTGCTCTAGGTACACTTTCTCTATGATTTCTTCTTTTGTAGAGGTCAATGGCTTTAGCAACAGTCTATCATATCCCATGGCCGATAATACAGGGCTCTTGGGGCCCTTCTTGGATCTGTCGGAGTCGGATTCTGTATGTTTCGTCATCCAGTCCAATCCGTTCCAGAACGCTCTTCTGAAGTCTTCATGTGGTGTCATCTTAAGCGGGTTTGCTGCTTGATATACGACTTGGAGGTCTACAGAAAGAAGAGGGCGCAGGTACTGTTCCCACTTATCGATAGGCCAAGCAGCAGCTCCGGTCATTCTCTCGAAATTTGAAAAGAAGAAGCCCGGATCCTCTCCGCTGACATATTTTTTGTGCATGACAGCCTCCATTTTCTCGTATCCCACTTCTGACATCACTTGTGGGAGGGATGGACAGAATCAGATCTAGGAAGCCGTATATGTTTCTCAATTTTTATCTTGACTTTTAGATGGATTGTAATAATATTGAGATTCAGTTCTCCTTCAGCACAGTGATGACTTCTTCTTCTTTTATAGGATGGTCTTGGCAAGTTGGAAATCGCGCAGGAGGATCAAAGAGAGGAGAAAATGGCAGTAAGTATTTGAGATTCCTTGCTCTGAATACGTATAGAATCCTTCACCACACCCAGAGGAAAATATGAACGGACTGTCTCACTGTGTTCTTTTTTTTGAGTAATGGAAATTGGTGATGAGAAAATATGTTATATTATGTTATTAATGCTTACCCCAGGGTGTCCTGGCGCTAAGCACTGGTTACCTGAAAAGCATGAGGCCTAGTGGTGAGAAAAAACTCATGTCTTCAAACCCTTCCGGAAAGAAATAAGATCTGGGGGTGTTTCTAAGTTGGAAGGGAAGTTCATTCCTTGCCTTAGAGGCACAGTGAACCAAACTTCTGCCTCCCCAATTTGTTTTCTTAAAAGGGGGTGTTAGCACTAGTTTGGACCCGATTGATCTTAGAGTTCTCTCAAAGTGCTTTGAAGCGTGAGCTAAGCAGTACTGGAAGCCAATACAATTTCTTGAGCTCTCCCTTGACTGAAACGGACCTAGGTGTTCCGGTCAGCAATCTAGCTGCCGCGTTTTGGACCACGTGCAGCCTGTTCAGATGTTGTTTTTTAACACTGAGATATAAACTGTTGCAATAGTCCAGACTCGACAATATGAGTGCCGTAACCACAATCCTCAGACTACTCTCAGACAAGAAGAACCTAATTTTCTTGATTATTCTGAGTACCATGAAGCATGCTGAAGTCACCATGCTTACTTGGTCTCCCATGGTGTGTTTATTATCCACCACAAAACCAAATTCTTGGCTTTCCTTAAAGTACTGGACCCAGACCCATCTCCTCCGGCCACCACCACCCCCGTGGATTATTGACAAATTTTAAAACCTCGGTCTTAGCCGAGTTTAGTTTAAGACAGTTAGCGGACATCCAGGCTGAGATGGATTCCATACAGTCATGGAAGCGATTGCCTGCCTCCTTTTCCACTCCCTCTGTCAGCGTAGCAGGTGAGCTGGAAGCCAAAGGACCTACGCCCACATGCATCAAAGTGTGAGAATGCGATTTCTTATTTGCGATTTTTAAGGAATCGCAAATAAGAAATCGCAAAATGGTATGCATGATTTTTTTCGCATTTTTTTTGCGATTCGCAAAAAATCGCAATTTAATGCGAATCGCGCTTTTTTCTACATTTTGCGAATTTGCATAACGCGAATTCGCATTTTGCGATTTCGCAAAATGCGAAAAAAGCACAGTTGATGAATTGAGGCACTCTGATTACTGGAAAGCCAAAGAAGGCAATCAGGTACACCTGAGGATTCTTTTGAATGTAGCTCAGGCAGTTGATCTCAGAGCCTGTTGAGGAAGGTTGCTTTTGCTGCAGTCTGTGCTTTTCACAAGGAAGGAGATGGAAAACCAAGAGGCAGAGGGGCCCTCCAGGAAAAGGAAAGTGAAATTTTCTGAAAAAGAGCTTGAAATTCTCATTGAAGAGGTGACTGACAGGCATGATCAGTTATTTGGAAAGCTGTCTCATAAAGTGCCTGATGCTGTGAAAAGGAATGTGTGGCTCAACATTCAGTCCAAGGTGAATGCAGTTGGTGTGGCTCACCGGGAACTCAGCAATTTACAGAAGAGGTGGTATGACTTGCGTAGTCGCGCTAAGGAGAAGATTGCGTCAAGAGTGAAATCTGCCAACAAAACTGGAGGTGGTCCCCCCAAGGACATACCAACAACCCCTTTGGAAGACCTTGTAGAAGGGACACTTTTGACTGAGGCAGTTGTTGGTGTCATGAACATAGACACGTCTGATCTCATCACTCCCTCTGAAGGTAAGTTAACATGTGTTTGGAAATGCAAGAGGGTTTATTAATAACATGGTTTTCATGTAACATAGTCAAGGCATGAGATGGAAGCTTCTTCCAACATAAAAAAGCAGGTACATTACATTTAGAGCACTACTTGCCTCATTAAAGGGAACTTAGCATGCTTAGAGCAATGCATCATGGGTAATGTAGTTCTTCGTTGACATTTTATGAAAGGAAAAAGATTCTTTTTTTAAAATTAAAAACAGAAACACAGATATGTAAGTAAATAATCAAAATTTATTTAGACAATAACCATCAAACAAAATCATTTTATTTGTAATTCACAGCGAAACATTTTCCACACTAAATATCTGTTTCCACTTTTCAAACAGAATTGCTTCAAGAATTAATTGAGCAAGATTTAAGAGATTTCAGTAACTTAGACATTCAAGTAAATGAGGATGCCAACATTCCAAGTACATCTTCAGCAAATGTGACATTACATGAAAGGCAAAGAGTTCGCCAATTACTGCAAAGTGAATCAGAGGAGGAAAATACTCAAACAAATGCAGTTTCAAGACCAGACCCCACACCAACAGCCACCAATGCCAGGCCTAGTAGGCGAAGGAGGCAAAGTCAATTTTATAGAAGGCGTCCAAGAACCTCAACAGGGTCCATCTTAGAGGAGGGGTCCACCACTGGAAGTCTTGTAGAGGACAAAATATTAAAGATACAGCGTCTGCAAGGAAAAGATATTAGAATTATGAAAGGAAAAATGATGTCTATGTGCAAAGACATTGCAGGCATGCACAGCACTATGAATAAGATGGCAGATGATTTCAAACATAGCCAAGAGGCTACTGTAGGAAAACTGGACAGTATAGCAAAGTCTCTGGAATCAATGTGCACAGTCATGAAATTGCAACATAAGCAAAGTGTTCATAGGCACCTTAGGCAACAGACAAGCTTACATGCTCAGAACAGACTATTATCAAGAATTTCAAATTCTGCATCCAAAATGTGCAAGAAAAATGCAGAAATACATGAAAAAATTAATGCATCTTTTGTTGCAATAACAAGGGGAATGGTGAGAGAGATTTCCTTAGAGCATGCTTCTAACAGTGGTAATATACCTGCAATTACTTTACCAGAGGATGACAGTGCTATGGGTGGGAAAAATGTAAATCCACCAGATGGGACCATTGCTGGGTCAAGACGGAGTATTAGATTTGTTAAGGAAGGGTGCCAGATGTTGATGGATGAAGGAAACAAAGGTTCAAAGGCTTTGGGTGTGCGTGGCCGTAAAAAATAGTATGAAAGCAAGTTATTTCTCAATGGAGCTTTCCCAGTAAAAATGTTTTCATTTAATCATTTACTGAGAGCAAGAACATTTTTTGAGACAGAGGTCTGGTACATTTTTTGAATAATGAAAGACATGTACTTTGAAACATCCTCACTTGTTTTTGGTTACATTCAACAGAATATCATTATGTATGGAGAAATACAAATAAAGCATGGTACCTTCTCAGAAATAATTCTGTGTAATTTCTGCTCTCCTTATCCGTCCTTCTGCTGCCTCTGGTCCATGTTGTCTTGCTGGAGGTTGCTGTGGATCATTGTCATTTGGTGGTAAAATGTCTTCTTCTTCCAAAGGTATGCCTCTCTCTGTTGCCATGTTGTGTAGCATAGCGCAGACTGCAACAATTTTACAGCATGTTTTTGGATTATACTGCAAACTACCACCAGTCTTATGTAGTATGCGAAACCTTGATTTAAGCACACCAAAAGTTCTCTCAATTACATTACGCGTTGATTTATGCGATTGGTTGTAATGTTGTTCCTTTCTAGTTGCTGGGTTCAGGTATGGAGTCAATATGTATGACCTAACTCCATAGGCACTATCACCTATAACCAAAAGAAAAGGACACTTACTTTAGATATGTATTACTTGCTAATTGTGATAGATGGGAATGTTGTAATTTTAAAAGTAAAAAAATAAAACAGTTACCAAGCAAATAGCCATCTCCAAACTGTCCTGCTAGAAGTCTGGCATGTATTGCACTATGTTTGAAAATGTAAGAATCATGGGCACTGCCTGGGTAACTAGCCACTATGTCAGTTATAATGGTCTTGGAGTTACATATCACTTGAATATTCAGTGAATGATAACTTTTCCTATTACGGTATATGTACTCATTTTCTGAGGGAGGACAAATAGGTACATGAGTCCCATCCACACATCCAATCACATGTGGAAATTGTGCCATACTATAAAAATCCACTTTAGTTCTCTGTAAATCATGTTGAGAATATGGAAACTTTATGTAATGATTAATTCTAATTAACATTGCATCCAAAAAAGAATTGAAAAATCTGGACAGTGAGCTCTGGGATACACCACCAGCAATAGCTACCACCCCCTGAAAAGAACCAGACGCTAACAGGTGTAGACAACACAGGACTTGAACATGAGTAGGGATAGCATTTGTCCTGCGAGTCTCCCTTTGCAACATGGGATCCAAATCATTAATTAAATCAATTATTAAGTTACCAGTAAGCCGGTACCTATCATAAATTTTATCTTCGGTTTGACCAAGCAAGGTAATCCTAACTCTAAAAATTCTCTCTTCTATCTGCCTTCCCCTCAAACCTGCACCTATTCTCAATCTATGGCGGCGCGCAAGGAAGAAAAGTGCTGCCATTGTGAAAGGCTCCTGTTTGCTCTCTAAAAAACAGCAACAGTGGAGGCAGCCAAACCCTGCCTTATATAGTGGAGCTGGCAATCAGGAAGGCCTTCACATCATCTGGTCTGTAGTAAAAAATAGTGCAGGCTGATATGGGAGTCCTAAATTATTAAACAATGTTATGTGGAAAAACAACATCTTTGAAAATGATAACAACACACTTACAGAAATAAAAATGATTTCTCTAACATCAACAAAAATCCAAATATGAATGTGTCCAGCTTGCACCTGCATACATTTCAATATTCACATATATGTGTGCAAATGATGATTTATTTGGGGAAAACAACATTTGTCCCATCATTTCCACAAAAGGTCAGAGGTCGCAATAGATCAGCCCTTGATATGACATGTGACATCATTTACTCGACTGAGAAATGCAATCTGTCACTTTGAATTGCTTTCACAACTTCCCAAACGCCCACGGCACAAGATTGCCTATGGCAGCGAATAAATAACACCATGTCAGAGTTGTTCTTATTTTAAGAAATGCTAACACCGATTCCTACAGCATTCGCATCTTCCAAACTGTGATGCATAGGGACTTTTCCAAAAAAGAAACGAATCGCATCCATTGCGATTCATTTTAGAAATCGCACTTTTGAATACGAATTCCTAATTACCGAAAAAAACAAAAAAGAATGATGCATCTCAGTCTAGTAGATTGCATTCGCAAACGGACGATTTCTAAGAAAAATACCGATTGCGAATGCAATCTACTATGATGCATGTGGGCCCTAATGATGCCGGCCAGGGGTGCCACATAGATATTCAATTGCATAGGTCTAAGAGCCGAGCCCTGTGGCACCCCACAGGCAAGTAAAAAAGGTTCTGATATGTTACCGTCAAGGTCTACACTTTGGGACCTGTCCGACAGGAGCGATTGTAAAGGTTTCCAGGCCGAACCCCTTACACCTATTTCAGATAGCCGGTTAAGCAGAACTGAGTGGTCCAATAGGATTAGAAATGCATTACCTCCCCTATCCACGGCCTCTCTGATTTCCTCGGTAGATTTTAATAGCGCCAACTCAGTGCTGTGCAAGGCTCTGAACCCATATTGCGATGGATCCAAAAAGTTATTAACTCAAAAGAATATCACTGAGTTGGCTATTCATTTCTTTTTCCAGTAATTTAGCTGGCAGAGGAAGCCTAGAGATCGGTCAATAGTTGTTAGGGTCCTTGGGATCCTGAGACTGTTTCTTTAATAATAGAAGAACTGAAGCTTTTTTCCATATTTTCAGAAAAATTCTGGAAGCTAAAACAGCGTTAAGCAGGGGAGTAAGTGCAATGCTAATTGTATTAGGAATTTGCTTGATAATCCAGGCTGGACAAGGGTCACTAGGATCACCCGTTTTAATACAGTTCAGCAGTTTAATTGTATCTGACCTCTCCAAGGGGGTAAAATGTTCCAGTGGCACCACAAGGGACGTGGTCTTACCACTTCCTTTATGTTGGAATTAGACTGATTACTTTTAATCAGACCAATCAGAGATGAAAATATGGTTTCAATTTTCATTTTAAAGAATTCTGCAATTTTGTTACAGAATTCTGGATCACCCTGTTTCTTGGGAGTGTTAGGACTGGACAGTTTAGTAATGGTTTTAAAAAGTTCTTTAGATTTAGATTCAGCCTTCATTATTTGTAGTGAAAAGTACTCTTTCTTTGCTTCAAAAAGAGACTGCTTATAGCTAGAAATACAGGTTTTATACTTTTCTTTGACGAGTTCTTCATAATATTTGCGCCATTTCCTTTCAGCATATTTACATACCAATTTCATACCCTTAAGATTTTCTGAATACCAGAGAGCAGTGGGAGAAGCCCGTTTGGGTGTCCATTTTTTTTTTTAGGAACTTACTGATCACAGGCGTTAGAAAGTCATTTATTATGAAGAGTCGTTGCCTTCTCCACATCCAGCGGCAACTGATGCATTGTATTTTTAAGGGCGTTTTCAAAACCTTTAACATTCAGTTTGCCCCATGCTCTGGTTATGAACTCCTTGGTTTCTCTCAGACCAGATGAATTAGCCTGAAAGCTATTCACTTCAAACTTAATCACACAATGATCAGACCACGAGATCGGGAAGATTGTGACACCAACTAAGTCGTTGTTAGAATATATACCATCTAAGATATAAACTTTTTCGTGTGTGGGAGGCATCACCAGTTGTTTGAGGACTCTTATACCCATGATCTGTTCAAGTCGGGATGTATCAGGATCACTAAAGTTTTCCAGATGGAAATTAAAGTCTCCCAGCATCGTAAAGAAATCTAGGCACAGCCCTTCTTCTAACAATGAAGCCAGGGAGTCTAGGAACCCACCTTTAGAACCAGGTGGCCGATAGATTAATGTACCTTTGAAGGGTTTATAAGTTGCAGAGTATATGTTAAAAACGAAAGCCTCACACATCTGATTAGAGACTGGGACAAAGTTGGGGATGAGTGACTCGTGATAGATAATAGCAAGCCCTCCTCCTTTTTTTCGTGGCTGGTTGAGTGTGAAGCAGTGAAAACCCTGCGGTGTTGCCTTAATCAGGTCCGGGCCAGAAGTACTGTCTGTCCACGTCTCCGTGACAAAAGCCAGTTTTACATTATTCTCCACCAGTAGGAGGGCACATTCCATACTGTGCTTCACTAACGATCTAGCATTAAATAAAATACAATTCAAGGGCCCTCCATCGTCCTGAACTCTGATGTTATCCAGAGCAGATCTATGGCCATTAATTGGCAGATTCAATATGACCGGATGAGGTATCCAACAACCACTACACAGAGAACATATTGTATTGTGATGGGAGTTGTCCATAGACAACCTAGGACATTGAGGTAACCTTTCTCCAGGATTGAGTTTATGCAACTCCTTACTTGTATAATGCCATCTGTTTAGTGCAAAACAGCCAGGGGAACGGGCCCGTCAGCGTGCCTGCTAAGTAGGCCAGCCTGAGGAGAGCACTAGACCGCTAACCGGTCCGGAAGTTATTACCCCCAGCTGAGCCCGATATCGGAGCTCAAAAGTGCAAAGTGCGAGTAAAGTGACTGAAAGTCCTTTAAAAATGCAAGATGACAGCCAAGCAAAAAAAACAGAATCGCAAGGGACAGCTCCCTCTGTTTTTCTACTCTCCTCATTCCCAGAGTGGGAGGGAAAGACACTCATTCAGGAGGGGAATTCAAAGCCCTTTCAGAGAACCCATAGGAAAACACGAACAAAACAATAATGACTGTTATTTTGACCACATTCCTAAACAACAAACTGATGACCATATTTTGTCAGCATAAAGTCATCTTATTCTTCGCATTCTTCGGAGAAGTTCAGGCACACTTAGCCCCTAGGGATTATCTTGTGACCCTGTTTTATATATCCTGGTCATATGGTGTGCACCTTTAGAAAAACAAATCCCACAGTCAGTATATTTGTTGGGGCTCCCCCCCTTTTCTTCCTCACACTACCACCGTTATAATAAAGGGCACGACCGCCTTTAGAAGGGTTCTACCCCCTTTTTATTTTGCAGTCCCCAATGTCCCCTTTGCCCTACCTGGTCAATCACTGCCAGTGCCGCAACTGTCCTGAGTTGCGGCGGCAAACAGTCTTCTCCTGGGGGCGACCACCACTCTTCTCCCCAGTCCTCAAGAGTATCTTCCCCAACATCGCTATCCTTGTCCTGGGTTCTGTTCTCCAGTTTCTCTGCTTCTTCCATCTCCTGCGGCAGGAAGGTTCCCCTTTGGACCTCCTCAGCGGTGTTCCTGTTTTCTCTTGCTTCCTCCTCCTTATGTGGACCCGTCGCCTCTCTCTTGCTCTCTTGAAATTCTTCGGTGCGTATTATCAAGAACAGGCGATAAAATTATCGCCGCTTTATCGACAGGAAACTGCAGCTAAAGTGGCGATAATGGGCTTGATAATATGCCCATGTCGATTCCCATAGCAGCCCAGGTTAACACCAGAACCTGGGTTGCTATGGGAATTCACAAGGACATATTATCAAGCCCATTATCGCTGCTTTAGCGGCAGCTTCCTGCCGATAAAGCGGCGATAATTTTATCGCCTGTTCTTGATAATATGCCCCGTACTCTTTTCTGATGTCTGGGATGTCTGATCAGTTCTCTCATTGGGTGGGTCCACCCTCTCCCTGTACAGGAGAGTCTGTGACGACATGTTTGACCCTCTGATCGGGCTGTTTCCGGCCACAAAAATGCATTCACATATGTACAAAACACAAATTAAGATTCAGTAACGTTACCAAATCACAATTTGTGTTTGCGATTCAGTATTTTGAAGGAGAGTGTTTAGGACGTTCCTTCCAAATACTGAATCTGAATAGTATGTATGAATGTTTTGCGACAGACTTACGCTTGTAAAACATTTATATTTTATCAAATCCTTGAAGGAGGTGGTAACCCATTCGCAAATGTTAAGAGGTCTCGAAGGACCCCTTACCCTTTGAAAATGGAAAACAAAATATAAGACCACTGCCTGCTCTTAACCAATGAAGCTGCAAAGTTTTTTTTTTAATTTTTAAACATATCCCATTTTCCTTCAAGGAAAACGGGCTGCACTTAAAAAAAAAAGAAAAAAGATTTATTAAAAAGCAACCACTGACAGTGCTCTGCTGACCTCACCAGGCCACCATCCCTGTGTTGGCTCCAATTCCTAATGGATCACAAATTAATGATGTACCTCATTAATATACATGAGGTAGGTCTCTTAGTGGCCAACTAGGACTACCCTAGGAAAATGATATTCCTAATGTTAGTACATCTGGCCGTATCTCCTATATACAGTAAAGCAGACAGTTCTCTTTTGTAAAGGAATGCAGCGCTCACAGGCTGTGAGGTAAGAAAATATTTTTTTGAAAAGCAATACAGCTGTGCACCCACACCACCGGCATTGTTTTATTGAAATAATTGCAACATTTTCTTCTGAAGGCTTTTATTTCAAGGATCATTAAAACGAAAAATGGTGCACTTTCATACATGCTTAAAAACACACAATCCAGGACGCATTTCTTCACATATTCCTTTGTCAACAAAATTCCAAATGACTTATAAAATAAATATACAAGGCTAACCGAGTTAAGTTCAGGAAAGGTTTCGGAGTGCGTGGCAAATGTCCAGCAAAACATAAGTGCAGTTTCATAAAATTATTCAACTCCCTGTTACCTTGTTATCCTCAGCATAACATTCAAACGAGATATTTGGGTCATGGCAAATTATCATCACTTTAAGAGTACTTCCGATGCCAGCTCTTGTTGGCAGAAATTTCACCATCAGCTCCTGGAATTTGCAGAACATTTTTGAACATCAAAGTGGCTCCTTTCATGGTAGAGTCGGCCAAATAAGTGACTTAACAGAGAACTCGAAATGCAGCTGAATATCCCCGGTCAGCGGGCCAAAGGACATACATTTACCACACTGGTAGACGTTAATTCTGCCAGCCAAAGTCTAAATCAGACTGTAAAATGGACTGTTGCTAACATCTTTGGTAAAGGAATCAAAATGTATGTTAAATAGATTGGTGCTATCAAGATTACAGTTATATGTGTTCAGATACTCATCCACATTTTGTCACTCACGAATCACTGACAGAATATCGAGGAGCTAAATATCGACCTACAAATATATCGATGACAAAATATCGACTACCAGAATATCGAATTCCTATCTACAAACATGTAAGTACAAAAATATCGAATCCAAAATATTGTTGTACATAATAAAGTTGTAAAAATCTCTAATTTTTTTTATATCTTAAAAGTAATGTAAAATTATTGAAATAATAGATATAATTAAGTAAAACATACTTAAAAATAGTTAAATAACCTTAAAATTAATAAATAATTCATGTAATTAAAAGAAAACTTGCATTTTTATTTTGAAATACATATATATATTAACTTATTAATACAAAAAAATATTCACTATGTTTAGCGTAGGATAGCGGGAGGGTAACATTTACTATTCCCACTCCACTGAGTGCAACAGTAGCAAAAGCGTTGGATAGTGGGAGGGTAAAAATTACTATTCCCACTTCAGTGAGTGCAACAGTAGGGAAAGCGTTAGATAGCGGGAGGGTAAAAATTACTATTCCCTCTCCAGTGAGTGCAACAGTAGGGACATTGTTGAATAGCGTAGGGGTAAAAATTACTATTCCCACTCCAGTGAGTGCAACAGTAGGGAAAGTATTGGATAGCGGGTAGGAATAATTTCATATTCCCACTCCACCAAATGTAACAGTAGAGAAAGTGTTGGATAACGGGAGGGTAAAAATTATTATTCCCACTCCAGAGAGTGCAACAGTATTGAAAGTGTTGGATAGCGTAGGGGTAAAAATTACTGCTCCCACTCCAGAGAGTGCAACAGTAGCGAAAGTGTTGGATAGCGTAGGGATAAAAATTACTATTCCCACTCCAGTGAGTGCAACAGTAGGGAAACTGTTGGATAGCACAGGGGTAAAAATCACTATTCCCACTCCAGAGAGTACAACAGTAGGGAAAGTGTTGGATAGCATAGGGGTACAAATTACTATTCCCACTCCAGAGAGTGCAACAGTATGGAAATTGTTGGATAGCGTAGGGGTAAAAATTAGTATTCCCACTCCAGAGAGTGTAACAGTAGGGAAAGTGTTAGATAACATAGGGGTAGAAATTACTATTCCCACTCCAGTGAGTGCAACAGTAGGAAATTAGCACATGTAGAAAGAATTATAATTTGCTTAGAAAAACTAGGAAAAAAGAACTAAAAGAGAAAGCCTGGGTTTTACTCTATGAGGCTTCAAAAATAAGGCATTGCGCCGCGTTGATGCCCCCTTCTTTGCAAACAATGAGGGACCTAGAATTGAAGTTGCCTTCGACGAGGAGTCTTGGATTAATTTTTTCGCAGGTGTATATAGCAGTAGAGGGACCGAAGAATCAATTACTGAATTTGATCCACAGTTACAAGGTGGGGTGGGTAGTTTTGTGCCTATAGAGTTAAATGCCACACTAGACGAAGTCATGGCAGCTATCAATGATAGCAAAGGAGGTAAAGCGCCTGGGCCAGACGGCGTGCCCATGGATTTATTTAAGAACCTTCCTGCACTTTTGTCCCCACTGCTGACACAGGTATTGAAGGCCTGCTGCGAGAAGGGTTTTATTAAAACATGATCAGAACCAGTGATCATACCAATTGGAGAGCGCGATAACCCCGCGTGTTATTGTCTGATCTCACTCTTGGACTCCCTCGTTAAGGTAGTGGGTAGAATAGTCCTGAATAGACATCAAGCTTGGGCCGAGGATAATGAAATTTTATGTAAAGTGCAATATGGTTTTAGACAGGGGCTAGGGAATTTTATAATGATAACAGGGAAATGTACGTAGAGTTTGTGGAACTTACGTCCGCTTTTGACTGTGTTAACCATAATAGACTTTGGGATATCTTGCGGGACTTAAAGGTAGACCCCATTTTAGTCCAGTTCTTGAGGCATCTGTATACTGGGGCCTCAGCAAAAGTGAGACTTGGTATAGGGGGCGAATGCACTGCATTGTTCGTGGTGGAGAAGGGTGTGAGGCGGGGATGTGTCCTGGCTCCGTTTCTCTTCTCTCTTTATACCAACGCTTTAGAAGAGGAACTAACGGCCAGGACAAAAGACCCTCCTCAATATAACAACAAGCCCATAGTATCACCCCTCAACGCGGACGTCGCGGTGCTTATGGGCAGAACTCAGCTGGGTCTACAGAGTGCTCTTAAAACATACACTGCCTTCATGGATAGTCGGGTACTAAGACTCAATGCCAAGAAGACATATGTGATGACATGTGGGAAGGGGAAAAACAGCTGTAAAAGTTTGCCGCTGGGGAAGGTCAGGATTGATGCAACTAATACATTCTCGTATTTGGGTGTCTTACTAGACCATTCTGGGTCATGGATTCCAACGGGTAAAAGCAGAACTCTCCTTTTTAAAAGGTCAATCGGGGCACTGATGAATTTCTCTAACAAACTGGGCAAAAGAACACCGGGGATCCTCCTTAAGATTTATAAAGCAAAATGCTTGAGTGTAGCGATGTATGGGGCTGGTGTCTGGGGATACCAGGATGTGGTTTCACTATAAAAAGAGGAAAATAATTTTTTACGCTATATACTAGCAGTACTACAGAGCACATCAGTTTATATTTGTCACAGCGAATTGGGGATTTCTTATATCTCCGATTTGATTAAGATACAGTCCCTGATGTTATGGCATAGAGTCTGGACGGCCAATAACTCAGAGCTAAACAGAGACATTATTAGAGATGTCATGAGTTTAACCCATGCAAATAAGATCCCCTGGCTAACGTACATTAGAAGATTTTTTAACAGATATGGGTAAACCTGATTTTTATAGTAATACCGGTACATTGATTACAATTTCTAGGAAGTATTTTAGAGTTTTTTGTCAAGATCACCTAGAGTTTTTAAGGGCGGCCTCAGAAATGCAGAAAAGCACGGTCATCCCACATCGGTTAACCCTTGTATCACCCACCATTCAACCTTATTTGGAATGGTGTATAGGAAGTTATGGTCAAAGGTCAAAAAGATTTATTGCATAATTAATTAAAATCATTACAATTTCCACATGATAATTTTATGGTACAAAAAGTCAATACGTTTACTGAAAAGATTAGACTCCTCCTTTGTTAAAATGATGTAACACAGTGTAAAACATTTCTTCCGGGGATACTCCCACTGGCTTAGAAGGTCAAAATGATTTTACATGTTTGTGCAAGGTTTACCAGTCATTAGGATCAAGGCAGCGTTGGTGACCCGCTTCTTAACCCTGTCCTTGTTCCACGAGACTCAGGCGTTTTTTCACTTCTGCCAAGAATTTTGTTCCCCGACAAGCCATAATGATTGAGCTCCCTCCCAGCCAACAAGTTACCGCTTGTCTGCAGGTGCGGATATTTAGCTCGTTGCAGATCTGTTTTAATAATCAACGACGTTGTGCCCGGAGGGCCGGACAGACACACAAAAAGTGAGCTAGTGATTCTGTTTTGTAGCCACATAGTCTACAACTCTCGGTCTGGTAGTTGCCTTTCCAGGATGGCGCTAGATCCTTCGAGATGTGCATACCCATCATATAGTCTGTAAAGGCTCTATTTATGTGCACATTGAAGTGAGAGGATAAGTAAGCATGCGGTAATCCAGCTTTGAAGGAGTTGATTATGGTCCAACCATGTCGCCGTTTAAGAAGTGACGCTTTGTCATCTTGGAAAGATTTCGTCCTTGCTGCCTTATTGGCTAATCTACTTATGGTTGCTTTATCCGTCACGGACTCCCATGCGGCTTCCAACCCCAGCTCTTTTACGCAGATTTTCAGATGTTTTCCCCAAGGGCATGGGGTTCCCTTCACTCCTTGATTTTTATAACTTCTCAGTTTAACCAATCCATTGAATCCGGATCTGCTGATCTTAGCTTATAACACAGTTTTATGAAGCCGCTCATGCTCCTATATTTCTGGTTTTGCAGACCAAATTCCAGCCTGACTTGCGGGGCTGAAGCACACTTTGGAAGGTTAAAAACTGCTTTATAGATTTTGGTTTGGAGCTCATTTAGTAGGTCTATTTCCTTGCCACACAAGGTGACGAGACCGTAAGACAAGGATGGTAAAGTTTGTGCCGACATGACCTTCAAGAGGTGATTGTAGTTCGGACAGTCCATTTTTGTTTTTAGCAACCGGTAAGCAAAAATTAGGCTTTGGGCTTTTGCACGTATTGCAGTTATGTGCTCCGTTTGTTTTGCTCCCTGGGATATTGTAACTCCGAGGTATTTATACGAACCTTGTTCGTTCACCTTCGTCCCGTTGAACGTCCATGTGTATCTAAGTTTTTTTGGGTCTACTAGACGGACCACTTTGGTTTTTTCTTTATTTAGATCCAGACCTTCTTGTTTTAAATACGCTGCTAGTATGTTTAAAGCTCTTTGTAGACCATCTGGGGTTTTGCTCAGCAGGACTATGTCATCTGCGTATTGCAGGCAAGGAATTCGCAGGTTTGCCAATGAAGGTGGGTGCACTTCAACTGTGTCCAGCACTGTTGCGAGATCGGAAAGGAAACGGTTAAAAAGGGTGGGTGCTAAAACACAACCTTGTTTTAGGCCCTGGTGCGTTGGTATGTTCCTCGTTGTATAAGCTCCATTTCCCAATTTAACCTTTGCCCATGTGTCTTCATATAAAACTTTTATTGCCTGTATTAGTTTTGTTGGCGTCCCCCAATGCTGCAGTTACCCCATAGACGCTCTCGGTTAACTCTGTCAAAGGCAGATTTAATATCTACAAAACAGGCATACAATCGTGCGCCCTTTGCTGCTGTTCTGTCCATTAATAGTGACAGGCAAGTTAAGTTGGTAATTGTTCCCATTTTCCACCTGAAGCCTGTCTGGAACCAGGGGATTCTGTGAGATTCTTCGATCCAGTCTTGCAGCTTTAGGAGGATACAAGAGGCGTAGAGCTTTGCTTCTACATCTATCAGCAATATAAGTCTGTAATTTATTGGGTTGCCATGGTCGCCATGTTTAAATATTGGATGAATCACGTTGCCCTTCCAAGATGCAGGTACCTGTGTGTCATGATAGATTTGATTAAAAAGTGGCGTTAGGGTTTCTGCCCAGAATTCCGGGTCGTGTTTAAAGATGGCGTTGGGCAGCCCATTCGGGCCTGGTGCTCCTTCAGCCTTTAGCCTTGTGATGATTTTACAGAGTTCCCCTCTGGTGGTTAGTTCTGGGACTATCGTCTCCTCTTTTGAACAATCCTTTATCCCTGGCCCTACTGTACCTATGTTGTAAATTCCCAACTGGCCATTCTCGACTGGATTTGTTACCCGTGTATTGTTCGAGAGGCCTGCTGTTGTTGTGCTGTAAAGGGATTGCACATGTTGGGACCAAGAGTCGGCTCCTACTCCCGCTTCCTGGTGGAGTTTTGGTCCTTTATTTAGTTCGTTAATGATGCCCCAAAATTCTCGACTGTTGGGGTGTTTTCCTGCACTTAGCAGTTTATTCCATAGCTTCTCCTTATAGGCAGATTTTGCGATGTTTAGTGACTTCCTATAAGCGCTTCTGGCTTCTATCAGGTCCCCCTTGTTTGTTTGTAACCCCAGTCTTTTTTGCCGAGCTAGAAGTCGGACCTCATTCGCTACCCTCCTTTTTTTTGTTCTTAGTTCGTTGGAAAACCAGGGCTCCTTTTTAAGGGTAGACTTGCTCTGTACACCTGAAGTTGCTGGAAATTTGTGGAGAAGGTCCAGGACCAATTGCTCCCAATTTTTTACCAGGTCCTCCTTTTTTTGCAGCCCTAACTCGAGTTTTCGAGCTGTTGCGGCGAGCTGGATTTTTTCCATCGTTTCTCCTTGCCATTTTAGTTTCTTTAAATTGAATTTAGAAGCTTGGTGAAGTAAACTTGATATTCTCTGTGCCACGTTGGGCGCAGTATTTAGGGAAGTTATTTGGGGGAAGTGGTCACTTTCTGGCCGTTGGACAATTTTGAAGGTCTCAATGCCTGGAATTAGGTCGTCACTTACTATTGTGTAATCTATTGTTTAGTGGACCCTTCCACTCAGGTACGTAATACCTGCCGGCCTATCCCCCGTCGTGTTGCCGTTCAAGATCGTCAGACCCAGGTCTCTTAGATCGGAGGCTAGCCTGAGGCCTCCTTTGGGCTGTCGCGTGATTCCTTTTGCCCTATGTTTACCGATTAGGTCGCAGTTGAAGTCCCCAGAGATTAATAGTGGACATCCTAAATGGGTTTTTTGCATCATTTTAATGAGCAACGTCAGGCTAATTTGTTTTTCTTGGTGTAACTTCTGATCCGGGTGGATATAAACATTGAGGATTATGATTTGCCACTGTTTATGCCCAGCTGACATGGATTCAGTGATTCTGGTCACTTGTACCCAATTGAGGCCTACATCCAGTGCTTCTGATGACCAGTTAAATTTTTGAGTTATGTGAGTTGATAGACCTCCCCGGGGGTGCCCAAAGTTTGAGTGTCTTTCTGCCGGGATGTGGTGGGCCTTAAAGCCTGGTATTACAGTTGGTGCTATTTTCCATGACTCCTGAATCAGGATTATGTCTTGGTTGGAAAAAAAGGATTGTGTATCGTAGTCCAGCTCCATTTCTTGGAATCCATGTACATTCCATGCGCATACTGAGATATTTGTAGAGATTATTTTGGCACTCTGCGTTTCCTCCCTCCTACATGGAGACGATGAAAAATGTTTCTCCGTGTTAGGGTCCCTTTTTACACAGAAACGTGGGAACCCAGGACCAGTCCGTTTTGTCCCGGCCGTGCTGCCTGGTTGGTTGGTTGGAATCTATCGAGATTACCCCGTCCGCTGAACTTGCAGCGGCTGGTGAGGTAGCATGTGCTCCTAGTAGACAGGAGAACGGGGGACGTTTTTTTCCGTTGCCCTATGATTCGTTGTGGGTGTTTTTTGTAACGGAAATGGATATCTTGGGCGTTTGTTTCGTACAAACAAGATTCCCCATGTTTCGAAGTGGTCTTTTGTGGAGAATATCTTGTCAGCGATGGCTTTTGAGGCCCACGTTGTGACGGTGACTTCAGACTCTGTATAGGAAGTTATGATAGGTTTCTTCTCACAAGACTCAGATTTGATAGTTTTCATCGACTAGTCAGCTTCCCTACACAAAATGACTAGTGACTAGTGAACATTGTAGGTGCCCTTGCGATGAAATGTCCCTTCAGAAGACAATCCACATGATTTTATTTTTTACATTTTACAGAGAAAAAGATTAAGATGGATTTTGCCAATGCTGAAGGGCGGGGGCTGGAGGCAATGCCGCCCTGCCTACCTTTATCTACAGAAATTGGACAATGTTTATTGTGTGGGAGCTATGACTGGAATTTTGAAGTCCATATTGAAAAAAAGAAAAAGTATATCATGGGAAACCCAACATGAGGCTGACTAATGTATAGAATACCTGTTACGATAACTAACTGCAGATATGATTTTAAGATTTTAGTGATGTATAAAATAGACTGTAAATTTTATAATGTGTGACTTTTATGATTTTTTAATCTGAAAATCAATTAAAGTTTATTTGATTTGAGTGCAACAGTAGGGAAAGTGTTGGATAGCGTAGGGGTAAAAATTACTATTCCCACTCCAGAGAGTGCAACAGTAGGGAAAGTGTTGGATAGCGTAGGGGCAAAAATTACTATTCACACTCCAGTGAGTGCAACAGTAGGGAAAGTAATGATTTAATATTTAAATACAAATAAATTAATTATCAGTACCAATACAAAATAATTAAAATTAATTACCAATTACAAAATATTTAATAATTGATGAATTATAAATACCAATAAATATTATTTATAAAAAATTAATTACCTATTAATAATTAATTAGAAAACATTAATTTTCAATACCAAAAATTAATAAGTAATAAAAACCTACCAATTGATATAGAATTTACAGTACATTAATTATAACTACACAAAAATATTTTCAATAATTACTTAATTATAAATAAATTACTTCCCACCCTATTCCCCTATAAACACACATCCCACTCCGAATAATAAATTGATACTATTAATATAATTATCAATTAATCAATTAATAAAAATGTATTACCAATTATTAAAAATTAATTACCAATTAATAATTAATTAACAATAAATTATTTATCAATTCCAATAAATAAATATAAATAATTACTTAATTACAATTAAATTACTTTCCACCCTATTCCCCTATAAACCCACAACCCGCTACAGAACTTAAACGTAAAATTAAATTAAAAATAATTAATCATTCCTAAATATTAATATTTAATTTACTATAATTATATTACTTCCCACCCTTTTCCCCTATAAACCCAGAACCTACTTCAGAATTAAATTAAGCAAAAATTAAATAACATAAAATTCATTACTTTAAAAAATTCAAACATACATTACAAAAATATTACATACTTTTAACACATATACTAATACTTAAAATACTATTAAAAATCGATATTTTTAACAACTATATTATGCCTGTCGATATTACTAACTTCAGTATTATGAAAATCGATATGTCTTACCTGAATTTCGATATTCTGCACCACTATATTTTTGCAATTCGATATTCTGTCCATTCTATATTAAAAACTCGATATTCTGTCCAGCCGATATTTTTTTCTTCGATATTGTGTCTAGTCTCCATCACTCAAATATTTACATGCCTCATTCTCTCTTGTAGGTTCTTGTTGGACTTAGCCCTCTTTGCGGCGTCATTCCCATTTTTTTACCTCACCCTCCTGTTTTCAGAACCCGTGTATGTTGGCTTCTAGGACTTTGTGCACGCTATCACTGATAGCCAGTGCTAAAGTACTTGGACTCTCTCCCTTAAAAATTGTGAATTGACTTATGTTATGTTATGTTAATAAAATTTGTACAGCGCACGAATACCCTCGGGTGTCTTGGCGCCTCCGGTGCAACATACTATGCTAGGTGCTACTACTGCTGAAAGAGCCAGGCCTTCAACTGTTTCCGGCTTACACCCAGCTTTTTCAATTTACTTGCAAGTCCCTAGTAAAGTAGTACTACATGTACCCAAGTCCTGTAAATTAAATGCTACTAGTGGGCCTGCGATGTATGCAACAGGAGTCACTCGTAAATCTAAAAAGGCTCTGGGAATAACTTGTAACAAGAAAACAATTTCATAAAGGTATCATTCAAACAAACAATAATTCTCTTAATATCATATTTGATAAATTATATTACATTATCAAAACACATAAGGAAACGAGAAAAGACCAGGATTTGTCAGAAATATTAATTTAAATAATTAATGACTTTTAAGATTCCAGCAGCATTAAAAAAGTTTTAAGTGAAATGTGCATAAACATGCACAGAATTGTGCAGGTGGTGCAAAATGTTAAACAGGAAAAAAGGAGTGAAAGGCAAAAAGATATAACAATTTCAACAATGTCTCTGGAATAATGGATTTATTTCAATTTCATTACTGTATATGTATGTAATAGTCCAAATATTTTACAGCCAGTATAATGTTGATGAGTTTTCGACCATTCATGATTCAACTGGGCATCATCAAGACAGAATGATAGAGGAACACCCAAAAGAGGAAGGATTGCTGCTTAGTCAGTAATCCGGTGATTCAGTTGGTAGTGCACATTCTATATAAAGTTGAAACTGTAGGGCCCAAAAGAGACCAAAATGAAAAATAAAGATTGTACAAAGTTGAGGAGGAGCCAAGATGGCGACCGGACTGGAAGTGTAGGCTCCCGGCTCCTCGAGCCTCCGCACCCCGCACGGACATCCTGTTCATGATCCTGATATTGCAAGGTAGCGGGGTGACGGTGAATTTGCGTAGACATCGCTCGCGCAATCCCGCAGCCTCTGCCGGCCTTCTACCCGGAGATATCCGCAAGACTGATTTGCGGCCCCAGCGATCCTGAAACCGCGACCTCGGCCGAGCAATATGGCCGGGTGTTAGCGTGTCAACAACGGCCGGCCGAGCCTCGGCGGAGCCGGTCCGCCGGACGCTGTGATCACCGAGGGGGCAGATTTCTGGCATGAGCTCTGGTTTTCGAAGAAGACGCTACCGGACTGCTTCCTCGAGGTGGGGGCTCGTTGGACCTGCCGTTTGCTTGAGGTGCGCTGTGGGTACGTTGTCTCCGCTCTGGCTTCGATTCTGCCCGGTGTTTCTGGGACCCTCCCGGTTTTGCCGCTGGCGCTGATTCGGAGTGGGGACTGCCGTTACTGTGTACCGCTCCCTAGATGTGAGTTTCGCGGCCCCCCCGGGTGTCGGATTGCTGTGTGTCCGAGCCGTACCCGTCTTTGTCCTGCCTTCACTCTCCCCACAAGATGGACCTGTTTAATGGCGGTCGGAACGAGATGCAGCACATTACCCTGCCTCTTGAATCACACTAGGCTTGGGACTGCGAGTTGCCGAGTGGTGCTATGCTGAGGGAAACACAGCCCACGTTCTATCACACTGATCTTCTGGCTGCTCTCGATGACTTACATTTCGTTTTGCAGGTTGGTTCCCAGGCGTTGGCGAGGATGCTTGACGATATTACGCCCATACCGGGGCGATTCTGGTCGGATGGTGCTCCGGTGCGTGAGGGATGGCCCTTTATTGTTTTTGAGGGGAGTACTTTGCCTGCGCATGGGTGCGATGGAGATCGGAAGACCCAAGACTTTGTTGGTGCTCGTGAACAGATGTCTGTCCACCTCTACTATCCTGAAGGATTCCTTTCCCGGCAGGGGATGGTGACCTCGCCTATCGTAATGCCATTATTGACTCAGACATTGTTCCCATCACTGTTGACTCCTATGTCTGCTTCCTTCTTCCTCGCCCTTGTATGCTTGCTGTGGGCTACGGGTTCTGAGTCGGACCTGGGGGAGAGGGCTGTAAGTGAAGATGACTCTGTCGTTGATCGGCTACGTCCATTTTTTGTTACCATGTTGCTCTTTTATCAGGTGTGGACATTCTGCTCTCCTAGATCGTCTGCGATGGGATTTATTCGGCGAGCAAACCTCGAGGGGCTTATAAGATCGGGCCAGGGCTAGGTAAATTTCTTTATCGATTGACTTTTGTTTGGCTGGCGGAGGAGCGGTTTTGCGCGTTCCTGTTTTATACTTTTTGGAGCTGTACATGATGATTCTCCCCATTACTTACCGTATTATTCAATTACTGTTGTTTACTGTGGCTTGTGGGGTAGACGATATATACATGGCCGGGGAGACCGGGAGCCTGCGTGTGTGATCAGCCCTCCTCCTGTTTGTTATAAATACTCTTTTTCCTTTCTTCTCTTTTCTTCTCTCTCTCTATATTTCGGGTACTTGTTTTTGGGCGACAGGCACACTGTCGGGGGGGGTAGGCCGTAGCCTCTACATGCGTGCAGGGTGGGGGGTTGGGGGGAGGGGTTTTGTTTTTGTCAGTTTCGGTTTCTATGGGCCTTTTTTTCTTTCTCCTTTTTTCCGCTTTTCTTCCTTTTTCTTCCTTATCTTGGGTCAGTGTAGAGACTGGGTGTTATGCCACTTGCCGTTTTTCTTTTAGGTGTCCGCATTCTGATTCTTGAGGTGGTTCTACGTGTGTGTGGTGGGTAATGTTGGGTACGACCTTTGTGTGTACGTTCTTTTCTCCTGACCAGTACAATGTTGGGTCGCTTCCCGATTGTGACTCCTTTGCTTTGTCGACATCCTGCTGTGTACATTGCCCACTCTGTTTTTCTTCTTTTTGATGGACTGCATGGTCTCTGATCCTTCTTATCTTATTTTTTAGAAAATGAACCTTATTTACTCCTGAACTCAGTGGTCGTTTCCCCCTTATGTGAGATTTCGAATATTGCTGTTTTTGCTTTTTGGGGTCTGCTGAGCTTCTTATGGTTGTTTTACGTGCAATGCTTTGATTTTCGAGGCCGGCCAGATTGGTTGTGGGCCCGTAGCTGTAAACCATCAGTGCACAATAAAGGTTTAAAAAAAAAAATAAAAAAAAAAGATTGTACAAAGTTAATTGAGTATCAAAAGAATAGACACACCAGAGAGCAAGAAAGAATCGTGTCAGCTAGAGGGTCTGCAGCACTAATTGAACCACCCCCTTAAGTAGTCTTTAAAACATGTTTCAGGCCTGCCATTGCAGCCTATATGTGTAGTTTTATACTGATAGTTCAACCTGGCAAAATAAACCTATTACCATGCCTAAGCGTTCCTTTTTTAAATATAAATTATCACTCCTATGGGAGGCCCTAAACAGCCCATAGGGCAGGGTGCAGTGTATTTAAAAAGTTGAACATATCCTGGTGGTTGAAAACTCTTAAATGCTTTTTCATTGCTGCAAAGTCTACTTCTCACAGGGGATAAAAATGTGTTGCCTTATTTAATTTAATAAGTGATAGCTTTTGATTTGGAGCAGGTGCAAAACTCATGTCTGGTGTCTGAGGAATTGTAATTGAAAAGCTTCTTTAATTGAAAAGTCGGATTTTAAGTCTTAATTCTGAAAATGCCACTTTTAGGAAGTTGACACTTTCTTCTCCTAGCTATTTGGTGCCTCCAGTCTGTTTCTGGATCCTGTGACTAGGTCTAGTTGATAGATGGTCTTTGTGTATTCCTTTTAGACAAAACCACAAGGAGGGTTTGGATGTTGACAGGATGGGCCTTCTCTGCCTTTGTGGGGGACGGGGCTGTCATGCACCACCTTTGTACTTCAAACGCATACACATATAGGACTTCACACTAGCCTATTTTGACTCCAGACAGACTGGAACCAGGGCAGGGAGGCAGGAAATTTCAGGTACCTCTGTAGGGTGAAACTTCAGAATGTTTTCCCACTTTGAAGCTGGCAGTAGGAATAACTATTAAGATCACACATGGACATGTGAAAAATTCTAAAGAAGGACTGCTGTGATGCCCAGCTCCTCTACTGCAAGAACTGTCCAGCTGACCCACTACTCTACTACCGTGCTGCTCTACTGCAAAAAGTACTGCCCAGTTGCTGGGCTTCCCTACTGCTCTGAGAAAAATGACTGAATCTACACTTGCATCAAGGACCACCGGAGTGTTTCGAAGAACTAGTTAGCTGGCCTCCTGTTCTGAGCTACAGGGTCATAACAAGCTCCTATGCGCTGAGGCAACTCGATACATCTCTACACAAGCTCAAGTATCACAGCTCCAATTTGGCAGCCTCACAATCACCGTCCCAGCGCAATGCATCTCGATGCTTACTACTGGCTCAGCACAATGCATCTCAATGATCATCGATGCAGGGCCACTTATCACAGGTTCTGATTGGTGGTTCCATCGACCTTGCCTAAATGCAATGCATCCAGATACAGGACCTCTCATCCTAGCTCCCGTTGATGGCTCCTTGACCCGTGCACTGGGCAGGCCAACTCAAGGACTTCCATCTCAATGCATCAGGACATAAGGTACTTTTAAAAGCTGGCTTAGCTCAATTCACCATGACTAGATGACCTCTATTGGCACTTCTTGCTTCTAAATGCAATTTTTTTCTAAATCTTTAAAATTGCAAATCTCCGGCACTACAAATTGAATTGTAGTCCTTTCTGTATTAAATTATTTATTACATTTTACTCTATTTTTCTAAAGTTCTGTGGGATTATTCTTGTGTTGTGGTTTCACTTTTCTACTGCTGGTGTTGTGAATAAATACTTTCCACATTGTCTCAAAATTAAGCCTGACTGCTTTTGTGCCAAGCTACCTGAGGGTTAAGCACAGCTTAATTTAGTGACTTTTTGTGGTTCATCCTGACATAGATTGTCGCTGTAGCTTGAGTAGGGTTCAAATCCCCTCAACCAACAATCCTATTTCTCACATTTCTCTACGCACCCACTTGCTGAGTCATCGTGTCTGGCTGTTCTAAGTCTGCCCCATAAATAAAAGCATTTTCTTGGCACTTAAATCTTCTCTCTAGCACTAAACTTATAGCTGCTTCCAGGACTCCCTACGTGATCGGGAAACATTCAGCCAGTCTGATATTTTAGTCAACAGCAACCAACATATGCGTACTACTGCTTTCTGTCAGCTTTAAGCAGGCCTGCTCGAAAGCCACAGGCAGAGAAATGCACTGGTAAGCACTTGAAACCCTACATAGTGGTTGGGGGATAATCACTTCGAGCAGTCTCCGACGATTCTTGGTTCCTTGACCTCCTTGTGCCCCTTTCTATTTGAGAGGATATGTCTCACAGGACTGCATTGAACAAACTAACTGTCTTTCCAAAGATGACCCCCTGACCTTCCCCAAGACAAATACGCTAGGTACAGGAACAGGGAGAAGGGCCGCTCTGACCGGAATGGCGGCAGTGTCCGGGGTCAGTTTGCATGTGCGGACGCTGAGGTCAGGGTGATTGAGGAGAACTGATGCTTGTAAGTGTCCGGACACCCGGGCAACCGAGCTCATCACCGGATAACAAAAGTACACGAGCAAACATACCTCACAGTCTGCGCCAGGCAGTTTAGGGATTTCAAAATTCATCAACCAGCGGGTTCCTGGAAAACGTTTTCCGGTATTATTTCAACCTTCCTTTGTCTCCCGAATATTTAAGTTTGGACTTGAGAGCAAGAGAGAGTCGGAAGATACTTCGAATACATCCGTTTTGTGAATTGAAAAGGGTTAATTAATTCCATATGTGTGGGGAGAGAGTAGAACATTGACAAACGTGTCTCTCTTCTTCGGTGCAAGTCAGAAAGTAGTTTTGCTCAGTTTTTCTCTTCTTTTAATGTTTTGTCAACAAAATGTGTCTTTTGTCCTCAACCCGTTCCAACTGCTTTTAAACACAATAGCTTCAGCTTAGTATGTGTCAGGCCCATGTGTGGAACTGCATTCTATGTGTAGAGTTCATGTTCTGAGACTGTGTTACTACAATCGCACTGTCAATCGCTTTATTCATGTCAGGTGTAAAGACCAGCTCCGAAAATGGACACTATTACCAAAAGCAGTACAGTCACCTCACTGCAGAATGGGATAATCTATTATTATCATATATGGTTTAAAAGACAGAGAGATGCATTTTTATAGCAACTTTAATAATCTAAGAAGTTTGGTGTAATAGGATGTACTGATTGGAACACGAGTTACTTTTCATCGTCTTGGCGTCTTACTGGAAAGGGAGTTTTGTTTGTTCTACCACTGTCCAGTTGGAAGGAAATCTGACTGTGCATCTGCTGTGTCCTGTGCTTGTTGTAAGGAAGCTGTGTTGATTTCAAGATACAAAGTTGGATTGTAGAGGTTGTGTTGTTCTCTGGCGAAAATGTTTTGTGTTGTCCAGTTTGTCTGGATGAGAGGGAACCTTGTGTCGCTTGTGTATGTGGTGTTTTGTTTTTGTGGATGGATTATAAACTGCTATCCTGGTGTAGGTTTACCGTTGTTGACGGGTTATTGTTATATGAGTCTTCATGCTTTGTTGTTAAGAAAGTTATGTTTCAGTGTTGTGATAGTGTATAGTGACAGGTATGTGGTAACTTGAGTGATGCCGATGCTTCTCGGCTGTTACCATGTTTAAGAAGACACGTGTGTTGTAATGTGATGTTCGGTATTTGATAACGTAGTGATCTGTGATCCTGCAGATTGGGGTTTTCTCATTATTGTGCTGTTGCTAGCAGACCGGGACATAGGTTGTCGTACAAGGATGCTAGCTTCTGATACAGCATCAGTGTGCCATCTTCTGAGAATCTGCTTAGAGGTCTGTCTCATTGTTACACATTTCTCCCTCACTGGTTCTGTGTACTTTCCTCCCCATAAGTTGGGGGTCAGGGATGAGGTAAGGGAAGATTATCTCTAGGCCCACAACTTCCAATGATTGGTTAAGAACCTCCAGAGTTCACCACTGTTGGAATAAAAATGTTTTAGCTGAGTTGTTCATGCATTGTACGTCTTAAGTTATCATTTGCAGCACCATTTTATATTTAGGCGCCATTTTGAGCCATGATCTAAACTAACTTCTGTCTCTCTGCCCCATCTGAAAGCCTCTGAGATAGTTTTCGTTTCTCCAAGGTTGAGCCTTGCCATACTAATGAATAAACTGTTCTTGTTTGTGCATACCTTTCCCACTAGATAGGCCTGCTCCCACGCAGCAGCGGGCACAGGCAGTGTGACCTTGGCCCTGAGATAGCATGTGCTCGGTCTCAGGATTGAAAGTCATCCTTCTGTATCTCCTCTGTTCACCAGTTACTAACTGAAAAATTCCAGTCAGGACGTGTCTTTATTGGTACTGAATTGTATATAATGTATCGCCATGCTTGCTGAAGTCAGTCCCCCTGCAGCAATCATAGGAGGCTGGTCAGTCTGGACTCCGCTCAAGTGTACCTGAATAAAATATACTTGGTTTGTATTCTCTACTGTCTGACTGACTCTTCATTTGCATGGAAGTCTGAGAGGTGGTCGCGAGTGACCAGGGTGGCCCTAGCAATCAGTTCACTTCTTTCACCCCACTGGTTTCGACATTCTCTAGATCCTCTTTAGGTAAATAGCCCACTGCTCTTTAGGGGTGTGTCTTTCAACTGTTCTCGGGAATTCTTATTATGCATGAATCAACCTTAGTATATATTACATTCTGGCGGTTGCCAGTAGGTAGTTATAGTTAGAACCTAGTTTCCATAGGAAACGCATTTTTTGATTTGCTAATAACTTTGGCGTAGTTTGATGAATGTTCGCGAAATTCTCCCAAAAAAACGTCTATCCAGGTCAGCTCCTATCTTGAAAGTTTGAGGGTGATTCATCAAGCGGGGGCTGAGAAAAAAGGGGGGTCCCAAAATGTGTTTTTCATGTGTTAATTTCCGTAGGAAATTTTGAGACAGGCTACAGCCTGAACTGCTGAACGGAATTACCCCAAATTTGGCAAAAAGGTAGTACTTGGTTCAGAAAGCTACCCATTTTTAAATGGTGTAAATCCGTTAAGTAGTTGCTGAGAAATTAAAAAAATAAGAGTCAAAAAATCAATTTCCCATAGGAAAATTTAGGCAAGGCTACAGCCCGTATTGCTGAACGGAATTACCCCAAATTTGGCAAAAAGGTAGTGCTTGGTTCAGAAAGCGACCTTTTTTTAAATGGTGTAAATCTGTTCAGCAGTTGCTGAGAAAATTAAAAAATAAAAGTTTTGATAACTATGACCGAGGAGGATTTGCGAACCCTTCCGATCACAAGCTTTATTCTAATTGGCTGTCAACACTCCAAACCAGGAAGTGTTGGCAGCCATCTTGTGACTCAGTAGAACCGAGTCACAAGAAAACAGAGAATTAAGCATGAAAAACAAGAAAAGGGGGCAGGGTACAAACACCCTGACCCCCTAGGCCTGCTCAGGGGGTCCCACAAGGACCGCCAGGCCCCAAAAAAGCATTTTTTTTAAAGAAATCGGCTGAATTTGCACTAGGTTCGCGAATCTGGCCTGAAAATAAAAATAAAATGAAGCACGGGCTCCCGGGGGCACTCATAAATTATGTTGCGAGGGCCCATGGAGCCCCCGCAGCCCCTGGGACTACCACCTCCCCCGGGCTTCTTAAATTAAATGCGAGTGGCTGCAAATATAAACAAGTGGCTGCCAAGCGCTTGTTTTACTGGTGGTCCTTAGGTGCGAGAGTTATGCAAGGCTGTGCGTTCGGAGAGGAAGATGGGTGGAGAGACGTGAGCCGGTTTGAGGAAAGACGTTCTTTGAGTGATTGATGTTCCTCCGCAAGTCCGCTCGAGCTGAGGGATGTGGCGCTTTCTGGAGCTATGTTAATTGTTTTGACAACTTCATTGATATAGGTGCAGTTAGAAATACTTTCTAATTATCGTCATATTTACATATTCTTCACGTGGTCCCCGTTGGAAGTTGGCGTGGTGCAGTTTCGTCGTCCCACCGGGGCTGCTGTCCTCGCGTTCCCACAGGACGAGCGTCAAAGTTCCCTTCGATGGGGTTCCCCTGAGCTCCGGCCTCGTGTCCTGCAGGGCACTTGGACTTGTGCCATGTCCTCACGCACGCCCGCCTAACCCACCCTGACAGGGTCCTGAGCCTGTTTATCTGGTGCAGGCAGCCTATGGGCACTCACTGTTCAGTGCACATGGGGGCCCGTGGCTCTGGGGGTTACTGGCTAGCGCTGAGTGAGGCCGTGCTTCATTATGTGCAGATAATGCAGGCACGGCCGCTGTTTTGTGGTAATGCTGAGTGCAAGGTGAGCCTCTCCGAACGCCCCCTCCCCACGGGAGAGCTTCACCACAGGCCAGGGCCAGCACTGGCACCTCTCGCCTCCCCCACCTCTTCTCACACCCAGATAGAGCTGTGAGGCAAGGCCATCAGAGACAGCCCTGCTCCCACCGACGAGGTGGATATGGGTACTCCTGTGTCACTGACCCACAGCGCCATCTTCCACCACCTTGCATGCTGCATAAGGCAGCGAGGGACTGCAGGTCAGATACATGAGAACATAATCTCGACACCTTCCTCTGGTGTCAGCATGATCGTATTCTCTCATTGCTGGTAGTGTCCGTGATGTGCTGGAAAGGACTGTCCCCATTTAGCTGGTTTTGTGAAATGTCATAAGACCTTCTCCATCACCTTGACCACAGCGCTCGCGCCATCTCCTCCGGTTACTCGACGCTGGGCGCTATAGCATACGTGGAACGCCTCCAGCCAGTGCTCTTACAGACCACTCACTTACTTCCCCAAACTGAGGGCTCCATGCGCTCACCACGCTACCTACTTGTCACGCAGCACTCACCCTCCTACCAATACAGCCAGCGAGCGAGTGACGTGTGAGCCCAGCAGACATGAAACTGGAATTCAATTAAGTTATTTATGACCAGGCGTGCAACGCCCATTGGGGTGAAAGGGCTTCAGCCCCGGCGCCCCGTGTTGTGTGTGGCAGCCAGAGCTCAGACAGCTTCCCGGTCATACACAAAGCTGCGCCGAGTACTTCACAGGTCTTTAAAAGACCATTTCCTTGCTAACAAGGCTTTGTTGTTTTTTCACCCCTGCATCTACTCTGACTATCGCTGGAAGAATTATCCTCCCCTGAAATTTTTAGTAGCCCCTCCCGAAATGTGGCTCTAGTTGCGCCGCTCTGTGTGTGACCCTCGCAGTATACTGGCACCCCCTGTGCAGACAGCCCTGTCTGAAGTCTCAGACGCTCCAGTGTTACAGCGATCTTCTGCGTACTGACTCATGATGTTCCTTATATCACTGTCATGGCTAAATGTATTGTTGCCTGAAGCGCCATGGGTCATTTCAGAGCTGTGCTCACTGTAAAGGAGATTTCCATCTTCTTACACTGTGTCCACGGTGTTGTCCTTATAGCATCGTCTCCAGAGCATAGTCCTTTAGGTTTAAAGTGTCCACTGGAGCATATCGCCTTTGGTGTATAGCTCACCACAGCTGCAATCTTATCCTGCTAGATCCTGCCCACCCTCCTGACTATGCCCCTCCTGGCCAGCAGCTTGAGCTGACTCCACTTGCTGGTGGATTTGATGGTGGGCAGCCCCAAACTAATCCTCCATTGCCACTAATCCTCCTCTCTTCTGATAGAAATGGCTTCCAACTCCACCCGAGTCCACCTGCATTGTCACGCAGTTCCCTTTATTAAGTGATTGCTAAAATGTTGTAGTTGGAGGGCATGGCCATCTTGAAAGAGTCTGCAGCCACTTAGGTAGGATGTAAGTTTCATGTTAGGCCCCAGGGTCCAGCAAAAGTAGGTTGGTCCTGTTAGACCTCCAGTCTCGTTCCAACTGTCCATAGCCCCTGCCTTCCAGTTCACCCCGCCATTCTGTTTCACCATTCGCTCTCAACATTCCAGACACCTGTTCAGACACAGCACATATAGAATGCTACATCCAATAAAACTGCAAACTGTGCACTTAAACAGGAGCTAATTAACAATAACAACTGTTGCCGCAGACCCTTCCAGTGATGGCCTCTTGTGTCTTTGATCTCACCACATCCTAGCAAGTGACTCGCCGGCTCACCTTGATAAGATGTTTCCAGGGAACCTTCCGCCAGGGAGAGGACAAAGGACCGCTGATGTGAATGGCTCGCCCCGGGGGTGTTGTTTGAGCGGGACCCCACTATGGGCGACATGGGAGGAGGCGCTGGGGTTTGAAGCCTTTGTTGGCCAGAATATCTTATGCATGTGGTGCAGACTCTGCTACTGAATTACTCCAGAGTGTTTCACTGCTGGGGGAAGGGCTTGCAGTAAACTGAAGCAGGCCAGGTCTAACAGGACGAAACTTGGGCCTGGTGCCTGGCATGCCAGCACTTGGGGTTTTTGTCACGTGGCAGCGTGTCTCCTGCTTCCCACCTGGTGTGCTCCCCTTCACTTATTTGTATTGTGCGTAGCAGTTGACTTTAGAGCAGTACTTATGCCACCAGTGATTAGTTCATGCCTGTCTGCAGAGTGAGCCGTGTTTACGGGTATTACCTGCAGTGTAAACTGCAGATGGGCGCTACATTGTCTGCAGTGTGGAATGCAGTGTTGAACACCCTTCAGTCTCAAAACCAGCTGCCCTGGCAGCGCACCTCACTGTGCTCCTTTTAATTCACTTGAGACAAAGTCTGTATTGTTAGCTGGAGGCGGCCTCCGTGAAAAAGGTATGCCAGTGGCTCTCACTGCAGGCAGAGCCAAGGTGGAATCGGGCACGAGTGACTCAATTAAACACACACTCTCACTCTCTTTATGCAGTCACAGGAGTGTTCTGACTTGGAGGACTAAACTAGGCCACTCCGTGCTCTGTTCTGCTGCTTCCAAATCCTGGGAAGCAGATGGTCCCGGAGCTTCTGGGGGGTTGGGCCCGCCTTTAGTGCCAGCCCCAACTTCTCCTCCGGCAATGGTATTTGCTATCCTGGGCAATAAATGAATACAAATTAAATGCATACACTCAGGTAGTTGGCATCACAGTTTTCAAACCGGACGATTTTAAGCTATTAGTATTGGGAATAAACATTTCTAAAGGAGCCGGAGCAGGAGCGAGAGCTCCATATCTACCTCGGGGCCAGCGGACATCTCCACCAGCAACTCGCCGCCTCTGGGGACCCCACGCTGCAGTTCTCTCCCGCCGCAGTGGTCCAGTGTAGCCTGTGGACGCCGCGGGGAGACTACAGCTCCCAGAGTGCTCGGCCAGCACTTCTGCCTGCCAGCGCGCCCGGAGGCGCTTCAAAGGGAGAAGGCTCCATCAGAGGAGCGGGGGCATTTCTAAAGGAGCCGGAGCAGGAGCGAGAGCTCCATACCTACTTCGGGGCCAGCGGACATCTCCACCAGCAACTCGCCGCCTCTGGGGACCCCACGCTGCAGTTCTCTCCCGCCGTAGTGGTCCAGTGTAGTCTGTGGATGCCGCGGGGAGACTACAGCTCCCAGAGTGCTCGGCGAGCACTTCCGCCTGCCAGCGCGCCCGGAGGCGCTTCAAAGGGAGAAGGCTTCGTCTGCGTCGCTGGTCGCGCGCGGGCGTGCGCCGGGCGAAGCCCGGGCAAAGGGCGGGCCCTCTGTGGTCCTCCGTGGTCAACAGTGGTCGGGCGGGCCACCCCTCTAAACTGCAGCTGTCAGTAAGGTGAGCCCAAAATACATTATGGGGAAACAAAATATTAGCACTATTACTCAGGCCTCTGAAGGTCCTACTATCCTCCCGCCCACCTTTGAAAGTATGTTGGAAAATGCCTTCAATCTGGTTACTACTGAAATCGCCAATACCGAAAGGAGAATGTCAATGGGTCTTACGAGCTCGCACTTAGAGCCCGAGCAAGTTACGCTAAACAATGCCTTTCCGCTTTCCCCTGTGGTGACAATTATAAAACCCACTTCGTTGGCCAATTTACCTGTAGTTCAATCTGGGGGCAGTAGCTCTATTATCATCATTGATTCACAGCAAGATTCCGTTGTTCTAGCTGCTACCCCTACTTCGACCTTGAGTAACAAGACCGCTGGAGAGAAAAGGAAAAGAGGCCCCTTGAAACAAATATTAAACAAGAGGAAACAACCCCCACGCAATAAGGGTCAACCCACTCCTCAGAGCATGTGGACTAGAGGGAAAACATCATCTGGAGGTGGAACTGATAATGAGTCTTTGCATTTAGCTGAGGGTAACATTGTTATAGTCCCCCCTAAAGAAGGACAAAACTCGGCTTGTACACAGACTGAGCCCATAACTAAGAGCGTCACTCAGGACAAGCGGAATGGGAATTTTATTGAGACTATTGTTGACACAATTTTTAAACAAGTAAAAAGTCAAATGGATAAACAGTTTAATTTAATTTTTAAAAGACTAGATAGACTGGAAAATCTGATAAAAAAGGAAGATGTAAAAAGGAAAGGGGTGATTAGCCTTGACCAGTTGAGGGGAGAACGACTCTTGAAAGATATGGAGGCTGCTAATAAGTGTATTATGGGGGGCAGGCCAAATATTATTAGTAGTACATCAGGAACCAACGTTGCACCTAAGGATGTTATCGCAGGAAATACCCAACCTGTTACAACGTTGCAGCCTACTCTGCCTGTAGCAGCTGGACCGCCCTGTCCCACCACTGTGAATGTGGGCCCATCAGATGGTGGTCCTGGCACAGCCACCATGAAGCTAGGGAAACCAGTTAATACTGGTTCAGAGAACGGTCAAGCTGCTGCCACAAGGCCTAAAAAACAGTTAGGGCCTGTCCTTATGTTTTAATTTTAGCAGGTGTACCACCACTTAAGGAGGGACAGGGTGAGTCCTGGGTACAGCTGAATAACAAGTGTATTGATTGACTGACCAAGCACAAAGGGGTTGGATCAAAAATTTCGAGTGAAATACTGACAGTACGTCGAGTGAGTTGGGTTGGTCCCTCTTTTAAGAATATCAATGGAGATTGCATTGTAATTAACTTTAGGCACCCCTCAACTGTAAAATTTGTACTAAATAGTAACAACAGCCATTTCAGTCCCTCAACTGTTGTAACCCCATTATCGTTGGGATACTTCTACAGGCCCCCACACAGACCATTTAGGTCTGCCCCCCCCACCCTACACGCTGTATTTTAGGTACAGCGCACTATCCGAGCTGGAGAGCCAGGGCTGACCATCAGCCATCCTTTCGGATACTGCAGATAGTGATTACCTGAACATTAAATAAATAATGATCCTTTGGGAGCATTGATAACTGGTCCCCTTAAAGAGGTGTTGATTGTTAACACTGAGGCAGTACTGCGACCTGACCCTAAGATAACTGTTTATGCAACCGCCACCCACATATCATCTGATAAACTAACAATCTTGAGCTGGAACATTGCTGGTTTAAAAACAAAAATGGAATCCAGGGACTGGACCGATTGGGTCAGTAACTTTGATATCCTAATGTTCCAGGAAACATGGTGTATTAGCTCTCTGCTCCTCGATGGTTATAGTTGTGAAAATCACATTGTACCTATCCCAGCTGCGGGTCGACCGAGTGGGGGTTTATCTATCTGGGTAAAGATCGCTGCAGGAACCAAAATTGAAACCCTGAAGACCAACTATATGAATTTCCAGGCCTTAATTTACACTAGCAGGTTAAAGCTATGTTTAATTGATTTTTATAACAATGACTTCACATCACATCCAAATACAAATTTTATAAGATCGTTTGATTTTATTGATGGAATTATGGATGGTCAAAAGTATGGTAAACTTGATGGTATTTGTTTAGGAGGTGATTTTAATGCTCACATTTATTCCAGAACACCGCCCTGTAAAAGAGGGGAAGAATTGCTCGATCATTTAGCTACACAGGATTTAGTCAATGTCATGGAGAAGGCAAACATCTCAACGGACAAAGGACCATTGGCCACCTATGTTGGGCGTGGATGTTCCACCACAATAGATTATGTATTTATATCCTCCTTGCTTGGGGATTGTTTATTAGAGGCCGACGTGGTTAGTACCATATACAGTGACCACAATCCAATCCTGTCCACTTTCAAATTTATTAGAAAATCAGCTAACCGGAAAGAAATTGGGGCAAAAAACCTGGTGGTGTCAACAGACAACCTTAAGGTAGTCTGGAAGGGGATAGATAATAAGGGGGTTTTAGCACGTGCCATTAAAATGAACCCTTCGTTTGTGTCCACCTGTCTGTCTAGTGACAACTCTGGACACGACATTATCGAGGATTTTACAGGGTTATGTTTGGCCATTAAAAAGGAAATTTCTAAACCACCCTTAGGCCACAACAATAAAAACCCCAGATGGTTCGACACTTTCTGCTCCAAAGCAAACCGTGAACTACGGGCTGCTCTTGTAGCGGAACCACGGGACCAGTCTCTGGTTAAGAGACTGAGGTTAAGTTACAAACGCACCCTAAAAACACGAACAGAAGAGTTATTAAAAGATCTGTGGGAATCCCTTGCGCGCACGGCTGCATTGGGAGATGTTGCCCGGTTCTGGGGCGAAATAAAAAATTTGAGATCAATAGGATCCAACATTACCCCTATAAACTGTAATATAACAGGGGATATGTGGGTGAACCATTTTTCAAATATTTATGCTGCGCCGCATTTAACAACTGAGACTTCGTACCCCTCTATGGCAATTAAGATCTCAATAACGGAGGTGGAAGATGCAATCTCCCAAAGTGTGGGCAATAAAGCTCCAGGTCCCGATGGACTATCCATCTACCAAATTAAATCTGAGCCTGATTTCTGGTCACCTTTATTGTGCAACGTTTTTAATAATTTATCCCACACGCCGGCCCCAGTCACCTGGTCTAATAGTATAATTGTGCCAATCTTTAAGAAAGGCGATAGACTCCAACCTAGCTGTTATCGTCCTATATCTTTAATAGATAACACTCTGAAGATCCTAGGAAGAGTCATTTTTAACAAGATCAGGATCTGGGCAGAGGAAAATATGATCTTACATCCGTGCCAGCTTGGTTTTAGAAGCAATGTGGGAACTGTGGAGCAATGCTTGAATCTAAATTTAATATTGGCCAAATACACCATTGCCAAAAAAGCCCTATTGTATTTGGGGTTTATGGATTTAAGTTCTGCTTTTGATTTCGTTAATCGTTCCCGTTCATGGACAGTTTTGTTAAAATATGGGTTAGACAAGTCACTTGTTTACTTTTTGGCCCACTTACACAGGGACTTGAAAGCCCGTGTGAGAATAAATAATGACGGTGAAGTCTCAGAGGACATCTTAATTGGCAGGGGGGTCAGACAAGGCTGTGTCTTGGCCCCCCCGCTTTTTATCTTGTATATAAATGAATTAAGAAATTCCTTATGTAAATCAACAGGTGATGTCCCCAATATCAATGGTAAATTACTTCCCGCACTCCTTTACGCGGACGATGCGGCCCTTATGGGCCGCACACCCAATGCACTGCGTATTTTAATAACAGGTTTTGATTTATATATGGCTGACTTGGGGTTGTGTACTAATTTAAATAAATCCTTCATAATGTCTTGTGGTCCCAAAAAGCATAACATCCATCAAATTGTGTCAGGCAATAATGTTTTAAAAAGCACCAGCACTTTTCCTTATTTAGATTTGTTGTTCTCTGATTCTGGATCTTGGCAGCCCCATGTGGCCCAGGGAAGGAATAAAATGGGTAAAGCCATTAATTCTATAATTAGTCTTCGTCAACCCAAACGCGCCGAGGTAATAATGCCACTGTTACAAATCTATAGAACTCAATGTTTGCCAACTGGAACTTATGGCGCAGAGGTTTGGGGATACTCAAATAGTACTAATATACAGACCGAAGAGAACAGATTTTGCAGGAAGGTTCTGGGGGCGGTTATTTCAGCCCCAACCTACATTTGTCATAGGGAATTGAACCTTCCATATACAGAGGATTTCATAAGATCCAGGCCCGCCCTATTTTGGCTGAAAATATGGCGGAACCCTGCGGCCTCTTTGACCCGAGAAATCATCACGGACTGTTTAAAATGTGAGCGGGCTAACCATATACCCTGGTTTAGGGCAGTAGAGAGAAGTTTAGCAAGCATGGAAAAGGGATATTTATTTTCTTTGCCCTTAACCATCGAATGTACCCACAAGAACTCAGTAAAAAGGGCTCTGTATGACCTATACCGAAAAGATAGAGAAAAGACTGAGCATCTTAAGCCATCTATTATAAAATATATGCCCCTACTGGAACCATGTGGCAGGCCCAATAACATGCCTCAGGGTTATCTTCGGAAAAAACTGGGCAGATGGAATAGGAGCCTGCTGTTTCGTTTTAGGGACGGAAGCATTAAACATCTACTCTGCTTTCCATTAGGCTTTAACAAAAATCTGGGGAATTTGCACTGTCCTTGTAATTTAGGTTGTAAACAAAGCCTTTTACACTTTATGTTTTTTTGTGGTTTTTATGCAAAATATACCAAACATTATTTAATCCCGTATTTCAGAGAACATGCTCTGATGGATTTTAACTTAGCATTTAGAGATCTATTGATGCTAGGCTCTGATGATGTAATCCTTAGAGTAAGTTGTTTTCTTCAGTCTGCAATTCGCTCCCGTGCTTCAATGAACATGGTCTGATAAAAGGAATTACTGTTATATCTTTTCAGTTTGTACTATTGTTCAATAGTTTACATATTGTACATTTGCACTAGCAATTTTATTCCATTTTTTAAATAATTGTTTTAT
Organism: Lissotriton helveticus; assembly: GCF_964261635.1. Lineage (NCBI taxonomy): Eukaryota > Metazoa > Chordata > Amphibia > Caudata > Salamandridae > Lissotriton > Lissotriton helveticus. Next base: position 1,816,933,536 of record NC_136063.1, read on the forward strand.
TGATAAATTGTTGTGATGTGTATGTTCTTTTATGGATGTTTTTTTCATATCCGAATAAAGATCTTTGACTTGACTTGACTATTGCGAATAACAATGTCTTGTATTTATGTATTAAACCCCAAAATATTAATAGAAGGCATTGTCATTTACAATGCCAATAGCTTAAAATCGTGTGAATGCGAGACCTATTGCATTGCAAATGCTTGTATTCTCCAGAAATAGACATGATTCAGGAGGTGTGTCAAGCCAACGGATGAAAAAGACAGTTTGTTCTTCCTAACCATATGATTTTTGGGGAAATATTGTTAAACAAACGCAAAAGTTCCCAAAGTGACTGAAAATGACACCAATTCAGTTCTTAAATTGCTAGGTTTACGGCCACTCTTGTACTCTGCAATGAGGGCTTTCATTGTCCTGTTCTGGTATGATGCCTTTATTTGAAAGAAGTCTCACCCCCCCCCGTTGTCACTAGTATGTGTCAACGACTGCCTTGAACGTTTGTACATTCAATCCTCCTTCCCAATGAAAATGTAGCACAGACAGAAATGTACTCCACCACCATAGTTTCATTTATAACACGGCCCCACACATCAAGCAGTCTGTCCTTTGTAAACCACTGCATTTACAAGTGCTCGTTGTTTTTTGAAGCTTCCATTTTCTTTCATTAAAAATCCCTTGAGGCTTGCAAAAATGAGACTGATTTCAAAATATCTATGCAGCAGTTTGTTGCTTCTACATACTCCCTCTCTCTTCCCGGCCGCTGGTGGTTGCTTGCTACACTGGATGTATATAATTTGTGTAACCTGAAGAATAGACTTGGAGGATATTTAACCTTCTTGCAAAATGTCACTGGCGAGACAATTTCAGTTAAGAAGATGAAAAACACGCACTGGGACACATCGACAGGTTTACTAAACTGTACTTGTGATGCGCTCCCACTGTATGCCAATCTGTGGCCCTAGCTGAACATCACCATGTACCATCCTAATTCACAGAACCCTTTGCCTCTGAACTTGTCCTTATCCTGAACACCCTCTTCTTAAGAGCCATGTCTTCCAGTACTTCCTCACTGCACATCTCTGCAGGTGCTCCCATGAGGCATATCGTTCGATGCTCCACTGACACATGTGCACCCAGTGACCCTAAGAGAAACATATTTAAACCACAAACATTACCCCAGAGGTGAGTACCATGCAGGTATGTACTAGGCATGCTTCTTTTTGGTACTTTACCCTGGGTACTTTACCACACAGGTAAGCATTTTTTCTAAGTTACATAGTTTAAATTATTATAATATTTTAAAAAATATATATTTAAGGGTATAGGGATGGGTATGTGAAGGTAGAGGAAAAGGTGGGTAAGACGTTTTTAGGGGTTAGAGTTGGGTAGTAGTAAAGGGAGATAAGGGATTTTTAGGGTCTAGGGGAGGGTAGCAGTAAAGGAATGCAAGTTTCTTTTTTGTTAAATTCAGGGACAGGAAGTGGTAAAAGAAAATAAGAGATATTTAGGGTTTAGATGCATTAGAGGTAAAGTGAGATAAGGTTTATTTTAGGATTCTGGGGTAGATAACGAAAGGTAAGGTTTTTTAGGGTGCAGTACCAAGTGGAGGTAAAGAGAGATCAGGGTTTTTTAGGATTCTGGGGTAGGTAAAGAGAGGTAAGGGTGTTTTAGGATTCAAGGGGTAAAGGTGGGTAAGGGGTTTAAAAAACAGGTGGTTTGTGGAGATTTGTGGGGAAATGAAAATAAAAAGAGGGGGTTTGGGAGGTGAATTGTATATATATATGGGCTATAGTTGGGCTACATCTGGCTGATATTTGGGCTACATTTGGTTTTTTTTTGTCTCTGGTGCCCATCTTTGGGCTACATTGGGCTACATTGGGCTACATTGGGCTACATTTGGGCTCTAACATATATATAGCCCAATGTAGCCCAATATATATTTTTCAAAGTTAATTTTCGTAAAAAACCACTGGAGCATATATCTTCCACATAGCAAAGGCACATCGGGCTACCAGTCCCTACAATTTTGCCAAGTTTTGTGGAAATCCATTCAGCCGTTCGATTATTATTATAGCAGATCAGTGTGCATAAACACGAAAATGTTTTTACTTACCACGTACTTGACATTCGACAGCTTATGATATTTGCTATTAAAAAACCATTGAAATTCACTGAAAAAACCATAGGTTATAGACCATATATAGTTAGGAATTAGCATTTACAAAACCTTGAAAATTCACTGAAAAAACCATAGGTTAGAGACCATATATAGTTAGCTGGACATTTTATTGACATAAAACCAATGAAATTCCATACATAGTTAGTTGCACTAACTATATATCGCGCACCCGCAATCCACTGCTGATGATGTCACATATTACATCATTCATGACATGGTCAGTGACATCACTGATGACATCACTGATGACATCTCAAATGACATCACTGATGACATGACTGATAACAACATCCAGTGATTTTTTGTTTCTGTAAAGTTTAAATATGTCTTACATATTGAAGAATGAGTGGATGTGTAAGTGTCTGGACGAAGGATTTAGTAGGTGCATGACTGACTGTATGAGTGAGTGATTAAATGTGTCTCACTGAGTGCATGGGTTAGTGACTAAACTGTCTTAATTTGTGCATCATTATGTCTGTTGTTCTGTAAACTGCTGCATGTGTTGATCAGTAGCTATATGAGTAACTATATGGGTTATTGATTGATTGCCCAAGTATTTGTATGAGAGACTGAGTGTGTGTGTGGCTGGCTGGGAGGTGTGTGACTCTGTGCAGATCAATGTGTACTTGTATCAATGATTGTATAAGAAGGTAAGTATGTGTTAGTATATGTTTGAAAATGTAAGGTGCTCTATGTTTAACTGTATAGACAAGAAAATGGAAGTGTCATTGATTCTTTACAGGACTGACTAGGTGTGTGAGTAACTCCATGGATGAGTGGCAGACTGTGAGTGTCTGTATAGGTGTATGAGTGCATATGATAGTGTTGTAAAGATGAGTGATTGTATGTATGAATGATTGTATGGGTGAATGAGTGAAGGTGTGTGTAGACGTAGGAATCAGTGAGTGCGTATGTAGTAACTAGTATTGGTGTGTCAATGGTTTCAAAAATTATACTCTGTATTTAACACTGGGTGAAACAGAGGTTATATTAAAATGTGAGGAGATGCATTGTATTGTCACATGAATGATATCATCAGTGATGTGGTCATTGATGTCAAATGAGATGTCATCAGTGATGTCATCAGTGATGTCACTGACCATGTCATGAATGATGTAATATGTGACATCATCAGCAGTGGATTGCGGGTGCGCGATATATAGTTAGTGCAACTAACTATATATGGAATTTCATTGGTTTTATGTCAATAAAATGTCCAGCTAACTATATATGGTCTCTAACCTATGGTTTTTTCAGTGAATTTTCAAGGTTTTGTAAATGCTAATTCCTAACTATATATGGTCTATAACCTATGGTTTTTTCAGTGAATTTCAATGGTTTTTTAATAGCAAATATCATAAGCTGTCGAATGTCAAGTACGTGGTAAGTAAAAACATTTTCGTGTTTATGCACACTGATCTGCTTTGAATGCTGCCCCCCACCCCTCATTTCTATTAGGAGTACTCTCTCTTTGCAGATAGTGAAGGGTAGTTAACGCAGGCCTTTGCCCCCGTTGTAATTCTCTTTGCTTCATTCTCTATTTACAAACAAGCACAGAGTCGCAATACTCTGTTTAGTCTTTGCAGATAGCGAAAAATCGTGTAAAAAAACAAAAGGAATCGAGCAAAATCAGTAGGCCACTAATGGGATCTCTTTTTGACCTCGCTAAAATAGAAACATTAGGAACAACCTGTTGAAAATAGCAATGTGTATGTACATAAGCGGCGTTCATTTGTGTTCACAGTACCCCTTGTTGATTGTTTGAATCGAGCATTGAATTGTTCGAAGTTGGTTCTCTTAAGGATCTTCTCTGCCTGCAAACGAGGAAGAATAGGAATATTCTCTCTCCCTTTGCAGATAGTGAAGGGTAGGTAACGCAAGCCTTTAACACGTCGTACCTATTTCATTCCTCATTGATTGATTGATTGTCCGAACATTGACTGTTTGGGAATTAGTTCTTTTTGCAGGTATTCCCTGTTTGCAAATAAACGTAGGAAAATCTTTGCAAGTAGTGAAAGTGTAGGTAATGCGGACCTTTCTCCCCCGTTGTAATCTGTCATGCCTATCTACTCCCCACTGATTGATGCACCTGTTTCACCCGGACCATTTACTAGAGATAGGTCATCTGGCCCAACAAGAGAGCACCCCTAGTGAAAAGGACATATGCAATAATAACGAAGTGATCACTGTATCCTGTTAACAGAAACTTTAGCATGAAACAACCTGGAAAGAAAAGAATAGGAAAACGAAAATCAGTAGGCCACTGATGAACTTTTTATTAAATAACAAACAAAGAAACGATAACAATACGTAATGATAAAACCTATTATTGTCCTAGAAACAAGAAACGTTAGAAGTAAGCCCGTAATAAGAAACCTGAAAACATCGCCCCTCACTGCCCCAAAACGTGTCTGTCCCACCACCTGCCACGGCCAAATAACGGCAAACTGGGAAAGATAGAAGTCATCAGACATCCGCCCCATTCTAGAAACTTCCAAAGGGCAACAGGTTTTCGGCTACGCCCAGCCGGAAGCAACACATATAAGGCGGGTCCTGCTGCCACGCCTCGGCCAGGAGATCATCACGTAGGGTGTAGCCGGAGGAGAGGCCAAGGCCAGCGGGACCTGGCCAGGGGGATTGACAACGCTGGAGAGTTGCAGGGGGGGGAAAAGTCCGTGTCCTCGACCCTCCCCTCTCTCTCCCAGTCCGGCCGCGGTGGCCCTTGACAGTTGCAGGTAGTCCCGCCACATTCTCTACCGGTCCGGCCACCAACGGCCGGGGCCGATGGGATCAGGCTGCAGCCGATAAACCAAGGAACCCGTTCATGGGGCCAGAGCAAGGGGCGTCCGGCCGACATCCACCGGAAGCCCGGCCCGAAGACGGACGGGACATTTCTTCTTTCTTCAATAATGGCTTTGACAACACTGGGGGGGATGTCTTGCACATGCCTCCGACCCCCCCCCCCTCGTCCACATCGCCTGGTCCGGCCATAACAAATCTCAAGCGAGACGCCGTGGGGTGCACTGGGAGGGAGAGACGGTGCGAACAGGCCTCTCCCGCCTCCCCAGTGGAGGCTTCCCATCTGCACCCTCAGCGCTCCAGGCGCCCGGAAAAGGGTTCTTCCACTGTGGCGATGCTGCAACGTCTCGCCCGGCAGGGTGGAGCCATCCGCTCATTTGACCCCGCGATCGCCAGTAGCTACCGAACTCTCAAAATGGCGATCGACCTGGCAAGAGCGGGCCCAGCATAAAGAAATGGCCCGGTCACTGGTTGACTCCACCACCGTAGTCCTCCACGACCTTGAAGATTCTAGAGGAGCCGCGGGAGTCTCCGACCCCCGCAGACACCCCCGATGGGGAATGACTGCCATGATCGCCCGTGGAGTGACGAAACTGTATCCGCGGGACGTCGGCGCTCCATGCTGGCGCCAGCCTCACTTTGAATTACTAGAATCCTGCAAACCTCAGTTCCGGTGAAAGCACACTGTGACCCGGTAGGAAAAATTGTTGCACCCCCTCCCCTTTTTGACTGATAGTTCAAACCACCGATCCTTTCCTTTGCCCTTTTACCAGAACTTTGGACTGCCTCCCCCTCTTTTACATTTTCTAGAGAAAACAAAACATTAACCACTACATTAGCATAGTAGTTGACACCAGAACTGTTTTCAAATTGAAAACCAACAACATCTTCAACAGAATCCTTTTTGTTTCTGCTGTGACCCTGCTACAGCACAGGCATTGTCCCCAGCAGTAATTCTGCAATGCCGGTAAGAATAGCTGTGGTGCCTACTGGACTCACTCACCCCCGCGGCGCCCCACGCCGTTATTTGCTGGGCGGCAACTTACTAGACATCACCTTCGTGCCATCTAGATTTCAGCGCGTTCTGCTGCCTTTGAACTATTCCCACAACAGACTGCTACTGACGACCCACCCCCAGGCAACATCTTCTGAATTTTCATAATTTGAAAGAACTAGTAACATGTCCTCATCAGGAATTTCCTCATGAAAAGTCTGCAATGATGATTCTTGTAACTCTATGGTCTCCAAACATTCGATAAATTCGCCATCAAGAGATTGATCAAAAAAATCATTCAAATCATCTCCTCCTTGTGAGAATATTTCGTTATTGGTGCTGTCAATTTCAATAAATGTATTGGATAATTCAAAAGAAATTGCCACGGTCTCTTCGTTGTTTAAATGTTTTTACTGTTTTTGTTTTGTTGTATATATTTATAAGTTATTAAAGTTTTATAATCCTACTACTTTGTTGGAGTGCTATATATTTTTAATGTGACACATAAATGTAAAAACTTTGATGTACAAAGAGTCATCCCTGGAATCTTCCGCTTCAGGCTCGGTCCCCTCCCCAATCACAATACAGGATGGTTTTCAGATAGTAGGAACACGTGTGGTGTGACGGATCTCATCGGGTGTGGGCCTTGATCTACTATAACTCCTTTGAAGAGGGGTGATTCTTTACAGCTGGGGCCATAAACTACATCTGCAGGGCTAGCTGATAGCCTGGACAATCGGACACAGAGGAAGAGGAGTGTCAGAGGGTGCGGTAGTGAATAGGGCGAAAGGGAGGTGTCGGGCGGGCACAGGGTGTGATTCTCAGGGAAGAGCAGCGCAGATGGGGAGAGGTTTATTGCCCATGCATAACACAGAGAGCGGGGGTGAGCAGTGCCTGGGGAAGATGCTTGCGAGGGGGAGCCATGCTACGAATCGACAGCGCGACAAAAGTGTTGCATTTCAAAAAAGGCAAGATGGCGCAAACAATGTTTTTCAACACTTCCTCATTTCCTTCGAATCGAACGTTAACAGACGTTGGTGCATATTACCAAAGTTAAGCGATATATATCGCTAACGATGCTTACCAACGAATTTTTTACCGCTAAGCATCGTCAGAAATTATCGAAGATAAACCTTGCTATTATCAAGGTTTATCGCAAATGCGATAAAAAACGACCGCAATGCATTAATATCGCTGAAAACTCAGCGATATTCATGCATTACCGAGCTAATGCTCTTAGCCATGTTATCCACCTCCCATTGGATAACATGGCTAAGAACTGCTCAGGGCAGGTGTTAGTTTTTGGAGATATTCGCGCTTAGCGCGAATATCTCCAAAAGTTGGTAATAGGAGATATATATCTTGCATGTTGTAATGCAAATTATTGTGGTATATGGAACTCATACCATAATCTCTCAGGAAAGCAGAAACTGATCCTTTTGGGACCGCCTGAGAAGGCCTAGGGGGTGAGGGGTACTCTACTTTGCCCCCTTTTCACGTTCCGAACTATTTTATTTTACTCTCTTCTGTAATTACACAAAATGGCAGCGATAAGATGCATCAGAGACAGACAGTGAGAGAAAGGAGGCCGGAGATGAAGAAGAGATGTCAAATACACATTGGAGATAATATAGTGGGAGAAGGGAAGTAAATATGAGTAAACTTACCATGTAACATAAAAATGTTGCACTCTATACTATAAGTCTCATTTTATACTACAATCACTTTGCTACAACCTCATAAATTAAAAATAAAAATGAATAATGTCTCAAACAATTTTTGATTTCTAAATATAAATTTATTCTTCTGAATTTTCTAAATTTGAAAGAACTAGTAACATGTCCTCATCAGGAATTTCCTCTTCAATCATCTCATCAGGAATCTCCTCATTAAAAGTCTGCAATGATGATTCTTGTAACTCTATGGTCTCCAAACATTCGATAAATTCGCCATCAACAGATTGATCAAAAAAATCATTCAAGTCATCTCCTCCTTGTGACAATATTTCATTATTGGTGCTGTCAATTTCAATCAATGTAGTGGAATCATTCAAGTCATCGCCTCCTTGTGACAATATTTCATTATTGCTGCTGTCAATTTCAATCAATGTAGTGGACAATTCAAAAGAAATTGCCACGGTCTCTTCATTGTGAGCCATTTTATTTTGAAATTGCTTGCTGTAAATTGCAGAAAAAAATAATCACTTTCATTTATCGTTTTTAGTAATACATAATATAAAACTAACTTTATCAAGTATTTAGTATAACAGAATGACTGCAAATAAATAACAGAAAACATTTTTCAAATTATCTTCAAGTGTACAACATAGTTCCCCTTACAAATTAAAAACTCACCTTTTTAAAAGTAGGAGAAGTGTTAGTACTGTGTAAATCAAACACCAGAAATTCACCACCAAAAATTCCTCACAAATGTACCTCAGACAGTAGTATCACAAAATGGCTGTGGTTTCCTCTCATTTGAGATATATACATAACCAATTAACTTTCATCACACACAAATACAAAACCAAAGTAACATTTTAATTGGTTCTAAATTTCAACACTTTCAAATGTGTTTTCCCCATGCAATTTTCCATAGGACATTTACATACGTCTACAGCCTGAATGGCTGAACGGAATTACACCAAACTTGGCAAAATGGTACATCAAACCTAAGAGGTCAGGAAGGATCTACTATGCCCCCTTATGGTCATTTGCCCCTTCGCTTTGGCCTCCTCTTGTCTCTCGATCCTACCGAGAGACAAGATGGCGGCCGCTACGGACTGTTTGGAATGTTTACAGACGCCGGAGAACCAATCAGCTTCGCAAAGCTCCGTAACGCGAAAAGTACGCGAAGCGGAGCGCTGTTACAGATATATATCTTTTTTTGAACGTTAATTTCTCAAAATCCACTGGAGCACATATATTGAGACCTAGCAAAGGCACATCGGGCTACCAGTCCCTAATATTTTGCCAAGTTTCGTGCAAATCCATTCAGCCGTTCGATTATTATTATTATTTTTTTTTTTTGCCCCGCGGGGCCCTTTTAAAACCTCCACATCAAACCTAGGGGGTCAGCGAGGATCTACTATGCCCCCTTATGGTCATTTGCCCCTTCGCTTTGGCCTCCTCTTGTCTCTCGATCCTACCGAGAGACAAGATGGCGGCCGCTACGGACTGTTTGGAATGTTCACAGACGCCGGAGAACCAATCAGCTTCGCTTCACAAAGCTCCGTACCGCGAAAAGTCCGCGAACCGGAGCGCTGCCCGGTCCGCTGTTACAGATATATATCTTTTTTTTAACGTTAATTTCTCAAAATCCACTGAAGCACATATATTGAGACCTAGCAAAGGCACATCGGGCTACCAGTCCCTACAATTTTGCCAAGTTTCGTGCAAATCCATTCAGCCGTTCGGGCTAAAAGTGAGGCCAACCGCCCTATGGGAAACTCAATGTTAAAAACACGTTTTGGGACCCCCCTTTTTTCTCGGCCCCCCCTTGACGAAACCCCCCCAAATTTTCAGGGGCTGCTCAGAAACAAAATGTTCCATTTTCCTGAAAATTTCAGCCAATTCCGTCCACAAACGCCAAAGTTATTAGACATAGAATTTTCAAAAATCCTAACTATATATACCTACTGGCGACCGCCAGTAGGTAATATATATATATATATATAGATATATATCTCTATATATATATATATGTATATATATGTATAGATATATATCTATATATATATCTATATATATATATATACATATATATATATATATATAGATATATATATATATATATATATATATCCACAAAAGCACTCCATTCATCCGAATAGACGTCCCCGACCCTCAGAAATTGCTGTGCACGTAATTTTAATCAGCAGGAAAACAACGCGTTTCGCTTTGCAGCTTGATCGTAAACGTGATCAAGCTGCAAAGCGAAACGCGTTGTTTTCCTGCTGATTAAAATTACGTGCACAGCAATTTCTGAGTGTCGGAGACGTCTATTCGGATGAATGGAGTGCTTTTATTGATATAGTGGGTGACCGGGAGCCCTACTCCGACCCACCCGCGAGCGTGACTGGTTATTTACCGGGACTCTGGTTTTCCATATATATATATATAATGGATTTGAATAACATCGAGCTTGTAGGTGGAGACGGCATGACCAGGTGAATGGCAAACCTTTGAAAAAGTTCCACAGCGAACGAAACGCGTCAGGACATTGCCACATGCTGTTTTGAACTCTTGAATAAATCGGCAAATTGAAAGCTCTGTGTGCGGCTCAAAAGTTCCTTTCCAGTGGAGGGGGAAAAGTTATTATAATTATCGGCTTGGTTCTGCCGAAGAGCCCAGCGCCACCACAAGAGCGCCATCATTCTCCGACTCGAACCCAACTGTTGGAATATATATATATATATATATATATATATATATATACATATATATATATATATATATATATATATATGTATATATATATATATATATATATATACACACGCCAAGATGTATTCAAAGAATGAGTGAGTGTATGAATGTCTGTATGGATGATTTCTTGTGTGTGTGACTGTATGAGTGAGTGAATGTATGGGTGAATGACTAATCTGTGTAAATGTATGCATCAGTCTGTCACTTTGTGTGGAACTGGCTGCATGGGTTGGTGAGTAGGTAGATGAGTGTCTATATGGGTTATTGATTAGTTCTCTGAGTACCTGTATGGGTGCCTGAGTGTCTGTGTGGGTGGGTGAGGGGCTGTGTGACTCCCTGCATGTATGTATGAGTGAATGAATCCCTGGGCGTATGGGTTCATGAGTACATCTGTGAGGGATGGTATGGTTGAGTGAGTGTGCGTATGGCTGTGTCAGTGAGTGTATGGATGTCTCAGTGGTATATGGATGAGTAACTGTCTATGGGAAAGGCAGTATATGTGAGTGTTGGTGTATATAAGTGACTGTATGTGCATGTGTGAGTGTGAGAGTGGCTATATGGGTAAGTGTGTGCTTGTGTCTGATTGTAAAATAGAATAATTATGTGTTACTATCTATATGAATGAGTGAGGTGGTGTGTGTGGATAACTGTATAGATGAGTAAATGGTAGTGTGATTGATTCTTTGGGTGACAGACAAGGTATGTGAGTAACTCTACGGGTGAGTGCCAGTGTGTGTGTGTGTCTGTATGGGTGTATGAGTGCATATATCAGTGGCTGTATTAATGAGTGAATGCGTGAATGAGTGACTGTATGGGTGAGTAGATGGGTTTGTAGACCTATGAAACTGTGATAGGGTATGTACTAACTGGTATAGGTGTGTCTATGGTTTCGATAATGGTAGTGTGTATTTTGAAGTGGTTGTATGAAAGGTTATATTAAGGTGTGAGGAGGTGCATCAGATATGAAGTGGATGATGCCATCAGTGATGTCATGAGTGATGTCACTGACCATGTCATGAGTGATGTCACTGACCATGTCATGAGTGATGTAATATGTGACTTCATCAGCAGTGCATTGTGGAGTGTGAGTTGTAGTTAGCTCAGCTAACTATAATGGCCACATTTCTCTGGTTTTGCATGAGTGAAATTTTAGCCTAACTATAACGTCCTTAAAACCTTGTTTTTTAAGTTAATTTTCAAGATTTTTTAAATGCTAATTCCTAACTATACCGTTCCTGAAACTTCTGTTTTTTTCACTAAATTTCTTATTTTAAATGTTAATATTGACTATAACGTCCCTGAAACCTCTGTTTTTTTCAGTGAATTTATAATGTTTTTTTAAATGCTAATTTCTAACTATACCTACATATGTAGAGCATGTGCAGAAAGAAGAAGAAAGGTACAGAAAGAAGCAAGAGAAGTGCAGAAAAGGGCAACAGAAGTCGAGAAAGAGGAAGAACGGTGCAGAAAGAAGCAAGAGATGTGCAGAAAGAACCAACAGAGATGCAGAAAAAGGCCTACTTGAAATGTATCCTACAACAGACTCCTACAAAGTAGCCTAATCCCTTATCCTTCTCCCAAGTTGTCTTAAACCTCACTAATTCCTTGACTGTTCACTATTAATCGACTGCTCAGAATGTTAGGCCTATCAAATATAAAACAGCAATCCTAAGCATATCACTGTTGTAAGTCTGATCAAGTTTGTGAAGGTACTTATGCATGACTCTGCTTTTACCTAATGACACGTCACATAAAAATAAACATACAAATACTTGAATACCTGTGTTTCAAACAGAATACTCTGTAAACGTGTGTACAAAAAGGTGTACACATTTCTTTCTACTTATAATACAGGGCACATGGGTATTCAATAGTTTATTTGAGGGGCTCCATAACACCTATATACATAAGACATGTCTGCCAGTGCAACCGAATGACAGAGCAGTACTAAGAAGATTTGACCACCTATAGGAGAAGTTACCCACTTTTTAAGCTACTATTTTCAAATGCATAACACATGTGAGAATACATGTACAAGTAGAAACATACCTCAGTCATGAGAGCACACATATCTTTAAACTTGACAGCTTGCACTTGAATACAGAAAGAGATAGGAGAAGTACAGAAAGAAGCAAGATAATTGCAGAAAAAAACAAGAGAGGTGCAGAAAGAGTAAGAATGTGCAGAAAGAGGCAAGAACATTACAGAGAGGCAAGAGAAGTGTAGAAAGAGGCAAGAGAAGAACAGAAAGAGGCAAGGGAGATGTAGAAAAGGGAAGAGGGGTGCAGAAACAAGCAAGAGAAGTACAGAAAGAGGCAAGAGAGTTGCAGAAACAGACAAAAGAGTTGCAGAAAGAAGCAAGAGCAGTGCATAAAGAACAAACAGAGGTACAGAAGGAGGAGGCAAAAGGATGCAGAAAGAGGCAAGAGGGGCACAGAAATTTGCAAGAGAGCTGCAGAAAGAAGCAACGGAGCTGCAAAAAGAGAAAAGAGGGTGCAGAAAATGGCAAGAGAAGTGCAGAAAGGAGCAACGGAGGTACAAAAGGATGAAAGAAAAGTGCAGAAAGAGGCAAGAGAGTTGCAGAAACAGCCAGAAGAGGTGCAGAAAGAAGCAAGAGCAGTGCAGAGAGAACCAACAGAGGTGCAGAAGGAGGCAAGAAGGGTGCAGAAAGAGGCAAGAGGGTGCAGACATTTGCAAGAGAGGTGCAGAAAGAAACAAGAGCAGTGCAGAAAGAACCAACAGAGGTGCAGAAAGAGGCAAGAGAAGTACAGAAAGAGGCCAGAGATTTGCAGAAATAGACAAAAGAGGTGCAGAAAGTGGGAACAGGGGTGCAGAAAGAGGCAAGAGGGGTGCAGAAAGAGGGGTGCAGAAAGAAGCAAGAGAGGTGCAGAAAGAAACAAGAGAAGTGCAGAAAGAAGCAAGAGAGGTGCAGAAAGAGGTAAGAGAGGTGCAGAAAGAGGCCCGAGAAGTGCAGGAATGAGCAAGAAATGTGCAGAAAGAAGCATCAGAGATGCAGAAAGATGTTAAGAGAAGTACAACAGGAGGCAAGAGAAATAAAGAAAGAGGCAAGAGAGTCGCAGAAACAGGCAAAAGAAGTGTAGAAAGAGGGTACAGGGGTGCAGAAAGAGGCAAGAGAGGTGCATAAATAGGCAAGAGAGATACACAAACAGGCAAAAGAGGTGGCGGAAGATGGAAGAAGGGAGCAGAAAGATGCAAGAGAGGTACAGAAAGAAGCAAGAGAGGTACAAAAAGAAACAAGAGAAGTGCAGAAAAAAGTAACAGTGGTGGGTGCAGAAAGAGGCAAGAGAAGTGCAGGGAGAACAAATAGAGGTACATTAAGAGGCAAGAGAAGTGCATAAAGAGGCAGGAGAGTTGCAGAAACAGGAAAAAGAGGTGCAGAAAATGAGAACTGGGGTGAAGAAAAAAGCAAGAGAAGTGCAGAAAGAAGCAAGAGATGTGCAGAAAGAAGCTAGTGAGGTACAGAAAATGGCAACAGAAGTGCACAAAGAGGCAAGAGAGGTGCAGAAAGAGGCATGAGACATACAGAAAGAGGAAATATGGTGCCAAAAGAGGTAAGAGAAGTGCAGAGATAAGCAACAGCGGTGCAGAAAGTGGCAAGAGATGTGCAGAAAGAAGGGAGGTGCAGAAAGCAGAAGAGATGTGCAGAAAGAGACAAGAGAAGTTCAGAAAAAGGAAGAACATGCAAAAAGAAGCTAGAGAAATGCAGAAAGAGGAAATAGAGGCCCAGAAAGAAGCAAGAATGGTTTGTGTACCATTAGTACTAATTTAACACCCACATTTAGCAATATGTAACAGGTGATCATTCCAAGTTTGCAAAGGGACTTGTCGCTGCATTTTTGGTAACGTTTGAGCCGTTTGAGATAGAAACAAGTTTTTTTTGTTCAAATCTGCAGATTATGCAGCAAATAATGGATTACGTGGCAAATGCAGAAAATGTCTAATTATGCAAAAATTGGTGCAGCCGAACAGTTGCATAATTCCAGTGGCCCTCTCATACGCCTGACTAGGTCCCGAAGTGCTCCTCAATCGTTCCTTCTTTTTTTGTCTCATTGAGTTTATAGTTTAGCTTCTATGGAAAAGAGGAAAAGTAAACCTGAGGTTACCACTCCACCGACTACCATACCACATAATTACTCTCCATAACACATAATCCCACTCTACATAAATCTATACACTAAATACCACATACTTTCTATCCACATAATTTCACTGCACAACATACCACATAATTCCACTACACACAACGTAAATCAACTCCACTCCAAAAAACATTATTAAAAAACATCTACATTTACGCCAGCAGCCCTACTTTTCTCAAATGCAAGGCCTGTCACATTTCAAATGCTTCTTCAAATCGTAGTCACGTTTACAGAGTGGTGGAGAAAGGGGGCGAGGCCTCCAAACAACGCTCAGGAATTCTGCTACACAGCACTTACAGAATGTACCAGGAGGGCTTCTTGGCCCCCAAAGTCCCTCAGCAGTAAAGTGGACTTCATCCCCCAACCAGTAGTATGCCAGGAGACGCAGTTGCAGAGTGGTGGCAAAAGGGGGGCATGACCTCCGAAGACCTCTTAGCAATACCTCTGTGTGGGACTTACTGGAGGTAACAGGAGGGGTAGGTGGCCCCCAAGGACGTCCTTGGGGGCCAACTACCCCTCCTATTACCTCCGGTATGTCCCACACATCAGGATTGCTAAGTTCTCAAAGCAAAATGATTTCTAAAGAAAGTGGTCCTTAGACAGTTCCGAATAAGTTGCAGAGTAAATATAGACTGAATAGTTTCTATATTCTTTGTCCAGCCAGACAGAATTTATTATTCAATAAGAAAAGTAGCAGCGAGTTTATATAAATTCAAGTGGGACACAACCTGGGTCCTACTACCACATTTGGACACAATAACATAAAGGAAAAGGGTTCAGGCAAGGGAAAACCGGTCTGCGAGCCATATAATACAGCAGACTAATATAACAAGAGTACACTATTTCAGAAAATTATACAATGTAATTAGAAGCATATAGTGTATATTTTGTCGTCTGTGTTTCGATCCCTATGAGGGAATAAAGGGATCATTTTCAGGACGTTGTATTCATGCCTGTAAACATTGCATTTTAAGGACAGAACAATTAATTCTGTCCCACAACTTTGAGTAGAAATAATACATACAGCGCAAACCATGGATGGTAAAAAGAGGGAAAAGGAGAAAACAATAAGTTGAAGAGTTAGATGGGCATGGGTAGGGTAACTACATAAAGACATACAAGCGAAACAGTGGTGAAGGTGAAGGCAGGCGAGGTAGGATGAGTATCTCCTTGCAGAATGGGCGCGGAGTGCTCAAATTGGGAAGACAATTATTGTGAATAAGGAGCAGTGTGAAAAATTAACACTAGTGAAGAGTTCAGTGTTTGGAACAATTACGAGTGGTATTGCCTGGTACACTTGGCGGGAGACAGATGCAGTGATGGTTGGCAATCAGAATTAAATAAGTTATGCCTGTGTGAATAAAATTGCGCGGTTCGGAAGGGTCGGAAGTGATTTCGTAAAGTATGGCCGTGGCTGGTCTTTACTTGTGGTATTATGACAAAACGCCTACATGGTAGGCGCAACACCGAGTGAAAAGTTCCGCGATAGTTCCGCGCTGGAGTCGACATTGGACTCTGAAAGGGAGAAGGAACCGTTACAGGGGACGGGTTCTGCACGGGCCGTGTGGGTGGAAAATCAATGTAGTACTAAGCTTACCAAAAACGCGACAATTGCAAGGCTCAAGATAAGAGCGGCGGCTGCTTCCAACTTGTTAACAAGGAAGTGAAGATTAGGGCAAAGTGGTAGGCAAGCCTTTTTAGCAACACTAGCTACTCAAAAACTTGCAGAGCACTAGGCGGGTAGGAACAGGAGATGGGGTCCTCGCACCGGGTTGAGACAATGCTCATGCTTGATGTGATTGCGATCAATGTGAAAGGAGCCACTAAGTGCATCGGAGGATCATGTGAGACTGATCACGTGGCCCTGCATCAGCCAATAGCTGAGGGCAACTAGGGAATGGGCGAGTGAGTCTAAAATGGTGGCCATCTTGTGAGGGTGTGATATGGAAGAGTTGAAGGGTTATGAAGCATGGAAGGTACAGGGAATTGCGTGTTTCCGGCCAATTAACCTTGGAGAACAATACTTTTTCACATTGCTGATAACCAATATTGATAACAGTTATAAAGTAAGAAAGTATGTACAATTACAGAACAACCATTGGAAAAAGTGCATTGAGAGAACAGACCAGATTGGTGTAGCTTTACCATATGCAAATTGTTACGCACATTAAGTTCAGACAAACCAAGTCAATTTAAAGCAAAGAGGTCCAGTCCTCAAGACGGTTAAGGCCATTGTCTATGCTCCGGGTTTTTAATATCCATTTGAGTTCTTCCTTATTCAGAAGCTGATGGACATCTGCACCTCTTGGGAGGATTTTGATCACTGTGATAATTGTCCATTTAAAATCCATTTCTGTGTGGCCGGTCTCGATGAAATGATCCACCAGAGGTGCGTTTGGGGTTTTGCACCGAATCCTACTCCGATGTTGGTAGATCCGGATACATGCTTTCTTTGTCATCTGTACTACATATATTCTGTTGCAGGGTGAAAAAGATTGCATAAATAACATTTGCGGTGTTCCCGTTTGTGAATTGTTTTCTCTCAAACTTTATTTGTTCGTATATAAAGTCTTTTCCTTCCACAGTAGTGTCACAAACAATACATTCCCCACACTTGACATGTCCTGTTAGATGTGGGAGCACCCACACTTCATTCAGGGTTCCTTTGGGTTCTGAGGTGGGCAACGCTGCGCTTATCAGATGGTCTCATATGTTTTTAGATTTTTTTAAAGCAAATAAGGGGCGCTCTAAATTTAGTTGGCCTGCTTTGATTGTTTCCAAATGATTCTTAATGCTTTTCCTGATAGCATTTGATGCAGGTGAGAAATTAGTCTTACCTGAGCTGCAGCCAGGTGGGGTAATGCGTTATCCCCATACCTATTTGGTAAGTGGCCAACTGTTATTGTGTAATGAAAATTATACATACTCCACCTTGGCAAAAATATACATGGTGTACTATGCGTTTTGACATTATTGTATTGTTTTGTCTTTACTCTTGTTAATTTTCCTTCTTTTTTTGTACTCCTTGTTTCCTGTCCTTGATACAACGTTCCAACAGTGATGTGGTGGATTAATTAAATTAGAACAACCTGGAATCAACAGGTGATATAAATATATTTTTTATTCTCACAATCTGTGCAGTAGCAAACATTCTGGTCCTGATGAAGGCAGTGGCATAATTGTCACGCATGCCGAAACATGTCGACCCCTATTGCAAACGGATATTATGTTAAATCTATTGGTATGTCACACATTTTTTTAAATTTGGACGAACTGAGAGAAATTATTAAAATTCATCCGCTACTCAGTCCCATCCAATTTTAATACTTTTCACCTTCACTTTGCACTGCTATTCAGTTACCTACTCACAATACAACTTTCTTGTATCATCCATTTGTACACATACTCATCAATGGTTAAGTTCCAGCCACAACAACATCTTTAGGCTGTGGACATTTTCTCCTGGGTAAGGAGAACCCATATGATGTAAAAGGGCTGTACCGAGTGGCAACTGATGGGAATATTTTTCCCATACCCTTGAGACTCTTCTATTGATTTGTCACACATACATACACTTATTGGTTTTTTCCACTTTGTTAGTAATTAGTTGTGTCTCGGATGGCTCACACAATTGAGTTCCTTTCCTTTTGACCCCTAGTCATTGTTTTTTATTAGTATTATTGTTTGGGGCATGTGTCTAGATGTTGGTCATTAATCCTGCCCTTGGACCCTCTTTCTAACTGTTGTGTTTTGTAGTTTTGGTGCAGCTGAGCCTGCGGGTCTGTTGTAATGCGAAAGACGCCCGACTAGGGATCAGTCTCAATACCGTTCTTTTGTAATGTAATGTAATTTAATTCTTATAGAGCGCAACTTTCACTCCAAGGAGCATCTTGGCACTAATACCCATCGCCTAGGATGGAGATAGGCCGGAGAGCTAATAAAACATCAGTCCACTCTTACCTATATCGTTATAGTTATACCAGAGCTATACATGCTTTGTCTGTGAGATTGAAAACCCAGGTCTTCAGGGACTTTCTAAAAAGGTTCTCCATAGGGGTTTGACGCAGGTGAAGCGGAAGCTTGTTCCAGGCCCTAGAGCCCAGCACTTCAAGGGATCTTCCTCCCTTCGTGGATAACCTGAACTTGGGGATCAGCAGCAGGTTCATGTTAGAGGACCTAAGGTTACGAGGCGGCACATATCTCCTGAACCGATTGAGAAAGTACTTGGGTCCTTGCTGATGGTATGCCCTAAATGTGATGACTAAGATTTTAAACAACACACGTTTGTGGATAGGTAGCCAGTGCAAGGACCCAGTGCTAATGAAGCAGATGACTTCCTTGGCCATCTCAGGACAAGACGGGTGGTGGCATTCTGGACCATCTGCAGCCGATGCAGGACTGATCTATTTGATCCTGCATATAGGCCGTTGCAGTAGTCCAGACGGGATGTTATGAGTGCCACCGCCACCGTCTTCCTGGCTGCCAGTGGAAGGAGGTCAAAAAATCTTCTAAGCCTGTTAGACCCGGCTTCCTGGGCACCAGGGCACTCAGGGGTAACTGCGCTCCAATCGCATCAACTGGAGTGTTCCCTCACTGGTGTCCTGGGGCCTCAGGACTAAGGGACCCAAAACTGGATAACCAAGTACTCCTCTCCAGCACTTGACTCTCTTTGGGTAGCGAGACAGAGCAGTCCAAGGCTTACTCAAGGAGGTGAGGTGGGGTTAGACATTCAGAATACAGTGTAAACCGTACCACCAGCTGATAAACTCAATGTCCAATCAGTGCTTTACTTTTTATAAAAGAAAAGTACTTTAATACACATAAGATAATTATTCTACACATAAAACTAGGATAAACAGTGAGAACCAGAAGTCTCTACAACCCTCTGGGACAGAGTTCTGACCCCAAACAGCATTATAGCGCCTAGACGCCAGCACTATAAAAACACAGTTAACATGAAAACACACAGTAAGCATTGCATATTACAGATCATGTTACACAGGGCTGTTCTCATTCACTAGAGCCTTGATACCAAACTTTGTATTGAAAGGATATAGTTTCAGCATATGATGTGAAGTCAAATGTTCATGATCAGCCCCATAACCCCCCACCCAAAGCAACAGAAGTGCCCTCCCATTGTGAGTGAGGACACCGCTCTAGTGGTGTCAGGGATCTGATCAAAGGTGCCGGATGTCTTGGCACAGTTTACTGGAGTCCCACTAGTCCAGTAGCCACTGGCTAGCTGAAGAAGGGTAGTGGCTGGACAGAGTGCCAGTTCACCCTGATACCCTCAGAGATCACAAAAAGAAAGGTGGGGGTCTGCTTCACTGGCCTCTCTTCCCAGTTACTGCTTGTACAGGCTCCCACAGCGCAAGGGAGGAGCCTAGAGGAGATTTGATCTCACCTTCAAGGACTAGCATCAAGCATCCTCCTCTCTGGCTCTCGTCATGTGCTGCAAGCTTCTTTCCACCAGCCTCTGTGATGTACTATAAGCTCCCTCTCCACACTGGGTGATGTGCCGCAAGCTTCCTTCCCACACCTTGGGCAGCTGTCTGTAATTTCCTTGGTCCAAAGCGAATGCTCCTCCAAGCCTCACAAACAGCTGGTCCTTAATGATGCCTTTCTTCCAGACCGCAGTGAACAGTCTTATCTCCTGTCTTCACACCGCGGGGTCGCGGCTGGTTACTGTCAGAGGGCTCTGGTGTGGCCACTCGTCAGTCATAGACCAGTCTTGAACAACAGCTGACCACTCAGTTCAGACTTTTATCACCTCTGATTGATAGGCTCATCCAATCAGAGGGTCTGCTACTCTTTGCATTCTGAATACACCTCCAATCACAGACCATTCACCGCGTGTTCAATGCATGGGTAAAGCATGTAGCAGGTCCTGTTCTGGTATCAGGCTGTGCAACCCTCTAGAGAGGAATTTTAATTAACTCCAGCCCAGGAGGCCCTGACCAGTGGGGGAGGATTCTCTCCACAAAGTTAGTGCAGCTAAACCCAGATAAGAGCAGAGTGTCTACCCCAGCCCACCAGGCCTTTCAAAGGAAATAGGGAGGGGCACGGGGGGAGCTGGGATGTCCAGCAGAACAGCTCGCATTCCTCACACTGGCTCAAATCACCATTCTTCCCCTGTACACCCACGGGCTCTCAAACAAACATCAGTCAGACAAAGGCAACAGGCCCACAGGCATGGCAAACTGCACAGACTTGGTCAGGAGGGTGCCTAGGGACTCACCCCTCCTGACTATAGATTTATTGCTGCCACCACTGTCAGTCTACCACAGCCATAATAGAGAGGGCAGTAGACACTCTCTGAAAAATAGGGGTGCACTAGGCATGCCCCCTCGACCTCAGAGCCAAGCTCTAGGGTCTCAATCCATGTAAACAGGGAGACCCTAAGTGGACATGTATGATTTTCATGCTCACTGAGGTAGGGATCTACAAACTATACAGTAGCTTTTGAGTGACTTGCCTGGAGATTAGCATAAGGCAGGGGAAGCACTCTCTCCAGAGACATGCAGGAGACTTCCCGTCCCAACATATGCCCTCCCCAGATCAGAATGGCCGGTACTTACTTCCCAGTGGGAGAAGACCGATCATCTGATTGGATAAACCGGCGGGAAAGTCCATCTGCATTACCGTGCTGTAAGCCTGCTTTATGTTCCACTGTAAAATCTAGTCCCTGCAGAGATATGGACCACCTGAGCAACTTTGGATTCTCACCTTTCATTGCCATAAGCCACTTGAGGGGCTTGTGATCTGTCTGAACCATAAACTTTGCACCAAACAAGTAAGGCCTGAATCTTCGAAGGGTCCACACTATGGCAAAGCATTCTTTTTCAACTCCAGACCAGTTCTGCTCCCTGGGGAGTAGTCGGCGGCTGATGAAGGCCACCGGATGCTCCCTTCCCTTTTCATTGAGCTGGGCAAGAACTGCCCCAACTCCCTTGTCTGAAGCATCTGTCTGCACAATGAAGGTCTGACTGTAATCAGGGGCCTTCAACACAGGTGCATTGCATAGTGCAGTCTTCAATTCATCAAATGCCTTCTGACACTCTTCAGTCAAGATCACCTTCCTTGGCTGCTTCTTAGCAGGCAGGGTGTCCCCTGTGTCTGTGTCAAGTGAACAGACAGGCGTCAGCCCAGGGGTAAGTGAAAAGAGACGGGACAATCTCCCCAGCAGCTCTTTACACTCCACCTGCTGTTCAGGTGTCAGTTCAGAGGCAAGCTTAACTCCCTCAACTGAACCATCCTTCTCATCACCTTGCAATAAGTCAGGGAGGGGCTCACTCTCCTCTCCTGACTCTTTAGCCATTGCAAGTAAAGAAACCGTGTCATTCCTGGGAAGACACACCACCCTCTCTAAGTGTACCTCCACGACTGGTAGGGGAACCAAGGGTGCCTTCATCGGGCCACCAGACATGCGGCTGGCCTGACAGACCAGGCAGGTATGGCAAAACTTCTCCACCTCCTGACCAACTCCTGGCCAGTAGAACAGAGGTGCTAACCTGTCCTTTGTCTTTTTGATGCCCAGGTGACCAGCTAGGGGTACATCATGGGCTAGCTGCAGCAGGAAATTCCTGTGCACCTGAGGAACCACCAACCTTTTGCTGGTTCCTGGCTCTGGGTCAGGAGGCTCACTGTAAAGGAGTCCATCTTCCCAAGCCACCTTGTGCTTTCCAACTACTCCAGTGGAGACCTGCTCCTGAGCAGTCGTCCGCAGGCCAACAAGTGTAGGACACTCAGCCTGTGCCTTACAAAACTCCTCACGGGACGGTCCTCCTGCCGCAAGCAGCTCCTGCAGCTCTGGCAGGGACCCAGACTCCAACACCTTTTCCGCCTCAGGATGCTCAACCTCCTCTCCCACTGGAGCAGGAGGTGCCAACACCAGGACAGGTGCCTTCTCAGAATCTGCCCTTGGTCCTTGTTCTGGCCTGTTCCCCTCTAGTGTCTCTTCCGCTAGAGTTGTCCCCACTTCACTAGGAAGTAGTTTTACCTTCTGTGCCCTAGTGAGCACAGCTGATGAAATCCAGGCCATATAGGCCTCAGGGCCTGGTACTAACCCGGGTTCAACAAGATCATTCCCCAGAAAGCACCCAGCACCCTGCTTCTCTCGCACCCCGACATTGACCATGGCCTTCCTGCCATTCACCTCTACCTCCACTCTAGCAAGAGGGTACTCCATGTCATCACCACTAGCTACAAGTCCATACCCCTTGGAACCAGGAATGATCTCTTCGGGTTTGAGATATTTGCGTTCAACCATAGTCCTGTGGGCACCAGTATCCCTCATGGCAGGAACCTTCCTTCCATTGATACTTGCCACACTCATATACCCCGTTGAGTTAGGGTGAATATGCTTAAGGGCTTCTGGGTCAAGTTCCCAGATGTCCCTGGTGACTAAGTTAAACTCACTTGGGCCTCCCTTCATGTCTGCCCCCACTGAAAGCACACTTGCTATCACGGGAGCCACTGGCACCACATCCTTCACTGGGCAGCCGGGCTTTAAGTGTCCCTCTCGGTGGCACTTATAGCATTTATTCCCCTTCGGAGTGAAAGGACCCTTTCCTCCTTTCCCCTTCTGGTACTGACTAGAGACCCCGTTCCCCTTAGACTCTTGTCCTGACTGAGAGTCTTGGGAACCGTTCTGGCCCTTCCCCTCTGGTTTAGGGCAGGCCTGCTGGGAGTTCTTCTCCCCCTTGGGTTTGGAAAGGGGTTGCCCCTGCCCCCTGTTCACTCTGTTGGCAAGCCACTTATCTGCCATCACTGCACGTTTCTCAGGATCCCCCTCAGGAAGGTCAGACAAATACTGTCTGAGTGGGACAGAGCACTCCTCCTGGAGACGCTCTGCAATCATCACCTGATTTAGGGACTGGTAATCATTTGCTTCCATCCCTCTCACCCACTCATTCCAGTCTCTCACTATGTCATGGACCCAATTCTCAAAAGGAACCCCCTCTGCCTTCTTGTTCTCATGGAACCTCTGCAAGTACTGGACTGGTTTCAACCCAAACCGTCTAATCAAAGCATCCTTCATGCACTCATATGTCAGACTGTCTTTCTCAGGCATTCTTTCAATCACTTCAGTCCCTTCCCGAGGGAGGCGACTCAGTAAAGTCGCTGCTTTGGACTGACCATTAAGACCTTGAGCCTTACATGCTAAATGAAAGGCACGCGTCCAACTGAGAATATCAGTGCCAGGGACATACATGTGTATCAATTCTTTTGGTACCTTGGTGGTATTTTCCTTTCCCTGGGACTTTGAAGTGGATGCACCATCCACAGAGCTAAGCCCTCTATCATCTGCTAACTTGAGCTTCTCTTTCTCTAGGGCTATCCGCTCTTTCTCCAATTCCCTATCCTTCTCTTTCTCCTGTCTCTCCCTTTCTTTCTCCAGCATCTATTTATTTATTTATTTAAAGAGTTTTATATAGCGCTGGCTAGACCCGGAGGTATCAGAGCGCTTTACATGAGAATCAGCAATGTAACAGAAAAAGTTCAACAATTACACAATAAATAAAAAAAAATAGGTAATACAATTAGGAGAGGAGAGAAAGGAGAGAGAAAAGTAGTGGAGGGCGCAGGGGAGGTAAGAAAGGGAGGATAAGGGAAGAGACAGGCGGTAGCGAAATTTTCCACTGAGAAAATGGACCCCTATACGAGTGATGCATATGTTCCACCGATATTCAATCAAAATGTACGTCAAGGGGGTTCTACTTATGCCACCTCAAGCTCTGGAGACGTGTCAAGCGACTCAGATTCCTCACTGAGTGAAAATACTACAAATAAGAACAGAGGACGAGGTAATAGAAGAAGCTGGAAGAGCAATTTCCAAAATCAAAATCAGTTCCCACAATGGTGGCAGCCCAACCCCTGGATGTACGGGGGTCCCACCTTTCCCCAGCAAATGGGACCATTCTGTCCCCCACAAATGCAACCAGGTCCCGGCATGCAACCTTTTTTAGGGTTTGGCCCGAGGAGAACAAGGGGCAAAAGAAGACAAGGACCGGTCCAAGAAGTACATTGGGGACCGACGCCACAACCAACGATGGACCTAAGGAGTGGGAAAAAGGTACCGCAAGAGACAGCAGGACCGAGCAATGGGACAATCTCATAATTAATCTAAGCTCACAAATCCTTACAGAGGACGAGGAGAGTCTCCTAAATAGAGGCTTAGGTTTTGTGGCCACTCAGACTGGAGATCCATTCGTGGCACAAATCGAGATGGGTACGTTTTTTAGAAAAATTAGACTGCACTTTCACTTTGCCAAACAGACAAATAAAGAAAGGGACACAGTGGATAAGAACACTGGGCTAAAGAAACCCTCCACCTTCAACCCACCCACAGCCAGCTTGCCAGCAAAGGTTCTCACCATCGAACAAGCTGTTGAGAACGATGTAAAAAAAACTCTTTCAGACTCAGGTGAAACCCTTCATCAATTTACCTAAGAAGGAGCAAGAAGCCTTAACATCGAATGAAAATATAACAATAAAACCGGCCGATAAAGGCGGGGCTATTGTTATACTTGACACCACGACATATCGTAGTGAGTGTCTGAGGCAGTTGCAAGACCATAAATCATACCTTCCACTTCTGGAGGACCCAACTGAACGGCTGCAAAACACCATTGGCCATTTGGTTGACGAAGCAACAACTGAAGGGTGGATTACGTCGCAGGAGGGTCAGTACCTTCAAACTCCACACCCAACGATTCCATACTTTTATATCCTCCCAAAAGTTCACAAACCCCAAAGACCACCACCGGGACGGCCTATAATTTCAGGGATCGGTTCGATTTTAGAACCCTTGTCCACCTTTGTGGATCATTTCTTGAATCCGATGGTTAAAGAAATGCCCACATTCCTTCAGGACACAAAAGATGTCCTGAGGTTGCTCCCTGATATAGAGTTTGACACATCCACTGATATCCTTGTGTCTTTCGACGTGGAATCTTTGTACACCTCGATACCACAAACCGAAACTCTCGAGGTAGTAGGGAATCTGTTGGAACATAGGGACCTGCAGTCTATAACACCTGTCCCTTTCATTATGAGTCTTACTGAGATAGCGATGAAAGAGAATTATTTCAGGTTCGAAGACACTACCTACCTTCAAACATCTGGGACCAGTATGGGTAGTGTCTTCGCTCCTAGTCTCGCGAACCTGTATGTACATTATTTTGAGCAGGTAGATGTCTTGACACCGACCAATCCCTTCCTATCATCGCTTCGTACATGGAAGCGTACATAGACGATATTTTCGTCGTCTGGCGCGTGACAGTCGAAGGACCTCCTTGAATTCCACCAATGGCTTAATACACGCAATGCCTATCTAAAATTCACAGTGGAATACAGCAAAACACATCTGGCATTTCTAGATCTAATGATCTTAGCAACACCTAGTGGATTGGGATCTGAACTTTATAGAAAGCCCATGGCTCGTAATGCACTCTTGAGCTATGAAAGTTGTCATCCTCGTTCCCTTAGAAATAACTTACCGTTTGGTCAGTTTTGAAGGTTCAGAGAAATTGCTCCAGTAAAGAAGCATTTGAGGTACATTCTCTCAAACTCGAGGACCAGTTACAAAATCAAGTTAACAAAATCATACGCCAATCAAAGAAGTGCGCTTCGAACAATAACCGTGAAGCACTCCTCAAACAAACACCACATAAAGAGAAATCCTCCAGAATCACTTTTGTGAACACGTTTAACACCAAATCAAACCAGGTTCAGAAAATTGTCCAGAAACATTGGTCAATCCTGAACACGGTGGAGACAGTTTACCTATGCCCCTCTTTGCTTTCAAGAGAGGACAAAATTTAAGGGATAAACTTGTACATACAAGACCAAGGAGCAAACAAGTTAGACCAGTCGGCACCTTGTGGGACCTCCCTCCGGTCGAAGGCCACCATCCTTGTGGCATGTGTTCAGCCTGTCCCCAACCGAGTTACAAGATGGCTGCCAACACTTTCTGGTTTGAAGTGTTGGCAGCCAATCAGCCAATTGGTAAAAGGAGGGAAAAGGAGAAAACAATAAGTTGAAGAGTTAGATGGGCATGGGTAGGGTAACTACATAAAGACAGGAAGTCTTTAAGGCAGCTGCCTTAAGGGGGCGCATGCTATTGGAAGTGACAGTCGTCATTGGAAGAATGCCTGTGGCACACCAGACGGTTCATGAGCAAATGAAGGAAGCTCTCATTAGGCTGTCTGGGCAGAAACCTGCTCAATCCTGCAGAGATTCCATGACTGCAAGATAGCGAATGGTATTCCATTTAAGACTTGGATTCATGGAGTATTGCATGATTGGAATGAGTGGGAAAGAGGGATGAAGACCAAGGATTTTCAGTCCCTTAACCAGTTGATGTTGACAGAGCGACTCAAGGAGGAGTGCTTTACCCCACTTAGGGCAATACCTGTATGGTCTGACAGAGAGGGATGCAACAAAACGTGCAGTATTAGCTGATATTTGGTTAGCTAAGGGAGTTCACAAAGTGCTGGAGCAGCATGGTTCTATGCCAAAGGGGGGAAGTAACTCTCCACAGACTGGTTCCAAACCAGAGGGTAAGGTCCTGGGTAATGCTCATGGGACTCAAGAAGGATCCAAGAAACATGAGAATGGTAATGGTGTGTCTGGGAAGAAGCATCATGAGAAGGGAAGGCACGGAAGCCCTTCTATGTTCAAAGTGGTAACTTGTTTAATGTGCTACAAGGTGGGACACTATAAAAGAGACTGTCAAGAGAAGAGACTTGACACAGCCACACCCTGATTGCAAGCATGTGACGTATGTGTGAAGGTAACTGAGAGGGACGAGTTGCGCTCAACCTAGTAGCTATGGGCATTTGGAAGAGGGACCCAGTTGCAGTGAAGCACATCAATCCTAACACAATGGGATTTGTACAGGAAGTTAGGCCAAGTGAGGTCTTATATGGGTCAGGGGTGCGGCCTGGGGCCCCAGACTTTCATGGGGGCCACATTCAGCCAAAGATTAATGAATATCTGTGAAATATGGGAGACTTGAGGGCCCCTCACCACATCCTTGAGGGTGGCATTATTTTGAGGTACACCACTGCTCACATTCACCAGTGGCTTGGGATAGCAATCATATGTCTTCCGTGAACAAATGAAGGCAGGGGCCCAATTTACACCAGACATTAAGTAATGGTGCCAGTCTCACCAATACACACACACTGCCATACAAACCGAGGAAGGTAAAAACTTGCACTGCACGTGCCAGTCTCTGTTTGCCCCATACAGCCGCACCCCTCTCCAGAAAACCCTAGAAGTGGGTCACAAGTCTGAAGAGGCCTTGGTGTTGACTGGATTTGCTCCAGTAGATAACAGAGCTCTGTAGCCTGCCTCTGGCGCCTCTGAGAGGACCGCAGAGCGAATAGTTCACATTTTTTTTTAGAAAAGTAGGGGCACAAGTGTCAGCAAAGTGAGAGGTGAATAAATATTTACTTCCAGAAATAAGTGTCTCTTTTAATTTCGTCTCTTTATTATAAATATGTTTTTACACAGTACAGGTTCTACAGAGCAGAAAACGATGGAAAGTGTATCTTTACGCCTAAACTCTTCCATTCATATAATTTAGAATTTTATAAGAATTATAAAACAACTTTAATATTTATATAGGCATCAGCTATATTTCTATTATGGTTTATGTGGGGGTCCTGATTCCCCCCGACCCACCGTCCATCCGGTGCTTTCTCTCGGCCAAACAAAGTTAACCGGAGAGAGACTCTTTGCCCCACGTTAGCAGTCAGTGTGGTCTTAAAAGCGTCCCCCGTGCAGAACGAGATGGTTGCCAGACCGTGAAGCACAAACTAAACTTTTCACTCCAATTCCAGGCAAACCTTTGTATCTCTGAACAATCAACCGGCAGAATGAAAAGATTGTAACATTATAATCCCGAGAAAGTGGATTTGGTTGATGTGCACAATCTCTTCCTTACACAAGGTACTATTGTTGAAAGACCGCTTACATGCTAAATAGTGGAGGAATACAGACGTGTCTCACCAGCACAGTCAGTCAGTGGGGGCTTGAGTCCACATCAGAACAGGGAGATGCCTTGAGATCTTAATTTGCCAAAATAAAATAAGTGAAAGAAAGGCAATGTTGGTGAAATGTCTTATCGTGAAAACGTATACATTTCAAATGCTGCGTGGTCATTTTAGCGTATAAAATGAATCAAATGGAAGTCTTAAATGCAAAAGTAAAGCAAAAGGCACATATGGATTACATTTTCCAGACCTGATGCTGTGTCATGACTGGCAGGGGCCGCAAGTAGATGTCACGTTTAAAGAGAAAACCGTGGGGCATATTACCAACAACTAGCGATAATTTTTGTCTCTAACTTGTTTAGAGACAAAAATTATCGCCGCACATCGGCGATTTTTATCGCAGATAAACCTTGCTATTAGCAAGGTTTATCGCAAATGCGATAAAAAACGGCCGCAATGCATGAATATCGCTGAAAAGTCAGCGATATTCATGCATTATCAAGCAAATGCTCTTAGCCATGTTATCCACCTCCCATTGGATAACATGGTGAAGAACTGCTCAGGGCAGGTGTTAGCTTTTGGAGATATTCGCGCTTAGCGCGAATATCTCCAAAAGTTGGTAATAGGAGATAGCGATGTTAGCGACTATTTCCAGTCGCTAACATCTTGGCACGCCCACTTTGCATGTCATTAGTGATAAATATCACTGACATGCAAAGCGGGGCCCAAGATGGTCACTATCTCCTATTAGCTGTCACTAACTGGTGTTAGCGACAGCTTGGTAATAGGGAGATAATTTTATCTCCGCTTTCTTGGCTTTTAAAGCCAAAAAAGCGGAGATAAACCCCCTTGATAATATGCCCCCGTGTTTTTCCGAATTGGAGTAATTGATAATGTATGGAAGTCGAATATATACTGAGAATTCTGGTAGGATCTCTGCTATAGCCCTTCCTGCTATCCAAAATGGTGCACAGACATAATATCGACTCCAAAATATCGTCTGGACAGAATATCGAGTTTTAAATATCGTTTGGAGAAAATATCGACTAGACAGAATATCGACAGCCAAAATATCGTTTTTAAGGTAAGTGAAGTAATATCGACTGTAAATAATATAGACAGTGAAAATATCCAAGTATATAATCTAGATAGTAAAAAATATAGTTTTTTAAATAATATTTAATTATTTATAGTGTGTTTATGTTATAATATGTGTGAAAAGTGTCAATTTATTTTATTATTTTTTTTAATTAATTATTTTTTTAATTATTGTGTAATTTAATTCTGTAGCGGGTTGTGGGTTTATAGGGGAATAGGGTGGGAAGTAATTTAATTATAATTAATTAAATATGTAAATTTATTAATTGGTAGTAATAATTAATTAATTGGTAATTAAATAATATATGTTAATTATTTAAAATTTAATTGGTAATTAATTTTATTTAATTGATTAATTGCTAATTATGTCAATTAAAATAATGTATTTTCTCTAGCGGGTTGTGGGTTTATAGGGGAATAGGGTGGGAAGTAATTTAATTATAATTAATTAAACATGTTAATTTAATAATTGGTAGTAATATTTAATTAATTGTTAATTAAAAAATGTTTGTTAATTAATTAAAATGTAATTGGTAATTAATTTTATTTAATTGATTAATTGCTAATTATGTTAAATGAAAGGGGTATTTTTAGGGTTCAGGGTCAGTTTTCAGTTTTTTGGTAAAGGGGTATTTTTAGGGTTCAGGGTCAGTTTTCAGTTTTTGGGTAAAGGGGTATTTTTAGGGTTCAGGGTCAGTTTTCAGTTTTTGGGTAAAGGGGTATTTTTAGGGTTCAGGGTCAGTTTTTAGTTTTTGGGTAAAGGGGTATTTTTAGGGTTCAGGGTCAGTTTTCAGTTTTTGGGTAAAGGGGTATTTTTAGGGTTCAGGGTCAGTTTTGGGTTTTTGGGGTACATATACAATATTGCCTATTATTTAATTAAATGTTGTTACTATATATATATGTTTTAAGAAATATGATTAAAAATATATTTTTTTTTACTTTCATTAAATATTTAATTATTAAAAGTTATTTTAAGTATTGTTAATTATATTTTAGTAATTAATTTTTTATATTAATGTAATTAAACATTGTTTTTAGTAAAGTCGATATTTTTTACAACGATATCGCCTAAAAGCTGTCGTTAACATCAGTTAGCGACAGCTTGCTAATAGAGCAATAGAATTATCGCCGCTTAGGGGCCGAAAACGGCCGCTAAACCAGCGATAATTGTCTATCGCCACCCTTGGTAATATGCCCCTAAGCTCCTTAAATTCCAGATCTCACTGTGTGTGATGTGCTGGGTATACCTGGGCCCAACCAAGAATTGAAGCTCATTGGTGAAGTTGTATGTCAGAATATTGATGCAATAAATATCATTTTGACATATACATAGGGGGATATGTACAATAGAGCATGTCGTTAGCCTCCTGGCTTAACGACACACTATGCCAATTCGGAAATGTAAGGCTGCACAATATTTACAAGAATGTGGTGTAGCCTTGCAATTCCCCCGGCGATGGCCCTAAGTTGAACAACTTAGCGCCAGCGCAGGCACCCTTGCACCAGAGTGCAAGGGTGTCTGTGTGCAGGGGAGGATTATTTATGTGTAGGAAGGTGTCCCTTCCTGCACATAAACAATCATAACATGCCATTTTGTAACTTTCATGTGTTGTGCTTCATGGAGCACACTTGAAAGTTACAAAATGGCATTTTTTAAAAAGGTTTGTTTATGTACAGGAAGGGGCACCTTCCTGAACATAAACAAACCATGGCATTTTGCTTTTTCCATGTGTGCTGCACAAGGCAGCACACATGCAAAAAGCAAAAACGAGGAGAAATAATGTATTTCTCCATGTTTTGCCAACTTAAGACCAGGGTTTTCCTGGTCTTAATTTTGGCGCTGCCTCCTATGTATGCCACCAATGTACATAGGGGACAGCGTCAAATAAAATGGGTGTTGAGGTGGAACACCCACCACAACACCCACTGCATTCCCCTTTTCACGCTAAAAATAGCTGAAAGGGTACCTTATGTACAAGGCAGCGTTAACCACGTTAAGTGGCTTGACGCTGCCTTGTACATAAGACAAGGCCCCTATCACCATGGGAACGTTCCCATGGCGATAGGGGCTTGTACATATGCCCCATAGCGTCCTATATTTTGTTTACAAAAATATCATTCCATCGCGTGTAGATTTTCAGTCATTATCTCCGGTTGGGTGATATTTTTGTAAACAATATTTAGGGCACAATATTTATATCAGACATTATTTTGACAGTGATCTTCTGGTTCCGTACCCTTCAGGGGTGCCACTGTCCAGTCCCTCCAATCAGGGCCCGGTTTAGCGCTGGGGCAACAATCTTTTTTTGGCACCCACCATGACCTCTTCGGATTCCCTCACTATCACCCTGCAAAAGTGCCCCTCATCTCTCCATAGCGCCTCTCTCCCAAACATTTAATTGGTTTTAAAGCACTTGTAAAGGCAGACTTTACGAATCCACTCAGCACGCCACATAAAATACAGATCTGT
Organism: Lissotriton helveticus; assembly: GCF_964261635.1. Lineage (NCBI taxonomy): Eukaryota > Metazoa > Chordata > Amphibia > Caudata > Salamandridae > Lissotriton > Lissotriton helveticus. The sequence continues at coordinate 1,816,965,666 of NC_136063.1, forward strand.
TCTTTGCAGCAGGCATCTGCGCTACTTTATGTCAAAACTGCCACTAGACAAAACTCCAATCGTTCTCTCTAGCCGGAACATTATTCACAAGAGTTATCTTGATATCTTTATGCCTGAAAGCTGAATGCCCAAGGAACTCTGCAGCAGGTGCTTTTAAATTGTAAGTTATTGCTAAACACAGCTCCTCCCCTGAGGTCAGGGTTCCCCCTCCAGATCAGTGCCCTGGGCAGCCGTACCATTCTTACCGCCCTAAAGCCGGCCCTGCCTCCAGCTAGGATTCGCCCGCTGACTAAGCTAATCAAACCCTCTGTGGTAGGCAATGGACATATGCTCCCTGCAATGACCGTTCTGAGGAATATAATGCACTCCGTGACCCCGATCATGAGTATCATGGATTGATGGCTATTATTTTCTGACCCCGGAAGTACTGCTACTGGAGATTCTAGGAATTACAGGGACAGAAAAATAACGGACATTACACATTTCAGCAAAAAAATTCTCTGTGTGAAAAAAAAACTCTTGTAATTCTGGTCAGCCCAGTTACTGTTATTACTGGGCCTATCGGAATTTATGGGCCACTCATAATGTGGGGCTGAGAGTCTTTTGGTTTTACAAACAGCCACCGAGTGTTGACAAACTTGTACAATCCCATGACTGGATATACTCCCTCTGGAACTGCTCTGAGCTTTACTGGTGGTCTTGTATGTCCCATTCCGGTAGCTGGGAAGCGAGCCACAGGTGAATGTTTGACATTGTTCAACATTCTGTCCATCGATTGATCTTTTTGTGTTCACACACTTGTCACATTTGTTGGTATCACAGCACGTTTGCATAAAATGAGACTGCTGCATTGCTAGATGGTGACGCAAAGTCTCCCACATATGATATACCAAGGAACAACTATGACCTGTGAACAGTTTTAAACCTGCACTGCTCACTGAGTGCAATCAAACCCTTTTGTTTCTTTCTGGGGTATCTATTTTAAGTTGCCCCTCATCTCATGCCTGTTTATCCAGATGAACAAAAGGGCAATATTACGTGACTCCATAGTGAGGTGCTGTGGACCTGCATGTGTACTAGACTTATGGGCTCGAAAGCAAACATGCCTGCTCTGCTTGGGATATCTGCTTCTGGTAACCTCAGGTGCTTCTTTATTTGTGGATGAGGTGTTTGCAGGTTGGTCTGATTTTGGCTGCAGTCTCCCCCCAACTCGTCCCTTTTCCCACCTCTTCCTTGGTTGCAGAATCAGGTCCTGGAGCAATTGATCAGTCCAGAATGAATACTGGTATTAGAGTCCAATGTTTCTTCATGTTGTTGTGGTATTGAGGAGTTCGCCCCAAAGGATTTAACTATTTTGCTGATTCCTGGGCAACATTAACTGTGCCGGTCTTCTATAGTTGTAGCACCAATGAGCATTTGTTCTGCATGAATATCTATATCAGCTATAAAGCCCTGCCATCTTGTAAACCAATGGGGAAAAATGTCTTCAAAGTTCCCATGCGCATTTATGACTTCATATTAAAGGCCGTAAACATATTGGCCACAATACCTACACATTAACATCTACAAAACATCACTGAATGCCACATCTTCATAAAATCAAGCAAAATATGATAATACAATTTCAGTTTATTTGGAAACAAGAGAGAAGTTCTTCTAAAAGCTCTTTATATGAGCTATCACATAACAGAGATATTCAACTGTATTTTCATTCCTTTTTCATCCTTGAGAGGGACCGCTCTGCAGGTTGCAGGATTACCACCCATGTTTGCTTTGTAACTCGCTGTACCGCCCCACCTGTAACCCTCCAGAAGAGGACCAGGTTGTTGATCTCATGTAACTGGTAAGACATAATCATTCACTTTATCAGTTGGGAATTAAAGGCAACAGAAGGCCGTTCCCATAGTTACAGCAAGTTATCTAAACAAGGTTAAAGATTACAAATCCTTGGGGTGTTAACCCTCCAAAATAAATAAAATTGAGCTAAAAATTTTAACAAAAATAATTTTATTTTCAAGTGTATATACATACATAATGCAATGGTTCGATCAAGGGGACGAGTGCGGTTGGAGGTCATAACAATGCTGTACATATCTTTTAAGGGTTCGAATTTTGAAGGTTACATGTCTGAGGAGGTATATTCCTCCGTTTGACTTAAAGTGCTTTTCAAAAGTATCCACTCATTAATACTGAATCACACAGGACAGCCAACAGAACCTAACTGGAGATCACCATTTTCCTGTAGGGCAGGAGCACAACAGAAAAGGTCCTCGGATACTGGGATAGTTTCAGTCATGTTGTCCTCTCTTTGGGTTTCGGTCTCCAACTGGACATGAGAGTTTGAGTACAGACTGTGAGGAACTGAACCTCATTTCTGAGGTAGGGTATTATAGTATACTGTTGTGTGGCAACTAACAGACCACTGCCCCCTCCCAACTTTCCAATTCCATGCCACAACTTCTGGCCCTGCAGTTTCATGTTTGGTGCAACGTTGGAATTGTTTCCCTGCCTGCAGTAAATGGAACATGTGCAGGCTTTTTATTGGATTAACACCACAGCACAGATGTCATTGTTATTTTTTAAGAGTGGGTGCAGTTCACTCGGTTCATCTGGCATTAATAGTCAAGTGCTATGTGTTGGATTTAATAGAGAGTATTCCTACTGCTCTCATGAGGATGTCCTGCCTCCCATGTAATACTGTTCCTTTTATTTTGTTTGCAACATCACACTTCATGACATATTTCATGGTACTGCACAAGTCCATTGTATCACAGTACAGAATACACAGGCACGCAACACGAGCACGCCATCAATCTGCAATATGAAATTACCAGATGGCTGCTGAATATTTGGAGAAGCAAGATGGCTACTTTACACTCATTATTGCCTTGGAACAATTTTTCTATTTTCATAAAGAAAACAGCACCATACTTCATTAAAATCTCATAAGCTGAGCATTAACAAAATTCGCATGACTTTGTCCCATGTGTGAAGATCTAAAGCTCAGGATTCCCACTATCAGTCTCCAATATTGTCCAGTAAATAAAGGACAGTTCTGCAGGGAAATTGGACAACTGTTGCTGCAGCTACTGTAACTGCTTTGTGCTTATGTCTAACAGTATAAATAATACAGTAGATTTGGAAATGAGAACTCCTTTTGGTCAAGATGGAGAATGGCTCTGACGTTTTACCTCTTCCTTTGTGATTTTAGAAAATGGAAACATCATCATGCTCTCTCGGTTCTTCTTTCCCTCACTGATGCAATCAAGGGTTTGTTCTTGGAGAAGGAGGCATGGATTGCTTAGTTGAAGGTCTGCTACATACATACACATACAAGATTACACATTTCATCATCATCATTTAGGAGTTCCTATTTTCCCCAACAGATCTGCAGAAACCTTTAGAGAAATATGACATTATGGACCTATTCTCCAACAGATGAATAGCAAAGTTTCTGGGTTGTCTTGAGGACATTATTTGAGAAATGGATAATAGCTCACCTCATTGACATCCCAGGTGAGTACATTTATCAATCACACCGATATGGTACTTACATATACTCTAAGAAACCTCTAGGTAATATTGAACTATATACAATATAATGCCCTGCCACACTTGCAGGTTATGAGGGGATGGCGAGAGGAAGTATAAGTTAGACAGGGTTCTTGACAGAAGAACAAAGTGCAGTAACTTTTCCCAGCAGACGTTTCAAGAAGTGAACCAAAAAGAATCATGGAAACAATGAACTTGTTGCTCGTCCACATAGGTCCACATAGAGTCAAAACTGTCTCCATCAAAGCGACTGTAAAAGGTGCAACAGTCCTTTAATTCATGACGACAGAGGAAGGTCTTTGAAGAAAAGTCTGGTATATATCTTGTAGAGAAGATTCATCAGCGGCTGGTACAAGGCAATTACGATTTCTCTTAGCTAGTCAAAGATTCCTCACTGCTCCAATACAGACAAGCAGACACAGGAGATGACTGGGATATCTTCTGTTGCAGGGCAGCTGAAGACAAGAGGAGAAGCATGTCATTAGTACTGTGCATTGCAATTAATATAAAATCTAAATAAATCTCAACAAAGTTTAGAAAAGTCATGCTGGTATTTAACAACAAGCATTGCGTGAATATATAAGAAACAAAGAGCAAAGGTAAGGTTTCATTATAGCAGAACTCGGTCTCGCTACTTCACTAAGATTAAGAGTATGGTTTAGCTAAGGAAACTTGATCATCTAAAGTTCAAATTTAGTTTAGGTTGATTAAACATGACAAGAGCAATGCATGCCCTGTAGATGTCCTAAAAAACCTTTCCGCATTAATGAGCTAAAGTGAGACGTCCACATAATCAATCTAAATTATATGTCTGTCTAGGAAAACCACACATTAGAAAGAACATCTTCCAGAATGCAGTTGCTTTTGCCAAAGTGCCTTCAATCACATTATCAACAACAGATGATGCACAAAGTGAACCCTGAGTTATCTATGATGCCACCTGGGATACCAAGGTAGTAACCACGGTTCTATGTATCTAGATGGTTACTAATCCTGAAGTCTTTACTAGAGAATTATGTCGCTCCTTATCACTGCTTGATGAGACCTGCCTACTACCATTAGACCAGTCCTTTATGTCACTGTTAGAGTTCATATAGGCTGATATCGTTGAAACAAGTGGATTAATATTGTGCATAACCTATAGAGCCATCCTCTCACTACCTTCATGCTGTTGGTGCATCCTTGGCCCTGGGGCTACCATGCTATTAAAACATCCACAGCACCATAGTCACTTATTTTTTTCCAAAGTCCTATAGCGCTGCACATCAAGGAAGCTTCTATCAGCGTAGCTTTTCTCCCAGATTAATTTGCATGTCCAAGTGGAACCTCTCTCGGATGTCAAGATATGGATGCCCGAAAAGCAGTGTAGTACTTAGGCCAACAGATACCAACAGGAGATAGACATTCTATTTCAATCTGATGTGCAACCAGTTCAAATCAATATTCGTTCTCAGCTGGCGTGATGCCCGGGACCAATTATCTCCAGCATCGGCTTATTCAATAGTACCTAAAATAGAACAACTCCTGATGATTAGGAATTCTTGCAAATGTATTGGTATGCCATTATCAGTCTTAGGTGAGGAGTAGGTGATCCAGATAGAGTCTCTAGAAGGCATCCCTTTCTCAAAACCTTAACTCATTTGAACAATGGATCGCTAATATATTACTAATGCACTATAATGTCTATCCCTGTTAAGGTTATCCCACAGATCACTCAAAACGACCAACATTAACTAATTTCCTCTGGAAACAAAACTCCATCCTAATTGACTTCCTCAAAGCACTGGAATCTACAATCGGTCCCGCGGCTGAACATCCTTGCTCCTGTCAAAAAGATCTCTAAAGGTCTTACAACAATGTGTCCAATCGAATGCAGCAAGCTGTCTTGTTGAATTCCATACAGCTCTACACTAATACCCTTCTTCATCAACACACATCAAAAGGTGTCCAGTCATTTGTGCTATCCTCTGTAATTACGTGGATTACATGGAATGCACTCTCAGAATAAATACAAATCCTCTCAAGGACTCCATCCGCATGAAGAAAGTTAAGAGTTAGAGTGCTCAGTGTTATACAACCAACTCATGCTCAAAAGTGAAGAAGACAGAACTAATTCTCCTAGTTAATGCAGAGCTGACTATTTCACAACTAACTTGGTTACTTAGCCTTCATCCAAATTAACTCCTTTTTAAAATAATCTGTTATAGTTAAACTCAAATTTATCACTCAAACCCAAAATCAACTATCCTATCAAAGCATATTTTTGATTCTAAGGTTTAATACAAGTGTCCCCCTTATTTGCCTTTCCCACAAATAGTTGAAGATACAGTTTCCAGGGTACTGTACGACCTAAACTATTTAAATAGGCACTGTTTTGGCATCTGAAATTCCAATTAAGAGACTCCACTGAGTTCAAGGTCCATAACCAGACCTTTGCATCATCTGAACGCAGGAGATTACTTCTCCAAGACTCTCCTCGCTCTTCACAGGCTACCGATGCACTCTATAGGAAGACACAGAGCTGTTCACCGAGGAGAAACTGAATACCTACACATATACTAATCAAATGAGTTAATAGCTGCACCCTCCGATTGGCTTCTGTAATGCACCTCAACATACCAACACTTCACAAAGCACCCGCAGGAGCAAAAGTGACAGCATGGAAGGAGTCTTCCCTCCCTGCTTCTGGGACATTCAGTTGATAGTGAACAGAGAAGAAAGTCTCATGTGGATAAGGGAAGTGCATGCTCCTCTATGATAAGACTAGGAGAATCCTGCACTCTTTCTCAAAAAGGATATATTCTGTTGCATTGCAGGGATGAATCCATAAACTGACTTCATTAATTATTTCCTGGATAGTCTTCTTTGAGTATTCATCAGACATTGATAAAAGTCTGTGTCCAAACTGGGGGGATGGGGTGAGCAAAAGAATGATGGATTAAAGCTAGATCTTTGTGACTGGCGGTGAATGTTTGCATTATTCAGCATCCCGTCCATCATTTGTTCCTTTTGCTTTTGTCTCCCAAAGTGGGAATGGTGTGCCCAGACATGGGTCCCGTTCTCACTGCGCCACTGGATTCAAGCTAGCATGGCTGATGTGGGGTGATGCCCCGAGACCGGTGTCAGGATGCTTGTTTCATGTCCAGAGAGGACATGGCTCGGCAATTTGTTCTGGGCTGTTACCATGAAGGCTGATTTGCATATGGTGGGTCCAAACTTGGGTGGTGTGGTGAGCAAAAGAGCGATGGATTAAACCCAGATCTTTGTGACTGTTTGCATTGTTCAGCATTCCATCCTTTTGTACACCAGACATTGAATCCATAAACAGCAAAAAATGCGTTCTGTTTTAGGAAATTGGATTTTTGCAGAGAGATTTTGCTTTTATTTAATAGCATATATTAACTTTTACAGTTAGATATGGAGTAATGAAATGGATATGTTTCACAAACAAAATAGCATGTAGAATGAAGATCCTTATAAAGACTTGAAGAAGATAGTGTTACTTTTAATCAACAGGTGCTACGGCCATTCCACAAAAGCACACAGACAAGAACATAAAACAAGGCCGGGGCGTACCCGTGTGCTGCATCCTTTTGCCTTGAGTTTAAGATCCCAAGGGGTATGGTTCCTAACAATCTAGAGTTGTCAATATTGTATACTACCCTCCCACAATATTGTTCTCCTGGCAACCTCCCTAAAACCGGGGGGAAAAAACAGGGTCTTTCATATAGATATGTTCTGCCCTCATGTGGTTCCCTGTGTGTGCTCTAAGGAGATATCTGAAGCCTCTTTCTTGTCTACCATTTAGAGAGATATCCGAAGTCTCTTTTTTTCTTTGCTTTTTGCCTTCATGCAACTTGTGCACTTTTCCGGACATCAAGGCCTGCCGAAAACTAGTCAACACATAGGTTTCTTCACTAGAGCTCCTGTCATAGGGGAACACTCCATTACCTTATTGCACACATGGGCATGGCGGTTACTTCGACATGGTGAACAGTAGCACATGGTTCTCATAACCTGATTCAAAGCTGTGTTGAGGATTGATGGGAAAGCCTACCTCTTTGTCCCTTTGGGCCTGTCACCTTATGTGCTCAGTTCTTCTTTATTGTTCTCTGTGGGACTGGCCTGCTTTCCTTTGTTTAAAGATCTTGAGTGCACTGCTTTTTTAAGGAGCGGAACCACTGTTAAGAGGCGATTTATCATATCTTACTTCTACATGAATGAACAGTATTTCAACTCTGCTTCATACCAAATTCTGAGCAGGTGGTCCAAGATGTAGCCTATGAAACAGTTCTATTTTAAACAAAATGCAACTGGAGGAGACTGTTTACAATTTTTTATGCTTGTAAGTTAAAGTTATCCTGCCAAATTTGCATATGCTTCCGAAATATCAGATCATGATTTGCACAATAATCTCTGCAGATTGATTGAGTTTACAATGGGCAAAATCTGCCAGAAGTGCAGGTTTTCCTGCATGGTAAACTTTAGCTGGGGGCGAGGAAAGAGATGTTACAACGCAGTTCTTATGAGAAGAAGCATTTCAAAAGTGATGAATAACTTCAAAATGATAACTTTGTGAATATTCACAAACATTTCCACAGCCTTTTCTCATATTCGGTGCCATTCTCTTCTTATGACTACATCAAGAAGGTACAATTGCTGAAAATATTATCTTTGTGATCCTTTGTTTAATTTACCTGCTAATGATGTGGTTAGGAATGGCACTGCTGTGGCGTTATTGGCCTAACCTTGTCAGTGTATGTTCTGTTTAAAAATAGACAATAATAAATACGTCCATATATATATATATATATATATATATAGAATGTTTCTCAATTGTTTGTGACTTGCTAAAGATGTGGAAAATATACCATATGCTTTTTCCTATTCGCATTTTGGTGAGATGGGAAAAATACTTATAGAGCTACAAATACATAACTACCATTGAGGGGATGCTCTAGATTTGGGAAAAGAGCATTGGAGACGAGGAGGGGTGCTAGGTATCGTGAATTATAAGGATGACGAAACAGATGAGGTGTTTAAAAAATTGTATAAGCAGTACCTGCATTAGAAAGGCATTGGCCCTTTGTGGGAGAGGCGTGGTCTTTGTCGACGATACTTCCTCCAGTTTCCCTGCCGGTGTGGCATTCCATTTCGCACTCCCTTTGGGTTTACCAGGTTTCTAATATTATCTTCCTCTGGCTCCTTTCCATTGGAGGCTTCCGCCAGTGGAGCTGTGGATAGAACAGTCTGTGTTAGTGCAAAGAGACAAGGAGGTCTACTTCTCCAACATTCTGTTTGAAAGGTTTTGAAATATGTGACCCCCACAAAAATATATTCATTCTGTCCATATTGTGTGTTTTTCAGCACCTGAACATAGGCTCATAACCTCAACGTTTGCCAAAGTGCATTCATGAAAATACTGAGGGTAAAGCCGAAAATCAAAGATTGGGCCTGGCTTTGCTAATGTTGAATTTTCAACAACATTTGCATTGCTCTCATATTTCCTCTGAAGCATATTAAAAGGTGCCTGATCTATCTGAGATTTACACCTCACGTAACATAATATAGTTGTACAGTGCACTTTCGCCCCAGTGGGTATTTTGATGCTTTTGACAGGTACCAGATAGATACTGTTACACAACTCAATGGCAGTCATTTTATAAACCTCAGAAGAATGTAAGATTGGGTTGATCCACCAGGATTCAAACCTCTAAACCTGTGGTCACATACAGATCTCGCAGCAGATGTTTTACTTCACTGAACCTCCAAACTCATAGTGTTTCATATTTCCAATAAAATTATTTAGAGATATCCAGAACATATTCCAAATGTACTAAAACTAATACTTTTTAATCCCCTTTGTATTATCATCCTAATGAGTTCCACTCTCAGGATGTCAGATCTAATCACCATAAGATACACCTCATTTGCGGTTTCTGGTCATCTTTCACCAACACTCAACTTTGAACTTTTCTTCTCTGTTGGTTGCTTGATGACTTTAGACTACCTGTCATATACACAATAAACTGCATTCTTTTGTGCTTATTTTTTCTTTATTGTACAAAGAATGCAGGCTGCTGACAACTGAATTGTAATCATCATTTTCGAGGCCAGTGCCTAAGTCCTCTTATTTAACTACCCCTTAGGTCCAGGTACGGCCATCTTCACTTCCGCACCTCTGCAAGGCCAGCAAAGAAAGCATTTGCTATTAGTCAATGACTAGCATTTTTGTTGCCATCATACACATCCTTGCTTTGAAACTCAAGTACAAGCAGCGTCTCTAGCTCTTTATTCACAAACCAAATAGCAAGTCACTTAACATGACAATTTTCACATAAGCAAAATGGAAGGTTGGTCCATCCTGCGATTTCTGCATCTCAATATACTTCAGAAATACCCGGATGGGGGATATCGGCCAGCAATATCCGCATTAACTTTCACTTACACATGCTGTAAACAGGCCTAAAGAATAGCTACGGCAAGTCTGATGCTCCCGTGAGGCAATACGACTCCCTTTCCCTCGCTCATATTAAATAATTGACGGGTGCATGAACCCACAAGGCATTTGGCGGAATGTTGAAACAGCAGATGTGACCCAGTAACATCTCAATTTCTCCCCATCGCTGCCAAGCAGAGTTGCCTCCTGTCTCCCTGGCTCCTGCCCGGTTCTTTTCCAGCTCTGCCTGCAGTGAAAGACAAGCCTGCTCGTGCATTCCACAGGGATGAGATAGTAACACAAAGTTTAGCCCCTCCAGTCCTCGACAGATGCAACAGCCACACTGTGGCCAACCAGATATCCTTCTAGAGATTGGGCAAGTGACCATTTCTCAGTTATTAGTGAGTATTAAGTGACACCTTCTTTAACATCATTAAATTATCATGACACGTGTCAGTGCTGCTTGTCGTGCAAGTTGAAATCTAGACCACCTTGCAGGGATGGCACAGCGGATCGCAGTGTGGGATAGGACCTCGAGGAAGGTCAAGGTTATCCACTGGACTCCAGTTTATTGATGAGCTATCAGATCACATCTCACGCCCATACCAATACTAATAATAATGTCATGCCCAGCAGTAAGGTCCACTGGCATTCGGCTACTCTGCAGGTGTGGCGTTTTCCATGTAAAATGGAATTTACCACACAAGCCACAAAATCAATCATCTGTTGTATATAATTATCGATTTCAACAAAGAAGAAGTTTGCTGGTAGAACCAATGCATCACAGGCTACTAGAAAAAAAGCACTAAAGTTGTGCCCCGCTATGTCATACAGTTTGCGACAATTAATTGATCACCATTTTGTTGGTGGTTGATGTAGTGCACTGTTAAACTAGTCCTGTTGAGGTGAAACTTTTGCCCAGCCAGGGTTAATTTGAGTTAAAATTTCAAATTAGCGGAATAATTCTGCCACAGAATGTTGCCATATTATTCTGCCTAATTTAATTTTCTTTAGTCAACCCTGCCTCTTCATGTAGTTATTCCTTGCTGCATAACTCCATTGGCTGCGGTCTCTGGATAATGAACACTGAAGTAGTTCTATCACCCCGTCTGTCAGAGCCTTGCATGCAATGCGTCCCATTAGCTGATACCTCCCTCGTCAGCCAGTAGGGTAAAGAGCTCCCCCATTCGTAGAAAGGCACAACCTCAGTTAATAACTTTGGCACACAATGAGCCATTATGCAAGGATTATTTTACAAGTATCTGAAGGCTGTTCTCTCTATTGCATTACACACAAAGGTCTGCTTCCTGAGATGGGCCACTGGAGTTATGCGATTGTGCAGCCGTGACGATTTTCACTTGATTATAGATTTGCTACATTTGCCACATAATCCAACATCTGCTGCATAACCTGCAAATTTTAACAAAAAACGTGTTTCTAGCTTTAACAGTTCAACAGTTACTAAGAATGCATTGACTTGACACTTGTTGCCATGCAGTGGAAGACCATTTGCAAAGGTCGATTGGTCACCTTTCTGTACCTTATTATTATAGTTGGGTGTTAAAGTGGTACTGATGAGGTGCGACTAATGCCCAGGCATTGTTAACAATTTAATAATTTACTCAACCCTGCCACATAATTTGGCCCTCCCGTGGCTCATAATTCCGGTGGCCCTGCTCCTAAGTGTGAGCTGTAAAACACCAGTCTATAAAGGCACAGTAGTATTTGATGGTGCGATGCGAGTCCAGTGTGTCTTGGAGAGCCTTATAATATTTGTGCGCTGTAATCAGGAAAAACAAAAAAGAATGGGATGGTTAAGAGCCCACAATGATTGCCAGATTTCCGAACTACTTTCCTAACAGGAACCATTGGACTGTACAATTGCTTCCCGCACACACAAGTGTTCCTTCCTCTCTTTCTCACCTTCCCCATAGCGCAGTATTAGATTTTAATTACTTGTGCTTCTAGTTTGTTTCTATTTATTGCATATTTTATACAGCACGGGCTTGGCCCAAGGGCATGAGAGAGCTTCACAAGACAGCATGAGGTACGTTGTGGTTATCAAACATAAAAAGAAAAAATTAGCAAAAGGAAAATAATGAACAAACGGGTCATACAATCAGGGATATCACAAGATAAGAAGTATTTAGCTAACCATCTCGGTAAATCAGCAGGTAAAAAACACGAGAACAGAGAGAACAAATATTTCGTAATAGGACAGATCGGTCAAGTCAACATTGGAGATGGGCAACAATCCTTACTTTAGCCACAGTGTCTCCCACATAGGAGGATTTTAAGTTCCCTCATGAATGTGAGCAGACAAGGGGTTGTGCAAAGGCCTGATGGGAGGGTGTTCCCAAACCTTGCTGCACTACTTGAGAAAGCCTGCCGTGTGCAGCATTCTTGCCTAGAAGTCAGAAAGGTTTGGGGAGGGGCTCAGGGGTATATTATCAAGGACCGGTGTTAAAATTATCGCCGTTATATCGGCAGGAAACTGCCGATAAAACGGCGATAATGGGCTTGATAATACGCCCTTGTTAATTCCCATAGAAGCCCATGTTCTGATGTTAACCTGGGCTTCTATGGGAATTAACAAGGGCGTATTATCAAGCCCATTATCGCCGTTTTATCTGCAGTTTCCTGCCGATAAAACAGCGATAATTTTATCACCGGTCCTTGATAATATGCCCCTCAGCGTTTCTAATCCTTGTTGCGCTTGACAGTTGTTCAACTTCCAGCAAGGTAGGAGATAGTGGAGTCGTGGAGGAATTATGAGCAATGTGTGGATTCTTAAATTGGGCTCTTGTATCAATGGGTAGCCATGCAGAGAGCAGAGAATAGGAGCGAAGTGGTTGAATTTCCTGTGACCTATCACAACACGTGCAGCAGCGTGCAGCACTGCTCTCAGAGGAGCTAGATAGGCGTACGGACACCAGAGAGGAGTGAGTTACTATTATCAATCCTGAAAAGAGCCAGTGCCTGGAGCACAGGTTTCAAATCATGCTCATGAATGAACTGCCTGAGGCCACAGAGTAGTCTTAGATGGCGGCCTGTGCTTTTGAACGTAGCTGAGAATTGCCCCGAAGGTCCAGATTGTTACTAAGGATAAAGCCAAATAATTTGGCATTCTCCACAGTCGCCAGATTCCAGTTCAGGGGAGAGAAGGCACTCTTGGATAGTGCAGTTACAGGCTTGGGGGGAGTTTAATAGAAATTTAGTTTTCATTGGATTAAGTTTGAAATGGTAGATAGACATTCATTTCTGATCCTATTCAAGGTTGGAGCAGAGATGACAGATGTCTTCAGGGGATGACATCTTCAGGTAGATTTTGGTATCAACCACATATTGATGATAACGGAGTCCAGATTTCTTAAAATCTTGCCAAGAGATTCAAGATATAGATCAAACAGGGTTAATTATTTCAAGTTTAGTTTAATAATTGGCCATCTGCTGGTACTATTTTCAATGTAGCTTAATAAGAAGCAATCAATCTGTTGACATTATTTTCAGTGTAGTTTAATGAGCAGCAATCTGTTGGGCATCTATAGAGTACTGCCAGTTAATGCACAGCGATACCGCTGGCCTTTCCCTGCAGAAATGTGCATAATTTAAAGGGACAGTACGCGACTGGGTGTAATCAGAAACATACCCATTCAGATCCCCTTTTCCTTTCAAATTTCTGAAATCAGTGAAATTAGTCATTTGGAAGTGGATTGGAGTATCACTTTTTGGCGCTTCAAAGTTAGATGATGAGACTCTATGGGAGTAATTGGTTATGACAGTGAAGATGACGTTGCATAGAGCTACCTAGTGCATGGAGATGGATATAGTACATGAAGAGGCCAGTGTAGAGTCAACAGGATGTGTCGGAAGGTTCCTGCGAGAAGCTAGCAAACCTATTTTTTTCATATTTAAGGTAGATCAGACCTTTCCATCGTTCTTTGGACAGTGTGAAATAAGAAAGCACAACAGCAGAAAATAAAGAGGAAGATGGGGTGTGATGGAGTGGATAACCAAGGACCCAAAGGGTGGGAGACACCGCTCCTGCTCGCTCAATGCTGGGATAGTCCCAGCCTCGTCTAAAGCAATGCTGCACCTGTGCTCATCTGACCCAACATGCTCTGCACTGGCATGCATCCCAATTTGCAGGAGCTAAGGGGTGGAAAGAGAAGCTGTATGGATGGAGTGATAGATGTCTGGAATGAGATCCTTGGTACCTCCTATGTGTGCCACGAGACAAGTTACTATCTGGATATTTGCTGGCAAGTCTGCTACCTTTCCATGCTTTATTTATTTATTTATTTTATTTTGAAAGTTTTATATAGCGCGAACAAGATCTTTGCAGATATCAGAGCGCTTTACAAGGGCATGGGGATAAAAATACAAGGTAATAAAGCGTATATACAAAGTAATATATGAGGTAGTTAGGTACAAGGTGCTAGTTACATAGGTAGGTCAAATGACATGAGGTAGGTCACAGGTGAGGTAGTGTCGGTACACTGTGTATAGACAAACAATTGCGTCAATAGTATAAAGTACAATAATAAGGAGCATATACTTGCTTAAGCGTGTTTAGAATACTTAGAGTTTGAAGGTGGGCAAAGTTGAGGTGGGTGTGTGCAGGATGTATAGTCCCACAGGTGCGATAGTAGTAGGGAAGTAGGGATCGTTGAGGTGGAGAGGGTAAAGTGTGCAAAGTCAACCAGGTGCGTCAGCAATATAACAATACACATAATCAACCAGGTGCATCAAACATTATAACCAAATACAAAGAGTGAACGTGTACAGTTAAGTAATTCGATAATACGGGTGGTACAGTAGACCACGGGTCGGGCAGGACTTACAGAGCAGATTCATGAGTGATACGGAATAGTAGATCATGTGTATTTTGCCATGAGGATCGCTTTAACTTCTTTCTTAAAGATTGTGTTGGAGGAGATGAGCCTTGTTTCAGGAGGGAGAGAGTTCCAGATCCTGCGTGCCATTCCTGAAAAGGAGCGTTTATAAGTTTTTTCCTTCCGAAATCTTTGAGGTTTCAGCAAAAGATTGTTTGTGCTTCTAGTAGTTCAGGAGCCACCCGAAATTGTCAGCTTTTGAGTGAGGTAGGCGGGTGAATTCAGGTGCACAGCCTTGTGCGTCATGCATGCGATTTTTAGTTGTATTCTGGCTTCAAAAGGTAGCCAGTTCAGTGATTTAAAGTCCGGGGAGATATGCGAGTGTTTTTTTGAGCCTGTGACGAGTCTCGCTGCGGCTTTATTGTTGCCTGCTGGTTTCTGTCTTAGGCCATGCAGGGAAAATGTTCCTCAGCTCCTTGCAATGTGCGGGCAGGTTTCGTGAAACTGAACAGGCACTTCCTGCCTCTACACTGGTTTCTTTCTCTTACATACCCCCTCCTGGAACCAAGTAATTGTGCACTATTTCATCCTCTTCATAGCAATAGTTTCCCTATGTCACTCAATGTGCTCAAAACGTAGGATCTGAGGTGTTACATACATGCATGGACCAGCTACAAGCCTATGTTTCCAACAAGGCAGCACACAGGCGTCTATTGCATTAGTCCACTTAAACATGGACCTCCTTTCCATAAATCTATATTGCCAGCTGCTTTGACATCTCTCCTCTCCAGAGTGTGATATATCCTGCAGTGAGTATGCCCCTGCTGCCTGACCCATTTACCTGGTTCACTTTTACTGTTGCATTCACTGTTTTCACACCACCTACACTTGTGCGCCCACTCTGTTTCTCTCTTTACCGCTGTCTGTTCAAAAGTAACGGACCATGGAAAGTAGAAGAGCTCCGTATGTTAAGTGGCCCTGTTGGTATCCGTTTGTGCAGGGAACGAGACTGCATTGGGATAGACTAACTCATCTTTCTTTCTATCTGAGGTCAAATACTCGAGTATGAAGGTATATGACTAATATTATTACTAGGAGAGAAAATCGTTTCCATTCTCCATTTTTACACAAAAATGTCCAGTGATGCAGCATAGTTAGTTCATACGATTGCAGTTTTCCAGAGTAATGGTTTTGCCTAACTTGCGTGTCCCAGACATAAACCTCACTTTGCGGCAGGAATGAGGTTAAGGAGGGGAAATATGGGCTAATCTCTCGAGAAATGTCAGCAGTTCTGGGCGCCGGCCACTGTAGGCTTAGGGCGCATTGTGCTTTAATTAATCCCCTCCAGTGTGAAAAAATGACCAATTAGCATTTGTATGAAGAGACACGAGCAGAGGTAAGCCCCTCGGACACTGCCCGGACCTAGGACAGGGGCGGGGGAGAAAACCTCCACACACGACACAACATAAAGTCTGCAATACTGACCTCTTCATTACCCCATGTTTGCGTGTATGCTTCCCCCAATGTCCGTGACAAAGCACTCGGCGGTGCTGGGCAGGGTGCTACGCTCTCTGTATCTACTCTACCAGGGTCATGCCATTACGGCAGGGCGGGGCTCCTCATTTTATCTTCCTAAACAGCTGGGCTTGTGTTTGGGAAGAAGGGATGTGCGTTTACCGACCGAGCTTCCGACTGTCAGCTGAGTCCACATCTCATGCTCCTGGTGGGAAAGGAAGGCAGGAAGGGGCTTGATTTACAGCGCGGTGCGCTCGGACTCTTGCGAACTTCGCCGCCCCCCGCACAGGGGACAGATGTGAGCAGCACTCGCACATCTGGACTCCTGCTACTTCGCCTACGTGCAGCTGGTCTCGACAGGGGAGGAGAACTGGGGAGCATGGATCTTGCATTATTTTGTGTCACTCTTCATGTAGCGCCTCGAATCCCCAATAGCAGGCCTAACGCGCTTCTCCTTATTTTTCAGGCGCGTGCTGCTATTTCATACTAATGCTGGTCTAGCACGGCATGTTTCACCTCATTGCTCATTTCATTATAACTGCCCATTTTCCCTGTGCAGCCAGGAGGTATGCAGAGACATTCATTAAGTATTTCATCCAGTGAGTCTCAATATAAAACTACGGTCCTGATTCCAATCAATCTTACAGCTAGTTTACAAAGTTCACACTCTGTTCCCCAACACATTTCCCCGGGTGATGCCTGGTGGAATCTCTGGGGCGGGGACTCAAAGTATTCCTAGATTGGGGAGGCCTGTGATGTTACAATGCCACTTCTGAGTCTGAATAATAGTGTGCACGAGAAGCTTTGCTTCAGGGTCACTGAAAACAGAAGTGTTTCTGTTCTTGAACTTTGAGTTGGGCAATGAAGGCCCACAGAAAGCCCCATGGACATCTCCCGAAGGAGACCGTCAGCTGCCCATCAGAGAAATGTGTTTGACTTGAAAATTGTGTAAATTGTAGCATCAGTAACCTAGTAAGTTACATCAGAACATTGGGTATGTGGATTCGGGGCATGCAAATGGAATCATTTGGCACTGCAACCATGCAAAGCTTGTTTTAAAAACTTTGCAATCTTCCTAAACTTTACAAACTTTGCAGAGTTAAAAAGAACAAACAGCCAACAGCGAGAGGAAACTTCTGGTAAATGTAAGTTAACTGGAGAACAACTAAGCAAATCACTCACTTTTAGTGGAAGAACGTTTTGCAAAATACTTCTCTTACAAAAGCTTTTTTTTGTATCAAACGTTTACCATGGTGTGCACCCTGAAGATGAAAACTAGAATATTGATGGCTCAGAATAGCTAGGGCGAAATATAGAAACTAAAATACCGATAAGTAAGATAGTATAGACTTTCTCTACCTGAGTCCAAATTTATGTAACCTACAGAAATTTGTAGATGTGGAGTTAGAAATAGTAAATCTAGGATTCTCTGGATGTATTTGCCTCCTAACGTTTGTCTCTCAATATTACGTCCACAATGGTCTTCTAGGTCAGTTTTCTAGGGGGCAATATCCAGTAGAACACACCCCAGATTAAGCTGAATGAAGAAACCCACTAACCCCTCCAAACAATGAACAGCACCAAGCGTGCCGAATTCTTGAACATGTCTAATTTGGATGGCTTTGGGATACTTTTACAAGTAGAACAACAACAAGTAATGCTCGACATTCAGAAATTCCTGGGCGCCTGACACCCCTGGCTTACAATCGGCTGAGGTGTCTAGTTCAAAATGTTCATGGCCTTGTGCAGGCTCTGTGTTCAAAGCTGGCTCCAGTGCGGAATTCAATCTGCGTTCCATCAGAGAGACCAGTGCATTCTGTCTCGCGGAAACAAGCTGAAACCTGGGGGATTTGTCACCTTTATCTCACAATCTTTATTTTGTGTAGATATACCTGCTCAGAGGTTACTGGCTCCGTCCCATGGGAACAGCACGGGTGTGTAGTGAAATCTCTAGAAGAAATACTGTGTGAAATGAGGACTAACCCGGGTAATCGAATGAGGTATTTCTGATTTTCTTAATGTTTCCTGGTTTCTAAGCAGGCCCTTATTGTAATCAGGAATCACTAGTCAAACACCCACCTCCCCATAGAGTTCCAGCTGCCCCTGGAAGGGAGGAGCTATCCAGATTGTTGATGGATATCTTGTAATATTTCTGTTGAGCTATATACATAAGAAATTAACCCCTCGTGGTCTCTGAGACAGACTCCACATCATGGGCGTAGCAAACACCCCTGCTTTTGCAGCTACAGCTGGGTGGTTTTTTATGGGCCTCTTACCTGAAACTTGGCAGAGGAGGTTTCATAGTTAACTAAAAGCAAGAAAGAAATGTGTGTTTCTAGAAAAAGGAGAGAAAGATGAACGAGTGGATGCAATAGAGGGTCAAAAGATGAGTGGGTAAAAGTATGGGTGGCTGAAAGCCTGGATGAGCGAGTAAAAGGCTGGATGAGCGAGTAAAAGGGTGGATGAGCGAGTGAAAGGGTGGATGAGCGAGTGAAAGGGTGGATGAGTGGGTAAAGGGAGGGATGGGCTGGTGAAAGGATGGGTGTGAATGGATGGATTTGATGAATGTGTGTGTGAAAGGATTGATGCGTGAAAGGATGAATGGATAAGCGGGTGAAAAGATGGGTGGCTGAGTAGGTGGAAAATTGTGTGGTTGAGTGAGTGAGAGGATGGGTGGCTGTGTGGGTGGATGAGTGACTGGAAGTATGTGTAGATCGGCGGATGAAAAGTGGAGAAGTGTGGCTCAGGGGTTAGAGGCAGCAGACCCGGAAGCTGAGATCGGTCCTGGACCAGGGTTCAATTCCCCGCCTCGGCGGGGTCTTGGGCTAAAAATTCCACGGACTTGATAATTCTCGCCCCGGTGCCTTCTCGACTCACGGGTTCACACTCTGCGACTCTGGGCAATAGCTTGCTTAATCTCCACAACGGCCCCTCGTGGTGGGATGCCTGACTTTCACCTTGTGGATACCCTGCTATCTCACAGGGGAATACCAGGAAGGGTTCCCTAAGCAAGCGCCGGGAAACCCACTGCGGGTAGCTGTGCGCTATATAAGCTCAACTACACACACACATGAAAGGATGGCAGAGTAAATGGAAATCTGAGATGGATGGCTGTCTAAATGGAAGTCTGAGAGGATGGATGATGTGTGGGTGAACGGATGGCATAGTAAATAGAAATATGAGTGGATGGATGGATGCAAAGTAAATGGAAGTCTGAGAGGATGGATGATGTGTGGGTGAACGGATGGCATAGTAAATAGAAATATGAGCGGATGAATGGATGGATGCATAGTACATGGAAGTCTGAGAGGTTGAACGGATGGTGGAAGGATGAATTGCTGGACAAAAGGAACAATTGATGGTTGAAAGGCTTTATTGATGGATGTGTAAGTCAAATAATGGATGGCTGGATGGATGTATGGATGATGGATGTGTGAAAGGATAGCTAGATGGATGGAATGTTTAATAGATGGATTGACTGGTGAAAGTTTCAATGATGGATGAAAGAATGAATGGATAACCGAATAGTGAGTATCAGCAGGTAGAAGAAGGGTGAAATGATGATGGATAGATGCTTCGGTGGAAGTGACAAGGGAGCTCTTCTATGGAGGTTCAGACTTACTTGCATTGCATGCTTTGTACCATCAGAGGGTTGGTTCAAAGTGAGGGATATTTTAAATGTCTTGGTAGTGCCCCAGGGTATTGGCAAAGATGCCCACATCACAGTTTTCATCACATAGCGTTACCTTCTTGTTAGGAGGAAGCATATGTTTTTATTTATTCAATGCTTCATGGCGAATACTAGCGTTGGGAGCAGCAAAGCATATTACACAAGGGTGTAACACATGACCCTGCAGCCCCTGTGGCGCAGGGGGCCCCAACCTTTCAGGGGCCCTCCAACCTTTCAGGAGTCCTCCGACCCTTCAGGGGTCCCCAATCAGCTAAAGGACAAAGATTATCCTCAAAAAGAGAAAATAAGGTGTTACAGAGAACGCCATCTATGCAGGAAGGCAGTGAGTAAGGTGACACATGACGATAAGATGAGCGCGGAGAAGAGCAACTGGAATTAGTGAGAGAAACTATTTAGAGAAGAAAAGACCCCAGTTTTTCCTTGAATTATAGGAAGCCCACAGGGTCGAGCAAATAGGAAGCTGCTCATCCGGCGCCCAAAGGTAACTATTGGCTGCTCAGTGTCAAACTGACACTTAATTGGGCCGTGTACGTAAGGTTTAACTGCAGCCATCTCTGCAGGAAGCCGCTGCGTAGCGGCGCGCGCTCTAAGTGACGTGAATTGTGCGCATGATAATGGTTCCCCAGCTGTTCCGAGCGGGCCTGTACAATGCCACGGCGGGCATCCGCTGACAGCACGGAGCATGCGTCAGAATGGGGGCGCTTCTGGCTCCTGTCAGAACCCCGAAGAGGCTTTTACCGCCTGCAGCACGGGCTCCTTTGTGGGGACCGCAGGGCTTTACCAGCGACGGAGGGAAGCGCCATTGGCCCCGCTGCCGCTCACCTCCGGGTGCTTTCGGGCTGTCACGGCTGGTGGGTTCTGTAGGGGTTGGGAAGGGCACTAGGCCCGCATGGTATATAGCAGCAATGATGTGGACACAGACACCAGTTAGGGGTAGTGGGAATGGCCACGAGCACGTGCGCTCTGCCCCTTTTATTGCCAGAGTCATGTGACACCATGACGTCTGTGGTGGGTGGGTGTAAAGTGTAATACAAACACTCTTGAACACTAGACCGTGTTCATTGCTAGGACTCTACATCCCTCCCATTTTTTAATCGCAAAAACCCACATACAGAAATCAACCTGTGGGAAAACAAACTGTATCAGGATGCAGTAAAGTATTCAACTTCCGCTGAGTCCTTTTATCCGCCGCTGCTTGGCATCACAGATAATGTTCAATCTGCTGCGGGGAACGTCAGTTCACAGTGGCACCGGTTTGGGGGTGCTCGATGGAACCAGTCTATCGACGACTCTGCGACAAGATTGTCCTCACAGTCCTTCTTTTGCTCACTTCCATGGCGACGGGTGCAGTTAGAGTTCTTGTCGTTCGCCGGGGAATGATGCACGATTTCCGGTCTCGGCCTTAGCTTCACTTGTAGTCTGTGTCCTACTTGGCAAAAGGCAGATCCGTTGCAAGGCATCCCTCTCACTAGGATGACCCCTCTCGTCGGTGTTCCCCTGCCACGGGATATCCTTGAGGTCCTCTTTCTCGGATTTGCGCTGGGCTGGATGTGCCACATCAGGTTGCTCCTGCGCCGCCGTCAGTGGGGGTATGTAGCAGACCATGTGCCTCACCTCAGATTCCGCAGCCTCGTCCCAAGGTAGCTGTTGGTTTCTGTCTTTGCTTGCGATGTCTTCGCCCTCCCCGGACCTTTCGGATGGGCGTCGGAGGACCGTCTCTCGTCGCGGGGACTGCGTCCCGGAGGCCTCTGCCCCTGAGTCACCACGGCTGGCATGTGTCCAGTGTCCTGTGTGACCCCAAAGGTGGATGTCACAAACGGTCTCGCGTGCTCCTCTCCGCAGATCTTGGGTGTGCGGAAACATCGTCTGTCAGCTGGTCTTCTTTGCCACTGGTGTTCTTCCGGCCTCGTGTTCCTCGCACCGTTGTCCTGGCACTTGTCGCCTCCCTTCTCTTCGGGAGTGTGAGTGGTCTTCCTGCACTCCTCTCTCTTTCCTTAGTTGGTTCCCTGTGGGGACGTTGCTTCGCACTGACTTCTCCTTCTACTCTTAACTGTGGCAACAGGCCACATGGATATACTTCCTTCCTTTTCACGGTGGCAGACGTGCCACTCGGATCTCTCCTTTTCTTCCTTCCTTTTCGCAGTGGCAGACGTGCCACTCAGATCTCTTCTTTTCTTTCTTCCTTTTCGCAGTGGCAGACGTGCCACTCAGATCTCTCCTTTTCTTCCTCCTGCATCACGACATCACTTGGACCGATCTTGTGTCTTCTCTCCTGACCTGGGTCCTCCATGCAGTGCGCGCACTCTGCATGTGTACCCCTGGTCTTGTCCCCGTCGGGGACACTTTCTCCTTCTTCCTCAGCAGCCAGAGTTGGTGTCGCGAACCTTCTTTTCTGGATGCTTTCTTTCTTGATGCTTGTTGGTGACGTTCGGGGGTCCACGTCCGTAGACCTTTTCATGGTTGAACGTCCTGGACCGGTTGGTGGTCCACTTCTGCCGATGCCTAGCAGGTTGCTTTCGGTCGTCCTGTCGGACTTTGCGCTACAACAGTTCCTAGGGACCCGTTGTGGGTCAGCACTTGATGGGCGATCATTCTGCGGATCGGCTCCTGGGAGGCGCCATGGATCTGTCGCGGGTCGGCACTTGATGGGCGATCGTTTTGCGGATCGGCTCCTTGGAGGCGCCATGTCGTGGGGTCGTCCGCGAAGATTGTTCTGCGCGATGGCGCTGCCTGCGCTCTTCTTTCGCTTGCGGTGGCTGTGCGTCGCCACGTGGCGCTTTGTTTGCGCACTGTTCAGGGTTCTGGGACGCCTGTTGCGTGACGTTGGGTACTTGCTGCCTTGGCTGTTGTCAGGTACTTGATGCTTTGGACCGTTGGCGGGAGTAGTTGATGCTGCGGTGAGCGCCTGTGGCCACAAGGCATCGCTGCTCTCTCCGTCCTTTGATCGCGGCAGTCTTTTCCCTGGACGTTCTTCCAGCGCTTGGCAGTCGTTTCCTCCAGACGTCCTGTGAGTGCTTGGATGCCTAGTGAGGCATTGGTGCCTCTTCCCACGTCGCGTTGGAAGTGGCTGCTGCCGACTCCTTGCTGGTGTTTGTGGGTGTCTTCTGCATGGTTGCGCCCTTACTCGCTGCGCAGTCGTAAATTCTCCTTAGGGGCGTTGTTTAGTCTTAGTCTGTTACCCCTTGCTCTTGCGGAATGGACTTGTAGTGTGCAGTGCTTGTTGTCTTGCCTATTGATGCAGGTGCCCTTTTCCTCTCTGGCCACTAGATGGCGGTATACTTCACTTTGGCAGCAGCTTCCTTTGCTAAATACCTTCTTCCCTGTCCTTGCACTCTATCGTCCATCCCTCAGTGCAAACGTGGGGCTGGAGCTGCTGCTGATGCACAGTGAGTCTCTTTCCTTTTGCACACTTTTCTTTGGGGCAGATTTCCTGTGGAATGCACTGCTGTGTTTAAGGTGTTCTGCACACTTTTCTTTGGGGCAGGTTTGCGGTGTAAGGCACTGTTGTGCTTAAAGTGATCTGCACCAAGGGGGGGGGGTTCGTGCCGGGTGCACCGGCACTTTCATTTCCTGTCGCTGTGAGGGCACATATGGACTCGGCGGCTCCTGGCCGCATGCAGGCGCTTCAGACTTCTCCCCCCTCCCCGCTCGCGGCAGCCTCTGGCAGTCCTCACGCGGGCGGGGGAGGAGAAATGGTGGTGTTCCCCACAGGCAGGGGAAGCGCGTCGCCCCCTTCACTCCTCGCTGGGCGGGGGCACTTGAGGCAGGCCGCGGGTGAGCTCCGCCGGCTCTGTCTATTTAAATGCCGGTAATGATCCGGCCCTGCAGGCTCCACTTTCTGGTCTCCCGCCGCAGCAGCTTCACTATGCACACGCTGCGCGGCGGAGACCTGCCTTGCTTGTTGTAGGCCGTGGGTGGGCTCCGTTGGTTCTGCAGTGCGTGTCCTTTGTCGGGGGTACCGCCGGCTGTGGGTGGGCTCCGCTGGCACGGCTTGTAGTGTCTTTGTTGGGGAGCCACCGGCGGGCCGCGGGTGGGCTCCGCTGGCGCTGCAGAGTCTTCCTTTGGGGGGGGGGGCGCTACTGGCGGGCCACTGGCCCGGATCATGTTGCGAGGGGGGTCGGGAGGCGGTTAGCTACTCCGCTCCCTCCCCCTCGTTGTTGACGGTCGTTGCGGGTCCGGCCGCACTTCCTCACGCCGCCATTAGTCTCTGTGCCCCACCGCTTCTAAGCACACACGCGGCGGGGGCAGGGAACGACTCGGGCAGGCCGCGGGTGGGCTCCGCCGGTCCTGCTTATCAGTGGCATAGTTTATGGCGGGCACTTCGCCCCTGGGGCTCACCTTCGGCCGGCGGGCCAGATGCTCCGTCGCGGTCGCGGCGGGTGGGCTCCGCCCGGCCCGTGCACCTCTCCGGTGGGGTTTTCAGCCTCGCGGCCGTCGCAGGTGGGCTCTGGGCGGTCCGCTGTTGCTTGGTGGCACTCGTTGGTGGCGGTCGACGCGGGTGGGCTCCGGTCGGCTTGCTGTGGGGCTCCCGGTCGCTGCGGGGCTCCGACGTGCCCACCGGCTTCTCGGCACGCTGCGCCCTGCTGCAGGGGATGCCCTCTAGGCGGGCAGCTCTCTTCCCCTTTTTCTTGTATATTGGCTGTGGGTAGTGGCACGCATGGGCTGCACTACCGGCCTCGTCGCCATTGTAGGGGTTGAGAAGGGCACTAGGCCCGCATGGTATATAGCAGCAATGATGTGGACACAGACACCAGTTAGGGGTAGTGGGAATGGCCACGAGCACGTGCGCTCGGCCCCTTTTATTGCCAGCGTCATGTGACACCATGACGTCTGTGGTGGGTGGGTGTAAAGTGTAATACAAACACTCTTGAACACTAGACCGTGTTCATGCTAGGACTCTACAGGTTCGAAGTTCATTGTCGTTTAAAAAAAGATTGGTTTCGACTGAGCTTTTCTTCGTTTATTATCACCTCTGCCTCTCAGAGAGCAGCCCATTCTCTTTCTCGTTGCTATTGTATTGCGGAACCTGATGTAACTGCGCTTCCAGATTTGACAAAAATGTACACAGGCTGCCCTCCCCTCAACCCCCTCCGCCCATCGCCCCCTCCCCCCAAACACACACACACGCACACACACACCCTCCACTGCCCAGGGCGATTTACTGCAAAATTTCAGCAGCCACATTCCAGCCAAATGCCAACACACCACCTTGACTCAAATCAATAAGTATAAAAGTAGAAATATCATATTTAAAACTGCTCTTGACTTGACAACGCCTACAGAGAGGTTTTGTGTCGAGATGGAGTCTCCTGGGAGGTGGGGGCGGTCCTCTGATACCCGAAGGGGCCTGTGTTGCACCTCTACATTAAATAACTTGGTACTGGACAAGCAATGTATCTTTTATTCACACCTGATCTTTTCACCCTGGAGGAGGAAATGCTCATTACCAAGAAGATTAGCAAGTAGGTAACTTGATAGAAAAAAACATCCTTCTCTGAAAACAGGTGCCAAAAACAAACAAACAAGCATGATTGTTA
Organism: Lissotriton helveticus; assembly: GCF_964261635.1. NCBI lineage: Eukaryota > Metazoa > Chordata > Amphibia > Caudata > Salamandridae > Lissotriton > Lissotriton helveticus. The sequence goes on from NC_136063.1 coordinate 1,816,991,235, forward strand.
CTTTGTGAGTTCCATGACAATACTCTGTGCCCCTCAGAGGGGTCACCTAGGTCTTTAAAGGTACAGTATTTTTGTTTTGAGTCTGGTTCAGAAAGCCTCTAGGCTACTAGAGTTAATAAATAACTGTTATTGCGCTAATGACGCTCTCCCACCTGGAGAAGGCCTGCTCTCCCAAACCATCTTCCTGACTGCTTGATGGCTTACATGATCTTACCCAGAGGCCTCTGACTACCTCCCAGGGGAAGTGTCTCACGTGCACCTGGACCTCTAAGGAGATTGTTTGCGATAATTCTCCCTTTGGTGTACGCTGTCTCATATCATCTTGAAGCCCCCCTGGTTGAACAGAGCTCTCTTCCCAGGGCATGACATATGAATCGTTCTTTCACATACTTTCTGAATTATATGTCTTTCATGTGACGTAAGTCGAGGTGATTCTATTTATGTTCGACATTTAAAGCTGCTGCAATCACAGCCAACATTATGTCCAGGGCATGTAAAATAAACTATTACATGCTCTCTTGAAAATCTCCTGTAGGGAGATGGACCACCTCAAGAGTTTGGGAGTACCATCCCTCATCTGCATTAGCCATCTGAGGGGTTTGTGATCTATTTAAACCCAGAAGTGAGTCCCAATATATGTATGGCCTCACCTTCTTCGGTGGCCAGGTACAACTGCAACGGCTTCCCTTTCTATTGCACTCCACCTCTGTTCCTGGGGAAGGAGCTTCCTGCTGATGAAGGCCACAGGTTGGTCGAAGCCCTTCTCGTTCAGCTGTGAGAGAACAGCCCCAATGCCATGCTCTGATGCATCTGTCTGCATGAAGAACTCTTTGGAGATGTCAGGTGCCCTGAGCACTGGTGCTGTGCACATGTTCTACCTCAAGGTGTCAAATGCTTTCTGGCCCCGACCAAAGTGCTCAGACCACTTGCTATGAATCCACATGTTTCCATAGAATATAAAAAATTCATGTGTGTGGATTAGTGAATTTATATAGCCGGCATCAACACTATGTAATCTCACACTCCTAGGGGTTTGATTGACTCCTAATAAATCAAGTCTTTCTATTAAATATAAGTAGCCAGGCCCATTTCAGGACTCCCTGTGCAAAGGTTCTGTTATCAGCACTTAACAACGAGTGTTCAGCGCCTGGCTACCCTGGGGGCTAAGGCATGCAGTGCCCAAGGACAAAGAATGTCATAAAGCACCTTCTGCAGGACCATTGTTGTAACAAAACACCCAACTGAAGGAAGGAGAACCTAATGAACACACACAATCTTTTCTTTTGTGACATCTGTCACTTTGGAAACTTAAAAGTAACTGAAAAGCCGCGTTTTACAGCGATGTGAAGTAAAGTCATAAAGTCAGGAGCTGCGGCTGGCTTCATTTTAACAGGCTATAATTAAGGGGTATTTAGGGAGCCCGGACTATTTTATGGAAGTGGTGGTCAATAAAAGGCCAACTTGGTTTGTTCAGCATCGCTCACTGTGCCCTCCTAGGTACGGATGCCATGTGCAACTTGGGCAAAGCTTTGGGGAAGTGATCTGTTGGATTTAAGGATGCCTGCGCCAAATTAGTCTTGGGCAAATCTGCTTCTGCATATATGTTTCTCTTGCATTTTTGCTGTCAGGAAAGGTGTTTCTTATTGGTGACAAAGGCTTCGTAAGGAAGTGAAAAATTGTTTTTTACACAAAATATCACATTATTTGTCCATTTAACTTACCCTCAATTGACGTTTTGTAAAAAAATTTCTCTCCAGTATCTTGAACTCATTTTGTTATATGAATTGTGAGTTTAGATAAGGTATACTTTTGTAAAGGTATCATTTCACATTGCATTCCTTGAGTTAGGATAGGGTGTGGTACATCCTTAGGCTCAAAGAAGACCTCCTCAGAGTCTAAGGAGTGCTTAAAACCTGCTGTTCACCACTTCCTGTGGCCTAGGCAGAGTATAATGTCTCGCCGAAGGGACTTTGTAGCTTATTTAGACTATGGCGGAGAGACTGCTGGTCCTCCAGGTCAGCAGAGGGATGCCCTCGACTCCTCTTGGAAAAGGCTGCCCACCTCATTTAGAGATCTCTTCAGCTGAAGGCAAGGAAGCTTTGCAGATACTTTGCAGATACCGCATCATGCTTAGAGCGCCCATTCAGCAAAGTATTTTGTTTTTCAAAAACAAACTTCCAAGCTGGAAGTTTGTTATTAAAAAACAAGGATAAATGGCCCTGTAGTGATGTAAATTGTCTGCCAGTCTATGTAGGTAAATTCTTTAGCTTCCTATTCAGGACCGCCAAACGTAGCCTCGTGTTTGCAAACAGGAAAAATATATGATTGGACGACTGCAATACGTTGACCAATAGCCCTAAGGCAGATGGGTCATCAATTAGAGGTGTCTGCCAGTTGAGCCAACAGAAACTCTGCCATTGGAAATCTAGGGGTATATTATCAAGGGATTTATCTCTGCTTTTTTGGCTTTAAAGCCAAGAAAGCGGAGATAAAATTATCTCCCTATTATCTAGCTGTCGCTAACACCAGTTAGCGACAGCTAGTAGGAGATAGCGACCATCTTGGGCCCCGCTTTGCATATCAGAGAAATTTATCACTAATGACATGCAAAGTGGGCGTGCCAACATGTTAGCGACTGGAAACAGTCGCTAATATCGCTATCTCCTATTACCAACTTTTGGAGATATTCGCGCTAAGCGCGAATATCTCCAAAAGCTAACACCTGCCCTGAGCAGTTCTTAGCCATGTTATCCAATGGGAGGTGGATAACATGGCTAAGAGCATTTGCACGGTAATGCCTGAATATCGCTGACTTTTCAGCGATATTCATGCATTTCAGCCGATTTTTATCGGTTAGGAGATAAACCTTGATAATATCAAGGCTCCTAAGCAATAAAAATTGTCGCTACACGGCGATAAAATTATTGCCGCTAAGCCAACCTAGCGATAATTATCGCTAGTTGTTGGTAATATGCCCCTAGTGCTTTCCCGAAGAAAGTGGGGGAATTGCAAGTTTGGCAGATGGAAGAGATATTACTTTTTGTCAGACATCCCACATGGTACAATAATATCGCAAGCACCCAATGAGATCAAATTGGCATTTGTTGGTTGTGAGTCTTTCGTCTTATCTTTTTAGTTTCCTATGCATTCTGGTACATGCAGTCCAGTATTTATGATAATAACTAAATGCAGCACTCCAAGATTACTTTAAGCCATGCATTAAATCGACATTGGCAAGTGACTGACAGACAGTGGAAAGCTTTCGGCAAGCACTGGCATATGTGTGGAGTCAGTCCTAATTATATCAAAAGTTGCTACCATAGCAAAATGCAGGCAGGGGAAGGTGTGTTATACCTCGGGACACAAGGGAGTCAATACAGCTACTCCTTTTTTTAAATTTTACACAGCTAAGTTATGAGAATGACACAATGTCCTTCACTGCTTATTTAAGGGATCTCATGCATGTTATTTCAAACTGCTTATATTCATGCAGCATATAATTTCCCTAAGTAAGGATGCCTTTATATTGGCTGTATATTGGTTAGAGGGATGACAATCAAGCTTGGGCTGTTACTGGTTAGAGCTAAAGATGCAGACAATGAGGGCCACTGTTGGGCTCTCACACTAGCGGCAAAATGCACAATAAGAGTCTTTGTGCCTGTTTTAGTACTTGAGCACAAAAAGCACTATTTGGAGATCTGCATTGTCCCTTATCACCCCTTCTTAAAAAGTGGCACCAATAAGAAAAAAAAAAATAGTGCAGGGAAAGTGCATGTAAAATTGATGCAAAGACCAGTTATTCTCCATTGCTGGTTCAATCAGTAAATTGACTGCAAACACATGCAGAATGCACAATGCAAATGCTGTTAGTAAAAGGGAGTTTTTAGGTCTCGCCTGTCGATGCGCATGCGCATGGAGCAAGCGAGCCTATAGGGGCTCATCCACTCTTTATCCACACTGCAAGGAATCGTGGCGATTCCTTGCAGTGCCCGTGACTTTTAAGCTCAATGCGCATGCGCATTGAGCTTAAAAGCGCGTGCACAGCCGCCCGCATTCCTCCGACACCTTCGAAGTGAAGCTTAGCTTCACTTCAAAGGCCCGGCTTCCACGGCCGCCAGGCCACATCAAAGGCTTCCCCAGCACTGCCCCGCCCATCAATCACCCTCCCACTGCCACCCCCCTCCCTCTCCATATGGTGCGCTCTGCCTTGTTTCTCAAGCCGCCCCTCTTAGCACCCATATCAAGGCCACCGCACTGTCAGTAACTTTTAAAAACATTTTGCTTTCAGCATGGCACTCATCTAACGACCATCGCACTGTTCGGTAACTTTTAAGGATGGCGCCATGTGGAGCCACATGAGCAGTCATGCTGTAAAAGAAATTAAAGTGTGTGTACGTTTAACATACATACCAATATAAATTGTGCATGTTTAAAATACATAACGCAACTAAGTAGTGCAACTGATCTCTGATGCTGCTGGCTACACTCCTGTCTTTAGACGCTGCAGATGGTCTTACTCTGCTGACTGGTGTGGTTCTTCTAATGTGAATGTTATGAACCACCCTTTTCATGCAATTTCCCGTAAACAGCCTGCAGGCTCCTCTGCTGCTGGAATTTCCCCCTCCCTTCTCGCCCAGTACTTTGCGCGCAGACACCATCTGCCTTAAACAGCCTGCAGGCTCCTCTGCTATTGGCATTTCCCCCTCCCTTCTAGCACAGTCCTTCACCTCGGCGTGCACTCGCACCTCCTTTATCCCCTTTCGGCCGCTTAGATGTTCTCAGTTAGCCACGTGCTCTCAGCCTCCTCTATGCCTTTTAACTCCGTATTTCTTGCTCTAGGTCCATTCCGTTCTCCCCATTTTTTCCTTCCTCACTGACTTTATCTGCATCTTTCTCCCTATCCTTCCATCCTTCAACTTTCTCAAGCTTTCTTCCTCCGGATTTCTGAATGTTATGAACCACCCTTTTCATGCAATTTCCCGTAAACAGCCTGCAGGCTCCTCTGCTGCTGGAATTTCCCCCTCCCTTCTCGCCCAGTACTTTGCGCGCAGACACCATCTGCCTTAAACAGCCTGCAGGCTCCTCTGCTATTGGCATTTCCCCCTCCCTTCTAGCACAGTCCTTCACCTCGGCGTGCACTCGCACCTCCTTTATCCCCTTTCGGCCGCTTAGATGTTCTCAGTTAGCCACGTGCTCTCAGCCTCCTCTATGCCTTTTAACTCCGTATTTCTTGCTCTAGGTCCATTCCGTTCTCCCCATTTTTTCCTTCCTCACTGACTTTATCTGCATCTTTCTCCCTATCCTTCCATCCTTCAACTTTCTCAAGCTTTCTTCCTCCGGATTTCTGCTCCTCCATCTCATGTGTGCTTTCTTCACGGGCTTCTGTCTCCTCCAGTGTTGATTTCCCACTCCATGCCTCTGACGCCTTCTGCTCGCAGCCAGACTGTCCGTTTCCTCTCTGACACTGTCTGATTGCTAAATATTGCATCTGCTGGTGTCATACCACCAGCCTGGCTGGGGCGCCTCCTGTGGAATATGACCGAGCCAACATTCCTCTACCAGGCTTGGAACTCGTCCTCACTCGTCCTCACACTACTTTATGACACACACACTGAGCCCACACACTACTTTAGGCCACACACACTGCGCCCTCACACTACTTTAGGCCACACACACACTGCGCCCTCTCACTACTTTAGCCCACACACACACTGCAGCCTCAAATTACTTTAGGCCTCACACACTACGCCCACACACTCTGCACCCTCACACACCCTGCACCCTCACACATACTACACCCTCACACACACTGCACCCTCACACACTCAGTGCCACATAATTGATGTGCACGCCTGTGTGCACTGAGTAGACCTTCAAAACAATCCAAGTTCTCTACCGGAAAACTGCCAGTGAAAATTCATATACCAACTTCTAGCTCCGCTCCTAACCGTAGCAGACCTCACCTTGAACCGCTCCGCATCCCCACTGAAGCGTCGCACGTCAAACTTAGCCCCGGCTCCGAGCTTTCGGAACAGATCGAAGGCATCCATGTCGATCCCAGCATGCTCCGGGGCAGCCGCCGACCAGCCAGCATGCGAGCCACGGAAACTAAAGAAGGACTACAAGAACAGGCCAAACACTGTCTTAATTATTTGCATTTGGCACGCGACCTTCTAAATCTGCATCCTGTCAGGCAGTTCCATTTTCGGTGCGCCTTGCACCTTTTCCTGGAGTCTCCTGCGTGCATTGAAATGTACTTTATCCGTATTCTCTGAAGTTATCCAAGTTCTGGCAAGCACCATGCAGGAGTCCTGCAACACCGCCGCTGCTGCCGTGAGCAATTCACGGATTTCCGGCTATTTGCGCGTCCACAACACTGTACGCAGAACAAGAATATCTGGGGGCGCCGCCATGCTTTCAATAATCTCCAAATTCTCCACGGACCACCCTCCGGCGTTTTTCACAAAGCTGCTCCTATTTCACACTCCCCAGTCTCACGTGGTACACCCCTCCTACCAGCCTTAGTGGTACTCAACCCATACCAACCCCAGAGATCTTCTTGCCATTCCAGCTTCGCACGGGTTCTCTGTCCTGCCACTGTCCCAGTGCGTTTCTACCCTGGGAATGCCCCACCGTGCGCCGGTCACAATATCTCACACAGTTCGCACCTTGCTGTCTCGCTGTGGTGCTCTCTCTGCCCTGCAAATCTCTGGCCGTTTTCCCGCTCTATCAACTCCCAGTGGTATTTATGCTATAGCCCCCTCCTGTGGTATTTCTGCCCCCCATAGCTTTGCGGTCCCTCACTCACCCTCAACCCCTCACCCTCACTCACCCTCACCCTCACTCACCCTCAACCCCTCACTCACCCTCAACCCCTCACTCACCCTCACCCTCACTCACCCTCACCCTCACTCACCCTCAACCCCTCACCCTCACTCACCCTCACTCACCCTCACTCACCCTCACCCTCACTCACCCTCACTCACCCTCACTCACCCTCAACCCATCACCCTCACTCACCCTCACTCACCCTCACCCTCACTCACCCTCAACCCCTCACCCTCACTCACCCTCAACCCCTCACCCTCACCCTCACTCACCCTCAACCCCTCACTCACCCTCAACCCCTCACCCTCACTCACCCTCACCCTCACTCACCCTCAACCCCTCACTCACCCTCACTCACCCTCAACCCCTCACCCTCAACATCAACCCCTCACCCTCACTCACCCTCACCCTCACTCACCCTCACTCACCCTCACTCACACTCACCCTCACTCACCCTCACCCTCACCCTTACTCACCCTCACTCACCCTCACCCTCACTCTCACTCACCCTCAACCCCTCACCCTCACTCACCCTCACCCACCCTCACTCACCCTCACTCACCCTCAACCCCTCACCCTCACACAGTGGAATAGGTCTCGGAGCATTTGAGTTCGAGCTTTTAGAAATGTTTATGGTTTTTTTTTTTTTAATTCTTTAGCATTGGCTACAGGAAACAAAAATGCTAAAGATTTACAAAAAAACCCATAAACAATTCTAAAAGCACTAACTCTAATGCTGCGAGACCTATTGCATTTCCAATGCTTGTTTCATTTGGCTGTGGACTCTAGATGAGGAGATGAGTGACCAGGGAGGGCACAGCCCCGCTAAAGATGGGATTAACACAAAATAGCAGGAGGTTCGAAATTCATACCTTATTGTGTACCACTAACCTGGCCCTGGTCTGCTTGCAAATAAACGCAGTTTTCTGAGTGTCGACTTTAAATCAGACATAGAAGGAAACAGCTGTGTAACTCTACTGTAAATTACTGCCTAGTATAGTCTATGTTTTGCATTTCATCGGGATGACTCGCGACGTGGAAAGAAAGAATCTCAATTCTTGGTCGCTTTTATGATGTATAAAGTGTACATGGAGAAAAAACAATTAACACAACCCCGTATACTGCAGGGACTTGTTTACAGTGTGACAAGTGTGTCAGAAATGTAGTTTGCACCCGTATGTGCTGCCACACATTGGGGTGTGCAGGGCAGGCCTCTTCTGTGTCCCTGACCGACCCCTGACCTGCTGGAGAGGCACTGCTATCTCTTGTTGTTTAGCTGTGTTCCACTTTGAGTTGTCCTAACAGGATGGGATTTGTTATCAGAATGAAAAGAGCTCTGTTGGTGCTGTAGGGGAAGGAAAGACACTGCATCAAATTCCTGTAAACAAATGTCAACAATGACCATGCTCCTTTTATCCCTGCCACTTCCGGGTTCTTGGAGTTCACAGACAAGTGTCCCTGATCTTTGTGCCTCTCCTGCAGCATGTTCACGTGTGCACATACACACATATCATATCAGCAAGGCCTCCCTGCCAGTCTGCATGGTTTGTATACACATATAGCCGCCCATTCATAACTCACTAAATGCTCACCTTAAATTTCTTTATAGTACACACTAAGACACACCTACAAATCATGATTTTGTGCGAGGCTGATATCAAAGGTATGCACGGCGGTATCAGTAGCCTATCCTGTTGGTTTGTTTTCCTATGCATTATGGTACATGTAGTCCAGTTTTTATGATAATAAATGCAGCACCCTGAGATTACTTTAAGCCACTTATTAAAATCTGGTTGGATTGACAAATCTCGGCTAGGGGGAAGCTACTAGCGAGTACCAATAGAAGTATAAGATGTGCACAGCTAATCATTTACACCACCATGTATGTAACTACATTGAATCAATTTCAACGTTTCACATGCTCACTGTGATGCAAAATATCATTGATTATTTTACAGAACTTGCCCGTCTGGCATTTACACACATGTCATAACATGATTGCTCATGTGCTACGAAAAGGGGGGAAGCAGATTATCAGTATGGAGGGATTTAGCAGCGGGGCACCCAGCTAGCATGGGTGGGCTTTGTACCCACTTCTGTTGGTACAGGTGGAGAGTGTCAGTTGGTTCCAGGGAAAGGCTTGCATGAGGGTGTATAAGTGAGGCTGAAATGTACTGGGACCTGGCAGGGCAACAAACCCACTACTATGGACTAAGAAAAAACGATCTATATGAGGCATGAATGGCTACGTCACAATGTAAAGGGCTTATTCTACTGAACTCAAAAAATAGAGAGTTACCCCAGTTAGGCCAAAACTACACGGTCCCTTATTATACTGAAGCCATTTTTTGTATGTGCATCCTTCATAACCAATATTAGCCAGAACCATAGCCAGGAAGGTCAGAATTACTATGTTTAGGTAAATGTTTATAATGTGGTGGAAAGGATTTGGTAGCCATGTTTCAGAGTGGAGAGTCCAGCGGAGTCAGTTCAATCTACTACAACAAGGAGCATTATTATTAAACAGTGAAATGTGATGTCTGCATGGTTCAAAGTACACAGTACAATTGTCAATAAGCAACGATATATGTTAATGCACAGTACATCAATTACCACAGTTCATGTGTATAAGGTCGAATCTGGACTCTGTATATAATCAGTGAGGTACTTGAAATACTTCAGAGACATTGGACTGATCATCGATCTTTCTAAGATGAAAGTTGAGTACAACGAGGCCATCAATTGCCACTTGTCAACATATACTTTAAAAGCATCCAACCATATGTACGGCTGGCCTGATTCACAAGGATTTGCACAAATCCGTGATTCAAAAAGTGTAATCATATAGTTTCAGAGAGGGGACAAATGTATTAGACACGGTTGCACAACAGCACTGCTAATTAGTGTAGAGTAGGTGTGAGGCCACCGCATCCGGCATAATCAAAAGTCTGCACTACACCAGGTAGTGCAGGGATGAATGCCACCTTTTAACGTTTCAAACCTCAAAATGTAATCGTAGGTCTGTTGCAAGCGATTTAAAAAGATTTCAGAGTTTCTAAGTATTGATTTGTCCCACTTTTTGAAGTTCGACACTTTCATATATTGGATCTATTCATATGCCAGATGTGTGGAGCCCAAATTGAGGTTGACAGCAGCAGCATCTGTGTGGTGGGCGTGGCTGTACTATCCCTGGCATCATATTGACAGTGTTAGCATTGGGACTGTGTGAACCTGCAATGACATCACATCCTTCTGTGAAAAAGGTTTGCATTGACTTAGTGTGAGACCATCCATAGAACTCTGCTAACTCTTCTGCAAATATGCTTAAGAGAAAGTTTCTTATTTAAGCACACACATCTCTGTATGACATTGAATGTGTTTTGGAGTATTTACAAGATTTGCACAATTCCACAAATTGGACGTTTGCTTGCACTTCTGTGTAATGTAATCTGCACAGCTTTTTGACATCGAACTTTCTGCTAAACCACCACACAGAAGTATAAATAAGATGAAGCTGCGGCCTCCAAATGGACAGACAACTGTTTGATACCTAAAATCCTTTGAAACCAAGGGCATCAGATCCAGTCGGGTACATAGACAGATCTGCAGAAGGAGATGACCATTGGAGCACCAAGGAGTGGAGGGCCACTGAAGAAAGAGAGCCTGGACTTTTCCTTACCACAATTGATTTATGACATAATTAAATAGAACCGCAATCTCCTCTTTGCCACCGGCAACACTTCTAGTTGTCAAACAAAAGCAATGGTGTTTGCCTGGGCCGAAAAGTAGTATGAAGTTCTTCAAAACAGCACAAGCCCTCTCTACAGGTCCACACAAGGACAAAGCTCGGTTATGAGGCAATGATTTATATTTGGACAAGCGTGAACAAGGGATGAAACCTGAAGGCGTCATGTTGAAAGGTTTCAGAGAGAGAGTGGGATAATTTACTATCATGCATGTCTCCCTGACACTGTGCATTGACCTGAAAGCGAGGCACTGCAGGAGATGCTTTCTAGAAGTTTATGAAGTCTTGTGATCTACGGAAGTTCTTCCTCCTAACAGCAGTTTAAACAGCTAGGGGTAAAGGGAGAGAACCACGGCCCTCTGTCAGAGACAAAACACATGGATATATTATAGGATGCTCAGTCACTTGAGGTCACTTGGGGAGGCTTTAAAGCATCCTGCTTTTAGGAAGAGCAGAGCTGGGACCTCTTCACTTGTCTTCTGCATGAAAGGATTCATACTGCTGGGAGCTCATCACAACAAAGCCGCAGCCCCTTCCTACATTTTATGGCCAGTCCTTTGCACTGAGTAATATATGAGCTTTGTTTCCATCAATCACTCTTAAAATTCCAATCTAGAAAAGGCAAGGATCATTTACTAAATATGAAACTGTGGGAGGAAATAGTCAAATGTAGTTTCATGCATCAGAGACATGTAACAGCCGAACATTTTACTGATATTTATGCTGTTGTGGTCACTGCATAAGCCACAGGCTGTTTGAACACATATACATCAATAGTGATTTAGATTATCATTCCAATATGTGGTGTTAATGTATGGGGCTTAAAGAAAAAAAGGCTAAGAAAAGAGTCTCGCTCTGAATGAGGATTACTATTGTCTTCAAAAGCAAACAACACAAGATGCCAGCCGCAACATGTGTGACAATGTTTAGAAAACTATGCGGCCTCAATTGGCTGCATTTTAATTGGCTGCAACACTGGCCCAAGTGCGCATAATTGCTGCCAAAATAAGCACTCCAGAAACATAATGTCTGCTTGCCATATGTGTAACAGCACACCCAGCTCTGAATCCCCACCAGCACCATGTCAGCTCAGAACACGAGAGACTTATTCTATTAGGAAATCCACAGACAAGAGCTCTCCTTCTTTTGTGCAAATGTAGCCTGGAAAATACAGCTTCATGATCTGTACATTTGTATCCCAGATTGCAGTCTGCGTGCAGGTTACAGTTCTTGCGTGACTGGTGCTTACTTTTGTTTCGGGAAGAGGATTCTCCTTGTAGATCTTGAAGTTTTGATCCTTGGTAGCTCTTCCGCTTTACAAAACCCTCCTGGTCTAACTAAATCTCCAAAGAACATAAAGTGTATTTGTAAAGTGCACGTTCACCTGTGGGCATCTTGGCACTGAATAACAGATGTTTATTTTTGCCCAAGTCAACAGTACTCATTTTATAGATCTCAGAAGCATTAGAACCTGTGACCATGAGGTCAAACACGGGGAACATCCATTACGACGCTGTATTTTTCACCCGCTTTTTGCCTGAATTTGTGCTTGTTTTCCCCAGATCGTGTGTCGCTGTCTTTTTCCCCTGTTTTCACTTAGATTTGTGCTTGTTAATTGCCGTTTATCGTCGCGCTTTGCCCCCGCTTCCCGCCACCGCCTTGAGCCCCGCCCCTTTTCTCTTCTGTTTCCCTCCCCGCTCCCGCCTCCCAGCTGCTCCGCCCACCCGCGCACTTGGCCTTAAATGGCGACCGTGCGACACAGGTGAGTGTGACCCACTTGTGGGACACCCCCGCGCCGCACGGCCACCAGCTGCTGCGTGTGCCCCCAGTGCCTGCCTCTGTCTCAGCGCCGGCCTCGCTGCCGCCCTGAGCGATCTCCGTGGTGTTTCCCCCGTTTTTGCCTGTAATTGTGCTTGTTTTGCCTGAATTTGTGCTTGTTTTTATTTCTTCCCCAGATCGTGTGTCACTGTATTTTTCACCCGCTTTTTGCCTGAATTTGTGCTTGTTTTCCCCAGATCGTGTGTCGCTGTCTTTTTCCCCTGTTTTCACTTAGATTTGTGCTTGTTAATTGCCGTTTATCGTCGCGCTTTGCCCCCGCTTCCCGCCACCGCCTTGAGCCCCGCCCCTTTTCTCTTCTGTTTCCCTCCCCGCTCCCGCCTCCCAGCTGCTCCGCCCACCCGCGCACTTGGCCTTAAATGGCGACCGTGCGAACGCGCAGCGGTCACGCGCAGCGGGCGCGCCGATTGTGCGCCGAAGGCGCGCCAAAGGTAAGCCCGTCTGCGCCCGTCCGCGCCTGGACCGCGCCCAGGGCCAGGACCCCTGGCCCCCACCGACGGAAGCCGACCCGACGAACCTACAGCGCCGCCGACCTCATCGCACTCAACACCGGCCACATCCCAGGATGTCACCGAGCCGCCCCGAAGCACACCCACGGACCTTTCAGCTGCCACGCCTGCAAGTTCACCTGCATCCGGACCTTCCCTGCACCCGCCAAGCCGAACTCCAGCAGCACCCACCTCAAGTGTATCCTGCTCAACACCCGCTCCGTCCACAGACACGCCGTAGAACTCTGGAACCTGCTCGACACCACCGCCCCCGACGTTGCCTTCATCACCGAGACCTGGATGAACGCCTCCTCAGCCCCAGACATCGCCATCGCCATCCCAGAAGGCTACAAGATCGTCCGGAGGGACCGAGACAACCAGACCGGAGGAGGCATCGCCATCATCCACAGAGACACCATCCGCATCACTACCAACACCGATGACACCCTCACCACCGCCGAACACCTGCACTTCCAGATCCACACCAACCCGAAGACCACCCTCAGAGGCACCCTGATCTACCGACCCCCGGGACCACGCACACGATTCAGCGAGGACATCGCCGACTTCGTCAGCCCGCACGCTCTCCCCTCCGCCGACTACATCCTCCTGGGGGACCTCAACTTCCACCTGGAGAACAACAACGACCGCAACACCATCACCCTGCTCGACAACCTCGACAACCTCGGACTCAAGCAACTGGTGACCACCCCCACCCACCTCGCCGGACACACTCTCGACGCCGTCTTCTCATCCAGCAAAGACGTCACCTTCAGCCACGCAACAGGACTCCACTGGACGGACCACAGCTGCGTCCACTTCACCTTCAGAAGAACGACGATCCACCACCTCCAGCAACAGGTTGCTCGAAGAAGCTGGAACAAGATCACAGCCGACCAGCTCACCGTCTCCCTGAGCCAGCACCCTCCCGCCAACTCAGCGAACCCCAGCCAGGCCGCCGACAACCTCACGAAATGGATCAACGACTGCGCGGACGAACTCGCCCCTCTGAGAACCCCACCCAGCAGATCCTGCAGCAGAAAAACACCATGGTTCACCGACGAACTCAAGAGCTCCAAGAAGAACTGTCGAGCCCTCGAGAAAGCCTGGAGAAGGGAACCAACGACGGACAACATGACCACCCTCAAGCTCGCCACCCGGAAACACCACCAACTGATCCGCGCCACCAAGAAAAATGCATACAAGGACCGGCTGGACAACAACGCACACAACTGCAAGGAACTCTTCAACATCGTGAAAGAGCTCTCCAACCCCAGCGCCGGAAACAACGACATCACCCCATCGCAAGACCTCTGCAACTCCCTCGCGTCCTACTTCCACAACAAGATCACGGACATACACAACAGCTTCAACAACCAACCAACGCAAGCCACAACCGCAACGACGCCACCCACCACCACCCTCCGCACCTGGACCCCGATCAGCACCGAAGACACCATCCGCACCATGAACTCCATCCATTCCGGATCTCCGACTGACCCCTGCCCTCACCACATCTTCAACAAGGCCGACGCTGTCCTCGCACCCCACCTGCGGGACATCATCAACACCTCCTTCGACTCCGCCACCTTCCCTGAGAGCTGGAAGCACGCCGAACTCAGCGCTCTCCTCAAGAAACCAACAGCAAACCCCACCGACCTCAAGAACTACCGTCCCATCTCGCTCCTCCCGTTCCCGGCCAAAGTAATCGAGAAGACCGTCAACAAACAGCTGGCCGCCTTCCTCGAGACGAATGGATCCCTCGACCCCTCACAGTCCGGCTTCCGAGCGAACCACAGCACCGAGACCGCCCTCATCGCCGCCACCGACGACCTTCGAACCCTGATGGACAACGGAGAAACAGCGGCCCTCATCCTCCTGGACCTCTCCGCGGCTTTCGACACGGTCTGCCACCGCACCCTAGTACAGCGCCTCAGCAACATCGGAATCCAGGAGAAGGCACTGGAATGGATCACCTCCTTCCTCGACGGAAGAACACAAAGAGTCCGCCTACCACCGTACAAGTCAGAGGCCACCAAAGTCATCTGCGGCGTCCCTCAAGGATCCTCACTGAGCCCCACCCTCTTCAACGTCTACATGAGCCCCCTCGCGACCATCGCACGCCAACACAACCTCAACATCATCTCCTACGCTGACGACACCCAGCTGATCCTCTCCCTGACCAACGACCCCGACACCGCCAGAGCCAACCTGCACGAAGGGATGAGAGACGTAGCCGAATGGATGACGACCAGCCGCCTGAAACTGAACTCAGACAAGACGGAGGTCCTCATCCTGGGCTCCACGCCCTCCGCCTGGGACGACTCCTGGTGGCCCCCCGCCCTGGGCACCGCACCCAAACCGACGGACCATGCACGCAACCTGGGCTTCATCCTGGACTCCTCCCTCTCCATGACCAGACAAGTCAACGCCGTCTCCTCGTCATGCTTCAACATCCTGCGCATGCTACGTAAGATCTTCCGGTGGATCCCCACCGAGACGAGGAAGACGGTCACCCAAGCCCTCGTCACCAGCCGACTGGACTACGGCAACGCCCTCTACGCCGGAACCACCGCCAAACTCCAGAAGAGACTCCAGCGGATCCAGAACGCCTCGGCGAGACTCATCCTCGACATCCCCCGACGCAGCCACATCTCCGGACACCTGAGAGATCTGCACTGGCTCCCGGTCAACAAGAGAATCACCTTCCGGCTCCTCACCCACGCGCACAAAGCCCTACACGACCAAGGCCCGAGCTACCTCAACAACCGGATCAACTTCTACACTCCCAAGCGCCTCCTCAGATCAACCAACCACGCCCTCGCCGCCGTCCCCCGCATCCGAAGAGCGACAACAGGAGGAAGATCATTCTCCTACCTGGCCGCCAAGACCTGGAACTCACTTCCAACCAATCTGCGCCTGACCCAAGACCACCTCTCCTTCAGGAAGAAGCTCAAGACCTGGCTGTTCGAGCAGTAGCGGCACCCCCCCCCTCCCAGCGCCTTGAGACCTTACGGGTGAGTAGTGCGCTCTACAAATGACCTGATTGATTGATTGTTTACACCGCACTACCATTACAACGATGGCTTTACAACACAAGTCGTTACCACGACTTGCGCTGGAGGGCGCTCTAGGCTAAGGAATAGTAGATTTACTATTCCAACACCTTCCCTACTGTACGTAGGCTGGTGTTGGAATAGTAAATCTTACTATTCCTAAGTCCAGCACCCTACAGCGCAAGTCGTGGTAACGGCTTGCGTTGTAAAACCAGCGTTGTAATAGTAGTGCGGTGTAAACACCGCGTTGTATTGACATACAACCGTCAAACACAGGCCCCTACAGTGGACTCATTAGTCCACTAAGCGCCAGACCTGGCACACTTTGCAGTTTCACATTCACAAACAGAGTGGTATTGGTACCCAGAGTGGCATTGGTACACAGAGTGGCATTGGTACCAGTTGTATGTTAGGCTGGAAGCATGACAGCATGGTGCAGCACTGAAATATGTCCAATGGAGGGTAGTTTTGGAGGATTATCGGTGAGTCATGTTTGGGCCACCTCAGTCCCAACAGCACAGGAAGAAGAGTGAGGAGCCCCCTGACTTAGGATTGGTGGAAGAAGTGAGTTGTGAACCTGATGGGTCAGCTGGGAAACAGTTATCTCGTGGATGTTTGTTTGGAAAGTGTATGAAAGTAGAAACCCTTGAGTTACAAGTGATGTCCTTTTCCAGGAATGTTTTCATAGATGTTGGAGAATTCAATTAGAAGATTGTTTTGTAAATTGTAGTGCAGTATAGCATCATCCGTGAGGAGGTAGCCTTGATTTGTGGACAGCCCTGTCAGAGACGCAACCAAATAGAATCATTTGTAATATAGCGCTTCAACGATAAATCTCAAGGGCGGGGCAGTTGTGAGGCGAGCTATGGTGATTGCAAAGCAGTGAATATGGTGACCACTTGCAAACTATTGAACTGTTTTGAGAGCCCAAGGAATAGGACAGCCATATCGAAAAGAGATTGTGTAGGATACAATAACTGTGACTTGATGGAAACTCTTTAGAACGTAATGGTTATCTCTGGATAGTGGAATTGATAATGGTTGTTGTTTATTTGTTGTGGAGAAGAGGGTGGATGGGAGGTGCTGTTGCAAGATCTTTCGTATGTTGCATATTGTTAAGACAGGGGCTTAACGACCCTTAAACCACAGATCATAACAGTAAAGGGTCACTGAAACAGCTCCACCCTACACCAGTGTTACCTGTTGATATAGAACCAGTCCTGGTTCAACCATTCAGAGGTTTTCAGGAACGTGAGGAGCAGAACAGCCCTGGTAGGCAGAGAGAGTGAAGAAATCTGAACAGTTGTCAAACACTCACAGTTAATTACAAAGTGATTTCAAAACCTCCCCCACGCATTTTGCACTGGTCGTCATGGCTTCTGACGCAGACATTGGAGGGTTCAGGGAATGTGCCAGTGAAAGCCGGTAATCCTCAAAACAAAGAGTTAATCAATACCAAGCCAGGGTTAACTTTCTTCCTTATGAGATGATGCATGGACTGGTGATTGGTCCCCAACTAAACTGTCTTTATTCTTCACTGGGTATGATCTAGTCAAATCCTTGCCCATAGATTTCCAAAGGGACAAATGAGTTTGAAGAAACCAGAGGAATATGAGAAATGACGTAATAGGGGTATGCTTTAAAGAGGCTATTAACCACTTGGATGCTAAGCTACTTGCAGTGCTTCCATGTAATTTCCATTGAAATCAAATGAAACTCCATGACGAGCTGGGCTCGTCATGAGCGTCGAAGCAGCACTTACATTGATACAATGAAGTAAAACACACCACACAGCATACCTAGGAATACAAATGAGAGTATTACAGATGGAAAGCCTCAATCTAGTTGCACAGCCAAGAACTGTTAGTGTTTCTTACACCTGGCATGTCCCTCCCAGAAAATGAATGGCCCTGGCCTGAATCCCATATTTGTGCAAAATGTAGCAATGTGTCAAATGGCATCTGTGGAGCCCAAACCTGGCTGGAGAGCAGTGAACAGAGAGCTGAAAGGGGATATAGCAATGAAAAATGATTCCCATTTGTTTATGAGGCAGAATATTTGGCAGGTGGATTATTCCTATGAAGGAAAAGGCCGGGAGGCCTGTCTACTAGGGTCGCTCTCACTTGCCAAACCCCCTTTTTACCATCTAACCCTGCACCACACAAAATATGATGTGCACGCGGCTGTTCCACTGTACATAGATCTATCTGTTGGCATGAATATCCACAGGTCCCGATTCCGTTATTCAAGGTCTCATTATTGATTCATGAAGATTACTTGTTTGTGCACCAATGCTTTTATTGCTAGGGCAAAAAGTCTGTGTAATAGTCCCATGTTGCCTACACTTCACAAGTTTGATCAGTTAGTTGGAGATCAAAGACAGACGTTATATTTTCCTACATATCCTATCGACATCAATAACACACTTTCTTAATTATTAATTAGGTTCATGGTTGGAGAAGGTATTTCAAGGATAGGTTTTGGGCTGTATTGAACTTTTGGAGACCTGTCTCAGTTGACAATGTGGGATTTCTTAGTAAAGAAGGAGTTTGTTTGCTGCCATCAAGAACAGCTGCTCAGCAGACACCAATGTAAGTAAAAAGTCAATCAACTGTCCCCTTTATGTGCCACAGGATCATTGTGCAATCGAGCCTGGGGTTCTAGGGTTGGCTTTGAGATCATTGCCCTGAAATGTTGTGAGACATCCCCAACAAGGGAGTCTGCGATACTCAAACAATAAGTCCGGTACAGCAAAGAATTTAAGAACAGAATTGAAACTAGAGCTTTCTACCCAATGAGGACCGAAATTCTCATTAACATTTTATGCATGTGTATGATTTCATAGAGTTCAAAGCTGCGTGGAGGCCAATAGAGCAGCTGGCATTGAGGAGGGTTTAAGATGATTTGAGATTGTTTACATTAGGTGAACTGTATGAACAGAGGGTGAAGTCTGCTGTAAAGAAGACAGATTGCCTAGACAGACACATTAATCAAGAGCAGTGCACTAAATTGTTATCACACCTTCTTTGATTATAGCTCAAAAGGAAGGGGCGGGGCAACAAACTCTACTCTGAAGCAGGGCAGTGGCGGCATGAGGGTAGGCAGGAGCTCCCCTCATGCCCACTGAATGGCACGGCCCTGCCCCTCTCCCGCCTGAGCACCTGCAGCGGTCTGGCTCCACTGCAGTCATTTGGCTTCAAGGCACACACGCTCTGCCTTTCATCCCCCATCTGCGTGAGAGGTGTCTATAGATTATCACACAGGAATCACAGAGCCCGGATTCTATGGAGCCTTCTTTACATTGCTTTGCAAAAGTCTGCTTTTCATTAACCCTTTCAACCCTGGGTGAACACTCTCTTAGCTTTTGTTTGACACATTTGTACCGTGGACATGCAGACGCTTCAGGATGCCTCTTTGGAAGCAGCTTGGCCATTTGGGCACCTTATTTTTTGTGCTTGTGTTGTTCTTTCTAAAGCTGCAAATAATGGCTCGGCTTTGACTGAAAACTTGCATTAAAGGCTAAAAATATCTGTAAAGTGTCACCTTGCCATGCCAGCCTATATCAAGCAAGGTTCAAAGAACCAGAGCTTTTTATTGCCCTAACACATGTATGTTATTGATAATCTGGGATGTTTAAACCTTGCTTCATCAATATAAGACGAACAGGCTTACCTGAACCAGGACAACATGCAAATAAAGGTGGGAAGCGAACTTTCCACAGACATCACAAACTCCCAACCCCTTCATACATCACAAATATCGCTCAACGTGTTGGCATCTCATAGGATTCAGTTAGCAAGCGCACTGTGTATTTTCTCTGTTCAAATTGATGCGTTCTAAAGATGTTAGACCATCCTGGACAGATGAGTGATGACATGAAATGCATCTTTTGCACTGCAAGTCTTGTATTCGAGTGATAATGTCCTAGTGCAACCAGTGGCTTCCCAGTGGTACATCTTCCAAATATCCACCCCCTGAGTCCTTCTACCATATTCTTTTCTAGTAACTGCAGAAACCCAAAGTGTTTCATAGAAGCCGACGCTGGAACTACTGAATGCAGCGTTGCCAAATACTAAGTCTACTTAGTTTTCATTCCACCTCAAGCATCTTTCTTCCACCACCTTACACTTTCTGTTTATTTATCTCACATTTGCAAATTCTTTGTCAGAACCGATGCCACCCTTTATCACTCTTTTTCCTTTCTCCCTTGTTTGTCTTCTTTCTCCATTTGCTGCTGCTCTCATACTCTGGGCCAAAGTCCCAGTTCTGATGCGCAACATGTAGAACCACCTGCTCAAATCAAGCACAGCTCTCAGCTCTGTATCTCTTACGCTAGCATGGCAGATGTGAAACTAGCAAACTCACATGGAGATGGGTCATTTTTAAGGATGTACGTCGTTACAAAGTATGCTTTTACAACGCATGCCTTTACGACGCAAGTTTTACAACGCAAGTCGTTACAACGACTGGCGTTGGGGGCGCTGGATAGTGAATAGTTTAATTTACTATTCCAACTCCAGTCCCCGTGGATAGTAGGGAAGGTGTTGGATTGTAAATTAAAACTATTCCCTATCCTGGAGCGCCCCCCAGCGCAAGTTATTGTAAAAGTTGCGTTGTAATGGTTGCGTCGTAAAGGTACTTTGTTGTAAAAGTTGCGTTGTAAACGCTGTTCCCCCATTTTTAAGCATAGTGTATTCGTCATATAATTGGGATGTGCAGGGAATGTTTGCTTAGTCTACGCTTTTAGATTTGTGTGGAAACATTCCTTAGCATAGTTGTGTGACATGATATCAACAAAATCCTGTATTGCTGCATGGTTGGGTACTGTTCCAATGGAGGGGGTGGAAGTTGGGGCGTGTGGTGATGAACAAGTAGGCAGCTTGAGCTATTTCCATAGGGATGCGTTGAAGAAGATGTGTGTTTGCAGGCTGTTCTGGACTGCAGGTGTTGTGATGTGCGCTCCTATGTTCTGGGATTTAGTGTATTGCTAGGGTGAACGATTTACAGCGGGCTGAGGTTTTAATTTCAGGGTTGTCGGTGTTTCACGTGGTGAGGACCTGAATGGATGAGTTGAGAGGTATCTTGTGCAGATTTGTAAGTATTTGCTGAATATGCTTTTGAAGATTAGCCCTATAGTCTTGCATTTTGTGCTTTCCTTGATGGATTCAGTGGCAGCTTTTAGCGCTATGGACTCAAAAAGAACACACTGATAGGATTGTAGGTATTCCAGTTACATGGATGTGTTCGGGCCTCTGACTACACCATGGTTTGGTGGTTTTTCTGAACACTGGCTGGGGGACCAAGAGCTATTGACTGCTGGCTCAGCTCCAACTGCTGTGGGAGTAATACAATGACATTGATTTAGGACAAATAAATCACACATAGTGATTGTTGAAAGGAACGTTTGCTCTTTATAAGTGTCTCTGTTTAATGCATATGGGGAGCTGTCTCTCCATATGGGCCCAACACTGCACGAATCGGGCATGTCTTTGTATGTTGGGCCTGCGGACTGCTCTATGTTGCATGCACATTGGAAACGCATGGAGACATGGGGCTCATGCAAGTGGAGTTCAACTTGTGTGTCACAAAGACAAGAGAGGCAGAACCTAATGTGCCCCCACTTACCCAAGACCTGGGTCTGTTGCACATGACAAACTGCCTCCTTCAGGCAGCTGCCTGTTGTATGTAGCCCTGTGGCAGGTCGGGTACCCCTGGCTGGAGCTCCTGAGCTCGAACCTGCCTGCACGCCTGCCCTGCTGCTGCCTGCACCCTGCCTCTCTGCGGGCAGGTGGGCGTAGCTTCCACCCTGCTAGAAACTGGAGGCCCCATGCGTTCCTGCGAGGCATCTTTATACGAGCCTTGCGCGGCATTGAAAGCTAATGTACCGCTGTATAATTTATGTTGGCCCAGTAAAAGGCATTGCACGCACAGCGCATGGAACTCCTTCTGAGGAACACGCAGATATATAAACCGGGGGCATCGCAGTGTGCTGCTCTTTAATGGGGACTGCCCAGAAACACTGCCCTCTTACTTCCACCGCTTTCATTCTGTCGCGCTGATACTTTAAGAGAATGAATAGTAATACAAAATGCAGCTCGTTGCACCGCATGACAAACACTTGACAAGCATTCCCACTTCCTGTCAGCACTGCATGGCGAAGCCCACGTGCACAACATGCATACGACTGAGATGCAATAACCACTAAAGGCTGGGCTGGTGCGTTATCTGCCTGCCTGCCTGCCTGCCTGTCTGTCTGTCTGTCTGTGCAACCTCTACTCACGCCTCATTCTCCTCTTACTCACGCCTCACTCTCCTCTTTACTCACGCCTCACTCTCCTCTTTCTCCCTCCTTGTGTACATATCTTGTAAGGCCACTTCGCTCCCCCTCACCTTTTCCCTTTTCTACAGCTTCTCCTTGTCTCTGCGCCCTGTCCCTTCGCCCTCCCTGTCTCGTCAGCTCCGTTGAAACACGGCCTTCCGCTGCCCTCGACCTTCGAGGAGGCAGGCTGGCACGAGAGTGGCATGCCGAATGCCAGACAGAAAATAAAGCGGCTCGATCACGCCCTGCCCCTTCCCTTGGCAGGCGGCTCTTGGAAACAGGTTCGGGCGAGAGGGACCTGGCAACAGAGCTGAGACGGAGCCCATTCGCGGGCGAGGTGGCGAGCCTCGCAGGATGTCAGGATGCTCGGAGCCTCGTTAGCAAAGAGCTCTTCCTCCCCGGGGGCCGCCTTAGGCGGATCTTCAGACCGCAGCCAACAGGGGGGTGAGCCTGTGGAATAATGGCGTCACCGCCAGGTGACTCCAGGTGGACACAACCTCTGTGGCGCGCCCCTCCCCCAAAGCCCTCACTCCACATCTATTTGAATGAATGTGGGGAGGATGTTTTGTTAAACACGACTGTCTGTTCTGTGCCGGTTACATGCAGGCACCCGCACCCCGCGAGACCCCAGCTTTCCAGGTGTGCGAAGGAAGGGGGTGAGGCCACCATGTTACAGAAGCAGGTAACGTCCAAGGGTGCCATCCCAACCCCTCTGTGTTCGGCTCCGGCCTTTGAAGCACAGCAGCAGGCAGGGGTCGGAGATAAGTCTTCAGCAACAAGTGCGCACATGCCAAAGCCATGCAGACAGATGGAACACACGCCAGAACCAGTGTGTGCTCAGCTATGCACACACGTGGGGATGCCACAGAGCAGGCAGCTACGGTACGGCCCCTCGGCTGGTGACAACACTCCGTGCAGCCTGCACAGACCTGCGCCCAGGGTTATTTTTAATATTCAGCGAAAAGCTAACTAAGGGCGCCACATTAACACCTTCACTCATTCCCTAAGGCTCAGTATCATTTGATGCAAACTACTCCCATCAGGGCTCACTAGCGTGACTGCACAGTGCACACACACTCTCAGCACTGAAAGCAGCTGGAAGGCAACCGTTCAATAACTCCGTACTTCTGCACTCTTCCATTTCTGGGAACATGTAAAGCTTGCAACCACTGCCCTTTTACTGAGAAACCCAGTCCCCATCACAGTCCCTCCAGGGAGGAGGGGAGGTTGAGGTTTTGAACTATGTACTAGTAAAAACCATGTGGCATGCACTCTAATCTCTTTTTTCCTACTCGACTTACTTGTGTGATCTTAGACAACGTATATTGTTAACAACTGCCATACTTTTTTTTATCCGAAAAATAAATATTTTCTTCCAAACACAATAAAATATCGCCATGATAATACAATGCCGGAAATTCGCATTTTCCCTTGATTGTGGGCTACTATAAATGCGTCCAGGGCAAAGAGTGTAGGTACAGCCAAGCAAACCAAAGCATACGAGCATACCAGTCAGAAGTGAACACTGCTAACCTACGGTGTTACATATTTATATTTAAAATGCAATTATGCTCCTGCCCGAGACATGTTCCTAACTTGTCATAATTGATAGAGCCATCCTTGATGTACCATCGTATATTAAGCACTAAGTATCGCTCGCCTATCAAGTACAATTCTTTACATTTAAAATAGAAACACGCGCAGACAAAGCTGCAAACTTCAAAAACACACGTGCAGTTTTTCAAACTCCGACAGAAAACGTAATGTCAAAGTGCACAAACTTGACTGGCCATTCAACCCTGGCTATTAATCATTAGCCCTGGGAATAATAACCCCTAGGCGAGCAATTAAAGTAAGCCCCCCTCCGCGAGGCCATCAGCCTCGCGGGACGCCACCCTGGCCCTCACGCTTACGCCAGGCTGTGCACCAATGGCAGACTCACCTCCGCTGACCGACGTCAAGGTGAGGAAGAGCAGGAGCAGCGCCAAGGTCCACACGCTGAGATTCATGTCTGGTGCCCCTGGGCTGGGAGGGAGCCTGGCAGCGGCAGAAGAGAGCGGCGCTCTGTGTGAGCAGAATCCACGCTGCAGCCTCTCAGTCTGGAGAAGGAAGGCGGGCTCCGGCGGTGGGGGCTCTGCTGTGCCAGGCTGAGCTGCGCTGAATGCTCTCACTCACTATGGGGGCTGCGTTTTGTATTGTAGCCGGCTGCTTTGGATGAGAGCCCAGTTGGTCATGTGGTCAGTGGAGCGGTGGCACCGGGGACCTCCCCCACCCCCTCTCTCCCCCGTAGCGCCCGCACCATGAATTGAACGGGCGAATGGGGGAGTTAGTGCAACAAAAGCATTTGGCTTTGACAAACACTCACATTACAATGCAGCTTGGATCCACGCCAGAGGGTTTCCAGCTACTTGGGTCCCTGCACAGGAAACTTATTTTGAGAGGGAAAAAGAAACCCCGACATTAACCAGTTTCTTGTCTTATTTCCTCAACATCTGTAGAAAAACATTTGAGAACAACACAGGTTTTTCCTGATGTCTTCTTTTGCCAAATCATAGATAGGATCGTAAATTGCTGTTCATTTATAGCTCTAGGTCTTTCCATTTTAATATCACGTGTCTGAGAGTCCCCGCTGCTCTCCGATGTACTGTGTGGAGACTGGTGCAACACTTTCATTGCCATCATACCCTCATCTTGTGGGGCAGCTTAACACTTCGGCCAGGGGTTGGCGCTGTCATGCAATGGGCTATAAAGTCCTCGCCGCTTACCTGTAGGCACAGTTCACACACACTGTGATTATATAAGTGATGAATCGCTTATGTGATACATAGAAAAGATGCAGGTTTGTTACTCATGATTGTTGATCAATACATTTTTTTATATAACGCTTAACTCGAGGGTTTTACTTTTTGAAAGTGCCACCAACATTGGCATGCAATACAGCTAATATATGGATAAGACAAAGTAATTCACTGAAATCATACAATCTGTGATTATATTCCATTTTCCATTCGTCCACACTACCAGATCAAAACATACAACCAGATATTATCACTGCAAGTTCTTACGGCTGCTGGATACAAAAATAGTGTCTGATTTAGAATTTTCTGTGGTGGTAATTTCCTAGCATTAATTCCTAAAACATTTGTCGGCCCCTGGCGATGGGGTCCTTAGGGTCTTACGAAGTCCGGGGGCGGAGGAGGCAGGGGTGGAAAGGGCACCCTCCACTTGATCTTACATGGTGGGCCCCGGGGTTGGGGTCCCTGGGGCTAAAATGCTGCCTCCAGGCAGGTCGCTCCCAACACCGCACAGCTCCACCTGTCTGCACCAGTGCCCCCAGCCCAGCTGCTGCCGCTGTGCCTGGGTTCAAAGCCCGCCGTAGGCCCTGCTCATTTTTAGGTCTCGCGACCTATCGATGCGCGCAAGCGCATCGAGCGGAGCGAGAATTCAAGTAGCCAAAATCCTCGTGAAACCAAGGGCTTCTTCCGCTGCAGTTTTCTTTAAGTTCACGTGAATCACGTGACAGCAAGCTCCTTCGTGCAGGAGCTTGCCTGAGCCTTCTGCCTATCAGCCTGCCAGTTCTCCTCCCCTAATTATTCACTTCACTTGTGACTCCCCACATCAAAGCTTCAGCCTCCCTCCCTTGCCATTTGCTTCCTAACCAGCCTGCCTCGCATAATTGCATCAGACCCGACACTTCAAAGGAATGCGCCCCCGAGAGCCACTTTCACGGCCGTGCATTTCTCTTCCTTCTTTACCTCATGTGAACTCAGCATCTTTTTCCACCACAAAATCAAGAGCATCTACGACAACTTCGACGAAGACAACCAACACACTGAACCCTCACCAACCACCCCCGACACCCGGAAACCAGCGATTGATGACTGGACAGCCCTCACCACCGAAGACACACTGAAGACAATGAAGTCAATCCACTCAGGGGCCCCCACGGACCCCTGCCCCCACCACATCTTCAACAGAGCCGCCAACACCATCGCACCCATGCTCCGCCAAACCATCAACCGCTCCCTGGCGACCGCCTCATTCCCCGACGACTGGAAACACGCCGAGGTCAACCCCCTCCTAAAGAAACCCTCAGCGGACCCCACCGACCTCAAAAACTACAGACCCATCTCCCTGCTCCCGTTCCCAGCGAAAGTCATCGAGAAAGCCATCAACAGCCAACTCGCCACATTCATTGAAGAGCACAACATCCTCGACTCCTCCCAATCCGACTTCAGAAAAAACCACAGTACGGAAACCTCCCTCCTCGCCGCAACAGACGACATCCGCACCTTACTGGACAAAGGAGAAACAGTAGCCCTCATCCTCCTCGACCTATCAGCGGCGTTCGACACAGTCTCCCACCGCACCCTAATACGCAGACTCTACGATGCAGGAATCCAGGACAAGGCCCTCGACTGGATCTGCTCCTTCCTCTCCAGCAGGACGCAGCGGGTCAGACTCCCCCCTTTCCTCTCGGACCCCACACCTATCACCTGCGGAGTCCCCCAGGGCTCCTCCCTCAGCCCGACGCTCTTCAACGTCTACATGGCTCCACTTGCCCCCATCGTCAGAACCTACGGACTCAACATCGTGTCATATGCAGACGACACTCAGCTCATCCTCTCCCTATCCAACGAGCCCAACACCGCCAGACGCAACTTTCGAGAAGGCATGGAAGCCGTCGCCAAATGGATGAAAAACAGCTGCCTACAACTAAACACCAACAAAACAGAAGTACTCATCATGGGCCCAAACCCCGACGCCTGGAGTGACACCTGGTGGCCCACCACCCTCGGAAACCCGCCAACCCCCACAGACCACGCACGCAACCTGGGAATCATCCTGGACTCCGAGCTCAAAATGGACCGCCAGATCAACTCTGTCTCATCTTCCTGCTTCCACATCCTCCGCCTCCTTCGTAAGACCTTCAAATGGATCCCCCTCGAACACCGAAAGACAGTCACTCACGCCCTGGTCACCAGCAGACTCGACTACGGCAACGCACTCTACGCCGGAATAAACAAAAACCTCATCCGCAAGCTACAGAACATCCAGAACGCCGCCGCAAGACTGGTCCTCAACCTGCCAAAACACTGCCACATCTCCCAGCACCTGCGCACACTCCACTGGCTCCCCGTGGAGGCGAGAATCACCTTTAAGATGCTCACCCACGCACACAAGGCCCTCCACGGAACCGGACCAGCATACCTGAACAGCCGACTCAAATTCCACGCACCCCAAAGGACCCTACGATCAGCCCAGCTTTCCTACGCTGTGGTCCCCCGCACCAGAAAGACCAGATCGGGAGGCCGCTCCTTCTCCTTCCTCGCGGCCAAGGCATGGAACGCCCTTCCGCTCCACCTCAGACAGACAACATCGCTCCCCATCTTCGCAAGAAACCTCAAAACCTGGCTCTTCGACAGACCCCCTCCTTGATGGAATGGAACCTGCACCCCCCCAATTCCCCCCCCACCCCTAGCGCCTTGAGACCCTTACGGGTGAGTAGTCGCGCTTTAACAAACTCCTGATTGATTGATTGATTGATGTGAGGAAACAGCGCCACTCGCTGGGCGGCATTGGAACATGTGCCTAGGCTGCAAAATAATGAGGTGGAAGATGTGCTTATAAGGTCCCACAAGCGAGACCTATTGGCAATGCCAATGCTTGTTTCAGTTTGTGATAATTGTGCTGTGTTTGCCTCTCTTTTAGTTTGTGATAATTGTGCTGTGTTTGCCTCGCCTCTCTGTCACTGTACTGTGCCCGGTTTTGTTGCTCTGTGATTGTAGTGTTTTTTTGTCCCCATTGTTTCCCCCTTTGCCTTCTGTTTTCCCCTCGCAGCTTCTTCCCATTCCGAGTTCCCACCTCTGCATCCCCTGTGGCCCCACCCCTCTCATCGTCCATGGGCCTCCCTACTCCCGCCTCCCAGCTGCTCCTCCCTCCCACCTCCCCTCATATGGCGGCCGCTGCGTGGCAGTGAGAAGCGACCCTTGACCCTGCCGCCAGGCAGGTCGCACCTCACACCGGCAGCTCCACCTCTCTGCGACAGTGCCCCCAGCCCAGCTGCTGCCACTTTGACTGGGTTCAAAGTCCGCCGTAGGCGCTGCTCGTTTTTTCAGTTTGTGATAATTGTGCTGTGTTTGCCTCTCTGTCACTGTACTGTGCCCGGTTTTGTTGCTCTGTGATTGTAGCATTGTTTTTGTCCCCCACTATTTCCCCCTTTGCCTTCTGTTTTCCCCTTGCCGCTTCTTCCCATTCCCGGTTCCCTCCGCTGCGTCCCCTCCCCCTCGTCATCCATTGGCCTCCCCGCTCCCGCCTCCCAGCTGCTCCTCCCTCCCACCTCCCCATATATGGCGGCCACTGCGCGACCGCGCTGCTGGTGCGCAGGCAAGCCAATCTGCGCCCGTCCGTGCCTGGACCGCGCCCAGCGCTAGGACCCCTGGCCCCCGCAAGAGCCACGACACCCGCATCCACTACGACCCCAGCACCCTCCACGCACACAATGCCGGACGATCACGCACCTGCTGCCTAGCCACCAGAAACGCACCCATGGTCCCTTCTCCTCCCGGGACTGCAGCTTCAGCAGCATCCCTCCCACCAAACCACCTACCAAAGAACCCAACTACCTCAGATGCATCCTGCTCAACACCGCTCCGCCCGCAAACACACCGTCGAACTCTGGGACCTACTCTACTCCAATGCCCCAGATGTCACCTTCCTGACGGAGACCTGGCTGAACCCCTCCTCAGCACCCAGCATCGCCATAGCCATCCCGGAATGCTACAAGATCACCTGCAAAGACCGCACCAACGGAGTAGGAGGAGGAATTGCCATCGTCCACAGGAACACTCTGAAGATCTCGAGGAACATCGCCAACACTGTCAGCACCGCCGAACACCTGCACTTCCAGATTCACACTCACCCCAACACCACCCTCAGAGGAACCCTCATCTACAGACCCCCGGACCCCGACCACAGTTCAGCGTCTCCATCACCGACTTCGTCAGCACACATGCCCTCGCCTCCACGGACTACATCCTCCTCGGCAACCTGAACTTCCACCTCAAGAACAACAACGACCCCAACTCCTCCACCCTGATCGACAACCTCGCCAACCTCGGACTCAGACAACTCATCACAACACCCACCCACTCCAGCGGCCACACGCTTGATCCCATCTTCTCAGCAATCTCCCATGTCTCCTTCAACCGCACCACCGAACTCCACTGGACTGACCATCACTGCATCCACTTCACCTTCTGGAGACCCACCACGCACCACCGCCCCCAACAGATGCCGCGCCGCTGCTGCAGCAAAGTCACCGAAGACCAGCTCTCCACCACCCTCGCCCGGAACCCACCCACAGACCCAACCGACCCTGACACTGCCGCTCTCAACCTCAGACAGTGGCTTAACGACTGCGCCAACACCCTCGCCACGCTCAAGAAGCCCTTCAACACCCACAGCAGCAAGAAAGCCAGCTGGTTCACTGAAGACCTCCAGGCCTCCAAGCAAACCTGCTGAAAACTCGAAAAAAACTGGACCCGCGAACACAGGAAAGCTACACAGCCCACAAGAACGCGACTCGCAGACACCACCACCTCATCAGATCTGCCAAAAGAACCTCCTTCAAAAACCTGGCTAGACAGCAACACACACAACAGCAAAGATCTCTTCAGCATTGTGAAGGAACTCTCCAACCCTAGCTCCAACACCAACAACATCTCACCCTCACAAGACCTGTGCCACTCGCTGGCCACCTTCTTCCATCACAAGATCGCAGGCATCCACGACAGCTTCGGCACTGTGACCTTCCCGACAACCACTGAGATCCCCGCTCTCACATACACCACCCACACCAACCGCCTACTCTCCTCGACTAACATCAACAACGATGACGCCATCAAGATCATGAACACCGTCCACTCAGGATCCCCAACAGACCATTGCCCACACCACATCTTCAACAAAGCCAGCAGCACTATCGCACCCCATCTCTGGAAAACCATCAACATCTCCTTCGAGACAGCCACCTTCCCAGAGAGCTGGAAGAACACAGAGATCAACGCCTTACTCTAGAAACCCAAGGCGGACCTCAAGGACCTCAAGAACTTCCGGCCATCTCCCTGCTCCCGTTCCATGTGAAGGTCATCGAAACGGCTGTCAACAAATAACTGACCTGCTTCCTCAAGGAGAACAGCATCTTGGACCCGTCCCAGTCCGGTGTCCGCAGCAACCACAGCAGCGAAACTGCCCTCATCGCTGCCACCGATGACATCAGGACCCTGCTAGACAACAGAGAAACCGCCGCCCTCTTCCTCCTGCACCTGTCAGTCGCCTTCAACATGGTCTGTCACCGCACACTACGAACACACCTCTACGACGCTGGAATCCAAGAGAAAGCCCTTGACTGGACATCCTCCTTCCTCTCCGGCAGAACACAGAGCGTTCACCTCTTCCCCTTCCGCTCCGAAGACACTGAGATCATCTGCGGCGTACCCCAAGGCTCACCCCTCAGTCCAACACTGTTCAACGTCTACATGGCACTGCTCGCCTACGTCGCACGACGGCACAACCTCAACATCGTCTCCTACGCCGACGACACCCAGCTGATCCTCTCCTTCACCAAGGACCCCCACACCACTAAAACCAACCTCCATGAAGGAATGAAGGCCGTCACCGACTGGATGAGGAACAGCTGACTCCTGGTGGCCGATGGCACTAGGGACACCGCCAACACCCACCGACCACGCACGCAACCTAGGGGTCAGCCTCGACTCTACCCTCTCCATGACGAAGCAGGTCAACGCAGTCTCCTCCTCCTGCTTCAACACCCTCCGCATGCTCCGCAGGATCTTCAAGTGGATCCCCACCAAAACAACAAGGATGGTCACCCAGGCCCTCGTCAGCAGTAGACTGGACTACAGGAACTCCCTCTACGCAGAAGCCTGGGCCAAACTCTTGAGATGGCTCCAAAGCATCCAGAACGCCTCTGCACACAAGGCACTCAACAACACCGGACCAACATACCTTAACAGCCGACTCAGCCTCTACACCCCCACCCGCCAGCTCCGCTCTGCAGACGGTGCCCTCGCCACCATTCCCCGCATCCGAATAGTGACCCCCGGCTTCAGATCATTCTCCCACCTCGCTGCCAAGACATGGAACACCCTCCCCATCCGCCTATGGCAGATCGAAGATTTTCTGATCTTAAGAAAACTTCTCAAG
Source organism: Lissotriton helveticus (assembly GCF_964261635.1). Lineage (NCBI taxonomy): Eukaryota > Metazoa > Chordata > Amphibia > Caudata > Salamandridae > Lissotriton > Lissotriton helveticus. The sequence goes on from NC_136063.1 coordinate 1,817,022,735, forward strand.
ATCTGGCTCTTTGAACAGTAGCAGCTCCGCCACTAGCACCTTGAGACCCTCACGGGTATGTAGTGCGCTGTAGTGCTCAGTAATTGGAGCCCCCATGCACGGCCCCCTCCCCAAACAATTTTATATATTGACACTCGGGCCATGGCCCATCCTGGAGTCATGTTATTAAAAAAAAAGCAGTGGCAGCCGCCAATTTTTTTCTGTAATTCCTTGGCAGTCCCCTGAGATAGTGGAAAAAACCAAATTGTTTTCAATTTTGACATCAGCGGGATTCCAGAGTGCCTCTCACCCTACAAGGGCTACCTGCCCCCTTATATATTTTGTTTCAATATTTCAGGACTGAGGACAAAGTCCCTGGATACCTGTAATGGCTGCAGCACATTTTTTTTGCTGCAACCAGCCAATTATAGTTCTTTCTCCCACTGGCCGTCTCACTCCCACAGGACTGAGATGACCCCAGTGAAAAAAATCCCCCTCGGCCAATCAGAACGCTCTAATTTTTAAACTAATGTGATATATATATATAAATAGCCGCACACCTCCTACAGAGACTTCATAGTAAACAGAACGTCGCAGCCAGACTCCTACTCGACCTTCCCAGATGAACCCACATCACACCCCACCTCAGGCAACTCAACTGGTTTCCATATAGAAGAGATGCCACTTCAAGCTGCTGACCCATGTACATAAGGCTCTACACAACCAAGGACCCACCTACATTAGCCACCATCTGAACTTCCACCCACCATTGAGAAAACCAATCTCCACCTCTGTTTCTCTTGCCAATACTCACTCCCTGAATCTTCTGAAGCAGAACAAGAGGATGCTCCTTCTTTCACATCGCAGAAAAGACCTGTAAAAGACTCCCCAATGCAACTCCGGCCCATCACCTCACTTCCGGAATTCCTAATGACCCTCAAAACCCGGCTGTTTGAATGAGCCTCCGGGACCTCCAAGCACCTGGATACAATAACGGGAGATTAGCTGCACTTTATAGATCCTGATTGATGAATCCTCATATATATATATGGGCAGGCCGAAACGTTATGCTGGCGGGCGAGCTGGCGGGCGAGCTTCACGAAATAAACTTCTAAATTGCTCACTGCAATCTGGGTCGCCTCCTCTTTCCTTACCGTGTTTGAGCTCCAAGCTGATTGGGAGCTCGTGGTGTTGGACTGGGTGTACGGGTATATATATATTACCTACTGGCGGTCGCCAGTAGGTATATATAGTTAGGATTTTTTCTCTATGGGATTTTTGAAAATTCTATGTCGAATAACTTTGGCGTTTGAGGACGGAATTGGCTGAAATGTTCAGGACAATGGAACATTTTGTTTCTGAGCACCCCCTGAAAATTTGGGGGGGGTTTCTTCAAGGGGGGGCCGAGAAAAAAGGGGGGTCCCAAAACACGTTTTTCCCATGCAATTTTCCATAGGGCGGTTGGCCTCACTTTTAGCTCGAACGGCTGAATGGATTTTCACGAAACTTGGCAAAATTGTAGGGACTGGTAGCCCGATGTGCCTTTGCTAGGTCTCAATATATGTGTTCCAGTGGATTTTGAGAAATTAACGTTCAAAAAAATATATATATCTGTAAGCGCGCTCCGGGCAGCGCCCCGGTTCGCGTACTTGCCGCGTAACGGAACTTCGCGAAGCGAAGCTGATTGGCTCTCCGGTGTCTGTCAACATTCTAAACAGTCCGGAGTGGCCGCCATCTTGTCTCTCGGTAGGATCGAGAGACAAAAGGAGGCCAAAACAAAGGGGTAAATGACCATAAGGGGGCATAGCAGATCCTCCCTGACCCCCTAGGTTTGATGTGGAGGCTTTAAAAGGGCCCTGCGGGGGAAAAGAAAAAAAAAATTGGTTTTTTTGCGTGGGGAGCGCCCGGTACGCGCACCGGGAAGCGGTCCGGGGAGCGTAATATAAGGAAAAAAGAATGATAGACTTTTTAAATATTGTATGTTTTTTGATTGTTCGTAATTGTGGAATATGGAATTCATACCATAGTGTGTCAGGAGAGCAGAAACAATATGGAGGCAGGAGATGATAAAGAGATGTTAAATACACATTGGGGATAATATAAAGTTGCACAGTATACTATAAGTCTCACTTTACATTATAATCAATTTGGTACTAGTTTATGAATTAGATATAAAAATGATTAAAGATTCGAACAATTTTTGATTATTAAATATAAATTTATTTTTCTGATTCTTTTTCAAAATTTAATAGAACGTCTAACATTTGACTGTCTGATATGTCTTCTTTTTGACTGAACATAACTTCCCACATTTGACCGTCCTCATATTGAAGTAAGAAATCCACAGATTCTACACATTGTAGAAGTTCATGGTCTCGTGATTCATCCATGAATTCCAAGTCAATGGGTTCAATGATTTCCTCATTGTTCATCTCTAGGACAATTTCAAAGGAAACGTTCTGTTCTCCTTCCATTTTTGTGCTGAAATTTGCATAAAAAATAAATATATCAGTAGAGATAGGGCACTGTTGGGTTTAAGTTCAGACAGGTACTTTTCAGGCGTGAAGTAGTACTATTAAAAAGTGCCTGTGAAAAAGCCTAAGTAAATTCATAATTATACCACAGAAACCTAAATCAATCCATAATTATAATAAACAAGCCTTTCTCAATGTCTAACTCTTACAGAGGGATAGTATATAACTATCTGAAAATTTTTTCAAATTTATAAAATAACATCTTACCTTTTAAAAACAAGTTTAAGTTGTCAGTGAAAATGATCTTGCAATGTAGTTCAGGAAGTAGTAGTCAAAATGGCTGTGTTTCTCTCTCTTTCTTTATATATATTCAGGTACATAACCAATCAAATGTCAGGTAAAAAAAGTAGAAAATGAAAGTAACATTTTAATTGGTTGTCAATTCCAACACTTCAGATGTGTTTTGTGAAGTAATTTACCTCAGGGTATTTAGAGAGGTCTACCGGCTAAATGGCTAAATGGAATTCCAACCAAATTTGTGAAAATGGTAGGGATTGGTATGTAGTATGAGCTAATCTATATTTGGTGAAAGTGTCTCCAGTGGTTTTTCTGTATATTACTTTCCCACCTTTTTTGAGCGAGCGCTTCCCGGTGCGCGCCCCGGTACGCGAACCGGCAGCGTTACGGGAGTCCTCCATTTTGTGTTTCGGTAGATTTGAGATACAAGATGGAGGGCAAATAATGTTGAGAATGGGTAGAAGGGGGCACGGTAGACGTATCCTGACCCCCTAGGTTTTCTGAGGGTGGCTGAGGAGGCCCATATGTGCGAAAAAAAACAATTTGTTTCCAAATTTTTGCACGGTTAGCGTCCGGTGCGCGTACTGGTAGCGCTCCGGTGAGCGTACTTTGGTGAAAATTAGTGAAAAAAGTTAGAGTAAAATAATAATTGTGAGTGATCAGATGTAGGGTAGCTCTGAAAAGAGCTTTTGGGTCCTGTGGCTGATTTAGGTACCTACAAGTAGGTACCAATACATAGTCTTAAATTCAGGATGAAAATTCTGTTCCCCTCATCTAAGAAGTGAACTCCATCTCCTCTGTAGATATCTGGCATGTAGTAACGCAAGTTATTGTTGTAGATGGAGCCCATTCCATGGTCTCTCATGTAAGCTGAAACAGACTTATTTACATGCTTCCTCGATTTCTCAATTTGTCGACAAAATTGGTTGGACCACCTCCATTTCTGTCTTTGGCATATATTTGAATATACCAAGGCAGTTTGAGGAAAAAGTGCCATCAATTGGTCAAAGGTGTCTTTTAAAAGCATTTCCAGACCTACCCCAGTCAAAGTGCCCAAGTCATTTCCTCCACAGTGCACAATTAACAGGTCAGGTTTTGGCAAATGCAAAAAGGTTTTCACCAATGGTATCAATTGGTGACATCTTAATCCTCTGTGGCCAATCCCGTTGATTTCCACATTTTGTAAATTGAGGTTGTGTAAATTTCTGTTATCAGCATACCTTTGAGCCCAGTGGATATAACTATGTCCAACAATCCACACAGAAAACATGGTGAGAGGAGGTTCTGCTGCAGTCAGATGAAGTGTGGTAATTAAATGGCAGTTGGAACAGTAGGAGTATGTAATGAAAAAAACTGTGGAGTTTCTGTGGTAATTAATAAGTAGCAGTGATTGGTGGATTTTGATTGCTGAAAACAGAAAGTTAGGGTGCATGGATGAGTTCTTTGAAAGATGTAATTTGAATGGTCAAGAAAAAATCGTTTTATGAAAGATTGCACTGGATACGCAGGTGTACTGAGAGTTCAGAGTTCAATTGAAACATTGTTGTGTGAACTTGCAAACACAAGAGGTCTTTCAGGAGGTGGTTGCTATGGAAAAAAGGCAGAAAGGGCAGAAGGGGGAAGGGTGTTGATTTGAAAAAAGTGAGGGAAGAGTTTTGATTGGGTGACATGAGAGATATGTGTAATGAATTACAGCATTTCTGTGCCATTGTTGTTTGCAGCCTCTGGAGTGCATACCTTTTGCTCTGCTGAAGACAAATTGGTGTGTGTCTGAGACTGTTTTGAAACTCAAAAAATATTTGCTAAGGTGAGAAAAGATTCATTTAATTTAGATAGAGAATAGTATGCTTTAGGGAGAAAATTATGAAGAAAGTTGTGTATTTAAAATGTTGCTTTGTTTCATAGGTTGCTTGGGGCATATTTACAAGGCCTTTGAGTCCCTTTGATATTATTTTTCCCATTTTAATTTAAGACATTTCCCGTGGTGCAAGGTCCTTGTAAATACGCCCCCATGTGTGCTTGGCAAATTTAGATTTTGTTTCTTTGAGTTACATAGCCATGTTAAAAGTGATGCAAAAATGGTTTAAGGGCCTTCAAAATACGCTTTCATGTGTGTTAGGGCATTTTAAGTCACTTCCCCATGAATGTAGTTGAATAAATGCTTTACTTGATGTGTTTAAAAACGTTTATTGAAGTCATTTAAGTTTCTTGATATGTACTGCTAGAGTTTCATAGGTTGCTTGGGGCATATTTACAAGGCCTTTGAGTCCCTTTGATATTATTTTTCCCATTTTAATTTAAGACATTTCCCCGTGGTGCAAGGTCCTTGTAAATATGCCCCCATGTGTACTTGGCAAATTTAGATTTTGTTTCTTTGAGTTACATAGCCATGTTAAAAGTGATGCACAAATGGTTTAAGGGCCTTCAAAATACGCTTTCATGTGTGTTAGGGCATTTTAAGTCACTTCCCCATGAATGTAGTTGAATAACTGCTTTACTTGATGTGTTTAAAAACGTTTATTGAAGTCATTTAAGTTTCTTGATATGTACTGCTAGAGTTTCATAGGCTGCTTGGGGCATATTTAAAAGGCCTTTGAGTCCCTTTGATGTTATTTTCCCCATTTTAATTTAAGTTATTTCCCTGTGGTGTAAGGTCCTTGTAAATACGCCCCCATGTGTGCTTGGCTAATTTAAGTACTGATAGGATGTGCTTCTACATAGGACCTGTGTTGTGTTTTTAAATTATGACCAGAAAATCGCTTTAAAAAAAAAAAAAACGCTTTTCACATTTATGAGAAGGTCATATTTTGTGTGCTTCTTTAAATAAATATTGAACTGAGAAATATTAAACTGAGGCTTCTGTAAGTGTCAAAGGAGGTGAGTAATGTACATTGCTCTGTTGGATACAGTCCTCATCCTCTGCGTACTCTTGGATATGCTAGACTAAATCTGCTCAATGAGATAACTAAGCTGAGGAAACACAGGTTATGTGATTCTGAAATGAGGAAAATAAATTCCATATTTTTCAATTACATCACCTGTGTTTCCTAACATTATGAATCACATTGTGCAGTTGAGGTTTAGGCCTGTCCAGGGACACAGAAGAGGTCTGGCCTTTGTTCAAGAGTGAAGTGGACATGACTCACTTCATTGGTAGGCCTGCACATGTATTATCTCCTCTGTACTCTTCAACAAGCCTAAATTTCATCTGCAACCCTGAGTAGGCCGCACCTCAAACAAACCTCTGGATAGGCCACACCTTATCATCATCCTGAATAAATCATTTAAAATGTTAGGGGCAGATTTATGATGGCCGTGCGCCTCTTTTGTGCCGCTGTGGCGTCACTTTTGTGATGCAGCAGTGATGCAAAAGATACACCATGTTGCAAGACAGGCCTCACTTCATCTCCAACAAGATACCGTCAGTTTAAACTGTAAACATTTAGGACTGTGTAGGGGGCATGGAGAAGCTGAATCTTCTGTAAATGTCAAAATTGTTGCATACAGTGCTCAACTTCTGCGTAGTCTTTGATATGTTAGTTTCCATCTGCACAATGAGATACCTAAGCAAAGGAAACACAGATTATGTGATTCTGAAATGAGGAAAATAAATTCAACATTTTTCAATTACATCACCTGTGTTTCCTAACATTATGAATCACATTGTGCAGTTGAGGTTTAGATCTGTCCAGGGACACAGAAGAGGTCTGGCCTTTGTTCAAGAGTGAAGTGGACATGACTCACTTCATTGGTAGGCCTGCACATGTATTATCTCCTCTGTACTCTTCAACAAGCCTAAATTTAATCTGCAACCCTGAGTAGGCCTCACCTCAAACAAACCTCTGGATAGGCCACACCTTATCGTCATCCTGAATAAATCATTTAAAATGTTAGGGGCAGATTTATGATGGCCGTGTGCCTCTTTTGCGCCACTGTGCGTCACTTTTGTGACGTAGCGGCGGTGCAAAAGATTTGCTATGTTGCGACATATTTACAACTTGATGCATCTAGGCAGATGTGTCATGCTGTAAAGTCCTGTGCCACATGAAACCGATGCAGCAGTGATGCAAAAGATGCACCATGTTGCAAGACAGGCCTCACTTCATCTCCAACAAGATACCGTCAGTTTAAACTGTAAACATTTAGGACTGTGTAGGGGGCATGGAGAAGCTGAATCTTCTGTAAATGTCAAAATTGTTGTATACAGTGCTCAACTTCTGTGTACTCTTTGATATGCTAGACTCCATCTGCACAATGAGATACCTAAGCAAAGGAAACACAGGTGATGTGATTGTGAAATGAGGAAAAGAAATTCCACATTTTTCAATTACATCACCTGTGTTTCCTAACTTTACGAATCACATTGTGCAGATGAGGTTTAGGCCTGTCCACGGACACAGAAGAGGTCTGGCCTTTGTTCAAGAGTGAAGTGGACATGACTCACTTCATTGGTAGGCCTGCACATGTATTATCTCCTCTGTACTCTTCAACAAGCCTAAATTTCATCTGCAACCCTGAGTAGGCCTCACCTCAAACAAACCTCTGGATAGGCCACACCTTATCGTCATCCTGAATCAATCATTTAAAATGTTAGGGACAGATTTATGATAGCCGTGTGCCTCTTTTGCGCCACTGTGCGTCACTTTTGTGACGTAGCGGTGGTGCAAAAGATTTGCTATGTTGTGACATATTTACAACTTGATGCATCTATGCAGATGTGTCATGCTGTAAAGTCCTGTGCCACATGAAACCGACGCAGCAGTGATGCAAAAGATGCACCATGTTGCAAGAGAGGCCTCACTTCATCTCCAACAAGATACCGTCAGTTTAAACTGTAAACATTTAGGACTGTGTAGGGGGCATGGAGAAGCTGAATCTTCTGTAAATGTCAAAATTGTTGTATACAGTGCTCAACTTCTGTGTACTCTTTGATATGCTAGACTCCATCTGCACAATGAGATACCTAAGCAAAGGAAACACAGGTGATGTGATTGTGAAATGAGGAAAAGAAATTCCACATTTTTCAATTACATCACCTGTGTTTCCTAACTTTACGAATCACATTGTGCAGATGAGGTTTAGACCTGTCCACGGACACAGACGAGGTCTGGCCTTTGTTCAAGAGTGAAGTGGACATGACTCACTTCATTGGTAGGCCTGAACATGTATTATCTCCTCTGTACTCTTCAACAAGCCTAAATTTCATCTGCAACCCTGAGTAGGCCTCACCTCAAACAAACCTCTGGATAGGCCACACCTTATAGTCATCCTGAATCAATCATTTAAAATGTTAGGGACAGATTTATGATAGCCGTGTCCCTCTTGTGCGCCACGGTGCGTCACTTTTGTGACGCAGCGGCGGTGCAAAAGATTTGCTATGTTGCGACATATTTACAACTTGATGCATCTAGGCAGATGTGTCATGCTGTAAAGTCCTGTGCCACATGAAACCGATGCAGCAGTGATGCAAAAGATGCACCATGTTGCAAGACAGGCCTCACTTCATCTCCAACAAGATACCGTCAGTTTAAACTGTAAACATTTAGGAGTGTGTAGGGGGCATGGAGAAGCTGAATCTTCTGTAAATGTCAAAATTGTTGTATACAGTGCTCAACTTCTGTGTACTCTTTGATATGCTAGACTCCATCTGCACAATGAGATACCTAAGCAAAGGAAACACAGGTGATGTGATTGTGAAATGAGGAAAAGAAATTCCACATTTTTCAATTACATCACCTGTGTTTCCTAACTTTACAAATAACATTGTGCAGATGAGGTTTAGGCCTGTCCACGGACACAGAAGAGGTCTGGCCTTTGTTCAAGAGTGAAGTGGACATGACTCACTTCATTGGTAGGCCTGCACATGTATTATCTCCTCTGTACTCTTCAACAAGCCTAAATTTCATCTGCAACCCTGAGTAGGCCTCACCTCAAACAAACCTCTGGATAGGCCACACCTTATCGTCATCCTGAATCAATCATTTAAAATGTTAGGGACAGATTTATGATAGCCTTGTGCCTCTTTTGCGCCACTGTGCGTCACTTTTGTGACGCAGCGGCGGTGCAAAAGATTTGCTATGTTGCGACATATTTACAACTTGATGCATCTAGGCAGATGTGTCATGCTGTAAAGTCCTGTGCCACATGAAACTGATGCAGCAGTGATGCAAAAGATGCACCATGTTGCAAGACAGGCCTCACTTCATCTCCAACAAGATACCGTCAGTTTAAACTGTAAACATTTAGGACTGTGTAGGGGGCATGGAGAAGCTGAATCTTCTGTAAATGTCAAAATTGTTGTATACAGTGCTCAACTTCTGTGTACTCTTTGATATGCTAGACTCCATCTGCACAATGAGATACCTAAGCAAAGGAAACACAGGTGATGTGATTGTGAAATGAGGAAAAGAAATTCCACATTTTTCAATTACATCACCTGTGTTTCCTAACTTTACGAATCACATTGTGCAGATGAGGTTTAGGCCTGTCCACGGACACAGAAGAGGTCTGGCCTTTGTTCAAGAGTGAAGTGGACATGACTCACTTCATTGGTAGGCCTGCACATGTATTATCTCCTCTGTACTCTTCAACAAGCCTAAATTTCATCTGCAACCCTGAGTAGGCCTCACCTCAAACAAACCTCTGGATAGGCCACACCTTATCGTCATCCTGAATCAATCATTTAAAATGTTAGGGACAGATTTATGATAGCCGTGTGCCTCTTTTGCGCCACTGTGCGTCACTTTTGTGACGTAGCGGTGGTGCAAAAGATTTGCTATGTTGCGACATATTTACAACTTGATGCATCTATGCAGATGTGTCATGCTGTAAAGTCCTGTGCCACATGAAACCGACGCAGCAGTGATGCAAAAGATGCACCATGTTGCAAGAGAGGCCTCACTTCATCTCCAACAAGATACCGGCAGTTTAAACTGTAAACATTTAGGACTGTGTAGGGGGCATGGAGAAGCTGAATCTTCTGTAAATGTCAAAATTGTTGCATACAGTGCTCAACTTCTGCGTAGTCTTTGATATGTTAGTTTCCATCTGCACAATGAGATACCTAAGCAAAGGAAACACAGGTTATGTGATTCTGAAATGAGGAAAATAAATTCAACATTTTTCAATTACATCACCTGTGTTTCCTAACATTATGAATCACATTGTGCAGTTGAGGTTTAGATCTGTCCAGGGACACAGAAGAGGTCTGGCCTTTGTTCAAGAGTGAAGTGGACATGACTCACTTCATTGGTAGGCATGCACATGTATTATCTCCTCTGTACTCTTCAACAAGCCTAAATTTAATCTGCAACCCTGAGTAGGCCTCACCTCAAACAAACCTCTGGATAGGCCACACCTTATCGTCATCCTGAATAAATCATTTAAAATGTTAGGGGCAGATTTATGATGGCTGTGTGCCTCTTTTGCGCCACTGTGCGTCACTTTTGTGACGCAGCGGCGGTGCAAAAGATTTGCTATGTTGCGACATATTTACAACTTGATGCATCTAGGCAGATGTGTCATGCTGTAAAGTCCTGTGCCACATGAAACCGATGCAGCAGTGATGCAAAAGATGCACCATGTTGCAAGACAGGCCTCACTTCATCTCCAACAAGATACCGTCAGTTTAAACTGTAAACATTTAGGACTGTGTAGGGGGCATGGAGAAGCTGAATCTTCTGTAAATGTCAAAATTGTTGTATACAGTGCTCAACTTCTGTGTACTCTTTGATATGCTAGACTCCATCTGCACAATGAGATACCTAAGCAAAGGAAACACAGGTGATGTGATTGTGAAATGAGGAAAAGAAATTCCACATTTTTCAATTACATCACCTGTGTTTCCTAACTTTGCGAATCACATTGTGCAGATGAGGTTTAGGCCTGTCCACGGACACAGAAGAGGTCTGGCCTTTGTTCAAGAGTGAAGTGGACATGACTCACTTCATTGGTAGGCCTGCACATGTATTATCTCCTCTGTACTCTTCAACAAGCCTAAATTTCATCTGCAACCCTGAGTAGGCCTCACCTCAAACAAACCTCTGGATAGGCCACACCTTATCGTCATCCTGAATCAATCATTTAAAATGTTAGGGACAGATTTATGATAGCCGTGTGCCTCTTTTGCGCCACTGTGCGTCACTTTTGTGACGTAGCGGTGGTGCAAAAGATTTGCTATGTTGCGACATATTTACAACTTGATGCATCTATGCAGATGTGTCATGCTGTAAAGTCCTGTGCCACATGAAACCGACGCAGCAGTGATGCAAAAGATGCACCATGTTGCAAGAGAGGCCTCACTTCATCTCCAACAAGATACCGTCAGTTTAAACTATAAACATTTAGGACTGTGTAGGGGGCATGGAGAAGCTGAATCTTCTGTAAATGTCAAAATTGTTGTATACAGTACTCAACTTCTGTGTACTCTTTGATATGCTAGACTCCATCTGCACAATGAGATACCTAAGCAAAGGAAACACAGGTGATGTGATTGTGAAATGAGGAAAAGAAATTCCACATTTTTCAATTACATCACCTGTGTTTCCTAACTTTACGAATCACATTGTGCAGATGAGGTTTAGACCTGTCCACGGACACAGAAGAGGTCTGGCCTTTGTTCAAGAGTGAAGTGGACATGACTCACTTCATTGGTAGGCCTGAACATGTATTATCTCCTCTGTACTCTTCAACAAGCCTAAATTTCATCTGCAACCCTGAGTAGGCCTCACCTCAAACAAACCTCTGGATAGGCCACACCTTATCGTCATCCTGAATCAATCATTTAAAATGTTAGAGACAGATTTATGATAGCCGTGTGCCTCTTGTGCGCCACGGTGCGTCACTTTTGTGACGCAGCGGCGGTGCAAAAGATTTGCTATGTTGCGACATATTTACAACTTGATGCATCTAGGCAGATGTGTCATTCTGTAAAGTCCTGTGCCACATGAAACCGATGCAGCAGTGATGCAAAAGATGCACCATGTTGCAAGACAGGCCTCACTTCATCTCCAACAAGATACCGTCAGTTTAAACTGTAAACATTTAGGAGTGTGTAGTGGACATGGAGAAGCTGAATCTTCTGTAAATGTCAAAATTGTTGTATACAGTGCTCAACTTCTGTGTACTCTTTGATATGCTAGACTCCATCTGCACAATGAGATACCTAAGCAAAGGAAACACCGGTGATGTGATTGTGAAATGAGGAAAAGAAATTCCACATTTTTCAATTACATCACCTATGTTTCCTAACTTTACGAATCACATTGTGCAGATGAGGTTTAGGCCTGTCCACGGACACAGAAGAGGTCTGGCCTTTGTTCAAGAGTGAAGTGGACATGACTCACTTCATTGGTAGGCCTGCACATGTATTATCTCCTCTGTACTCTTCAACAAGCCTAAATTTCATCTGCAACCCTGAGTAGGCCTCACCTCAAACAAACCTCTGGATAGGCCACACCTTATCGTCATCCTGAATCAATCATTTAAAATGTTAGGGACAGATTTATGATAGCCTTGTGCCTCTTTTGCGCCACTGTGCGTCACTTTTGTGACGCAGCGGCGGTGCAAAAGATTTGCTATGTTGCGACATATTTACAACTTGATGCATCTAGGCAGATGTGTCATGCTGTAAAGTCCTGTGCCACATGAAACCGATGCAGCAGTGATGCAAAAGATGCACCATGTTGCAAGACAGGCCTCACTTCATCTCCAACAAGATACCGTCAGTTTAAACTGTAAACATTTAGGACTGTGTAGGGGGCATGGAGAAGCTGAATCTTCTGTAAATGTCAAAATTGTTGTATACAGTGCTCAACTTCTGTGTACTCTTTGATATGCTAGACTCCATCTGCACAATGAGATACCTAAGCAAAGGAAACACAGGTGATGTGATTGTGAAATGAGGAAAAGAAATTCCACATTTTTCAATTACATCACCTGTGTTTCCTAACTTTACGAATCACATTGTGCAGATGAGGTTTAGGTCTGTCCACGGACACAGAAGAGGTCTGGCCTTTGTTCAAGAGTGAAGTGGACATGACTCACTTCATTGGTAGGCCTGCACATGTATTATCTCCTCTGTACTCTTCAACAAGCCTAAATTTCATCTGCAACCCTGAGTAGGCCTCACCTCAAACAAACCTCTGGATAGGCCACACCTTATCGTCATCCTGAATCAATCATTTAAAATGTTAGGGACAGATTTATGATAGCCGTGTGCCTCTTTTGCGCCGCTGTGTGTCACTTTTGTGACGCAGCGGTGGTGCAAAAGATTTGCTATGTTGCGACATATTTACAACTTGATGCATCTAGGCAGATGTGTCATGCTGTAAAGTCCTGTGCCACATGAAACCTGCGTCAGATTTCATGTGAGCGTTTTGTTGTAGGGTGGCCAGTCATTTGCATGAAAGCCCTGTAAAACTAACACAGTAAAATTAAAGAAGATTTCACTGAGTCACATTTATGGCATTGCTGAATCAAATCCTTACGCCTGTTTGAAACAGGCATAAGGAGTGATGCACCATGCAATGTGTGGCTTGCCCCTGTGCATTGCAGTAGACATGTCGCGCTTACGACGTGATTCGTGCAATGCGCCATTTTTGTGGAACAGATGCGTGACGCATCTGTGCTGTTTTTGCTCAATGGTGCTCTGCATTGTAAATGCGGCACATCATGGGTGGCAGAGCAGCGGCGCACGTTAACTGGTGCATCTCTGGGGATGTGCCAGTTAACATAAATCTGCCCCTTTACATTTAAGTATTAGCAGGGGACACAGAGTTGGTGAGGCTTATCCAAGGTTAAGAAGAGATGAGTCCTGTTCACTGAAAACTTGGACATAGGCCTCATCTCCTCAGCATCGCTGGACATGGTTAAATAATATCTGCAAAATGTTACTCTTGTTAAACAATTTTACAATTATAGTCTCTGAGATTTGTCTCTTACTCTGCAACATCTCATTGTTGTTCTCTTTCTTTAAAGATAACGACAACATCAAGCATGAGTGATAATGAGCAATCTGTTGATCTCGATATTATCATTGAAATTGTGATTGAAACGTCAGTGGAAGTAGATCCCTTGGATGATTTAAATCCTGAGGATGATGAAGATCATGATGAGGATGCCGATTTGTCAGAATTGTATGACATAGGGTGGGAAGCTGACCTGCTCGAGCCTATGGAACTATAAACATTTATTTTTAAAAGTTACTGGGAATGAAAAGTAAACATGTTAACCTTTTCATTTAAAATTAAACAAATCTTCAAAAACAGCTTGTGTGAAGTGTCTTTAATAAAATAGGGAAATATGCTGATAAAAATTAGTTCAGATTCACATATAAAAGAGCAAAGGTCAAATGTAGAAGCATTCTATTTCTTTGCTACTATTTGTGACTACTACATTTGCCAATGCACTAAAAATTATTGTATGTACAATTGACAACTAGTATGTTATTTTTTGATGACTGTTATTGATTTACTGTTTGGTAATAGTGGTTAATAACATTTTTTATTATATTTTACCACAGATTCAACTGCAGATCATTTCAAAATTACAACATGCCATCTAAACAACAAAACCGAAAGGCTACAAAACGTCAAAGACAGCAGATTACTAAATGCTTGCAGCAGTCCTCTACAATAAAAACTCGTCAAGTCACCAAGAAAGCTCCGGGTAAGAGAACGAAATCATTCCTAAGAAACATTTGTAAAAAAAAAAGTATTACTACAGAACATGTTTTAGTCCAGAAAAAGAGAGCCAATTTAAACGGAAAGGAAAGGCCAATCAAAAATGTTACTGCTAGAGCAGGAGATAACTCTGTGCATGGTAGTAGAAGGAAAAATCAGTTTAGGGACATTCGTAGACGAATGTTCCGCAACAGGATAATTGGCAATTTGTTAAAAAATATTAAGAAAGGTGAACAGAAAGTGGTTTTTTATAAGAGAAAAAAAAAAGTTGAGAAAATTATTGATCAGGCATTCGAAATTAAGCGAAAGTTATTTATTTTGATAATCAATAGAATTAGGAAACTAAACAAGGCAATTTATGATTTCAAAACAAATAGTAGATGAAAGAGAATAGTTAATCGTAGTAATTTTTGTGAAGTTTTTTCAGGAGAATGGATGCATAGTTCAAGTTGTGAGGCATTTTTTAATGAGGAGAGTTATTTCCAGGATAATGATTTGGTGCATGCAGTTGACACCAATGGTCGAGCTTATGAGGTGAAAGATGGTTGTCCAATTGAAAAAGAAAAACTTGTGACAACAGAGGCAGAGGAGGTGTTAGGTAATGAGGTTTTAGGAAGACGTCCTAAGGGACCAGTGTATACCTGGAAGTGTAGTAGTATTTGCAGTGTGCGACAGGATTCCATCAATTTGCTTTGTGATTTTGTACGGACATTTAATAAGAAAACTTTAAAACAGAAAATGAAGTTGTTGCAAGAATTAGATCCTTGCAGAGTGAGAGAAGTGACAGGTTTGCATGGTCATTCACTGGCTTGTCTTTCCAGGAGAGTATGCCAGAGTGTTTTTCATCATTTCAGGATGCTAGCAGTGCATCATAATAAAGTGAGGAAATTAGTTAGAATGTTGTATTATGCTAAGAGTCCAGCAATTATGCTTAAACAATTATGCACTGCTCTTTTGCATGGTTCTGAAGTAGATGTGAAGAATATTTGTGAAGAAATTGAGTTTTGTTACTTTGCAAGTAAAGAGGAGAATGTTGAAATTGACCCAGAAGAAGAAGGTAATGTGGAAGATAGTGTGCAGGTTTCCAGTACAGATAATTTTCAGAAAGAAATTGCCATGTTTCAGGTGAAATCAAGTGAGAGACCTAATTTCACTTGTGTGTGTTGTCGACGCACTTATTATAAGAATCAGACTAAGTTAGTGGATTTATATGCAAAAAGTGAAAGTGAAAATAATAGTGAATGGAAGGATTTTGCAACATACTTGATGGTAGAAAATTGTTTTGATTTGGGATCGGATCAACGTGTGTGTACTTATTGTTGTAACAAATTAAATCAAAACCAGATGCCTGCTAGAGCGGTTCATAATAATCTGGAATTGGTTGAGATTCCTTCTGAATTGAAGGATTTAAATACTTATGAATCTATTTTGATTCAAAGTATCCATCCTTTTCAGGCTATTGTACGAATGGAGCCGAAGACAGGGAGATTGCCTCCATCAGATTTACAGAGAGGATTAGAGGGAAGAGTTGTTTACTTGCCTCTAGATTTGAAGAAAAACATTAATACAATTGGAGTAGAGAAAGTGGAAGAGGAACCTCTGGTTATCTTAGTTAATGGGGTTCCGACAAAGAGTAAGAAAATCTGGCAAGATTTAGTGGATGTTAGGAAAGTCAAAAAGGCAACATTGTATTTGAAGAAAAACAATAAGTACTACAAGAATGTATATGTTGCAGAAGAGGAAGTAAGTGAAGAAGAGGATAGCGATTTGTGTGCTGGTCAAATTGAGAAAGTAGAAGCCTCTAAAAATGAAGAAATATATGAACATTATAGTGTTCATCCTTTGCATTCCAAGGAAGTCATGGGGAATGCTATTGAGTTGTTTCAAATGAAACAAGCCAAAGGAAGTCCCATTAGTGTTTGGGAGGAAAGTTTGGAAGCTCGGTGTTTCCCACAGCTATTTCCAACAGGTCAAGGAGGAAGATATGATGAGCGACCTGATCAAATTCCTGCTTCTGAATACCGTACTTTACGATTGTATGCAGAAGATCCTAGGTTTCGTCAATGCATTCCCTATTTGTTTCATCTACTGTTTGAAAGCGATCTGTCTGGACTGTCATATGCAGTGAACCACATCTTGAAAAGTGGTGTACAGATGCAAAATATCTCGGCAAGTGATTTTATGGATAAAGTCAATGTGCAAGACAGTATTTTGGATTCTCACCTGATTAATCTCATGGCGTGTCAGCGTGGTACTAATGAGTACTGGTACCGCCGTCATGGTGATTTAAAATGTATGCTGAGGAACTTAGGAACTCCCACTTGGTTCCTCACTCTCAGCTGTGCCGAGTATGGCTGGGAAGACTTACTTGAATTTCTACGAGAGGCAAATGGAAACATTGAAAATATCGAATTCAAGACACCCGGAGAACTGTGCTCCTTGGATCCAGTGAATGTATGCAGGTACTTCAATCATAGATTTGAAGCTATGATGTCTTTCATCATGAACAAGAAAAATCCACCTCTTGGAGAGGTGTTGGATTTCTTCTGGAGAAAGGAGTACCAAGCAAGAGGTGCTCCTCATATACATATGCTGCTGTGGATCAAAGATGCACCCAATTTTGGAACAGATCCGGATGACTTAGTGATGAGTTTCATAGAACAGTATTCTACATGTGCTGTTCCAAAGGCAAAGGAAGACAAAAGCCTAAGAGAACAAGTTTTACGCTTCCAAAGCCATCGTTGTGGAAAGTACTGTCGTCGTAAATTCAGAAACAAGGACAAGTTCTACACAAAATGTCGTTTCGCCTTTCCACGACCGGTGATTTCTAAAGGAAGAGTGAACAGTTTGATGTCTTCACTGCGACATAATGTGATGAAGAAATCACCCAAAAATACGTACAATTTTAAAAGGAACGAAGAGTCCAAGTACATCAACGACTACAACCCAGTGATTTTGTCCATGTGGAATGCTAACATGGATATACAGTTTGTGGCTGATAACTGTATGGCTGTGGCTCGGTATGTGACATCTTACATCCCCAAAAAAGAAAAGACAGAATTGAAGGATATGTGGGAGGACATTTCCCATGAAAAGAGCCTCAGTAAGAAGTTGTACAGTTTCAGTCTGAAGATGTTGTCGCATCGAGAAATCGGAGCTTACGAATGTTCTGACCGGTTGTCTTCAGCAAGTCTCTATGCCAAATCCAGGAGTATCATTTGGGCGAGTCTTGGTCTTGCTGCAACACGTAATCGAGTTCTGAAACCTGTACGGGAAATTGAGTATTTGGCGGAGAAGGAGCCAAACAGTACAGATATTTTGAAGACCAACATGTTGGATACATATTATCCAAATAGAAGCAGTCACCTCGAGAATGTTTGTCTGTATGAGGTTCTACAAAATTACATATTCAAGAGGAACATCAAAGAAGATATTGATAAAGGAGTGTATGCTGTAATTGGAAGTGAGGGATGTCTGGTCAAGCAAAGAAAATGCCACTTGGTACACCATCGAAAATTGAGTGGCGAATCTCCTGAAAGAAAATAGTTTTTCTATTTAGCACTTTTGCAACTTTTCAAGCCTTGGCGTGCAGAAGAGGAACTGCTTGGAGATTTCCTCTGTTACGAAGACTCTTTCAATGCCGCCAAGGAGACCATAGAATGTCCTGTTTTTCCCAAATATCTAGAAATGTTGAATGCGGAAATCGAGCAGGAAGCAACGATTGCAGCCGAGATTGCAAGAGACAGTTCTCAGGACAGTCAGAGTTCTGTTTCATTGAGTCAGGATCCACTAGGAGGACCAGTTATCGAAAATGAAGCTGCCACTGCCATGATTGAAGTGGAAAGAGCCATGGCACATGCTCAGGAGAATGCAGTTAACTTAGAAGACTTGGAAAGACAACTCAACGTTGAGCAGAGGAAAATATATGACGAAGTTACCAACCAAATAGATCATGGATTAAGTCATGAGAAGAAAGAGTGCTTATGTACGTCGTTGAAGCCTGTCCGACTGTACGTGAGTGGAGAAGCGGGAACTGGAAAAAGTTTCCTCATTAAAGCAATTTCATGTTATTTGCAGAAAAGGACTGAGTCATCGCTGTCTTGTGTTGTCACCGCTCCAACTGGACTGGCAGCACATAACATTAAAGGTATTACTTTGCATCGTCTAGTGATGCTGCCAGTGGAGCATGATAACAAATTACAATACCACAAGTTATCTGGAGATGCTTGTTGTGAAGTTTCAAGAGTCTTGAGGAAAATGAAACTTCTTATCATTGACGAAGTAAGCATGGTTTCCAATGTCATGCTTGCCTTTGTGCATTTGAGAATGCAAGAAGTTCTCAAAACAGAGTATGATGTGTTATTTGGTGGCAAACACATCATTGTTTTCGGTGATCTTCTGCAGCTGACACCAGTGAAAGGACAACCTGTGTTCAAAATGCTCACGCATGAAGATACCAGGAAGTGCGTAGGGAGCATTGGCAACGTCAATATATGGTTAAACTTCAATTATGCCGAACTGCGTGAAAATATGCGTCAAGCGAAGGATGAAGATTATAAGAATATTCTACAAGATGTTAGAATCGGAAAAGTGACCGAGCATGGGAAAGAAGCTTTACATGCACGATTACTATCAAATTTGTATCCAGAAGAAGACGTTGTGCCTGAGAATATTTTTCAGAAAATTACTGAGAAGAAATCTGGAATATGTTTGATGCCAACTCTTGCAGAATGTGCCATCTTCAACAACAAAATGTTGCATTTAGAAAACCAAGATATTGTGAAACTGGAAGCTATTGACAGAGTAGAGCATATGGGAGCAACAATTATTTTGTCTGAGAATTTGAAATCAAAATTGTATTCATTAGAGAAGACTATATCTAAAACTGCAGGTTTTGAAAAGACTCTGAATGTGTGCTTAAATTGCCGTATCATTTTAAGAAGGAATTTACATGTTGAAAGAGGTCTGGTAAATGGATCAATGGGTAATGTTGTCGATTTTGAGAAATACAGAAATAGAGATGGAATTGAATTTTTAAAAATTAAATTTGATGGCATTGAGGAAGTACAGCTAATTGGTCGTAGCTCTGCTAGGTTTTTGCTTGTAAAAGACTTATATGTTCGCCGTAAGCAGTTTCCTGTTTGCTTGGCATATGCGGTGACAATCCATAAATTGCAAGGTTTAAGTGTAGACAGTGCATTGGTGAATATTGGCAGGTCTGTGTTCAAGGAGGGTGTGGCATATGTGGCATTGTCACGAGTCAGAACTTTATCGGGATTGTACTTGATTGAGTGTGATGTCACAAACATTTGTGCGGATCTAGATTGTGTTAAGGAATACAATAGGTTAAGAAGAGAGTATGCGCCACATTTGCCTCAATATCCTTTGTTTGAGAAACGTGTGGTAGGCCGGAAACGAAGAAATGTGACCAATAGTAGAGAGGTTGTAGCAAAAAGACGAAAAGTCGATGAACCAGAAATTATAAGCAGAAAGAAAAAGGATTTTGTTGAAGATGTTGTTGGTTTTCAATTTGAAAACAGTTCTGGTGTCAACTGCTATGCTAATGTAGTGGTTAATGTTTTGTTTTCTCTAGAAAATTTAAAAGAAGAGATTGTGGTCAATTCGGATCAAAGATTTTGCAGTTTGTTGAATTCTGTGTTAGAGAAATGTAGCACTGATAGAACAAAAATAGAAAGTGTGTCTGAAATTCGAAATCTGTTAGACAAATGTTCAGGTCAAACGCAATTCTCTCAAAATATTCAGCAAGATTGTCAGGAGTTTTTAATGTATATGCTTGATGTATTGCAAGATGAAGGTGTAGATGTAGATCACCTGTTTGGCCTTTCTGATCAATGGCAGCATGACTGCGAGAACTGTAGGGTATCAAGTACTACTAGTGTAGACTCAGAAAAATTTATATATTTAACTTTGCCAGACAGTAAATCAGTGTCCTTTAATAAGCTAGTAAAAGCAGCCGATCACAACATGGAGTGTAGCCAATGTAAGTCTGAAATGTTGTCCACATTATTTATACAAACATATGGCCAGTATGTCATTTTAATGTTCCAACGATGTAGGCCTGATGGAACAAAATTGACAACTTTAATACAAAAATTTGTGGCTTCGCAGTTGTCAATATCAGGAAGGACTTTTGTAACTGCAGCAATTATATATCATGACGGTCCTTCAACAACATCAGGGCATTACACAGCTTATTTGAAGTCTAGAAACGGCTGGTCATTCTGCAATGATTCTGTTTTAACTTTAAAAAAAAAATGCCTTTTGACCTTAAAAATTCTTACCTGGTGTTTTTACAACCAAAATTTTAGGGAAAGAATCTCGGGATTTGCTCTGAGGAATTTCAAGAGGTTCTAATGGCTCCTACACTAATTGGCCTTGAGGATAAGTGTAGTAAAGAGTCAAAAGTTATTTTTCAGTTTTAAGTAGTTCCTGAAAAAAAAGAAGCTTTTCTTACAGAAAGTGGTGGGCACGGATTAGTTAAAGGACAACCGAGTATTTCCCAAAGCAAACGGTGTTCTTACCATAACACTTGACGTCATGGAAAAATAACTGCACTTTGAATGAGTTCAGAAAAACTGGTTCTTTTAATAAGCTAATTCAAGCAGCCAATCAAAACATGGAGTAGAGGTAATGTAAGTCTGCAATGCTGTCGACATATTTTGAACAAACTTTTGTTTATAATGTCATTTGAAAATTTCAACTGTATAAACCTGATGAAAATAAGTTTTCAACTTTAATTTCAAATGTTGTGGCTACACAGTCGTTGATTTTAGAAAAAAAATTCTAACTGCAGCTATTATATGACATGATGGTCCTTTGACAACATTCACTTATTACACATCTTATTAAAAATATTCTTACTTTCTGTTTTCAGAAGAAAGAATTTAGGGTAGGTAACTGGCCTATAATGATTCTAGGGGTTGATATAATTTTATGTACTGTTTTAAATTGCTTTGTGATTAAAAGTGATGTAGAGAATTAAATAATTGTAGTAGTCATAGAGGTAGTGTAAGTCTGCTTCATAGTAAGCAGTATCAGTGTCATAGGAAATGTGGAACATGAGTGAGCAAGAAGGGTGAGATATTACTAGTACAGGATTGTGAAAGTGATCTTGAACGTTTTCTTTCTGAAAGTTGCGGAAAAAGAAAATGACGGGATTTGCTTAGAAGAATTCCAAGAGTTATAAATGGCTCTTACACGATTTGGCCTTGTGGAAAAGTGTGGTAGAGAGCGAGAAGTCATTTATTGTATGTAACATATTTGTCAAAACGATGGAGCTTTTCTTTCAGAAAGTGGCGGGCTGAAAATAATAACAGCACAACAGAGTGTAAGCTGTTCATAGGATATCCTTCGACGTCATGGAAAGTAAGTTAATTTTAAGGAGTTCTGATTTTTGATTGGTTATGTTATATGGGTTTTTTAAACACAATCATTTTGATTGTGTTTTTTTCCCCCGCTGTTATATGATGAATACCTTCAAGTCACTGTTTTTAGTGAAATTTGATATATTCTGAGAACAGCAAAAATAAACCCTTTAACATGTATAATTAATTCTGTACTTTTTGTATTTATGATATACATTTAGAACTGTGTAGGAGGCATGGAGAAGCTGAGGCTTCTGTAAGTGTCAAAGTTGTTGCATGCAGTGCTCACCTTCTGCGTAGTCTTTCATATGATAGACTACATCTGCACAATGAGATACCTAAGCAAAGGAAACAGGTGATGTGATTGTGGAATGAGCAAAAAAAATTGCACGTTTTTCAATTACATTACCTGTGTTTCCCAACATTACGCATCACATTGTGTAGATGAGGTTTAGGCCTGTTCCAGGAGACAGAGGAGGTCTGACGTTTGTTCAAGAGTGCAGTGGACATGACTCACTTCGTTGGTAGGCCTGCACATGTATTATCTCCTCTGTACTCTTCAACAAACCTAAATTTCATCTGCAACCCTGAGTAGGACTCACCTGAAACAAATCTGTGGATAGGCCACACCTTATCAGCATCTAGAAACAATCATTTAAAATGTTAAGGGCAGATTTATGATGGCCGTGCGCCTCTTTTGCGCCGCTGTTCCGTCACTTTTGTGACGCAGCAGCAGTGTAAAAGATGCACCATGTTGCAAGATAGGCCTCACTTCATCTCCAACAAGATACAGTCAGTTTAAAATGTATATAATTAGGACTGTGTAGGGGGCATGGAGAAGCTGAGGCTTCAGTAAGTGTCAAAGTTGTTGCATGCAGTGCTGAACTTCTGCGTACTCTTTCATATGCTGGACTACATCTGCACAATGAGATACCTAAGCAAAGGAAACACAAGTGATGTGATTGTGAAATGAGCAAAAGAAATTGCACGTTTTTCAATTACATCACCTTTGTTTCCTAACATTACGAATCACAATGTGTAGATCAGGTTTAGGCCTGTCCAGGGAGACAGAGGAGGTCTGGCCTTTGTTAAAGAGTGCAGTGGACATGACTCACTTCATTGGTAGGCATGCACATGTATTATCTCCTCTGTACTCTTCAACAAGTCTAAATTTCATCTGTAACCCTGAGTAGGCCTCACCTCAAACAAACCCCTGGATAGGCCACACCTTATCGGCATCCTGATTCAATCATTTAAAATGTTAGGGGCAGATTTATGATGGCCGTGCGCCTCTTTTGTGCCGCTGTTGCATCACTTATGTGATGCAGCAGTGATGCAAAAGATGCACCATGTTGCAAGATAGGCCTCACTTCATCTGCAACAAGATACTGTTAGTTTAAAATGTATATATTTAGGACTGTGTAGGGGGCATGGAGAAGCAGAGGCTTCTGTAAGTGTCAAAGTTGTTGAAAAACTGTTTGTCCTTCAATCTTTTCCCTTGTCTTTTCTAATTTTTAAATACATGTTTTAATATTTTTCAAATTTTTGTTCTTTCTTTCACAGATTGAAAGTATAAAAATAACAAGTGACTAAGTTAACAACAATTATAAGGTAAATGTTTTGTACTTTTTTCATTACATTTCTATCACATTTAACTTCTATTAGTTCCACTGCTTCATTTCTTTAACCCTCAGTTTCCTGCCTTTGCTACTTCCCTCATTCCTTTCTCTATTACTTACTTACTCTACTCCTTCCACTCCTTTTCTCAGTCCCTCTGTTCTCATAGTTCCTCACTCCTGTTCACTCACTCCGTCTCTTTTACTCTCACTGTCTCTGACTGATCACTCTTTCACTACTAGTTCATTATGCTTTCTCCCTGTAGTTCAAGCACACTAAGGGGCATATTATCAAAACAGGCAATAAAATTATCGCTGCTTTTATCGGCAGAAAACTGCCGCAAAAGCGGCTTTAGCGGCAGTTTTCTGCCGCAAAAGCGGCTTTAGCGGCAGATTTCTGCCGATAAAAGCAGCGATTATCGGCAGAAAACTGCGGCAAAAGCGGCTTTAGCGGCAGTTTTCTGCCGCAAAAGCGGCTTTAGCGGCAGATTTCTGCCGATAAAAGCAGCGATAATTTTATCACCTATGTTGATAATATGCCCCTATGTTATTTACATTTCTTTGCTGTTTCAATCATTCCTTTTCTGTTACTTCTTCTTTTCTGCTTTCTGTTTTTTCTCTCTGTCATTCCACATGTTTTAATCTTAATTTGAACATTCACTCACATTCTCTAAGAAACTCTTGTTTATTATTCTTCTACTCTCCTTTTTTTCTTTCACTTCCTTATCTATTTTGTTTTTCACAATTATACCCTCTTCCATCTTTTCTTCGGTAAATAGATCTATTAAACAGTATCTCTGTGTTACTCCCTATAGCTGTCTTTCTTTTAACATTACTCTCTGTTTCCTTCCCTTATACTTACTCTTCTTTTTTTAAAAAAATGTTTTTTGTTTCGCTTCCGGTTCGCGTACCGGCGAGCGAACCGGGAAGCGAACCAAAAGAAATAGAGGTTGCCAGAGTGCTAAACATTCTAGCAATTTTTTTATAAAGGGGAGGTAGTTCTGAAAAGAACTTTTTTTTAATTATTTTTGTTGTTTTATATTTTTTTATTATTTTTCTGAACCATTTTTTTACTTTTTTTGTATTTTTTGTACGGTTTTATATATTTTTTGGTTTTTTTTGGGGGGGAAATGAAAACGATTCATTGTAAAGGGCTCAACAGGAGCAACAAAAACAAAAGAATTTATTCTCTGGGGCGTTTCGGACAATCATGATTATCAATTGCTAAGTTGATTAAATTGATGCTACTTTCTCTGTAGCAAATCAACTGACCGCAACGCACGCACACTTGTTTGATTGTTCCGAACCTCATCTGTATATTTGGGACCATGTCCCTCGCCTCTGGTCCCGTCACTTCCTCTACATTTGATCTTTGGGCCACAGGAGGGGGGTTGTCCTGCAGGTCACGTAGCTGCGCAGCACTGTAGTTGATAGGGTGCCACCTCTCCATATGGCGATGCATTGTATAATTGCCATAACTGTATTTTTTATTTGTCCCTCTGGACAGATCTTTCTTGCATATAAGGCAAGTTACATACCGGGCATTCACTTTTTTTTGGCCCCGGGGATATTTTAAAAATTGCCAAATGAAACTCTCTTTGACACGGGACGTCCTAGGCTCTTCTTGCAAAAACTGCCTCCTCTCCTGCTCCTCTTCCTCTTCTTCCTCTTCTTCCTCCTCTTGATTGAGGATTACCTGAGGAGGTGGTCCTCTCTTCCTAGGAGGTGGTGGTGGTGGTGGGGGTGCACCAGCTGTAGCTACAACACTTGCCATTGCTAAGTGATGAAAAAAGGTCTTCCTCTCACAAAGATGAAAGTCAGAGTGAGGAAACAAGGAGGGGTTTTCATCATTTGGGAAAAAAAATAGTTCTGAACCAATGAAAAGTGTTATTTTTAGGTCACATGACCTAGCCGTACATCATTAGGAAACCAAAAGTGAAATGAACCAAGTAAAAGTGTTATTAACAAGTCACATGACCTGTTATGCTTATGTTACGCGCTCCGCGCCGCGTCCCGGATCGCTTCCGGGAAGCTGCGCTTCGCGCCTTGCTTCGCGTACCGGAGCACTTCCGGGTGCGCTAACGCGACGCGTCATATGACGCATTACGCGACAACGTGACTCGTCGCGGTTACGCGACGCGTCACCATGTTGTTTTCTAACGCGGCAGTTGCGCAAACGGAACGTTTACCGGTTCGCGGACCGGGTCGCGGCAGCCAATTGAGCTAACGGGAAGCTACCCGGTTCGCGGACCGGGAGCGAAACAAAAAAATATATAAAAAAAATACATTAAAAAATTGTATTAAAAACATATAAAATATATTTTCGATTTAAAGAAGAATACATTTTAAAGCTTTTGATATTTACTATTAAAAAGCAATTGAAATTCACTGAAAAAACCATAGGTTATAGACCATATATAGTTAGGAATTAGAATTTACAAA
Source organism: Lissotriton helveticus (assembly GCF_964261635.1). NCBI lineage: Eukaryota > Metazoa > Chordata > Amphibia > Caudata > Salamandridae > Lissotriton > Lissotriton helveticus. The sequence goes on from NC_136063.1 coordinate 1,817,048,609, forward strand.
ACCTTGAAAATTCACTGAAAAAACCATAGGTTATAGACCATATATTGTAGTGTAGTTCCTATCATCCCAATAGGCTCTGCGCATTGGAATAATACCTACAGCAGTAAAGGCCTAGACCAGACGTTAACTAGGTCTACTACTGTCGATACTAGACTTAAAGTTTTTGGTTTGCCAGCTAGCTCAGAGTTCACTAGAAACTTTCTCGAATGTTCAGGAGGGACTTAACTTCCCTGATTAGACAAGAAGGGATTTAGTTTCTGACAACCATAGAACATGACAACTTTGCTCTCCCCTAATCAAGAGTATATCTCGAGAGTCGTGTGAACAAAAGGCAATTTATTTTACTCAGTCAGTACGTGCATTCTTAGTCTCATCAGATTGTAGAGAAAAGGAAGAGACGGGCGTGTTCAATAAAAAGGTGTTATTTATTGATCAGTCTCTTTTCTCATACAAGAGAAATGGATCGATATTATTGCAATACTTATAGCTAAGTAAAGTGCATACATTAAAAGCAATAGTATAAAATAATACTGTAAAAACATTGATATGGTTTCTAAGCCATAAGATGTTTTAAAGTGAATAAAATATATTACATACACATATACATTTGACTAAACGTACTCAACTGGTGTTTCTAAATACGCCTACCCCGTGTACCTGACCTAAGCCTAATACGTGGGCGGGAATAGAAAGTTACAGTTTAAGTTAAGTTTGTTTTTGCCAAGTGAATAACTAAAGAATTCTCTGTGAGGGGTTATTCAGTTCTGTACCTGGAATTAAGGATGAATGAGGGATGGTATCTCTCTCTCTGGTCTCGATATTCCAGGCTGCCTGCGAGGGCTACCCAGAAACGCCGGTGCTGGATTTCTCGGCAGGAGAAAGCAGCGCGTCTCGTTCTCAGCGCGTCAGGAAGGCGGGGCTGCGCCAGCGGGGTCTGCTCTGCTCTGGGCTTCGGCAAGTATGGCTGCTCCGTCTCGTCACCACCGCGTGTGTTTGCATAGGGCAATATCGGTAATATTTATACCTTTAAGGTGCCGAGATTGACGTAAGGATGGACATAGATATGTCAATAAGGATGTCATACGACTTGCTCGTTAGCACATTCTTTTGCTGAAGTTCTCGGTGAAATCAAAACAATGGCCGCAGGGTTTTGCCCAGGTTGTCATAGGTTTGATTTGTTATGAGAACTCCGTATGCCTTATCAGGGGCTGGAGGAATATCGCTTGTCTAATTAGATCGCAAGCGTTATGACCTAATCAGATAACACGTTCCTGTGCCGTAGTGTGACTGCGTCAGATAACGGTATCTGCATCATGGGGGTTTTCTGCCTCATGGGCTGACTGTTAGTTAACTTGTTGGTTTGTTTAACCAGAATAGGGTCAGGAATAGGGGGATCGATTCAGAACCTATAGGAATACATCACACCCACTCCACGCTAACTATGGTCATATTTACTAATCTATGCATAGTAAAACATAGTACAACATACTATAGAGTATTGTGTATACCTTACCACCCCAAAATACATAAATGCATTTTGAAATTTTCAAATATACGGAAAAGTTGCAATCATATGTATTGTATGCACTCAAGCTGTATAATAATGCTAAGGTAATCACGCATTTGTATACATTATTGCTATTTGGTATATGAGAATTTACACATGAAATGGCTCTTAATACAGAAAAAAAGTTCGAGACCATTCCATCACAGAATAAGGTATTTATGAACATACCAGCGGGCAGCTAATGTCTATAAGCTATCTAAAATTTTGAAACCTTAGTTCCTTAAGAATAGTTCTTACTTTAAGCAGAAGATAGTGTCCCGAAAAATATGAAAAAATATTTTGGGGCTGCTGAAAAATAGCTGTCCGTGAACTGGAGGAAAAATTTGTTCATGTGACTTTATTTTTAAAGTTGAAGGCCGAATTCAGGGAACGCCGTGTGCGAGCTTGTTCAAAAGTCTCTATTTCTGCTCTGGTGAGAACATCATATCATTTAGGCTTTCGAAAAAACTGTCAACAGCTTCCTTGGAAAGTTCCACTAACTCGGAAATAGGTGTAATCATGCATTCGTGCGCATGATTGTTTCCATTGACATTCTGATTTGCATTGCTGACAGAAGGTCGTACCTGATCGATGCTGCTTTCATCTTGAACTTCACTACCCATCAATCGTAGTGGTGAAGCTTCCACGAATGCCGTCATCAGGATTGGTAGCCTTTGAGGGCAGCACAAAGCATGAACCTTGATCGGGCTCAACAATGTTTCTGCATCCATTGGCGCATCCGATTGTAGCGTCAGACAGGTGTCTAACACGCATTCTTCTCCGCATAGCAGACACCTTAATACAGGTGAAACACATCTTTGCCACATTGGTCGAAATGATAGAAACCAAGTCATGTTCAGGTCTCTAAGCCGGGAGAGTCCCAGGATTTTTGATATCCGGTCCCGGTATCCAATGGCTAGGATTGTTTCTTCCCTTGTCGCAAGAGTTTTGTCTGTGGCATGGGTTGCCATACCGAAAAATAAGGACCAAGAATAGGATTCCTGCAATTAGTCCCAAGATCAGGGGAAGTCCGCCAAAAATCGAATGGACGAAATCTGGAAAAATACCCAGTATGGGTTTGAATGGTGTTAATGCCATCGAAAATACTGTCTTAAATACCTTTGAGACCCCATTGGTATCAGAAATATTTAAGATTTCGTTTAGTATTTCTGCGAAATGTATGGGGGAATTAGTTGATAACAATGAATGTATCTCTGCAGTCGTCCTTGCGACTTGTAGATCATACGTTTCTTTTGATGACGTGAGCCTTGTAGGCGTCTGAAGAAGCACTGTTTTCATTCTGCTTAAAGTATCTATTCGAATAGAAGTAATTTTCAAATTGGGCCATGCCCTTGCCTCCCTGTCTGGAAAGGAGCTGGGGAACAATGAGCGTCCACAGCACTTGACCTTCGCAGTCGTAGTGACTAGATAAGGAGTCCCGGGCATAAGACTACAACATCTGCGGTCTACAATTAGAATGTAACTCCCATTATAGAGTCTTTGAAAGAATGGTTCTATTTCTGTTGCAGGTGCGCCTTGCTGGTGACATGAAAGGTTGTATGAATTCCCTTCACAGGCTCCATGCAAACTAATTCCGTTACACAGAAGCGTGCCGCTTAGTGACATCGCACAATTATTGCCACTAAGAAACAGTTTCTGTCCTTTATTACTGACACATGCATGTGAATAGGGCAGGTTCCATGATGTTTTAATGTACCCCTTTCCCAATTTCTCGTACATGCCAGCCTGTATATATTTTTGGCAGTATTGAAACCTGAAGGTTGAGATTGGAATATTTATTATCCCATGTATTATCCATTCACTGACAGGTCGTTCTGACATTGTCACTGGTAATCTTTCGAGTTTTTCAATGCTCAAGATTGTATAATCAGCACCCTTTTGTGCCATACTGATTTGTCTATCAGTAAGGTTAAAGATTTGGAATAGTGACGTTGTGTTGATTAAACGCCAAGGCACATAGCCTGAACGCAGATTTTGTAACGTCCAGCCAAGCTGTACAATAGAGCGCAATTGGGACTGACCGTGTTGTAATAACAGTAAGTCTTGCGTCAATATGTCGATTGCTGAAGACACAATGCTGTCCAAAGAAAACATTCTGGAGGACAGAGTCATTAACCCATTGTCCACTACAGAAAGTGATTTTTCCAAATTAATACGGTCAATTTCCTGTATTCTCTCTGCTATTTCAATTTGAGTAACCTTCCAGGCCTCATTGTATGCTGCATATACAGAGGCTGCTATGAAACGTTTTTGACGCTGTTTGTGCGGTCCCATAATGAAATCACGCAAGTCAGCACCATCAGTAAGTAAAGTTAGGTGTTGTTTAATTTCTGCCAGTGTGGAAGTTTGTAGCCATTGAAGGCATAATTTGCCCACACTGTAGGTGGTTATTATCCCTGGGTGATGTCTTTGGGGATATCTAGGGTCTGGCCTGGTCAGTTTGAACCCCTGTGTTTTGTTCAGGAATCTATCTTGACAGTTATTTGTATCTGTGGGCCAGATCAACCACTGTTTCCAATCAGGATGTGTTCTGTTTTGGTTTAATACATAATTTACGTCTATCTCTTCATCTGTAGAGCTATTGCTGAACATTGTTGGCTTTGGAATAGACGGTTTATTTAAGTCTTTGATTTTGGCTAGGCCAAGACAGGTGGTTTGTTGAACAGTGTCATTTAAAAATATCATTTGTTCTGGGATCATGCAGGCTCTAAACATAGACTCTATGCCCTGTACTTGCCATTCTTTTGTACCCCAAACACTTTTCAATTCAACATTCTTGTCCCAATAATCAAAAACAAAAGTATTCATTTTTTCAAAGAATGAGTCTGAATATATCAATTTTGTGTTGGTTATCATGGTCTTTGTCCCTGTCTTGTTTGACAATTTAAAATAGAATGCTTCAGCATTACTTGTGTTAAAACCTGAAAAGTATGAATATTTGTCATAGAAGGTCCTTGAGCTTCCTTTTGGAGGAGTTGCACAATGTTCCCATTGATTATAATTTAAAACATTTCTAGGTTGTGCAGATCTGTGTAAAAAATGGTTACCATAGTGGTTATAACAGTACATACTATCATAATTTGTAGAACCCTGCAAATAATCATGTTTGGTAAATTTAGCAGACATTACTAAGTCAGACATCATATTATTAATGCTTTCGAAGTCCCAATCATCAGCAAATGAGCTTGGTTTTGCAAAGTCACTCAATGAGATCTTAATTTGGTGTGGATATTTCAGGATTTCGACCGGACCATAAATTTCATAGTCAGTGTTGTCCCAGGCTACCCCACCAGGTATCGGATTGGCTGTGAAGTTGACTGAAGAAAGTTCTCTTTTCTCGATGTGTGAAGATGTGTGTGGTTTGAGGATCAAGTTGATTTTCTGACTTGCTGTGTCCATTTTTGCATATTTTCCCTCAATGAAGCGTCCCAAAGTTAGTATCATGATGAGCCAAAGTATGAGGATAAATGCACCAAAACCCACCCAAAATTCGATCCATGGAGAAATCAGATATGTTTCTTTCAGTTGTTTCAAAAGTTCTTTAGCTTTATCTTTAAAAGTTTTTGATGATGTCTGTGTCTTTGATTCACTGAAGCCTTCAGAGGAATCATCGAAGTTTATGAAGTAGCCGGATGCAGTTCTGTCAATTGTTCCAATTTGTTCAGGATTTCTGTTTCTTGCATTTTCACTTGGTACTTCATTATAGATTGGTGTGTCTCTGCTAAATGTTTTTATTTGGGTTTTCAGAGGTCTGAGTTCTATTGCATTGTTGCATAGTCCTTGTTGTTCTTCTGTAGGCGTTTCGAATGTGATGAGCCTCTTCGTTAGGACCTCTGTACTGGTAGCAAACCTTGGTGTTCGGCTACTTATTGGGAGTCCACTTGGCCTACTGTTTGTTATCGGCCACATGTTGTGGTTTTACCAGGTCGATGGATACAACTCGGTTCTCCTTTTTTCCAGCAAGTGGCGGTAGTACAACTGATCTTGTCCCGTTGACAGACAAGACAGGAACTGCTTTTCTGTAAGAAGGCCCAAATTCCTTCTTTACCGCGATCTTTTCCCTGACTAGATCCCCGACTTTTGGAATCCAGACAGGTTTTGCTGGGACAGGTGGTGGTTCTTCAGTGGTAGCTGGCTGTTGTTTCAATTTTATGTTGCTCAGGTCTTTTCTTGTTTTGTTTAAGTCCTGCAAAATAGCCAAACGGTCTTTGATATCAAAGCTTTTTTCTTTTACCACTGAAGTCTGACTATCAATGTCAGAGATCAACATCCTAGTTCCAAATAATAATTTGTACGCACTGAATCCCTTCAGAGAATTTCTTGGCAAGTTATTTAGACTACGTTGGACACTTATTAGATGTTTGACCCACCCAGCTCCCGAACCTAATATCCTTTCCGTTATAGATTGCTTTATGCCTTGGTTTTTTCTTTACACCATCCCGTATCCCTCAGGAAGGAAGTGAGAAGATTCCCGCTGGGCTATGCTCATTTGGTCATGTTTCCCCTCAGGCTGGAGGGCTAGAGTGAAAACAATGGTCAAACGTAGCATGCTCTTAGCGTATATGCCATTTAGACTCGCAAATCTTTGTATAACAGTCCAGACGTCAGCCGAGTGCTGGTGATCTACATTATAAGTGTAAACTAGCCTGTATATGTTAATCGCAAGCCTTCCTTTTTACTCTTGATTTTTTCTGGAGTAAAACGACGAGGTATTAAACTGTTTCTCTCCCCACTGCGATCTCTGTTGCAGTTTGGGCAGTTTTTTACAAACATGGTGTGACGCAGGCTCATGCCTGGCCACCAGTACCGTGATTGTAATTCTTCCAGAGAATCTTTTAGTTTTAGGTGTCTGAGACCCTCGCCCATATGTGCGTCTGCGATTAACAAGTTTCTCCTGTCCATGTTTGGAATCACTCTATCCCCCACTCCAGGGATTCGAGCAAAAGGGACGGAGTTTGCATCGATTATGTATGTATAATTGAGTGGATAGTTGATCGGTAACGCTGAGCAGTCGCCTTTTGATGACGTTTTCACCGCCAGTACTGTTTCACCGTCAATGTATTTTAATGTACGCTTTTTTCGAACTATGGGAGCCGATTTAGTGGCTGCCGCTGTGGCTGTCTCAGCCAATGAATTCCCTGCAACGTGAACGCCATCACGCTGATGACTCAGTGAGTGTGTCACGTGAGTCTTTGGTAGCTCTTTTTGTAAAAGAGCTATTTGTTCCCAAAGCATTTTCTGCTTTATTGTTGCATCTGTGTCATCTTTGTAACCGTTTTGAATCCATGTCTGCAAATCCTTGTTATATGATTTGACGCAGTAATAGGAATCTGACACTATAAGTGTCGGCAATTCGCGATCCGCATTATCTAGCGCCATTTTCAATGCCATTATTTCAGTCTGTTGTTCTGAATTAGTTTCTACTGAGTCAATCAATCAATCAATCAGGTCATTTATAGAGCGCACTACTCACCCGTAGGGTCTCAAGGCGCTGGGTGGGGGGGGTGCCGTTTACTGCTCGAACAGCCAGGTCTTGAGCTTCTTCCTGAAGGAGAGGTGGTCTTGGGTCAGGCGCAGGTCGGTCGGGAGTGAGTTCCAGGTCTTGGCAGCCAGGTAGGAGAAGGATCTTCCTCCTGTTGTCGCTCTTCGGATGCGGGGGACGGCGGCGAGGGCGTGGTTGGTTGATCTGAGGAGGCGCTTGGGAGTGTAGAAGTTGATCCGGTTGTTGAGGTAGCTCGGGCCTTGGTCGTGTAGGGCTTTGTGCGCGTGGGTGAGGAGACGGAAGGTGATTCTCTTGTTGACCGGGAGCCAGTGCAGATCCCTCAGGTGTCCGGAGATGTGGCTGCGTCGGGGGATGTCGAGGATGAGTCTGGCCGAGGCGTTCTGGATAAGGGTGGGCGTCCGAATCGGCTACGCCCACGGAGTAGGCGTAGTGTTGCCTTCTACGCATTTTGCGTAGACAGCGTAGCCGGCAACACTACGCCCACTCCGTGAGCGTAGCCGAGTCGGCCGCCACCCGCCTCCCTCCCGCCCTCCACTAGATACTTTATTTAAACATTTGCACGGATAAAAACAAGTTAAAAGCACTTACCTTGTCCGGGGCTCGTCCGGGTCTTCATCTTTGAATAGCGTCCTTTGCCTGGATACCAATGCGCATGCGCGGGCGGCCGCGCATGCGCATTTCTCGGGAGAAATGCGCATGCGCGGCCGCCCGCGCATGCGCATTGGTATCCAGGCAAAGGACGCTATTCAAAGATGAAGACCCGGACGAGCCCCGGACAAGGTAAGTGCTTTTAACTTGTTTTAATCCGTGTAAATGCTTAAATAAAGTATGTAGGGGAGAGCGGGAGGGAGGTGCGTAGTGGGGCTACGCGGAGTGCGGGAGTGGGCGTAGCTTCTCGCCCTCTCCGCGTAGCTCCGCGGAGCCCCACTACGCCCCACTACGCCCAGGGTTAGTTCTGGATCCGCTGGAGTCTCTTCTGGAGTTTGGCCGTGGTTCCGGCGTAGAGGGCGTTGCCGTAGTCCAGTCGGCTGGTGACGAGGGCCTGGGTGACCGTCTGCCGCGTCTCAGTGGGGATCCACCGGAAGATCTTACGTAGCATGCGCAGGATGTTGAAGCAAGACGAGGAGACGGCGTTTACTTGTCTGGTCATGGAGAGGGAGGAGTCCAGGATGAAGCCCAGGTTGCGTGCGTGGTCCGTCGGTTTGGGTGAGGTGCCCAGGCGGGGGGCCACCAGGAGTCGTCCCAGGCGGAGGGCGAGGAGCCCAGGATGAGGACCTCCGTCTTGTCCGAGTTCAGTTTCAGGCGGCTGGTCGTCATCCATTCGGCTACATCTTTCATCCCTTCGTGCAGGTTGGCTCTGGCGGTGGCGGGGTCGTTGGTCAGGGAGAGGATCAGCTGGGTGTCGTCGGCGTAGGAGATTATGTTGAGGTTGTGTTGGCGTGCGATGGCCGCGAGGGGGCTCATGTAGACGTTGAAGAGGGTGGGGCTCAGTGAGGATCCTTGAGGGACGCCGCAGATGACTTTGGTGGCCTCTGACTTGTACGGTGGTAGGCGGACTCTCTGTGTTCTTCCGTCGAGGAAGGAGGTGATCCATTCCAGTGCCTTCTCCTGGATTCCGATGTTGCCGAGGCGCTGTACTAGGGTGCGGTGGCAGACAGTGTCGAAAGCCGCGGAGAGGTCCAGGAGGATGAGGGCCGCTGTTTCTCCGTTGTCCATCAGAGTTCGAAGGTCATCGGTGGCAGCGATGAGGGCGGTCTCGGTGCTGTGGTTCGCTCGGAAGCCCGACTGTGAGGGGTCGAGGGATCCATTCGTCTCGAGGAAGGCGGCCAGCTGTTTGTTGACGGTCTTCTCGATGACTTTGGCCGGGAACGGGAGGAGCGAGATGGGACGGTAGTTCTTGAGGTCGGTGGGGTCTGCAGTGGGTTTCTTGAGAAGAGCGCTGAGTTCGGCGTGCTTCCAGCTCTCAGGGAAGGTGGCGGTGTCGAAGGAGGTGTTGATGATGTCCAGCAGGTGGGGTGCGATGACAGCGTCGGCCTTGTTGAAGACGTGGTGAGGGCAGGGGTCAGTCGGAGATCCGGAATGGATGGAGTTCATGGTGCGGATGGTGTCTTCGGTGCTGATCGGGGTCCAGGTGCGGAGGGTGGTGGTGGGTGGCGTCGTTGTGGTTGTGGCTTGCGTTGGTTGGTTGTTGAAGCTGTTGTGTATGTCCGTGATTTTGTTGTGGAAGTAGGACGCGAGGGAGTTGCAGAGGTCTTGCGACGGGGTGATGTCATTGTTTCCGGCGTTGGGGTTGGAGAGCTCTTTCACGATGTTGAAGCGTTCCTTGCAGTTGTGTGCGTTGTTGTCCAGTCGATCCTTGTAAGTATTTTTCTTGGTGGCGCGAATCAGTTGGTGGTGTTTCCGGGTGGCGAGCTTGAGGGTGGTCATGTTGTCCGTCGTTGGTTCTCGTCTCCAGGCTTTCTCGAGGACTCGACAGTTCTTCTTGGAGCTCTTGAGTTCGTCGGTGAACCATGGTGTTTTTCTGCTGCCGGGTCTGCTGGGTGGGGTTCTCAGAGGGGCGAGTTCGTCCGCGCAGTCGTTGATCCACTTCATGAGGTTGTCGGCGGCCTGGCTGGGGTTCGCTGAGTTGGCGGGAGGGTGCTGGCTCAGGGAGGCGGTGAGCTTGTCGGCTGTGATCTTGTTCCAGCTTCTTCGGGCAACCTGTTGCTGGTGGTGGTGGATCGTCGTTCTTCTGAAGGTGAAGTGGACGCAGCTGTGGTCCGTCCAGTGGAGTCCTGTTGCGTGGCTGAAGGTGACGTCTTTGCTGGATGAGAAGACGGCGTCGAGTGTGTGTCCGGCGAGGTGGGTGGGGGTGGTCACCAGTTGCTTGAGTCCGAGGTTGGCGAGGTTGTCGAGCAGGCTGATGGTGTTGCGGTCGTTGTTGTTCTCCAGGTGGAAGTTGAGGTCCCCCAGGAGGATGTAGTCGGCGGAGGGGAGAGCGTGTGGGCTGACGAAGTCGGCGATGTCCTCGCTGAATCGTGTGCGTGGTCCCGGGGGTCGGTAGATCAGGGTGCCTCTGAGGGTGGTGTTCGGGTTGGTGTGGATCTGGAAGTGCAGGTGTTCAGCGGTGGTGAGGGTGTCGTCGGTGTTGGTCGTGATGCGGATGGTGTCTCTGTGGATGATGGCGTGTGTTTTTGTTAATAGAGGTTTTAGTTTACCTCCGCGCCACACTTCTTTTGTAATCCCACATGTGGGGTTGTATGCCTGTTCTCCCCAAATGGGGGGTTGAGCATGTCCGTCTGTATAAATTACACAGGCGTAATGTCGTAAAGGCAGAATGTCGATTGGCAGAGGATATGTTTTTTCATATTCTAGATTTTTTAATTCTTCTAGTTCTGGAGTATGGCACAATATTCTAGAAAATTGTCAGCCAGGCTATACTTGATAATTCATATCCTAAGAACAGGACTGTCAGATGGGCAATTCTGGATTTTTTAAAGTTGAATTTGTAACCCTCTGCTGCGAACCCAAGTATTATGGTGTTCACTCTTTTCAAGTGAGTCTCCAAGTCATCATCTGTTAAGTATATGTCATCGACATAAGATAATGCTTCATCATCATATAGTTGTAGTAATTCTGTTACTCTCGCTGAGAATACCCCCGACCTTCTTGTACCCCTGGGCTAACCGACAGAATTGTTTTTGAGTGCCATTTATTGAGAATGCAGTTAAATATCTGCTCTCTGGTGCTATGTTTTGACAAAAGAATCCATTAGAAATGTCTAATGTTGTTTTGTATTTTTTGCGCACTATGTTATTCATTAGTGCAGCACTATGTGAGTTTTGCACTGCAAAAGTTTTGCAACATGTGTTAAGGTGTCGGTAATCCAAAACTAGACGGTATGAATTGTCTGGTTTGGAGACCGGAAACAAAGGGTTGTTCATTTGTGAGGTGCAAGTTTCAATCACCCCCTGGTATTCTAGCTGATCTAGTATTTCATTTACCTGTTTTTTAGCTTCTTGCTTAATTGGGTACTGCCTTTGTGCAGTTGGTTGTGATTTTAACTGGATTTTGTGAGGAGGAGAGTCCTCATCCCATCCCACGTGATTTTTATATAAAGCAGGAGCTAGAGCCACTGCCCACTTTCTAGCAAGTGTGTATTTTTTATGAATTGGAATTTGATTTGAGAAGGCAGGCATAATTACTTCTTCGCCATGAGGGCAATCCCTGACAAACTCTGGTGGCCAGTCTTTTTCAGCTAGAAGGATATCATAGCCCTTGGAGAGATTATCCCAAAATAGTCCCCTTATTTTTCTAGTCTTATCCCCCTCTATACGCAATGTTATTTCATAAATTTTGTGAGGTTTGCTAACTCTGGTGTCCGCAGTTTCCACTTGAAGATATTCATTCGTGTCCACTGTCTCCAGATGATTCATAAGGACTTTGCGAGCTATGCTCATTTCTGCTGCGCTGTCTAGCATTGTCTGAGCCCATTCTCCGTTTTTCAGTTGTGTCCTCAGTATTCTCGGCATTGTTAACTACCTTGATACTGGCTACCTTCTTTTTTGGAAATTGTAATTTCTTTTTTAGCTGAGCAGGTTCCTTGTCTTTGGACTTGGCGTGCTCTTCTCTTTGTTCTGATCGTCCTCTTCTTTCCGATTTCTGCGAGGAAGTCTGAAAAGATTGAGAGGGACGTGTATCAATGTCTTGATATCTATCAGGTTTTTTAATATTATCCCTATTTCTAAGGTTATATCTTTTCCCAGAGGGGTCACTCTGAGGTGACCTGTGTCTTTGGTTCGGAGATTTTTCTCTTCGCATAGGAGACCTTCCTCGGGACTGGAATTTCTTTTCTTTAGGATTGGATTGTTTGTTTCCATCCCAGTTCTTTTTTGGTGATGTAGAATTTTTATTAAAAAATATTTTTTCAGGACTTTCAATTAGTTGCGGTTTTACTGGTATTCCACCTAAACTATCTCTACCTAGTTCCTCATAGGATTTTTCTATGATTCTGGCAATTTCAGCTGGTTGGTCTGCTATAGCTGTCTCTTTTAACCTCTGGCGGATCGCCACGTTTGCTGCTTCACCTTTTATGTTGGCTAATAATATAGCCGAGACCTGCTTGAAGTCTTTCAGTAATTTCATACCAAGAGTTAAAGCGGGTTCTGGACCATATTCATCTTGAATTTGTTTTAGCACATCTGGTATTACCGAAATGGATGGAACACCGTGCGTTTTTGTGTAGATGGAAGCAAAGACTGTACCCCAAGTGTCACAGTCCTCAATGTGTGGTGCGATTCCCATTGGAAGACAGATAGTCAGAATCCTGTGCTTTTCTAGCGGGGTAGTGTCTGGGAACACCGCCTCTATTTGGGTGATTTTCTGCGCTAGCCAGAATGGTATTTGTTCCCGTTTAGCCGGTACTTTACCTAGGCAGGACTGGATGTTCTGTGGTGTAATTTTATTTGTGTTCCCCTGGTGAGGGGTCAGCTGTGGGAGTTTAATCGCTGGCTGAATTGTTGAAGTCCGCATCACATACTGGACTAATTGTCTATGTATTTTTATTAATTGTTTTAGCTGTGTTAACAAGTTAGCTGCAGACATCCCGTCGATGTCTGGATGTGGTGTGTATCCGGCTAGGACCGGCCACGTTGCTCCTGGTCTACCTAAAGGACCGAGCCTGGTGATGTGATTATTATGTTTTAGGGCGCCATCAAATAGGAGCAAATGCTCTTGAAATTTGAGTGGTACTTCCACCTCCGCGAAAGGAGTGTACGTTTCAGGAGGTTCCTCTATTTTGTAATAGTGGAAGTACTTTGTTACAGGATTTGCTGCTGGAAAATTTATCCATGAATAGTATACCTCTGTCTGACGATATTCGTGTGCCTCAATTACGAATATGACTGTACCACCTCTAGGTGTCACTCCATTTTCTATAAGTTTTATGGTTATAGATTTCCTTTTGATGACCGGAATGAGTATTATATCCGGGTCTGCTTCCTGTATGGTAGCATCAGCTGCTGCGAGTTCAGTTGCTAATCTAACTGCCTCTCTTTCTTCATCACTGTCTACCATTTTACTGACAGGATGGTTATTTTTTTGTTTGTTTGCAGATCAGGTTTCTTATGGAAACAAAGATTAGATGCATAATATTTTGGAACAGTGTATCCTTCAACGTTGACTTATACCAAGAACCATACATAGGAGTTCCCTCCTGCGAGGTCTGGCGGATATAATCTTTCACCCACTCCAGACGTCTTTGGAGTATTATGGGAAAAGGGGTCTGAGTGAGAAAGCACGACTGAGTTACTCTAAATGTCTTACGTTAGTTTTATCGCCCTTTCCAAACGCGTTGGGCGCCATGTAGTGTAGTTCCTATCATCCCAAAAGGCTCTGCGCATTGGAATAATACCTACAGCAGTAAAGGCCTGGACCAGACGTTAACTAGGTCTACTACTGTCGATACTAGACTTAAAGTTTTGGGTTTGCCAGCTAGCTCAGAGTTCACTAGAAACTTTCTCGAATGTTCAGGAAGGACTTAACTTCCCTGATTAGACAAGAAGGGATTTAGTTTCTGACAACCATAGAACATGACAACTTTGCTCTCCCGTAATCAAGAGTATATCTCGAGAGTCGTGTGAACAAAAGGCAATTTATTTTACTCAGTCAGTACGTGCATTCTTAGTCTCATCAGATTGTAGAGAAAAGGAAGAGACGGGCGTGTTCAATAAAAAGGTGTTATTTATTGATCAGTCTCTTTTCTCATACAAGAGAAATGGATCGATATTATTGCAATACTTATAGCTAAGTAAAGTGCATACATTAAAAGCAATAGTATAAAATAATACTGTAAAAACATTGATATGGTTTCTAAGCCATAAGATGTTTTAAAGTGAATAAAATATATTACATACACATATACATTTGACTAAACGTACTCAACTGGTGTTTCTAAATACGCCTACCCCGTGTACCTGACCTAAGCCTAATACGTGGGCGGGAATAGAAAGTTACAGTTTAAGTTAAGTTTGTTTTTGCCAAGTGAATAACTAAAGAATTCTCTGTGAGGGGTTATTCAGTTCTGTACCTGGAATTAAGGATGAATGAGGGATGGTATCTCTCTCTCTGGTCTCGATATTCCAGGCTGCCTGCGAGGGCTACCCAGAAACGCCGGTGCTGGATTTCTCGGCAGGAGAAAGCAGCGCGTCTCGTTCTCAGCGCGTCAGGAAGGCGGGGCTGCGCCAGCGGGGTCTGCTCTGCTCTGGGCTTCGGCAAGTATGGCTGCTCCGTCTCGTCACCACCGCGTGTGTTTGCATAGGGCAATATCGGTAATATTTATACCTTTAAGGTGCCGAGATTGACGTAAGGATGGACATAGATACGTCAATAAGGATGTCATACGACTTGCTCGTTAGCACATTCTTTTGCTGAAGTTCTCGGTGAAATCAAAACAATGGCCGCAGGGTTTTGCCCAGGTTGTCATAGGTTTGATTTGTTATGAGAACTCCGTATGCCTTATCAGGGGCTGGAGGAATATCGCTTGTCTAATTAGATCGCAAGCGTTATGACCTAATCAGATAACACGTTCCTGTGCCGTAGTGTGACTGCGTCAGATAACGGTATCTGCATCATGGGGGTTTTCTGCCTCATGGGCTGACTGTTAGTTAACTTGTTGGTTTGTTTAACCAGAATAGGGTCAGGAATAGGGGGATCGATTCAGAACCTATAGGAATACATCACAATATAGTTAGGAATTAGCATTTACAAAACCTTATTTTACTCACACAAAACCATTGAAATTCCATATATAGTTAGTTGCACTAACTATATATCGCGCACCCGCAATCCACTGCTGATCATGTCACATATTACATTATTCATGACATGGTCAGTGACATCACTGATGACATCACTGATGACATCTCAAATGACATCACTGATGACATCACTGATGACATCTCAAATGACATCACTGATGACATCACTGATGACATCTCATTTGACATGACTGATCCATCACTGATGACATCATTCATGTGAGAATACGATGAACCTCTTCAGACTCTAATATAACCTTAGATACACTCAGTGTAAACAGACACTCACAGACTGTCACTCATCCATGAAGTTACACACACACCTAGTCAGTCATGCAAAGAATCAATCACACCTCCATTTCCTCAACTATACAGTTATACACACCTTACTTATTCAAACATATACTAACACATATTTACTCTCTTATACAATCCCTGATACAAGTTCACAATGATCCATACAGCCACTCACACATTCACTGGCTCTTATGCACAGTTATTTATATATGTCAACTCTCACATGTACTGTGTTTTACATATGTACTTACTTTGACATGTAGCACTGAGATATCCATTCACTCACCAATACACTCATGCACACAGTCAACCGCCCATACAGCTGTTTCCACATGCACTTTTGAACCCATACATCTAGTGAATCAACTGCTCACACATCTATGCACAGAGTCATACACCTCCCAGCCACCCACACACACACTCAGTCTCCCATACAAATACTTGGGCAACCAATCAATAACCCATATAGTTACTCATATAGCTACTGATCAACACATGCAGCAGTTTACAGAACAACAGACATAATGATGCACAAATTAAGACAGTTTAGTCACTAACCCATGCACTCAGTGAGACACATTTAATCACTCACTCATACAGTCAGTCATGCACCTACTAAATCCTTCATCCAGACACTTATACATCCACTCATTCTTCAATATGTAAGACATATTTTAACTTTACAGAAACATACAGTCACTGGATGTTGTCATCAGTGATGTCATCAGTGATGTCATTTGAGATGTCATCAGTGATGTCATCAGTGATGTAACTGACCATGTCATGAATGATGTAATATGTGACATGATCAGCAGTGGATTGCGGGTGCGCGATATATAGTTAGTGCAACTAACTATATATGGAATTTCAATGGTTTTGTGTGAGTAAAATAAGGTTTTGCAAATGCTAATTCCTAACTATATATGGTCTATAACCTATGGTTTTTTCAGTGAATATATATATATATATATATAAATATATATATATATATATAGCTATAGATATATATATATAGCTATAGATAGATAGATAGATAATACACAAGGAGGCTCTGAGAGGCAATATAAACTCTCAAAGTGTATAGCACAAATGCCAAACAAAGAACGATATAGAGCGAGAGGAGGTCTTTAATTTTCTTGATCCTTTATTTCAGATGATAGAGATGAAAGATAAGTACAGCAAAATGAGTACAACCAACGCGTTTCAACCGTTGCGGGCTTCTTCAGGAGAGAAGAATTGTTCCTATGGTCAATTGGGTCCTATTTTCGTAGTGATTACAGGAGCAAGAAGTAAGGCTCACTGTATAATTGTCAAAAAGTCCTTAATGTAAACCAATCCAGTTGTAATCAATTTTTAGTTGACTTATCGTTTGATGACAAGCATCACAAAGAGATACAAATCGTTGCAAACGGGCAGATTTTTCAAGTGGAAAGCCTGTCCAGGCTTTAGTACGGTCAGAACAGGAAAAGAGAATGTGGAACCATCCTTCACATCTCAGAATCCACCCATTGTGTCTTCGGGTGTTCTTGGCACAGCAACAGCAAATTGACTCTTTTGAATTTTCAATTGCTGTTTGCGTGCTCGGGGGGAAATATCTTGAGAACAAGCATTTGAGAACGCGAACAAGCAAAAAATTTCACAAAGTTGCGGAACTCAAAATTTTGGGAAATTTCGCGTTCTCCGCGGAACGTGAAATTACCCAAATTCCTCAAATTCCATGAGCGGAACGGAATTTACCGCCCCATACTTCATATATTCATATAGATAGTAACTCATACTTAGTGTGTTATAAAATCACTATTACAAGTATACAGTAATAGTGATACAGTCACTCATACAATCACTGAGTATTATGTGTACTTCTTTATATACAACAACTGTCAAATACACTGCCTTTTATTTTTCCAGTTTGTTGGATATGTACCATTGAGAGATATATTTGCTTATCACCACACCCATAAAGATATTCACTCACCAAAACAACTGTTATAACATGTAGTCTTAACCTCATATACCTACTAAATCAACTATTCACACATCTTTGGGCAGTCACACACACCCCACCAAACCACACACACATTCACTCTCCTATACAATTACTCAGTTAACTAATCAATAACTAATATAGACTTTCATATAGCTAGTAACCAACTGGTGCAGCAGTTTACACAACAACTGACAATGTGATACAGATATTCACACAGTTTAGTCACTATCCAATATATTTAGTGAGACACTATAAATTGGTCAAGTAAACAGTCAATCACACTGCTACTAAATCCTCCATCCAGATATTTATATTTATATATCCACTCATTCTTCAATGCAGAACGCTATATATATAATACATATTTAAATAACGAACCAAACCACATTCAGTGGATGATGTCATCAGTGATGTCATTTGAGATGTCATCAGTGATGTCACTGACCATGTCATGAATGATGTAATATGTGGCATCATCAGCAGTTGATTGTGGGCGCGCGATTTATAGTTAGCAGAACTAACTATAACAGAAAGAATTTCAATGGTTTTGTATGAGTGAAATGCCCAGCTAACTATAACACCCCTAAAACCTATGTTTTGTTCAGTAAATTTCTAAGGTTTTTTAAATGCTAATTCCTAACTATAACATGTCTGAAACCTATGTTTTTTTCAGTGAATTTCAAAGGTTTTTTGCATGCTAATTATTAACTAAAACATGTCTGAAACCTATGTTTTTTTCTGTGAATTTCAAAGGTTTTGTAAATGACATTTTTTTAATGTATTAATTGTTATATTTATGTTTTTATACTGATTTACTACACTTTTTTAAACTATTTAATTTTAGATATTTTATTTTTTAAATTACATTATAATTACATTATACATTACATTACAAAATATACTTTCTCAGAATGAATTACTTAAGTTTAAATACTTTGCAAATAGGCAATAGATTTTTAAGTACCCTAGTTACAGTTGTTGCAATGGGCAACACAATTTCAAATACAATGCAACATTGAGCTCAAAGGGAATTTCTAGTTAAATGCAATTAGTTACTTTATGGATTACTTTTCTAACCACAGGACTGGATCCTAGATTCAGTCCTGGGACATCTCCCATAAACAGTTGAGTTTTGGTTACAGTAGTGATTTTTAAGGAATATGATTGTATTTTAAAAGTTGACACTTAGAAACTTTTTCACATAGAATCACCAATGTTATCGTACGGGAGAAAATTCACTTAGCAGGTAAGGAGTGTTATCGTTACTTTTTCTTACTTAGTGGTGGATCCTGGATCTAGCACTGGTGCATCTCATGTAAACTGTTAAAGAATGCGTTTAAGTTATACTGGCGATTTGGAAAAAATATTTGTAGTTTGTGAAAGTCGACGCTTAGAAACTTTTCTTGTGAAAATCAGACAATGGATTCCTATGGAAGGAAATACAAGTTACTGGTAAGTACGGTTAGAATTGCTTTTCAGGGTCCGTGCTGGGCTAAAAGATGCAGCACTGGGTTCTCTCCTGATAACAGGTGAGTAAATCGGAATTTGTTGTTTGAATGATTTCAGGTGAATATTTTAAAGTTTGAAAACTCCACACTTGGAAGAATTTCCAAGTGAAACCAGTCAATGTTAGCCTATGGAAGGAAATTCAAGTTACTGGTAAGTGCGGTTAGAATTACTTTTCAGGATCAGTACTGGGCTCAAAGATGCAGCACTGAGGTATCCCCTGATAACAGGTGAGTAAATCAGAATTCGTAGTTCGGCTGATTTTAGAGGCTCCCTAGGGTCACACTAGCCCACTAGGTACATCCAATAAGCGCCACAGAGCTGTGTTGCAGAGAGGTGTAAAAAGAGGCGTGGCCTCTGAACACCTGTCTGCAACGCAGCTCCCTGGCGCATACTGGAGATACCTGTTGGGCTATTTGGCCCTCAGGGACCATCAGTATTGAAAGAGAATTAATTCCCCAACTTAAAACCCGCAACGGGGAACAGTGGTGAAGGGAGGGGATGTGGCCTGAGGTGACATGTCTGCAAACACGCCCTGTGGTGCTTTTTAAATTAGAGAATTAATTCCTCCTCAATCCTGTGGGTCCCTGGGAGCCAAGTAGCCCACCAGGTACCTCCAGATGTTCAGAGATGTGACAATCAACTGTGTATAAGGGAAGGAACTCGCACATCAACAATAATGTATGTATTTTAATTCTCGAAGAAATAAAAAAAATCGAATTGCACCTTTTTAAAAAAATAAGGATAATAGGGGTTTGAGTGGGGAAGTGTATTAAAATTGTGCACAGAAACTGTACACAGTAACCAATAAATATACTTGTTTTAAAAAATAAATACAAAGGTATTTATTTTAATACTTGTATAATAAAAGAGAGAAAGAATTAAAAGAAGAAAGAGCAAACATGTATAAGGATATAAAACAAAACTAAAACTGTTTAACAAGTTTCACATTTACAAAAACACGTGCGCAAGTTAAACAGTGGAAATGTGAGCACGTGTCAATTGAAAATCGCGTCAAAAAAATGGGAGGAGCACTAAATTGGTTCCCTAGTGACTTGAATAACCAAAACATATATAAACCAAACCCGTAGGATGATTAGTTTTGTTTCTGTGATGTATTACGGGTGACCACACTAAGAATAAGATAAAGTTTACTATTGTCGGATTCATCTTCAGTTTATCGTCCATTTCCTCAGAGGGAGCATAAAGTTAATGTATATATTGTAATATATAAAACATTATGCTTCCTCCAGAGGACTTGTATGTATGTCGATGGAAGGAGGAAAGAATTTTAAAGAGAGGTAAATTAATAGTATATGTTTATGCTTTATATATTTTTCTAATGCAAGTATATTATTATGATTTCTAAATGTAGTGTGTAAAAGTATGATTGTACTTTAGAAACGAAATGATGCAAGAACAGTTCATGTATATCGTCACAAATTGAAAATACTACGAAGACGCAGAAAAAAGAAGGTTTGAAATATGTACAAATAAAAAAAATTATCAAGTAATTCTCTTTTTCTTCTAGAGTGAAAATGGGTTTATCAGTATGTATATTGTGTAGTACTGTGACATATTTTCACTCATGAGGAACTGGAGGTTTATAGTTGCAAGCAGTATACATGAAAAAAAATATTAATGTCAATTGACAAATAATAAAATAATCCTTTTTAACAGTCACAATGTTTTCATAAAGAGTAATTGAAAAGAAATGTACAAAAAACAAAAAAGAAAGATGAAGTAGTGAGGGAGTGTTTGTAGTAAAACAGTAAATCATGCCCTCTTATATTAATAAGAATTTGGGGAAACACTTTAAAAAAAATTTGAATAGAAAATAGTGTTTGCGGAGAAAAAAGGGAGTGTGTGCATATTTATATAGCGCGTAGTCGACCTAAAACTTTATCATCAATTTACATGAGCACCGTGAAGAACCGGAATAACCCACTTACTGGGTCTCGACGGCAGGGGAACTACCCAAATCGTCCATACCCTTCATACGTAGTAAAAGGAGACACAGGAGCCTTCGTCTGCAGGAGGAACCCAGATTTATTGAAATAGCCCGGGCTATGGAACAGAGTCCCAAGCAAGTCAGAGACAAAACCCAGGAGGCTGCTGCTTCACTCTGCAGCTTACAAGCCTTTTATACTTTTTCATCCCAGTCCTTTTGGCTGTTAGTTCATTCTTCAATCAGGGCAGTGTTTTCAGTTGATAACCAGATCCAGACGATGTTTGTAGATGTTGACCTGGTCAAGGCTTGGTACACAAATCATTGTTCATTCGGCTTTGATCAAGGCTCAGTCTTTCAGGTCATTGTTCAATTGCCTTGATCAAGCCTGGTCTTTCAAGTCATTGTTTAATCACCCTGATCAAGGCCAAGCAGTCAGACCATTGTCCAGATAACCTGATCATGGTGTCAAGGATGTTTACCAGGCTGGGAGCAGGAGATGGAAAACAAATCATTTACTCAGGGTTTGAGTGTCTTGTGGCTTTCTGGTGAACTGCAGAGAACAGGGGGGGTTGGGTGTGTGACAGTTCCTGGGCAGAAATGCAGGCTGCAAGACGTTTTTTTTGTCGTGTCAGTTAGAATTTTCCTCAGGCATCATCAGAAATGAACAGGTGGGTCGTGTGGAAGTGTTTGACACGAGATGGCAATGAAAAAGCAATGGAGTCCCGGTACAAATGATGCCGATCAGAAGAACACCTTTCCTCAGACCCTCCTTTTGCCATTGAGTGGCAAATACTTTAAGAATTGTCAATGTTCATAAGGCCATCCCGTTTCTTGTTGGCGCATTATCATCATATTGGTGTTGTGAATGTTAGAGGGTGGAGGCTTGATGGTCTGGACACACATTGTACAGAGCACTGGCAGACACTGAAAGCACAAACAACAGGAGACCAGGACAGTTACTCCCAAGGCAAGGAACATGAGGATCTTCCACCCCCACTGGGAAAGGAGGCCCCATATCCAGCCTGTGAGGGACCAGTTGCCTTCATCCAGATGAATTTCGCAAGAAAGGCGATGCAGACGTTGGATGGCATCGTACACTGTAGGTGGATTGTCTGGGATGTACACGAAGAAGCTGGAGCCGATCAATTTACACACACCGCCACGATCAGCAAGGATAACATCTAGGACCATGCGGTTCTGAAGCATTATAAGGCGGTCCGCCTGTAGCTCTGCAGTGATGTTGGAGAGGGCACCAGCTGTTACTGTGATGGTGGCTTCAAGGACCCTGGTCAGTCCTCGTACAGCCCGACTGTTGGCCATGGGGCCCCAGAAAGGAAGGAAACCTTTAAAGAAGTCCCCGGTTTCCTGGTCTGCCGTATCCTCGGCTGATATGATGCCCCTACGTGAGTGGCGCAGAGCGCCCTTCATTGACAGGTGGTAACCTCCATGGGTAGAATACGTTGGTGGAAGGAGGAAGGCCAAACAGTAGGTACCAGACCAGTTACGGGGGAGCCAAGTGTAGGCAGCAGTGCCACAGATAAAATAGGTGTTGGGGGATGCCACCAGCTTCGGAGGAGATGTAGAGTTTAAAGTTTTTGTGATATCACACGTACTGGTACCAACTTTCTTAGTCCCTAGGCGATGAATGCAGACACGGCCTTGCACATTTATGACATTCACAGTGTCTCGTTCATCAGGCAGTATCCTTCTTGTGTGGAATCTGGAAAATGTTCGTCGATTAGTTGAGTTGAATACTACCATCTCACCGAGTTCATCTGGTGGTGGTAGCGTTGTGGATGAGCTGGTCAAGCAAAAAGGAGCATTGGCATTGCCGGATCTGTTCCGCCAGAAGTCATCCCGAAATGTTCCAAGGGCAGAATTGGCAGTACCATTGACAGTGCAGGCCTCCTGCATCAACATCCACTGTGCAAGACAAGACCCAAGACCCAGAGATGGACAAGAGGTAGGGAAAGAATGGGACAGGGTGTATCATGGAATGCGGCATCAGTCCACACAAGCAGCAGTTGGAAGTGTTCATGATCAGCTGATTCAGAAAAATGTTTTGGTCATTATTATTAATAGATCCAGTCTAATTGGCATACTAAATGGCGAAGGCAATACATAGGTCATATGGGCCAATCAGATACTTACCTAATAAATAAGTCAAATATCCTCATAAAAGGAATCGAGGAATGATATCAAGCTTGCATTCCAGGATATCTCGGCAAGAAAAGAGAGGTCCGTGAAGAGCACTTAATTATGGCCCATCGTTTGCCCAATCAATCGGCGCTGAAAGTATAAGGGGAAATAGACAAAAAATTTAATTTTTTGTCTATTTCCCCTTATACTTTCAGCACCTTATACTTTCAGCGCAGATTTCTGAATTGCAGATTTTAACGTATTGCACCCGCCGTTCAAATTTTGAATGGTCTGCTCCTAATGCTGGTGATTATTATTTAATTACTTTTGGGTTGATATTATCACCTGTGGTGTGGTGGTAGTGTTCTATTATTTCTCATTTCTTTTTCTTTTTCACAACTGGTGTCTTTCCATTTCTAGTTTTTTCCTTTAAAGAAGCCTACCCCTTCGAATGTGATTATTTATTGTATCTTCCTTTTTGAACAGTTATTGAAAACGCTCAAGTCACTGTTTGTCCTGATGATGACCGCATAGTTACCCAGCGGTTGAAACGCCGTCGACGCATTCTGTGGCTATAAGTTGTGAAGGACACATTATATTTGTTTCTGTTGTTCCTTTTGTACATGTAATGTTTGTTTGTTAGCCACGTGTTTGGTATATGAGTTGGTTGCTTTTGTTTTGCCAACACTTTTCTTTGAGCGTTTGTTTTATCTGAAGTTTGTTTTATCTGAATTTTGTATGTCCAATAAATCAAAAGTATTTTCTGAAATTAGTTTGGGAATATAGGCTTCTTTCTTCTCTTTTTCTTTATGAATCTCTTTTCGTGTGAATCTGTATTTGTTATTTAATTTTTGTACCTGAACCTTCTTTTAGGTGTTGCTGTTAACCAGTTTGTCAGCATATGCTGGGATCTTAGAGTTGTACCATGTAGGTTCCAACAGTTTACATATCCCCTTTGCACTGATGTGAGCAGGACCATGGGCCATCATAACTACTGGTGGCACGTGACTGTCAGGTAACATCCATTGTCTTTCCATTGTCATACGGACCCAACAACCATCAATTCCCTCCTTTGCTAATTGCTCCTTCCACACCCTTAGTTCCTCAGGAGTAGTATGGGACTGAATATCAATCACACTCTGTACTGTGTTTTCAACCATGCCCTCGTCTGCCACCCACCTAGCGGGACCTCCTACATACATTCCTTCCCTTTTTCTAAGAGCTGTTTGTCTGGCCGTCTGGTCAGCCAGGGCATTGCCTTTCCCAACATCATCTGTCACTTTCTTATGGGCCTTACATTTTATAATGGCATCCTTTCTGGGGAGTGTCAGGGAGTCTAACAGTCGGTGAATTAGGGGGCCATGTTGAATTTTGGTCCAATTGGTAGTAAGGGAATTCCTTTCTTTCCACAACCTCCCGAAGTTGTGGGCCACCCCGAAGGAATATTGGCTGTCAGTATAAATATATACCGTCATCCCTTTGCTTAACTCACAAGCTCGAGTGAGGGCTTCTAATTCTGCTGCTTGAGCAGAGCACTGCGGAATTTGAGCTGTTTCTACTACTCGCCCTAATGTCGTGAGAGCGTAGGCAGCTGAGGTGTTACCATCTGGCCCTCTGAGACATGATCCGTCTACATACAGTGTACCTTCTGGTTCTGCTATCGGGGTGTCCTGTAAGTCAACCCATCCCTTCGTCTCCTCCTCTGTCCTTAATATGCAGTCATGTGGGTCTAAGAGGGCATCCTGAGTATCCAGTGGGAGTAATGTGGCGGGGTTTAGTACAGTGCATCTTTTGATGTTAATGTGGCTGGCAAAGAGTGTCTGTTCATATACTGTGAGTCGTGCGCTAGTGAGGTACTGTGTCTTGGTGTTATTAAGGAGGGTATCTACAGAATGGGGGACCATCGGAGTCAGGGGGTGTTCATGACGATCCCCGCACTCTGACTGACCATGAGGGCGGCCGCAGCGGTCGCCCGTAGGCATCCAGGGAGAGCCCTTGCAACAGGATCTAAGGTGGCTGAAAAATAGGCACATGGCCAATGGTGACCTTAGAGCATCTTGGTCAAGACAGTGCATGCACAGCCGTCTGTCTCATGTAGAAAAAATTTTTTTTTGTTATAATCAGGAGTACCAAGGACTGGAGCAGTACACAGAGCTTTTTTAAATCTTGGAAGGCTTGCGCATTCTCTCTAGTCCAAGGAAAGGAACTGTCTGATATGTCTTTAGGGCTGAGGGCAAGAAGAGGTTTGACCATGGCCGAAAAATTGGAAATCCACTGTCTACAGTATGAGGTTAGGCCTATGTAGGCTCGCACCTGCATTTGTGTTCATGGGGCCGTCATAGCATTGATAATGGCTACACGATCAGTGGTGAGCTGCCTTCCCTCCTTCGAGAGGCGATAACCTAAATTGGTCACCTTTTCTTGACAAAACTGAAGCTTTTTTAAAGAGACTTTGTGATTATGGAGGGCAAGGTGGCGTAACAAACAGAGAGTAGCTTCTTTACATGTTGGGGCAGAATTTGCAGCAATGAGGAGGTCATCTACATATTGTAATAGTGTGGAATTATCAGGGAGTTCCAAGGAACCTAGTTGACTTTTTAGGGCTTGACTATAGATACTGGGGCTCTCGGTGAAACCTTGAGGGGCGCGGCAGAATCTAAAGCTCCGCCCACCAAGGGAGAAACAAAAAAAATGTCTGCTGTCAGGATGTATAGGAATGCTGAAAAAAGCATTCTTCAGGTCTGTGACAGAGAAGTGCGTTGCATCAGAAGGGACCATTGTTAAGAGGGCTTTAATGTCGGGGACAACAGGATATTGGGAGATTGTTATTTTGTTAAGGGCTCTATGGTCAATCACAAATATGTATATTTTAGGGGAGAGAGCATCTCTATTGGTCTTTTAAAGAATGGGAATAATGGGACTGTTACAGATATTGCCACGTGTTTCCTCCACTACGCCCTTGTCCATTAATTCAGATATTATTGTTAAAAGGGCCAAATCTCCTTCCGTGGGCAGTCGATACTGCCGGAGGCGGGGGGGGAAGTGCACCTGGCTGGATGTGTACCACATGAGGGGATATGTTGAGACACCCTAAATCAGTGTCTGATGATGCCCAGAGGGAGGAAGGTAAAGACTGCAATTCTGGTGGGAGGGGACCAGACAGATACATTTAGGAAGCTGCGGTGGGGGAAATGGTTAGGGATACACCTTGGGAACTACATGATATGGTTGCATACAGAGCTTTCAGTAAATCCATGCCTAATAGGTTTTCACTCCAACCTGTAGTAAGGACCAAGGGAGCGTCAACATGTGCAGGGCCAATATCGAGAGGGAGGGTTTCAGAGACAGGGCTGGTCACAGGTGTTCCTGCAAAACCCACGGAGACATTCATATTGCCAGAAAGGGGTGCCTCCGGGACAGACAGACGTGTAATAGAAGACCTGGTGGCCCCAGTATCCAAAAGAAAATTCTGATCGTTCCCCACAACTGACATTTGAACATACGGGCCCCTTTGATCCACTGGAATTTGCACTCTGGTAATACCCCTTTCCTGGCTGTCCTATGTTTGGTAGGACCCTGTCTCATCAACTTCATCATAATCATCATTGTAATACGTGCGTGTTGCTTCGAACCCATCAAGCCTATTGGCCGGGCGCTGCCAGATGGGAGCATCATCCCTGGGCCTGCGTTCTTTATCCTGTGGAGGGGACGGGCCATGGTCCCTAGTCGGCCTCCCCTTCCTGGGAGCGCGAGGCCGTGTCTTCCCTGTTCGGATGTTTTCTGCTAACACAGGACACTCATCTATCCAATGGCCGTATAGATTACAATAAGCACACTGATCTGTTTGGAGGGCTCCCGTACGTTGAGGGCTGGAGGAGGTAGACTGGCGAGCCCTCGGAGGGGGTTGAGGTTTTAAATTCCCGTGGGCATCAGGACCTCGGGGAGGGTAAGCCTGCTGCAGAAGTGCCTTAGTCTTAAGATCCCTAACCTTCTTACTTTCTTTGTCTCTATCCTCATTCTCCCTATTCTCATGATATTGTGTCATAGCCAAGATACCAATCATAGTTTGGGCAGACCACGTACTTTCAACTTTCTTAAGCCTGGCGGAAATCTCAGGAAGCAAGTTGCTGACAAACGTATCGACAAACACTGGGCCAGAACTTGGGGTGCGGGGATCCAAACCACTATGTACCTTGTATTCTGTCTCAAAACGGGTAAAGAAGTAAGCCAAATTCTCATTTTTTTGCTGCCTTCAGGCATTTATTTGATCCCAGTTAATGACAGTTTCGGCAAAAGTGTTTTCATAAATGTCATTATTTTACCGGGCAAAGTCAGGATGGCAGCTTCTGGTTTAGTCCCTCCTGCCCTTGCTTCTTCCATAGCATCCAGGTCAGCCCATTTACCTCCCAATGCCGCTTCATGGTCAGTATGTCAAATTTTGTCTCAAATCTCAGTGGGGACAACTGTACCAAAAAGTAAATCTATATCCTCAAGAACGAGAGTACTTGCAGATATAATCTGACCTATTTCTCTGTAAAAGGCAGCCGGATTCTTCCCGGGATCTGGTATTTGTCCTTTTAACTGCATTACTTCTGACCTTTTCCGAGGGACATGAACCCAAAGTCTGCGCCAGTGTGCCTCAACAGCCCCTCTATCATTATTTTGGGCATCTGTAAGTGCGTTAACAAAGACAGGGGCCGCCTCTCTCATTGGCAGATCTGTTTCTAGAGGGGTGTTAGGAAAAGCGGCCATATCACGGTAAGCCATTAAAGCACACATATCGTCACACATCCCCTCTCCCTGAACATCGCCTCTTTTTATTTGTGACCTAAGGTCCATTAATCCGGTGGGTATCTGCATAAGCGCATTCTCAAATCTTTGCATGACCAGGGTACACAGGTATTCAGCCCAGGTTGTCTGTTCCATAATCGTCCACTGGGAAAAGGTGGACCATATTTCTTTAAAGGCATAAATATTCCCGTTATTTATCCAACATTCACACTGTTGCCTCTGTAGGTCATTTTCTCGAAGGGACGAAAAGCTGACTGCAGAGTGCAAGGAGACCAGTCAGGGGGAATTCAACAATTTATATAAATCCTGCTTAACTGTAGACCACGGGGAAGTAGGGAAAGGGCGTGTAGGGGTAAAGCCGCAGGGGTTGGGCGGATGTAGACTTGTTGTCATTCCTGCAGCAAGGACAGGGTTAGCGGGCGTGGTCTGTGTCATAGGAAAAGTCGGGAGGGAAGGTGTCACAGGGAGAACAGTAAGAGGGGCAGTGAGGGCAGGAGTGGGCTGTGGAGGGGGGACATGCGGGGAGTGAGGCGCCAGGGCAGGGTACATTGGGGCATATGCAGGAGGGCTTTCTATCATGGTATCAAGCAAGGATTCACCTTCTTCTCCCCCTTCCATATGGCCCTTTCCTTTCTCCTCACGAGCTGCATAACATTTTTGTACCTGGGCCCCATGCTCCCTATCGGCTATTTCTACTGACTTTGTCATTTGATTTTGTAGATTTTCTCCGG